>NC_050580.1:118193885-119540885 GCF_011100635.1 Trichosurus vulpecula | reverse complement strand
TACTTTCAAAAGAACAGAAGGGCCCTTAGGAATCAAGCAAGATAGACTCTAGTTCTAGCATTTCACTTGCCTAGAAAATTGGCAGTATCCTCTTTTGTGACTCAGCTTTGCCATCTGTAAAGTGGGGATTATTCTGATGCTTCTCCCATTTTGTGGGTGTGGGGTGAGGATGAATTAGAGTCTCCTTCCAGTCACTTTGAGCATCTTGGGGAAAAGGCCCACATTTAATGGCTTCTAGATAAATGGTACTTCCCTTGATTTCTAGGAGCATTAGCAGAATGTCCTGACCATAGCCCTGATTTACATCCCTGGGCCCCTGGCCATGATGAAGGTCATCGTGTTCACATTGGTCAGGGCAGAAGGCTTCTGCTCATATCCTCAGCCACGGTCCATTCCATCCACATTACAGATGGAGGTAAGCAGCAAAGTATTTTTCAGCAAGCCCTCTCCTCTCTTTTCCTTCCCTAATATCCCCTCTAAGAAGATAGAGAGCTAGGACAGGTTTCTGCCATGTGTTCAGATAGACAGACACATGGAGTCAGCTACAGTTTAATATCAATCACAGCATCTGGTTATCAGAACTAACCAGCAGCTCTGTGCCATCCAGAACTGGTTTATAGCTTGTCCTCGTTGGAGGTTTTACAAAAGAAAATCATTAGTGAGATGACTATTGGGCCTGGTAATTTCCTTCCTAAACAATTCTTCTTCCAAGCACAGTGTGTGGTGACAACCGTATTAAGCAAATATGATGCTGCTTGTAGGGTGTTGTGGCAGCCAGGCATAATGATGACCCTGTTGTCAAAAAGTCCTGTTTTAACTTCTGTCCCTAATACATATGATGTGACCATAGCAAAGTCACAGAATATCTCAGTGCCCTGGGCAATTCTCTTTAAGTTTCTGAGAAGTTGCTAATCTTCACTGGTAGAGGGAGGAGATCTCTATTACTAATGAAGTGACAGACCAAAGAAAAGAGGAGTGGAAAGATGACCAAAAGGGAGAAAGAAAAACTTCTCCTTGGGAGAATATTTCTGAGATCCTACATTTAGGTCTTGAGAAGTCACCTAGGCTGCTCTCCTCCTCATGTTACAAATAAGGAACCTGAAGGCAGAGAGGTGAGTAATTTGCCCAGGGTCATGCCATAGCACTAGAGAGAAGGATTGATTCTGTATTTCTGCATTGTCTTCTAGAAGGCCATATTTGCTACTAGCTTACCTGTGGCTTTGGGCAGTTTACTTTATCTCCTTAGGTCTCACTTATAAAATGAATGGGTTGGACCAGGGGTGGGGAACCTGCTGCCTCGAGGTTGGACCTTTCTAGGAACCCCTCGAGGAGTTGGACTAATTGACTTTTCAAGCATCTTCCAGCTGTCAGTTTCTTGTAGGCTCATCTGCCCCTGCTGCTGCTGCTCAGACTTCACTCTCTTTCTTCCTGTTCAGGAAAGCTAGTTATTAAGGATAACACCGAGCCAATTGTTTTGCGGACTCGACATATACTCATTGAGAATGGTGGAGAAATGCATGTTGGAAGTGAGACTTGCCTTTTCCAGAGTAATTTCAGCATTGTCTTGTTTGGAAGGTAGGTAAATAGCTTTCCTGGACTGTACAATATTAAATTGAATTTAAAGGAGGATTTCTGAAAAAGACAGGAAGGGTTCCTATTCCACTTGGGATATGTTGGTATAAAATAAGTCTTCAATGCCTCCACACTTTGAAAAATCCACAATTTCATCATCATAGATATTTCTTCCATTGACCCAGACAGAAACTCCTCCATTTTGTAGATGGTTCTTCATTAATTTCTCTAGCCGATAATGTCATCATCGGGTGACGGCCAACATCTTGGCCGTCACCAGATGATGAGCCAGAGGTGATTAATGATAACAATAGCTACTATTTATATAGCACTGATGGTGTGCCAAGTACTATGCTAAGCACTTTACAATTATTACCTCATTTAATCCTCACAGCAACCCTGGGAGGTAGAAGCTATTATAATCCTCCTTTTTACAGAGGAGGAAACTCTGAAGCAAAGAGAATTGAAGTGACTTGCCTAGGGTCACAACTAGTAAATGTCTGAGGCTGGATTTGAACTCAGACCTTCCTGCCCCCTCGTCCTCTATGCACTGAACTACTTACCTTCTTCAAAGACAATGAAAAGATGAGCCTGTCTCATTAGCTAATTGGGTCCTTGGGTGACATCACTAGGCCTGTACTTGAAACCTTCTCAGATCAATGTGACCTAACAGAACTTTTGCTATAGGGGCATAACTTTTGAGAATCTAGGTTTTATGCCATGATGAATCATGAAAGCAATCATAGTTCATAAAACCAGGAGAATGTTGTACACAGTAACAGCAATATTGCTCTGTGAAGAATTGTGAATGACTTAACTATTCTCAGCAATACAGTGATCCAAGACAGTCCCAAAGGACTAATGATGAAGCATACTATCCGCCTTCAGAGGAAGAGATGATACTATCTGAATACAGACTGAAACATGCTATTTTCACTTTCATTCTTTTTCCTTTATTCAAGTCTTCTTGTATAAAATGACGAATATAGAAATGTTTTATGTGGGGAAAAAAGAATTGGTAGCAGTTTTCAGAGGAAGGATTTTAACCCAGGTCCTCTGACCTCAGAGCCAGTGTTCTTTCCATTGTGCCATAGTGAGACCTGCCAGAGATTTCACCCAACTTTTATAATTATAGCCTTTGAGAACCTAGGGTTACTGCAATACAACAGTGAATCATCAAAATAGGATTTAAGAGAAGGACTTCATAAAATTGGTGAGAGAAATAAAGCAAAAGTTAAAGGAGTGAAATTTCATTCCACATACAAGATCAGCCCTTTAACTAGGATGTATGCCTTGTCATATGAATTGAGTATTACTAGACTTGTTTTCTATTCAGAATACATGGTAGCCAAGGTACAGCTCGTACAAGAGTTATCTCGGAGATTCCATTTCTGATAAATCCCCAAAGTTGTATCATTTACAAGCCAAAAGAAAAATTTCCAATATCTGTGTGCTTAATGCTAAATACACTTAGCACTGGCACATGAGACCCTTAATAAATGTCAATTAACTGACTGATCAAAGTATCTCATATTTGTCCTGGACCCTGAATATAGATTCATTGGTGGAAGGTCTGATTGTTGTTTTTGCTGACAGTTTTATTTATTCAATAAATGTTTACCGAGTTTCTTCAGAGCAAGGACAGTTTCATTTTTGTCTTTATAATTTCTATTAGCCTGTAAATGCCTTGCACTTAGTAGGCACTTGGTAAAGGTTGTTGATTCATTGAGTACCTACTCTGTGCAGCAATACATCATGTTCTGAGAGTAATATATCACGTTTTAGTCACTGCCTTCAAGGCAGGACTTTGCTCCTCAGCAGCTCCCAGCAATTTCTTAATGATCCTGGGCAAGTCACATAATTCCTGTTTGCCTTAGTTTCCTCAACTATAAAATGGGGATAATAGTAAGAGTACCTACCTCACAAGGCTGTTGTGAGAAGCAAATGAGGTAGCATTTGTAAAAGTGCCTAGCACAGTGCCTGGCACATAGTAGGTACTATACCAATGTGTATTTCCTTATGCTAATTTCCTTAATAATTTCATAGTCAAGCCTGGGTTTGTTTTGGCTGTTGTCTTTTCTTTTAGAGCTGATGATGGCAGTGAGCCTGACCATTACTATGGACTAAAGTACATCGGGGTTGGCCAAGGTGGTACTCTGGAGATGCATGGGCAGAAGAAGCTCTCCTGGACGTTTTTGAATAAGACCCTCCACCCAGGAGGGATGAGTGATGGCGGTTACTACTTTGAAAGGAGCTGGGGCCATCGTGGTGTCATCGTTCACGTCATTAACCCCAAACTTGGTGCTGTCGTTCATTCAGACAGGTCAGGTTTACTTGAATATTTATTTCTTAAGCCAGTACCCCACCTTTACCTTAAATTTCAGTGCTGAGAGTGTTCTTACTTGAGTCCAATCAATACCCATCGCAAAGGCTGTGGGGTCTCATCATTTTTCTCTTTGCCGCCATTTCCCTACCTTCTTCAGTTTGTGGTGGGGAATCAATCTGTATTCATTCAGAACAGCGTGATATACTTAAGGTCCTATAAGAACACTAATAATACCTTACAAATATGTTTCTTAATGATTACATATATGTACTTCATAAAAGTACTTCTTTTGCTCCTCACTACAAACCCGTGAGGTAGGATTATAACAAATATTCTGCCCATTTTACAGAAAAGGGAATTGAGACCCAGAAAGAAGTTATTTTCCCAAAGTCACATAAGCAGTAAGTCATGGGCTGGAACTTGAACTCAAGTCTTTTGGTTCCCAAATCCAGTGCTCTTCCAACTTCATTTGTTTTTGTCATTTATCTAATGCTCCAGTTCTCCTGGCTAAGCAAAGGCAAGCAGTATCTACCTCCTTCTAATAATGGCAGCCTCACTCAGCAAACGTTTTATAAAGGAGAGCACCAGGCATCTCCCATCAACAGCGTCTAATTGGTCCCAGTTAGACAAGTCCCTGATTTCAGCCTGTTTGTCAATTGTCGATTGTCAAAAACGAGAGCCTTGACTTCTGCCCACATCAAATCAAATCAAGTTAGGGCAAGAAGCATTTATTAAGCACCTACTATGTGCCAAGCACTGTGTTAAGCACTGGGAATGCAAAGGAAGACAATAAAAGTCTCAACTCTCAAGGAACTCACAGCCTATGTTGCATCAAGTAAAGATGTATCATTTTTATGTATCATTGCCGATGAGTAAAAGTTATAAATGATATTGATAAGTCCTCCCTGAATAGTCAGGCACCTCAACTTGCTATGTTTTGGTGGGTTTTTTAAAACTGGAAATTGTTAAAGTGACATGAAACATTTGATTTCAATAATACAATAAAGTAGTCCCACAATCAGATGGAAATTGCTTCCAGAAGGGAAACAAGTGAAAGTAGAGAAAGTGAAAAATATGCAATCTTTTAAAAGAAGAGAGTGAGACCAAGGGAGGAGTAGTTCCCTATGAGTCCAGATAGAGCAAAGGACAGTTATCCAGCTATTATTCCAAGAAGCATCTGAGTTGCTACTGAAACAACCAGTCTTCTCTTTAGCTGACTGTTATTTATGAGAGAAATGATAGAGGATGGAGAGCCAGAGATGCATATTTAATAGGCTCAAGAGACCTTTTCCAAAGTGGAGACGGAACCAGGCAGAAGGTGCTAAATGAGGCCACAGATAGGAAAAAGGTCTAAGAAGACTTTATGACCTGCAGAGAGTCAGATAGATAAAGAATGCATGTGGCTCAAGTGGCCCATTGTGGTGAACAAGCTGGCAACATCAGAAGGTCAGTGTGACTATGGGAAAGGGCAGGGCAGGATGTATTAGAGAGGGAAAAGCCTCCGGTCAAGAACACAAATTCAAAGCCTTTTGCAATAATCCATTTATGAAATGATAATAATAACAGCATTTATATAGTGCTTTAAGGTTTGCAAAGTGTTTTATCTAATTTGATCCTTACACCAGCCAGTAGGCAGATGTTATCATAATCCCCATTATATAGTTAAAGAAACTGAGGCAGGATAATTTATTTACCCAGGGTCATAAACCTAGTAAGTGTCTGAGACAGAATTTGAACTTGGGTCTTCCTGACTCCAGGGCTAGCACTCTATCCACTGTACCACTTAGCTGTCTGAATTAGATGGGGTAGTAGGGAGGCATAGAGGAATTGTCCAAAGGGGGAAAAGGGGGGCTTGATGCCTAATTTCATTAAAGGAGAAGAGCAGAAGATAGAGTATAAACAGGGGTGGGGAACCTGCAACCTCAAGGCCACATGTGGCTCTCTAGGTCCTCGAGTGTGGTCCTTGGATGGAATCCAAACTTCAAAGAACAGATCCCTCTAGGTCCTCAAGTATGGCCCTTTGACTGAATCCAAACCTCACAGAACAAATGGGGATGCATTCTGGGAAGGCCACATGTGGCCTTGAGGCCTCAGGTTCCCCACCCCTGTATAAAACTTGTAATATACAGTTAGAGGATAAGAGCAGGTAGAGTATATGAGAAAATGAAGAGAGGAATAATGAGACAAGTAGGCAGGGAATCAGGATAGTCATTTTGAAACAAGATATTATATTATAAGAGAAGCCAATGAGGTGAATATTTCAAGATAAGAAAGCTAATCGCTAGGGCTGAACGCACTTGATGAAGAAGTCAAAGAAAATGAGCTCATCGATTTCCCACCTGATACTCTCCTGGACTCCATCCCATCTTCTGGAACCTCATTATCCAGTCAGATCACATCAGCTCTAAAACTCACACCTACTTGGTCTGTATCCCTTGCTCCTGGGGCCCCTTCTTCCCTCTGGTTGGAGAAGATGGAGGAATGGACAGTGGAGAGCTCCTCCATTTAAGGAGGGCACCCCAGGGCTACCATTTCATCATTTCCCACCTGGCAGTACACCTGGATGGCTGCACCCCTCGGGACTTCATTATGCCTCCGTGCTGGGTACCCCTCTGATTTTTTCAGATTCTTTTCATGCATTGCCTTCCCCCATTAGATATGAGGTCTTTGAGATCAGGGGCCATCTTTGGTCTTTCTTTGTATCCCAAGCATTTCGTACAGTGCCTGGCACATAGTAGGTGCTTAATAAATGTTTATTGATTGATTGACATAGGAAGAAAAAGTCACTGGCCGCATAGTGTAGTAGTGAGCCCACCAACCTGGCATCCCTGGCTCTGCCCCTAATTATCTGAGTGATCTTTGGCATCTCAATCTTAATCGCTATGTCTTTTAACCTCTCTGGGTCTCAGGTGTCTCTTCAGCAAAATGAGAAAATTGGACTAGAGGTGATCTCTAAGATTCTTTGCCTCTCCACAGGATTCCGTAATTTGGCAAGAAGACCACTGGTGACCTTTGAGAATACGGTTTTTATAGTGTGGTGGGGCAGAATGCAAATTGTTGTCACAGAAGCCTTTTGATGAAACCACTTTGACTGTTTGCTATGAAACTTTGCCAGGTTCTGTGATGAAAATGTAATTCACAGGGTCACATTCTTCAGTAAAAGATACTTGTTTTCAGAAAGCAGTTAGCTTCAGAAGCAGTTTATGATGCAAGATATGGTCTGCCCGGCATGGTAATGCAGCGAGCCTCAGGCCAGAAGGAGGCAGAATGGGTAGGTTATAACTACTGTTCTGTTCTGCCTTTTGGGCTTGAGCAAGTTTCTTTACCAATCAGAGCCTTTGTTTTCTCATCTGAAAAGTAAAATTAAAGTCTTACCTCATGGGAGTTTTGTGAGTGTCATATGAGGTAACATGGAAAAGTACTACGCAAACTGCAAAGCACTTTATAAATGTAAGGCATTTATTGTTATCCTCATATCTCAGTGACTTAGTCAAAAAACATTTATTAAGCACCTATTGTATGCTAATACTGGGATACAACAAAAGACAAAAGAAAGTCTCTGCTTTTACAATCTAATAGGGTAGAATATCTGTTGGAGAGAGAGAGAGAGAGAGAGAGAGAGAGAGAGAGAGAGAGAGAGAGAGAGAGAGAGAGAGAGAGAGAGATCTTTTTAAAAAGGAAGATAGAAAGTTACTTCTTTCTGATTGGGGAGTGCTGTTGTGCTTTCAGGGAGATGTAGAAATTTGGCCTTGTTCTTCTACTGGGTAGAAGAGGAATTCTGAAAAAGCCGAAAATGGAGGGAAAACATTTCAATGCTAGTCTATAGGGGAGAGTAGTCAAAAGTTCTTGAGTCATGGAAAAAGCTAAGGTGAGTTAGAAAGGAAGCATTTTAATCAAGAATGGGGTAAGGCCATGGTTAAATTTAGCACTGATTAACAGTAAGGACAAGGGAGAAAGGTACCAAATGATATATAGTTGTCTTTTATTTTTCTTTAAAAGCTTGGTCTGTATGTATTTTCTTTATCAAAATATTTTATAATATTGTTTGTTTGGCTGGTTTAAAAAGAGTTGGGTTTTGTCGTTGTTATTTGTTTCTGTCTTTTTTTAAAAGAGAAATATGCTTATTTCTATCTCTAGCAAAGCACATCTTTGTCATGCAGACAAGGCACCTGCTGCCACCTGGTGGCACTGTACCCTAATTTCAAACAAAGTACAAAAATAGACAAAAACACTCTGTTGAGAGCTAAACTTTTCACTTTACAAAATAATCATTTTTGCAGAGTTAATGATGAATAGAGAATAAAGGAAATGGCTCTGGATTTATAATTCCAGGAGTCTTCAGAGAGAAAAGGAAATTAACTGGTTGTCAAATAAAGGAGGAATAGGTCAGATGAAGAAGGCCGTCTCTGCCTGCCCACTCCCCCATTGGTCAGATTTGAACATGTATGAAGGCAGAGTGATGTAAGCCAATAGAGAGGAAGATTTTGAAGATGCTGGAAAGGAAAGGGATAAGAATTGGAGAAAAAAATCCTCAGGAGCTAGAAAAGGATGGGATTAGGGTACAAATTTAAGGATAAACATGACATTGGAATATTCCCTTTGTATGTCTTCTCCTTTACCATGGGATAGTGTGTAGAGAGCTGACCTCAGAGCCAGGAAGTCCTGGCCTCCGATACACATTGCCTGCATGATCTTTAGCAAGTCATTTATCCAGTGTTTTGGGCAGCTCTCTAAGATGATACTTTACAGAGAAGTTACCAACTTGCCTGGAAGAGGAAGTTTTCTGATCTAGGAATTCTCTCCTATATCAATGGAATTATCTCCCTTTAAAGCCAGAGATACTTGATGCTACTTTTGCCTTCCTGCTTTCTATAAACCACTTCAAGAACCTTATGGATTTTCTTTTCTTTTTGTTTTGTTTTGCTTTTGGAGGGGGGTTGGGGTTAAGTGACTTGCCCAAGGTCACACAGCTAGTAAGTGTCAAGTGTATGAGGCCAGATTTGAACTCAGGTCCTCCCGACTCCAGGGCAGGGGCTCTATTCACTGTGCCACCTAGCTGCTCCTGGATTTTCTTTTCATAACATTTTTTAAGTGAGACCTTCCTGTGAAAAAAAAGTTTCTTTTACTCTCTTACAATAAGGCTCCAGGCTTCCTAAAAATAATAATGCTGGAGATAATAGGGTGTCAGAACTGGCTGTTTCTTCTAGAGATTATCTAGTCCAATGTCCTCATTTCACAGAGGGAGAAACTGAGTCTCAGGAGGTAAAGTGACTTTCTCATGGCCCCTCAGCATAGTGGCGGAACTAGAAATAGAATTCAGGTTTCCTGAATCTAATTTGTGGTTCAGTTGGATCTGAGTCTTCATGACCTCATTCTGGATTTTCTAGGCAGAGGTACTGGAATGCTTTGCCATTTCTTTCACCAGATCATTTTGCAGATGAGGAAACTGAGGCAAACAGGGTGAAGTGACTTGTCTGGGGTCTTATAGCTAGTAAGTGTCTGAGGCTGGATTTGAACTCAGGCAGATGAGACTTTCTGACTTCAGGTCTGGCTCTCTATCCACTGCACCACCTAGCTTCCCTTGAATGTAATACAGTATCTTTTTCCACTAGCCCAGGCTCAAACAGATCATTAGAATGCTGTGGAGATTTTTTTTACCATTTGGGCTTAGAAATATGAGTTGTTTTTTTTCTGAAAAGTCAAATATGCAAGAGGCCACGATTGATTTCTAAGTTTAAAAAATGTTTTTCACTGTGCAATCCTTTAAAAAAATAATATTTCTTGTTATAAGTGAATAGTGTGCTGTCATCCTCTCTTAGCTATCACAATAAAACTCATGGACCCCTGGACATTTGGAATTGGCCTGCAGAAATGTTTCTCATTGCAGAGAGTCCTAACTTCTGTTCTCTTTTTTTAGGTTTGATACTTACAAGTCCAAGAAAGAGAGTGAGCGCCTGGCACAGTATTTGAACACAGTGGCTGATGGCATGATCCTTTCCGTGGCTGTGAATGATGAAGGATCTCAAAACCTCGATGACACGGCCAGGAAAGCCATGACCAAACTGGGCAGCAAACATTTCCTGCGACTGGGATTTAGGTATGTGTCCATTCTGCCAGGAAAGCAGGGGACAGAGCTCTTATTATGTGTGCGATCTTCCCCAAGTCTCCGAATAGCACAGTCCTTTCACATGGAAAACTTACCTCTTTATAAATAGCCCCTCCTCCCTGGCGAGTCTCCCACCACACGCACACACACACACACACACACACACACACACACACACACACACACACACACACACAAATACCCCCATTTAAAAGTGAATTAATATGACCCAAGCACATTGCAGATCCATAATGGGTATGAGAAACAGTATGGAGATAGCTGGATAGTGGACACATTACTAGACTAGCAGTTGGGAAGACCTTGGTTTGAAACTCACTTAAGGAATCTTAGCTCTGCGGTCCTGGATCAAAGCAAGACCACGGATTCTAGAGCCAGAAAAAAAAAACCTTAGAGGTCATTTAGTCCAACCCCTTCATTTGGAAAGATGGGGAACTGAGACCAATAGAGGTTAAGTGATTTACTCTAGGACACACAGAAGGCATGTGGCAGAGCTGGGCTTTGAAGAGTTCTTTGAAGCCAAATCTAGATCCCTTTACTACATCATACTACCTTTCATAAAATCCTATTCACCCATCCAACAATAATCATTCACATATGTAATGTTTCCTTAATAAACATTTGAGTGTCTACTATGTGCCAAACATTGTGCTAGGCACCAAGGGAGATACCATACAAGGTCTTCTAGCTCTAAATTCAATTTTTTTTTCCACTGTGCTATACTATTTCCAGATGCAGAGAAATTTAAATCTCTATCTTTCTTTATGTTAAATGCATATTCAGGATAGTACCATGCCTCGGGGACTGGCAAAAAGCTTGTTTGGAGATTATGCAAAGTATATTTACCTAGTGAAACACAGTAAAAAGCTGGTCTTATATGTAACTCGGTGTGCATTATATTTACCCTTCAGGTTGTAAAACATCCTGTCTGTGTACATTGGCACATGCCCTGACATTGAGAATGTTCACTGTTTATCCAGTGATTGCCGCAACATTTTATAATTGGTTTGAATTTCGGCTCTTTCAAGTTAGAGGGGGAATCTTATCCTGTAGACACCTGGAGGCCACCATCAGCATCCTTCCTACCCCTCACCTGATAAGGTATAGACATGGTGACTCTTCTGAGTCAAGATCAAAGGACTGTTACTAGTCATCAAAGGGAAAGACCATGAAGTGATAGCCAAAGAGAGAGTAATCCCAGGTAATGGAGCATTTCCTTTGAAAGTTAAAGGGCCATATACTCAGACAGGTGTCTGATGTTCTAGAACTGATGAAAGTTTGAAAACTAGTTATAGTAACATTAGTTCTTTAGAATTATAAACTTCTAGAGCTAGAAGGACCCCAGAAATCCTTATGACATAAATGAAGATACTGACAAGTAACTTGTATAATTAATTAGCCACCGAGCCAGGACTAGAATCCATATCACCCTACAGAATGCTTAGCTTGTTTCTCCATAACATGGCATTATGTAGCACCTGTAACAAACAGATTAACTGTTATCTCATCAGCAAAGTAGGAGCAGGACAAGCACCTGTAATAAATAGTTAAACTGTGATCTCATCTGCAAAATAGGAAGAGAACAAGTATTATTTATTATCCCTATTTTGCAGATGAAAAAATTTCGATGCAGCAACTTGCTGATGGTCATTCTAGTTATTAGGAAGTTAGACTTGGGCCTGGGTTTTCTGACTTCAAAATAGAATGGACTAATTTGGCCAGTGGTCGGCTTCCTTTCCATTGAGCTCTTCAGACTGGATGGGTGGGTTATGGAGAGCATTCTCACTGAGGTATGAGTTTGACTCTGAAGGCCCTTCTAGCTTTGAAATTCTTGATTCAGTGATTCCATGAATCCCAGCTTGGCATCACGGTGTAACAGCTTGTAATCCAATACAAAGGGTGGAACTGTACTGAACTGAAAACAGAATCAAATAGTTATTCAGAAGCTACTCTGTGAAAGATAGGGCATTGTCCTCTGGAGGACACAAAGAAGGACAACATAATGTTTTACCTAAGGGACTCTGTGGAGATAGTTGGACATCATGGTGTCTAGAATGCTGGACTTGGAATCAGAAAGACCTGGGTTCGAATGCTGCCTCAGATCCTTCAGGGACTCTGGGCAAATAGATTAATCTCCATCAACATCGCTCTCTTAATTTCATAAATGGAAACAGTAAGAATACCTAGCTCATGGGGTTGTAGGTAAACTGCTGTGCAAACTTTAAAAGTGTGATATAAATGCAAGCTATTATTATGATGAATGTCTATACACAGAAGAAGATGACATAATTAGGGAGCAGTATATGATATATGACAAACAAGTTACGTGGACCATAAATGTTTCAAGATTTCTAGAGCTAGAGACTACTGTTGGGTGGGTAGTCAGGCTAGAGGAGATGGGCTCTGAAGGAAGAGTAAACTTCACTTTGCCTACTTCTGCCTCAGTTTCCTTAACTGTAAAATGGGAATAATCATAGAGGTAAGCTTCCTTCAGAGAGATGGAGAGGAGGTGGAGATTGGTGGGGAGAGGGGCAGAAGAAAGGGTTAGGAATGTCCAGAGGGAGAAAATACATGTAGTGTGTCCGGGGGAAAGTGGAACAACTTGGCTGTGGGGTTGGGCTTGCATTAGCGATAAAATTACAAACCTCTGCTGGACCTAGGCCATGAAGCATCTTGAACATGTGGTTAAAGAAGAGTTCAGATTAAGCCTATAAACACTAGGGAGCCAGTGAAGGTTTCTGAGAGAGGGAATGACATGTTTATAAGCTGCTGGTGGGCAAGGATTATGCTTTCAATCCATCATTCAACAGGCACTTAACTAAGTTCTTGCTCTGTGAAGGCACTTTGCTGGACACTGGAGGTGAAAGGATCAGAAGTGATGTAGTCTTTGTCCTTACTTAGGGGGCTTATGCTTTACTTGGATGCTTTACTCTATTTCTTTTAGCATAAAATACAAATTCCCCTGGTTGTCATTGAAAGCCCTTTACAATCTGATTCTAACCCATGTTATTCCCCTTCATATACCCTCTAGTCCAGCCAAACTGGCCTGCTTTTCATTCCTTACACATAGCATTCCATTTCCCATCACCAAGCCTTTGTCCAGATTTTTCCTTATTCCTGGACCGCATTCCCTCCTTATGGGCTGCCTTTAGAATCCCTGGTTTTCTTTAAAACTCAGCTCAAGCACCACCTCCTACTTCTCCCCAAATGCTAGTGCCTTCCCTCCATTTTATTTATTTATATGTTAATATGTTATTTCCTCTGATATAAATATAAGCTTCTTGAGGGAACAATTCATCTTTGTACCCAGTGCCTGGCATATAATAGGGGCTTAATAAATGTTGTTGATTATGATAAATTAATGTAACCACTGAAGTATAATAAAAGGTAACGTGTAGTAGAAGGAAAGGAATGGTGTATGGCAAGGGTGGGGAACCTGTGGCCTCAAGGCCAGATGTGGCCCTCTAGGTCCTTAAGCGTGGCCCCCGACTGAATCCAAACTTCACAGAATAAATTCCCTTAATAAAAATATTTGTTCTGTAAAACCTGCACTCAGTCAAAAGGCCACACCTGAGGACCCAAAAGGCCACTCAAAGCCACAGGCTCCTCACCCCTGGTATAGGCAAAGTACTTTGGGAAAATTTGAGAAATGAAAAAACACTTTCAGCTAGTGGGATTGGGAAAGACTTCCCAGACTAAGTGGCACCTGAGCTAAGTATTGAGGGAAGATAAGGATTCTGAAAGATGGAGATGAGGATTGAGTGTTTTTCCATTATGAGAGATGACCATGCATTCTCATGTTGCTGGGAGATGGTGTGTTGAGTTTGGGGAATAGTAAGTAGTCCAGTTTGATGTATAAAGGGGAATAATGTGAAATAAAGCTGGAAAGGTGGTTTGAAATAAGTTTGTGAAAGATTTTGAATACCAAGTAAAGACTTTTCATTATCCTAGAGGGGATAAAGATTTTAAATACCTTTGTATCCCCTGAAGTGCCTAGAAAAATGTTTTATACAAATAGACACACAACAAACATTTATTGAAAGAATTTTTTAAAAATATCAAATTGGTGCTTTAGAAAAAATAATCTGGAAGTGGCCAGTGTGTAGCATGGATTAAAGGAGTGGGGAATAGGGACAGAGAGACCAGTTGAAGTTCTGGTGTAGTAGTTGAGGTATTAGGCAATGATAGCATTGTGGTAGCAATAGAAATGGAAAGGGAGGGATTGATAGGAGGCGTTCTTAAGGGGGAAAAACCGTAGGACTTGGTGACCAGCTGGGTGTGAAAGGGGTAGGAAAGGGAGGAGTCAAATATCTCTGATATCTCCTTCTAACTCTAAAATTGTATTGCTCTGTGACTTTCATGTTTTAAGACTGAATTACTGTCATAATGATAGAAATAGGGAAGTTGGGAGAAGGGAAGGTGTTTGAGGGAGAGCTATGAAGATAATGGTTTTTTTCCTGAAATATGTTGATTTTAAGATGATAAACATTTAAGTATATACTAGAAAGATATGATTCTTGCCTATTGGGACTGGAAGATTAGAATTTTGTGAGGCAGATGAGGACTGAAGATACAGAAGGTCAGCTTTTCTATTGCAGGATTGCATGGCTTGAGCAAAAAGGAGAAAGCATAATTTTCCCCAAAGCCAGCACAGATGAAGAATTCTTTTTATCACAGTTCCTGGGCTCCTGAGTTAATTCTCGAGGTCTGACTAGAGACTAGGAAGCAATGTGAATGTGGGATGTTGAGAGGTTGCGTTGCCATAGGATGAAGGGATCCTGCCACAGTGAAAGCTGCATTTCTACTTACAGAAAATTAATGCAAGAAATAATGATTCTTAGCTGCTGCCATGTCAAAACAAGGCAAGGTATTGATAGAACAGATCTTAAAAGAGGCTGATTTTATGGTTGTCCACCTTGGGGAATTTGGGAAAGAGGACATATTGCAAACTTTCTTTGACATAGAAGCAAGAATTAGATTCAATAATCTCGCATCTTTTTATACATGGAGGCAGCTAGGTGGTGCAGTGGATAGAGCATTGAGTCTGGAATCAGGAAGACCTGAGTTCAAATCCAGCCTCAGACATTTACTAGCTGTGTGATCCTGGGCAAGTCGCTTAACCTCTGTTTGCCTCGGTTTTCTCAACCATGTAATGGGAATAATAATAAAACCTACTTCTGAGGGTTGTTATGAGAATCAAATGAGATAATATTTGTAAGGCTCTTAGCCCAGTACCTGGCACATGGTAGGTGCTTAATAGATGCTTGTTTCCTTCCTTCTTTCTGAGGAGTTTAAAGGAATTTCCAGATCTATTATCTCATTCTTTACCATGAAGGCAGGCATTCCTCTCCCCACTTTACACATGGAGGAAGTTCTTGGCCTGGGCTTAGATAGCCAGTGGCAGTCAGTACTGAAGCCCAGGCCCTGACTCCTAGCCCATTGCATCGTGAAAGAATAGTGCTGTACTCTGGGAAGCTGGCCAGTACAACCTGACTCTCCCCAAGGTAAGCTGAGATGGTAACAAGAAGATTGCACCTGACCCTGATCGCAGCCTATTCCCCATCTGTTTGGATGGAGAAGAACATCATGCGAGTATCACTCTAGCTCTCTGCTTTTTAACATTTATGTTGATGGTTCTGATAAAGACATAGAAAGGAGGCTTATTACATTTATAAGTGACACAATGCTAGCAAGTATAGCTGACCCACTGAATGATTCAGTAAGAATCCAAAAAAGATCCTGGCAGGCTAGAACATTAGGCCAAATCTAATAAGATGAAATTTGAAAAGGATAAACTAAAAGCCTTATGCCTAGGTTAAAAAAAAGTTTTCATAAATACAAGACGGGGGAGGTGTGGCTAGACGGCATTTCATCGGAAAAATATCTGGGGATTTTATGGTACCACAAGCTCAATGTGAGTCAACAGTGTAATATGGAAGTCCCAAAGGCTAATGTAACATAAGATTGCATTAGGAGAAACTCCATGTGCAGAACTGAGAAGGGCCATAATCCCTCTGTACTCTGACCTGGCCAGATCAAACCACATTTTGAGTCCTTTAGGAAGAACACTTGATAAACTGGAGGTCGATTAGCCTGGGAAAGGGCCTTCGGTTCATGCTCTTTGAGGATCAGTAGAAAGGACTGTGTATTTGATGGTGGAAAAGAGAACACTTAAGAGGAGGATGTGATAACTAACTTCAGATATTTGCAGGGTTGTCCTTTGGAAGAGGGATTAGACCTAGTGGAGGATAGAGAGGCGAATCTGGGTTTACCGTTAGGAAAAGACTTCCCAACGTAGCTGTACGAAAGTGAAATGGACAGCTTCAGTAGGTATTCCCCAGCCATGACATATACCCTTCACACACATGCGAGTCTGAACGTGCGCGCGTGAGCGTGCGCGCATGCACACACACACACACACACACACACACACGGTCACACACACCCTCAGATGAAGCCTTCGACAAAGGCTGGATGACCATATGTTAGACACGATTCAGAAACAATTCTTGCTCATCTACCAGATGGCCATCGAAGTCTCCAGGCCCAAGATTCTCTGATATACTGTGACATCCTCTTCCTTGGCATCAGTTTCTTCAACTTTAAGATGAGGGGATTAAACTCCGTAATCTCCAACATCCCTTCTTGCTCTAAATCAAAGGATTCAATGATCCAGTGACCTAACTGCTGTTGACCAAGTCCGGGGTGGTTCCCCGATGCTTGAAGATTTGTATATGTGGAAAAGTATACCAGAGGACATTTCAGTTCCTTTTCCCTTCTGTCACTGCTTTCTGCACCAAAACCCAGTAAATCTTTAGTTCGGAGGACAGTTCTTAGGCACAGCTTCTTAACACATGTATTAGTGGTCGTTCAGATCACCCAGCTTGCTTCCCTGGACTCAAATGTTAGAGGGCCTATCAAAAAGGCACTTTCCCCAGGATTCAAAAGAGCAGCCTGACACTGGTGAGAAGGAAAGCATGATGGGGAAAAGTTTAATCTTATAGTAGGTAGGCCTTTGCTGCCTCTTGTCTTCTAACAGTAGAAAAGTAGGAAAAATAAAGTTGCAGAGTAAAAAGCTACAAGAAAGGTCCAATGTGAAATACTTTAGACAAGAATAGAAAGAAAAACCCCCTGATTGATAAAAGTAAAGAAGGACAAAACCTTAAGAGAAGCCTTTACCAGGAAAGGAAATGGAATGGTCAAAGAAATCAAAAAGTAGCAGAGGGGGAATATCCACAAATATTGTAAATTAAAAGAAGCAAAAGAAGAAACACAACAAGAAGAAAATTAGCATCAACAATCCTAGGAACTTCTCTAAATCATATAATCATAGATAGACAGTTAGGAGGGACCTCATAATCTAGTCTAGCCCAACCGCCTCTTTTTATACATGACAAATCGGAGGCCCACAGAGGTTAAACAACTTGCCCAAGGCCACACAGGTAAAAGTCTGAGGTAGGAATTGAATCCAGGTTCTGTGACTGCAGTACCACCACTCTTTTTAGTATACCATGTTGTCTCCCTTGCAGAGAACAAGCTAAATCTGCTAATAGGTGAGCAAGAAAAGAAAACTGGTATTGGGAGAGAAAAACATTATGGGACATCAGTAAAGAGAGATTTGTCATCCAAAAAAAGAAAAAGGGAATAACTCAGAACTAATCTAGGGATTTAGTGGTTTACCAGTGTAAATCTCAATGGGAGTACTTCACAGAACTAGATAAAATATTGAACAAAGTCATGGAAGGACATGAAAGAACAATTTTTTTTTAAATCAAGAGAAATTGTGAAAGAGAAAACTGAAGAAGGAGGTCTCCACTGCTAGATCTCAGATTACTCTGCAATACAGTAATTGCTGAAACTCATGCTAGAATTTAAAAAATAGAACAATAGATAAATGTAATAGATGAGATAGTAATTCTTTCTATTAGACCACACTGAAAAATGAATTCCACTTATTGTTATTGTTAAACCCACTCATCCAAACAGCCAACACCATCAAAATGGTGGAAAGGGCACCCAGGATTATAGAATCAGATAACTGCTAAGACCTGGAAATCGTCTGATTCCAACTATTCATTTTATAATCAAGAAAAGCGAGACCTAGAGAGTGTTCCATACAGAATCATAGAATATTAGGGCAGGAAGGGGTCTTAATCCAATATCTTCTTTTTACAGATGAGGAAAATGAAATTCACAGTGATTAGTCAATTTCCATAGGACTAGAACTCAGATCTCCTAACTCTCTCTGTTCAGTGTTCTTTCTGTGATAGCATGACACCTAATTAGTGGTAGAACCATCACTAGGAGTTTAATGACTTCTGGTCTGGGGTTCTTTCTCCTTTACATAGGACTTTTTTGTTCTACAAGTCTTTCTGGGTATTAACTATTTAATATGTTAAACTAACCCATGCTAATGAGACAGTATTCCCACTTATGCTGCACAAGCTGTTAATGGCCCTAGTAGTTGGAATTCCAGATCAGATTAGTGGACGATGATTCTATGCCAATCGGCAAGGAAAATACTTGGGAGTAGGCAGGACCTTAAAATGGCATCTTTCAAATCGTATTGGGGCTCTGTCTCAGCTTATACTATTCAGTGTGGGTTTCATATGATATATCAGATTATAGGCTGGACCAGAACTATGTTATAGTGTTAGTACCATGGTCTTCAAATAGCACAATAATGATTCATATCCTCAAGACTTCCTTCTATTTACTTATTGAGTAACTTCTGTGTGCTTTTAGTTTCCCATATGTGAAAGATATTCAGTTCAGTCAATAGAGTTGAATAAGATTCATCATCTCTGAGTCTAGGATTCAAATCCTTCTAGGACTGTTTAATTTAGGGAAGCCACATGATGTAGTGGAAAGACCACTAGACTGGGAGCCAGAGCTGAGGTTTCATTCTGCCTCTAACACTAACAAGCCATGGAACTTAGAAGAGGCTGCTTGTACCTCTTTAGGACTCATGCATAAAATGAGAGGGGTTCCCTAGATGATCTCAATTCAATAAACTTTTATTAAGAACCTACTATGTGTCAGGCACTGTGCTGAGGTCCTTTTTAGCACTAGCATTGCATGAGTCTATCCTCAAAACTAGAGCTGTTTAAATAATGGAATGGATTCCCTTGGGTGGTAATAAATTCTCTCTGTCACTTGAGATCTTTAAAGGAAGACTGGATGGCTTCTTGAGAAAGTTGTAGTTAGAAATGCTGCTCAGGTAGAGGTTGAACTTGATGGTCTGTGAGGTTCCTCCCAACTCTGGACTGGAATGATTTTATGAAAATAGCTGCATCCCATTGTTCCTGGGACAAAAATGATCATCATTCTTTAGTAATAAGTCTCTGGAGACTCAAGTGAACAAAATGAGCAAAAACATTAAGCATGCCTTCAAACCAAAAATGTCTTCATTAGATTTTTTTCTCTCTCAAGAACGCCCTTCAACCTTGTTTTTCAAAAGTATTTTGGTCATGGGTTTTCTCCGCTTTGGAAAACTTTCTCTCTCTCTCTCTCTCTCTCTCTCTCTCTCTCTCTCTCTCTCTCTCTCTCTCTCTCTCTCTCTCTCTCTCTCTCTCTCTCTCTCTCCCTCCCTCCCTCTCTCTCTCCCTCTCCCTCTCCCTCTCCCTCTCCCTCCCCCCCAACAAACTCACTGAGTAGGATAGAATCATTCCTCCCACCCTGCTGTCCCACTTCTTGTTGGAGATGGATCACAGCTTCTCAGTGACTTTGGCACTGGATATGCTGGAAAATTTTCCAGTTGACACATCTGGCATACTGGCAGGCTCCTTGGGGAGTTATGTTGGTGGTCAGTAATTTCCCCTTGGGTTGTCCTAGAGTTAATCTGCTGGTAAGCTGGTGGGCCAGCCTTGGGCCAGGGAAAAACGATTTTTCCCTCTACTAACAGGGTTTCTTTGTTTATAACATAAGTCTTGAACTTTTGTGAAAGGGAATAATTGGAGATTGTCAATGAGATGCATAGGCCAGATAGGGAGGGACTGGCCTCCACTCTTATCCAACAAAGGAGCATGGTGAGCTGTATAAGAGTACAGTATTTCTCTTAAGAGTCAGGCTGAATTCTTCCATACAAAGGGCCGACTGACATTTATTGCCTATTTCTTCTTTCCTCCTTAAAAGCACTCTATCTATTTCCCTACTCCTAGGAGACGGGGGGGGGGGGGGGGCGTGCTATAGATGTGGCACATGCTATCAACATACCATATAGTATGTTGGATGGTTTTGTTTATATGTTTTTCTTTGTTATATAAGGAAGAGTTCAAGGGTGGGGGTGTTTTCAAAGAAATCTCAGTGATGCCAAAAAAGTCCAAAGAAAAACAAACAAATACCTTATTTTAAAAATATCTACTTAAGGGTTCTGGGGCCATGTAAATTCCATGGAGAGGTTTCTGATTTGTTAACATCAAGTAAATAGAGTACTCAAGGAGGCAGACATCAGGCAAGGCTTTGGCCTGGCTTCTTGTGCCAGTGGTTACTGTCTGGGCCATGAGGCGCACCTTTCAGAAGGGACCTGCTTTTGGTGTGAAGAAGTTAGTTCATAAACCCAACTTTGATCTAGGTTCACTAGTCAGGTTAAAAGGAGTGTTTGAAATATTATTCCCCTGGGGAAGTGGGGATGTGGGCCTCTCTCTATCCACAGTTAGCAATGACCTTCCTTCTATTTCCACAATTACTTGGACATTCACTAATCTTCATTGATTTCTAGTCTGTGCTCAAATGGTTAAAAAAATGTAGAGTCTCTTTCTCATTGGCTCCAACTGAAAGGCGGTGAATCTCTGAACACTACACAGGGCCCATAAGAACCTCCCTTCTCCGTGTTTCCCTTGGACTGGCATTTTCTGGCTTTTCAAAAGGCTGACACCTTAATTTTTGTTCTTGACAATTCTGGAAAGTAGGCGGGAGCAGATATAATTGGGGTATGTTTTTATAAGTGAGGGAACCGAAGCTCACAAGACTTAGGTGACTTGCCCAAAGTCACAAAGCGAGAGCCTAGAGTGGAATCCATGGGTTTTTTTTGTTTTGTTTTTGGATTGTAGGCCTATTTTGGGACTACCAAATTCAACCCAAACTGTCAGTCTACATGCAGAACTCTAGCAGAAGCTAAAAACACAATGAAGTTTTTCAGGAGGTATATTAGGATGTAGGGCAAAAGTTCTGTATATTCATTAGGGTGATGTTCGTGAGTGACATGCGTACCCCTGGTATTCCAGTGTCTAGTCAAGAGGATTAATGCACTCTTTGGGAATCAGGAGCGGAATCTTGGGATTCATGGGAAAGGTGATACAGCAGTGGAGAGTGAGGCTAAAATGTCAGGCAAGACTTAGTTCTGAAGAAATGTAATCACTGAGTTTTCTTTTCAAAGAAGAGGGGAACAAGAAAGGCAACTGTCCAAGTCGATTCTTGAGGGCTGGATCACAAGATCACAGATTTAGAACTGGGAGGGACCTTTGGGGTCATCTGTTCCAACCTCTTCATTTTACAGATGAGGAAACAAAGGCCTGGAGAACCAAAGTAATTTGCCCAAGGTCACACAGTTGGCATGGGTCAGGATTTGCATCCAGGTCCTTTTTCTCCAAATTCAGCACTCTCTCCACTCTACCGCTTTGTCTTATTTTGAAGCACTGATTCACATCCACCAAACATAAGAATATTATAGATTTTTCATTATTTTCCAGGCATCCTTGGAGCTTTCTGACTGTGAAAGGAGATCCTTCATCTTCTGTTGAAGACCACGTAGAATATCACGGTAAGTCATGAGACTAGCTAGATGGGTTACATTGTCTTCCTATCGAGTCTTCACGCCCACTTCTTGTAGCTACAAATATGAAAGTTCCACTAGAAGGCCTTCAGTTCTCACTGTCTCTTGACTATTGGATACGGTATTTTGTGGGAAGTGGGATGGTGCATAAGAGATACTGGTTTCCAAAAGTCAATAGATTTAGAGGAACAATTTCATCATTCTTCCTCCCTGTAAGTCAGGGAGTTAAGAACTTTTCTCAAGATAAAAATATTTGCCTGATACCTAGAAGCTCCTTAAAAATAGTATTTTGTGTTTGTATTCCTCCAGTGTTAGAGTAAGTTGTAGCATTCGTTCATTCAAACAACAATTATTAAAAGTGTCTATTAAGGATGGATACCTGCTTGCTCTAGATCAAATGCTAAGTTTAGATAAGACACTTACATGTTTCAATCTAGTAGCAGAAATAAAGCACAAATACAGGTAATTCTAATACATGTATGCATTAGAGAAGTAAAAAACAAAACGCTGCATGAGGTCCTATGGAAAAAAGTCATTACTGATAAGGGGCAAAGGAAAGCTTTGCAGAGGAAACATTTGAGTTGGGCTTTAAAGGATGAAAAGAATTTCAACAGATAAAGAAGAGGAAAGACCATTTCTAGCGCAGGAAACAGAATAAGGAAAGGAAAGGAGAAGGACATACACACTGCTCAGTTTGGCCGGAACATACAGTGAATGAAAGGGAGTAATTTGAGACAAGGCTGGGAAGACAGGGCAGTGCCAGGCTTTGGAAGACAGGATACAAGGTTAAAAAAAAAGATAAGTATGAACTTTATTCTGTAGACAAAAAGGAGCCATTGAGGGATTTTGAGCAGAGGTGACCTGATCCTGTATATGCATAGGGATAAGTCTGGCAGTGGTACAAAGGGTGGAATGTGGGGATAGTGAGAGTATAGCACATGTGGTGCTTAATAAATGTTTATCAAATAAATGAATGACCTAACTGATGATGCTGCTCAAATGACTGAGGACCTTTTGTATCAGATTTTTTCAATCTGTTTATGTCATATTCTATTCAATTTGAAAAATCTCAAAGTTACCAAACTATCTTACCCTCTTAACAGGTCACCGAGGCTCGGCTGCAGCCAGAGTTTTTAAATTATTTCAAACTGAAAATGGGGAACATTTCAATGTTTCTTCGTCCAGTGAGTGGGTGCAAGGTAAGAAATCTATGTATTTCAGAACTCAGGAAGCCCCAGCGGCATAATCCAACCACAGAACGAGCTGTTTTTGCTGTAGCTGTGTTTTTCCATTAGATGAAGGACCACAGACTGAGCTTTCTAGTCATTACGAGTTTAAAGAGAAACTTTCTTTCACCAACAGAATCATTTCTACCAAGATCATACTTTATTCCACAGCACAAGTCAATATTTCCTTCCCTTGCAAAGAATTAAATCTCTCCTTGTTACAATACGCACAAAGTTTTTCCCTTGGGTCCTTTTTTTCTCTTCTTTTTCAAGCAATAATTAAAACTCCAATTGATAATTCAATTGAAAATTATTTTAATTTATGAGGGGTTTTTTATTGAAATTTGGAAAACTGGCCGACCAACCAGCTCTTAAAATTCCCATACCAAAAGCCCGACCCGTGGACTTGGCACTACACTCATGTGTATGACATTCACCAAGGAGGGTAACAAGCTCAAACAAAAACCCTCTAACAGATAGCCCTTAACAAAGCTACTGTTGGATGTTTTGACATAAAGTTGTGCTGAAGGCATTTGTTGATGTAATGGTAAGGTTTGACTTCCAGTAAAGGGACCTTTACTGTCTAATCTCGTTCTTTCTCTTGTTTCTAGATGTGGAGTGGACAGAGTGGTTTGACAAGCATGAGGTGACTCCATCAAAAGGTGGGGAGAAAATTTCAGACCTCAGGGCAGCTCATCCAGGAAAAATTTGTATTCGTCCCATTGACATCCAGGTATGATCATTGGAACAATATTCTACCTTTCTTATAAGAAGAAAATGCTGTTGAACCACAGTCAGTGGGACATGTGCTATGAGTGTGTCCAGCAACGCTGAGAATTAATGTGGCGTGGTGAAAGGAGTCGTGAAATCTCATGCATACGTATGTGTGTATACATACACATAGAGAGATAGGGAGCGAGCCTGTGATTTCGTTAGTATATATATGGAATATGTATGTGTTACATATATATATATATATAACGTGTACATATATGTATATATCATATCTCTGTGTTGTATGTGATATATGTGTAATATATACATATTATATACATATACATTTTATATGTATATGGTGTGGCTATATATTTGTGTGTGTATATGCATGTATGTAAGTAGAGATGAGGGAACTTCATCTACCAATGCAGCTTAGTCCCTGCTCTGTAACTTAAAGTCTTAGAAAGTCATCTAGGAGACTAAGAGTGTAAGGGACTTGCTCAGAGTCACATTGCCAGTCTGTGTCAGTCATAAATACCTGAACCCAGATCTTCCTGGCTTCAAGGCCAGCTCTCTATCCAATATGCCAAAATGCCATATCCATCCATCCATCCATCCATCCATCCATCCATATATATAATGTGTGTGTGTGTATATATGTGTGTGTGTATATATGTGTGTGTGTATGTATATATATATATGTACATATATATATATATACATACACACACATTCATACATACACACATATACATACTGCATTGGTAGACGGTTTCCTCACCCCTACCGATATACAAATGTATGTGTGTATGTGTGGTGTGTATGCATATATAATCATATACACAATGTATACATGTGGCATATGTGAAACATATAACACACATATACACACTTACATACCTATGTATGTATACATACACATAAGTATACATATACATAATAGAATCATAGCTTTAAAGAGCATAATGGATTATCAAATGGGTTTGGTGTGAGTTTGTAAAATAAGAGAAGGAACCTGGCCTTTGGATCAGAAGACTAGAGTTTGAATCCTGCTTCAAACATTTACTAACGCTAACCATGAGCCACTCATTTAACCTCTCCGAGTCTCAGTATTCTCATCTGTAAAATAAGATAGTTATGCCTTTATTGTATTATTATTGTCATTGTTTTGGGGGAGGAATCGGGTGAATATGAATAGGGCTGAACATTCAAGAGGAATTGGATGCCTCAAATCAGGGAACAAGTATGATGGGAGGTAGGTTGGAGAGGCATGTTGGTCATAGGTGTATGATGGTTGGAGATAGGTTGGAGAGGCATGTTGGTCATAGGTGTATGATGGTAGTATCTCTTTAGCACTCACTGTACATTTAAATTCTGTCCCTAGAGGAAAATATGCAGAAAGAATTCTCTTACCCTTCATTAGCTGCAAAATAAATCAGTATTCAATATAAAGAAAGGTCACCTTGCCCCACAGCTTTTCATGGCTTCCCCACAAGTGTGGGATGGTATTTATGACTAGCATGGCCTTAAGATCTCTCTTTATGCTTTCTGACAAGCTTTTAGAGTTTGAATCTCATTTGACCTCAGATGAATGTGCTTTCTTTTTAAGTGGAGAAAGGGGGGGAAAAGGCAGACATTCACTGAGTTCAAAATAACCTTTCCCCAAAAGTACAATCTTATTTTAGATCTAGGTTTGTTATACTTCTCCTCCCTAACCATAGGCCCCCTCCTCCTCCAGCCTTTTTGATTTACATATAAAAGACTGTAACAGCTGGCAGCCCCTGCTTCAAAATCACATGCCTAAGATTATCATGGGACCAAACTCAAACACATCTCTCTTTTGGATACTGATGACTGTGAGTGACCCTACTCACGTCCTTCAGTCTTCAAGCACCTTCATCTTTCAGTTCTGTACAGTAGAGATAGGATACCAATACTCCCCTCCCAGGGATACTAGCAAGAATAAACCATAGTAAATGGCTTTTGCATGAAGGACAATTTGACACCTATCACTATTTAATGTTCATAATCTTCCTTTTCCAAAGAAGAAAAAAGTTTTACGCACTGTAATTTTTATCCTTATTCTAGGCCACTACAGTGGATGGAATTAAGTTAACCACTGAGGTCGTCTACAAAAGTGGCCAGGATTACAGGTTTGTGTGCTACAGTAAGAACAAAGCCTGCCAGAATTACCGAGTGAGGTTCCTATGCGGTAAATCCGGTAAGTGGTCTGTTTTGTGAAACTGGGCTTTGGGAGGAAAAAGTCAATTATAGCTCTGTTTCCTACGCTGGCAGTTCTGTGTTGGCAGCTCTCAGGCAACTGGGGTCAGCCACCTCAACCTCCTACCAGTGTCAGAAGGCCCCTCTTGGGCTCCCTTTCTGTGCCACAGCCTTTGTGACAACGGTAGTTGTTTGAGACATCACAAGACAGTGGAGAGAGCTGGCAGGGGTTTTGAGAACTCCACCCCATCCACACAAGCCTTTCAGGAAGGGGAAGGGCCAGGCCCCAAGAAAACTAGGCGTCTGATGTGCAGAAATGACCCTCACAGCACTAAGATTTCAGAAGTGATCCTATCTTTTGTAGCTTTCATTTCAAACAACACTGTTCCCAAAGGTGATCATTATAAGTGAATTTTAAATGGTTGGTTTGTTAAAAGAGGCACTCAGCATCCTCCAAAAAGCAGTCATTAAGCAAAACATCTCCTTTTGGGGAAGACATTTATTGCTACTGTAAATAACAGTTCAGAGCAACTATATTTTTTTTAAGTCATGGAGCTAAGTGGGTGTGGTGAAATAACCCCACTGAAAGCCACATTTAACTTGAACTTAAGAAGTTAGTGGAAAATTCCCTTGCCAGTAACTAATGAATGGATCTTTCTTGGTTGGGTTTTTGTTGACTTCACAAAGCCTACACCAAGACCACAATGAGGTGAGCTAGATAATTTTGTTTTGGACTGGCAAACCTGTAATTGTATTGATGGGCTAGGCGGGAAGGTAGGGGGAGAGCATTTTGAGAGGTGACAAAGAGTTAACCAAGATTGAATGACTTGATGATTCTTTTTGGGATTACAGTGAGGCCCAAACTCACCGTCACCATCGACACCAATGTGAACAGCACAATTCTGAGGCTAACAGATAACGTTCAGTCATGGAAAGCTGGAGACACCCTGGTCATTGCTAGCACAGACTACTCCATGTACCAAGCTGAAGAATTCCAGATACTGCCCTGCAAAACCTGCACTGCCTATGAGGTCAAAGTGTCAGGTGAGTTTCATTTTGGCCCTCTCTTGGCCTGGCTGAAATGAAATGTGGAAGGCCTCAAGTTGACTAAACATTACCCAAAAAAGTGATGTAGTTGTTTTAGAGTTTTCCATCACTTTAGAGTTTTCCGTCTTCCTTTCCTAGCTTTACTTCCTATGCCTCAGCTTGAGTAAGCTGGAATTTATGTTGTGCGATGTTAATTTCTAATAGCATTGGCCTCACTTCAAATTGGAGACTCACAGAATTTAGAATGAGGACAAACCTTCTTCAGGGATAATTTCATCTATGTTTTGGGTGAGGATATTGAAACCTAATTTCCGCCAATCATTGGAGAATTGCTTATCTTTGCTCTTCAAGGCTCATGCACCATCTAGAATCCAGAAACTGGTTTTGCTTTTTCTTTGGCTCCCCAGCTCTTAGCACACTGACTGGCACACATAATAAGAGCTTAGGAAAAGCTTGTTGGTTAACCGTTTGACCGATCAATCAATTGGAGAGGGAACAGGACCCTAATCAAGTTTGACAGTTGGTTTGGTAGTACTCCATAGAGAGCCATATCTCATTGACTGTGAAAAATCTGGATCCCTCCATTGTGAGAATACTAACAGTCCTTTGGAATTCTCCTTGACCTCATAAGAGGTATTGCACAATATTCTTCTGGGCAATATACACGTATAGTCATTGATGGTTGCCTTTGAAGTCTGAGGAAGGTACCCTGAACAGCATATGGATAATAATTAATAATAATAGCTATTTACGTAGTTCTTCAAGTTTTGCAGAAATCTTTGCTTATATTATGTTATTGGATCCTGACAACAACCCTGTGAGGAAGGTGCTCTCATGATCCCCCTTTAACAGATAAAGAAACTGAAGCTGAGATAGGTTAAGCGACTCATCCGGAGTTGTATAGCTGGTAAGTGTCTAAGGCAGGATTTGAACCTGGATCTTCCTGACTCTAAGTCCACTGTTCTCTCCATTACGCCATGTCTCAGGATTACAAGGTTCTGAAAAAAAGCATATTTTTCCATACATGCTTGATTCATAAGCAGAGAGTATTTCTGGCACTGGGATTACCCGGTTCATTGCCAGTATGGAATGTGAGCACACAGTCAGACAATAAGCCAGACTCCCACTGTGTTAGCATTTCCAGTGGCTGAGAAAAGGGATCAGAAATACGGTAACGAGGGAGCCCTAAAAATACACTGCTTCCCACTAACTGTTATCAATCAGGTCGGCGTGGCTGATTTCCATCATATGACTAGTTTCCCCTTTAAAAGGCACATATTTTTAACTTTGCCCATTAAGTCCAATTAATGATGTGAAGTTGAAAACTCTGAGTCCCCACAAACTATTTGGAAAAGAATGGCCCTGTCTTTAGTTCACGGCCAAATAAATATCTCTCGCATAAAGTGGGGCCTCTTCCTTTCATGCCTGTACTAAAATGCAGGGCCTCTTTGGGAACAGCATTTAATTTCCTACCAAAAAATATGGAAGCCACCCACTTCAACTGAAAAAAAAAACAACAACAGGATAAAGGGAGGGTGGTTTTGAGAGTAAAACTCAAGCATTTTAAAAGAGATGTGAAGCGCAGGTTCAGGAAAACAGTACCAGGTCACATCATCCTCAGCTCTTGCCCTTCTCTGGGTGTAAATGTTTTCTTTCCAGATTACATGGGTATGAAATGGATTAGGCGTGTTTGATGCTTTGTTTGGTTTTGTAGTTGGACCTCATTTATCAGTAGAGCATAAAACAGGGAGGAGAAGAGGAAGGAAAGAGAGTCTGTGGTGCTAGAGTTAAACAGGATGGGATACAATGAAATCTGTTTCATTAAAGTAAGAAACAGTAAGCTTTGTGAAGTCTTCGTGTGAAGGTACCAGAAGAACTGACAAGTTCCCCCAAGAGATACTGTTGGTGAAATTCTGTGTAGATACCTTGATGCAATATTAAGGAGAGAAGAATGGGTGAGCTGGAGTAATTTCCCTGGGCTCTCACATCTTCTTATAGACTATAGTGACTCAGAGGCATCAGGTTTCCTTTAAATTTTCTCAGAAACAGGAAATTTAATGACTGTGTGGGATCTTTAGAAAATCACCCAAAGCTTCTATGTCTTGATTTCTTTCTTGGAAGAATAATAATCATTCACTTTTATGGTTACAAAATCCTTCACAGACATCATCTCATTTCATCCACATGACAACCTAATGATCTGGGTTGGTAGTACATGAATAATTATCCCCATTTATACCTGGGAAGTCTGAGGCTTATATATATGCTTAAGGTCATCTAAATTCATGTCTTTTCACTCCAAATTCTGCGCGCTCTCTCTCTCTCTCTCTCTCTCTCTCTCTCTCTCTCTCTCTCTCTCTCTCTCTCTCTCTCCCTCCCTATCTGTCTCCCTCTCTTCTGCCCTCTCTCTCTGTCTCTCTTTCCCCCCCTCTCTCCGTCTCTCCCTCCCTCCCTCCCTCTCCCTCTCTCTCTCTCTCTCTCTCTCTCTCTCTCTCTCTCTCTCTCTCTGTCTCCCTCTCTCTGTGTCTTTCTCTGTCTCTGTCTCTTTCTCTCTCTCTGTCTCTTTCTCTCTCTGTCTCTCTCCCTCCCTCCCATTTTCTCTATCTCCCTCTCTCCCCGCCCTCTCTCTCCATCTCTCTTCCCCCTCTCTTCCCCCTCCCCCCCGCCCTGTCTCTCTCTTTCCCTCTGTGTCTCTCTCTCTGTCTCTCCCTCCCTCCCTCTCTCTCTGTCTCCCTCTCTCTCTCTCTGTCTCTCTCTGTCTCTCTCTGTCTCTCTCTGTCTCTCTCTCTCTCTCTCTCTCTCTCACACACACACACACACACACACACACGCGCACACACACACATGCACACACACACACACACATGCCTTTTGTGACTTAGAAAAAGATAATACTTATCTTTTCAACTTCCTAGGTTCATGAGAATAAACAGAATAATGACTATGATAAGCTTCTGTTTCTCTACTGGCCATATTTAGAAGAATATTTGATAAATGAGTTGGATTTCAGGTACAGGATTTTAGAACAATTACCAAAATGTCTGGGGAAAATATCTAGATGATAAGGGAGGCTTACCAATTTTTAGCTCCCCACAGCAGGAGCTCACTGGAAATTAGAAAATCTGGGGGAGAAAAATGATAAGAAAGTTATAGAACTTATAGTTTCCCCAAATGCAGTCCATTATTTACTCCCTGCCCTTTTCCCCTATCATGGTAATTCTATCAGGCATCACAAATAGTCACATTTCTATTACCTTCCCCAAGAGACCCTTTCATTCTCTGATAACATTGGTGATTGGTTTTAAAATCCCATTATTGTGAGTGCTGTAATTCCCCCCTGAACTGCCACTTTCTCTGAGACTAAGTGCTGTAAACTGTTCCCATGCCCATCCCTTCAGTTATCACTTAAGAGCAGCATGTGTTGATGTAGCTGCTTTGGCTGTAGTTCCCCCTGGACCTCCTGTTTTCCTCCTGTGTCACCTCCAACTGAAGAGTCTCTTGTGATGACTCTGTTGAAAAGGACATTCAACACTAGACTTTACGGAAAGAAGCTCATTGTACCCTTCAGCTTGGAGTGCCATTAATTTTCCCTCTTCCCTGGATTTACTAGTTTCCTAACTCACCTCCTCGTGGCAAGGAAAATGCTTTCTAAACTTTAAAAAACTATATAAATGTGAGTTCATCCTTCAGATCGTCTTCATTTGCTTTGTGTATATCTCCTATGTACCTATTTATTTATGTGTTGTCTCCCCCATTAGAATGTATGCTCCTTGAGGGCATGGTCATTTTTTGCCTTCCTTTGTATCCCTAGTATTTAGCACAGTTCCTGGCACATAGTAGGTACTTAATAAATCCTGGTGGACCGAGTTAGTTAGAGCTGGTTCTGGGGAAAAAAAGAGATGACTTAATGAAGGAGCCAAGGGAAGAACTAAGAGAGGTTAAGTCTAGTTCCATTCACAACTCAACAAATACTTGGCAGGGGTTGGGGTGGGGGGATATTTTATTTTAAGGTGTTAAAGGAAATGAAGGTAATGGAAAGACAGAATCTGAAGGCACAAGAAACCCAGATTTGAACCCCTGCTTTGCAGCTAGGCGGTACAGTGGATAGAGCACTGGGCCTGGAGTCTGAAAGACCTGAATTCAAATGTAACCTCAGACATTTACTAGGTGTGTGACCCTTGGACAAGTCACTTAACCTCTGTCTGCCTCAGTTTCCCCATCTGAAAATGGGGATGATAATAATAGCACTTACCTTCTAGGGTTGTTATGAAGATAAAACGAGATTATATTTTCAAAGCCTAGCACAATACCAGGCACATAGTCGAGGTTTAATAAATACTTATTTCCTTCCTTCCAATGTAGTACCTACTTGACCATGAGCAATTCACCTCACCTCTGGGTGAGGGTCTTGATCTCCTCATTTGTAAAATGATAAGGGTGAACTAGATGGTCTCTATCACCCCTCCCCACTCTAATATTATGTTTTGTGGGAACACTGATGAAGTCTCTGGTTTGCTTAACCCAAATTCCCTGGAATGGAAGGTTTTGACATTTTTATAGACTTTTCCCACCTTTGTTATTATTTTGAACAGGTCAGCAGTATGACCCTATTGTTGTTACTAGGAGTAATGCTCTTGAACTTCTTGCTGCAAGGTCAGAAGCTTTGAGGCACAGCCTTATTCTTCAGTGGACCTGGCAAGGGTAGCTGTAAGGGAACAAACAGGTCAATCCCTCAATCTGTGAGAGAAAAGATAGAGAAAAGAAGCGGTCAGAAAAACATCCCCAAGGGGTTTACACTTTCAGGAGGCCTGAACAACATCCCCAATAGACTCTGTAGATATTAATCCTCTTGCTCTTTTCCTCTCTGCTATCATTACCCTGAGAGATAGCATAATGTAATAGCGAGTCTTGACCAAGAGTCAGAAGACCTGTCATCTAGTCTTGGCTCTGCCACAGACTCTTTGTGGGATCTTGAAAGAGGTATGCTGGAGCCAGCTTGAACTGGTTCATAAGAACCCATTGTTAAATTTTCATGGTGAGCATTTACATTTTGGAAATCAACAAAAACTATGAATCTGGGTTTGATTTATTATTTTGTTGATTATCTAGACCTAGAAAATGGTGGAGAAAAATGTCATGATGCAGATTAAACTTAAAAGTGTGTCATGGGGTCTTTTTTGTTAAACATTTACAACACACTCTTGTATTTTACTAAGTTACTTCACTGGTTTACATGCTATTACGTGGTCCTACCCATGAACTATAGGTGAATGGCCCTCTGTTCTATGATGGCAGACGAAACAGTTTATACTTATAACATCACAGTTCATGAGGGGCCAGAAGCAAGAGATGGGTCACTTTGGGAAAAAAAGAATCAGCTAGAAAGCAAACAGGGGCCAGAGACAAGGAGTATGTCTAGGGTCCAGGAGAACAGGTCAGTGATATGAAACCTATGGGATCCAAAAGACAAAAAGAAAAAAAACATGTTTTGAGGTGAGGCATGAGTTTATGAAACTGGATATTTAACCAAGGTTGACCATGACTAAAGAATTCACAAGTGACTTGACATATTCAACAGTGTGGCCATACTTCCCCTGGTATATGATGTAATCCCACCCTCCTTTTTCTGAAAGGGCTTCAGCTATGGACAGCTCCCAGGCAAACGGCTAGCATTAGCATTCCCTTTTATAGGAGACTACTGTGTCTGCAGTTGCAGATTCAGTATCCTCTGTAAAATGAGAGGGTCACACTTGATATTCTCTAAGGTCTTTCAGTCTTTGAATCTAGGTTCCCACTACTTTGTGCATCAATAAAACCTCCATGATGCCAAATCACTGGGTGAGGTCCTATGTGTTTTCAGTACCATCAACCAATCAGTACATATCTCACCTGCCTCACTTCACTTCCTAAGCCTGGAAAAATGGTGTAAAATTTGTCAGTATCTAACTACATCCCCATCTAGGACTAGTAGGATACTCAACTCCAACCCCTCACATCACTCTGTGGTTTGCTCTAACCACTGGAAAGCCTGTTGGCACATTGGTTCAATAGTATGTTCTTAGTAATGACTTACGGCATCTGAAGTTCACTGTAGTTCAGACTGGCTGTCTCAATAACAAGAAAGCAGCCAGAGAGACAACGCTATTTTGCTGAGAAAGCTCTGGGAGAGGTTTTTGCTGGACAAAGTGCCAAGAAAATAAACATTCCACTGGAGTATTTGTTACCTAAGAAAAACAGCTTTGAGTTCATCATGTCTGTGTTCAGGGCAAAACTCGGTTAACTGTAGGACTGGAAATTGGGAGATTGCACAGGGGAAGATCTTCCAGTTCTGGAAAATTAAAATGATAAATGTTTCTCCATTTGACTGCAAGTTTCTTAATGACCTGCTTCTCAGCCAAAGGCATTTTCGTAAGGTTCATGATGGTCAGGGACAGTGTGAATGGTCAGGCAGTCAAGAACAGCAAGAGAGGGGAATAAAAATACTTTGTTCTACATGTTTAGTGTTCAGAGTACTAAAAAGGACAGAAGTGAGAGCTGTTCAAGTTATAAAAGAAGTGATACAATGGTCCTCTCAATTTTGAAGCAAAGAATCTTTTAATAACTAGGAGTAAGGAACCAAGTGAGGTGAGAGGTTCTAAGAAGACAGACTTCAAACTTTTATATAGGACAGTCATTAAATTACAAAATGGAAGAATTGCATGAAGTATGTCTCATTGTAATACTTATTTGGAAAGAGGCAGACTCCCAGTGTTCACAAAGAAACAGGGTCTAGTCAAGAAAAAAAATTCAGGAAGTCACTTAAAAACACAGAAAACCCCTTTTCAATAATAGAATTGGCTAAGGAAATAATAGCCTCTTAGGATACACTACATAAATGGTATCATTGAATAGATTATTGCTTAGGAGTTTCATATCTTGTGACTGTGGAAGAAGATTGAGCTATCCCTATAACTATTGTTATAGCCTAGGTGTAGAAGGTGAACATGTCTGAGACTTTATTTCCTCTAGGCATCATGCCTGCAATTCACATGAGGTGCCATCAAGTGGTCCTCAGTGCATGGGCAGTTGCCATGTGATCTGAGCAAAGAGATTTTCCATAGTCATCGTATAACAGAGGGAGGAAAAACAGCACTCGTTCTCATCGATAATACTTTCTTCTATAAAGGTATGCCATATAAAAATCAAGAAATTATTAATTTCTAGTTACTTTAGTAATTCATTATACTGATTTTCTAATCAGTACAATGACGTGTGAAAAGTGATAAGCAATTTAGAGTAATATTTAGAGAGGTGAAAACCACTTAGGTACACTTGGACACCAGTTCACTAAATGTTGGCTGCTATAAATCACTACTTAATCTAAAAACATCTTAATTCTAGCTCCCAGGCTTAAGTTGAAAAGAACTTTCAAACTTACCCCGAACCTTTTATTAGAATCAAAAACCAATCAGGGCATTTTCTTGGCTCCTGGCAAAAAGCTGTTGCAGGTGGCTTTGGTTCAGCCTTTGATCCTCCCAACAGCAGAACAGCTTGGCTTACAGCTTCTCCATGGGAAGCCCTTATTTGCCCTCTCTCCCCAAGCTCTCCCAGTCCCTGCATCCTCTCTCCTGGTCAGCAGAGAAGAGAAAAGAAAAGGAAGATTACAGTCATGCTGTATGCATTCCATGACTATCCATTTCCAGAGTTTTCTCTGGCAACTAACTTTATTTGTCAGCTGCTCTAACAATGCCCTTCTCCATCCCGCTTGCCAAATTGGGTTATTTAATGCTAACACAAAATTTTGTTTCCCTAACAAACACTGTTACAGATTTTCACCTCACTCCAAATATGCTTCTACCTTTCAAAGGAATAATAATGACCTTTTTCTATAACTATACAACATTTAAATAGAAATGCAATGTGGTTCCTTCATAGTACAAGGTGTTTTATAAATTTAGATATATTAACATAATCATAGGAAAGATACTTATATGGAATACACAAGTTGTATTTTCTTGGAGAAATTCCATTCAACAAATGTTTTTAAGGATGTACTCTGTGCAAAGCACTATTCTGGGTTCTGGTGATACGAAGACAAAAGTGAAGGAAAGCTTTCCCTCAATAAGTTTCTATTGTATACAGAAAATAAGGACTATGCATTAAAAATGTATATAACAACAGAGTGAAATGGAAAATGATCATTCAATTTAATTTTTTGGAGGGGCATAAGGCAGGGCAATTGGGGTTCAGTGACTTGCCCAAAGTCACACAGCTAGTGAGTGTGTCAAGTGTCTGAGGCTGGATTTGAATTCAGGTCCTCCTGATTCCAGGGCTGGTGCCCTAACTTACTGTGCCACATAGCTGCCCCTGGGAAATGATAATTTAGACTAAAACAAAGTGCTGAAGCTATCATTGTGGAGGGAGTTGGAATATGGTATTATAAGCATAAGAAAACATATGAAAGAACCCAGTGATCTTTTAGAATTTTTTCTGACTTGAAATTATTGGAGAAAATTGGGGTGTTAATGAACTAGGGTTATCAGAAAGCTATTGAAGAAGGGGATAGAAGAGGAAACAAGGAGTCACAATGCAAGAAAGCTAAATGACCTAGGAATATAAGGTATTTTAAAATGGAATAGTAACAATTGCTATTCTGACCTTTAAAATCCATTAGGATTTTGGTGAGGGGGTGGTCTGTTGTCTGTGATTTCATCAGTGCAAGGAACTTTCAGGGAGAAAACTTCCTTTACCAGTACCGATTAACAACTGTTCTGCAACTAATTGCCTTTGAGCCTTTTCTGGAGGACTAAGAGATTGTTGCACGGCCAATATTTGTCAGAGATCACACTTGAAACCAGGTTTTCCTGACTCCAGTGCTGGGCTTCCCTCTCTCTACTGTAACATGCTGCCTCTCACTTTAGAATCATTCTGTACATAATAAAATCAGCAGCAATGATAACAAAACAGTCATTTTTTGAAGTTCTTTTTCAAGCGGTTCATAAAACCTCTTAACAGCTAGAAAATAGCTAAGGCCTGTGAGAAGGGAAGTGAGTCAGTAACATAGTCAGGGTGAAGACTCCAGCTACTAACTCCATTTTGGCCTAAACTGTGGCTCTAAAAATTCTAGGTTCTCCTCCCTAGAATCAACATTTACATAATATTCTATGGTTCATAGAACTTGATGTATCTTTGATATCCTTCACACTAGCAGAAATTTTGTCTTCCCACTTGCAGAACAGACCTGCTTATAATTCCTCCAAGGAGAGACTTTATTTGTCATCCCAATCCCTGCATCCTTTCTCCCTCCTGGCAAGCAGAGAAGTTCTGGCTGAGGAAAAAAATAAAAAAAAATTCTCCTCCCACTGTGGCCTTTCTGAATGCTTGGGCAATTTTGTTCTCTTCCAGTCTCTTCCTGTGTATCCCTCATAGGTGTCAGTGGTATAATCCTTATGACCTTTGAGGCCCATAGGAAAAGGAAAGCCTGAGTGTCTATGAGAATACTGCTCACGGAAACTTTCCTTCACCAACATTTTCCCCTACTGGGCACCTTGAGCAGACTGTGCTTCCAACCCTTTTGATTATAAAGAAATCTGCTTCAGGGGATCTATCTGAATTGTAACTGAGGTAGAGGTGAGGTAGGAGGAAGAGAAGGGAAGAAAAGAACTGAATGAAAAGGGGTAGAGCACAAAAGTCCTTCCTCATAGCCCAGTTTCAGGGCTATTCCTCTGGTGGATGTCAGAAGGCTCAGTGAGTACAAAGAAGAGACACCTCTGATGTTTGCCATTAATTCTATTGTCATATGAGGTGACTTGTTTTTTCCTTTTTTATGTAAACACCCACTTCTGAGAGCAAAAAGCTCAGTTGGCCAGAGAGGTCAGAATTTCCCTCAGGTAACAAATGCTTTGGAAAGTTCATTTTCTTTAAGCCTGAAACCATTTTTTTTTAAAGAGTAATTCCAACAGGATATTTTTTAGGCTTAATAATGAGCCAAGTTGATTTCTCTGAACAATGAGCTTTAAGGAATCCTGCATATCTTCTATCGTACCAAGTCTGCAAAATGAAAAACATCACTTGGCCTATATTTAGAATCTCTTTAGGCACATTGCTAGCATTCTTACTGATGCTATGGCTTTCCTGATCTGGGCTGGTATTAATTTGAACACACGCTAGTTTGGAATTTGTTATGGCCTTCCATCACCAGCGAAGTACAAACAGCAGCGGATTCATTCGTGATACTACAAGCTCACAAGATGTACTCCAATTTTAATTGCTAAACCCTGATGGCCCAACCATGCCTGTGGGTGGTAACTGAGGGTAAGGTCAGTGGTGGCAGGGGAATGAGAAAACTCCTTGAAAAATAATTATAGTTATGGTATTATTTTGTGGGCACTAGCATATTCTCTGAGTGGAGGGCTGTTCTACATATGAAAGTCCAGGAACATGGGTGATCTGGTTGGCCACTGAGATGGGAAGACCTCAATTTGAATCCCACCTCACAGGTTTACGAGCAGGGTGACCCTGGAGAAGTCACACTCTGAGCCTCCATTTCCTCAATTGTAAATTGAGATAATAATAATCCCTATTCCTTAGGGTTGTTGGGAGGGTTAAATGACATCATGTATGCAGAGCATTTATAAATCTTTTTATTTGAATTTGAATATTTTATTTTTTCCCAATTACAATGTAAAACAAATTTTAACCTTTGTTTTTTAGAATTTTGAGTACCAAATTCTCTCTCACCCTTCTGTTCCTCCCCCATCGTTGAGAAGGCAAGTAATTTAATATAGAATATACAAGTACAGTCATACAAAACATATTTCCATATTAGTCATGTTGTAAAAGAAAACACGAACCAAAAAATCAAGAAAAATAAAGGAAGTAAAATAACAATATGCCTCGATCTACATTCAGATTCCATCAGTTATTTCTCTGGAGATAAATAGCATTCTCATAATAGGTCCTTCAGAATTGTCCTGTATATGCAATTCTCCTGCTTCTGCTCACTTCACTCTGCATCAGTTCATATAAGTCTTTCCAGGTTTTTCTGAGAGCATCGTGCTCATCATTTCTTATAGCACAGTAGTATTCCATCACAATCATATACCACAACTTGTTCAGCCATTCCCCAATTGTTGGGCATCCCCTTAATGGCTAATTCTTTGCCCCCACAAAAGAGCTAACATTTTATAAACCTTAAAGTTTTAGTCTTATAACAACAATTTGCATTTGTAAGCGTTGAGGTTTATAAAATGCTTCATGGACTTGATCTCATTTAAGCCTCACAATGACCTAGTGAAGTAAATACTTTGGGGGTCCTTATCTCCATTCTCCAGATGAAAAGCTTGGGGCCTCAGAGTGGTTAAATGAAATGCCCAGATTCATGAAGTTATTAAGTAACTGAGGTAGGATTAGAGATCTCAACTCCAAGTCTAGCACTCTTTGGATTATGTGCTGTTGCCTCTAAACTTCAGTTAATGTTATGCAAAACGGAAAGAGTTTAAGTAAATCTGCTTGCTCTCAAATGCCCTTCCTATTGGCCAGTCCTGCCTAGTGTCTGAAGCAAGGGAGCCTGTTCTTAGCCTTCTTGAGATACTGGCTGCCTCTAGCTTCTTAAGATTTAAAGCTTAGCCCTAATCACCTTTGGAAATGCGTAGATGACTTTGAAGATTACTTACAACTCTAAATATTGGGAACTTGGTTCTTTGGTTAAATCTAAATTTTACCATTATAACAGCAGTTGTAGAGGCCAGATGCCATCTATTATTCCCTAATGTTCCTCTAGATTAAAACAAAAGCTCCTAAAGAGAGAACATGACTGTTTCACAACCAGCATTTCATGACTCTATTGCTTTTGAGCAAAGAAGACCCACCATGCCTCTGGGAACCTCCTTTGTGATCTGGAAGACCTAGGTTTCAGTCCTGCCTTTGACATAGACTAACTCTGTGACCATAAATCATTTAACCTCTCAGTGCTTTGGACAACTTCCAGAGACTTTGGCTGTTATAAACTGGCTGCCCATCTGCATCAATGAAGGACAGGTATATCTGTTGTGTAGAAAATAACAGCGAGACGAGACCTGGGTTCAAGGTAAATTTAAGTGTGGATTTATTGGCCAAGCACACAACTACCTGGAGTATACACTCAAATCAGGCAGTCCCGAACTGAGGGACTTACAGCCTTATAAAGGCAAAAACCACAATGACACAATTAGGGAGGGTTGCTAGCAGAAGCAATGACTTACAGAAGCAAAGATCAGCCATTGGTTGTGTTTATCAGCTCAGAGCTAATTTGGGAATATGGTTAGATTCAGGGGTGCGACTGTCCTGTGACTCAGGGTGGTCCGCTTCCTAGAATGGGTGGCTCTCAGGGGCGCGACCAGTTTTCTATAACTGGGTAGAGGGTACGAGGTGGAATTCCCCAGAAAGTAACCCCTACTTGATCTATGATCTGTGTGGGAGGGGGACCTAGCTTGGTCAGTAGAATACCTGCACCCTAACCCAGGGTGTGGGGCTACTTGGTAACTGAGGGGTTTCTCCTTAAAATAAACTTATGCCTTACCCTAGCAACTGATCCTTGCACATAATGCTGATGTAGAGAGAACATAAAGAATGCTGAATCATGAGGAAAAGGGGGGTCAGAGGACTAGCCTTGGGTAAACTACCCAGACTACGCCTTAAGCTGTTTCAAGCCATTTCAGTGTGTAGGGCAGAGACAAAGACAAGAATATAAAGGGGATTAATGGTGGGCTCAAAGGGGATTAATAGTGGGCTTCTAATGGTGGGCTTTGGTTTGGGTGTAACATATCCACACAGGGAGTTTCCTACAGTGATGAAATCACCCATTCAGATCCCATCATCCACTCCTCCTTCCCCCTCCCCCCCCTCCAAAAACCCCCTGGATATTCTGAAGAGTCACTTCACAACAACATACATTAACTATCCTGAGATTTCTAGACTTTTGTTACTGACAGTCATGGGTCTAATAACATTCTTGCCTGTGTTAGCTATAAACTCGCTATACAGATACAGTGTTTACCCAGTGACTCTATAATCTGCTTTTACTGGAATAATGTGGTCTGTAGAACTGACTTTCCACTCATCTCATAGGATAGCAAACCAGGGAGGAGACACTGTAGGTGTCTGTTAGATGTAGTAGAAAAAGCATGAGCCAAGAGGCTCAGGTCTAGTCCTGGCTCTCCCACTCATTGGCTGTGTTATTTGGAGAAGTCAATTAGTCTTGTAGAAGTGCCCCAGTCTTCTGAACCATCAAAGAGGAGTATTGGATTCTGAACCATCAAAGAGGAGTATTGGATTCATGATTTCCAAAGTTCCTTCCAGCTTCATTATTCTATGACTCTGGGAGTAATGTGTTTCTCCCTAGGTACTGTGCTAGTCATCAGGGATCCAACAGACAATAAAAGAGACAATCCTCACCCTCAAGGAACCTACTGTGTGCCCTCTATCAGTGCAGACAGCCTGTATATAAATGTGAATATAAATAAATACAAAATAAGTGTTTGGACAAATTTGGGTGTGAGAGGGCACTAGCAGCTGGAGTGGGGAGGCATCCGATCAGTTTTTATATAGAAAATAGTATTTGAACAGGGTTTTAAAAGAATTTTGGGATTCTGAGAGGTGGGGGTAAGGGAGGAACTCAGCCCAGGCATTAGAGGACAGCCAGGTCAAAGGTAAGGAGAGGTAAGATGGACCATTCTCTGCTGAGTAGGGAGTAGGATAGTGTGGCTAGACTGTAGGATGAAGAGAAATGTATAATAAGGTTTTAGTGGTAGATGGGGGCAGGTTGTGGAAGACTTTAATAACCAAACAAAGGAGGATTTTTTTTATTCTAGAGGTAATAGGCATCCATTGGAGTTTGGATATTGGATAGAGGAGTGACACAGTCAGATCTGCACTCAGGAAAAACTTTGGCAGCTATGTGGAAGATAAATTGAAGTGGGAGAGACTTGAGGCAGGGAAGCCAACTAGAAGGTTATTGTAATAGTCCAGGCAGGAGATGACAAAGGTCTGAATTATGGTGGTGACTGTGTGAGTAGAGAGAAGGATAGATGAAAAAAGATGTGTCAGTATAAAAACAAGATTTGGCAACTGACTGTGAAAAAAAGTGAGGAATCAAGGATAATGCCAAGCTTGCAAACCTGGGTGCCTGGAAGCGGGGTGGTGCCCAGCTCAGAAATAGAGAAATTTGTGAGACAGGTAGGTTTGGAGGAAAAGATAGCAAGTTCTGTTTGGGATATGTTGAAATTAAGATGTCTGTGGGACCTCCATTTTGAAATATCAGACAGTTGGAGATGAATGACACTCAGAAGAGTTCCTATGGCTAGATACAAATTTGGGAGTCATCTTTATAGAAATGATGCTTAAATTATGGGAGTCTATGAGGTCACAAGTGAAACTATATATAGAGAGAAATGACATGGGCCTAGGTCAGAACTTTGGGGTATACCCACAATTAGGGAATGTGATATGGATAATGATCCAGCAAAGGAAACTAAGACAGATCATTCAGGTAGGTAGGAGGACAATTAAGTGAGAACAATGTCATGAAAACCCAGAGAGAAGAGAGTGTCTAGGAGGAAAGAGTGGTCAACATGTCAGACACAATGCTGCAGGAGAGACTAAGAAGGATGAGGATTGAGAAATGGTCATCAGATTTGGCAATTAAGACATCATTAGTAACTTCAGGGAAGTTGATTTTAGTTAAATGATAAGCCTAGAAGCCAGCTTGCCACCCAGTAATTCCTACTGCCTTCAAGGTAGAGAATGAAACTGGCCATTCTTTCCACAGGAAAACCAATGTATCTCCATATTGGGGAAGAAATAGATGGTGTGGACATGAGAGCTGAAGTGGGACTTCTGAGCCGGAACATTCTGATCATGGGAGAGACAGAGAGAAAATGCTATCCCTATAAAAACCAGATCTGCAGCTTCTTTGATGTTGATACCTTTGGCGGGCATATCAAGGTATGTGTGTACCAATCCTGACTGGCTTAGCTATGGTGGAATGTTAGGGTGTGCCATTGTTTGCAGTGGTCTTTATGCACTGAACTCCCCTGCATGTACGCTATTCTCTAGCCAAACTGGACTACTTGCTTTTTCCTATGCACAATCTTACTCCCAGCTCTGTGCCTTTGAATAGGCTGTACCTAATGTTTGTAATGCTCTTTCTTCACCTCCTCTTTTTGGAATCCCTGATTATCTTCAGTGCCTTTCCTCATCCCCTAATGATGCATTCTTTTCCTATACTGCTTTGTACTTATCTTGTAATAACTTCAAACTGCACTCAGATTTTTTTTGAATACCCAGTATAATTAGGAGTGACATTGTGGTATCATGGATAGAGAGCCAACCTGGAAGTCAGGAAGACCTGAGTTCTCGTCTAGCCTTTTACAATATTGACTATGGGACCTTTGATTGAGTCATTTAATCTCCCAATGCACTAGGCAGCTCTCTAAGACCATATATTGTTAACTTGTGGTTGATAATACCTTTGTAAAGGAAGCTTCTTCACAAGCTGCCTTCACCAAGGAAACCACAGGTGTGGGTTAAAAAAAATTGAAACAATAATAACAGTAACTTACATTTGTATCATACTTACTAGGTACCACGTACTATGCTAAGTGTTTTACAATTATTAGCTCTTTTAATTCTCACAACAACCCTCCTGTTGTTCTGTTATTATTCCCAATTTACAAATGAGTTAACTGAGGCAGAAAAAGGTTAAGTGAGTCATCCAGGGTCACACAGCTAATAAGTGTCTGAGACTGCATTTGAACTCAAGTCTTCCTAACTCCAGGCCCAGCACTCTATCCTCCGCACCACCTAGCTGCCTATAGTGCAGTTCACTAGACAATGGCAGAGGTGCAAAGGTAAATGAGATATCTTTTGTCCTGCAGGAGTTCATTTTCTAGTAGAGGAAATAAGATATATGCGCTAACAATGCTACACAATAGAATGAGATAGAGTCCATCTAACATGTAATCGCCATCAACTCCTCACAGAATGTCACAGATTATTGGGACCAGAATAGGAGCCTATGTTCCATATGCATCTATGATCTCTAGACAAGAGACAAAAGGAAAAAAATTATCAAGTTCTAAGTCAAGTCTAGTCAACAAGTATTTGTTGAGCACCTACTATGTAGCAGACACTGTGCTAAGTAAGCACTGGGGGTATTGAGAAAGGCAAAAGCTGTTTCCTGTTCTCACAGCCTAGGGAAACTGGAAAGGGCATTGATGGTGGGTTTCGAGGGGAAACTGGAAAGGACATTGATGGAGGGTTTGGAGGGCGGGGAAGGTACTGCTTATAACAATAAGCATCAACTAGGATTTCATCCACTGCCAGGTCTTTCGTTTTTCCTCTTGGATGTCTTAATAGGTCACAAGTGTTTCAAGGATATTTTCTGACTTTTGTCTTTTCTGCTTCCAGTTTGGACCTGGGTTTAAGGCAGCTCATCTCGAAGGTATTGAACTGAAACATATGGGTCAGCAGATCATGGGGCAGTATCCGATCCACTTCCACCTGGCTGGCGATGTGGATGAAAAGGGAGGCTATGACCCACCAACTTATGTGAAAGACCTCTCCATCCACCATACATTCTCCCGATGTGTCACGGTCCATGGCTCCAATGGCTTGTTGGTAAGAAATGATAGCTGAAGAATTTACTCACCAGATGGCTTTAGAACCCTGCTGTCTGATCCTGCCCTCTGTGGAGATAGGCCTGATTCATGCTGGTGATTAGGAGCAATGCACAGGACATAAAAGATCAACCCTCCCCTCTAAGGATGGAGGTCCAAGTCATGATCTGAGAGGGCAAATGGAACATCATGCTGGCTCAAGCCAGAGTTCAAACCCAGGGCCAGACATGGGACATGAAGGAATTCAGAGCAATGGTCCAAAGTCAGGAGGTGAGGGGGGAAATCACTCAGCACAGAATAAGACAGGATAACATTATGAAGAGAACACTGGGCACCCAAGAAACGTAGGTTTGTCACATACAACTTCCCAACCAAGACATGATCTTTTAGGCCTCCAGGCCCACCCCACCCCACTCCTTGCTCTGCTATGCTGACATCCCTGTGGACTCAAGCAGTTGCCATCTTTCTAAGATCCCTCACAATTTTAAAATTCTGTGATTCAAAGATTCTATGAGTCATCTATCTTGTACCAATTAGCATACTGGATTCAAGGGAGAGACCTAGCTCATGGTTGCAGAGAACTTAACCTAATTTAAATCTCTTGATATGAAAGCAAAGATTACAGTGAGGACTTTTGCCAGACTGTGACATAGCCACCTTGGATCATTTTTGTCCTGATTCTACGACATTCCACAGTACACACAAAGCCTAACCAGGAACTGGCCAACTGTGCCAGGACTACAGACTAATTGACGGAGTGACTCACTGCCCTCCCCCTCTGGAGCACATTCTTTTATACTCCAGAGTAAACAAGCCATTCAGACACATTTTACAAATGCACCAATCCAGAGCAAGAAAACCCCAGGCACTTAGGTATATACCAATCACAAGTAAGCCAGATGAGACAGCATGCCTGAGTTGGCACTCTTTCTTGGGTGCTCAGTGCTTACAGATATCAGATACTTTGATGGTTTCTGTCAACATAGCTCTATTTCACTCCTCAGGGAAAGGAGCCCAGACTGAAATAATTTCCTTTTCCCTTCTCTATTATGTTTGATCCCCCACCAATTAAAAGTTAAAGTACTGAGATATAAAATGAGGAAGAATAATGGAATAGTGGGAAGAGTAGGGTCAAAGGACCTAGGATCAGATATCTTGTTCCCCCAAATGACCCCAGTAAGGTCACTAAACTTCTTCTGGCCTCAGTTTCCTCATTCTTAAAATAAGACAGTTGGACTAGATGGCCTTATAAGATTCCTTCAGACTCAAAATCTATGATCCTAGATTAAATATTCAAACATGCAATGCTTGCAAACCTCAAAGCACTATATAAAAGTCAACTGTTATTAAAAAATCTTTACCATGGGTGTGGTGTTAATTATCTTCCAGGCACTTATGTAATCTTCTTAGTCTTGGGGGGGTGGGGGTGGGGAGAGACGAGCCTACCCTTAGTTCAGAGAATGGAAAACTAGGCCCCTAGAGAGGTGATGATTAATTACAGACTTGAAAAAAAAAGTCGTTGGCCGAACTGCAAGTTGAAATCAGGCTTTGCTGATTGCCATCTTATACCAAAGACCATTCAGCCACTTAAATTGGTTAAGTGCTGACATGTCCCTGGTGTCCTTCGGTATCTAATTTGCTATTGTCTGGATATTCTGTTTCCAAGCATAAGCTGGAGCCTTATTTGAGTTGAGTGCTGTGAAATACAATTTTTTCCTGCACTGGGATCACTCAGGGAGTGCTAGCATGGCAGAACCAACTGCTGGGCACATTGCAAAGGAAATCATGCAGAACTCCTGGGCATCAGCATCTGCTTGTCTGATAGGGAACTGATAATACCAACTGCCATAGTCTTTAGATTTATTATGACAATAAGTTTTCCTTTGTAGCAGTACCACAATTTACTTCTCATCAATAATAATTAAGTACCTACTAAGTGCAGGATCCTGTATTAGGTGCTATGGATAGCAATATGAAATATAGTGCCTACCCCCAAGGGGCATACACTCTAGTAGATCTACACAATAAATAGAATGCCCAAAGTGCACAAAATGTAGGTTTAAGGCTACTCATAAAAGTTACTTGTAAATGTAAGACTTACTTCTTGACCGTTGAATTCATGATTCATTGCTTTTTTTTTTTAAAAAAAAGAGCATAAGAAAAATATGAATTGAGTGCTTGGAGAAGTCAAAAAAAAGGGAGAGAGAGTTTTCTGTTGGGTAGGGGTGGCATGAGTCACAAAAGGTGGCAAGGTGGCATTTGAACTGGGCCTTAAAGAATAGCTTGGATTTCAACAAGAGGAGATAGGAAGAGAGTTGGGAGTTTATAAGACATTCCACATACAGGATGGTCAATAATATCAAATGCTGCAATGAAATCAAGAAAAATCTCAACTGGTAAAAATCCCCTGGATTTGATGAGTAGGAAATGATTGGTAGGTAGCCTTCCAGTTTTAGTAAGTTCTAAGAGCAGAAAAGACTTGAGCGGTAAGTGAGCTGTGAGGAAGAGAGTCATTGGGTATAGGCTAGTCTTTTGAGAAGTTTGGCATGTCTTTATACTGTGCTTAGCCATGCGTGCCACCATACCAGCACTTCCTGATTCTTGCAGGCAAGTACTTATTGATCCAGTATGGCAAAAAAGACATTTCACAGCACTTAAATCAAATAACTTATGAGGAAGAGAAGAACATTCAGGCAACCGCAAATCAGATGCTCAAAGTCACCCAAGTGGAAGACAGTGATGGAATAGTAGCTCTGGAGAGTGGCGGCAGAGTATTGCTCAGCACCATGGCTAATGGTTATAATGGTTATGCCAAAACTAAGTGTACCTGGGTAGTTCAACATAAAGGTGGCAGATAACATTGAACTAAGCAGTTAAGTGGCATTATCAGAATTGTTTAAAGAGAAAGGGCTATTACTAGACCATATATTTAATTATGCTAATCCACTTTCATGCCTTTTGGTGGCATGGGTTGTTCACACAAGTAATGAGGTAGAAAGCACTATAGACTTGGAATCAGGAAGATATGAGTTCAAATTCTGTCTTAGGACCTTACCTTTGTGACCCAGGACAAGTCACTTAGCCATCATAGAAAAAAATTTGAGCTTAGCAATGATCGACTATGATAGACTTACTCTTCTTAGCAATACAAGGATCCAAGACTATTCCAAAGGTAGAAAATGCTATCTCCATCCAGAGAAAGAACTATGGAGTCTGAATACAATTCGAAGTACACTATTTTCACTTTTCATGTTGTTTTCTTTCTTGTGGTTTCCCCCTTTTTTCTGGTTCTTCTTTCACAACATGGCTAATGTGGAAATATGATTAACATGGTTGTACAGCATAACCTGCATCAGACTGCTTGCTGTCTTGGGGAGGAGGGGAGGATAGGGAAGGAGGGAGAAAAATTTGGAATGCAAAATCTTACAAAAATGAATGTTGAAAACTATCTTTACATGTAATTGGGAAAAAAATACTATAAAGTGCACAAAAAGTTAAAATAAGAAACTGTTAGTTTTGAAAGGAAGCCTTTCCCAATGGCTCCATCCCACATGAGCTTCTCCCTAGATTGCCCCTACCTTCTCCCTTTTCCATTTATTTCACCAGAAGCAGCCTCATGTCCTGGGGCCTCTGCCATTGGAATGACTCCTTGGGGTTCTCTATTTCTTCACAAGATGAGAGTATCTCTCATCCCAAAACTGAATTTGTCTTTAAAAGTTGGTTTGAGACCATATTTTATATTGCTTGCCCCAAGTACCAAAGTGATAGTCTCAGTTCTGGATCAGTATTTCAGTAAAGGCTATAATGAGGACTTTCAGAGACATCTTTGCCTGCATTTCTGATATGGCATGTGTTCTGGAATTACTTTAGGGGTGTGTTTTTAAACTTAGACATAACAATGGGGGTAGTTTTTGTAATGAAAAAGGGCAGGGGGAGGAGCATTGAAGGTATAGAGATCTAAGTTATAAGAAAGAGAGAGTATGATTGATGAAGCAATGTCCTTGAGGATATAGAAAGGACTGAGATCAATGGCACAGATAAGCCTATGAAAATAAGAGAGACACTTTTGCATCTGAGTTAGAAGACAGAAGATATAGTAAGGGTGAAAAAAATAAGTTTTGAGGGACAGAATTAATGGAGCTTATGTATCCATATTATAGACCTTGTTATCTTCAATAAAGTATTATGCAAGAACATCTCTTGAGAGGAAGTTTGAAGTTTTAAGGATAGTAGAGAAAATTTGGAACAGTTGTCTTGGGGAATGCTGTAGGGTGTGAATAAGGGATTAATACAAAGAATTGCTAAACAGCAATTAAGATCCAAATGGAATTACATTTCATGTAATTTTGTGATGGCCTTCATCAGTAGGATTTTGTGAGTTTCTTTGCCAATTCTCAAAGACTCAGAAGTAGAGCAGAAAAGAAGGATAGTGGAAATCACTTAGGGTTGCAAACTGACAACTATAACAAAGTTAAAGGGTTAACAATTCTAGGTTGCTAGTGAGAGCATAGTAAAAAAAAGTAATAATCCATCATTGGGTTCAAACTGGCTAACGAGTCAAGTAAAGCCAGAGAGGGATGGTCAGCTAGAGAAAGACTCAAAGATAGCCCACAAGTATACTAGTAACAAAATATTTTATCTTTTGCTTAATTTTCTTTCCAATTTACTGCCATTTTTAGAATGAAAAGATCACATCTCTATTTTAAAATTCTATTCTATTACCTTAAAATGTGTTTTAAATGGATAATATTTTTCTTTAAAATGGAGAAGCATCATGCATGGCATGGTGGATTCAGGAATACCCTTAATAACAGGATGCCATCTTTCAGGGGCATTGTGGATAGTGCAAGCATAGATTGATTTATGTGTGAATATAGCCCAGAAGAAATGCTGATTTTAGCCTATCCTCAGGAAATCTTCCTGATTTCCACACAGGATTTATGCCAATTCAAATACTCAGCTTTTGGCATTTTCTGAGCACCAAAAAAAGATGGACTTATATTTGGAAACTGGAGACCCTTATGGTGCTTCCTAGTGAAACCTAACTTACTGTGCCATAACTTTGAAATGCCATAAGAAACCAGCTTTTTCAGCCAAAACAGCAGCAATGAAATACAGGCAAAATGATGGGGCTGATGAAAAGAGAATGCTTTTTTGGTCTTGTTACCCAATAGCAAATACCCAACAACCACACCCTGCGAAGAGTTCTTTAGTTTCCTCTGTCTGGCGCCTTACCCTTTGGTGAGGGCTCCATTACCAGCAGAGAGCTCTGAATTTTGGAAAGCTGCCTCAGGAGTTGAAATCATCTACCCCATTTTGCATTTAGTATTTTTCCTTTGGGTTTGTCCTTATTTAAGGGCCTCACCATTTTGAAAACTCCATTCTATGTTGAGAGCAGTCAAGGAATCAATTCAGGTCTCCTGTACAATATACTCTGCTCTGATATTAAACTATATAGCACATTCCACCAAGATTGTGTAAGTCTTTTTTCCTACCTACATGCCAGGAGCTGGAACTGAAGTAATTCTCAAAAGGACAATAGCATACTAATAAGAAACAGTGTTGTCCTCCTCATGTGAGACTTTCTCTGCAACCAAAGCTTGTGAGCACAAATGTTGGAAAAAGCTAGCTTTCCCAGACAACTTTCTTGGTTTGAATTAGAAATTTCTTTCCAAATGAACTTATTCTCCTAGTTATTCTTTAAGGCCAATATCCCTCCCACTAGGGAAACAATTAGTAAATTCATGAATCAGAATTCTGTTTATGCTTCCTACTGAAAAGAATAAACATTTGTTAGCTTAAGAGTTTATGGCCTGACCAAAGGGATCAACACTAGAAAGCCCCTGGCTGCTGTGTCTCTGTAATAAAATATGAGAGCAGACTCAAACCCATAGATATAGAACGGAAAGGAACCATAGAGTTAAGTTAGTCTGACTCCCTTATTTTACAAATGAAGAAACTAAGGCCTCTGAGAAGTTATGTGACTTGTCCAAGATCATGTATAGATTATGTAACAGACCTAAGATTTGAACTCAAGTCCTTTGACTCCAAAACCAGAACTCTTTCCGTTATACCCTGTTGTTTCCTCTGAGAAGTGGAATACATTTCCATTTCCTCCCAGATACTGATGAAATTAATCAAGAGAATGCATATTAAAACAAATGATTACACCTTGTAACAGAAATGTAATTAGGAGCTATTGGGCCAGGTGACAGAAATGAGAAAGAATCTTAGGGATACAACCTGTCTCATTTTTGCAGAAGTGAGAACTCAGATTTGGGCAAATGAAAAGACTTATCTCTCTTGGGGAATGTTAGGGCAGAAATTGGAACTTAAATCTATGGATTTCTAGGTCAGAATTCTATCTACTGCAGAATTGCAGATTGGAGAGTAAGAAGGAAGCTCCAAAGCAGTGTGGAAAAAGTGCTGGTTTGGGGAGTCAGTGGACCTGGGTTCAAACGCTCATTCTTTGAATCACTACTTGTGATTTTTGGCAAATCACCTCCCTCTGAGGCTTGTTTTCTCCATCAGTAAGATAAAGAGATAAGATTAAATGACCACTGAGATCCCATTAAGCTCTAAATCTATGATCTGATTTCTATGAACAAAAATTCTCTTCAGTCTGTCAGTCAACAAGCATTTTCTAAGCACCTGTGCACCAAGTAGCAAGCTAAAGACTGGGATACAATACCGAAGATTTGATCTGATCAGAAAACCATGCTGTCTTTCCTAGCTTTCCTCCAGGACCCAGAGTGACTGAAGCCTGTAGACATTTCCTCTGAATTGCAGTCAAGAATTATTGACATCATCTCAAATTAAGAATATTACTATGAAAACAAATTCTGCCTCTATCAGGCTCCCCATCTCCTCAGCTCTACTGGGTACACATGACTTTTCTACTAACAATGTCTCTTCAGTTTAACCTTTTGCGCTTCTGTCTAACTACTAGGAAGAGTTTTCTTTTTCCTATGGTCTCTAAGAGGCCCTGGATCTTAGATCATAGAATCCTCTTTGTGAATCACAATAACCACACGAGTGTAGCTGCTGAGATACCCTTCTAAACCCTGCTCATTCTACTCTCCTCAATGACTTTCACTGTTCTCCATTTTTGCATACCATTCTAAGCCTCCAGAATACAGTCATCATCAGAGCTGCTTCAGCGTTTTTCTTCAACCTTTCTGTTTCCTGGCTTTCCTCTCTATAGCACTTATATTAATTTCTTAATCATTCTAATAACTAGCTTTGTAATCATGGATTTGTCTCTTCACCTTTCTGGGGAAATTTAAGGCATTGAATTATCCTTCCAGTGCTGCGTATTGACTTGGAAAACCACAAGTTAACATTATCTATGTTGTATTGTATTTTAACTTATTTTGTTAAATATTTCCCACTTACATTTTAGTCTGATTACCTATAATTTTGGATAACCAGGTCAGGAAAGCCAACTGTTATATTTTCAGTATGAGCATTTAGATCATCAGTACAAATCAGGACTTGATTTATTGTTTTGTTGATTGTCTAGAATTAAGAACACATTAATAATATAGATAAATTAAAAGTGATACCAGCACACTACTGTTTATAAAAATACCCAATTTTGGACAGTTTTTAAGGTAAGAAACAATAGAAAAGATTATTTCTCTGTTCTTTCCTTTATCTGCTACCAAGAAGGAGTAGAGGAAAAACAAAGAAATAACCATTTCTTCAATGATTTTCACCAGTTTCAAAATAGAATTAAATTTAAACCTCCTAGAGAATGAAAAGGAATGAGTGGAAAAGCATTTATTTAGTTTCACTGTGTGCCAGGCCCTGTGTCATCTACCTTTGTTTTAGTTTCACAAGTCCTCTGCCCTATGAAGGATATAAAGGTAGATGAGATACCTTCCTTACTCTCATTGAGCTGACAGTATCCTTGGGGAAGTAAGTGACATGCAAAAAAAAAATCATACAATATACAATGGGATAAGAATTGAAAAGGAGTTTAAAATGTGATGAGTCTATAGAAAAATGAAAAACTATTTCTGACTAGGGAAGTCAAGACAATCTTCGTAAAGGAGGGGAGATGGGAGCAAGGGAGAGATAAGCATTTATATAGTGCCTACAATGTGCCAGGCCTGTGCTAAGCACTTTTCAAATATTATCTCATTTAAGATGGGAGCTTGATCAAGATTTTCAGAGGGAGGAGAATTCCAGAAAGAAAGAACAGCATCAGAAAAGGCACATGGTGGACTTGAGCTTGCACTCCCCCTCAACCACAGCTAGGAAACCACACGACTAGATTCTTTCCTTTGCAGACAGAAACTAGGCAACATTCTTCAGCCTCTTGGTAGCTTGCTTCACTGTGAATCACCTTTTAGTCAAGTAGCGTGAAATCCAATCAAAAGCATAAGCAACAGAACTCCAATGGGAGCTGGGGATGGAGGGGAGAGAGGGAAGACCATCTGCCAGGTGCCGTGTTCACAAGCTTCCATCTGCAGTTCATTTGACATGGCACATCAACAATGGACCAGTTGTAGTCACTTGGTTATAACGGGCAACAGATGTATTTACCATAGGAGCTACTTAGGCTCAAGTGAAGTTAGCTCTATGGGAATGTAAATGTATTAATTAGTATAAATATATCACAGTTTTAGATGACTTGAAAGGGACCTCGGCAGATACCTATTCTCATTCATACCTACAGAAGAGTCCCTGTTGTAGCACTATAGCCCAAGTACTCATCCAGCCTCTATTTGAGGATTTTCATGGAGGGGTCCTCCCTAACTCCTGAAGAAGATCCTTCCACTTTCCACTATAATTATTATGAAGTCTAAACCTACTTCTTTACAACTACTCCAGATTCTATGCTCTGGGACCAAAACAAAGTATCATTGCTGTTCCACCTGACAACCATTTAAATACTTGAAAATGGCGATCATGTTCCCCCCCCATCCCCCAAATCTTCTCCAGGCCAAACATTCCTAGTACTATTAACTATCCTCATATATCATGGACTGAAGACTCTTCATCATCCTGTTTGCCCTCCTTTGGACACTCTCCAGCTTCCTAAAACTATGTTATCCAGAGCAAAACATTATACTGGAGATGTAGTCTTTCCAGAGAAGAATACAATGGTAGTATCATTTCCTAATTCCTGGAGGCTATAATTCTCTTACTGCAGACAGGTCATTTTAGCTTTTTTTTTTTTAACTGCCATGCCACACTGTTGGCTCATACTGAGTTTACAATCCAGTAAAAGCACTTATTTTTTTTCAGTCAAACTATTGTCTAACTCTGCATTCTTCACCTTGTATTTCTGAAGCTAATTTTTTAACTCTAATATAAGATTCGACTTTTATCTCTATTGAATATTATTAGTAAATAACTATATTACATTCAGTTCAGTTGTATGTAATGTAATGGGCACTCTGAAAAGTAGAATCAAAAAGATTTAAGCTCTAAGTTAAATAGGTCCTTGTAAAGAGTGGGTGGCTAAGAATACTAGATGAAATGTTGCCTTTGTCTTGATTTCTAAAGGTCAAGGACGTTGTGGGATATGACTCTCTGGGCCACTGCTTCTTTACCGAAGATGGACCTGAGGAACGGAATACCTTCGATCACTGCCTTGGACTGCTGGTCAAGTCTGGAACCCTCCTCCCTTCTGATAGGGACAGCAGAATGTGTAGGATGATTACAGAGGATTCCTACCCAGGATACATCCCCAAACCCAGGCAGGACTGCAAGTAAGACTCTATGTTTCAAAGCTTTTGGCATCTACAATGTTGACTTAGACCTTGAAACAACATAAGGGATGTGACTTCTGGGAGGTCACACTGGGCACCAAGATTGCCCTCTTAAGCGGTATAAGCAAGTCTACATAGTGTGAAGTAGATATTTATAGGTATAGTGGCTGAATCAATCAGAGTTCTAAATGCACTTTTAGCCAAAATAACACAATTAGATCCAAAGCCATTGTCCATTTTACTTTGTATATAAACTTCATAAAGGTAACAGAACTCGAAGTATCAGGGCTATGGATGGGAAAGAAATTTCTGAGATCATGTAGCAAAGAACCTGTGCTCATTCTCCCAACATACCAGCGTGATACAATTTTATCATTTGATGACATTCATCTACTTTGCCATTGTATCCTAAGAAGCATAGGGCTTTTCTATCCGACTTGCAGCTGAAGCCTTCCACATGTTTTCTTCCCCATTAGAATGTGAGATCCATGAGAGCACAGACCGTCTTTCTTTTCTATTTGTATCCTCAGCACTTACCACAGTTCTTTGCACACAGCAAGTGCTTAATAAATGCTTCATTAATTCCTTTAGACAATATGTAATTTCAAGGTTATATAATTGGATGTTATGACTCACAGACTAAAGTTGACATTAAAATTTGGGGGTTTTGTTTGCTTTTCTTTGCTGCTTGTAAAATGTACAATAAATAGCACACTTAGAGACTGAAGCCAAAAGTCACATGGGAAGTTGGTGGCAAGAGTGGAAATAGAACAGAGAGTTTTTTTTCTACGTGATTTAATTCTAAACCACAGCACTATGTCACTTCTCTTCAGAATTATGGTACAACTTATTAGAATTAATGGTGGAATGGAAAGGGTAGTGGCTTTTAAGTAAGGAAAACCAGGTTCAAGTCCCCACTCAATGAATCAACCCACGAAGATTCATTAAATATCTACCTGTGTGACTTAATTACTCATCCCTTTGAACCTCAGTTTCCTTATCTATGCAATGAGGGAGATGAACTAAAATAACCTTGAAGGTGTCTTCCGGTTACAAAAGTCCTGATTCCGTTCACATTTAATATCAGACTTGACCAGTTCAGCCTAAGCTAAAAGGCTGTCACTTTAAGTATTTCAGATACCAAAATTTGTGAATCAAATCAATTATAAAAGCCACAACCAACTATGATATTATCTTCCAATTTGCGTTGGGACATCTTGAGAGAGAGAGAGCAATAAAGATATAAAAGGTGAACCTTCAACAAGTATTTATCAAGGACTTCCTGTGTGTTTAACATTTTGTTCTAAATCGAATGACTCTTCCCAGGTCAGAACTGACTTTCCTGGATGCTATAATGTACCAAGACTTCCCCTCCAGATCCAAGATGCTATTATACATTTTTACAGCTGTAATTCCAAATGTTGAGGGTCCATTGGATCACTTATGCCAGTATTAACTTTTGCAAAGTGAGTGGAGGGACTGAGCATGACACTCCTGTTCATAACTGTATTCAATCTGTTTTTGGCCTAAACCTTGGTGTGGCTTTCCAAATAAAAGTTAATTGCAGTGGCTTTCTATGAACTATTTATGTGATCATCTCTCTAATGTCAGAGCCAGTGTTTCATAAGACATGATCTTCTCCCTGGAATTAAGCTAGTAACATGAAGAGGAGGGCAAGGGAACTTGGAGAACCTGCTGAACCCAGTTTACTTCCAAAGAAGGCATGCTTTTGGAGGAAACATGGTATAAGAAAGCAACTCAATGCAGTAGTCAGAGGACACTGGGGTCTGAGGAACTGGGTTTGAATCCCAACTTGCTACTCACTGCCTATGTGACCTTGGGCAAGATACAACATCTCTGGGCATCATTTTCCTCATTTGTAAAATTAGGGGTTTAGACTACATGGCTTGATTCTAAATTATCCCTTCTATCTTTTTGCGATTGCTCTGAGAGAATCTGGCTTCAAAAGTTGAGCAAATAAATGATATGAAGCAAAGCATATATATAATTGTAATTTCCAAGTCACCTTCCAAGCTTATGAGAGAAACCACTGAAACAGTAAAGCCCCTACTGACATAGAAGAGTTATGCAATTTCTCAACCACTCTTAACTTCCTTTCGTGGAAAAACATGTCCTGGGGGAATCTGACTTATTATTTCTCTAGTTCAAAGACTAACAACACATAGGTCATAAGGAAGTGTATGGTAAAACAAGGTTTGGATAACCTTATAACAGCTAAACCTCAAACACTGACATCAAGAAGTTATTGACTATCGTCATGGGTGTAGTGGATTACTAAGATGGTGAGTGATTTGGACACATTTTGAGAAATTTCTGCCAATGGTTTTGTAGTGTCACCTCCTGCCATCTGTCAGGGAAGTTCAAAAGCAAAGCAATGATTCTAGATGAAAATGCTCCTCACCATTAACATGCAGAGACCAGCACCAGATGGTAGAATGGATGCTTTCAGATCGTATCCAAATCTATCCACATGTCTCACTGGTCAGTGTGGAAGGAAGTAAATTGCATGAGTTCTTTTGACACAATTGTAGAGACAGTTGTCAGAGCTGGACATTCTCCCTGGAGTGGACCAAAAACAAATGCTCAAGACTTATCCAGGGTAAAGTTTAAAGAAAAGGAAGATCATTTCTGTTCTGACCACAACAAAAAAGTACAGAAAGGATGAGATAATGCAAAAATTTATCCCAAGTTTATTCAAGGAAGCATGAAATCATTCTCTTAAGTGACCTTGATTCTTAATTAGTCACTTCCTTCACAGAATTATCTGATAAGAAAATGGAAAAATTTAGTTGCTTCTCAATGAAATTATAGATCATGGTCTAGAGACAGAAGAAACCTTAAAGCAGGGGTGGGGAACCTGTGGCCTCAAGGCCGCATGTGGCCCTTGAAGTTTGGATTCAGTCAAAGGGCCGCACTTGAGGACTTAGAGCCTTGAGGCCACAGGTTTTCCACCCCTACCTTAGAAGTTCCCTAGTCCAAACCTCTCTTATTATAAATATAAAGTCACTAAGGTTGAGAAAAGTGAAGCTGTTTGTCCCAGCTCATAAAGGAAATGGGTCCCCAAATAAAAATTCAAATCTTTGTCTTCTTCTGTTTCCAAAGCTACTTCTCTTTCCGCTAGTCTCTTTATATTCTGTGTTAGTAAGAGGCAGTGTAATGCCATGAGTGAAAGGATCTGTAACGGAAGGCTTGGCTCAGCCATTGACTCTTTCCATGATTTTAGTTTTCTACTTCAAACTTTACTTTCTCTGTGAGTGAAATGGGAGTAGTTAGAGCAGTCTGATTCATAAGTAATGTCCCCTCCCCACCAAAAAAATTAAGAATGAAGCCCTGCCTTTCCGGTGTTGGCGGCCCAAGCAGAGGAGCAGAAATGGCACCTTGCAAGGGGAAGGAAAAGAAGGAAGAGCAGGTCATCAGCCTTGGACCTCAAGTTGCAGAAGGAGAGAATGTGTTTGGCGTCTGCCATATCTTTGCTTCTTTCAACGACACCTTTGTCCATGTGACTGATCTCTCTGGCAAAGAAACCATCTGCTGAGTGACTGGTGGAATGAAGGTCAAGGCTGACAGAGATGGATCTTCTTCCTATGCTGCTATGTTGGCCGCTCAGGATGTTGCCCAGAGATGTAAAGAACTGGGCATCACTGCCCTTCACATCAAACTTCGGGCCACAGGGGGAAACAGGACTAAGACCCCTGGCCCTGGTGCACAGTCAGCCCTGAGAGCTCTGGCACGTTCTGGAATGAAGATTGGGTGTATTGAGGATGTCACTCCAATCCCCTCTGACAGCACTCACAGAAAGGGTGGTCGCCGTGGTCGCCGTCTGTGAATATCGCTGGCTGGATTATTTTTGTCAATAAAAGTGTCACAATGGAAAAAAAAAAAGAATGAAGCCCTTTACCAATGATGAGATGTGGACAATTATAGAATAAATTAGGGAAATGGGTCTATTCCGTCCTTGACAGTTCCTGGCTTAGACCTTTGACCCTAGTCATCAGCCCAGAGGCCTTCTTTTCTTAAGAAGATAGAGATGACAGACAAGCTAAAAGAAGGCAATACAATTTAGTAGACAGTAGTGGATTCTATACCCAGGGCCATGAGGATTCATTTAGTTCTCTTTCTAACTTTCAGTCTCTGACTTGTGGTATGACTTAAGCTCTGTATATGGCCTTGTCCACCCTACCTATAAAATACAGAAAAAAGAAATAATCTTCAAGAGAGATTGTGAAAGTTAATAATCTTTTTTCTTTTGGTCCAATCCCATGAGTTCATCCATAAAGGGAATTCCAGGTGTAAAAATGTCTACAAATGCAGATTAGCAATTTATATGTAATTTATAGCCTTAGAGAATTATCTAGGGGCATGGAGAGGCTTAGGGACTTACTCTTGGTCACACAACTAGAGTGCATTAAGGAGGCAAGACTCCAGTCATCCTAATTCTGATGCTGATCATGCAACACTGCTCTACTGAAATTGATTTAAAAACTCCTTTTGGGAAAACTAGAGCAATGTCAAGTGATATCACTGATACTTCAGAAGATCTGGGATTTTATCAGTGGTGGACACCCCCCCCCCAACAAAGATCATAAACCATATATGCCTTAGTGGATTGTTTCATGAGCAGCTGACCACCTCCCCCTCCCCAAAGTTCATTACTTAGTGGCCAGTCTTTTGGTAATGAATGGCTCAACATTTATGGATAGGTTGGTGTAAGGTTAACAGGGAATAAGATCTTCCCCACCTATCAATAGATCTCATGTGGAGCCCATTAAGGGAAACTTGCTAGCTTGTAGGAAGGCTCACACATCTTTTGTTAATTTCTAATTAGGCGATGAGCCTAAAGAGTATATATTCTGGGAGATGAGCTTTTGCTTTAGGGGCTCACTTATGAGAAAGATGTGATTCCCTAGTCGAGACTCTGAGTGGCCATATATTCAGAGCTCCCCAACTTCTCAGAGATAAAGTCTCTCTTGGTTCGGTGGTGGATGTAAAGCTTTGATTCAGGCAACAGAGCCCTGTGTGTTGGTCTTTATTTCTCTTCTCTGTATTTCCTCTGTATTTTGTGTGATTTACAAGATTGTTGACCCCTGAAACAGCTATCTTTCCTCTAAGAACCTGTGTTAGCAGCCATCCCGAGAATGCTAGTGTGGTTGTTATTACAGTTGGGTGACAGACACCTTTATTTTTTATAGCTCTCCTGGCAAAACCTTTCAGAACCTAGAATCATCTCCCCACTACAAGAAAGCAATGCAGTAGTGCTTCATAGGGATGGGGCGGGGGGGGAGAATATGGAAGAAAGTGGGGGAGAGTGTGTCATTGTCATTTATACTTTTTGCAGCAGAGGCAAAAGAAAGCAAATAATTCCACAATCAATGTGTAACAAAATTCTTCTAGCTTGTCCTCAGGGAATTAATGGCCACATTTCAGATTTACTAGGGTATTTTTGTTTTTCTTGAATAATAAATTTATCATCTCTGGACCTCAATTTCCTCAACTGCAAAATATGAAGGATTAGACTAAGGTAGTCTTAGAGGTTACTTTCCACTTTAGACTTCTGCTCTCAATAAAAATAAGATAGGGCTGGCTTCCATCCAGCATCATACCACCCCACCCCACCCCCAGCATTGCTTTTCAGCAATCAAGATAAAGCTTACTTTTGTTTCCATAGCAACCATAGCTAGCTCCAGAGTCCTCCCTCTCTAAAGCTCCTTGCCAATGTGAAAAAGTCTTTGGATTTAATTGCTTTAATTATCTATTTGGCCTATTACTTAAGCCAAAAAAGTTCAGCTCTCTCTTGCTTTTATTCTCTTAAAAATATTTAAGTGGATTTTTTTGAAACTAAGGAAATACTAAAATTGTCAATACTGTAGCATAATATTTCTCAAACAAGACTAAATATAAAAGTCATCCTGAATCTTTTATTTGCATCATAAATCTTTTAAGGCTTATGCTAAACCCTAGCTCTCTGGTTTCAGCCTGTTAGGACTTCATTGCCTCAAAGGGCATAATATGCCCCAAACTACTTGATTATGACTTTTCACAGAGAAAGTGTTAATTTGTTCCATCAATCCTTACTCATTTTGCCTAATCATGCATCTTCTCTGCCCAAGAAGAAATGTTTTTTTTCTGTTTTGCTAGGATTTTCCCCTATTCCATACAGCTTTCCTTTAGCAGGGAAAAGATCATCACCTCCCACACATTCATAAGTTGGAAGAGACAGAATGCTACTTGATGTCCCTAGCTTTCTAGAGAATCCCCTAATGGTCTCTTTGCAATTGGAAGAGTTTCCTAGCTTATGAGGGCTCTCATTCCTCTACTCCTATGGATTCCCATTATTTGACAGAATAATTTCATTTCATTTTGTTTTATAGACTTTACTGGTGTCCAGGCAGTTGCCTAAACATTCAGGGACCTCTACCACAAATAACTTTTTTCTTTAAAAGTCTAGGTACTTTTTCCTTCTAAACATTTTAAATTCTTAAATAAAAATGTATTTGAGTGGAAATGAACAGTTTTCTAACAGAGATGTGGAGCTTTTTCATATGTGGTTATTTCTATAAGAGGCTCTTTGAACTAATTGTAAAGTCCTATAGAAATGCACATCAGTCATTCCAATATGCAAATTGAATCTCTTCTTTCATGTGTACAGTGCAGTGTCCACCTTCTGGATGGCAAATCCCAACAACAACCTTGTGAATTGTGCTGCAGCAGGTTCTGAGGTAAGTATAAAAGCTTCTTCTCTGGAAAAAAAAAAAAGATTAGTGATAGCTAGAGCTGATCACTTCTTTAGAGATGTAAACATCTCAGAAGACTGAAATTTAGCTAGCTCTTTTCTCACTCACTGCTGTAAATCCACTCACCATTCATCCTCAGAAAGGTCTCCAGACCATGACTGAATTGACTCAATTCAAGCAATAGGCATCCCCCAGAGTTTGTAGAAATTAGAACAATGTCCTTAGAAATGGCAAGCCTAGAATGTTTTAAATTCAAAGCCATGACTACAGTAGTATGACTGGGGCTTGGCCCTATAGTGCTGAATTTAGAGAATAGCAAAAGCACTTGCAGCCCTTCAGAAGCTAGAAACAACTGAGTTTTGCATTGAGTTAGCAAGAATAATTCATTAAAATCAGAAACTACTGATGCCACTCTCCCACTGAATTCCTTATTGGCTTAGGGACCACAACCACACTCCTGCATAAGGCAGCTTCCCCAGCTGTTTGAGGATATATACTATACTACTTGCCCTGAGTACAAAAAATTGCTAGCCATGGATCTGTTTAATTGATTTGATGGCTCTGAAAATGTAACAACAATGCTACTTGACGCTACTGTGGCTATGTAAGACCAATAACACCAGCACACAGGAGGGCTGCTAGCACAGATTCTTTCATCTGCTTTTCTAAGGAAAGTAACTTTAAGGGGTTTACAATCTCACTTTAATTAAAAATACATATATCATTCACTTAGTTCAGGGGAAAAAGTTAGTACCCTGAACTTCAGAGAAAACACAAACAGAAATTATAAGCAGAGAAAATAACACAAATCAACAGACAGGCTTCTGTCTGACCATAGCAATATATGTATATATATATACTCATATATATTTACCAGAAAGAGAAGCACCAACATCTGGGTTTTCAAAGCCAGGGGGCTCCAACGGCTACCCAGAGTCTCAGCTGGTCAAATCATAAGACCAGTGAGTGAGCCCCCAAAAACACCTCTCCTCCCACAGTTCTGAGAGTTCTCAATTCTCAATTCTTGATTCTGAGTTCAATGGCTATCCTCTGGGTATATATACTCTTTTTCCAGGGCCTGAGGGCTTCACATCTCTCATGACCTAATTAGCAAAAGGGTGTGGGCCTTCCTAGAAACAAAGGCAAGACTCAATCAAAGGCACTTGATTTCCTTAGTGCTGAGAAGCACTCCAAAAGAAAAAAACAGTAAAAAGTCCCACTTTGCTTGCCCTTACAGAAAATTATACCTGTTTCAAGAAATTTTATTATTTCTCTTCAGAAAGAAAACTGAAAGTGGGTTTGTGATGGGAGGGTATGGTTATGTGTGAGCAATGTAAATACATCGTACTTTGTTCAACATTCTTTACTATACTTTGCCTGATTTGATTTAATTGACCTAGAAATGAACATTTATGTGGATTTTTCCTTTTATTCCTCCTCCCTCCCTCAACAGGAGACTGGATTTTGGTTTATTTTTCACCACGTACCTACAGGTCCCTCAGAAGGAATGTATTCCCCAGGCTACTCAGAACATATTCCACTGGGAAAATTCTATAACAACCGGGCTCATTCCAACTATAGGGTAAGTTTTCTTGAAGTAGAAAGAGCTGTCCCAGTTAAACAAATCATACTGACACTTGCTTTTGTTTACCCACTTAGGAGATATTCTAGTCATTTTTTTTCTTCCCTAGACAGTGGCAATTCTATTCCCTGAATTTGGGTATGAAAATAAGGTGATGTTTTTGGAGATGTCCCAGTTTGCCACCATTCCCCCGTTAGAATTCTTTAGCTATTCTTTAATAAAACAGATTTAAAACCGTGGACTTAAAACCACTGATCCCAGGCTCAACATTTGGGTAGAAACCAAATGAGGGAAAAGATGCTTGTCTTTTTTTTTTTGCTGGCACGAGACTTACCTCTCCTTCTCTAGGATAGTAATGTCTTGAGATCCTTTTCATGATTCATTTGATGGGGATGAATATTGTAAGCCATCCATGGAAATATGCACTGGTCTACATCCCTTAGCCCTAAAGGGAGTGAGCTGAAACAAAATTGGATGCATTTCTTTCTCTTCTTTCTTCTTGTCTGTTTTGGTTTCATAAGAATCTATAAATGTACCTGTGAAGCCTAAACAGCTGGATGGAAACCAAAATAGTCAGCCAGCCAGATGTTTGTCAATATAACAAGAATTGATAATACTTAGAAACATCTGGGTGATTGTTTCATGTGAATGTTTGGTATTATTTTCAGAGGCAAGATTTGTTAGAGAAATTCTCTCTGCATGTGTATGTGTGTCTTCTGCAGATAGATGTAGGTATAGTTCAAAAAAAAAATGAGTTCTCTTGTCCCAGGATGCCATTCTTCCCCTCTTTCCAGGGAAGGAAGAATGAGATGCTGGAAACATGGGAAGGGCCAAGTACATATTTTGGCCAGATAATATTTTTGTGATCTAATAATTTTGAAAATAATTTTGAAAGTTGCTATAAGTTTAATGTAATTTTTAAATCCTAAAAATAATCATTCACTCATTCATTCATTTCACAAGAATGTATTGAGTGCCTACTATGTATAAGGCATAGCGTAGAATACAAAGACGTTTAAGACGTGGTCTATGCCTTCCAGGAGGTTGTAATAACATAGGAGATAATATGATATAAGATACAAATAAAGCATTTAAGGTCCATATTAGTGGTATGAGCAAAGTACTGTAGGGGTTCAGAAAAAGGAGAAATTACTTCTGGCTAGAGAAATCAGTGGAAGCTTTATAGAATGAAACATTTGAATACCACCCTAGAAGATAGATAGGATTCAACACGTAGAGATGGGAATAGTGATAAAATGTAAGTTGCTTGAGGAAAGGAGCTCCCTTGATTTTTTTTCACTTGTATTCTCAGCACTTAGCACGATTTCTGGCACATGCTATGTATTTAATGGATACATGTTGATTGATGGTAGGAAAGGACATTGAGTAGAACAATTTGGCTCAAGAATGAATTTAATATAGGGGATTTGTAAGAGATAAGGCTAAAAAGGTAAACGGGTCAGCTTACGGAGGACTTTGAATGCAAGATCGATCCAGTTGTACTAAATTCTTTTGGAAAAGAGAACTCTCTAAAAGTTTCTAAGCCAGGTAGTATCATTGGGCAGGAATGCTAATTAAAATTAAGTAAGAATTTTCATCTGGTGTTGGGATGTAGGACACAGTGGAGAGAGGAGAGATTTAAGGCAGAAAGATCAATTGGGAAGCTCTTATTCATCTCCTATGAGGTAATGAGTACGAATTAGGGTTGTGACAGTGGAAATAGCAATGAAGGGACTAATGTCAAAGCTAATGGCAAAACCAGGGGTCCTTAGGTTTCATCATTAGGTCAGATGAGAGTGCCTAAGTGTCTAGATGGCATATATGCAGGACAGATGGTGAGGCCTAGAGGAGTTTAGGATGCAGTGGCAGGGTAGATGGTAATACTTGGTGGCGCATCATCTCACCAGAAGGAACAGCATTGGTGATTCCCATTTCAACCAAATTGTAAGATCAATCAAGAGATCTGGATGGGGTCTGGACAAAAAAGGGAGGGGGTGCCCCTAGTAGTGGGAGTTCTTGCCACTATGCTGAGAAAGGGGGTGAAATAAAGGAAAAGGGACACCACCTAGATCAACCAATGCCATCTGGGACAATGGATATGGGAAGGGAGCAAGAGGAAAGCAAGGGGTGCCCCTGGAGGTGGTGAGTCTCTTGAGAGAGAGGGAAAAGTCATAGAAGTCAAGAAAAGATATTCTCAAGAAGGATGAGGTTGCACTAAGTGCCTAATGCTCCAGAGAAGTTTTAGAGGATAAAGATTAAGGCTAAAGCTATCTGATTGGTTGTTAGAAGATCATTGATGACCTTCAAGAGAACAGTTCCAGTAGAGTTGTGTGGGAAAAAGACAAAATTGCAAGGGAATCAAATAGATGCAATAGATATAGTTCATGTGATTTTTAAAACTGATCCACAAAAAGAAGACAGAAACTGGCGCTTGAGATAACAAGAGTTTTGTTTTTCTTGCTTTCTCAATTAAGGAGGTAGAGGTGATAGAGAATGCAGATCTGAAAATAAAATGAAATTTAGAAATACAGACATTCTAATTAGATCTCTATAGACTATGTACATAGAATCATAGGTTAATCAAAACTGGAAGTGACCTTAGGGATTACCTAGTCTAATCATTTCATTCTACATTTGAGGAAACCAAGTCTTAGAGACCCTTGGCTAGTTGACAGCAGGATCTGGATGGGAAGTTAGTCCTGTGCTCTTTCTCCTTTTCCATACTGCAGTACTCATAGTTCTCAGACATTCACATGTCCTATATCTTTTTTTAATTTTAAATTTATTTATTTTTAGTTTTCCACATTCATTTTTATAAGACTTTGGGTTCCAAATTCCGCCCCCCCCCCGCACCACTACCCCTTCCCCAAGACAGCATGCAATCTGATATGGGCTATACATGTATGATCATATTAAACATATTTCCACTTTAGTCATGTTGTGAAAGAAGAATTAGAGCCAAAGGTAAAGACCACAAGAAAGAAAAAACAAAAAAAAAAAACAACAAAAAAGAGAAAATAAATAGTATGCTTTGATCTGCATTCAGATTTCATAGTTCTTTCTCTGGGTGTAGATACATTTTCCATCATGAGTCTTTTGGAATTGTCTTGGATCATTGTCATGTCCTACGTCTTTCTTGGGAATCTTTGATTAAGCACTTGATTAGGACGGTAAAACTTCCCCAAAGAGGAATTTCAAGGAGCATTTGTTGAGAAGAGGTGTTATATACCAAAGTTTATATAATATGCCCCAAATTTCTTTCCTTCCTAGGCTGGCATGATCATTGACAATGGAGTCAAAACCACAGAAGCTTCTGCCAAGGACAAGAGGCCTTTCCTTTCTATCATTTCTGCCAGGTAATTAGCCGCCCAGTTTGTGCCTCTGCATCCCTGGAAGAACAGATTGAGCATGACAGGTTTTGCTTGACTCAGACATTTTCTCATCGAGATGTTTCCATGTTGAATCCAAGGCTGGCTTTTTGGAGAAGGAGGCTACATCTCAACTGCATGATTTTAAGTCTTTTAGGGGTCAAGAAAAACAGAATCATCAAGTACTTATGTAAATCAATCAGGCAAATCCTCCATGTCCATCTAAGTTAACCAAGATTGCAGGTTTGAAGTTGAGGTGAATCACTGGGGCAAACAAGGCTTCTGGGAAGGAATGGACTACGAATGACCAGATCTCTTGTCAAGGGCTCTTCGATTTATTTTAAGCGTCTATTAAAAGCTGGGCAAGGCCAATAATTCTAGTGCCAAAAGCAATGAAAAAGATGAAGCCATTTGATCTAATACTTTGGATAGTTTTCCTGAAATACAAGAAAAAGTCAAGGAGTTCTAAGACAGACTTTTGGATTGTTGGAGCTAGAAGGGCTTTTATCTAATCATGGGATCATACTCCAGCCCTTTCATTTTTAAATGATGGATTTGAGACCCAGAGAGACTTGACAAACTAGATAGTGCGGTGGATAGAGGTAGGAACTTGAGTTCATATGCTGTCTCAGACACCTATTAACCATGTGACCCTGGGTAAGCCACTTAACCTCTATTTACCTCAGTTTTTTCATCTGTAAAATGGAGATAATGATCACATCAATCTCCCCAAGTTGTGAGGATCGAATGAGAGAATATTTATAAAGTACTTTGTGAAAACCTTAAAAAAAAAAGCTTAAAGAATCATTAATGAAGGCTATGAAGCTAATTAGAGGCACAACTAGGACATGAGTCCAGTCCTTCTAACTTCAAGTCCAGGAAAATCTCCCCTGTACCTTTTTTTTCTCCTCCATATTCCAGAACTATGACTTGAAGTCTCCATGGCACTCTCCAGGTATGGCCTGGGATGAACTTCCTGGTTTCTCTATATTGCTCCCAACCTGAGTCCCCTCCAGCAATAGGAATGAATGAGAGCCAGATGTCTGTCGTTTGTTCCCAAGCTGTTGCTGATAAGCATCAGCTGTAGAGATGTTTTTAAGGCTTCCATTCACAAGGGCATTTTGTTGTGGTTTTTTTAATGTCTCCTTTTTCATGACTCATCATAAGATTTTGTGATCTAATCTTATGTCAGGGGCCAGGATAAAACAAAGCATAAGCATTTTTTGCCATTGTGTATATGTATGCGTGTATGCATATGTGCATGTGTGTGTGCCTACATATTTGCATGTATGCTGTGTATAGAGATCTATTTTATGCACAAGCTTATATGTATGAAGGGTGCATTTATGCATGTGTATATACATGCACAGATTGTACAGGGCACGTAGAAATGTACCCAGATGAATACATGTACGTATATGCAGATGCATGAATATGTTCTATATATGTGCTTATATGCACATATGTGTACCTAAATACACATATTAGATACATGTATGTTACATGTTATACAATGCGTTATACATATGTGCAGCATGGTATAGTCTGTAGAGTCAGAAAACTAGGGTTCAGACCCCACCTCTTATCTTAATCCCAGTATAACTTTAGACAAGTCACTAAGCCTCAGTTTCCTCATATGTAAAATGAACAGATGGGCTACATCACCTCTGGGGCACCTTCTAGCTGGGGCTCTAGGTCTCCAGTGCTAATAGCTTGTCTTTTGGAGTGCTTTGAACAGAAGGACAACACTATGGTATTTGAACAAGTAAGGCTTTTCTAGAATCCCAAAGGACAAACTCCTTCCTGCCAAAAATAGTTGTCTCTGTTCTTGTGTTACAGATACAGCCCACACAAGGATGCTGACCCTCTGAAGCCCAGGGAACCTGCCATCATTAAGCACTTTATTGCTTACAAAAACCAGGATCATGGAGCATGGCTTCGAGGAGGAGATGTGTGGATGGACAATTGCCAGTGAGTTTTGATTGTTTTCTCCCTTACAATTAAACTATGCTTAGAGGCTTAGGGTTGGAAGAAACTTCATCTATCACATTTTTTCCTGGTGCAAGACTAATAATGAGGATTTGTACCTCTTATCTACTCAAGGTGAAAAGAAGTACAGAGAGAGTAAACAGATTACCACCTGTTTAATTTTTTTGTGTTCCATTTCTGATAAAACTTAAGAATAGAAGCAGGAAATTACTGGGGCTGAAAAGGAACCAATACAAACAAGAAATTTGTGTTTTTTTTAATATCCCCTAAAAGACTTAGAAAATGCCTTTGCTATGGAGCCTAGTACTTTTCAGTGTGGCTCAGTGTCGTCCTCCTGTGGTTACATAAATGGAAAGGCCAAGCTGATACCGTCAATACTTAGGTTAGTAAGTACTGCTCATGCAAGAAGACCTCAATTCAAAAAGAGGCGACACTTTAAAGAGGGCCAACCACAGTGGAAAACAATCAAATGAGGGCTATTTATTGTAAAAAGCAACTCGGCCTGTTTATTAAAAGAAATATAAAATGTTAGTCATCGTCATGTCGGCTCTAGGATAAGGAAAAAGGGAGTATGAGCGGGAGAGGAATGGGGGAAATAAAAAGGAGATAGTACTGAAGCAAGAGATGGATGATTGGTGAGACACTTCCACCAAGTTAGAGTTAGAGAAGGAAAAATGGAGACAGAGATATAAACAGATTCAAAACAATAGAAGTGCAGAAAGACAAAGATAGAGAAGGAAAGAAAGACACCTGGGAAAACACACACTCAAAAGACTCAAAGAAAACAGATGTGTGTGTGTGTGTGTGTGTGTGTGTGTGTGTGTGTGTGTGTGTGTGTGTAAAGCAAGAGGCAGTGGAGACATCTCCATGAAGCAATAGCACCATCTTGTGGACTTTTCAAGTATTGATGCATTTTTACAACGAAGAGCCCGAAATGAGAAAGTGGTGGTTAGCAAACATTTATTGAGCTCCCCTGATCAAGGCCTTGTGTTAGGACCTCGTGGTCTTTGCCTTCATTGCCCAACCTCAGCCTTTCTCGGTCGACTTGTCCTTTGTCCTGCCTCCGGACTTCGATGACTCTGGAAGAGAAAGTGAGACTGACCCACTTGGCACAGCTCTGCCTCACTTAAATCCAATTCACAAGCCGAGACATCACCCTCAGGTGGTCATTGGTCCTCTTCAAAAGCAGAGGACGAACAACAATAATAGAATGTCTTGGGTGACTTGGTATGGGACCAGATGATCCTGAACCAAAGTCCTGAGGCTGGCAAAGGAAACACGGACCTGAATTCATATTTCCAACCTTTTATCAACGTAATGATAGTTCATAGGTGAAACGTGTTAAAGTTTACAGACACAGGGCAGCTCATTTTAGCCTTACAACAGTCATGTGAGATAGATTACAGGAGTTATTATCTCACAGTTACAGATGACTAAACTGAAGCTGAGAGGTTAATGGAATTTTCCATAGTTGCAGCAACTACGTGGCACAGAGGATAGAGTCAGGAAGATCTGAGTTCAAATCTGACCTCTTAAATTTACTAGCTGTGTGACTGTGGGCAAGTCATTGAACTTCTGTTTGCCTTCATGTTCTCAGCTATAAAATGAGAATAATAACAGCTCCCACCTTTCAATGTTGTTGTGAGGATCAAACGAGATAACATTTGTAAAGTGATTAATCCAGGGCCTGGCATGTAGTAGCATCATGTAAATTCTAGCAAATAGGAGGAGGAGGAGGAGCAGTGTCGGAGGCAGGATTTGACAGCTCCAGCGCTCTATTGTTGTCGAGTCATTTTTCAATCATGTCTGACTCTCTGTGACCCCTTTTGGGGTTTTCTTGGCAAAAATACTGGAGCGGTTTGTCCATTTCCTTCTCCAGCTCATTTTACAGATGAGGAAACTGAGGCAAACAGGGTGAAGTGACTTGCCCAGGGTCACAGAGCTAGTAAATGTCTGAGGCCAGATTTGGACCCATGAAGATGAGTCTTCCTGATCCTAAGCCCAGTGCTCTATCCACTGAGCCACTGAGCTAGTGTACTCTACAACTTATTTTATATTCTCAGCATAGAATTCTAGAGCTGGGAAGGACTCCAGAGGCCATCTAACTGAACATTTTCCTTGATAATTTCTTGAAAGATGCTGTCCAGGCTCTTTTTCTGGTCATGACTTTCAGGTAGTCCAATAATTCTTAAATTATGTCTCATTGGTTCTGTTTTCCAGGTCAGTTTTTTTTTTTCCAGGGAGGTATTTTACATTTTTTTCCTCTATTTTTTCATTCTTTTGATTTTGTTTGACTGATTCTTGACGTCTCTTAGAGTCATTAGCTTCCACTTGCCCAATTCTAATTTTTAAGGAATTATATTCTTCAGTTAGCTTTTGTGCCTTCTTTTAAATTTGAACAATTCTGCTTTTAAAGGAGTTGTTTTCTTCAGTGGATTTTTTTTTCATTTGGCCAATTCTATTTTTTAGGTTGTTTTCTTCAGTCAGTTTTTGTGCTTCCTTTTCCAAACTGTTGATTCTTTTTTCAAAGTTCTCCTGCTTAACTTGCATTTCTTTTCCCAATTTTTATTCTACCTCTCTTACTTGATTTTTAAAATTCTTTTTGAGCTCTTCCAAGAGGACTTTTTGAGCTCAAGACCAATTCATAATCCCCTTTGAGGCTTCACATGTAGGTACTTTGATATTGTTGTCCTCTTCTGAGTTTGTGTTTTGATCTTCCCTGTTGCCATAGTAGCTTTCTATGATCAGGGCTCTTTTTGGTTTATAGCCCATTTTTTAAAGTTGAGCTTGCTCCTGGGGCATAGGAGGCACTGGCCCAAGCTTCTTGTGCTGTGGGCCAGGGGTCTGGTCACTGGCTTTTCACACTGAGGCCTCAGGTGCTGGAGGCTTGCCCACTGTGCTGGGGTGGCCCAGCCTCGTCGGGCCTATTGTGTCAGGGTTGTAGGGCTGACAATTTGCCTTTTGTACTGGGGCATTAATCCAGGACCAAGGGGCCTCTGTTGCTGATCCGTGCTGTGGCTAAGAGCCTCCCACTGGCTTGCCCAAACACCACCTGTCCTGGGCTTCACTCCCCTTTTACTCAAGTGAGATAGATCTTTCCTGAAGTTCCTTCTAAGTTATCTTGAGCAGGAAAATTGTTTCGCTTCATCTTTTGTGGGTTCTGTTGCTCCAGAATCCATTTAGAGTCTTGATTTAACATTTCAGACAGAAACTGGGGTGAGCTCAGGCAACTTCCCGGCTTCTCTCTGCCATCTTGACTCTGCCTCCCTCTAATCCTACATTATACTCAATGCAGGAATCCTTTATGCAGCATCCATAGCAGGTGATCAATACTTATGAGCATTTTAATTCAATAAACATTTATTGAGCACATTATGTACAAGACCCATAGTTAAGCAAAACAGAGACTACAAAGATGAACAAGACATGATCTCTGGATTTTGTAATCAAGCAGGGTTGAAATAAGAAAGATACAGATTTTTTTTTAAATAGACTTGTGAGTTCATCAGTTTTGGGAGTTCCTAAGCAAGGAAACTCCTTCTACTGATTCAAATCAACAACTCTTCTACAGTTTAAAGTCTTCCTGAGGAGCTGAGAAATTAAGCAATCTGTCCAGGGTCACACAGCCAGTGTGTCAAAGGTGGGTCTTGAACCTAGATCCCCTAGACACCAGCTTTCTATCCACTATATCATACCACCTCAGTGTATACAAATAAATACAATCAAAGGCAGACTAGGATAATAAGGGCTATAGGAGAGGTGCTTATTAAGTCCTATGGCAGCATCAAGGAGAAGGTGCTTCCCCTTGATGAATCTGGGAAGGCTTCGTTGAGGAAGTGGTTTTGTGCTATGCTTTGAAGGATAGAGAGGATTTTTTTCCAAGTGGAGATTAAAGGAGAGATGATGTATAAGATTATTATATTAAGGTAAGATTTAGAGTTGAAAGAAAGCTTAGAATAACTATCTGATGCCTAAAACCCAAGCCCTGATTGTCTGTCATGTGAATTTAACCACAAAATTTTCTAGGATTTGACATATCCTTGGTGTGAAAGGCAGCATGGTATACCAGATAGAGACCCAGATTTGGAATCAGTTAGAGGTGTGTTCAAGCTCTTCCTTTAACCTCTCAGATATTCAGGCAGCTATAAGACTGATAAAACTATAAGTTGAAGAATAGTTGTTTATTTGCATCAGCTGAGGGAATTTTCTCACTGGAAATTCCCTATATTAATGAAGTAAAGCACAGATCTAAGCCCAAAAAAATCTTCTTAGGATTTGTTCTTATCATGGGCCCATTTGAGGTTTTTGAAATAGGTAAACATTTTGTTTTTTTTTTTAAGAAGACATTGCTTCAGTTTCCTTTGAAGGAGATTTGAGACACAAGCTAAGGTTATCATGTAGAGGTGGCTTTATGGCCATCTTGCCATTCACTTAATCCCCACAAATGTTATCTCAGTGAGATTGTCATCGGACTTGGAATCAATGTGACTTCTATTCTGAATACTGTGGAACCAGCTGGATGGATGGCAGGCCCCTCTAACTTGTGCCAGGCACAGGGATCTGGCCTTACCTCTTGGATGGATGTTGCAATAATTCAATATGGAGCCTGTAGATACAGGAGACCCCAAAGGGGCTTCCTAAATCCAGTGTATAAACACAGGTGGCCCAAGAAGAAGGTGGGGTGAGGTTATGGAGTGAGGGTGTTTGGGAAGGAGACAGGCTAGAGAGGGAATCTAAACTGTCTCTTGGAGCAACATCAAGACTAGGACCATATTTTATACAAACTTCATGTCTCCTTTGGTACCTAGAACAGACAACAAATAAATATTACTTTAAATTTAGTCTTAGGCCATTAAATTTGAGATAATAAATTAAGTCTAGATCTCTCTGACTTTAATCCATTCTTTACCCAACTGTCAAACTTCTATTTCCTTATGCAGAGATCTGGTCACATCCCTCAGATCCCTCCAATGGTTTCTTATTGTCCACCAAGTAAAATTAAAACCCTGTATCCTGATGTTCCAGATCCTTCCCTCCCCATTCAGATATCTGATCTTCTTTAGGCTTATCCCACACTACTCCTTTTTATGTAGCCTATGAGCAAAGCACTTTGCAATCCCTGAATCTACATGTAATAATAATTAATAATAATAATAATAATATACACCACTTCAGGTTTGCAAAGCACTTTATAAATAGTATCTTGTTTTATATAGACATGAATTATTGTTGGGAAGAGTGCTACCTTACCACCTGTTTTTCTTCTCAGGTTTGCTGACAATGGAATTGGCCTGACCCTAGCCAGGTAAGATTAATTTTTGCATTTGGGCTCCTTAATTTGAGGTTCATTATGACCAAGTTGTAAAAGAATTCAGAAATGCTCCTCTTTCCTCTGTTACAAAAGTTGGGGGTGGGGGAAGACTATGGAATAGAAAAGCATTTATTATTAAACCCTTACAATGAGCCAAGTTCTATACTAAGCATTGGATACAATTAGAAAATTGAGACAACCCCTCTCCTCCATAGAGCTCACATTCTAATTGAGGGAGGCAACACATAAAAGAGGATTTACGGTTATATTCTATTCATGGGCAATGGATGGGCTAGCTAGGATTGAAGAAGGGAAAGTGGCAGGGTAGGTTATGAGGCCCAAAGGATCTTGGGAAGTCATGGCAGGGCAAATGGTTTCTTACCAAGAGGACCTTGGGTTCAAGAGCTATTTTGAGGTTCTGGGGTGTCTCTAGATAGCAATCTGGGGTGTCTGCATCCAGCTGTCCATGGGAGTCATATGCTGCTCCTGGTGGTAATTGGGCAGTAGTACAATGAAGACTGGATGTGGAAGGTAAAACTCCTTGGCTCCCCTCCGATATTGCTATTCTGGTTTCTTATCTTGCATTGGTATACTGGGGAGGAGAAGGGGGAGGGAGAGATTCCTAACTGTGGGTGTGAAATATGGCTTATACTGTTAGGCATAAGTGATGTGTTGTTTTTTCTCTTTCTTTTAAAATCTTTGTTATGAGGGATAGCTCACTAGATAGAGATGAGTTGGGGGCCATATATTCAGAAATGAAGTTTATTTGAAGACAAAAAATATTATAATACATATATATTTTTTTTAATTTGAGACTCAACCTTTAAATTTCACCTCAAATCCTCTTTCTTCCAGTGGTGGAACATTCCCTTATGATGATGGTTCAAAGCAAGAAATAAAGAATAGTTTGTTTGTTGGAGAGAGTGGCAACGTGGGAACAGAGATGATGGATAATAGAATCTGGGGACCTGGAGGGCTGGATCACAGTGGAAGAACCCTCCCGATAGGCCAGTAGGTTCTGGAGCTGTTGTAGCATCCTTTTTATCCTTTTGATTTGTGCTCTTGGTTGCCTTTACTTTAGTAGAATTGGGTACAATGTCAGGGATCAAAATGATAGCAGTTTTTCAGAAAAATCAATGATTCCAATATAAGACTTAGGTTCATCTATACCAACTGAGCAACAGTGGACTCCACACAATGGCAGTGCCTCATACCTAATGCGAGCTGGAGAAATTAGCAAATTAACCAAGAGACAAGCCTTCCTGTGGAGAGATTTACTTTATGTGCACCATCCCCTAGCAAACCAAGGTGCCCTGCCCCGTGATGAAAAAGAGGTTGTATATCCTACATGAAAGAAACTTATCCAAACCTTCTGATCCTAAGTACAAATAAGTGGCAGTAAGACTTTGAGCTGAAGAATAGACTGAGGGCTCTTATTCTTTGAGATCTAACGCCTGCTCTGTATGTGGCATATTTTGGCATCTGAAAATAGTTCAGATTTAGCACTTTAGTATTATAAAACACTCTGACATCTATTATTTCTTTTGCTCCCCACAATAGCCTTATAAATTGAGTAGTATAAGTATTACTGTGCTATATTATAAATGAAGAAATAGAGGTTCAGGGGAGCTAAGCTACTGGTTAAAGGTCACATAGCAAAATGGACAGGACTTGAGTCAAGATTTTATTAAATCCAAATTCTACCTTCCCACTACTCTCTTTCCATAGGACAGACCCCATGGTTTGCTGAGAAAAGTACTGCCTCTGAAGGTCTTAGTTTACCATGTGATAAAATTATTTGAAAGCACCTTGCCCATTCCAGACAAATCTAAGCCTAAATTATTTGATGTATTTTTTTAAGTCTTTAGAAGGGCAATGTCACAGCCTCCCCTGGTAATCCTTTCTGGAGCCAGACAGTCCTCTCCATCAGGAAGTTTTGTTTTGTTTAATTTCTAACCTGAATGATACAGTCCGTTCGTATTTTTATATCAACAATTGTGCATCTGTGTTGATTACACATGTCTATAGATCTATGAAGCATTAAGTACGCACTGAGTCTTCTAAAGCTCAGCATACCAGACTTCCCTTTGATTCATATCATTTTAGAGTTCACTGACAATACCTAGTGGTGAAGGAAGGAGAGAGAGTGATAACAACTGGGGGAATAAAGAAAGATTTCTTGAAACAAGTGGCATCTGAACTTAGCCTTGGAGGGAGGTCGAGATTCCAAGAGAAGGGGATGAGGAGGTAGAGCATTTCAGATATGGGGCAAAAGCATGGAAATAGATTCTGTGTATAAACAGCTGCAAGTATTCTTGCTTGGTTAAAAAAAGAGACACTCATTATTTGTTAGAAATACCAAAATTGGTGGTTTAAGTCTGGAAAGCAATTTGGAATTATGCGAAGAAAGTAACTAAAACATCCATAGCCTTTGACTCAGAGATGCCATTGCTAGACATGTACCCCCAAAGAGATCAAAGACAAAAAGAAAGGCCCCTTACTCACTAAAGTATTAATGGCAGCCCTTTTGTGGTAACAAAGACATCAAAACAAAACAGATGTCCATGGATTGACTAATGGCTAAAATAATTGTGGTACAGGAAAATATTAGAATATTACTGAGCTATAAACAATGAATATGATGAGTACAGAGAAGTATGCGAAGACATATGAACTGATACAATGAACTGATGATTCTTGGCAGAACCAAGAAAACAATATATAAAATGACTATAATAATGTAAATGGAAAGGATATCAGGGCAATTAAACCAAAATGATGCAAAATTGTAGACCAGGATGGACCTCAACAAAGACACATGGGAAGACACATCCCCTGCCCTTTCCCAAGACTGGGAGATCATGAATGTGTCATGCTCTGTTTAATGTCAGACCTTTTATATATATAATTTAATTTTGCAGAATTTTTTTTCTTCCTACTTTATTATAAGGGATGACCTTCTGAGAGGTTATTGGAGAGCAGAATGCAGTGAGAAATATAAATGATATAAAATCTAAACATATTAATAAAATTTTATTTTAAAACAGAATGAAGTATGGGATTGGGAAGGGACAACATGTCTGAGCAAGCTGCCTTCTGGTGCTCATTATCCCCACTGTCCTCCCCAAACTAGGCCACCAGAGTATAAAAGACATGGAATCAACAAAGCCAAATAATAGCCTTTCTTATCTTTTTGCAAGGGACTCTGTTCCCAGTGGGGGCTAATAAATCCAAAATGTCCTTGCTGGGGAAAAAGTGGGTTAAGTCTGTAGACTGGGAGCATTCCTAAAGGTCTTCTGAAATTATGCTGACCACATTTATTCCAGTGCTACTTGTCTGCCCTCCCCAGCATCAGTCCATTGATCGATGCTCAAACTCATGTATGAACTCTGAGATGCAGCACAGGGGAGTGGGGAACCACATAGACCTGGGAGTCGGAAGAACTAGGCTCCTGTCTTTGCTCTAATGTTTACTAAGTGTGTGACCTTGGACAAATCACCTAATCTCTGTGAGCTCCAGTGTCCCCATATGAGATGGCAGTTGTTAAAGGCCTTAGTGTAGTGCCTGGCACACAGGGAGCACTATGTAAATGTTAGTTATAATCATCCTCCTCCTCTTCCTCATGATGATGATGACGATGATGGTGATATGTACGTGGTAATACCAGTATTTGTTCCACCTGTATCACGGAGTTGTTATGTGTATCAAATATGATGAAGTATGTAAGACTTTATGTAATTATAAAGAAATATATAAACACAAGCTGTTGCTATCACCATGAGATGTGGATTCAGAAAGTCTGGTGTCAAAGTCCCATCACTACCACTCAATAGTGATGAGACTTTGCATACATTTCTTAATATCTCTGAGCTTCTGTTTCCTCCTCTGGACAATGAATGCAATAATAGGTACTTTGTCTCCCTCACGGGAATATTGTAATAATAGAATGATTTGACGCACATGAAAGCCCTTTATGACCGCAAAATATTCTGTTCCCTTTAACTGTACTGGTGACATGTTAAAGTCGAAGTCACACCATCTCCTATGCATGAACAGCAAGCTGCCTCAGGACTGACCTTTGCATGACATTTCCCTTTCTGAAATCTGTAGGAATTTCCCAATCCGAGGAATTCAGTTCTATGATGGCCCCATCAACATCCAAAACTGCACATTCCGGAAATTTGCAGCTCTGGACGGTCGGCATACAAGTGCCCTGGCATTTCGCCTCAATAATGCCTGGCAGAGTTGTCCCAATAACAATGTGTCAAATATTGTTTTTGAAGACGTCCCGGTAAGTTTGAAGGGTTGGATTTGATTCTGAGCCAAACCCAAGATCTAGTTAATGCTTTAGAAGTTTCCCAAATCCTATAATACAGGTTGTTGTTATTCCAAGCAGGGGCGTCCAGACAGACTGGGTAGCTTCCTGTGAGGCCAGGCCAGTTGGCCCTGTTCAAGGGGTTGCAAGCCACTGCTATTGCTTTTACTTGACTAGAAAAAAAGAAATATTACATGTTATCTATGATGGGGCAGTGGGAAGTTGACATGATTAGAAACTAGAATCTAAGGTTCATTTTGTCCCTAACTTGGTATATAACCTCCTTTTCTCCATAGTCATTTAGTATCTAGTTAACATGCTAGTTGCCTGACTGGAATTAGCTCATTTTCTCCTCCACAAAGCGAGAAACATTGAATTTGGGGTCAGAAGACCTGGGCTTGAATATAGACTGCTACTTGGCCACCTGTGTGACCCTGGGAAATCCACATAATCTCTTGAAAGTTGTTTGATTTTAAAGATCCCTTTCAGTTTTAAGATCCTCAAAACCAGAGCTGGAAGAGATGTGAGCAGTCATTTAATCCAACACGTAACTGACCAATACTCACTTTTACAATATTTCTGACAAGTGGTCATCCAGCCTGTACTTGAAGAACTCAAGTAAGGGGGAATCTTTTAGCTTGTGAGGTAACCCATTCCATTTTTTGATAACTCTCTGAGTGTCAGAAAATTCTTCCTTCTATCAAGCTGTTTTTGTAGCTTCCAACCATTATTTCTACTTCTGCTCTGTGGAGCACAACAGATTGAGTCTGATCTCCCTTCCAGATGACACCCCTTTTAATACTTCTGCAATTATGCCCACCCTAAGGCTTATCTTCTCCGACCTGAGCAGCCTTAGTTCCTTTAGTCAGCACTCCTTTGGCAGGGTCTCCAGTTGTCTCACCATCCTGATCATTTTAATCTAGACCAACTCCACTTTGCCTACATCCTCCCCCCAAATATGACACTCAGAACTCAGTATTTCAGATGTAGTCCAACTAAGGAAAAATATAGCAAAACTGACATCTTTTTTGTTCTAAGCATTTTGCCTCTCCTCAAATCTCTGAGAAGCAGCTGATGAAAATTTTTTTACATCATTTAAAAATCAACTAGAGTATTTCATAGCACCATACAGTGGTTGTATCGAATTTTAATAAGAAACATGTCAATATTTTTTTCTTTAGATTATTAACCTTTCAAATTTTTTAGGGGAAAGGAGTAAGCAACCCAGGATAGCACGAGCTTTACTGACTCCCATATCACCTTGTTGATGCATAGTGAGCTTGCTAAAATTCCCCAATATTTTTCAAAGAAACCGTTGCCTAGCATACCTTCCCTTAGCCTATGATGTTGATTTTTTTGAACCTAAGAACAGTAGCCCTGTTAAATTCCATCTTATTAGATTTGCCCTCTCCTCCCTTTCTAGTTTATTTTGTATCATGACCGCTCAATGTTTTCACTGTCCTTCCCATCTCCACATCAATTCCAAGTGTGATAAATATGTCTTCTATAGTTTCATCCAAGTCACTGATTTAAAAAAAGAATTTTAAGTAGCATAATACCAAGGAACATTTCAATAGAAACCTTTCTCCAAGTTGCTATTAGCCTAATAATGACTATTCTTTTGGAATGGCCACTCCTCTCTGTATCCATTTAACTCTATTATCATATAGCTCATGTTTTCATCTTAACTAGTAGGAAAGATTTTTGAAATTTAAGAATATATTGTCTCCAGCATTCCCCTGATCTATTAGTCTAAATACTCTGTCCAAAAGATAAGAAATAAAGTAAGTCCGATCTGACTGGGTCTTGATGAGGCCATACTAGCTTTTAGTGATCACTGCTTCCCTTCCTAAATGCTTACAAACCATCCCCTTAATAATTTATTCTACCAATTTTCCAGGAACCAAACTCGAACTTCTTGGTCAGACTCTACCCTCTTCCCTTTTTTGAAAACTGGGACAACACTTCCCTTCTCCAGACTGGTGGCAGCTCTCCTGTTCTCCAAGGATTCTGCAGATAACTAGCAGAATAGTTTAGCAATCACAACTGCCAATCGTTAGGTTTTTTTCATATCCCAGAAGTTGGTTCATCCAAGCCTGGAAATGTAAACTTATTTAGGAGACATAGATTCTGTTCTGTCATCTCCTCATCTGTCTTAGTTTTTCATTCCCTGATAATTTTTGTTATTACAAAAGTGAAAAGATTATTTTTTGTTAGAAGAGAAAACAGTACCAAAATAGGATTCCATAATTCTGGGTCACTGAAAAAAATTTATCCAATTGCCCTCAGCCTTTTTCCAAGCAAGATGCTCTGCAAAAAAAAAACTTTCATGAAACCTACCAACAATTTAAAGTGCATAGTTTTTTTCTTCTCAGCCTGTAAGAAAGCTCTTCCAAAACTTCCATGACATAAATTCAAGATTCAAATAAACAAAATCACATTCTTCTAAAATACCTTGACATTGTCATATAAAATATTAATAAAATTAATGTAATAAAAGGCAGAGGACAGGATTTTCCAGGGGAGCCTTTCCCCAGGGATACCCCAGGTGATTCCATCATTTAACAAATGGCCATCTCCTAACAACCTGACGCTATGAAACATGAGCCGAGGTGATGTTGTATCTCTCTGGAATATGGAAATATGAACAAAATTTCCAAAATAATAGCCATAACTAACATCTATATAGCTCTTTAAAGTTCATAGATGAGGAAACTGAGGCTCCAGATGGGTAAGTGGCATGTCCATGCTCATTCACATAAGTGACAGAGACAGGATTTGAACCCAGGCCTTCCTGACTCCAAGTCCAGTACTCTCACCATTATGCCATGCTTCCTCTCTAATATACCTTCCAGAGTTGCTTATCACTTAGGTGAATTACCCAGGCTCCTTTCTCCTCATTCCTCTGTTGCTCCTTCCCTGGAAATCTGGGAGGAAGAGGGAAAGAAAATGAAACTCAAGTCCCTTGGTTCCCTGACAGCCCAGATTCTGACTACAAATTTCCGAAGGACCCAGAGCAGTTTATACCCTGGGAAAATTTGTCAGACTCAGTGCCCATCGTGTGGTTGTTGTTATTGTTCGGTCATTTCAGTTTCTCTGACTCTTCATGACCCCATTTGAGGTTTTCTTGGCAAAGATACTGGAGTGGTTTGTCATTTTCTTGTCCAGCTCATTTTACAGATGAGGAAACTGAGGCAAACAGAGTTAAGTGACTTGCCCAGGGTCACACAGCTAGTAGGTGTCTGAGGCCAGATTTGAACTTGGGAAGAGGAGTCTTCCTGACTATCCACTGCACCACGCAGCTATTCTGCTGGCTTTTTGGTGGAGCTGGCAATTCTGAGCATTCACTCTGCAGGCTAACCCACGCCCATCTAGAGAGGCAGCATAGCATCAAATGTAGAGGATTGCTTAAAAGGGAGCTGTTGTTATTGTAAGATGTCACTTTGGTATTCAGAAGCTCTGTGCTCTTTTTGGTGTCAAGCAAAGACAGAACAGAACGAAATGAAATTATTACCTCTAGTGAGCAGATGCATAAATAAATCCTCTTATTTGCTCATATGAATATGAAGTTTCTGGATTAGAGGGTTCAAAAGAACAAGGACTTATATGGCTGCCTGGCTGTGGGTCAGTCAGAGGTTTCTGAAATGCCAAATAACTTCTTGGGTCTGAGATGTTTTAAAATGTCATTGGAAGTCAGAAACGTTCCTTCTGGGTCTTCCAGACCTGAAAGTCTTTGCAATCATCTTTCACCTAAAGTTCCAAGTATAATTTTATTGGCTTTCTGTTTAGATTACTTCCAGAGTGTTCTTTGGGGAACCTGGGCCCTGGTTCAACCTGTTAAATATGGATGGAGATAAGACATCTGTGTTTCATGATATCGATGGCTCTGTGTCAGAATATCCTGGGTCCTACATCATTAAGGAAGACAACTGGCTGATCAAGCATCCTGACTGTATCAACGTCCCTGACTGGAGGGGTGCTATCTGTAGTGGACGTTATGCACAGGTTAGAAACATCTGTTTTCACGTGATCATTTCTTTTTTTGCTTTTTTTTTTGAGGGGGGAAGGCAGGGCAATTGGGGTTAAGTGACTTGCCTAAGGTCGCAGAGCTAGTAAGTGTATCAAGTGTCTGAGGTTGGATTTGAACTCAGGTCCTCCTGATTACAGGCCGGTGCTCTACTCACTGTGCCACCTAGCTGCCCTGTGGTCATTTCTTAAGGGTGGGTTATTTGCTTATTTTCTTTTTATAATACCAGGCCATTTATTTTTTAAAATTTTTTTGATATATTTATTTTTGGTTTTCAACATTCATTTCCACAAGATTTTGAGTTCCACATTTTCTCCCCATCTCTCCCCTCCCCCACACCCTAAGATGGCATGCATTCTGATTACCCCTCCCCCAAGTCTACCCTCCCTTCTATCAACTCCCCCTTATCCCCTTCCTCCTTACTTTCTTGTAAGGCAAGATAGATTTCTATACTCCATTGTACCAGGCCTCTTCTACCATCATTTGCAGGAGTGGTTCAGCCTTCATGATAGGTCATCACTGTTTGGCACAACGCCTTGCTTAATAACTAATTTCTTATGTTTTGCATAATTGCACATGTATAACCTATATCAGATTGCTTACTATCTCAGGGAGCAAGGAGGGGAGAGAACGAGGGAGGGATAGAATTTAAAACTCAAAACTTTAAAAAAAAACTAATGTTAAAAATTGTTTTAATGTAATTGGGAGAAAAATAAAATATTATTTAAAAGATAATGGAGAAGAAATTAAATGTAATTTTCTTATCTAAAAAAACCTGATTTCTTGAATGAACATGGAAGCAACATTATACAGTATTGAATCATGTGGCCTTGGAGGACCTGAGTTCAAATCTCAGCTTTGCCATTTATTACTTGTGTGACTTTCGTAATCACTTATGACTATGACAAGTCGTTCCACCTTTCTAGGCCTCACCGGAGCAAGATAACCTCAAGGGTCCCTTCCAGCTCTAAAGACCTATGGCCAGTTGGCCATGAATGAATGAAAATAAAGAAGCAGATGATAAACTAAGGCAACTGCTTAGGCATGATAAAGCAGGTCACTTACACCACTGAAGTCAGGTCTATATAACTGCAACTGAATCCATGCAGGACCAAACATTTGGTCTATCCAATTCTCCCAGGGATATCTTAATATCCTATTTGTAGCAGGACCAGTATCCAAGCTATGTAAATCACTAAGAAAGATTCAAGAAGAGAGCAATTATTTCAGGTCCATTCATTTTTATCTGGGCTTATAAAAAACCATCTGAGACTCACTATTGGGATCATAGAAGGATATGTTCCACATAAGAGTTGTGGTCCTCCATCAGTTGGTTGTTGAGTTTACCTTGAATAATTAAAGAGAGAGGCTGCTTTCTTCCCTTCCCTTCTGGGGCTCACAGGCCTTTCCAAGAAGGATGGAGCTGTTGCTAGATGTTGCAATGGCTCCTTTCCTAAAGTTCATGGCTATTTCTAATGGGGAGGGGAGTATCGTTGGAAGCCAACACCACTGATGTCCTGTCAGTCTTTCCTGTCTTGTTCTTCCCCTCACTTTCTTGAGGGGCATCGGGCAAGAGCCAGAGGGTCATCTATGCCCCTCTATTTTTCCTTCAACTTTAGGGGTTTATTAACATAGCTAGGATAAAGATATTTCTTTCAGTTACATTAACTTTTAGCTCAGAATTGTCCAAGATCTGATACTGCTGAACTCCTCACAGATCCCATTCAAACAGCATCTCCTTCAACAGACTCACTCAGAAAATACACATTACTCTGTGGGCTTCTTTTTAACCTAGAGGATCATTACAGATCATAGGATTCTGAGATGAAAAAACCCTTGGAGCTCAGCCATTTCAGCCCTTTTATCTAACTGATCACCTTGTTAAAATGTCACTAGCTTAACTAAACTATATCAGCTTGGTGTAAAAAATAAGATGCTAGAGTTGGAGTCAGAAAAACTACGTCAGATACCTCCCATCGATGTGACACGGGGTAAGTTGGAGGATCATAGATTTAGAGGTAGAAAGGACCTCAGAGCCATCTAGTCCAAACCCCCAATTCATGGGTAAGGAAACTCAGGCCCGTGAAGTTTAACTTTCTTTGCTTTACACAAGTAGTGTCAGAAGCAGAATTCAAAACATCTGCCTCCAGAGCTAGTGCTCTTTCCGCTGTTTCTTCGCCTGTAAAATGGGAATAGAGATACCTGTAGTACGTGATTCACAAAGTGGTAATGAGCTTCAGGAGAGATCGTGTGTGTGTGTGTGTGTGTGTGTGTGTGTGTGTGTGGGTGTGTGGGTGTGTGTGTGGGTGTGTTTTGTGTTTGTGTAGATAGATAGATAGAAAGGTAGTACTTTGCAGATACTGAAACACTATTAAAGCTAGGATTGTTCTTACCCTGTCTAAAATTGTATTTTCTTTAGGAGCCCATTTCAACCTCCTCCCTCTCTCAGCAACCTTAGTCAAAATGTCTCCCTTAGTATTAGTTGCACTCATCCACAATAAAAAGTTGTCCTTGGGGGAAGCTAGGTGGTGCAGTGAGTAGAGCACCGGCCCTGGAGCTGGGAGGTCCTGAGTTTATATCTGGCCTCCGACACTTGACACACTTACTAGCTGTGTGACCTTGGGCAAGTCACTTAACCCCAATTGCCCTGCCTTCCCCTCTCCAAAAGAAAAAGTTGTCCTTCATGAATATCCCTTTAATTGTATTTTTTTAGAGATATGCTCTGTGATGCAATTCTCCTCTACTCCAAAACATACGCAACTAACCCACATTTTCTATAGCACTTGCTTTAAGTATGTTGTTGTACCTAAAATGTGTGTGTGTGTGTGTGTGTGTGTGTGTGTGTGTGTGTGTGTAGAGGTTTCAAGTCCCACCTCTGACATACACTAGCTTTGCAATCATGGCTAAATCACTTTTATTTCTCAGCCTTCCCAAACACCTCTCTAAAATTACTCTCACTGCCAACAACCAGCTGATAGTCCTCCCCTTGTTCCCAAAACCTTTCCAATGTACCAGGGACATAGTGCAGATGGTCTCGGTCCTAATAAAAGGATTTGTTCTGTGAAATTTGGATTCAGTCAAAGGGCTGCACTTGAAGACCTAGGGAGGGCCATGTGTGGCCTCGAGGCTGCAGGTTCCCCACCCTTGGGACTCTAGGAGATTCTTTGAATCTAAGAAATCCTCCTTTGTTCATACTCAGTGAATGGTGGGCGAGGCTTCAGGGTCTAGCTCTTTTCTTCTAGGGACATTGCTATTGAAGCCACATGACCATTCTACTTCATGAGCCGTAGAAATGATCCTGTGTGGATGAAATGCTGTATCAGTGGGTGATGAATTCTGAACTCTCACTCCCAACTGCAGTTTCGATACCAAAGGTTATGTTGCTTTTGTTGCTAAACCATATCAATTGTGGCTGACTCTCTGTGACCACATTTGGGGTTTTCTTGGCAAAGATACTGGAGCATTTTGCCATTTCCCTTCTCTGGCTCATTTTACAGATGAGGAAAATGAAGCAACAGGGTGAAGCGACTTGTCCAGGGTCACACAGCTAGTGCATGTCTAAGGCTAGATTTGAACTCAGGAAGATAAAGTCTTCCTGACTCCAGGCACAGTGCACTATTCACTGTGCCACCTAACTGCCCAATGGTTTATGTGGTCAGGTATAAAATGACTGACCTACCCAGATCACCTATAAGATCTGAGTCCTGTAATAGTGATTTTTAAAAAATAAAAAATTCATTTTTCTATTTTATTTTATTTTACAATTAATAAGCATTTATTTTCTGTCCTTCCCACTCATTCCCAATTTAAAAGGAGAAAAAGCCATGTAATAAATAGGCATGGTCAAGCACAATAAATTAGTACTCTTTCATAAAAGATGAAAGGTCTCGTAACATCACTGAGACTTCTGGATTTGTTTCCATCAACCGTAACAGGCATGTCTTTACTGGAAGTGCCAGATTAGATGTTGACAGACTATTATAAAATTCTAGAACTGGAAGGAACCTGAAAAGCCCACTAATCCAAGTACAAATTCTTATTTTTGGGGAAACAGACTTTTTCCAAGAAAAATCTCTCATTTTTCTCTTTAGTTTTGATTTTAGAATTCCGACTGCTTAGATAATAGATACAAACATTCTCCCACTGATTTCTTAAGCCTGTCCTATTCAAGGAATAAGTGTCAATTAAGGGTTCTTAGAATGAAGGGCCAAGTGGTGTTGGGAATTTGGAGTCAGAAGACCCGAAATCCTCCCCCTGGCACTTATTGGACCATTTTAGGCAAGTCTCTTCATTTCTCTGCACCCGGTTTCCTTGCATGTAAAATATGGATAACAATATTTACACTACCTGTCTCACGAGGGTTTTGTGAAGATGAGATAATTAAATCACATTAGGCACTTTTATTACTGCCTAGAGTATAAGGCATCATTATATCCACAGCGAGAGGCAACATGGTGTGCTGCTGTTCAGTCTTGTCCAACTCCTCGTGACCCCATTTGGAGTTTTGTTGGCAAAGATACTGGAGTAGTTTGCCATTTCCTTCTCCAGCTTATTTTATAAATGAGGAAACTGAGGTTTCAAAACACGTCAAACAAGGTTAAGTGACTTTCTCAGGGTCACACAACTAGTAAGTGTCTGAGGCCAGTTTTGCACTCAGGAAGAGGAGTCTTGCTGACTCCAGGCCTGTGCCACCCAGCTGCTACAACATGGTGTAGTGGATAGAAAAAGAGCTTCTAAACCAGGAAGACCTGAGCTTAAGTTCTGCCTCTGACACATAGTGACTCTATAACCCTAGCCAGGTCACTTAACCTCTTAGTGCTCTGCGTAACTCTCTAACACTATAAGTTGCTATGGCCTCCACAGATTGAATTTCTTCATTTAGGGAATTTCCTAGCTAGACCAATAAAGTCACAAGTCCAGTACCCGTCAAATATCTTTAGTATACATATATGCCTATGAAAGTTGATATTCAATTCAACAAATATTTATTGAAGGGAGATAAGAGGAGAAAGCATTTTAAAGCACCTACTAAGTGCCAGACACTGCACTTATAAGCATTTTCTCACTCAATCTTTATTGTGTATCTTTATATACTGTATCATAAACTGACCAGTTCACATATTAGCTAGAAGCTCCTACCATGCCTCCCTCTCTTTGGTATCACATGGAACCTGTAGTTCAAAGGCCCAGAATCTTTTATAAAGTGCCAGCTATGCTTCTACTCCTTCTTTCCCCAGGATGTCACTAACGTATTCCAGCTCTCTATGGAACAATAATTTTGGTAAAGAATTTCATGTTCATGTTATGGTACATATGGTCTTATTTATTAAGCAGGCACAGCCTCTCTGTCCAAATACAAAGAGATGTTGCTCCTTGGTCCTCCTAGTTTTTGGATTGTCTTTTGTACATCCTTCCTTGAAGACTAATAACTGAGCTTTGCTCTCAGTTATTTCTCTTGAAGATAACTTTCTGGGGTGTCCGTTCATGCTGTTTGGATGCTAATGACCTAAAAAGGGATTAGGTTGAGGAATTCAGGTGAACCCTTTCTTGGACAAAGGCAAATGGAATTTTAAAAGGAGCCTGACTCCTTTTTTCAAAACATATACATTGAATGTTAAACAGACCCCTTCTGGCGTCTCACTGATGGCTCCTAAACTAAGTACTCTGTTCTCCAGGATACACACAAAGCTGAAGATGGATGGCACGTCACAGCCATCCTGTAAACCAGAGAAAGCTTTGGTTACTTTCAAAAGTAAGAATAGATGCCTCAGATTTGACCTTTTACCTAATGCCTTAAGGAGTTCAGTTTCTAAGAGAAAGTTTGGTTGAAAGCAAAGAATATACATAGATGATAACCAGAAGCTTTTAGAGTTATCCTAACAATTTCTCTTGTGTGTTTGATTTTTTTGTATGTGTTAAAAAAAAGATCTACATCCAGGCCTATAAAACCAATAACTTGGGAATGAAAATCATCAGAAATGACTACCATGATCATCCTCTCCACCTAGAGGGGGCTTTAACAAAAAGCACCCATTATCAGCAGTACCAACCAGTCATCACCCTGAAAAAGGGCTATACCATCCACTGGAATCAGACAGCACCTGCAGAATTAACCATCTGGCTCATTAACTTCAATAAGTAAGTTAATACCGTTTCTTTGGATTTAAATAAGTAGTGGGCCTTAAATGAATGACTGTGACAATCTTCCCAATTTTCACTGAGGGCAGAATCTCCTCATGCAGCCTTATTTGGGCTTATCTCCCCCAGGAACTAGTCCCTGAAAGCTGATCACTCACCTCCCTCAGATGATTATAGGTTCTCCCACAACTCACCTTAAATGCTCTTGGACTGAGTCATCACCTTGATGAATCTGGGATTTCATGGGTTTCAGCGCTTCTCCCACCAGTGTAAATTACAACCAACCTCCTCGCCCTCTGCCAACTTGTCCACGTCCTTCCACAAATCTCCTGTGAAGGATTCTCCCAATATACCAAAGGCTTTTCTCTAGGTCTTTGGACATTCCATAAATTCTGAAACAACCCTTGGGATGTTTATCTGTTACCCCTCACCCTTGCTCTGGGATTAGCCCACTCTGTTTTCCAATCTTTTGTCCTTTTCATCTCTCATGCCTCTTCTTGCAGTTTTGCTGATTGTGTCCAACATGCCTACTTGGGACTTGTCTCAGATGGAGTCATTACCAAGCGCAAATTATATTTTTAAATCAGCCAAGACTAAAATTTCATTTCATAGTGAATTATTTGACTTGGTTTATAATTCTACCCAGGCACCACCACACAGATTGCTTTGCCTCTCAGGGACCAGAACAGACAGCTGAGATACTGAGTAGCTGGCAGAGCTGATTGGAACATGTATCTTTGCTATCCTTTCATACCACTGGTAGTTTATACAGAGTATCCCAAAAGTCTCAGTGAGTTTTTAAGCTTTCATAGCTTGAGCTGTGGAGTCAGGAAGACTTGATCTCAAATCTGACCATAGATACTTACTAGCTGTGTGAATCCAGTCAAGTCAATTCACCCTGTTTGCCTCAGTTTCCTCATCTGTAAAATGAGCTGGAGAAGGAAATTGCAAGCCACTCGAGTATCTTTGCCAAGAAAATCCCAAATGGGGTCACAAAGAGTCAGACATGACTAAAATAGCTAAACAACAACAGCTTGAGCTTTTGTAGCTTAAACCTCCACTAAGACTTTTGGGTCACCTTATATGTGATCCATAAGCTCTACAGTTGAAACTTTTTTAAGACACCCAGGAAGTTCAATCACATGATGCTTATTTGAACTCTTCTTCCTACTTTAGGGGTGACTGGATCCGGGTTGGATTTTGCTACCCCAGAGGTACAACCTTTTCCCTTCTCTCAGACGTCCATAATCGCCTCTTGAAGCGAACCTCTAAGACAGGCACCTTTGTGAGGACCATACAGATGGAAAAAGTGGAGCAGAGCTATCCTGGCAGGAATCACTATTACTGGGATGAAGACACAGGGTAAACAAATACAGACCCTCTCTAGTTGCATGTATGACGGTGTCAGCCATAGTTGGCTGACATAGTTGGAACATTGGGTTCCTTGGAGCCATAAAACTGAAATTGAATTATGAATGGATATCTGAACCAACCTTTTTTTCTGGCTATCAAGGATGAGTCCCTCCATTTTGCCCACTGACCCCCAAAAGGGAGAAAAATGAAATAGAAAGTGTGATTCAGGACAAATGGGTTAAACTGAAATGAAATTTAGGGGTTGCAATTTTGGTAGTAGCAATGAGGACAAAATTTTTCTACCATCTGTTTTAAATCCTTTGAAATACAAAAATATTTTTCTTGTGGTCTTCTTGATTTCTGTTTCCTTCTTGACATTAGTGGGAATTCACAGATGTGAATGAAAGCATAATGTGCCCTTTGTATGATAAATGTCAAAAAAATCTAGGGCAATTGTAGCCACAATGCTAGCCTTAGAGACAGGAAGACTTGGGTTCAAATCCTGCTTCCATTACTAGGTGACCATGAGCAAGTTACTCAACTTCCCTGAGCCTCAGGGAGCTTTCTAAAACTTATTAAATAAGATATACATGGGTTTAATAGATCTTGGAGGCATAGAAATAACTCTCTGGTAGAAGGGCAATTAAGAGTAAAAGTGAGAATTAAATTTTAGTTGTCAGGATAGAAGAAGTGCCAAGCTAAAATCTGACATAAACTATGTATGTATAGTGTTACCTCATTTGTATAGCCATATCAGGAAACTATTTGTTCCACACACAGAGAAGGAGGGAAAGAGGGAGAGAAAAAGAGGGAGAGAGGGAGGAAGGGAGAAAGGGAGTATATGGGTGTCATAAAGAGAGAGAGGGAGGGGGGAGAGTAAGATAAGGAGAAGAGAGAGATAGAGAGATAGCTATCATTGTCATCCTCATTGTTGTTGTTGTTGTTATATTCATCCCTTTGTGACCTGGTCAGATGATGTGTAAGAGAGTCCTAAAGAAAAATGACCTGCCCAATGGCCAACACCTCTATAGAATGCCCATCGGCTCTCCATGACCTGCCCAATGGCCAACACCTCTATAGAATGCCCATTGGCTCCCCATGACCTGTCCAATGGCCAACACCTCTATAGAATGCCCATTGGCTCTCCATGACCTGTCCAATGGCCAACACCTCTATAGAATGCCCATTGGCTCCCCATGACCTGTCCAATGGCCAACACCTCTGTAGAATGCCCATCAGCTACTCATGACCTGTCCAATGGCCAACACCTCTGTAGAATGCCCATGGGCTCCCCATGAGAGCTAAAGACAAAATTATACTTTCTGCATCCTAAGTTCCATGATAACCTGATAAGTCAGATGATAACCAGCTTCATTAGTGGAATGAGGGGACAGAAGGAGGAATACTCTATTTCCTCTTTTTTTGAGACTTGGTCTCCCTATCTCACCTGTATTGGAAGAACAGTAGCTATTTGTGGCCTGATCCCACTGATCCCACTGCTGATCCACATAGAAGCTTTCACTGGACCTGTTTCTGACTAGGTCTTATGCACCCTTCCTTAGACAGGTGGTTGCCCCCTTCTTCCTAGAGGCTCACCATATTGGTGTTAGATTTAGTGTAGTAACCTGGTTGGCTTTAGTCCTACTGTAGCTCAGAACTCCTCAACCCAAGTGATCCACAAGCCTCAGCCTCCCCAGAAGAAGTAGTTATAGTCATGTAATCACCATACCCAGGGGTACCAACCCTTTTAAAAGATTGGAAAATTTTGTTTTGCCACAAGTGCATTTTCCCTCCTCTCTCCCTCTCCTTCCCTTCTTTCCTCCCTCCTGCCCTCTTTCTTCCATCTCTTCTCTCCTCCTCCCCCCTTTCTCATATTTTTATATTCTTTTTCTTCACCGCTAATTTTGGAGTCAGGGCAGCTGGGTGGTACAGTGGATAGAATGCCAGGCAGGGAGTCAGAAACACCCGAGTTCAAATGCAGCCTCAGATGCTTACTAGCTGTGTGACCCTGGCCAAGTCACTTAATCCTGTTTGCCTCAGTTTCCTCATCAGTAAAATGAGCTGGAGAAGGAAATGGCAAACCACTCCAGGATCTTTGCCAAGAAAATCCCAAATGGGATCACAGAGAGTTGGACGTGACTGAAATGATTCAACAACAACAAAAATTTTGGAGTCAGAGGACCTAGTTTCAAATTCTATCTCCGGTAGTTACTGCCTACGTGATCTTGTGCCAGTCACTTAACTAGGTCTCAGTTTTCTCCCAAGGGGTCTCTGAAGTCCCTTCTGGCTCTGGAACTACGATCCCATTGCTTTTTCCCCCTGTATTCCTACCTAAGACTTAGTCCTGACTATATCACATCTTAATATTGTTTAATTCTACCGGCAGACCTCAAGGCAAAAGACTTGGCTGGTGGTAGTAGATGCTAATGTGTGTAGGTTGTAATGTATGTGCATATGGCTGAGTATGGGGATGGCTGAATCAGAAGGAAGCTTGGCATACCCCCACTCATAACCTCATTGATACCTGAATAGGAAAACTTTCCAAGCAACCACAACAAAAGCATAGAAACTTTGGGCAGTCAGGGTGAGTCATACAAACAGTCATCTCCCGGGTACTTGTCATATTTTGACTTCCAAGTTTTCTATCGGTTCCCCTAGCTCTGAGTCTCTGCCTGACAACTTGGTATTTCCGCTCAACTAGTAGAAAGTAGGCTCCTTAAGGCTAGGAACTGGGTCATTCTTCTTCATATCCACAGCACCTAGCAAAATGCTAGGCAAATGGTAAGCTCTTAAAATGTTTATTGAATTGAGTTAAATTGAATTACATCCAAATGCTTTACGTAAGCTGGCTTGAACCCAACTTAGATTTTCAGTTTATGCTTTTTCTCCTCCCCACTTGAACCTTACCTCTCCAGCCCCAAGAGCATTGTCCACTTCGGAGTACCCCTAATCACTAGCATGCATTGGCCCTCCATCGAGTGGTATGTGGCAACCATCTCCTTGGAACCTTTGGGAACACTCAGGATCTCTGGTAAAAAAAAAATGGAGTTTGAATTGGGACTCCTTGATCCTTCTAGAAAACACGCCCAACATCCTTTTATTACTGCCCTTTCCTATATAGGGAGAGAGGAAACCTTGCTGGTAATTTTAAACATGTCTGTGATTCCTTGGAGTCACGGATGGGTCACCAAGTAATTGAATTTTTTGATTCCTCAAGCCTGGTACCTTCTGTTCTTTTGTAATTTTTTTAAAAAGAAAATCACTAGTTTCCACAATGTTAGGTCAGGATGATCCCTCTTTTATGTCAGACCAAGTAGCTGCACTAGAGAAATCAAAGCTTTTTATTTTTTCAAATATTTCCCAATTGTGCCAACTGAGTTGTGCCAAAGGAGTTATTAGAAGGCTTCCTGGAGTAAAAGCAAGGGAAAGTCTGCTCCACCTGTTTTCTCTTGTAGCAACATCAATTAACTAGATTAATAGCATGAGATGGTGCCACCTCTTCTATATACTGTCCCATCCACATAATACACTTTTAGGACTGCTGAATCCTGCATTACCTTCTCCAACATCATTAAGAACCTCAGATGCCATTTGGCTCCAAATTGGGAGTGAATAATAAACCAAGCAAGGAAATGTTAGGGTTAACTGCCCCATGGATCTCCAATGATGGGGAACCTGTGGCCTCAAGGCCACACATGGCCTTTTGACTAGAGGGCTGCACTTGAGGACCTAGAGGGCCACATGTAGCCTTGAGGCTGCAGGTTCCCCACCCCAGTACACTTTCCTTGACAAAATCCTTCATTTCCTGCCTTGATGTAAACTCATTCAGTAAAATATTCAGTCTTAATGTTAACAGGTAATTAGGGAAGAACACCAGAAGTATAGGTGTGTTTGAAGACCTCCAGAAAGCACCTTTCTTAAGCATTTGTTTAAAATACTGAAGGAATGTTACTCAAAGGTGTGCTGGAGCCAGCTCTTACTGGCTTAGGAGAGCAATTGTTAAATTTTAAATATGAACAATTATATCTATCTATATTATGTATGTTATATGTAATGTATTATATTATCTATATATTATATAGCACATCTCTACAAATCAGGACGCAATTTATTGCTGTGTTGATTGTCTAGGCTCAAAAGCATGATGGAGAATATATGAATAATGCATATTGAACTAATGTGTCACACAGTTTTGGGAGAGCTGGCTGTTAAACATTTACCAGCACACCCTGGCTTAGTACCCATGTGACTTTGGGCCAATTACTTCACACTCTTCTCTAGGTCTTACCTTCTTCTTTTGTGAATGAAAGGTTTGAACTAGATTGTCCCTTCCAGCTTGAAATCTAGGACCTTGTGACCTCAAAGTTCAAAAGTCTCCTCTACACTATCCCTGACAGATAATCATCTGTATGAAGATACTTTGTTTTTAGGGCCCCAGGCCACTCTCTAAGTTATGGATGAATTGTCCTGATCTGCGTTGGTTGAGGCAGTTTCCCTACCTGGAGTTCCCTACACCAAAGAAATTACAGGTATAGGGAGGAACAACAGGCCTCAGTGGTGAGGACACAGCTACCTTCTAAGGCAGTTCATCCTACTTATGGACATCTCTTAAATGTTAGAAAGTTTTTTCTTTACATTGAACTAAGACCTGTCCCTCCCTAACTGCTTTTTGCTCCTAATTCTGTGCTGTGGGACCAAGCAGAACAAGTCTAAATGTCCTTCCACAGGACAACCCTTCACACCTGAAGACAATCATAACCACCAATCCCCTTTTCTTAGACTCCCAACTCTTCTCTCCCACTCTTCTATGTCATACCTCATTACCATCTTCAGTACTTGTATACTTTATGAGTAAAATGCAGCAAGGGTTTTATTTTTTTTCCTTGAGAGAGGGACTTCCTCTACCAATACGGATTGGGATCTTAATAGGGTAAGTTACAGTATTAGAGAGTTACTTGGGGAACTATGAGGTGAAGTGATGTGGCGAAGCTGTCAATATGTGTCAAAGATGGGACTTGAACCAAGGTCTTCCTGCCTCTCATTTAACTATTAATTAATTCATGTCTCTCAAATAACTATGTCATTATGCTTTTCATAGGAGAGATTATGTGATAAAATTCTGCTGTGGATAACCCACCAACTTCAGTTGGTTCAGTGAAGATCAATGAAATCACAAGCCCAAATATTATCATAATCATAACAATAAGCTTGATACTGTTCCTGGACTGGCAGATGACAGGAATAACAGATCCTGAAAGACCCTTGAGAATTTATCAAATAAACTATGCTGGAACAAGGGTACTATCATCGACAGCAGTGGATAAATGAGTTCCCTTTACTTTCAGGGTTGTGCTAGATCATGCTATCTATGAGGATTTCAGGGAACATAGGAAATGATGAAGCTTTGGGGGTTCATCAAACTCTGTTGAATTGTCTAAATGTATTGGGTCCAAACTGAGCCTATCCATCTCTAACTAAAAGTCTGTATCTAAGTGTGAATGTAAAATATCCCAATTCTACTCACTTTCTTCAGGCTGCTTTTCCTGAAACTGAAAGCTCAGAATGAGAGAGAGAAGTTTGCCTTTTGCTCTGTGAGAGGCTGTGAGAGAATCAAGATTAAAGCGTTGATCCCAAAGAACTCTGGCATCAGTGATTGTGAAGCCAGAGCTTACCCAAAGTATGCTGAGAAAGTTGTCGTGGATGTACCGATGCCAAAGAAACTTCTTGGTGCTCAACTGGTAAGGAACAGATGAGATAACTTATCATGTCCTCCCTTCTTCAGCTAGTCTGCAATCACTTTAGTCACTATGTGCTTGCTAGTAACAACCCCCTCAACCTGCTTAACCCTATAAGACATATCTCATGGCCACGGATAAGTCAACAGAACTCATATCACAGCTTGCAATTCCAGAAACTGAGACCTACCACATGTCAAATCATGTCAGTTACAACCTAACAGCTGTTTTTTTTCCCCTAGAAAACAAAGGACCACTTTCTGGAGGTAAAGATAGAAACCTCTAGAAGCAGATTCTTTCATCTTCTGAATGACTTTGCCTACATTGAAGTAAGTGACTCTTCTAACTTTGTCCTGATTAACTCCACATAACTAATAAATAAAAATAAGGATCAGAAGATCGTGGATTTGGAGTTGAAAGGGATATTAAAGGTCATCCAGTCCAATCTCTTCATTTTACAAATGAGAGATCTGGAACCCCGAAAGGTTAAGTGATTTGCCCAATGTCACACAGATGGTAAGTGACAGGGCCAAGTTGAACCTATTTCTCTGTCTCCAAATTCAACATTCTTGAGTTTTCTACATCAATGAAATCACAAGTCTTCATAATCATAACAGTAACATCAAAAGAAACATAACAATGGACTTGTTCTTGTTCATATACTGACAGGTGACAAATGACTGTATAACAAATACAAACCCTGGATTATCCTTGAAAATTTACTGAACAAATTATACTGAAATTGGGGCATTTTCATAGACAAAGTTGTTGTTTGCAGTCTCCTGAATATAACAATGATCAAAAAAATTTAAGATATTTCTTAGTTGATATTGTCATAGTCAATACTAATCTTCAAACTCCATGGAATGAAAAGCTTTTAAAATATAGAGACCTAGTAAAAGATAAAAGATGAAGTACATGTCATATCCATTGTCCTGTTCTTGTAGGTGACCCAAAAATACTTTCAATGAACCTACAAAACATTATTCTGTATCCTTATGCTTTTATTAAATTGTAGTAAAAAAAAAAGGTGTCCGTTTATCTACCAGTTCATTAGTCTGTAGAACATTAAACATAAACTAGGTGGAACAGTGGATTTAGCCCTGGAACTAGAGTCAAGAAGACTTGAGTTCAAATGCAACCTCAGATACTTTTTATCTATATGACCCTGAGCAAGTCACTTAACCTGTCTGCCTCAGTTTCCTCATCTGTAAAATTGGGATAATAATAGCACCTTATTCTCAGGGTTGTCATGAGGAGAAAAAATATTTGTAAAGTGCTTTTTAAAAACCTGAAAGCACTACGCAAGTGCTAATTATTATTATTATAGCAGGATAGTAACTTGTCATAAGACTGTTTCTGTCTGAATGCCATTGAAAAAGTTAATTAAAATGCGGTTACAAGAATAAGAATAGTAAATAACTGATGTTTATCTAGTGCGTTAAAGTTTGCAAAACTCTCTCTTTTTAGAGATGCACACACACACACACACACACACATAAAATCTCCTTTGAGCCTCACAAAATCCCTGCCAAATATTTGTCCTCTGTTTTCAAAGAGAACCAATGACATCACAGGGTAATGTCTTGACTTGGTTATGAATTGGATGTAAGTGAGGCAGCGTTATGCAAAGTCATCAGCCTCGCTTTCTCTTCCTCGGTCATCAAAGTCCATCAGCAAGACAAAAGTTAAGATAACTGGCCATGGCCCAGAATGCAGTAGATGACTTTGGTGTCTGACCAAGCCCTAAGCATTCCATCATACCTGCTTCAGATGTCTTCATGGCCATTGGAACAAATTGTTCTCCTCCACAAATTCCTCCAGGGAAAGTGTTCACATGCTTGGCGTGAACATTCCCCTAACTCGCCAACGGGTTTGAGGCCTGTCAGTGACCCTCAACCTGGTTTAGCTCATCTGCCAAGATGGTTTTACTGGAATGTGGCCTCTTTGAATGCCACAACTTCTTGGAGCCACAGGTAGGAGCTGGGTGAATCAACTGGGACACCAAAGATGGCTGAGCAGCCCTGAAAAGGACTAGACAAGCCCTCCCACCAGAGGTGCTAGTCCTCCTTGAATATCCCTTACATCACTGCCAAATAGAATAATACTGGCTATTATTAGCCCCATCTTACATATGAGGAAACTGTGCCTGAGAGAAGGAAGGTGGCTTGTACGTGGTCACAAAACTGCTATCAGAGGTAGGTTAAAAGAAAGTCACAGAATTTCAGAGATGAAAGTAACCTCAGAGGCCATCTAGTCCAACCCGTAATTATAGTACCCAGAGTTCCAAGGCAGTCCTCCATCAGATTAATTACCAGGCCCATCCCTGCTTATCTTGCTAGATCAGACAAGATTAGACACATTCAGGGTGGTATGAATATAGAGTAAAAGAGCAAGCTGCCTTTGAAGTGATACTGTAAGATCGCATACACTCTGGGCCAATCTCAAAGTGACATGAATCTACATGGGAGCAATCTCCTACAGGTGAACATATGGGCTTAAATTGTCACAACTCTTCTACCCAACATGCTTTATTATCTTTGGTCCACAGGTTGATGGTAAAAAGTTTTCTCTCACTGAAGATGGAATCCAAATGATCGTGATTGATGGGAACCAAGGGAAAATTTTGGGCCGTGTTAGCTTCAGGAACACCATACTGCAAGGAATTCCAGCACAGATCCACAATTATGTGGACGCTTTACCTGACAAGTAAGTCAGATTGGCCTGTTTCATGAACTTCATCTATTAGGGCGATTGTACTTAATATTGTGATATTGTGCATTGCTCCAGGATATGGCTTAGAGTACCAAAGAGCTTACTTCCTCTCCACTTTTATCACCAAAATACTTACCACAACCCAAACTTATGATATTTATTTAGGAGTCCTCTACAGCCTGGCTTGCATACCAGTTTGTGCCCTGAACAATTGCCTTTAATATTAATCATAGCTTGGCTTCAGAAACTCTAAACACAAGTTAGCCTATGGCAAAGTGGGCCACTTGCTATGAATGAGAATCAGTCAATCAATAAGCATTTAAGCACCTACTATGTGCCAGGTGCTGAGGTGGGCACTTGGCATACAATTCAAAAGTGAAACAGTTTTGCCCTCCATAGATCTTTCTTTCTACTAAGGGGATACATGTTGGGAGATAAGTACATACCCAATATAACAGAATAAGTGCACGTTAATTGGAAAGGTGAGAGACACTAATGACAAAGAAGAACCTCTGAAAATGATGGTACTTGGTCTAAGCCTTGAAGGCAGAAGTGAAGAGGTTAAAGGTAAAAATGAAGATCGTATGGAACCATAGGTTTCTAGGGGTGCTCGAGACCCCAAAATACCTACACACCGGGTCCTGCCGAAAGAATTCGACTCAAGCCTTCTCAGCCAAAGGAAAAGAGAAAGTTTATTAAGGATTCACCATAATGGGCTGTCTTAAGCAATCCCCCCCCTTTGTGACACCTGTCTCCACAAGCGGGCCAGATTCAACCTACTGAATTAGAAAGAAGTGTTTATGAAGACAAAGGTCTCAGAATGAAAAGCCACTCTATGAGGCCATTCCATATGACACTCAGTGCTGGCAAGCTGGGTGTTTAGATCACACAGCCCCCCCATTGTGCACCCTTTCATTCCCATCGCTTTGTCCCCTTTGCCTAATCATTCAGATCAGGAAAACCATGAGACACACCCCGCCACCCCACCCTCACTTCCCCACATCCCACTTCCTCCCCCTCTACTCCTACCCCCAGGGCAGCACTCCTCTAGTCTGTGTAGCCCTGCTCTGGCGCCTTCCCAGGGTCCTCTGCCTTCTTCCTTGCCACTGGCTATGTGCATATTGAAGTGGAGTAGAGAGATGGAGAGATGCCATTTTTACCAGGCAGACAAATGTCAGGCAATTAGGGTCTGTCAGGAAGAGGGAGTGTCCACTCTAGTGGTTGAATGTAGGGGGGTGGGGGACAGGAAGAGAGGGGAGAGAAAAGAACATTGCTGTTTCCCTGGACCAGAACCAGGCTCCTGGTCCTATAATCTAACCAAGTTGACTATGCAAACTTTTCAAAATCTCCATCTGGAGTATATAGCAGTTATTATTTCTTTTATAAGCTTCCTGGATGGGAAAGGCTTAGCCAAGGGGGGAAAAAAAGAAGCAACATTTTTTTTTACTTTTCTCTTATTAAAAAAAGTGAAATGTATGAGGAAATCCCTCTCAGGAATAACAACCCAAATCTAAAATTACTATTGAGCAATCACAGGCAATTTTGCATTTATAGTGTGCAAACATACTTGTTCTTCATCTTTAGCCTCTTTGTGCCTCAGTTTCCTCTTATTCAAAATGGCAGCAGTAATTCCAGATTCTCTGAGTCGGAAGAGACTTCACTGACCGTCTAGTCCAACCATACTTGACTCTAACCCTCTGCACCTCAGAGAGAGGCTATGAGATACAGAACCTAAGTTCTCCCCTCAGTACATGTTCAACGTGTGTTAATATAACATGTGTGACAGAGAGAGCTAAGGGAAGTCTTACAACTATCTCTCCTTGAAGCATATAGTTGATAGTGCCCTTGGGCAGAACACCTTTGGCACAGAGATCAGTAATCACAGCTGACCTTATAATTATCCCTCTCCACAGTTCTCTCTATATTATAGACCTGTCTTCCTTCCCAGCAACCAAGATGGCCACTACACCACCATAGCCAGCCCCAAGGGGTCCTGGGTTGCTTCTCCCTAGCTTTCTTGGCTTAGATATGGGTGGACTCTGGTTCACCCTTAGCTGAACCATGAGAAGAATGGCATTTTTCCAAAGGATTTTTCTATGAAAATTAACAAAAACAAAACAAATCACACAAGCACAGAAAGGATGTTCTTTACAAAGAGCAGAGTTGTTATCCTTAAGGTAACTCTAATCCAGCCAGAGGTGGGATGAACTGGAATGTTATTGTTTATTTCAGTCCTTCTGAGGAACTCTGCCCCCAAAATCCCTCTTTTTAAGCCTTGGAAATTTTCCCTTCCAATGCCCTTTTTTGGTCTCTTCCCCTCAAGAGAGAGATTTGACCTTGAGTTTCATCAACATCAACTGGGAAGACAGTAGTAGCAATTGTAACAGTAGTTGTAGAAACAGTAGTTTTTAGTTGTAGTCTCTGGCATTTATTTGGCAATTTGCATACATTATCTCCGTTTATCCTCTGTCCTATGTGGCAAATAATACAAGTATTATTATCATCATTTAATAGATGAGTTAAACTGAGGCTCTGAGAGTCTGATTTGCCCAAAGGAAGTCCCAAAACTAATAAAGCTAGTGAGCAGAGGCAGAATGAGCTACAACCCACTGACCACAGGAAATGTACCAATAAAAACTTGACCCATCTGGTACTACTGTGCTTTATCTCTGTACCTTGATCCAGAGTCCTTGCTTCACTCTACTCACATTCAACACTGTGGTGCATAGGAAAGAACACTGGAAGGTGTAGTTTAAAAAGCCAGTTCTGCTTTTTAGTACCTATTTGAGCTTGGGGGTAGGGCAAACGATTAACCTCTCTGGGCCCCAATTTCCCCAACTGTTAGATGAAAGCATTGATTGGACTTTAATAATGTTCTCTAAGCTCCTTTTCATCTCTGTGGTCCCAGAAGGAGCCATGAAAGCAACTAAGAATTTTGCAGAGAAGGAGTGATGGAGTAGTTTTCTTCTCTTTGCAGAAGAGGAGATAATCTTTCCATGTTAGTGAAGCCTTATGAGAGAGCCGCATTTAATTTGATGACATATTCTGACCCTCTCAGAAGAGATCCCTTATCTGTATGTAAGTCTATTATTATAAAAATGGGAAGTAAGGAGTGGTATGAATGAATGAATCAGCCTTTATTAAGCACCTACTATGTTCCAGGCACTGTGCAAGGTAGTAGGGATATAAATTTTAAAAGTGAGGTATTTCTAGCCCTCACAGATCCTACAGTCTAGTAAGGAGATAGTGACTGAATCTGTGACTTCCCAAGTGAAGAAACTCCTACCAAAGCAAGTTGACACCTTCTTTGCCACTTATGGGCTTAGGGAGTTATCTAGGGCACTGAGTGACTTGTGCAAGGTCACACAGCCAGTGTATATCAAAGGCAGAACTTGAACCCAGATCTTCCTGGCTTTGAGATGAGCTTTCTATCCATTTTAGTATGCTCACTACTTATTAGGAAGAAATAACACATTAGGGGAGTGATGGCCAGGGAAAAGAGTTTCAATTTGGGGAATTCCAGTCTCAGGGACAATGAGTGGAGCCAGAGGCACCTAATTGTCACATCCTTTCTATAGCAATGGAACCGTTGGTTTAGAACTGGGAGGCTGTGAGGGGAAGGGCAAGGTAGCGTAGGGCAGACAGCAAGATGCTTGTACTGGTAGGTTCTGGCTCGACAGGATGTGAAACATGGTCTGGGGCCAGCTAGATGGAGTGAGCATTAAATTTTCATTCATTTATCCACCAATCTGGGTTGCTTAGTCCCTTAAGATTTTGAATGGAAACTTTAACCACCTTGAATATATCTGATCATCAAATAATAACTGGGCACCTACTACATTCACAGCACTGTTCTAGCAACTCTGAGGAATACAAAGATGCCTAAGACACCTCTTGACCCTCAAAAAGCTTACAATCTATCTGATGACAAATACAAATAAGCCCCCTTTACAAGAAAATATTTGAGTGGAATGGGAACTCAAAGAAAGAAGATATCTCTTGAGGGCTGAGATGATCTGGAAAGGTTTCACAAAGAAGCTGAGTCTTGAAGGATGAGTGAGATTAAGATGAGCAGAGAGGGAAGGAAATGATTCTAGAGAAAAAGCAATGCTTCTAGGCAGCGGGATGGCATGAGCAAAAGCTTAGAGACAAATCCACAATATAAGACTAATCTGGTGGAGTGAGGAAATAATGGGAGATAAATTTGGAAAAGCAGATTAGACCCAATTAAACAGAGCCTTGAATGACAGACTATGGAATTCTGTAGGCACTGAGACTCATCTGAAACTTTGAGCACAGGAGTGATGTGAAGAAAGTAACATATAAGAAGTTTCATTTTCTGATTGTGTAAAGTTCAGATTGAAGGAGAAATACAGGGGAGGGAGGGAGGCTTCTGTTGCACCCAGGCAACCTCACTCATATAGAGGGATTCCAAGCATTTGGAAAGTTTTATCTTCCCTGAGGACCCAAAGTCAGGACATAATGGTACCAACAAGCATGTAACATCATATCATGACAGGTACACATGTAACATAATTTCATTACCATTTCAATGTTAACAATCCAACAAGCATTATCAAGCACTTACTCCAGGCAAGGTACCATGCTGGTTGCCAAGGAGACAAAGATGGAAAAGTATACAGTCCCTCAAGAGCTTACAGTCTAATGGGGAGGGGGAAGGAATGAGATATGTACATAAATAAAAATAATGTACATTAAAATGAGAAAAGTACGTGGAAGCAGACAGAGAGAGAAGATTCTCCTCTAGCTAGGGGATCAGGAAAAGGCTCTACTGATGGAAGAAGTAGCACCTGAGCTGGGCTTTAAAGCAAGGAAGATGTTGGTAGTTGGAGATAGGAGGGAGTGTCTTCCAAAGATAGAATATAACATGTATGAAAACATGTGAATACACAGAGGTAGGAGAGCACAGAATGAAATCAGGGAAAAATTATTGGTCAATTTGGTTGGATGGTAGAAGGAATGGAGGAGAGTAGAGGGAAGCCAGGCTGGAAATATAGGCAGAGGCTAGCCCATAGGCTTTGAATGCCAATATAAAGAATTTGTTATATGGGTAATGGGAAACCACCAAAGTTCTTTGGTGAGGAATTGCTATGATCAGACTTGTGCCTTTGCAGTACTGGAGGGAGATTGTGGAAATGAGGGAAACAATTAGGAGGTTATTATAAGAGTTGAAGTAAGAAGCAATGAAGATCTAAAGTAGGGCAGTAACAGTAGGTGTATTAATAAGAAGATGTAAGAAATGTTACATAAGTAAAATCAACAGGGCTCTGTAGCTGACTGGATACAGAAAGTTAGGGAGAGGGAAGAGTCAAAGATGATGCCCAGGTTTCACACTGGGGTGAATGGTGGCATCAACAGATAAAGAGAAGTTAGTTACATGGAGGGACAGGTTTGGAGTAGGCCGGAAATGAGTTAAGTTTTAGAAGCCCTGAATTTGAAGTGATGATGGGAGATCCAGTTGGAGCTGTCCTGAAGGTACTTGTGAAGAGATAGACTTGGGAGCCCTCTACATGGGAGTGATTAATGAAGCTCTAGAAGTGGATACAATTATGAAGGGAGATGTCACCTGGAGAGAAGAGAAGAGGGCCAAGGATAGAACCTTGCAATTCACCCACACTTAGAGAGTAGAAGGAGGCAGAAAAACCAGTGAAAGGGGCCAAGGAAAAGTGGTAAAAAACAAAAATATAAAGAGAGACCAGAGTCAAAGAAACGAAAAGAGAAGAGAGAAAGGGTACGGGGAATGGTTAACAGTGTCAGATGCCAAAAAGATAAAAAGAATGAGGAATGCAAAAATTCTATAGGTTTAGTAAGAAGGAGGTCACTGATGACCATGGTGAGAGTTATTTCACTAGAGTGGTGGTGATGGAAGTCAGATTGCAAGGAAATAATTGAATTATGAAAGGCAGACTACTAGACAAATCTAACAGAAGGACTCCCTGTTAGAATGATTAAAGCCTTAGAATGGAAGAAAAGCTCCCCTTCCTGTGATGGAGGAAGAAAGTAAGCCAAGGGATGGGGCTGTGCACTGCTGAACCATCCATCTCAACCTTCTCTTCTCCTTTCCTAATTCTTTCTTTCTAATTATACCCTGGAGAAATTTCAGTTTCACTCATCTCTTCCCTAAGGTAGATTATTTCAGAAATAAGCAGTTGGGCTGGGGCTAGATTCCTTCAAAGACTATGAGGGCTCAAAAAGTGGCCAGTCATTGCTGGTCTCAGAAGTGTTGTTACTTATTGTGTTTATTGGATGCTCTTAGAAGCTCCTAGATAAGTTCACTGAGCAGTACAGTTAAAAGATACCAAGCTGCAGAGTTCTTGTTACACATTACAGTCTAACAGATCATATAAGAATCCTCCAGCTCCTTCTGCTCTCCCTCTTCTCTCCCTTTCTCCCTCTGTTCTGAATCAGGTTTGGCTTTTGACTTGTCATATGGCCTTGTGTTAATGGAGGCCTGTGAAAAAAGGGGCTGGGACCATAAGGTACAGCCTGCCATATCATCGGTTTTACAATCTGTGTGCTACATGTGATTAGAGCTCAATTTGAGAAAGAGCCCAGAAAAGGGTAAGGGCTGAATGAGTTCCAGTCTTGGGGGAGTCCATTATGTAGTCTCATGGTCAGGTGAGTGGGGGAGCTTTATGGGACTTATTACTAGGCTGTCTCTCCTGAGATCCTAAGCAGGTCCCATAGAAGAATGTTAAGTTTATGTCTTTGTCATGCTTTCTTCTTTCCCTTTCCCAATTCCATGACTACTCATGTCAATTTTTTCTCATTGTTATTCTAATAATAAAAAGACTAAAAATATAAGAATATTTTCAGCTAAATCATTTTTTTCTCTCTTAGTTCCATAGTGCTGGTGGCATCAAAGGGAAGATATGTTTCCAGAGGACAATGGACAAGAGTCCTAGAAAAGATGGGAGCAGACAGCAATCTTAGATTAAAAGGTAATCAATATGATTGAGGTTGGTTTTCTTTAACAAAATACATACACACACAAACTTTATTTTAGCTTAAGACCAGACCCATAAAGAAAACCCCCAAATTTATTTACTCACTTACCAAATAGACCTATGATAAAGAAAAGAGTTACTTACACAGTGAATTCCACCTACCTTGCCACTGCTTCTTATTGTCTGGGCTGGCAAGTGAGTAGCCCAACATTTTTCCCATGCTGTCCAGTATGGTATTCTGTGCCAGAGATGGCAGCGTCATCTTTATAATCATCAAATGTTAAGCTCCAGTTGGAGTACAAAGTAGAGTAAATAGGAGTTGGGATCAGAGTAGTACAGTGGAAAGGGTCCTGGGTTTGAATCCCACCTATAACTCCATCTCTCTTGGCCTGTTTTCTCATCTGTAAAAAAGGAAGTGATAGTCTTTATAACATCTCTATAATTGGATTGTTGCCAGGAAAGTTCTTTACAAAAATACGTGGCACTATGGCAATTTAAACTATTGTTATTATCTAGTCACTGGGAAAATTGCAAAGAATACACAAAGATGCTATCCCTTCCCTTGAAGGGCTTTTAGTCTCAGGCAACAATGCATTGAGGAAAATGAAACCCTTGTTAACAATGAAAAACTTTAAACTATGGAGTCAGAATGCAGAGTGAAGCAGACTCTTTTCTCTTTTGTTTTGTTTTTGTTTTCTTTCTCATGGTTTCTCCCGTTCGTTATAATTTTTCTGTGCAACATGACTAATGTGAAAGGAATGTATGTGTAGAGCCCATATCAGATTGCATGCCATCTTGGGGAGGGAGGGAGAAAAAATTGAAACTTATGGAAGTGAATGTTGAAAACTGAAAATAAATACATTTTTTAAAAATAAAAATCTTTAAAGCCAAAAAGATTAAAGAAAGATGATAAAATGCCCAAAGAAGAAAATGTTCACTAGGGACCTCTGCTAATTGCCCCTGAGGCCTTTATTGTACTCAGGCCTCACACAAGGAAACTCAGTTCCTTAAGACCTTCAAAGAACACAAATCAATGAATTGTAGAGCTGTAAGGGAACTTAGAGTTCATAAATAGATTACTAATAATGTAATATGTTTCATTTATATAATATTTCATAGTTTTCAAGGGGCTTTCATTTGATTATTACAAAAATATGCAAAATAAGCAAATTAAGTACTATTGCCTATTTTATAGATACAGAAACAGGCTCATCGAGTTGAAGTGCTTAAGAGCCCCAGGTTGAAAGTCTACGAACTAGTGTTCAAATCCAAGTCAATTTCTTTTTCCACTACACCACTCTTCTAGCAATAAAGGGTCAGAAGCCACATCTACAGCTGTATATTGGATTTGCATACATGGCAATACAGATATGTCACTTCTTTAAAATGGAATTTGTTCATCTGCAAAACACTCATAGATGTACTATTAGGGGGTGTAAATTTCGTTTTGTGCTTGCTAAGCAAAGACACTAACCCTAAGTAAGCACAAAAGAGTCTTGTAGACACAGAGTAATGTATATTTTTTTTTCCATATAGAAAATCTAGGTATGACTAGCAGGGTAACTGTCCCAAGGCAGAGCCTGAAGAGACACAGGAAGGGTAGAGAGGAAGAAATCAGCCAAATACCCAAAGACCATAGCTCAAGATTAAGGCCAGGTAGATGGTTGCCGCTTTATAGTGGAGGTAGATGGGATTCAGCCCCAGAGTATGTGTGTGCATAGAAGAGAAGAGGGGTCTATGGTTGTAAGGTGATGTCACCTCTACTCACAGGCCTAATTCATTGCTTTTCAGAAAAAATGGCTTTTGTGGGTTTCAAAGGCAGCTTCCGACCAACATGGGTAACTATGAACACTGCAGAAGACAAAGCCAAAGTCTTTGAAGTGGTGCCCATCCCTGTGGTGAAGAAGAAGAGGCTGTGAGACCAGCCTCCTGTCCGTATTTGTGATCCTGCTGTTATCACTACCTGAGTGGACTGTTTTACTACTGACCCTCCTGAGGATGAGACAAGCTGGTTCTCCCAGCCCCCTTGAGATGTGGCCCATTCTGAAGCTGCACGTGACAGCCACATCTTATTACCCATGGACCAAGGGGGCCGCTGGGAACAGAAACTCTTGGTGCTGCCCATCTGGTGAGGCGGTTAGCTGCTGCTCCTTGGAAGATGCTGATTAATGCTGGATATACTTTCTTCCCTGAGGGACAACTGCAGTTTTACTGTGGCCTTCTTGTACATTTTTACACAGAGTGTTCTCCTTCTCTTCCTATCTGTGCCTCATGAGGGTTTGATTTTTTTTTTGGTGGCATAGGAGGGAGGTTCTGGATCACCCTGACCTCAGAGATCAATTTTAGCCTTTACCCAATGCAGGGAACCCCAAACCAAATGGGAAATTGCAAGAGGGACTTCATAATAATTCTCAAGGCTCATATGCGTAGGACAATCCACCCCACTGATCATTCACATTTTCTAAAGAGTAGCCCAAGGGTGTCAGATAATTGAAAATCAGCCCTGATTCTACAGGCATTTTTCTTTCTTTCTCAGCAAAACCCTTCAGCGGACCAGTAGGTGGAGTTGCAGCAGCATAAAGTGGGTATAACGATGTGATGTCTGTTTTCTGACATCAACAGTAGCTGGGTGGAACAGCACTGATGGCCACTACAAAAGCCCCTCAAATATCCATCATCCATATCAGCCCATGTTGGCCCTCTAAAATTGGGGTTTACATCCCAGGGTCTCCAGAGGATAATTTTTTGGAGGGTAAACTTTTATCCTTAGTATTTACTCACTCTTAGTGGAGAATTCTGGTCTGGCTCTCTGTACCACTTGGTGTATGCTGAACATCGGAAGTAGAGAATAACCTTGGGTTAGTGGTAAGCAATCGACCAGAGCACTGAAGGTCAGGAATCTAAAGTTCACCACCACTACTGACCCCATGAGATGGTGCTTTAGGCTTCCTAAATTGGTGCCTTAGCTTTCTTGCGACCTGGGATATTCAATAGGAAAGCACCCTGTGAAAACTACTGAATGCTTTGTATAATAGGAAGCTTCAAATTTTATAGCTAGAAAAGACTATAAAGGTTATCTAATCCAATCCCCTCATTTTACAAATATTTAAAGGAAAGGGGATGGCAGAGAGGGGAAGTCACTTATTCAAGGTCACTCAGCTAGTTAGGGGCAGAGCTGGGACAAGAACCCAGATCCATCCTCTCCACCGTACCACGTTGCCTCAAACTTTAGTCCTGAGTGCTCTCATGGAACTCTGGAATGGCTTCTAACAATCGTGAAATGATTTAAAATGTCCTTTTGAAATAGAAACACTGCCCAAACCAGGTCAATGACCAAGCACCAGTCAGTTCCACCCCCAAGCCTGATACCGAACAACTGTTCTTGGTTTCTGAGATGGCTTTTACTCTTCCTCTTTATCTGCCCTGCTTTAGGTGCCCTATTCTGTTTTGGGATTCACCTGGTGCTTCCAGGGCTCTGGATATGTAGGCTCAACAAGGAAAGATTCTTTAGGGCAGTGGTGTCAAATACAAGTAAAAAGATCCCTGCTAGCAAGCCTCATGTTGACTTATAAAACCACAAATTAACATTATCTATCTTGTATTATATTTTTATTTATTTTGTTAAATACTTCCCAATTACATTTGAATCTGGTTTGGACCATGCTCTAGGCTGGGGCTGTGATTTTGACATCTCTGCTTTAGGGCATTCCTCTGGGACCAAACGTATCTATAAACCATTTTGTCATACCTGGGGATTTCAAAGGACTGGTGGGCCATGTCTTAAATACGCCTGTTGTCTCCCCCTGCCAGCCTTCCTCCCACCTCTCACCCTAATTGCTTTCTTTATTAAAAAAAAAAAAACCTTGGAATGAGCCCCTTGAAGGGAAGGCTCAGCTGTGGTTGAACCTGTCCTTATCACTAAATTCTGTGTGTGGGCACTAGAACTCTCAATATTCTTCTTTTTCCCTAAATCTTGATATGGTTTGGGCTTTTTGCCTCCCCCTCCAAACCACACTCTACTCCTTTTGAAAAGAGCTAGTCACACCCTTGTATAAATTGTACCTCTGAGACTACAGTAATGAGTCACCTCCCCAAGAATACGTCAACTGTTTGGGATCACACAATCAAATCTCAAACATCGCTTCAACCCACTAGTCTGTTCTAACCCAGTAAGAAGTAGTCATATGCGTGGCTGCTTCTTTCTTAACAATTACCAGATTCTCAGGGTAAAGTCATATATGTCTTTGAAATTATTTTTTTTTGAGGGGAAAGAGAAAGGGTGGGCAAACCCCATTTAAAAGAATTGGACTTCTATTGTTCCTTCACAGTTTCACTTTCTTTCTTTCCCAGATTTTTTTTAAAAGGGTCTCCCACTGTGAATCCCTGGGGATGTGGTCCCTGCAAGGTGGCCAGAAGTTATAGTTTCCTAAAGCATATGTCAATTGTTTCAAGAATAGGTATTTGGGGGTACAGTGAGTTGCATGTATGTAGCACCTAGGTAACTAACTATTGGATGGTCTGTTCATTTGTTTGTCTATACTAGCACAAAGGACTCATAAAGACCAGATATCTGGGCATCTTCTCTGTAGTACTCATATTTCACTCCTAATTTCCTGGAAAGGGCCTCCCCCTTCCATCGCCATTGGTAAGGTATTAGACTTACAACATATTGGGTTTTTGTTTCTTTAAAAAAAATTCTTCTAAAACCCTTGTCTCTTTCATGTTGCCCGAAATAGCTGGTCCTTTTTCGGAAGTAGATGTATAATTTTTGTATGTAAACATTTCTTATAGATGTCACAAGGAGAAAGATATATTTTCTATTTATTTATTATAAAGGCACTACTAGAAGTCATTTTCAGAAATGAAGAGTTGTATTAAATTTTGTTTCACACAACCAGACAGATGAATACACATTTGAAAGTTTCCCCTGGACCATAGTAGATGAACCCATTTGAAGACTTTGTTGTTCTAAAAATGGTAGGTTATGAGAGAATTACCCTGTTATAGTTTGGAATAATTGTCGCATAATAAATATTCAAATTCATATCATGATTTTGTCTCCTTTCATTTTTCATTAGAGCAAAACTCCATTGAATCCAAGGATTTTATAAATTAATGTTTTGTTGATGACTTTTATTTTGATGTAATATTCATTCCCGGATAACCCCCCAAAGATAAAGAGTTCAGCGAAACTAACCAAAAGAAAGATCCCAGGACAGGGAGTGCAACATTCTATACTCATAGGCTATACCCCTGCCTCATCTTTCCAAGGAAAGAGTATGATACATTTCCTCATCTTTTCTCTAAGACCAAAATTGGTCATTGTAATTCTATAATGGATAGCAGTAGTGCCAAACTCAAATAGAAATGGGACCACTAATCCTTACATAAGGTTCCCTGAGGGCCACACATTGGCTTGGTTTTAAAATGTAATGTTATCTATATCCTACAGAATTTTTATTTATTTTGTTAAATATTTCCCAATTACATTTTAATCTGGTTTCTACACTTTGGCGTGTTGTTGCTGCCAGTGGTCCCATTTCTGATACCTCTGGTGTACAGTGAAGCCAGGTTTTTTAGTGGAAAGGTGATTCATGGAAATCGCACTATGTCTGCCTTTTGTTGTTATCCCCCAACTTGCTCATTTCTAGGAGATCTTAGATGTCAAGGAGTCCAGTCCTCTCATTTTACAGAACAGGAAACTAAGGCCCAGAAAATTTATGTGACTCACCCAGGATCCCACAACTAGTATCTAACATGGGTTCCAAACTCAGGTCTTCCTGACTTCAAGTCCATGTACTGTACACCACTGATCCTAAATGAAAGTGAAATTAATTTTCCTGATTAGTTCCAGGAACCTATATTTTGATACATTCATAGATTCACAAGAGAAGGAATAGGGGGATTCTTTTTTTTTGCAGGGGGCAAGGCAGGGCAATTGGGGTTAAGTGACTTGCCCAAGGTCACACAGCTAGTAAATGTGTCAAGTGTCTGAGGCTGCATTTGAACTCAGGTACTCCTGAGCCCTACTCACTGCAGGACAGGTGCTCTACTCCCTGGAATATGGGGATTCTTTCTACCAGTGCATATCAAAAGGCAAGGTACAGGTGAAAGGTATCAAATCCCTTACCTATGTCTTCTCATCCTGTGTGATTTTCATCTATGTCTTCCTATGAATCCTCAACAGAGGATCTATCTAACATGCTGGAAACCTAGCTCTGTCTAGGTAAGGAATTTGGGGACCTCTTTGATAATCTGGTGAAGCCTATGGACCCCTTCTCAGAATAATATTTTAAAATGTATAACACAAAACAAATGGGATTACTAAGGAAACAAATTGCATTAAAATAGCAAAATGTTATTTTTTTTAAAAAAGTTCACAAGCCCCAGGTAAAGAACCCTTACGCTAGGTCTTTTAACATTTCATGGATACCAGAAAAGCAACCCGGATTATCTGCCTGTTACTTTTCACTCTTGCTTCGTGACTGGCCCATTTCCCTTTCCTTGATACCTTTTCCAGGACTCCATCCACATAAGTCATTGTTACTAATGTGCTGCAGCCTACTTACACTCACCACAGGTCGTTCTAATGTCCTTTGGGTCACCTGCATTTTGGAAATGATTCACAGCTACAAATAATCCCTAAGAAAATGTTGGTATTAGAAAGATGGGTATTTGGCACCAGAGAAGAGCTTGGGGTCCTTAAAAGCACTTCAAGATTCCCAAATGGATTTCTCCTTCTAGTCAACTCTGGGCCAAGCTCACTATCCAGATGTGGCTCTATGATGTTGAGGGACCAACTCAGTGACCCATCCTCCCAACTGCACGCCATTTCATGAAAGTACTTGGTGTTAACTATTATTAAAGCTATTAGCATGCTATTTTGCTTATTAGTGGACAAATACCAAGTACCTGGTAAATGCGTAGTCCTGTGCTAGGTTCCATGGATTGCGCAATAATGTAGATAAGACCATGGTTCCTGGGGCAGCTAGGTGGGGCAGTGAGTAGAGCACCAGCCCTAGAGTCAGGAGGACCTGGGTTCAAATCCGGCCTCAGACACTTGACACGCTTACTAGCTGTGTGACCTTGAGCAAGTCACTTACCCCCAACTGCCCTGCCTTCCCCCCTTCAAAAAAAAAAGAACATGGTTGCTGACCTCAAGGAGCTTACGATCTACTTGGACAGACAACATGCATAGTAAATAAATGTCAACTAACTATATTAGACAGTGTCAATGCCAAATAAGTGGCATAGACTTTAATAATAACAATAATAATAAATGTATAAAGCACTTTAAGGCTTACAAAGCACTTTACAAATATTATCTCATTTATTCTTACAGCCACCTTGGGAATTAGGTGCTATTATTAACCCCATTTCTAGAGAGATTTTGGAAGGTTTTAAGTAGAAGATAGGATTTGAGCTAGACAAGTAGCATGATGTAGGGGATAGAATCCTGGATTCTGAGTCCAGAAGAGGCTTCAGATTCCAGTTTTTGGGAGATGGGGAGGCAGGCAGTGTAGCAGAGGAAAGGTCACTATCTGGGTGACCTTGGGCACAGCTACCACTTGTCTAGCCTCTGATTCCTTGTCTGTGAAACAAGGGGATCAAACAAAATAATTTCAAAATCCAACTCTAAAGTTCTTTGATTTTATGTAATACATACAGAGAAGAGGTAAGAGCATTTCAAGTGAATGAAGGGTTTAGCAAAGACTCATAAGTGAGATACCCTGAGAGGTCTCTAAAGGATTGTGAACAGACAAATACGACTTGGGTAGTGGTATCACATTGGGTAGTGGTAGAAAATGCACATTAGGGTCAGACTGTGGAAGGCCTTGAATGTCAGGCTAAAGATTTGGACCTAGATTTGTAGGCAAAATAAAATTTTAACTCTTTTAAAGGAAGAATTTCTTTTTTTTTAAACGTAAATGGTATTTTATTTTTTCTAATTACATGTAAATATAGTTTTCAACATTCATTTTTTATAAGATTTTAAGTTCCAAATTTTTCTCCCTCCTTCCCCTACCCCCAGATGGCAAGCAATGTGATATAGGTTATATATGTGCAATCATGTTAAACATGTTTTCACATTAGTTATATTGTGACAGAAGAAACAGAACAAAAGGAGAAAAAACATAAAAAACGAAGAAAGTGAAAATAGTATGCTTTGATATTTATTCAGACTCTATTAGTTCTGTCTCTGGATGTGGATAGCATTTTCCACCATGAGTCAAAGAAAGAATTTCTAAAAAAAGAAGTATTGATTTTGAAAAACAGGAATTCTCTCCAATGCAAAGACCGACTTTGATTCTAGAAAACCATAATAAAGCATACCATCTATCGCATGAAAGAGGGGTTGGACTTATTATAGATTGAGACACTTCTTTTTAACATGACCAATTCAGGAAGACTAAGGCACCTTTCATGGAGTATATAGAATGTTTATAACATGGGCTTTGTCTCCCTTTCTTTCTCAAGGGGTTCAGGCAAGGGAGATTAGTGGAGGTAGGGAGGAGGTGAGAGGCAGAGAAAATACCTATTGTGGATGGTAAAAATAATAAGCCCTAATTAGAAAATTAAAAATAGGTTTCCTGATGAGAGTGTAATTTTAGGTAGATTCATCTTGCAGAGATATGAGAGATGGATTGGTAATAGGAGACTGGAGGCAGAGAAACCAGTTAGGTAGCTAGTGCAGGGATGTAACCAAAAGGGAAGGTGGAAGGAATGTGCGTGTGTGTGTGTGTGTGTGTGTGTGTGTGTGTGTTAGGACATGACCAAAAAAATAAAAAGAGATAGATATGGGAGGCATTGGAAAGGAAAGTCAACAAGACTTAATTGGATAGGCGAGGATAATGGTGGGACAGAAAAGAGTCAAGGTTACCTCGGGTCTCTAGTCTGGGTAGGTGAAAAAAATGATGAAAACACTATCAAAGAAAGCTAGAGCATAGAGAATGTTAAGTACAGTTCTTGGCCTCCTGTTGATATATTTTTTTAATTTTTGGAGGGGGGAAGGCAGGGCAATTGGGGTTAAGTGACTTGCCTAAGGTCACACAGCTAGTAAGTGTGTCAAGTGTCTGAGGCTGGATTTGAACTCAGGTCCTCCTGACTCCAGGACCAGTACTCTACTCATTGTGCCACGTAGTTGCCCCTACCATTGATATTTTCAACTAGAACTGGTTTCTCCCAAGGGCTCCCAGACCAGGTAGGCCTGAGCTGTAGCTTCTAGGTCCTAACCTTTTGCCTCCTGTCATACTTATCTGGTTTTTCAGAGTAAGAGAGACCTCTGCATGTTTGAAAATAGATGTAGTGAAAGGCAAGAGTGAGGATGTTACAGAGCAAGAACGCTGAGATACCAGAAGGACGACAGTGGGGACTTAGGAAACTCTGACCCCTCCTTCCCAGTGAGTTGACATGAGTTTGGAAAGCCAAAGTCTCCATGGGAAATAGCATCGAAGTACATAGCATCATTAGCAGATAGTTGAGGAGACAGAAGAAGGCAATGATTGAGAATAAAGGGGAATTTGCCTCCATAAGACCCAGTGGAAGGGGTTAATAGTGGAACATGTGGGAAGAGTAGGAGTGGTCGGGCATGGGGGTGAACTGGATGGAAATTACATTTTTGGAGGAGATAGCTGGGGGTAGGGGTTTAATACCCCCAGAAAGGACTGGACCTCCCCTCCACACACCCCCAACCCCGTTCATCTATACTACAGAGCCTTGGAGGAAAGGAAAGCTTCTATTTTTGCAAGGAAGAGAGGAACTGAGAATAACAAAGTGTTTGCAATCTGTGTAAGAGCCCACAGAGTGACTGGCATCCAAGGTTTTGTGGCATAGAGATAGAATTTGAACCCAGATCCTCTCTGACCCTGCAGCCTGTGTTATTTTCTCTACAATGGAAACAGATAGGGCCCAGAATGAAGATGTAGTTGGGTAAATCCATACCCAAACCCTTCGAGTCCGTCCTTCCCAAGCTGGCTAATGCCAGGACTTTCTGAGTAATGGGCAAGGCTACAGAGCATAACAGAGTACTTCTCATTCCTCAGGAAGAACACCCTTTTGTTCCAGAAGCCATTGGCTCAGTAGGCCCAACTCTTCACTCATAAACATCACTCCTCACCTGGCAGGTTCTGGGTGACCCACTTTAGCCACAAAAGTCTCTACCAAGTTTTGGTCCCAGCATGGATAAGCCAATGTTGGAGACTGCAAGCGGAGAAATGGTCAAACCAGGGAACAGAGTATCCTTTTCCTTTGCTCACAGGCTGGCCTGGAACCTTAGTTGTGGGCTTTGGAGAGAAAGCCCTGTTCTCTCTTTTAATCATATGCTAAAAACACCAAATAGGGCCAAAGGAGACTTTCCAGTCATAAGTTTGTGAGTTCTGGAAAAGTGCTAGCAGGTTTGCACCACCCATCCTCCACATAGACAAGAGGCCTCAAGTTCAGAGAGAGCTTATAGATTTCAGCAAGAGGAAAAGGAAACAAACGTCTTCTGCAACGCATTCAAATTGGCCACTGAGGTGGCATGATCTTTTGAGTGTACTATTGCTCTCTCAGGTAGGCCCTTCTGGGCACACACAGCCACAGTGACTTGGATCATTCAAGGAGGGAAGAGAGGAGGGAATGTTTTCTTGAAATATCCAGAGAATTGAAGGAAATGTCTGTAAGAACAGTATGGAAGCACGGATGAGTTTAGATGAAATGGGAGTGAAAGAAGGTGAGAGAAACAAGGGGAAAGTGGAAGGTAGAGTCTAAAGAATGAGAATAAACAGGAATATTTGAAGGGGGGTGAAAGTAACTGAATTATCTAAGCAGACTGTTTATACCATCTCAATTCTCTCTGTGGCCCCCCCCTCTATTTAATCCCCTGAGCTTTCACTTTCCTGTAGGTGAATCAATCACTGGAAAGGGTATGACTAGAGACAAAGAGCCATGGACTAGGGAGCAAACAGAACAAGATCTGAGACCTTCCTTTTCCATCTGTTATCCACATGAACTTGGCCTAGTTCCTTGGTCTCAGTTTTCCCATCTGTTAAAAGCTGCTCTGCCTTCGTGGGGTTGTCCTACGGATCAAGTGAGGTGATGAGTGTGAAAATACTTTATAAAGTAGTACACAGAATAGCATACAAAAAAGTATACAATATAAAATAGTATATAAAATATATATAATACTATTATATATTACATAATAATAATATAATTAACACTATGGATTGAGTTCTCTTTAAATGAAGAAAACCCAGTCCCTTCCTGGGAGAGACTTAAAATCTTATATCAAGGTCTTATCGTTCCACAGGATAAAGAGGTCTGATCCAGCTTTAAGGAGAAATCATCTCTTAGTTGCTTGTTCTGTGGGAATTAGGGGTCTCTGGTCATACTCCTGGGCATGCCTCCTCTTCCCAGGTCCTCTTCTAATCAGTGAGAATCATAGATTTAGTGTTCAAAGGGACCATAGAGATCTGGTCCAATCCTAGTTTTCCAGATGAGGAAAATAAGGCCCTGAGAAGTTGTGACTTGTCCAAGTCAGGGGATAAGTGGCAGAAATGGGATTCAAACCCAGGCCTTCTTCTCCTGGAGCTGGCAGTCTGACTCTATTCAAAAGCCAGGCCTTACAGGTCTTTTTTTTTTCTCCTTCCTGGTGATAGAGTCTCAGGGGAGTGGAGTCATTCCAGCAGGGTCAAAGAGTCTGGGCTGAGTTAAGAGCAAGAAAGCCTCCTTCTGTTTCCAGTCTGGGAGACAGACGGAGCTAAATGTATTCACAAAAACATTCATCAACAATAAAAATTGGGCCTGTCCTATAAATGCAAATTAAAATCCAACCAGAAATCCACATGAATTCCAGAAATTCCTCTGGACCTGAAACTCGACGCTCAGAGCCACTGACCTATTAGGGGCCGTGGATTCTGCAGTTTCGCAGCCGTTGCTTGGAAAGTTGTAAATCTGGCTTCAGAGGAGAGCTGCTGAAAACTCCCTTGAAAACCTTTCTCTCATATAGGGTCATTATTCCTGACTCTGGCTACAGGCTTGGAATTGCTCTATGCCTCAAGCTTAAAAAGTGCTTCAAGTTAGGTCACTTTGAATTATAGATCTGACAGCAATACCCAAGAGTCTATGCTTCATCTATCCACCTGTCTTCTGGCAAGCACACCCCAAGAAAGGAGTTTCACAGCTGTCTCAGTAACTCATTCCATGGCTCAACAAAGTTTGGGATGGGAAATTCTCTCCTGGATCTGACCAACAGACCTACTACATCCTTCTGTTTCATCTTGCTTTTTATCATCTGTAGAAACACAACTCTTTATCCTAGGAGGAGGAAGCCATCATCACATCACCTGTCCCTCCCTACTCCTTACTGCCATTACACTTTGGTGCCAGCCGTTCCTAATATCATCTGTTGATCTTCTCTTCCTACCAACACTTTCCTGAAAGTTCTTGGGTTCCCTCATACCCTGGACTTCCTCAAAGGGAAAAGCCACAGGTTTTCTCCCTGCCCCTTCTTTCTTCTTTCGTTTTCCTTACTTAACAAAGAATAACAATAACCCTCATTTATAGAGTACTTTGGGCAGCTAGGTGGCACAGTGGATAGAGTGCCAGGCCTGGAGTCATGAAGACTCATCTTCCTAAGTTTAAATCTGACCTCAGACATTTATTAGCTGTGTGACCCTGGGCAAGTCACTTAACCCTGTTTGCCTCAGTTTCCTCATGTGTAAAATGAGCTGGAGAAGGAAATGGAAAACCACTCCAATATCTTTTCCAAGAAAATCCCAAATTGTGTCAGACACAAATGGAAACAACTGAACCATAAATAGAGTACTTTAAGAACAAGCATTTAATAGGACAAAGGACTTTCCTCATAAAAGCCCTGTGAGGTAGATGGCACAAGGATTATTATGTCCATTCTATAAATGAGGAAAATGAGGCAGGTTCCCCATGTGACTTCCCTTGGTCATATACCTAGTAAATATCGAAGCTGGGATCTCAGCATTGTTCTGCCACTTGCATGTTATGTGTGCACTTCGTTGTTTGTGTGCTATCTCCTCCATGAGAGTGTAAGCTTCTTGAGGGCAGGGACCATGCTTATTTTCCTTTCTTTATATTCCCAGTGCCTGGAACATAGTAAGTGTTTAATAAATATTTGTTGACTGTGTTCTAACTATAAATCTATTGCTTTTCCCACTACACTATGCAAAACCACTTTTCTATTTTAAGAGTATTGATTTTAAAGTACTAGAAGGAAATATGGGGAGGGGGAGTAGTACAATCATAGCTTAAAAGGCTAAAGTTCAAAAGTCACAACGATTCTTTGATCCCTAAGAAGCTGTTCTCACTCCCTACTTCCAAGGGAAACCTGGCAATAGACAAGTGGGGAGAAGTACAGGAATCCATTAGACCCAGGGCTCAGTGAGAGATGCTGAATGAACAGGCGACACCCCCACCAGGGAGCAAGGGAAAGAGGAAGCCCATGGGCTTGATTCACCCTGTCTCAGCTTGGGGGAAAGCAGGCAATAGAAAGTCACTTGAGCAAAGTGAGTCGAAGGAGGTTCCTACAAGGTCTAAAAAGGCCCCTTGTTTGTAGAGTGGGACTGCAGCCCAGTGTAAAGAACAGAAGAAGTTAATATCAAAGAATCGTTCTGGCCCTAGAATCCAAGAAAAAGCTACAACTTGTCAGCCGAGGGTCTAATGTAATTCCTTATTAGTCCCATATCTTAAGAACTGGCACCATCTCCTGGGGAGCAGGAGCAATTGCTGGAGAGAATCTGCAGAAGAAGCTATCAGGAGTTGGAAAGATAGAGAGCAACACGAGAGTTGCTGATCAGGCTCTGGCCCACAGTGGAGGGGCAAACCCTGACCTGGTCCTTTGATGGAACCTTACCCGGAAGAATACTGTGAGTCACAGGGAAAATACAGGTTTTCACCAGGGTAGAAAAACACAGAGAATCCCTCAAGGGGGAAAGAAATTCTCTTAACTCTCCATGCCCGGGGGTCTGAGTGGTCTCTGTGTTGTTATTGTCTGATACATGAAATCTCACTACTTTTAAGAGGAACTGATAGCCAACATTTAACATTGAACTTATCAGGTTCATCAGTGGGGTCAAAAGAGCCATAAAGAGATGAAGTCCCAGAAATACTCTGGGTCCTTCATGTGAGAAGGAAGCTTCTGACACAAGGGTTATATAGCGATTAATCATCCTGCAATTTACCAAAAGCAAGGACTTATGCTTATTCCTCCTAGGTACTACCACAGCCTTCCTGTCTGCTCTCCACCTGGATCTTGTATTTGATATTAGCTAACCAGTTCGCCAGCATTTTTAATGATGCCTAAGTTGTCCCTGAAATAGAGGACCATTTCTGATGCCAATATTCTTCCAGTGATGATGTATATGCTATAAAATACAAGATACTACTCTCCCTGAAGAAATGAAGTGAAAATCTCTGAAAGAACAAAGACAAAGTACATTATGGGTATAAATAGATCTGAACTGAATAGAAGTGGCATGAAGGATGCTATAAAAGAAATATTTTTAAAAAGTGAGGGAGGGGAATTGGGCTAGTCATCTAGCAAAAGAAAGGAACAACCAATGAACAGTCAATGTGATCCATTGCTATTCCCATGTGTCTTTAAAATACGAAGAAGATACCCAGCACATTTGGTAGATCACATATGGGAGTCCATGTCCAAAAGTCCCAGAGGAAGGGTAAGGATAGACAGACAGACAGATAGACACACACACACACACACACACACGCAAACATACCAGGTAGCAGTCCCCGGACCCATGCAAATGATGGTGGGATGGAGACAAATTAGATAGGACCAATTTTCATAAGACAGATGTCTCGTGCTTAAAAAAAATAGTTCTGCTAGCTTTGATTCTTACTATGGTAGGACACTGACAAATCACTTAATCTCTCTGAGCCTGCTTCCTCGTCTGTAGAAGGGTGGGTGATGTTCATATTTGCCTTACCTACTTTACAGGACTGGTTATGAGAAAAGTGCTTTGTAAGCTGGAAAGACCCATAGAAACAACAATTATCACAGAATTTTAGAGGAGAAAGGGACCTCTCTTGTCATGTAGTCCAACCAATAACCAAAAGCAAAGGTTCTTAACCTGGGTCCATACACCACAAAGTGGTCCATGGATAGATTTCAGAAGGTCTGAGAACTTGTTTTTTTTTTAATTTAATAATTGTATTTCAATAAATTGGTTTCCATCATAATCCAACATATTTTAGTCTTTTAAAACATTCTGAGAAAGAGTCCATAGATCAGAGTATATAAAGCATTTATTAAGCACTCAATATGTGCCAGGCACTGTACTAAGTGCTAGGAATACAAATGTGATTTAAAGAAAAAAAACAATCTCTGTCTTCAAGAAGCTTATATTCTAATGGGGGAAGACAATACATAAAAGGAAACTGAAAAGCACCCCTTCGCCTCTGAAGGTGAAGTAGTTCAGAGTCAGAGTCTAAACCGGATGAGAAGTGAATATGGCAGGCATGGGAATTTCCTTAAATGGAGGACCCAGGGAAGAACCACAATCCTAGAAAGAAGCTGCAGGAATGGAGGCGTTGCCGGGGAATGAGAGGTGCTAGGGACTTACCTAGACTAAAGGGTTCCACGACACACACAAAAAGGTTCAGAACCTCCATTCACTCTGACATCCTCAGCAAGTGGCTATCTAATCTCTGTTTAAAGATCTCCAACGAGGTGGAAGCCCCCACCATTTGAACAACTGTATGTGTCAGGAACCCATTCCTGACATCGAGGCTAAATTTGCCTCTTTGCATCCTTCATCACTGATCCTGGTTCTGCCCTCTGACAAAAAAAAAATACTTTCTAAATCATGGCTTTATTGTAAAGAATGTGTGGATTATGACTAGCTGCTCAAAACTCACGGCCACTCAACATAACTGGTGGCATACATCGCACATGCTGGTTTCAAGAGAAAAACAGGTAAGAATGCAGAGTTCCCAAATCACATTTTAAGAAGCTAGTATAAATCCCACTGATCAATCAGTACAGATTATTGCTTCAAAGTAAATGGATTGGATTTCCACTTTCAGGTTGTTTCATTTCAGGGCTGTTAACTTTACTAACTGTTCCCTGTTCTCTGCTGCCATCTGGTGGTGAGTCCTTTTTTCAGGATCCTCTCTTTTCAAATCAAGCCTAGTAGACTACCAGCTCACAGGATCTCTGAGCTGGAATGGACCTTAGAGGTCATGTAGACCAACTCCCTGATTTTACATATAGGGAAACTGAGGCTCGGAAACACTGAATGGCTGGTCCAAGGCTACACAGGTAGCAGAGCTGGGGTTTGAATCCAAGTAGTCTAACTAAATCTAGTTGCCATATTGGAAGGTCAAGTGTTAGGATCATATATTTAGAGCAGGAAGGGCCCTCGGATATCATGTAAACTCCTTCATTTGGAAGATGAGAAAACTGAGGACCAGAGAGGTTCAGTGGCTTGCCCAGGGTCACACAGGCATTAAGGGGCAAAGCCTGGATTTTGCCAAACTCAGATTAGCATATTGGTGCTGATAAACTAAAATGTTTCACTTTTGTCTTTTTATCCCCAATGCCTAACACAATGCCTGGCACATAATGGGTGTTTTATAATTGCCTGTTGATCAATTGCCAAAGAGGGGCAGTAAGTAGCAGAGCCATGACTTGAACCTCTTCCTTCTGTGTGCATTCTCTGGTATTGAACATTTGCCCCCAATGAGTTTAATGCTGAGTAGTAGCATACTTTTTATACTATTGATGGAGAGGATCACAAAAGCTCCTGATGGTGGATGACACTGCATTTATCAAGCCCCAAAACAGGGATGTATCAATGAAACCCTCAGTCACTCAAAAGAGATCAACATAGTAATTTACACAGCATGGAGGATGACATGCAATTGAATGGGGAGGCCATTGAATTAAACCATCAGTATATGAAGGACAAGTGTGGTATAGTAAAAGGAACGTTGAAATAGAGGTCAACAGTCCTGGATTCAAATTCTGTCTCAGATAGTTTCTAGTTGTATGACCAGTTAATCAGCCTTCCAGAACCTTAGCTTCATTAACTACAAAACCAGGATATTAACACTTGCACTGCCAATCTCAGGGTTGTTGTGAGGAAAGTAATTTGTGAACCTTAAAGTGCTACAGAAACATGAGCTGTTTTTAATGTATAGGGAGACCGGTCAATAAATATTCAGTCCTCAGAGTGGGAAGAGAGGGCTCTGCCAGGTGTCTACCCTGGGGGGGGGGGGTTCTGAGCCTGTTTCTGGATAATGACGCATAATTCTGCAAAATGACCCAATTTAGGGTACATGCAAGTATTCTGTGACTCTTTCCTGCACAGTAAAGAAAAACCTTTTAATTAGCTGTTGAGAAATAACTAAGAATACCGACAGAAGACTATCACAGAGAAACTTGAATCTCCCTTTTCTGGTAGTGATCAAGGGAAGACATGCCAGAAACCTCCATCGCCATCTCCCTCTGTGCTACAAGTGACCCGTGAACAAACTGCATCTATTTCCTTTATCTCTTTGTGTTCATTCTTTCTGCTCTTAGGCAAATGAGTGCAGGAGACAAACCAGATTAGGCTATGACCTTGTGAGACCAGAAGAGCCAACAAAAGCCTAGGAAATGGACTCCATAGAAGAGTTTACTGAGAGTCCAGCCTTGAGGGCCCTGCAAGGTAAGGAGCAACTTGTGCCTTGTCTATGCTGCCCCCAGTTGCAGATTCTTTGGTGGAAATGTTTGCAGCAACTGCTTTGTCTGAAGCCACTTTCCCCAAGGACTGAGGTAGTAAAAGGAGTGTGCACCAGGTCAGAGGGATTTTTGCTTTTGTTCTTGCTATGTCTTCTCAGTAAATATCCTTTTGCAAAAGTTACTTGGTGTTAGTTGGTCATCAATGATATTGAACATATGTCCATGGGTTAAGTTGTTTTGAAGTACTAATTACTGGTGACGATATGAAGTGAGGAACAGATAGGAATAAGATCTCAAGTCCAAAGCATTGAAAGAACCCCACCAGCCCTCAGTGTACTCTAGGAACATGATGGAGAGATGTAGCCAGCCTTACTGTGAGAACCCAAATTATGTGTGGTTTACTATAGATTATGTTGAAAGTTTCCCTCCATATCTTGGAGTCACAGCCTTGGCATAGTTTGTAGTGACACTTCTGGCTATGTGACTTAGGGCAAGTTCAATGACGCCCTGAAAATCTACCCACAGGACCCAAGGTGAGTCCACAGACCTTCAGTTAAGAAACCCTTAGCTAGACAATCTCTAAAAAGTCCCTTCCAGCTCTGATGTTCTAGATTTCTCTTTTATAATTTTTTAACTGTTGTGATAATATGAAAAAGAGGAAAAGTAGCCATAACTAAGGGTAAACTCTTCAAAACTTCAGCTGAAATAGAAATTAAGACATAAATAGAAATGACAATTGTCAGATTTTTCAAATATTTTTAATTCTTAAAAATTACAACCGTATATAAATTTCACAACTCATTCATGAGCAGGCATCAATAGCAAAGCCAGTCAGTAACAAATAAAGTACCATATAAGTACCATACAAAACTAAAACCAACAAAAAAGAATTAGGCACTTTTAAAAATCATCAAACATTTAAGTAACAAATGAAATAATCCAATACTTTGCTGAATCCAGGAACGGACTGTGCTGTTCAAGAATATTTACAGGCTTTTAAAAAGCTGCCCAACTCTGTAGAAATATGAATGCTCATTAATTATTATAACAAATCTTTAAAGTCACTTTTTAAATGCTGAGGAAACAAGAGAAGCATATGAATGAATTTTGGCAATCCAGAATACTGACCCTAGACCATCATTTCTTGGAAAAAAAAAAAAGCAAAAATTAAACAAAGTTAAGAGAAGTCTTTCTTATACTGTGCCCAGAAACTTCAAGGCTTTATCATGTTTTCTTCCTCTTCTAACAAATCAGTAGTAGTTTACATGCAAATCTCCTGGATTCTTTTAATAAACATAAACCTTTACTCTCTTGTATTAAACCTTCCGGGAATCCCAGAATCACAGAATCCCAAGAATGTAAGTCAAGACCAAGTCACAGTACTTTGATAGTGGATCCCTCATATAACACTTCTTAATCTCAACATCTCTAAGCAATATAATAAAAGAAAGGGGTATCTAAGAATTTCACTCAATTAAGTCAATAAAGTTTTAATGGTTCATGCAAACACAACCTTGTAACAAATCCTTTTTCCTAACCACAAAGAAGAATAATTGGTTTGATGGATTTCCAGTAGTAATTTTTAGAGCAAGCAAAGTAATACTTAACAGAGTGATGACCTGGCTTTCACTTGTTTATAAGGGGGGAAAGTCCACAGTGGACCAGTGACTTATCCACTTTAAAGAGGTAAAAGGAATGTAAATATGTCACAATTTAAAGTGATTTTATATTAAGTATTAACTTTCCTATGACTAAAAACTACTCAACTTTAATAAGTAAAGTTCTGCCTTTACAATGAAGTCTTTAAACATCAAAATCCTTGCTGACCCACCGAGAATTTCACAGAAATAAACGTAAGGTGTATTTTTATGGTTCCCCATCCTCAAAAGTTACTGAAGAAATGCTTATGTTTTCCTAACTGCTCCTCTCCAAAGTTCCATTAATGTGTTTGTCATAGTTCACCTCTCTGCCTTGAGGTTCGGTTATCTTCTTTAAAGGAGCTAGTTTTCTTATCTCCCTCCTTTTTCTTTTTTTCTGGCTTTGTTTTATTTTTGTCTTTACTTCCTCCTTTGCCAGGGTACACCTGCCCCTCCAAAGTTACGTCAGCACATCTCTCTTGGCTTATCAAAAAGTCTTTGATCTCCCAAGCATAGCTCCCATCTCGGAGCATGAAGATAGCACGATCTGACCCAACAATAAACCTGCAAGAAAAGAAGACATCAATTAATGGTATGGTTTTAACATGTTAAAATGATTCTTTAATGCAAAGGGGAAAGAAGTTCTTAATTCAATATTGAATATGCCTTAAAAAGAAAATATTAAATTATATAATCTTAAAGTTTAACTGTATCTTTTCCTCTATGTATGAATCAATTTGATTTAACAGACATTTATTATGAACCTACAGTGTACAAGGTACCATGCTAGAGTTCAAAGGTCTTGGGAGTATAAAGATAAATCTGTAAAGTCCCTGACCTCCAGGAACTTAGTACAGCTTTAAAATTAACTTCTTATATCTATTATGTACTTTTTTAAAATGCAAATTGCACATAAAAGATTTTTTTTTCATGTATATCCTCTCTCTGTTCTACTTTGTACATGGAAATGTTTGGGGTATTCATTAAATTCAATTTTAAAAAGCTAGGCAGCTAGGTGGTGCAGTGAGTAGAGCACCGGCCCTGGAGTCAGGAGGACCTGAGTTCAAATCTGACCTCAGACACTTGGTACACTAGCTGTGTGACCTTGAGCAAGTCACTTAACCCCAATTGCCCTGCATTCCCCCCTCCAAAAAATAAGAAGAAAAAAGAAAAAAAAAAGTAAAAAAGCATTAATTTGTTGAGTCAATTTTAACATGGGGCAGAAATTAGGACAAACAAAAATGTTGTATTCCCTAACTGTCAAGATGGAAATAGATTTTGGTAATATTACATAACATGGTAGTTTTACAATGAATTTTGATATACGTCTTAAAAAATGGAAAATGAAGGGGACTTTCAGAATGATGGTGGAGTAAAGAGGTCATGCAGAACTCAGCTCCTCAATTCCCTTCTCCACCTCCACCATGAACAGAGGAAAACACTCTCAAATAAATCAATAGGAAGAAGAAAAGGAAGAGTAACCAAACAGGCTCAAAAGAGAACAGCCTCTTAGCTAAGGAAAAAGAAAGAAAAAGAAAATTAGCAAGCAGAAAAAAGATTTAAACATAATAGGCAAATACTATAAAAAGATATTTAAAAGAAAGGACAACAGAAAGAAAATAAATCAATTTTAACACTGCCAGGATGAAAAAATCTAGACCTACAGGAGCATAAGATGTATCAATTTGGATTTCACATAAGCAGTTAAGAAGAAACACATATTCAAGGTACTCCAATTCAGACAATGCAAGATTAGGCTTATTAACCTGTCATGAAAAAAGAGAAAAGCTAAAATGTGACTTATAGACGAATTAGACCACCCCCAAATTTTCTAGTCTTCTGAGCTAAAGAATAATATGCAAAGGGAAAAGAAATACTTATCTTCAATCTCCCACAACATTTTCAGATATTACAAGAAGAAGAAAAATATGCAGGAGTCTTTGATATACAAACTGACCCACAAACAAACCACCATGGGATTCTGGGGAAAATATATTATTTGAGAAAATGCTATGCAAATTGAGTGATCATCAGGTAAATGTCTGAATGACTAAGTTGATCAATCAATAAGCATTAATTAAATACCAATTATGTGTCAGTGTCTTGCTAAGCACTGAGGATACAAAGACAAAAGTGTTGCTGTCCTTGCCCTCAAGAAGTTTATAATTCTAACAAAGGGGACTAGACATACACATATACATAATAAATACAACACGAATTCAAGTTAATTTGGGGGGCGGTGGGGAATGGAGTGCAGATCCACTAGCAGCTGGAGGAGATCAGGAAAGGCTTTATATAGAAGGTGGTGCTTGAGCTGAGTCTTGAAGGAAACCTGAGATTCCTAGAAGCAGTGGTGAAGGGGGAATGAATTCTAGGCATATAGAGTACTGTGTGTGAAGAACAAGAAGGCCTATATAGCTGGATTACAACCTGTAGAGAGGAATAATGTCTAAGAAGACCGGAAAAGTAGGAAGAGGTATGGTCATAAAAAGCCTCAAATGCCAAAGAAGTTTATAGTTGGTCCTAAAAGAACAAAAAGGAGACTACTGAAATACTGTAAGGCAAGAGGTAAGAAGGGCCTAAAGTAGGGTGATGGTTATATGAAGAGAGAAGGGGACATAAATGAGGGACAAGTTGAACAGTCCTGAAAGTACATGTTGAATTTTTTCTATCTATACACACACATATGTGTGTATACACATATACATGCCTGCGTGTGCGTACATTTACATATATTTGTTTTTTAAAGCAAGCAGCATAAAATAGCAAACTATAGTTTCATAAACTCTTTTTGTCTTCTAAGTATATGGAAATGCTCATTTTTAACTTTTAAGTTCAGAACTTTAACTTATTTTTAAAAATTCTTTTTAAAGCTTGAAAAAAAAATGCTCCTACTGAGTAGGCCTTGCTGGTTTCCTGGTAGGTGGCTGGACAGGATTCAAAATCTAATCTGGCACTGACTTTAAATAGTGGCCTGAGGTGATTTTCACTCCTCATCCACCAATCAGAACAGCTCAGCCCTGGAGTGAAATCCCAAAGCTAAGTGGACAGGATAAAGTCCATAGTGTGAGTTTGGAGGAGGATCACCAAGATAGTAGGTAGCAAAAGGACAGATGACAAAACGCCTGAACATGGTAGGTTCTACTGCTAGGCTTCTTCACTTCCTTTTGGTCATGAACTTCTCTGGCAGTCTGATGAAGCCTATGGATCCTTTCTCAGAATCATGTTTGTGAATGAATAAAGTAAAATACAGAGGATTACAAAGGAAATCAATGATACTGAAATATAAGTTTACAGACCCTAGTTTAAGTACTCTTAATCTAATGTATAGTTGAATCAGGTGAAAGACTTGTAGGTTTAAAATTTGAGGTGGGGAGAAATCATACACCCAAGGGTTTAAGAACATCAAGGGTTCCTATCATAATTTCAGACAAAGCTGAATTTCATATTAGAAACCACTGAGAGAGATAAGCAAGGTTAGCTTAATCAATAGCTTGATTAAAGGGAAACAATCTGGTGAAATTAAAGCTCCTTAAGGGAGGGGATAGTCTTTCTTTTTTGTCTTTGTATCCACAGTACCTGGTTCATGGTAGGCACTAATAAATATTTGCCGAATTGAAATGAACCACTGACAGCAAGTCTATCAATATTCAACATATATGCACCTAGTAATGGCAAAGCAACCAGATAGTTTTAGAAGTTAACTGAATTTTTAAAAGGACCTAGATAGAAAAACATAACTGGTAGTGATTTCAACCACCCAACTTTGGGCACATGATAAATCTAACACAAATAAGAAAAGTTACGAGATTGGACAAAATACTATGAAAAACAGACATGAGAGCTACATGAAAGAAAATGAATGAGTTTATTACATAACTTACTTTATATTCAGATATTCATGGAACACTTACAAAAGTAATAACTATACCCTAGGTTATAAAGAATTTACAAATTAATGCAGAAAAGCTGAACTTTTAAAAACTGCACAAGATAAGCAAACAGAAATCAACAACACAAGCAAAAAGAAGATCAAATGATGAAGACCTAACTTAAAACAAAAAATTAGTTGCTTAGGAATGTCTGAGCCAAAGGCCAAATCATATCAGAGGTAAACACAAAAATAAAAAATTGAAATCTATGGGATGTGGCTAATGTAGTTCTCAAAGGCAAATGCATTTCCCTGAATGCTTCTATTAATAAAAGATGAAAAGATTAATCAATCAACAAGCATTTACTATGATTCTACTCTGTGCCAGGCACTCTGCTAGGTGCTGGCAATTCAGACAAAAATACAAAGTCCTTGCCCTCGAGGAGTGTTTAAGAAATAAATACATAGCAACTAGGGGCATAGGGCAGGGAGCAAGGGAGGCCCTATAAAATGGAAGGTTCAGGAAAGGTCTCACCTAGGAGGTGGTATTTCAGATAAACGCTGGAAGAAAGTAGGGATTCTAAGAAGCTGAAGAAAGACAAACATTCAAAGCATAAGGAAAGATCTGAGCAAAAGCAGTGAACCAGGAGATGGAATGTGGTGCATAAGGAATATTTGGCAGGATGAGAGTTCTTGTATTGGAATGAATAATAACCCTGGAAAGGTAGTTTGGAGCCAGGCTGTGAAGGGTTTTAAATGTCAAACAGAGGAATTTGCATTGTATCCTGGATCGATGGAATTTATTGATCAAAAAAGCAGATCTGCACTTTAAGAACATCCCTTTGGTAGAAGGTGCAGTGATGTCATAGAGGCGGAACAAACAAAAACTGCCAACAAACTAAAGACACTTCACTGAAATATGAATGTGTCACCTAGTGGTAAATGTGTAACATGGATAACAAGTTCCGCTTTGGACATGGCTGAGCTGGAGATTATGGAACACCATCAGGTGATGCTGGAGAGAATATCGGTAGGACTGGATCTGAGAGTCAGGTGCATAAAGAAGACAAATAAACTCATAAGAAAGAAATAAAAGAGAGAAAAAAAGAAAGTCTAGGTCAAAACAGTGGGGTACACCCAAGTTCTTAAGGAAGGATATAGTTGATGATCCAGCAGAAGAGTAAGAATGATCAGTCATTTCAGAGGAGACACGAGTAAGAGAGGCCTCTAGAAAAAACAGGGGAGAGAATACACACAGAAGGAGAGAGTGGTCAACAGGGTCAAATGCTACAGACACACTGAGCAAGATGAGAATTGAAAAGGGGCTGAACTGAGTTTGTTTTTTAAAGAGGAAAAAAAATTAACAAGTCCAAAACTAAAGTCAAAGAAGAAATTAACAGGATTGAAGATGAGTAAGAAAAACAAAGAGCTGGTTTTTAAAAAGACCAATAAAATGGATAAAATATTGGTCAAATTGACAAACAGGAAAGAAAAACCATTCCATAAAAATAAAAAATGAGGGAGGTGGATTACAAAAAACCATGAATAAATGGAATTATTGGGGAACATCACATATAATAATATACAGATAAAAACGACTATAGTAAGTAAATAAATATCTACAAAAACATAAGATGCAACACTGTAAAATAAGAAATGGGAAATCTAAACAATATCAGCAAAAGGAAACTGAGCAGACCATTAGGTAATAATGACCACCACCTAAAAATATATCAACTGAACCATATTTATAAGGGAATTACATAAAATATTAAAAGAACAAATAGTTATGATTAGCATAAACTGTTTTCATGATAATCTATCAAATCATTCTCTGAGATAAACATAGCTTTGATCCCCAAATGGGCATAGTCAAAACAAAGAGTGAACTATAAAAACACAAGCAATGAACATCAATGCAAAAGCATTAAGTAAAATCCTAGTAGATGGGAAAAATACATCCAAAAAAAATTATCCATTATGATTCAACTGGTTTATTTACCAGGTATATGTAACAGGAGGGCCGAGTTTATAATCTCAAAGAAGATCATAAACATGTCTGAAAGGTTCGGAATCGCCGGATAGAAGAAACTCTCAAAGTAGAAGGCAGAAGAATCAAAACATTTATTTAGGCTCCACAGTAACCAACCCATGAACCAGAAGCCCCATTTTGATATGTTGGTCATAATCTTCCAGGCCCAATAGGTACGCCTTGAAAGAGTAACCAGGAGGCTACAGAGAAACATGATTGCGTAAAGCAAAATCATGTTTCCCCCTTGATGGTAATAAGATTACCCACTGGACTGAAGTCTTTGTTCGGCTTCCTCCCGTAGATCAGCTCTGCTGCTGGCAGCTCCTGCCTCAGCTGTGTCTGTTTCTGAAACTGAAGCTGCAACTGAAACTGACGATGTAACGGTCGTAACTGCCTCTGTAACGGTCGTTGTAACTGCCTCTGGCTCCAACCGGAAAAGGAAAGAGAGGAAGAATCTTCAAGCTGTCCTCTCCCCTCTTATAGGGTTTCTGACATCATCAAGCTCCGCCCAAATGACCAGGGCCGATTGGTTCCTGAGTTGGCTCCTCCCCCTAGGGTAGACCAGGTTCTGGAGCTAACACCTCCCCTCAGCCAGCCCCATGACTCCCCACACAGGAAGCCGTCTGCCTCCCGGCATGCTCCCCGGGCCTCCTGCCCCGGAAGAGCAAGCCACAGTGTCCAGAGGCTCAATGAGGCAAGCTGAGCCATTCAAAGAAAACAAAAGCCATTATGGCTACAGTATACAAATACTTTTGATTCACCCCATGATACTATTAGTACAGGCAGCAAGGTTAAACCTGATGTCAGGAAAATCTCAATTCAAATCTGGTCTCATAGACAGTTTCTGTGTGATCCTAGGCAAGTCACTTAACCTCTGTTTGCCTCAGTTTCCTCATTTCTAAAATGGACATTTTTTAAAAATATAATAATAATTATACCTAACTACAAGGAGTGTTACTGAAGATGAGATAATATTTGCGAAGTGCTTTGCAAAACTTAAAGCACTATATAAATGCTAGCTATTAGCAGGGAATATCTAATGAGTAAAAACCCTTCACCAATGCAGATCTGCAACCATCCTACACTTTATGGTCTTAAGAGAGCTGTCTGGGACAGTGAGAAGTTAAGTGATTTATTTCCTCAGGGTCATACAGCTAGTATGTGTCAGAAGTGGGACTTGAACCAAGGTCTTCCTGACTCTTAAATAAGTTTTCCATCCATTACATCACACTGCTTCTCCTACTTCACTATAGAGAAAACAATTAGCACGATAAATCATCTTAACAATAAAAATAATAAAGACCATATGATTATATCAATAGATGCAGAAAAGGCCTTTGGTAGGACTTCTGGGGGCGGAGCCAAGATGGCAGCTGGAAAGCACTGAGCTCGCCGCCGAGTCCCTCCAAAAACCTATAAAAAATGGCTCTGAACCAATTCTAGAACTGCAGAAACCACAAAACAGCAGAGGGAAGCAGGGCTCCAGCCCAGGACAGCCTGGATGATCTCTGGGTGATGGCTATCCCGCTGGGAGCAGGGAGCAGAGTGGAGCAGAGCCCAGTGTGAGGGGCGCAGACCAACCAGACCAGGAGCCGGGCAGAGTGGGCCCTAGCGCCCTGAATCAGTGAGCTGCGGCAGTTACCAGACTTCTCAACCCACAAACACCAAAGACAGCAGAGAAGGTTAGTGGGAAAAGCTGTGGGAGTGGAAGGAGTTCCCGGTTTGGCTACCAGCCCCTGGGGGCAGCTGGAGGTGGGGCAGCTACAGCTGCTGTTGCTTCCAGCCCCAGGCCCACCTGGTGGGAGGAATTAAGTGGCGGATCAGAGCAGGAGTGCACAGCCTGCTGAAGATCTAAGCCCAGTCCGGGTTAGGGGTTCTTGGGGAAGGAGCAGTGCTGGTGTGGCAGAGCTGGCACATCCCCCCCAAACGTGGAACATAGAACTCTTTAGTCTACAAGCAGTCATACCCCACTGAAAACCTCAAGGGTCAAGTCAGTTGGTTGGGAATATGGCCAGGCAGCGAAAACACACCCAGATTCAGTCTCAGACTTTGGATTCTTTCTTTGGTGACAAAGAAGACCAAAACATACAGACAGAAGAAGTCAACAAAGTCAAAGAGCCTACACCAAAAGCCTCCAAGAAAAACATGAACTGGTCCCAGGTCATGGAAGAGCTCAAAAAGGATTTGGAAAAGCAAGTTAGAGAAGCAGAGGAAAAATTGGGAAGAGAAATGAGAAGGATGCAAGAAAACCATGAAAAACAAGTCAATGACTTGCTAAAGGAGACCCAAAAAAATACTGAAAAATATACTGAAGAAAACAACACCTTAAAAAATAGACTAACTCAAATGGCAAAAGAGCTCCAAAAAGCCAATGAGGAGAAGAATGCCTTGAAAGGTAGAATTAGCCAAATGGAAAAGGAGGTCCAACGAACAACTTAAGAAAATACTACCTTAAAAATTAGACTGGAGCAAGTGGAAGCTCGTGACTTTATGAGAAATCAAGATATTATAAAACAGAACCAAAGGAATGAAAAAATGGAAGACAATGTCAAATATCTCATTGGAAAAACCACTGACCTGGAAAATAGATCCAGGAGAGAGAATTTAAAAATTTTTGGACTACCTGAAAGCCATGATCAAAAAAAGAGCCTAGATATCACCTTTCAAGAAATTATCAAGGAGACCTGCCTGGATATTCTAGAGCCACAGGGCAAAATAGAAATTGAAAGAATCCACCGGTCGCCTCCTCAAATAGATCCCAAAAAGAAATCTCCTAGGAATATTGTCGCCAAATTCCAGAGCTCCCAGCTCAAGGAGAAAATATTGCAAGCAGCCAGAAAGAAACAATTTGAGTATTGTGAAAACACAATCAGTATAACCCAAGATCTGGCAGCTTCTACGTTAATAGATTGAAGGGCTTGGAATACGATATTCCAGAGGTCAATGGAGCTAGGATTAAAACCTAGAATCACCTACCCAGCAAAACTGAGTATCATGCTCCAAGGCAAAATATGGACTTTCAATAAAATAGAGGACTTTCAAGCTTTCTCAGTGAAAAGACCAGAGCTGAATAGAAAATTTGACTTTCAAACACAAGAACCAAGAGAAGCATGAAAAGGTGAACAAGAAAGAGAAATCACACCGGACTTACTAAAGTTGAACTGTTTTGTTTACATTCCTACACAGAAAGATGATGTGTACGATTCATGAGACCTCAATATCATAGTAGCTGAAAGGAATATGCATATATATATATATATATATGAATGTGCATGTATGTATATATGTATGTGTGTATATATATATAAAGAGAGAGAGAGCGGACACGGTGAGTTGAAGATGAAGGGAAGATATCTAAAAGAAATAAAATCAAATTAAGGGATGAGAGAGGAATATATTGAGAGAGGGAGATAGGGAGAGGTAGAATGGGGTGGATTACCTCACATAAAGGTGGCAAGAGGAAGCAGTTCTGTGGGAGGAGGGGAGAGGGCAGGTGAGGGGGGAATGAGTGAATCTTGCTCTCATCAAATTTGGCCTGAGGAGGGAATACCATACATACTCAATTGGGTATCTTACCCCACAGGAAAGAAGAGGGAAGAAGATAAAAAAAAAGGGTGGGATGATGGAGGTGAGGGCAGATGGGGGTGGAGATTACAAAAACAAACACTTTGGGGGATGGGTTGGGAAGGAGCAAAATATAGGTAGTCTTTCACAACATGAGTATTGTGGAAGGGTTATACATAATGATACACATGTGGCCTATGTTGAATTACTTAACTTCTTAGGGAGGGTGGATGGGAAGGGAAGAGGGGAGAGAATTTGGAACTCAAAGTTTTAAAAACAGATGTTCAAAAACAAAAACAAAAAAGTTTCCGCATGCAACTAGAAAATAAGATACACAGGCAATGGGGCGTAGAAATTTAGCTTGCCCTACAAGAAAGGAAGGGAAAAGGGGATGGGAGGGGAGTGGGATGACAGAAGGGAGGGCTAACTGAGGAACAGGGCAACCAGAATATACGTCATCTTGGAGTGGGTGGGGAGGGTAGAAATGGGGAGAAAATTTGTAATTCAAACTCTTGTGAAAATCAATGCTGAAAACTAAATATGTTAAATAAATAAATTTTAAAAAAATAAAAAAATATAAATTTAAAAAAAAAAAAAAGAAAAGGCCTTTGGTAAAATGTAATACCATTAATATGAAGAATACTAAAAAAGTATAGGAATAGAAGGATTTTTTTCCTTTATACAAAAACACTTAACTGAACCCACAAACATTATAATGTAATAAGTAAACTTTAGAATCTTTTCTACTCATAACAGAGATTAGACAAAACTATTTTTTTTTTGAAAGTAAAAAGAAGTATGCTTCAATCTCTATTCAGACACTAGAAGTTCTGTTTCTAGGGATGGTTAACATTTTTCATCATAAGTCCGTCAGAGTTGTCTTGGATCGTTGTATTGCTGAGAATAGCTAAGTCATTCACAGCTGATCATCTTACAATATTGCTGTTACTTTGTACACAATACATTTGCATCAGCCCAGGCAAGTCATTCCAGGTTTTTCTGAGAACATCCTGCTCATCATTTAAGAGTACAATAATATTCCCTCATTATGATCACATACCACAACTTCTTCAGCCATTCCCCAATTGATGGGTATCCTCTCAATTTCTAATTCTTTACCCCAGAAAAGGGTTGCTATAAATATTTTTGTACATATAGGTCCTTTTTCTTTTTGTTTTTATCTCTCTTGGGATACAGACCTCGTGGTGGTACTGTTAAGTCTAAGGGTATGCATGGTTTTATATCCCTTTGGGCATAGTTCCAAATTGCTCTACAGAATGGCTGAAATCAGTTCACAACTCTGCTAACAGTGCATTAAGATCTCATTTTTCCTATGTTCCCTCCAACATCTGTCATTTACCTTTTCTGTGCTATTAGCCAATCTAACTGGTATAAGCAGTACCTCAGAATTGTTTTGATTTGTGATTCTCCAATCAATAGTGAGTTAGAATATTTTTTCATATGGCTATAGATAGCTTTAATTACTTCATCTAAAGATTGGTTATATCTTTTATCATTTATCAATTGGGGAACAGATCTTATTTTTATAAATTTGACTCAGTTCTCTACATATTTGAGAAATGAGGCCTTTATCAGAGAAACTTGCTTCAAATTTGTTTTTCAGTTACTATTGCTAACTCTATTTCCCTCCATCCTATTTCCCCTACCTCTCCCTATTATCTCCCCTATTGTCTCTCTCCTTTCACCCTGTTCTTCCTCCAAAGTGTTTTGCTTCTGACCATCCCCACCCCCAATCTGCCCTCCTTTCTATCACCCCCCCCCCTTTTTTATTCCCTTCCCCTCCTACTTTCCTGTAAGGCAAGATAGATTTCTATGCCCACTTGTGTGTGTTATTCCCTCTTTGACCCAATTCTAATGAGAGTAAGATTCACTCACTCCCCCAAATGTCCCCACTCCCCTCCACTGTAAAAGTTTTTTCTTGACTCTTTTATGTGAGATATTTTACCCCATTCTACCTCTCCCTTTCTCTTTCTCCCAGTACATTCCTCTCTCACCCCTTCATATTCAACTCACACTTGTGCCCTCTGTCTATACTCTTTCTAGCTACTCTAATAATTAGAAAGGTCTTATGAATTATAAATATCATCTTCCTATGTAGAAAAACAAATAGTTTAACCTAATTAAGTCCCAATTAAGTCCCCTATGATTTGCCTTACTTGTTTACCTTTTTATGCTTCTCTTGAGTCTTGTATTTGAAAGTCAAATTTTCTATTCAACTCTGGTCTTTTCATCAAGAATGACTGAAAGTCCTCTAGCTCATTGAATGTTCATTTTTTTTCCTTGAAGGATTATACTCAGTTTTGCTGGGTAGGTCATTCTTAGTTGTAATCTTAGCTCTTCTGCACTCCAGAATATCATATTCCAAGCCCTCCGATCCTTTAATGTAGATCCTGCTAAATCTTGTGTTATTCTGCCTGTGGCTCCACAATACATAAACTGTTTCTTTCTGGCTGCTTGCAATATTTTCTCCTTGATGTGGGAACTCTGGAATTTGGCTATAATATTCCTGGGAGTTTTCATTTTGGGATCTCTTTCAGGAGGTGATTGGTAGATTCTTCCAATCTATTTTACCCTCAGGTTCTAGAATATAGGGGCAGTTTTCCTAGATAATTTCTTGAAAGATGCTGTCTAGGCTCTTTCTTTGATGGTCACTTTCAGGTAATCCAATAATTTTTAAATTCTCAATACTGGCTCAATTTTCCAGTCAGCTGTTTTTTCAAATGAGATACTTCACACTGTCTTCTATTTTTACATACTTCTGGTTTTGTTTTATTGCTTCTTGATTTCTCATAAACTCATTAGCTTCCATTTGCTTTGTTCTAATTTTTAAGGAATTATTTTCTTCAGTGAGCTTTTGGAACTCCTTTTCCATCTGGCCAATTCTGCTTTTTAAGGCATTCTTCTCTTCAGTGGCTTTGTGGACCTTCTGCCATTTGGCCTAGTCTTTCTTTCAATGTGTTATTTTCTTCAGTATTTTTTTGTGTCTCCTTTACCAAACTGCTGACTCTTTTCTCATGATTTTCTTGTATCACTCTAATTTCTCTTACCAATTTTTTCTCTACCTCTCTTACTTGATTTTCAAAATCCTTTTTGAGCTTCTTGGAAGCTTTGGATGTAGAAATTTTGACTTTGCCATCTTCTGAGAAGGTGTTTTGATCTTCCTTATCACCATAGTAACTTTCTATAGTCAGTTTTTTTTTTTCTGTTGTTTACTCATTTTCCCAGGTTATTACTTAACATTTAACTGTTTGTTAAGGTAGGGCTCCCATTCCAGTGTGGAAGGTGTATTGTCCCAAGCCTCAGGAGTTTTGTGCAGCTATTTTTCAGAGATACTTCTGGGGACCTGCAAGTTTTTAATTCTTCCAAGGTGGTATGATCTAAGGAGAGATGTTTACTACTCTCCTGGCCTGCGCTCTGGCCTATGAGAGACCACAAGCATTCCTTTCTTTTTTTTTAATAAGTTTATTTATTTTTAGTTTTCAACATTCACTTTCATAGCTTTTAAGTTTTCTCCCCCTCCCTTCCTTTCCCCTCCCCAAGACAGCATGCAATCCAATATAGGCTCTACATATGCATTCCTATTAAACATATTTTCACATTAGTCATGTTGTATAGAAGAATTAGAACTAATGGGAGTAACCATGAGAAAGAAAAGCATAAAACAACAAAACAAAAAAAGAAACTAGTCTGCTTCAATCTGCATTCAGACTCCTTATTTCTTTTTTCTGGATGTGGATGGCATTTTCTACCATGAATGTTTTGGAACTGTTTTAGGTCCTTGCATTGCTGAGAAGAGCTAAATCTATCAAAGTCAGTCATCGCACAGTGTGGCTGTTACTGTGTACAATTAGTTCATATAAGTCTTTCCAGGTTTTTCTGAAGTCTACCTGTTCATCATTTCTTATAGCACAATGGTATTCCATTATATTCATAGACCACAACTTGTTCAGCCATTCCCCAATTGATGGGCATCCCCTCAATTTCCAGTTCTTGGCCACCACAAAAAAAGCTGCTATAAATATTTTTGTACATGTAGGTCCTTTTCCCATTACAAGCACTCTTTTCTGCCCTGGAACTGTGAGGAGGGTCCCCCCTCCACTGTAGCTGCAAGCTCTGCTATGCTAGTGCTCTTCCTTACCCCAGGACTGCCCCCAGGACTGTGACCCAGATCCAGGTATGGGCAAAGCAACAGATTCCTTCCTCAGTGTTAGCAAAAAAATCCCTGGTAATCTCTTCTGACCAGTTGTTTGATCCCCTTACCATCTATGGGCTGAGAGCTCTGGAAGCAGCCACTGTCCCTGCTGCTGCTGATTCAATCACTCCCCAGGCCCTCTCCTGGTTTGCTGTGGCCAGGGCTGTGCCAGTGCAGACTGTGCTTCACTGTCACCTACGTGCAACAGCCTCTTCCTGCTGACCTTTTAAGTTGTCTTTGGCGTCTGTGGGCTGAGAGGTCTGGAAACCACCCCTGCTGCCACTGATTCAGTCATCCTGAGACCTGCTCCAGGTTAGCTGGGGCCCAGTCTGTGCTAGTGCAGCTTGCACTGGCCTGTGCTCCTCTCTAGCTCTGAAATAATAGACCTTTTCTGCCAACCTTCCAAGTTGTCTTGTGCTGGAAATTTGTTTCACTCTGTCTTTTTTATGGATTCTGCTGCTCTAGAGTTTGTTTAGAGTCATTTTTAAAGGTATTTGCAGAGGTTTGGGGGAGAGCTCAGGTGAGTCCCTGCCTTTTCTTTGCCATCTTGGCTCTGCCCTCCTCTAATCATTGTTAAATGTAGTCCTAGAAATACTAGCTATAGCAATAAAACAGGAAAACAAATTGACTAAGCACTGTTAAAGAAGTTCTATTTGTGAATGAAAGAATAGTTTACTTAGGAAAACTAAACAAAAAGTCAACAAAAACACTAACTTGAAATAGACAACTTAGCAAAATAGCAGGATATTACTTAAATCCATAGGAAATTCATCAGTGATTCTTCATATTGGCAATAAAAATCATAAGAAGAGAAATACCCTAAGAAAAGTGACAAAATATATAACATTTCTAGAAATTAACCTACCAAGACATATAATTCTTATATATAGCCAACTACAAAACAATTTTTATAGAAATAATGGAAGAGAGAATTGATTAGACTGATATAACATAGTAAATATAATAAAACTTCCCAAATTAATCTATAGCTGTTATATCTTTCAAAATATCAAGAGCATTTTTCATTATATAAAATAATATTAAAACTCAAGAGTGGGCCCAGATCCTTGATTTAATCAACATGGATGGATGCCTCCCACTGCAGAAACTTCCTTTACCCCATGAAGATAACAAATCTCTATAGTTTACAGTTACAAAAAATTGCCTGAGATACTAAAAGAGTAAGTGATTTGTCCATGGCGACATAGCTAATATAAATTAGAGGAAGAGACTGAATCCAACTCTTCCTGCCTCAAAGGAGGTCCCTTCATCCATTAAGTCATGCTGTCTCCCAAATCAATTATATGAAAAGACAAAATGTCAAAAATATTAAAGGGAAAAAATTTTTAAGGGAAGATGCAGGCTGGAAGAAGAACTTGCACCATTAGATTTTGAAATATGCTGTAAATACTTAAGTATCAAAACTATCTGATATTGGATAAGAAAATGATCACTGAAATATATTAGAATAATGAGCTAGAAATAAGTGTATATGGTCATCTCGAATTAAATAAATCTTGGATCCCAAAAAATTGTTGAGAAAATTAGATAGCAGTTTGGCAAAAAATGGGAATAGATCAACATCTCACACCATACACCCCAACAAATTCCAAATGGATTAGGATAGATCAATAATCTATGTGTTTTTAAAACATTTTTCTTATGTGAGGATAAGGAAGTATTATATGTTTTATAACTACATAGAAGGGATAGTCTTAATCAGTGACAAGAAATTAAAGGGCATAAAATAGATGAATTCAAGTATGCACCAACAAAAAATAATGCATCCAGAATACAAAGGATAGAAACAAAATGAAGAAAAATACTTGTACCACCACTTCCAACAAATATGTATATAACAACTAAAATTTAAAAAGAACTGAAAGATGTTTGTTTTTTTGGAAGGAACAATTCTCTAATTGATAAGTGGTCAAAGGATAAGAACAAGCAAGTCTGGGAAGAAAATGTGCCAAATGATTAACAACCACATGAAAAAAATGTTCAAAAACCTCACTGTGATGGAGGTTGTAGTTATTTGAATTTGCATTTATCTGATTATTTAAGTGGCAAAGATAATAACAGATGATAAGTCAATGCTGGGGTGACTGTGGTAAAAACAAGCACAGCAGCATATTGCTAAGAAATTATGAACTGTGAATTCACCCAGTGAAACTACTCAGTAAGAAACAAAAATGTGTGCTCCTTCTTACACCCATTTGCCTACTACTTCCTTGCATCTATGTCCCAAGGAGGCTACTGACAGGAAAACTGATAGAGCTAAACAAATTATGATATATAAACATAATGCAATAGGGTGTGTCATAAGAAACAAATAAAACAGAACCAAAAGAATACACAAAAAGATCACAACCACAAAATTAAAGATGACAGAAACCAATTCTTATTATACAAACACACAGTAAAGGAGGTCAAAAAAGATCAGAAAAGCAAGAATAACCTGTGTTATTCTAAAAAGGGAACCTGCAAATATTTTTGGAATAAATCCCTCAGTGGCCCTTACATAAAACGTCCCATAGTAACAGAAGGGGAGAGAAAATTAACCTGGATGATGCCCTTGCCTGGCCATTCCTATAGCTATACAATACCTGAGCCCTACCTAATGGTTTGTTTACAATTCCTCACAAACAGTACTTTTAAGATATTTCTTCAGTTTTCAAAACAAGTCTGACCTCATCTGTTCCAGTGGATTCTTATTTTTAAGCTAATTTTGGTGCTTTGCCACCATATACTATCTCTAAATATTCCCTCTATTACTTTTAATGGGCTTTCTGTTTCAGGTATTAGGACACACAGAAATTTTAGCACTTTCACAGAGTTCTATCTGCTAGTACTTTATTTACTAGAACCATAAAAAACTATTATCCTTTAAATTCTAAAGTTATAACTAAACTGAAATCAACGAGCCCACTAGGTGCAAAGCAATAGGAGATACAAATAAAAATGTGAGCAGGGGCTGGGAGATGGGAGGAGTGGGCACAAACTGGGGAAAACCAGAAAAGACTTTTTACAGAAGGTAGCACTTGAGGTTAGGGGTCCCCAGAAGTAAAGGGGAAGAGGAAAAGTATCCCATATAAAGGGCTTTGTGTAAAAGCCTGAAAGGTTAGGTCAAACTATTGTATAAAGGGGGAAGTAGGGGAAGGGGAAAGGGAAGGACTGCAAACATGCCAGTTTGGCTAGAATTTAGAACTTGTGGTGAGGACATAATATGTAATTATCCCTAAAAGACAAAATAAAACCAGGTTATAAAGGATTTTAAAAGTCAAAAAGAAGAATGTGTATTTTAGTGTAACAGGGAGCCACTGATAGTAAGGCCAGAGATGAAGATAATCTGGAACAGAGTGGTTGTGGTGTGTGAAAGGGCTGGATGAGAGAGATGAAGAGAAGGAATTAACATGACTTGGCAACTACCTGGCTGTAGGAGGTAAGGGAGACAGATGTTCCTAGGTTGGGAACACAGGTGACTAGAAGAATGGTAACTCTCTAATTTACTGAAATGGGGGGTCGGAGCCAAGATGGCGGCTGGAAAGCAGGGACTAGCGTGACCTCCCTGCCGAGTCCCTCCAAAAACCTATAAAAAATGGCTCTGAACCAATTCTAGAACAGCAGAACCCACAAAACAGCAGAGGGAAGCAGGGCTCCAGCCCAGGACAGCTTTGATGGTATCTGGGTGAGGTTATCCCACACGGAGCTGGGAGCAGAGGGAAGCTGAGCCCAGCCGAGCCCAGCGTGAGCTGCGCGGACCAACCAGACCAGAAGATGGGCGGAAAGTGCCCTAGTGCCCTGAATCAGTGAGCTGCGGCAGTTACCAGACTTCTCAACCCACAAACACCAAAGACAGCAGAGAAGGTTAGTAGGAAAAGCTGTGGGAGTGAAAGGAGTTCCCGGTTTGGCTACCAGCCCCTGGGGGCAGCTGGAGGTGGGGCAGCTACAGCTGCTGTTGCTTCCAGCCCCAGGCCCACCTGGTGGGAGGAATTAAGTGGCGGATCAGAGCAGGAGTGCACAGCCTGCTGAAGATCTAAGCCCAGTCCGGGTTAGGGGTTCTTGGGGAAGGAGCAGTGCTGGTGTGGCAGAGCTGGCACATCCCCCCCAAACGTGGAACATAGAACTCTTTAGTCTACAAGCAGTCATACCCCACTGAAAACCTCAAGGGTCAAGTCAGTTGGTTGGGAATATGGCCAGGCAGCGAAAACACACCCAGATTCAGTCTCAGACTTTGGATTCTTTCTTTGGTGACAAAGAAGACCAAAACATACAGACAGAAGAAGTCAACAAAGTCAAAGAGCCTACACCAAAAGCCTCCAAGAAAAACATGAACTGGTCCCAGGTCATGGAAGAGCTCAAAAAGGATTTGGAAAAGCAAGTTAGAGAAGCAGAGGAAAAATTGGGAAAAGAAATGAGAAGGATGTGAGAAAACCATGAAAAACAAGTCAATGACTTGCTAAAGGAGACCCAAAAAAATACCGAAAAATACACTGAAGAAAACAACACCTTAAAAAACAGACTAACTCAAATGGCAAAAGAGCTCCAAAAAGCCAATGAGGAGAAGAATGCCTTGAAAGGTAGAATTAGCCAAATGGAAAAGGAGGTCCAACAAACAACTTAAGAAAATACTACCTTAAAAATTAGACTGGAGCAAGTGGAAGCTCGTGACTTTATGAGAAATCAAGATATTATAAAACAGAACCAAAGGAATGAAAAAATGGAAGACAATGTCAAATATCTCACTGGAAAAACCACTGACCTGGAAAATAGATCCAGGAGAGAGAATTTAAAAATTTTTGGACTACCTGAAAGCCATGATCAAAAAAAGAGCCTAGATATCACCTTTCAAGAAATTATCAAGGAGACCTGCCTGGATATTCTAGAGCCACAGGGCAAAATAGAAATTGAAAGAATCCACCGGTCGCCTCCTCAAATAGATCCCAAAAAGAAATCTCCTAGGAATATTGTCGCCAAATTCCAGAGCTCCCAGCTCAAGGAGAAAATATTGCAAGCAGCCAGAAAGAAACAATTTGAGTATTGTGAAAACACAATCAGTATAACCCAAGATCTGGCAGCTTCTACGTTAATAGATTGAAGGGCTTGGAATACGATATTCCAGAGGTCAATGGAGCTAGGATTAAAACCTAGAATCACCTACCCAGCAAAACTGAGTATCATGCTCCAAGGCAAAATATGGACTTTCAATAAAATAGAGGACTTTCAAGCTTTCTCAGTGAAAAGACCAGAGCTGAATAGAAAATTTGACTTTCAAACACAAGAATCAAGAGAAGCATGAAAAGGTAATCAAGAAAAAGAACAAGAAAAAGAAATTGCAAGGGACTTACTAAAGTTGAACTGTTCTGTTTACATTCCTACATGAAAAGATGATGTGTATGATTCATGAGACCTCAGTATTAGGGTAGCTGAAGGGAATATGCATATATGTATATATGTTTATATATATATATATATATATATATATATATATATATATATATATATAAGTGAATGTGTATGTATGTATATATCTATGTGTATATAAATATACAGAGAGAGAGAGAGAAAGAGAGCAGACACAGGGTGAGTTGAAGATGAAGGGAAGATATCTAAAATAAATAAAATCAAATTAAGGGATGAGAGAGGAACATATTGAGAGAGAGAGATAGGGAGAGATAGAATGGGGTGGATTATCTCGCATAAAGGTGGCAAGAGGAAGCAGTTCTGTGGGAGGAGGGGAGAGGGCAGGTGAGGCGGGAATGAGTGAATCTTGCTCTCATCAGATTGGGCCTGAGGAGAGAATACCATACATACCCAATTGGGTATCTTACCCCACAGGAAAGAAGAGGGAAGAAGATAAAAAAAGTGGGGGATGATGGAGGGGAGGGCAGATGGGGGTGGAGGTAATCAAAAACAAACACTCTGAAAAGGGGACAGGGTCAAGGGAGAAAATTCAATAAAGCGGGATGGGTTGGGAAGGAGCAAAATATAGTTAGTCTTTCACAACACGAGTATTGTGGAAGGGTTATACATAATGATACACATGTGGCCTATGTTGAATTGCTTGACTTCTTGGGGAGGGTGGGCAGGGAGGGAGGAGGGGGGAGAATTTGGAACTCAAAAGTTTTTAAAAACAGACGTTCAAAAAAAAAAAAAGTTTTTTGCATGCAACTAGAAAATAAGATACACAGGCAATGGGGAGTAGAAATTTAGATTGCCCTACAAGAGGGGAAGGGAAAAGGGGATGGGAGGTGAGTGGGGTGACAGAAGGGAGGGCTGACTGGGGAACAGGGCAACCAGAATATACGTCATCTTGGAGTGGGGGGGGAGGGTAGAAATGGGGAGAAAATATGTAATTCAAACTCTTGTGAAAACCAATGCTGAAAACTAAATATGTTAAAGAAATAAATTAAAAAAAAATTTACTGAAATGAAAAACACAGTGATGACTTTTGTTAGGGAGACATTTAAAAAAAGAAGAAAGAAAACCATTAACTCCTAAGAAATTTAACCAGTTTGTTTATATTCCTACATGGAAAGATGATGTGTGTAATTCATGAGTCCTCAGTATTAGGGTAGCTGAAGGGAACATACATACATATATATATAGACAGAGGTCACAGGGTGAGTTGAATATGAAGGGATGACATCTTAAAAAATAAAATCAAATTAAGGGATGAGAGAGGAATATATTGAGAGAGGGAGAAAGGGAGAGATAGAATGGGGTAAACTATCTCACATAAAAGTGACAAGAAAAAGCAGTTCTGTTGGAAGGGAAAAGGGGGCAGGTGAGGGAGAATGAGTGAATCTTGCCCTCATCGGATTTGACTTCAGGAGGGAATAACATACATACTCAATTGGGTATCTTACCCCACAGGAAAGAAGGAGGAAGGGGATAAAAAAGGGGGAATGATAGAAGGCAGGGAGGAGGTAATCAAAAGCAAACACTTTTGAAAAGGGAGAGGGTCAAGAGAGAAAACTGAATAAAGGAGGATAGGTTAGGAAGGAGCAAAATATAGTTAGTCTTTCACAACATGAGTATTGTGGAAGGGTTTTACATAATGATACATGTGTGGCCTATGTTGAATTGCTTGCCTTCTTAGGGAGGGGGTGTGGGGAGGGAAGAGGGGACAGAATTTGGAACTCAAAGTTTTAAAAGCAGATGTTCAAAAAAAGAGGGGTTTTTGTATGCAACTAGGGAATAACATATACAGGCAATGGGGCATAGAAATCTATCTTGCCCTACAAGAAAGGAAGGGAAAAGGGGATGGGGGGGGGAGTGGGGTGACAGAAGGGAGGGCTGACTGGGGAATGGGGTAATCAGAATATATGCCATCTTGGAGTGGGGGGGAGGCTAGAAATGGGGAGAAAATTTGTAATTCAAAATCTTGTGGAAATGAATGCTGAAAACTAAAAATATTAAATAAATAATAATAAAAAACGGTGTGGGGTTTTTTTGTCTTGTTTTTTTACAAATATACAAGGTAAATTTATATAAATGCCTTGAGGGTAAGAAAAAGGTCTTAATCTTTATATTTCTCCTAGGACTGGAAATAAGAGTGCTTAACAAATGTTGACTAAATAGATTTTTTTTTTTTACAAAAAGGATACGTTTAGTAACCAAAGTCAGTCAATAAGCATCTATTTATTAAGCTCTTACTATGTACCCAGCACTGGCACCTTGCTAAATCCTAGTGATACAAATAAGGTAAAAACATGGTCCTTGCCCTCAAGGACCTCACAATCTAATGAAGGAGAAGTGTGCAAATAACTATGTACATATAAGATAAATACAGTGCAGTCATAGGGAAGGCACTGGCAGTGGGGGAAGGGTTATTTTCTCCTGAAGAAGGTGAGATCTGAGCTTAATCTTAAAGGAATCCAGATAAGTTAGGAGGTGGAAGTGAAAAGGGAGAGTAATTCCAGGCATGGAGATGGAATGTCATTTGTAAAGAAAAGCATGGGGGCAGCTAGGTGGCTCAGTGAGTAGAGCACCAGCCTTGGAGTCAGGAGGACCTGAGTTCAAATCCGGCCTCAAACAGTTGACACACTTACTAGCTGTGTAACCTTGGGCAAGTCACTTCACCCCAATTGCCCTGCCTTCCCCCCTCAAAAAAAAGAAAAAGAAAAAACAACAAAAAAAAAAGAAAAGCAAGGTCAGTGTCACTGAATTGGAGGGAGGAGGAAAAGGAAAGGGACAGTAAAGTGTGTAAGGGCTGATAAACAAATAAGCGGCCAGGTTATAAAAGACTTTAAATGTCAAACAGAAGACTGGGAGCCACTGAAGTACTTCAATGGGTCTGGGGTGGTGAGGGATGTGGAGGGAGAGGTAGAGGCAGGATGGCATAGTCAGACCTGTACTTTAGGAAAATCACTTTGGCAGCTGAGTGAAGGATGGGTTAGAGTGGGAGAGACAAGGTAGGGAGAATACCTAGAAGTCTATTTCAGTAAGTGGTCTGGGCATGAGGTGATGAGAATTTGGTATCAGGGTGCAACTGTTCGACTGGGGAAAATGAGATCATCCAAAAGATGGTGTGAAATTAAAGTTAAAGACCTGGCAACAGATTCTTGGCAAGAGACTGGATATATAGGCTTAATTTCAATCTGAGGCAGGAGTCAAGAAGTTCACCAGTTACAGGCCTGCCTGCATGACTGGGAGGATGGTGGTACCCTGGAGAGTAATATGGCAGTCTGCAAGAGGGGAAGGGTGTGTGCAGAAAGATGAGTTCTGTTTTGGACATGTTGAGTTTGAGATGCCTAGAGAATATCCAAATAGGGATGTCTAAAAGGTCTCTATGGTGATGAGAGACTAGAGCTCAAGAGAGAGGTTAGAGCTGGATATATAGATCTGAGAAGCATGAAGGTGATAGACATAATCGAACCCATGGAAGCCTCTTCCTATTCCTCCCCACTGCTAATGCCTTTCCTCTGAGTTCACCTTCTACTTATACCCTCTACAACCTCTAGGTACAATTTTCTGCATACTGTCTCCATTAGAATGTGATCTCCCTAAGAGTAAGAACTGCTTTTATTACCTTCCTTTGTATCCCCAGCACTTAGCACAGCTCCTGGCACATAGTAAATGTTTGCTGCATGCTTGCTGACTAACTGATGAGACCACCAAACAAGACAGTATGGGAGAGAAGAGGCCCCAGAAAAGAGCCTTGAGGAATATTTTTATGGGTGGCCTGGATGAAGACACAGCAAAGAAGATTAAGAAAGAGAAGTCCAACAGGTAGGAAGGGAATATGGAGAGGACAATGTCGACTTACGAATATCCAGGAGGTGGTGAATGACAGTGTCAAAGGCTGTAGAAAGGTCAAAAAGGCTAGAAATTGAGAAAAGGTCATTAGATTTGGCAATGAAGAGGTAACTGGTACCTTTCGGGAGAGCAATTTCAGTTGAATGATAAGGTAGGAAGAAAGTTTACAGAAAGTTTAGAACAGAGTGAGAGAAGTGAGAGTGAAGGCAACTAGTGCAGATGGTTTTTTCAAGGAATTAAGTTGAGAAGGGGAGGACAGATAAAGGGCATTAAAAGGTCGTTTTCTCTTATTAAAAAAGTTACCGACAAAAAAAGAAAGAGTAGATCTTAAAAAAAAATATTCCTTCCATACCCTGCAAGAATATAAACTCTTAGAGGGCAGAAACAATATCATCTTTGTTTCTGTATCTCAAACCCCTGGCAGTGCCTTGTAAATAGTGGGCACTTAGTAAAATATGTTGAATCAATGTGGAAATGGGGAGTTAGGTGGGCGCTACTTACACAAGAATGGATCTTTGGAAACAAAAGGTATACCACATACAGTCCATATAAATCCGCATATTTTACCTTTGTACATCATAGTTGGCATTGAAAAGACTCCCCTGCCATAAGCTGGTTATTTCTTCAGTCTCCTTTTCAGTGGGATTTCCTGAGACTGTTGCAAACATCATAAGGGTTTTTCCCTTTTTTGTCATTTTCAATATGCTCTCTGGTTTGCTTGGATCAATTTGAGTGAAATCTAATGGTGATGGAGGTCTTTTATGTTCAGGAAGGTCCCCTTCTTCTATATCATCATCTTTCTGTTGTGGAGGAAAAAAACATGAAAACTTTAAATATGCTATTAAGAACTACTGCATCAAACCTTATTGATTCTATTTTCTTTTTAAAATTCAGCATTGCTCAGCCACTTCCGCATATTAGGTCAAAGAGAGATTTTTGACACACTTGGGAAGGAAGGAAACACCTTTTAAGAAGTTTAGCTGTAAAGTGCCAAGTTTCAGGAAATCTAATTTCATAACAAACAGTAAACTTCAGGAGAACGATCCATATGTAGTCTCTTAAAGATTGGATCCAAAGGATACCTTACAATCCTCCCTAAGTAATGTTAAATTCTGAAAGTATTGGCTAAACACCTCTACAAAGCCTGAGAAATTTTTTAGTTTCTGAAAAGAACGTGATTCAGTTAGGCAGTGAGGAAAGGGTATTCCAGGCTAATAGACTAAGAAAATATGGAGAAAGGACTGAGCTTGTTACAGGAATAGTGAATAACCTGGCTATGGAGGAAAGTTCCAATTATCAAACCACTAGTCAAGGGAAACTTTTACATCGTCCATCCATTTTACCCTTTAAATGATTTCCTTCTTCAGCATGACACTTAAGTTTCAACCTGCAAAGGGAACAAAATCACCCTAGCAAAAAGGAAGCAGCATACACTGGCAACAAATGGAAGAGCTGTCAAAGCATCTGAAGTAACTGGCAATGAAGCACAGGAAACATGTAACTTTCTGTGAATCAAAGTTGAAATTATTTAGAATAAAGGCAATATATTTTAGACAGATTTGTTATGAGGGCTGAAAGCACAGCACTGTTCAGAGTTTTTCATTTAATCATAACATAAAGTCAATTATGTTTTTACATGGTTCAATCAACAAATATATATTGAGCACCTCATCATTTGCACACTCTGCCTCTTGACATTACTCTGTTATTTACTCATGTATGTTCATTCCTTTCAGTAGAATATGAACTCTTTGATGGTAGAGACTCTCTGGACTTTGTATCTTCAGAGCCTAAGAAGAGCTCTTCACATAGGGGGCAACAATATGTAGTAAACGTTTGCTAACCGAATAGCTACATACATGGATTTTGTAAATGTCGTACAGGATACAAAAGCATGTAGAAAGGAAACCCTGGCCTTACAGTATGACAGGAGGGACAAATCACATGCATGAAAGACACAACTAAGACAAGAGGATAGATCATTTCATCATTATGGGCTGGAGTCATGAGGAAAAGCTTCAGAGAGGATGTGAAACCAAAGCTGGGCCCTGAAAACCAGTCACGATTCTGAGAGGTATGAGAAGTCATTTCAGGCTAAAGGACTTGGAGAACATGAAAGGAACAAGTTTGTTATGGGAGTGGAAAAGAGCATGACTACAGAGGTGAATTCTTGTGAGGGAATAACAGAAGATAAAGTGAGACAGGTAGCTTCAGGCTAAATTGCAGAGGGCCTTGAAAATCAGGTTAAGAAATCTGGGCTTGATTCTCTAAGGGTACAGAAGCACTGAAAAATTATGAGGAGCAGTGACATAATGAAAATGTGATATTTTAGAAGATTATTCTGGTGGTAGAATGCAAGATAGATGGGAAAGAATAGTTAATAGACTTAGGTACTCAAAGCATGAAGAAATAAGGACCCAATAAGTCAGTGAGTCAGTCGATAAATATTTATTAAACACCTTCTATGTGACAGGCACTGTCCTAAGTGCTGGGGACACAAAGAATGGTAAAAGAAGCTCTAATGTGGGAGACAACATGGAAACAACTATGTACAAACAAGCCACATACAGGATAGACTGGAAATAATCAATAGGAAGAAGGCAATAGAATTCAGAGGGATTGCGAAAAGCTTCCCGTGGAAGGTAGGATTTTAGTGGGGAAAAGCACTGGGTTTGGAGTCAAAGAACCTAGGATTAGAATCACAAGACCTGGGTTCAAATTTCACCTTTTGTCACTTGTGATTTATGTGATGTTGAGTCAGATACTTAACCTCTTTGGGTCTCAATTTCCTCATTAATACAGTAATAGGTTTAGACCAATGGCCTTTAAAGGCTCTTGAAGCTAAAAGTCTATGATTTTCTGAAGGGAAAAATAAACAGGACTTTGGAAACTGATTGAATTGAGTGGGGTAGTAAAGAGAAAATAACGAGTTCAGTTTTTTAAATGTAAAATTTGAGGTGGAAGTATATCAACTATTATCCAGGTATTCAAAGTCATCCAAATGGATGACTGGAGCTCAAAAGAAATCTTAGGGCTAGAAATGTCCATTGGGATCAAAGGGGTCAGCTGAAGCCATACCAGCGGATGAAAGCACTAATGTTGAGAATATAAAACGATTAAGAGACAAAGGGGAGAAAGGGTGGAAGCTTCAAATTCCAAGATGTTTAACGGTTCAAAGAAATGAAAAGACCAGATTTGATGGTTAGAAGGCCACATTGCTGATGGTTACACAGGTAAGCAAAAGTAGCAAAACTGGGATTTGAACCCAAGTCCTCTGATTCCAAACCCCATATTCTTCCCACTACACCACACTGTGATACATGATGGAATGTAGTGATTACACAGATTTGAAATGTATGAAAATAAAGATATCCTGAACAATGTTTATACCAAGCCAATGATGTCAGATTGTAGTCTAATTAACTACTTGTGGGCTGGCAAAAACACTAGGGCCTTTGGCCATCCTCACTCAGTTTCTCCTGTCTGTCTTGAATCTTTTGATACAAGTGACTGTGGTCAACCTACAAAAGCAAGAGTAAATGAAATAGAGGAAAATAACCTACAACCAAAAAATAATCATCTATACAAGAGCAATTTTTACCTTGAAAACTGCCCAGGTATTTTTTTAGGATAGCAACTTACTGCTTAACTAGTTAGAGCAAAAATTTCTTTATGAAATAATGAATAGTACACTTGGGATGTAGCCCTAAAAAAAAAAAAACAACAAAAAACTTTGAATGCAAATTTCCAAGTCTTACTCTAATATTTCAATAACAATCATGAAAAAGAAAATGTTCTTATTAAATCTTGTACTAAGAGGCTTATAAAGAATTCTAAATAAACTGCTGGAAACAGATGCTTTTTCACATGCTAGGAGTTAGGAGACTGGGGCTAAAGGCATTAACTTTGTAATCTTGGGTAAAAAATAATTAAATTTTGAACTCTCTGGCCCTTGCTTTTTTTGATGTAGAAAAATGAATGAGTTGGACCACATGTTCTCAAAGGTCCCTTCTAGTTCTAACATTCTAAAAGACTATATGGTATAGGAGAAATAACTCAGGATTTTGGAATAAAGGTTTTTTGTTCCCACTCAATTCTACATCCTGTGATTTTATATTTTAACAGCAAACAAGGATTGGCTATGTATTTTCTGTCATGGACGGATACACCAAAAAGGCATTAAATAAGCTGGTCTAATTTAGTTCTATTTTACTTATCAATGAATGCATTTCTAAGGTGTTGAGTCTATCAGACACACAACATACAACAAAAGTAAATATGTGTATATATAAAATACTTATACGTATATAACTATGGCAACAAAAGCATATAGATACTTTTGTGTATGTATGTATGTGGATACACACACAAACACACACATACACATATAGTATTAGAAACATTTACTAATATAGTTTGTGTGTGTGTGTGTGTGTGTGTGTGTGTTCACTCACTCATTAAGCTGTAGTAGCTTAAAACTGTACTAAGACTTTTGGAACACCCTGTATATATACATATACATACACACATATATATACATTTATGTGGTAATTTTTCATTTAGTCACACAAAAGGTCACATTTCTGAATTTTTTAAAAAACAGGACATTGATATTTTGGTTAAAGGACCTAAACCGGACTCCAAATTAATTTTATCCATACCAACTCACTGGCAGCGACCTGTCAAAAAAGCAAGAAAAAAAACCCAGACAAAAGAAGCCTAATCTCTTTGGACAAAGCACACTAAGCAATACTTAACATAAGTACCTGGAAGTTATCAGAAGTTCACAGGTATTATTACTTATGACAGTATTGAAAAATAATCATGTGGATCATAGATCCTTGGGGTTAGAAAAATGTTTGGATGCTACCTAGCCTAAGAACTCATCTTCCATATGAGGAAACTAGAGTCAATGAATGACATGCCTCATACCACACAGCTATTTAGAGAAGAATAGAAGCCAGGCTCTCCTGTCCAGTGTACAATCCTCTATGCTGAACAAATTAAGCAGCAGTTTCCTGTAAAATGAACTATAATACGAACAAGTTAAGTAGTTCAGTGAACTTTATGTTTCAAAGTGCCACCATCCCGGAGTATTCTAAAACATTTAACTAGCCAATCACAAGTCAAAAAGCCATGCACATTTACCTTCACATAATCAAGTCATGGCACATTTCAACAAAAAATCAAAGCATGCTATGACTGGACCTTAAAGCCTTAGCCATGTCCCTTCATCTTACAGAGGAAATTAAGCGCAGAAAAGTGAAATAACTTGCCCGCAGTCTAATCAGTATCTTTCGTCTGTAGGGACTACAAAATAAGAGGGAAGGAGAGAGAGGGAGAAGGATCGTAAATTATGCTCATTTCTAGAATGATACTTGATTCATTCTCAAGCACTCCTGCAAAGTAACAATGCAGCAACTTTTTTTTTTTGCATGGCTCATTCTCAGTAAATGCAGATCACCTGCTGTTGCAAAAGCACGACGTGCCTTTAAGTTGAAAGAAAAAAGGAACTAAAAACTTTTAAACACATTCCTAGGGATTGGAAAGAAAAAAAAAGAAATAAAAACAATTACCACCTCCTCCGCCTTTAGGCAGGAAGCAATCTGAAAACGCTGGAAGGCGGAGAGAAGAGGACTAGAGCGTAGACGGAAAGAGGGACACAAAGGAATGGGGGGAGGGGGCCCGAGGTTAGGGAAGGCTATAGAGGGGGAAGGGGGTCTCGCGGGAAGTACGGGCCGAAGCCGAACGGACCTCCCACTGCTCCAACAGTCGCGCCATGTCCGCATCGTTGTAATCGCGAATGTCCTTTTTCTTCCGAGGGGGAGGCGGCTTGGCTGTGGCTTTCGTGTCCTCGCCCGCCTCGACCAAGCACGGAAGCAGGTCGGAGGCGCAGAGACAGGCCAGCACCAACAGCAGCCACCCGGAGGCCGCCATTTTCTGGGCTAGACGGAACGCCGGCGTGAACAAAGCCCCGCCCCCGACCCCCGGGGCCCCGCCTTCTTCCTTGCTTTTCCTCCTACGCCTTCCCAGACCTCGCCCCGCCCCCTACCCCACGGCCTCAGCTGATAGTACCCGCCTCCCTTCTGTCTCTAATACCTCCCCTCAAACGTCTTACTCTTAGCTCCGCCCCCATTCCACCGCAGCCCCGCCCCATCCTCCTCGCCACGCCTCCTCCCCTAATCCTGATTGCTCCCAATCCCCGCCTCCCTTCCTTAGGTCCTCCCAACGTTTAACTCGTTGCCCTTACAACTCTTCTCCCTGCCCACATTTCATCAGAGTCCCTCCCCGTCATCTCATTACCACTCCCCCTTCCCCAATCCCCTGCGGGATACCGTCCCCACGCCTGCCCCACCCCCATTTCCCTCCATCCCAGTCTCGCCCCGCCCTTCCCTTCGTTCCTTTCCCTTTCTTTCAGCCCATCCATCCTTCCTCTCTAGTTTTCATGCTGTCCAAAGCTTTTCATTCATTTTCCAATTTGCTGCCTCTAAAAAAAAAAGTTACCGATAGCCCCACCCCCTGCAGTCCCTCCACCCTAAGGTTCACCAGCCCTAAGGTCTGAACGCCAGAATGATCTCTCTTTGGCATTCGATGCTATTGATAAGATGAGACCACATATCCATAAGTTACACCTTTAAGCACCGTCTACCGTGAGCTCTCTGAGAACGGAGACTGTCTTTTGCCTTTTTTTTTTGTATCTCCAGCACTTAACACAGAGAGGTTACACTGGGATAGAAATGGAATATTTACCCCTAAAAGGATTTTTTTTAAATTAAAGACAAAAATATCTCTTCAGATATAGGAGGGCCACAGTTACACAGACACGGAGAGACAGTAAGGAAGAAGGAGGCAGACGCAGAGAAGAGGTATAGAGACAAAGAAAAGAGTATTCAGGAGAAGATAGGAGTCAATAACAACATGACAACATTAAGCCAGTAATATTTATTGAGAACCTTATTCAATTCGTCCCTCTATAGCTGGCAAGAGTATATTCCCAAGCCACAGGTTTGATGGTGTCCCTCCCCTGCTCAATAAGCTTTCCATGGCTCTAGGATCAAATGCAGGCTTCTCTATTGGACACTGAGAGTCTTCACAACCTGGTAGCAACCCCCGTCAGCAATTGCACTGTATACATCCCTTCACTCACTCTTGGTCCAGTCAAACTGACCTTTTTGCTATTCCTTAAACAAGACATTACATCTTTCTCCTTGTCTTTGCATAGGCTGTACCTCATACCTTCATTCTGTCCTCACCTGTACTTCTTAAAATCCCTACCTTTGAAACTCAGCTCAAGCACCACGTCTGAAATGAGGCCCTTCTTGATTCCCTCCAGGATTTCTAATACCTCCTGTCCTCCAATTATGTATTTTGTATATGCTTATGCATATACTCTTGTTAGAATGTAATCTCCTTGACAGAAGGGATTGTTCCATTTGTCTTTGTGATGGGGTGCTTGGGTGCTTGTGCTTGGACCCCAGTTTTAAAAATCACATTTCTCCTCTCACCAGACACTATGCCTAGCAATAACTCATAAGCGGGCCCCAGTAAGACAAACTACCTTTCCCAGCAATTACTCATGAGTGGGTCCCCAGTAAAATAAACTATCTTTCCCCATCACGAGAACAAGCTGACATCTGAAGAAATTCTCTAGCAAAAGCAGGACTATCTTGTAAACACAGAATTATCATGTATCGATTTCCAAAGTTATCATATTCAATCCAGAGGTCAAGCTATCCATGCCAACTCTCAAAACTATCTTACTATAGACATAACAGACCAAAAATAACACCCCTGAGAAACTCCTTCCCCTATTTCCAGTAGTAAATGTCGCCTGTGACCAAGGTTATAGGTTATCACCTAATTAGCATATCTGACATAAACTCCACTATTTTTTCTATATGAGCTTTAGTATCATTCCTGTTAAGTTGCAAGTTCCTTTAGAAGCTTGGCCCCCTTAATATTAATAGCAATACAATAAATCTATGCTAACTTGACTTAAAGATTGCTTGAGTCCAGGTATTCATTCCAGACGACCCACTCCTGTATTTCAGTCCTCCAGGGAGAGTAAAGAAAATCCCTTCCCCTGCTACCCTTTGGTATAGATTCAGGGATTGTATTCCACAAAGTTTCTCCTGGCCAGGACTGATCCAAACTCCCAAAATGAATAGATGGACCCCAGGGGTGGTAGCCTTGGCTATTTAAAGGCCTCCAGGGATGTGACTAATTTTCTGAGAGCCATTCTAAGCTCCATCTCAATTATCACTTGATCTATACTTCATAAAGGGATGATATTTTGGGCAGCCCTGGGCATGTGACCCTGATTGCCTTAGTTTCCTCATCTGTGAAATGAGTTGGAGAAAGAAAAAGCAAACCACTCCAGTGTCTTTGCCAAGAAAACCCCAGATTGGGTCAGAGAGAGTTGGACATGACAGAAATGCTTGATCAATAACATTTTTTACAGTTTAGCAACTTAACATATTAATGCCTCCTTACTTCTGTTACCAGACCTTTTGCTTTTTGTAATATATAGAAGGTAGGATGCAGAAATGGATTAGTTGGGGCAGCTAGGTGGCGCAGTGAGTAGCATACTGATCCTGGAGTCAGGAGGACCTGAGTTCAAATCCAACCTCATCACTTTGCACACTTACTTAGCTGTGTGACTTTGGGCAAGTCACTTAACCCCAATTGCCCTGCCTGCCCACCCCCAAAAAAGATATCAATTAGTCAAAATAAACTGCCTCTTTACAGTATTTTGGATAATAAATATTTTCATCTATTTATTTTTTTTGCTGTGTGGAGAGATAAGTCAAGTTTTCTTGAATGTGTATCTCATTTGGGAAGCATTGCACTGCTGGAGCTTAGTGCAGTCAGCACAATGTCATTCACAAGTAGGAGCATATGGAAAAACTCAACATATCATTTGAACTTTAAGCTGGTCATCTTTCATGATAACATCGAATACTTTTGGTAAGAACACATCTCCTTGTTTCATGCCTCCCTTGATAATAGTAATGAGTGTCACTAAACAATACAACATTTCTGTTGCTGCTTCCTTCAAGGAATTTTTAATGATCCTGACATATGTATACAGAGACTTGGCATGAGGAGAACCTCTAAGGAGCCATTTTACTTTGTTGAATCAAAGGTGTGTTTTTTTCTTTTTAAATATAGTCAACAAATAAGCAGAGAGGGATCTTGTATTCTTTCTACTTATCAGTCAGTTATGTAATTGTAGTGAGACAGTGGGGTATAACATATAGACTTTGAGTCAATGAGACTTGGGTTCCCAATCCCTCTTAATTCTAGGGCCTTCCCTCAGTTGATTATTTCTTATTTATTCTGTATATTGCTTGTTTGTACATATTTGTTTGTATGTTTCTTCCCTATTAGATTATAAACTCCTCAAGGGCAGGGACTGTCTTTTACCTTTCTTGTATCTCCAGAGTTTAGCCCTTTATAATGGCTTATTGATTGACTGACTCTGATATATGCTGACTGTTTGACCCTGGGCAAGACAAATAACTTCTTAATACCCCAAGCAACTCTCTAAGACACTAAATTTCATAATAACTACAGATTTGCATTAATAGAAATGCAGATCTGCTGTTATATAAGTGAAATCACAGGTCTGAATAAAAATAAATTTCCTTTTAATAGGCTTTCTTTTAATAGGTCTGTGTAAACCCACCTATGGGAAAGTTAGCTCAAATGGAGCTCATTTTTGATGTTGTCTTGATCAATTTAAAAATAGTAATAACATCCATGTATTTTTCTAAGTTCTTGGTATCTTCTTTCCATTATCTTTCAAATTCATCAAGTGGCCTTAAAGTTGAGTCATCTCAAGCATAGATCGACTCTGTTATATTTGGTCTAGTCCAAATGCTCTTCCTTTCTTTATTTTCTTCAGGTCCATTTCCATTTCTTCATAAAACACATTATGAACTATGATATTGAAGTTGAAATGCCACTCTACTGTCATTGATGAAGAATAGTTCAGTATTATTAACCTTAACCATTTGTAGTATTTACTATCTCTCATTTGTTTGCTATCTTCATTCCAGTTTCATCTTTAATTATTCTTCCAATGATTTGGTTTAATTGGGTCTTTTACCATATTTTCTATAAATTTGGTTTACCTCTAGTGCTTCTCACTGTTGTGTGAAATAGTACTATTCATAGCCTCCCAGCATTCTCCACAGGATCTTGTAAACAAATTTGTATTAGAAATTGTTGTGTTTGTTAACTAAGAATTTCTAGGCTCTTTTGGTTTCTTTTTTTTTTTTTGTGGTAGAAAGAAACTGGTTTACATATGTTAAACATCCTTAAGAAATGATCATTTGTCTTAATGTCTATCCTTTTGTCCATTTCCCATTTTAATAACATTATGAAATATTTGTTAAAACATTTTAGATGTTCTCAATAATTTAAATGAATTTTGTGATACATCTTTTTATATTAAGAATATCTTCTGGGGGGCGGAGCCAAGATGGCCGCATGAAGGCAGTCTCTTACCGGAGCTCTCTCACAAGGTCTGTCAGATTCCCATAAAAAAGTGAATTTGAGCAGATTTGAGAGAGTCAGAAACCGCGAGCAGTCTGCGTGGGGCAAATTTCCGAGCCGGGAGAGTTTGAAAGGCCGGAGGAACGAACCTGCAGGCTCGGAGAGTGCCCGGTGCGGAGCTGCTCCAGACCAAGGCGGAAGCGGCTGGCCGGGAAATCCACGTGGGAGACGGGCTGGGAGAAAGCTGGGCGCCCGAAACCGGCAGAGATCCCCAGGCCTCCCAACACAGGACAGCAGTATCTGGGAGCAACAAGAGGCAGCGCAACGCCACCAGCGCCACCAGCCGCGAAAATACCCAGCCCTGACGCTTGCAAAACCCAGGAACTCGGCTTCTTGAACTTCCGGAAGACTCAATGGCCAGGTAACCGGCTCTAACCCCTCCCCCCCTCACCCAGAGAATTCCTCGGGAAAAAAAAAAGAGAACTGAAACAGAGGAGAGAGTAGCGGGGCTTCACAGGACAAATACTAGAAGCTCATTAGTCCCAGAGGGGAAGAGTCGGCAGGGGGCCAAGCCAGGAGCCCAGACGTAATCTTGCTCCCCCAGGGGAAGCGCCAGTCATCAGCTCAAACAACAAACAGCTGAGACCATTGCTGAAAAGCAAGTGCTGGAGAGCACCCACAGGGAGTGAGACGCCAGGGAGCCAGACCCCTCCCCCACACCTCAGGAAACTGAAGGTTATAATTCTAGACTCACAACCCCCAGAATAAGAAAGCTGGGACAGAAAGCCCTGAGATCCACAGATAGAAATTCGTTGTAAAGCCAGCAAAAGGCAAACCAACATGAAGAAGAACACAAAAAAACCGAGGACAATAGATTCTTTTTATGGAGACAGGCAGGATCAAAATATCGACATAGAAGAAGATAGCAATGACACGGTAGATACATCAGATACCTCAAAAGCTAATATGATCTGGTCTCCAGCCCAAAAAGCACTGCTGGAAGAGCTAAAAGAGGATTTTAAAAACCAAATTAGGGAGGTAAAAGAAAACATGGAAAAAATGGAAAAGGCCCTAAAGAATAAGATTGGCGAAATGGCTATGGAGATTCAGAATCTAGAGAGAGAAAAGGACACCCTGAGAGGTGAAATCAACCAATTGAAAATGGAGGCTCAAAAGCAAAATGTAAACACTAACTCATTTAAAATTAGACTTGAGCAAGTAGAAGCTAATGAATCTATGAGGCATCAAGAAGTAATAAAACATAACGTAAAGAATGAAAAAATAGAAGAATATCTTCTTATTTATGTTTTATAATTAAAATTGTTATACTGGAGTTTCTTACAGTGGGTGATACCTATGTTCATTATCACATATAAGGTAAATTTTGTCTTTGGTAGCTGCTTACTACTCTCTTTTGTGGATCCCCACCCCTTCTGTGTTGGTCAGGTAATACTCTACCTAGACCAATGATCCATGTGCTCCGGATCCTTTCCTAATTCCATTTCCTGCCTCAAAAAGCTTTTTTATTCTGTATTCCAATGATACATGTCTTTACTCTCTGACTTCCAAGGTGATAGCTTGATTTGATCAATATAACAAAACTATGGTGTATTAATGTGTTATGAGGAAGATCTGGAGGAGGAGTTAGTGGGTAATAATTTAGATTTAAAAAAAAGGAAAAAAAAGAATTTCAATAAAACATTAAAAATACACAGAAGAAAACAAAAAAAAGTTCTGAAAGGAACAAAGGCAAAACAACTTTATTTTTACTATGTTTAATTTAACATATACTTAAAAACACAGAGTAACAGTTTAGGTCTTGCTGTATAATCCTCTTCTTTCTTCTTTATGTATAGAAAAGTTCATGCTTCTTGATGTTTATTAAGTTCATAATTTAAAAAAAAATTTTTAAATGAAAGAATTCTTTCATTACCAATCTCTGAAATGCCATGTGCCTTATAACAACGGGGAGGGGATTTGGCTGGTGTCCTTATGGAAATACGGTAAATATGTATATATATCACACATTAATTATTGTAGAAAGAATGCAATGATCACTCTGCAGCCTAAGTACAAAGTAAACATTGGTTAAAAGTCTTTGGCCTAAAATGTTCTGTTCCCGGCATCCCCTCATGCCTCTACTGTCTTTGCGTATTTATAGCAGAAAAGACACTAAAGAGGTAGCAAGATAGGAATCTACCAACTCTTAGATGTCCAATCCAGGTTAACTTCCTTTAGCATAGTTATGTAATTGAAAATGTTTTTAACATTTTGGAGGACCTTTGAAGTGACATCTACTCTGACCTCCAACCAAATGCAAAAATCCCTTCTACAATGTCCCTGAGAGATGTTTAGCCAGTTTTTGCTCTTAAATACTTCCAGTGGCAGATAACTAACTCCTTCTCAAGATAGCCCATTCCATTGTTAGAGAGATATAATTCTCAGAAAGTTATTTTCAATAAAATAGAAATATTAGGTGATATTGGTCATACTGGAAAGCATAGTGTATATATTTACCTTGAAAATGTGCACTGGAGGGGGGCGGAGCCAAGATGGCGGCTGGTAAGCACTGACTAGAGTGAGCTCCGTACCCGAGTCCCTCCAAAAACCTATAAAAATGGCTCTGAACCAATTCTAGAACGGCAGAACCCACAGAACAGCAGAGGGAAGCAGGGCTCCAGCCCAGGACAGCCCGGATGGTCTCTGGGTGAGCTCTATTCCACACGGAGCTGGGAGCTGGGAGCTGGGAGCTGGGAGCTGGGAGCTGGGAGCTGGGAACGGAGTGGAGCAGAGCCCAGCCTGAGCGGTGTGGACGATCCAGACCAGAAACCGGGCGGAGGGGGCCCTAGCGCCCTGAATACGTGAGCAGTTACCAGACCCCTCGACCCACAAACACCAAAGACTGCGGAGAAGGTTAGTGGGAAAAGCTGCGGGAGTGGAAGGAGTTCGCGGTTCGGCTTCCAGCCCCGGGGGCAGCGGAGGTGGGGCAGCTACAGCTGTTGTTACTTCCGGCTCCAGGCCCACCTGGTGGGGGGAATTAAGTGGCGGATCACAGCAGGGGTGCACAGCCTGCCGAAGAACTGAGCCCAGTCTGGACTGGGGGTCCTTGGGGAAGGAGGAGTGCGGCTCTGACAGAGCTGGCACCTCCCCCCCAAACGTAGAACATAGAACTCTGTAATCTACAAGCAGTCATACCCCACTGAAAAACTCAAGGGTCAAGTTAGTTGGTTGGGAATATGGCCAGGACGCGAAAACGCACCCAGATTCAGTCTCAGACTTTGGATTCTTTCTTTGGTGACAAAGAAGACCAAAACATACAGCCTAAAGAAGACAGCAAAGTCATAGAGCCTACAACCAAAGCCTCCAAGAAAAACATGAACTGGCCCCAGACCATAGAAGAACTCAAAAAGGATTTGGAAAAGCAAGTTAGAGAAGTAGAGGAAAAATTGGGAAGAGAAATAAGAAGGATGCGAGAAAACCATGAAAAACAAGTCAATGACTTGCTAAAGGAGACCCAAAAAAATACTGAAAAATACACTGAAGAAAACAACACCTTAAAAAATAGACTAACTCAAATGGCAAAAGAGCTCCAAAAAGCCAATGAGGAGAAGAATTCCTTGAAAGGCAGAATTAGCCAAATGGAAAAGGAGGTCCAAAAGACCACTGAAGAAAATACTACTTTAAAAATTAGATTGGAGCAAGTGGAAGCTAGTGACTTTATGAGAAATCAGGATATTATAAAACAGAACCAAAGGAATGAAAAAATGGAAGACAATGTGAAATATCTCCTTGGAAAAACCACTGACCTGGAAAATAGATCCAAGAGAGATAATTTAAAAATTATTGGACTACCTGAAAGCCATGATCAAAAAAAGAGCCTAGATACCATCTTTCAGGAAATTATCAAGGAGAACTGCCCTGATATTCTAGAGCCACAGGGCAAAATAGAAATTGAAAGAATCCATCGATCGCCTCCGCAAATAGATCCCAAAAAGAAATCTCCTAGGAATATTGTTGCCAAATTCCAGAGCTCCCAGATCAAGGAGAAAATACTGCAAGCAGCCAGAAAGAAACAATTTGAATATTGTGGAAACCCAATCAGAATAACCCAAGACCTGGCAGCTTCTACATTAAGAGATCGAAGGGCTTGGAATGCGATATTCCGGAGGTCAATGGAGCTAGGATTAAAACCTAGAATCACCTACCCAGCAAAACTGAGTATCATGTTCCAAGGCAAAATATGGACTTTCAATAAAATAGAGGACTTTCAAGCTTTCTCAGTGAAAAGACCAGAACTGAATAGAAAATTTGACTTTCAAACACAAGAATCAAGAGAAGCATGAAAAGGTATTTAAGAAACGGAAATTGCAAGGGACTTACTAAAGTTGAACTGTTTTGTTTACATTCCTACATGGAAAGATGATGAGTATGATTCATGAGACCTCAGTATTAGGGTAGTTGAAGGGAATATGCATATATATATATATGCATATATATGTTTATGTATATATATAAGTGAATGTGTATGTATGCATGTATCTATGTGTATATGTATGTATGTGTATGTATGTGTATATATATATATATATATATATATATATATATATATATATGTAAAAGAAAGAGAGCAGACACAGGGTGAGTTGAGGATGAAGGGAAGATAGCTAAAAGAAATAAAATGAAATTAAGGGATGAGAGAGTAACTTACTGAGAGAGGGAGATAGGGAGAGATAGAATGGGGTGGATTATCTCCCATAAAGGTGGCAAGAGGAAGCAGTTCTAGGAGAGGAGGGGAGTGGGCAGGTGAGGGGGGAATGAGTGAACCTTGCTCTCATCAGATTTGGCCTGAGGGGGAATACCATACATACTCAGTTGGGTATCTTACCCCACAGGAAAGAAGAGGGAGGAAGATAAAAAAAAAATAAAAGGCAGGGGGATGATGGAGTGGAGGGCAGATGGGGGTGGAGGTAATCAAAACAAACACTTTGGAAAGGGGACAGGGTCAAGGAAGAAAATTCAATAAAGCGGGATGGGTTGGGAAGGAGCAAAATGTAGTTAGCCTTTCACAACATGAATATTGTGGAAGGGTTATACATAATAATACATGTGTGGCCTAGGTTGAATTGCTCAACTTCTCAGGGAGGGTGGGTGGGAAGGGAAGAGGGAAGGGAATTTGGAACTCAAAGTTTTAAAATCAGATGTTCAAAAACAAAAAAACTTTTTGTATGCAACTAAAAAATAAGATACACAGGCAATGGGGCGTAGAAATTTATCTTGCCCTACAAGAAAGGAAGGGAAAAGGGGATGAGAGGGGAGGGGGGTGATAGAGGGGAGGGCTGACTGGGGAACAGGGCAACCAGAATATACGCCATCTTGGAGTGGGGGGGGAGGGCAGAAATGGGGAGAAAATTTGTAATTCAAACTGTTGTGAAAATCAATGCTGAAAACCAAATATGTTAAATAAATAAATTGCATTAAAAAAAAAATGTGCATTGGAGAAATTTAAGGACATGAAAGTATGCTTTGAAAAACATAGCTGACTAGGCTATAAGAAAGAAATAATGAAATTGGGGAAGGCACTGGGATATAACTGCATTAATCAAGAGGATTAGAGGGAAGGGGATCTCCATCTGAAGAGATATTGAGATTCTTTAATAAGAAAAGACAAAGGCAATAATATAAAGGAATATAATTGATGTTTATAATTCATGAGTGGTATGAACAATAAATGCTTATGAGTCCATTTTATTTCAATTGGATGAATTGGGTTTATTCCTCAAATTCAAGAATTCTAGAATCAGTGTGCACCCATTGGAATGAGAGGTTAATTTAGGACAATTCAAAGAAAGTTCTACTTTCCACGACACACAATAAAATTGTCCCATGGGCAACACTGTGGAAAAGGTTAAAAGCATAAATATATTAATATACCTCTCAAATCCCATTTGTTGTTCAATGACCAATAACACCTAATATTTCTATGTTATAGGGTTAGGAACCTTTGAATCTTGAAAATAGCTGAGTTGATCTGGGGTCTGCTCATCAATTGAGTCTCCCCAAATCCCTTCATCAAATTATATGATGAAAGGGGCAGGTAACAAAGAAAATGAGATGACTTTGAATAATTAGATTCATAGATTATAAAGGAGTGAAATCTTGAATTGCTCACACACTGACCAATCAATTGCAGATTGTAATGTAAAACTTTTTTGTGGTTGTTCTGTTGCGTCTGACTTTTTAAGGTGACCCCATTTGGCGTTTTCTTGGCAAAGATAATGGAACGACTTGCCATTTCCTTTTCTAGCTCATTTTTACAGATGAGGAAACTGATGCAAACAGGGTCAAGTGACATAGCTAGTAAGTATCTCAGTATAGATTTAGATCTGGGGTGTTTTTGACTCCAGGCCAGGCCTTCTATCTACTTTGTCGCCTAGCTGTCCTGATTGAAACCAAAAATTGCCCATTCATACCTCATAAATGGTTCAGTTGTTTCAGATTTAGATAAGTCTTTTAAAGGAAATTAATACTTCTTTAGAAAGCATGAATTTCTAGTCTTTCCACCCCATACCCAAAGTCCTTAAACAAAACAAAAAAGGTCTGACAAAGGATTCATCTTTAGCAGAAGAGCCAGGTATCGAAGAAAAATTTCTTCCTTTGGAAAGAATCATTTTGTCATTCTTTGCCTTTTCTCTGTGCCAGAGTACAGTGGGATAGGGGTTGGGTGGGATGCGGAAGGGGAGAGAATTTCTCTCCCATTTATTCTATCATTATGGGTTTATTCAGCAAAGTAATTTGCCCAGTAGAAAGCACACAATAACCAGCAGAAGGCAGGCCCAGAGTCAAGAGCAGAGTCAAGTTGAGTGTCAAGAAAAGGGTAGGCCCAGGGAGACTAGCTGAGAGACTTCGCCAACAGGTAATTTGCTCTGGGGGAGCAGTGAGGATACCGAAAGAAAACATAGAAGGACACTGCAAAGTCTGATACATTATACAGGGGAAGACAGCATAAACATACAAAATATTTATCAGAATATATACAAAATGAATGCAAAGTAGTTTGGGGAAGGAAGGCACTAGCAGCTAGGGAAGATCAGAAAAGACTTCATGTGGAAGGTGACATCAGCTGAGCTTTGAAGGAAACTCAGGGTTCCACATGCTGGAGATGAAGAGGGAAGCATTCTAGGTATGTTAACGTGTTAAAGTCACCGAGCCCAGGGACACATGAGGAATACAAGCGGTCTTGTATGCCTGTGTAAGGGCAAGCAAAGTGGGACTTTTTACTGTTTTTTCTTTTGGAGTGCTTCTCAGCACCAAGGCAATCAAGTGCCTTTGATTGAGTCTTGTCTTTGTTTGTAGGAAGGCCCATACCCTCTTGCTATTTAAGTCATGAGAGGTGTGAAGCGCTACAGAGGTATGAAGCTCTCGGGCCCTGAAAAAGGGCATATATACCCAGAGGAGAGCCACTGAACTCAGAATTGAGAATTGAGAACTCTCAGAACTGCAGGAGGAGAGGTTTTGCTTGGAGGCTCACTCACTGGAAGAGTGTCTGTGTGATTTGAACACATGAAACCTTGGTAGTCATTAAGGAGCCTCCCAGCTTTGAAAACCCAAATGTTGGTGCTTCTCTCTGGTAACTATGTATGTATTGCTATGGTCAGATGCTTAGAAGCCTGTCTGTTGATTTTTGTTATTTTTCTCTACTTGTGATTTCTGTTTGTATTTTCTCTGAAGTTCAGGGTGCTGACTTTTCCCCCTGAACTAAGTGAATGATATACGTATGTTTAATTAAAGTAAGATTGTTAACCCCTTAAAGTTGCTTTCCTTAGAAAAGCAGATCAAAGAATTTGTGCTAGTAGCCCTCCTGTGGGCTGGTGTTATTGGCCTTACGCAGCCACAGGAGTGGCAAGCAGCATTGTTGTTGCAGCCTGGAAGATGTATGAGAAGATAAGAAGGGGCCACATTGCATTGATGCACCCAAAATACAATGAAAATCTGCCTAGCCTGGGAAATTATGTAGTTCCAATAAGTTTAAACCCTAAGCATTTGACCTTAAGTGTCTGAACCTACACTGACAAATTCCAGATAATGCCTTCCACTCTCTACTTCACTCAGATTATTAAGAACTAGCCATAGTCTACTAAATATATTGTGGACAAAATATGTATTAGATGTGATGAGGAGAGGTAACACACTTAAAGCAGTCATTTCAAAGTAAGGTTGTTTGGGATCCTCCAAGTGATACAGCTCTAGAGCTTTTATCCCATCTCTAATAATAGAACTGGATTACTCAGAATGGGGTGGTGGTGGTGGCGGAAATGGAGGAGGGAGGAAATGATAGTGTGTGATACCAACTGTGTCCTCTGGTGGTTCTACTTTTGTCTTGTCCAAAAGGAAAGTTATGCAAAAATAATAAATGCAGCCAGTTCTCAATTATTGTGGGAATAATGAATCCCATGAAGTAGTTGCATTATTTGAATTCCCACTGCATATTTCTGTTGGGCTGGAATCAGTTACCACATTTTACATAATTATAACTTCAAATAGTATGCATTTAAAGACATAGAACCACTTCAAGGGACTCATTTGCATTAATCAGAACCTAGCTGTGTTTGCTAAGTGTAATTGTTGAAAAACGTGAATGAAGTAGGTTTCTTCAAAGTATGTGTCTCCCAGCAGAACTGATTCTTTATTAAAAAGCATAAAACAGACATCTCAAAAAATCTAACTACAATTGTAGCTATTTAACTAAATAAAAGTGCTACATAGTTTTTTTTGTTTTTTATTATGGTAAAAAATATAGTCATCTCCTTATGGGGGAGTGTTTCCCTTTAAACTGTAGCATTTAGTAATAAACAACCCATAACATTCCCATTCCTGGACTTATTCATTTTATCTTCAAAGACTTATCAATCAATCAACTTTTTAAATTCAGCTACTATGTGCCAGGCAATATACTAAGCACTGGGGATACAAAAAGAGGCAAAATACAGTCTCTGCCCTCCAGGAGCTTACAATCTAATGGGGAGATAACATGTTATATGTACATGTATATGTATACATACATATACACACAAAGTAAGCCATGTACAGGAAAACTAGGAAGTAATTAACAGAGGAAAGACACTAGAATTAAGAGGACTTAATACATTTTCTTCCCATATTTCAAATATTTTTCCTACTTTCTATGTAATGCCTTTTTAGCTTCTCAATTCTCCTGGCACCTTGTGCCTTCCCTTCCCTTTGCTGTTGAAAAATATGTGTGTGTGTTATACATATAGTACATATACATACATTTCATACTTTCTCATCTGTATACATGTTATTTCTCTTATTAGAATGTAAGCTCCTTGAGGCCATTGACTGTTTTTATCTTTGTATTCCCCAGAACTCAGTACAATGCTTGATACACAAAGGTGCTTAATAAACGTTTGTTGATTGATTTTTCAAACATATGTGTAAATACTTTTGTAATTAAAGTAATATTGGTTTATTTAAAAAGTATTGCTGAATTCATTAGTCATTATATGTGGGTTTTTTTCAATCAAAAGGAACATGTAGTACTACTGTTACTGCATGGAAGTCAAGACTTTTTTTTTTATTAAAAAGGGGTCCTGATCCCCAAAAAGGCTGGGAGCCTCTGATCTAGTGGGAAGCAAGCTAATTATCATTTATGATGGAGGTGTGCTGAAACCAGTTCATATCAGCTCAGGAGGACTGATTGTTAAATTTTCAGTGTGAGCATTTACATATCAGAAATCAGCACATGCTACAAATCAGGGCTTGATTTATTGTTTTGTTGATTGTAGAGACTTAGGAAAGTGGTAGAAAAATGTAAATAATGCAGACAATTTAAAAGTTTATGGAAGGAATTTTTTTTTTCCTCTCAGAGAGCTGGTTGTTAAACACTTACCAGCATGAGCAGCTATTAAAACAATTTTGGTGAAAGTTGAGTATCTGCCTTTGATGGATGAACACCTACCTCTCTTTTCCAGTGTGAGTACTCTTAATAATGGTTTGTTGATTTGCATTGAAATGAAGGGCAGTAATAAGTCTGTGATCCAGGATCCTGTACCGCTACTCAGTGCCTGATGGATGGATAAATGGCAACAACTATTTTGGCAATATTCAAAATAAAAATGATGTTAAAATATTTGTCACAGTAAGCACAGTTTTCAAATTAAAAATGAATATATTTTAAAGAGTCTATCTTATGGTTATTTTGAATGCCTTATTAAGTGCCTACTACGCGTAGGGCACAGTGTTAAATACTTGGAGCAATATAAAGGAAGTGTTTGTGTTGGAAGTCAGGAATTTCACATCAGCAAGAAACATTGAACAGATATAACTTGGGAAGGAGCAGATTTAGACCTGAGGCAAGGACAAGCTTCCCAATCATGAGAGTTACCCCAAACTGGAATGGACTTCCTGGGAGAACAGTAGATTCTTCTGCACTTAATGGAAGCATTTAAACAAAGGATTGTTAGGTGTCCGGTAGAGAGGATGTTTATCAAGTTACAGTTTGGTCTTCAAGGCTTCTGAGGTGCCTTCCAAGGCTGAGATTCTGTGATATAAACAGTAAGTTTGGCTGTGAGAACAAACTTGGGTGTCAGAGTATTAAAGGAGATGAAGAATAGGTTAAGTCATCCAGCCGAATAAACAATGAAAGGGAGGCACCTTTTAATGAGCTGCAAACAAGCCTAGGAAGACAAATGAGGTAGTCCTTTACTGAGGAGCAGAAAGTCTGTCTGTAGGAATCTAAGAAACTATAGAACAGATAGACTTGTGGGAGGTTAGCCACTGGACCAGATGGGGATGAGCCAGATGCTTTTGGGGGGACCTCAAAGGGCCTGGTGGCATTTCTGTTCACTTGTCACTTATCAGGGAATGCTGGGGGATTAGAATCCACCTAACATCCTGGAAGGGAAGTGTGATGGTGGGATAGCTCACTCCCCAGAATTCCTGCACTTTCACATGAGGGAGGAAGGGATGGGCTCTTTGAACTGGTCAGAAGCCTGCCTGGCTGGGACCCAGTAGGTTATTGAGCCAAATCACCCATAGACTTGGCCAGGAAGAAGTCCCAAGGGGGTAGTAGCTGACCAGAAGGATGAATCAGTATGTCCCTAGGTCCTTCTCACAGGAATATCTCCACCCTAAAGCAAAGAATGGAGGGCAGGGGCTGTATTCCTATTCCTATTCTCTAGTCTCCACAACAATACCCAGTACAGTGAGTGCACATAGTAGGCATTTCACATGTATATTGTATGGCTGTATTTCAACCAAGGAGAAAGTAGTCTGGCAAAAAAAACGGTGGCTGTCTAAGACTACAGAGAAACTATGAGGAGGGGAAACCATTCCTGTACCTGGGGAGATAGGTCCCAGGAGAAGACTGGCATCCATGAGGGAAAGGAACTGTGGGTCTGGATGGTTCCCTGAGCCAATCAGTAACAAGATGTAATGGAGTTAGGGATTACAAACTATATTCTGTTAAGTTGCCTCTTTCAACATCTTTGTTTTTTTCATTTGTAAAAATTCCTTTTGAAAAAAAAAACAACAGCAAAAAAAAAAAAAAGCCAACCTCCAGCTGGGTCTTTGTTAAAAGAGAAAAGGCAGCATGATTAAGTGGAAATATTGAACAGGATGGGGGTGGGGCGGGGACTGAGTTCTAGTTCTGACTTTGTCATTAACCAGCTGTGTAACCTCTCTGGGTCGAGAGATCTTTATTTATAAGACAAGAAGATTGGACTAGACTGGAGGATCTAATGGCTCCTAGTCGGTCTTGAATATTGTATGTCTTTATCAAATGAAATAACATTTGTAAAGCCCTTAGCACAGTGCCTGGCACATAGTACTTGCTTAATAAATTCTTGTTCCTTTCCTCCCTCTCCCACCCTTTATCAAAGAGTTTTTCACACAACATAGAGAGAGAATCTAGCTAGAAGAAAGATACTATGCTGTTATTTATAAAATTTAGTACTAGTGTTCTTTCAATTGTTGTGATACCTACTTATGCATGCTTCTGTGGATATCCTATTTTAACAGGGGTGACAAACATGAAGAAAAACCCAAACAAACAACCCTTTCTCTGGCATTATCCAGGACAGACTAGAGATTGCATCATTTTAAGTTTACTAGGGTCAGCTTTTCCTTGCTTAAACTTTTTTTTTTTATTTGGCATTTGCTCATTTTTTCCAGGAGACTATGTGCAAATTGCTTGTTTAGGCCACATTCCCACACTTTTTTTTTAGTTGATCCTCATCCCTCCCTTGTAGAAATGTAATATAACTGCATGTCTGATAATACTAAGTTGGTGACATTTCTATCAGTTATAGTTACATAGCTTTGGCATTTCAATCATACTTACTTTGAATTCAGTCCAGAAGATCTGACAAAGAAAGTTGTGGAACAGCTTAGAAACCTTTATAGATTTCTAAAGTTGGTTTGTTTTTCTGTTCTGTAAGTGCTTATACTCATAAATGGCAAAATATCCCATTAACATCTTCATGAATATGCTGTTCTATCCCTAACCAATGCTTGAATTTGTTTAACATTTCCTATATACTATTTAAAAAAAAAGATTTTTTCCCCTTCCAAGGAACAATAATAGCTCCTTTCAATAAATGACAGCATTGGTTACATTTTCCGCCCTTTAGGGCTGTACTATACATCATAAGTTTAATAATAATTGTATGCAGGCTATCCACAGGGATAGTGTAGCCACCAGTTAAATGGACCCAACTCTAGAACTAAATGCAGCAATGCTCTAAATTCATAATAACATATAAGCAGTTTAGAGCCAAGTTCTCCAATGTGGATTGCTCTGAAGGAACAATAGATTTCAAGTTAGATGACTGGGCTTGAATCCTGGCTTTTCAAGGATCTGCTAGTACTACTAGTACATAACTTCTCTGGGCCTTAGTTTCTTAACCTGAAAAAAAAAAGTGTCTCTGTGTGTGTGGGGAGGGGGCGGGGTGAATGGGGATTAGTCTCAGTGATCTCTCAGGTGCCTTCCAGCTCTTAATCCTGTAAAATCTTAGGTAATATGATTGTCTAGGAAGGGTTCTGTTCTTGGCTTCTCCATGATCCCCTTTCTTGGTCTTTGCAATTCTCTTGAAAAGCAAAGAGGGCTATTGGTCACATAGGCCACTGGCTACAGAAAAGCAAGTCGTCTGCTCAAAGCCGATATAAGCAAAGTGTTAGTATAGAGACAAAAGAAGTGTAGTTGGAGGGTTTTCTCCTCAATTTAGCTCTGGAGGTCAACTGAGGCATCCTTCTTAAGGCATCTGTCATTATATGAGTCAGCCAAAGGACTCTGGGCATAGAACCAGCATTCCCACCACTCAAACAATTTCTCTAACTTTCAGTCTGGCCTTGTAGCCATTATCTTGGGAAATAACCCCTGTGGAGAAGGGACTAGCCATCCCTACCAACTACCAGGTAGTTGCTACCTAGAGGGCAGACAAGCCAGCCTAGCTGAAGTGAAAAGTGAAGAAAGAGAAAGAAGGTGACATGTGCCAGGCAACTCAAACCACTGCTGCTATCACCACCATCACCTCACTGCAGACCCTGATGGAGAAATCTCAGGATCCTAAACCCAAAACCCACTGGGAACAGTAGGGTTCCTAAGTCCATTTGCCCTGCTTCCATCTAGGGCCCCAGGATTCTATCACTGAGGAGAGCAGTCATTGTGGAGAAGGAGCCCACTTTCCTTGCTAACACCAATTACCAACTGCTGATCAACTACTATGACTGGGCAGGTAAGCCCAAAAGCCCCAGAAATGGCAACATCCTTCCTCCATCCCCAAACTTCTAGCCTTGTTTCAACTTCAGCCCCCCTGAGCCAACACTTTAGGAAATAACCCCTATGGAGATGTGTCCTGGGAAGTGCTTGGGAACAGTGGTGGTAATAGAGACCCTGCCTCCCCAGCAGCCCCAGCTACTAAATATATGGAAAATAGAGTTCTCACCATCAAAATTCTTGGCCTTGTCAAATGGTTCAACTTTGGAAACTAGTAAGATCACCAGCAGAAATAGCATTAAAGAATGTGCATTACCATTATCTTTGCTGCTATAGCTTAAGAACCATAGGACCTTTCCATCTCACTTTCAAAGGAAATTCTATGTGTCATTTCTCTTTCAGAGTATGAGCTGCTCAACAGCAGAGATTGTCTTACTTTTGCATTTGAATACCCACGACTTGGTAGAGTGCTTTGCACTGTGTAAGCATTTCATAAATGCTTTGCCATTCATTTTTACTAAATTAAGTCAAAATGAGTTAACTCATTCTGAAGTTGTCACACAACAGGTGTAGAGATGATCATGAAATTATGAGCAGTTTAACTGAAAAAGAGACTATACTTCATTTGTAAAGTAATTTAGTCTTAATAGCACATATAAACAAGAACTTAATTAGTGAATTTGACATTAGTTCTTTCTGGAGACATTAGCGTTTTGTTTTTAGCTGGGTGACATACTATTCTCTGATATGGAGTTTTCTTATTTTAGTAAATTTGCAAATAAAAATCCAAGTTCACCAGGACAGCTTTAAAGAGCATATTTATATAGAGCATACTCAGTTTCTTAAACAATGATATTTTATGTAGGTTTATGCCATCAGCTGTAACATATAATCAGGTTTAGATTGTCTATTTCAATTAATTTAAGGGAAAAAATCTATCACACTTATTTTATTCCTCTGTTCAGCTTACAGAGCTGAGAAGTTACTAATATACTTTTGAGTTTACTAATATACTTTTGGTTTCCATCCCTGGGGGGTTCACCGAGCTAAGAGCTTGAAAGAACACTGATCTGAGAATCAAGAGACCTGGACTCCAACTTTAATTCTTTCACTAACCAAATATGTGACCTTGAACAAATCACTTCTCTGAACATTTCCTCATCTGTAGAATGAAGGACTTGCACTTAGAGACTCAGAGATCTCTTTCATCTCTGTGTTTCTATGAACATCTTTCCCTTCCCCAGTGCTTATTCTGTCTTATGTCTATGCAGCAGAAACTTTGCAGGGTCCAGTCCCAAGACAGGAGTATGAGAGCAGTTCATCTCTCTTCCCGTAGCCATAGAGGGCACCCTCTACTCAGAATCACAAAGCATCTTGGTTGGTCTGGACTTCAGAGACCATCTAATCCAAACCACATCTGATAGATAAAGCATTTATTGACTATATCCTCTGTGCCAGGCACTATGTTAACTGCTGGTGCTACAAATACAAGCAAAAAGAAAGACAGTCCCTGCCCCCAAGGAGCTTACATCCTAATGAGAGAAGGCAACAAATAAATGGGAGTGGGAGTGAAAAGTGGTAGTGGTAAGGTGAAGTCCTGACAATCAGGCTTCAAGTCATTAGAAGGGTGGCTGGTTTGGGCACTTCCTCAAATGGAGAGTGGAGGCGAGGAACTCACCAATTGGAGGAAGGGCTATAGTAGTGGAGGCATCTTCCAGGTGAGAAGGCTTCTGGGAAGGAGCCAGGAGAGGAGTGAGAAGACTTGAGAGAATCCTCTGTACATGACATGGGATCATAGATACAGATCTAGAAGGACCCTCAGAAATCATGCAGTCCATTCTGTTAATTTTACAAATAAGGATATTGGAGGCCCTAGGAGGTTACATGACTTGCTTTTGGTCATGCAGAGTAGAACCAGGACATGAACCCAGGTCCTATGACTCCATGTCTATTGTTCCCCAGCAAAACTATTGTTCCCCAACAACAGACAAGTGATCCCTCAGTCTTTACTTGAACCTCTAGTGAGACGGAACTCCCTCCCTCCTTAGGTAACACATTCTACTTTGGATAGCTCCAAATGATAGTGAAGTTTTCCCCTACATCAATAGTAAATCTACCTCTTTAACTTTTAACTGGTACTCTTGGTTCTGCCTTCTGGGGTAAAGCAGAACAGGCTGAGGGAATTAAATGAGATATAAACTTTGTGGATAGATCAAGACCTGAGCCCAGAGGGAATGGAGGCAGGAAAGAAGAGCAGTGGTATTTATCATGGGATACTGTGGAGAGCTCCAGCCATAATAAATGTTGTGAGGATATATAAGAACTATAGGGCACCTAGGTGTCACAGTAGAGCATCAGACCTGAAGTCAGGAAAACTCTTTTTCGTGAGTTTAAATCCAGCCTCAGATACTTACTAGATATGTGACCCCGGGCAAGTCACTTTGCCTGGTTTGCCCCAGTTTCCTCATCTATAAAATGAGATGGAGAAGGAAATGGCAAACCACTCCAGTATCTTTGCTAAGAAAACCCCAAATTGAATCACAAAAAAGTTGGAGAGGACTGAAAAAATGACTCAAAAACAATAAATAAGGCATTATCTTTGCCCTTAAGAAGATTATTACCTAACTGGGCTACATGAATCAACTAATAGTTCTAGGATATGATATGATGAATAAAATGCCTTGGCCAGGGGAACCATGGGCAATTCAATTGACTTTCTTGAGCTTTCTTACTTTTAAAATGAAGCATTATAATATCAGATACTGAAGGAACGTTAGAAGGCCCTCTAGTGCAGTGGTATCAAATTAAAAAAAGAAACAGAGCCACTAAACCACAAAAATGGATCTTTACAGGCTGGGCTGCATATTGAATTAGAAAATCACATATTAATATTATCTATTGTATTTTATTTACTTTATCAAATATTTACAAATTACATTTTAACATGGCTCAAGTTGCACCCGGGAATATTACAGGCCATCATGCTTTCCGAGGGCTTCTCTAGTCCAAAGTTATCATTTTACAGATAAGCAGACTGAGGCCCAGAGAGTTGGAGTGACTTGCCCAGGGTTTAGCCTGGAGCACGGAAGATTTAGCACAGACTTGGTGGTTATCTTCAAGTATTTGAGGAACTCTCCTGCAGAAGACATGGGAGATTTTTTCCTGCATGGATCCAGAAGGCAGAATTCAGAGCAACGGATGAAATTTGTAGAGAAGAAAATTAAGATTTGATGTAAACAAAAACATAGAACTGTCCAAAAGCAGGATGTGTTTCCTCTGAGTGGTGGGTTCCTTATCACCAAAGGTCTGGAAGTAGGCATTAGGTAGCTAAGTGTAGAAAATTCAAATGTAGATGATCCCTGAGATACTTTCCAACCCTGAGATTCTTTGATAGCAGCTCTAAAATGCTATAACTCGGCCTTATATCTTAATAAATGTCTGGTGAATAGCTAGGTGCACCCCAGACCCCACATATTCCCCATTATTCTATGGAGAATGAGGGCAGCAACAAATGCTCTCCAACTTAAGAGACATGAGGTTCAAGTAACACATGACTGGGAATAAAATCACATACCTGACCACCAACTAGATGTAATTTTTGCACAAGTTGTCTTTCCTCTTTAACTCTGCCACTTCCTACAAGACACCTTTCCCAATACCTGAGATTAGTGCTCTCACCTCCACATTTGCTTTACTTTGTTTATATTTTGTATTATCTGTGTATATGTGTTTCCATCAGTAGACTATAAGCTCCTTGAGGGCAAGGACTATTTAATTTTTATCTTTGTATCACCCACATTCAGCAGAGATCCTTGTTCATTGTAAGCACATAATACATTCTTGTTGAACTGAATTGTGTTGTGACAAATTAAGATAAATAGCTCAATACACTAACTGCCTAGTCCCCAGTTATCTCACAGCCTAAGCCCTGTGTCCATCTCTCTCTAACCTCCTCTCTTTCCTTAATGTATGCAATTCCTGTTTGAATTTACTCCCACTTCCAACAACTTTAGACCCTTCGTCTCTGAGACTTCTCTGTCCAGTTCTTAATCTTGGCTTTTTCCCATTGATTCTGACCCCTCTCTGGATAGGACCTTCTCATCTGAAATGTTCCTCTCACTTTGTGATCAGGGAAGGTTTTGTCAGGACCACAGATTCCAATCAATTGCAGCTCTTAATGGGTCAAGAGTGGTGGTGGAATAGTGTAAGCTATCTCTAGAGATCAGGTTGCTACAGGACCCTGGTCAAAGTTGCCAGGATTACAAGGTGAGGCCTTGGTTCTTGAACTGAAGCCTTCTCCCTATTCATTCCTACACATAATCTCGGCATTGGTGATTTTTCCTTGATAGAGTGTGAACTCTCTTCACTTGGGTTACTCATTGGCCCACTGATTCATTAAGGATAAATGATTAATTCAATCAACTGCAGAGAACTTGGACTATATCCTTTAAAAGAAAAGCTAAAGACAGGAAGAAGATATGACTGAAGACAGGTAACACATAGATACATAGTCCCCTGGAGAAGAGGGATCACATAGCCCCATAGATATTAGTGGAGAGAGACAATGGTGGTATGTGGAGGAATTCCAGCACAAGCAGGAGAATCCCAGGACCAAGCCTTGATGACATAGAAGAGACGTTACTAGAACAGACCTCTTAAAGATTACAAGAGGAGTTCCTAGACAATATCAAATTTTTGAACCAAATAGAAGAGAAACTAGACCAGGGAGCAGGAACCAGAGGTATGGAATAGAAAGAAAGGGAGCTAAGTGAATCCCAACCTTGATCACCACTAGTATTGTGAAATATGTGGACAATGTACACTGTGGGTGAGAAGGGCAAAAAGGCAACAAATCTGCTATTGCTCCCTCACCCCCGCCTCTGGGCTTTCTCCAGGGGCAAGGACTTCAACAGAGACAGTGAGATGGTACAGTGGATAGGGTGCTGGAGTCAGGAAGATTCTTCTTCTTCCTTGTGATCCTTATATGAACTTGTACCTACTTCAGACTTCCTCTTCAAATCTGACCTCAGATACTTACTAGCTATGTGACCTTGGACAAGTCACTTAACCTTGTTTGCCTCAGTTTCCTTATCTGTCAAATGAGTTGGAGAAGGAAATGTCAAACTACTCTAGTATCTTTGCCAAAAGTCAGATAGTCTGAAACAACTGAACAACAATAAAAGAAACAACAAAAGAAAAGAGTAAACCCAGAAATATTCATGACGGTTGTGGGTAATTGACAGTAGGAAATTCTTGGACAAGCAATGGAATGATCACTGAATTTGGAGAAAGGGGACTTGGGTTTCAATCCCTATTTACTGTTTGTATATTTTGGGCAAATCACTTAACCTCTTTGGTGCTCCGTGGGGGTGGAACTCACTATAGAGTTACTTTATTCTCTGGCAACTCTGAATATTTTTTCCTTACTAGAAGAGAAAGGTGGTATTCTCCTAGGGCAGGCTCTGAGAGAAACTGAGTCCCACAAGAGAGGGAGGGAGAATTTGAGTCTCTTGTATTTTCTACTTTTTTTTTTGGTTGGATTAAGTAAAGCTGCCTTTTATTTGAAGAACTGTTAGCCAGAGTGCTCATATGGGACATCTCACTAACCTGCCCTCAGACTAATTTGTAATCCCTATATGAACTTGTACCTACTTTAGATGCTTCTAGGTCCTTTACCTCCATATAACTTATCTCTATAGAATCCTACACATTTTTCCCTTCTCTATAAAAACTTAAATACTAGTCAAAATTCTGATGTTCCCAAAGGAAACCACTGGTGGGGGCAAAATGAGCAAAAGTCAGATGTTTCCAGGGCAAACAATCAGTGTCGAAATAAGACAAATAGTGGCTTACTCAAGATTAAGCCCCAACATATAAACTCAAAGCTACAGTTGTGGGCCATGGGTAATTATTCTCTGAATGCACTGTTCGTTAACCCATTTCATTAACCCTGGATCAATTAATCTGGTCAAGAGTGCAGATGCACCTACTAACACTTTTATTCTTAAAATTATAATGGAGGCAGCAATCTTCAAAAACTAATTATCATTCACTCTATTTTGCTTTCTAGAAATAATTTGCTCTCCCTTCAATGTGTGTAAGAGAACAACTATATTGGATTTCATATATCATAATATATTTGAACAAACAACTCATATCTAAGTGGGGTTACTACTAATCTGGCTGAATTTTTCCTTCTGGTTTAGCTGGCCACAACAATGCATCCCCATCAACTTCTGGATTATTCAATGTATTTTTCTTCTTCATCCATGATTTTCCTTTGCTTCTCATTTTTTTTCTGTAAATCGGTTGTTGCTTACCTAATTTTTAAAACTATGTTTCCAATATACTTCTCTCTTAATACTCCTCATGTGAAATGTGTAATGCGAAAGATAGCAATTCAAAAACACCAACAAACTTAAATGCTGATTGTTATATAGATTTCTAACACACTGGGTTTATAATGTCAAGAATATTATGTGGGAAAGCTCAAAAGTCTTAGTGCAGTTTCTAAGCTTTAGTAGCTTCAACATTGCTCTAAAACTTGCAGGATACCCTGTTTTATTAGAACCCACTGATTTAAATCCCCTCCAACTGTATGCTTTGAATTTTGATTCAGAAACTTTTTTTTAAATCCAAGAGAGTCTGGTTTGTTCAGAATGATGGAACATTTTTTGCTGTTTTTTTAAAAAAAAGAATTCATCAGCAGTCACATTTTCTAATTGTACCATTTCTAGTGCAGGGCAGAATCATCTAATAAGGAAATGAGAGACTTTTACTGAAACCATAGGGAAAAATATCACATTCTCTCCCCTGAGTTCAATGCTCCACCCAATGGCTCCAAGCCCTATCCAGTTGCAGTCATACTAGAAAACATGTACAGCTGTGGCTGATCATCTGTACTGCTGGAAGAGGTCATATTTGTAATCCATTTTGCTGGCCTCCAAGTTAAGGTACAGATTTACTGGAACTGCTAGGCTACTGCACCTGCTTGTATAAAGCAGAAGTCATCTAATGATGTTACAGAGAATTTCAGAATTGTGTGAAACGCCCAGAACTGTCTTTCATCTGGACTTTTTTAAAAAATAGATTTAGTCTATCATTCAAGTTTATGAATATCTGAGAACATCTGGATTGACTAAGTTTTCACTTTTATCTGGACATTTGGCATCGTGTAGACATAGCAAAATGAAGGCTAATCATTCATGTTATCTTTGTCTACTGGGACTTGAATTTCTCTGAGTTCTAATATTAACTTTTTTCTTACATGCTCCAGAATCTTGGAGAGCAGAAGTTTTACAGGCTGTTCATGTACAAACAATCAAACTGGCCATCCACGTTCCTCAGCATCTTCCTCAGTCTGGATGGCTGCTTTGGCCAAGGCTAAGGGTGCTTAAACTGACTTGCAGATCTTGAATTACAGAAGAAACAGGTGAAGTAAGAAGAATTGGGTATGCAAAAGAAAGGGTTAGAAAAAGACCTCGCCTCTCTTCTCAATTCCCCTTACTATGACTATTATAGAGTCTTGTGATCCTAGAAGCCTGCCCCAGCCTGGTGACAAGAATAGCCAAGTACATATAGTAGTAATAAAATGCTTTTTAGTCTGTATCTATGTTAATTTAAGAGCTCTGTGGTGGATAATTCAAAAGGCTTTCATTTTTGGCTTTCTACAGTCCAAATCAATCCATCTAGAATTTATGAAGTATCATCTAAGGCACTATGCTAGGAACTAAGGTTAAAAAGATAAAACAAAAAAACAGTCCCTACCCTAAAGAGGTGTTCATTTTGATTATGAATGTAGATTTACTTATCCACATTGTGGCCAGCCACAATTCCTTTCTGGGAAGATGGATAGCTTTTCAAATAACAAAGATAGAATAATAGGGACAAGAGGAAAAGCAAGAATATATAGGAAAGCAATGAAACAGAGACCCCAGGTGGGTTTGTCATTGTGAGGGGAGGAGGGAGAGCTGACTCTGACCTGTTAGCCCATTGATGTCTAGCATTACTTCTCCCCTTCTTCACTTTTCATTTTATCACCTTAAATCCTCCCTTCTGGTGCTAGGAGAGAGAAAAGAGATACTGTTCCTAATGAGTTGTACCTAACTAAGACATTGGTAAAAGGATACAAATAGGTTAACTGATTTGCCTAGTCCTAATGAATCATTAGCATAATGAAACACCTGCAATATTCTACAGACTATCCTTGATTCTCCATTATTATATTGCTCCTTTCATAAAGCCAGTTCTACAGTGTGAAACCTTTTAAGATCATTAGGATAATAACTAAATCTGAAAAAATATACATAGCAAAGAATAAGATCACTTGAAGGAGTGATGCCTTTCTATGACAACTTATATGCCTATATAACACAGGTTTTAGGTTTAGCTGAAGTAATATATAAGTTTTCTGAGAAAGGCAAAACACATGCCAACCCATTTGTACACAAATGTCTGCAAATGTAAGAAACTTTTTTTTTTGGCTTCACGTCAAAGATCTGATATACCCAGGAAAGGAATTCAGTGTATTAACCTATATCTTGAAACTATCTTAAGCCTACCTTTGGTGTTTTTTTTTAATGTGGAGACTTTAAAATTTTTTTTTAGTTCCAAATTATCTCCTTCCCCCATCTATTAAGAAGGCAAGAAAAACAAAATAGTATATATCCAAATATACATGTATATACAAACATGTATAGTCATGCAAAACAAATTTCCATATTCGCCATAAAAAAGGAAAGAAAAAGAAATATGCTTCAATCTGCACTCTAATGGATTGTATAAGTTCTTTGGAATTGTTGTGGATCATTGTGTTGCTCAAGTTGCTAAGTCTTTCAAAGATGATTATGATTACAATATTGCTTTAACTGTGTAGATTGTTCCCTAAATTTTACTCAGTTCACTTTGTATATTCATACAGGTCTCCCCAGGTTTTTCTGAAACTGTCTCCTTCTTCATTTCTTACAACACAATAATTACATTCATATACCATAATTTGTTCATCCATTCCCCAAGTAATGGGCATTCCCTCAGTTTCTGATCTTTTGCTATCATCAAAAGAGCTGCTATAAATATTTTTGTACATATGTATTCTTTCCTCTTTTTTAAGAAATCTCTTTGGGGTACAGACCTAGCAGCAGTATAATAAGTTACCATTCAATAGCTTTTGGGGTATAGTTCTAAATTGTTTTCCAGAATGGTTGAACTACCAGTTCATAGCTCTACCAACAGTGCATTATTTTCTCACATCCCTTCTAGCATTTGTCACTTTCTTCTTTTCTCATGTTAGCCAATCTGATGGATATGAGGTGGTACCTCAGAGTTGTTTTTTTTTTAATTGAATTTCTCTAATTATTATTGATTCAAAGAATTTTTTTTGTATGGCTTACTGGTTTCTTCTCCTGAAACTGCCTGTTATCCTTTGATCATTGACCAATTGGGGAATAGCTCTGACTCTTGTAATTTGACTCAGTTCCCTACATATTTGAGAAATGAAAGAAACTTGCTGCCAAGATTTTCCCCTCAGATTCTTGTTAAACCCATCTTTTAAGGAGAATTAATTCCATTCCATTCAATTCAATGAACATTTATTAGCCCATCAAATTTATCTCCCGGACTTCACAACCACAGTCCCCTACTCTGAAATAGACATGTGAAATAGAAGTCTTTTGGAAACCATAAAAAACTATATAAATGCAATCTATTATTATCATTTATTAATACTAAGCCTAGGGACCATTGGAATGCAGACAGAACAGCTGTGGAAATTGAAATAGTTTGCTTTTCACTGCTATAAGCAGAGATATCTATATATAGGGTGAGTTTTAAATGGTTTAGACCAATCATTTTTAAAATAATATTTTATTTTCCCCCTAATTACATGTAAAAACAAAACATTCTTTTAAGTTTTGAGTTCCAAATTCTTTTTTCTCCTCCATCCTCAACTCCCTTTCTGAGATAGTATGCAATCTGATACAGTATACCAATCACTTTGAAAGAACTAGGTGGGCAATTACTTACTTTGTACTTCACCATGGCTCTACTGAGTCTTACTATGATAACTATAAAATCTCAAGGCTGCTTTGCGGGGTAATGTAAGCAGCCAAGGTGAGAAGCATTGTCTATTTGGCATTATGAAAATGGTGGAAATGACATAATTAGATATGCTTTCGGCTGGAAGAAGGGACTCAGTAAGTATTTGCCTGGCCCTGAGTGATGGTGCAGCATTCTCTAATGAGAAAGATCTATGTCAGGGATCATCTTGGACAGGAGTGGGGAACCTGCAGCCTTGAGGCCACATGTAGCCTTCTAGGTCCTTGGGTGCAGCCTTTTGACTGAGTCCAAGTTTTACAGAACAAATCCTTTTATTTAAGGGGATTTGTTCTGTGAAGTTTGGATTCAGTCAAAGTGTCACACTTGAGGACCTAGAGGGCCACATGTAGCCTTGAGGCCACAGGTTCCCCACCTCTGATCTAGGGCATATTCTAGCAATTGCTCTGAAAAAGAACTGGAAGTTTCAGTGAACTATGTGCTCAATATGAATTAGCGATGTGTTATGGTAGCCAGAAAAGTTAATATGATCTTTCATTCCATCAAGAGGGGCGCAGCTTCCAGGAATAGGGAAGTCATCGTTCTACTGCATGATATGCCCTCATCTGGAGTACTGTTTACCATGGTTTAAGGACTTTAATGAATTGGAGAGTGTCCTGAGGAAGGTAATCTGGATGGTAGAGATCCTTGATGCCATGACATAGGGTTTGGTTGTCAGCAAGTTTAGCTTGGAGGAAAGAAGGACTGGTGTGTATATATGTGTGTGGGGAAATAGATATATGATAGCTGTCTTCAGTTATTTGGAGGGCTGGCTCAATTAGAAGGTGTCATGCTTGCTCTGTTCAGCTCCAGTAGGCAAACCCAGGAATAAGAGGTGGAAGCTGCAAAGAGAATAATTTAGTATTAAAGTTAGGAAAAAAAAGACAAAACTTGCTAACAATTTGGGCTATCCAAAAGTGGAATGAATGACCTGTCTTGAAAGGTGATGAATTCCCCCTCCTTGAAGGTCATTGTTTGTCAAGTAGATCATGGTAGTGATCCTTTCCTGGAGGGGTTGGATTAGATAGCTACTGAGGTCTCTTTTAATTCCTGAATTCTTTGATTCTGTGACATCCCTGAAAGAGGTTACTGACCATGCAGCCCAACAAAATAACTCAATCAGTTGTGTTGCTATTTAGTTTAGTAGCCACATAAATATGGCTGTGTACTCTCACTCCATAGACAGAAGAGTAGAAGCTATTAGAAACCCAAGCAAACAAAACAAAACAAAAACACCTCTTCAAGGAACAAAAAACCTTTAATACTGGCATCATGCACTTCACTGTGTGAACATATTATTTCTCCTGCCCCAACCATGAACACTGAAGGCCAGGAGTAAACTTAGGTCCAAACTAAAGGACCAAAACTAAAGAGTAGTTCGAATGAAACTAGCTGAAACTTTTTTTTTAAGCTGGATAGCTACTATGTGAGACTAAAAGTGTATAAGGCCCAGAAAAGCAGGTTGGATGGTTGAAACTGTCAGGACCCTAAGAAAACACTATCTTTGGAATATATAACTACAGAAAATAAACCTGAATAATGACTTTCTGATAGTAAGTTGAGGCATAAGACAGAAATGAATGTATGTTGTTGTGCTGGAGAAGAGCCATTGCAAAGTCCAGGTCAAAGAACAATTTCTTATGGATGGTGGTCTGCAGCAAACCCCAGAACACTGTAGAGCCTCATAGAAGATATCTGTAATCACTCAAAGGGGCACTACCTCACCCTCTACACAGAAAACACTAAGTGGATGAAAATGTCTATTGCTTATATTTCAACATGCCTTTGGATGGACAACCTGTAGAGCTTTCCCCTCAGAATGTCCACCTAGGAAAAACAGTGCTTATGGACAACAAGTTGGACCCAGAGGTTGAATGGGAGAAAGAGAGCAGGCTGAATTGCCTTTAGAAAATTGCAAAATTCACTTAATGACCCTAAATTCCCCTGAATACAAAGGCCCGTTAAAACAAACAAACAAGTTTTTAAATTAATTAATACATACAAATATTTTGTGTATTTAGATGATTATTTTTCTATTTTAATCAACGAGAATAGTAAAGATTCAAGAAGGCAATAAAAGGTTTAATTTGGGGATCTGCCATGGTAAAGTGAAGAATCTGGGCAATGATTCACATAATTTGAACAAGAAACTCTTAATATCGACTATTAAGTTAGGGTACTTCACATTTCCTCAAACAAAAAAAGGGAGTTAGATAATTAGTAAGGCTCTTCCCACCTCTTGATCCTATGATTTCTGTTTTGTGTTTGGCTTTACCTTTAGAGAGAGATTGTTTATCCATGGCTTAAGGTGGCAACTATAGCATGGGCTTTTGTCAGTTTTCATTGTTAGGATGGCCAGTCAGCCAAAAGATAAATCCACACTGGTCATTCCGGACCCCAGCGGTCATAGGTTCATAGAAGCATATGTGCCTACTATGTGCCAAGTACTGTGCTAAATGCCTTACCAACATTGTCTTATATAGGAGATATGGATTTACAAGAGACCTTAGAGATCACCTAACCTAACACTTTCATTTTACAGATGACAGAAAGTGAGACTGACAGTTAAGTGACTTGATACAAGTTAGAAGTAGTAAGTGGTGGCCAGATCCTCTAAATCAGGGCTGTCCAACCTCAGGCTTTTATTGAAACAATAGATAATATACTTTGATTTACGGGACGCATTTTGGACAGCCCTGCTCTAAATCCAAATCCAGGCCACTTTCCCTTCTTCAGCCCTGCAGCAATGTTCCCATTATTCCTGATGCTTCAAAAATCACTGACACTGAATCATCAGTTAAATCCATCAGCTTTTTCAGTCCCATGGAGACATAGTTAGTCTGGGCCTGGCGAATGAGACTTAAAAGGCTACCTAGATGTTCTTTCATTATCTCTACACTCATCTTTGTATTTTAGCATCTTATCTAGCCCAGCCTTCCATCCTATTTCTTCTTCGATCCTCTTCTCTCTGTGTATTTATAGAAATATATGCATATATAACAAAATTTACACATACATATAACACACACATATATGTACATAATCTGTGTGTATATACATGTACATACACATATATGAACACACATATATAATGAAAATTGATTTTCTATCCTTGATTTTTCCTGCCAATCCTGAGGTTCATTTTAGCCTTTAACTCTCCTGACACTATTATTAAATGTCCATGCCACGCTTTCATATTCATCTTACTACTTGTCCTTACTTCCACTTTCTTTAAATGTCTTTTAAAATTCAAGTTGGTTTGGTGAGCTTCTTGTGTGGATGATTTTATTTATGAAGCATTCCATTTTCTAGGATTTGTTAGACCCAGGCTTTGTCTAAAAGAGGGTTAATTCTCTTTTTTACCTTTTCATTTTGATTTCTAAGTAGATCAAAAGAGAAACAGATCCAAAAACTGACGAGGGAATTAGATATTGCCTAAAGCACACTGATAATCAAAAAATATTTTCACTCATTTTCTTTTCTCCTACAGGAAAAGAAAGCTGACTCTAGTGAAAGGTGTGAGTCTAGTTGTAGTGAATAGAATAGGTTAATTATCTTCCATACTGAATTGCCTCCACAATTCAGAAAAGAGATCTGAATTTCTTTAAGAGGAAAAATGCATCTATTGCCTGAGGTACCTGGAAAATTACTTTTGCTTTACCAGAGCAGGTTTTGGCTACAGAGAGAAAATAACGAAGGCACATTAGAACTCTGTTTCTGTGCTTGCCGAAGATAATGTCTCTGTCTAACTTCATTTGGCTTGCAACTACAACAAACCAGAGAGGAGCTAAGGTGAACCAAATTGATAAGGATGGCTCAACATAAACAAATGGTCTCCTAGATCTTCCCTCCAACCCCTTGTCTGGAGCACATCAGAAGAAAGCATGGTGTACTGCATAAAATGTGAGCTGGGTTCCACCCTTCCTGTACCCAAGTGTTTGGCTCATCTGTCTCCTGTAACTATGGACCCCCAAGAGATCAAAAAAGTGAACAAAACTCCACCCTTTTCATAGTATCTCTGCTTGCAGGATCAGTGGAAAATAAAGACACTTAACAGTTTGAGTTGTGGATGTTAAACAAAGATGAGTATTGTTTCTAAGGTCACACAATATTTGGTACAGTAAAATATTGCCATAGTTATAATGAGAAGGCAGTCTGACATAGTTGAAAGCACTGGAATAGATAATTTTAGGTCCAAAACAAAGTTTGAATACTTACTAGCTGTATGATGTTCAGGTCACTTTACCCCTCTTATCCTCAGTTTCCTCATGTATAAAATAGGGAAAATTATGTACATGCATGTGATCCTAGCTACCATCAAGGCTCATCTCTTGAACTTGAGAATTCTGAGCTGTAACAAATTAAGCCACTAAGTTCAAAATTAATAAGAAACCTAAACCTAAAAAAGGTCGAACCCATTCAGGTGGGAAATAGAGCAGGTCAAAGCTCCAGTGACAGAGTAGGACCCAGGTCTGTGAGTAGCCCTTGTACTTCTACCCCAGACAGTAAACCCAATCCACTCTGGAGCTTATAGATTGGACAATAGGTCCCTGCCCTATTAGCACAGAGTGAATGTAAATACTAAATAGTAACTGTTTCTGTTTTGGCCAGGAACCCTGAGGGTCTTCCCTACCGGGTTCGATTTTTTTTTTGTTTGTTTTCATTAAAGGGGTCATCCCTTGATTAACTTCTTAAAGAGGCCTATTCACTGAATGGGCATTACCCAAGTTACCTCACTCAAAGTGAGAATGTGAAAAGACCTTAGCCTGAAAGGTCTCCCAGGGTCTCCCAAGGCATCCTGGGACGTTTCCAGTCGTCCCGGTGAATATCCGGTCACTGGACCCAGATGGTTGCGGAGGAGAAAGTGAGGCTGGTGACTTTGCACAGCCCTCCCTCTCTCAAATCAAAGTCAACTGCAAGTCACCTTATAAATTCCCAGATGTCATGGTCCTCTTTGAGAACAAAGGACAAACATAAGCCTGGATAATGAATCCCAGCTTAAAAAAGAGAATTAATAATAATTATACTATGTATGTCCCATGGGACTCTGGGGAAAGTTTTTTTTGTAAATCTGAAAGTACTATGTAAGTATGGATTGTTGTTAGTACAGAATAGGTTATTAGAAATACTGTTTTATTAAGGTAACTTATAAGAGTTTAACTCCATATAGAAATTACCCAATTTATAAACACTTTGCATTCCAAAAGTTTAGGAAAAGAAGCTAAGTGCATAGACCAGTATATTTTTTAAAAAAAAAAAGGCCTGGTTTACTCATCCTTCTTTGATATTTTAATGGATTACTGACTTTATCAGATGTGGGTATACCTTTCACCAGGGTAAATTTAGACTTTTACAAGCAATCTATACTTTCTCATCCTGTTTGATCTTTGCCTACTTCCTTCCATAAATCCTTGAGAGGGTCCATCTAACACTGAAGGCCTTCCTAGAGAGTCTTTTACTCTTGTGTGGATACGCTCGTGTTGGCAATCAAAATGGGCTCTTAGCACTTAGTTCTACCAAGTGTCCTTGAAGAGTTTGGCCTTTATTTCCTTGATTAAATTAGGAGTACTTGCTGACCTCCTTGCCTCAAGAGAAAGCCTAGTTTACATGGGTTTGAGTGACGTTTGTGACATCAGAGGCTTTTAGACCACGTGGGTTTAAGTTGCCTCTTTGTGACAATTTTAGGTCATGTGGGTGAGTCGCACCCTTGACCCTGAAAAAGATATAAAACCAGGGGTTGGCTTTCTCTTTTTCGAAGCTTTGACCCACAGCAGCGGTGGCGTGCCTGACTGTGGGCCAGCCCTTGTCATGAGCTCCCAGGCTGAACTTAGATGTTGGTAACTATGAATTGTATTTGACCTGTCTTTCAATGTTTGTAATTTGTTTGTATTTGCTCTGAAGTTCAGGGTGCTGGATTTTTCCCCTGAACTAAGTGAATGGTATTTGTATGCCGAATTAAAGTAAGCTTGTTAACCCTTTAACGTTGCTTTCCTTAGCAAAGCAGATCAAAAGAACCTGGGCTTTTGCAGCCTTCTGTGAGCTGGTTGTTGTTGATTTTACACCCCACCCCCAGCAGCTGTTTAGCCGGATTGTTGAAACAACACTGCACCACTGAGGCCATCCATCAGTTCTATTTTGCTCTCTCTCACTACACATATGGCTCACTTCCTTTTCTAGGAATAAAGTAGAAATACTGTATGTTGGCAATGAAAAGTTTAAAAAACCCCAATATTCTTATAACATTGGCATTTAAATAAAATACAGTTAAGGAAATAAACATTTGCAAAATATTATTTCCTTTTTGTCAGTGTTCATTTTCTCATTTTCTTGTTCATATCTTATTGTTGTGCCTAGTATGTTCAGACTTATATCACCTAATAGTGGTTACATTGAAAACTCTCTCTACCCCCAATGTTATTGGAAAGGCCTCCCATGTTTTTCCAATACAGATAATGTTAGCTCTTAGTTTTAGAAAGCATTTACCACGTATTAAAGAAGGATCCATCTAGTCTATGATTTTTAATTTCTTAGCATAAAAAGATCTTTAACAAAATCATACTTTGTTAAAAGTTTTTCTGCATCTATTGATATATAATCATGTGGTTTTTGTTTTTGTTATTAAGATGGTTAATTATATTTATAGTTTTTTTAAATAACCTTGGTTATTTAAAAGCCAAAGCTTGTATAAAATCAATCTAGTTATAGTATATAACATTTTTAATATGTTACTGCAGCCTCTTTGCTAATATTTTATTCAGTATTTTCACATCTGGTCTTAGCTTATTTCTTATCAGCCCCATTGATTATTCAATCCGAACTACCCTCAAAACATGCTGCTAAGCTTTTCGTGCCTACAATTTTCTGCTTTGTTAGCTAATTCCTACTTTTCTAAAAAATATAAAGTGTTACCATGGTTCCAGCATAGTCTGTTGGGATTTTAACTCAGCTAATGGGGAGAGAGTGGTGGAAAGATTAGGTTAATTAAGGAAACCAAATTGTAGAATAGTTAAGTATATGTAGTAACAACACAATGGCCACAAAGTAATACAAGTCTTACTGGACCTGCTTTAAGGGATATATTTGTGCATATCTAGGTAGATATATATATATATATATACATATATATATATATGTATACGTGTGTGTGTGTGTGTACAACACTCCTACTCTGCTACTTGCTATCTGTGTGGTCTTTAACAAATCACTTAATTTCTTTGGGTTTCTATTTACTTACTGATTAAACAAGGGGACTGAACAATCTTTGTGAAGGGCTGTTAGGATCGATTGTAATCAGAACCAAGGTGTATGGGGTATGACATCTTTTTCTTTTTTTTTTTTTTTGGAGGCGGGGAAGGCAGCACAATTGGGGTTAAGTGACTTGCCCAAGGTCACATAGCTAATAAAGTGTGTCAAGTGTCTGAATTCGGATTTGAACTCAGGTCCTCCTGACCCCAGGGCCAGTGCTCTACTCACTGCACCACCTAGCTGCCCCATTGCTGAACCTTTTTCAGGGCTGCTTGTCTACCTTCACCCAACTCTCACTTGTGGCTCCACGAAGCTGTAGCACACATAGTGGCCACACTCCAGTAAAACTATCTAGGACTCTAGGCAGATGGGCTAGACCAGGTTGAGGCTAACTGATAGGCCTCAAATCTATTAGTGATTCAGGGGGATGCCTACCCCAAGCATGTGAATGGGCAAATGAGAACAACTTGTTCCACTGACCATGAAGGTGGCTAAAGCAGTTGCTGTGCAGCACTTAGAATGTGGTCAGACATGGATGACATCAAGATCATCCATGGCATTCTGGGCCATCACCAGTGCTCTTAATTTTTGTCTTGCCACTGGACTTCAGGGACTCTGGAAGAATGAGGCTGATGACTGTGTGCAACTCAGCTTTACAGAAATCCAATTCATGCACAAACTAAGTCATCACCTGTGATGTCATTGGTCCTCTTCAGAAAGAAGGACAAACAACAAAAACAATCAGAACCAAAAAAAGGGAATTTTTGTGTTCAGGACACCAAAGATCACCCCTAGGGCAACTGTCTTGAATTGAGTTGGGCAAAGGGGATAGCAGTAGGAAAAGGCAGTGGGGCATTGCTGTTTGGTAGGGAAACAGATCCTGGGACCCTGGGTATGAGCTAGATGGTGAAGACACTTAAAGAGCAGAGGAGCTTATCATGCTGGCATCTAGTAGCCTGGCATTTGAACAATTTATGCCTGCTACCCAGATGTTAGACTCTGTTGTTTCTATACTTCTGAAGGACTGAAATTGCTGTTGGGGTCCTCTAAACTCAACAACCTTGGGTAAAGCTTTTGCTGTCTCACTCTTGTTATGGCTTTGATTTTAAGAGAATTGGGAAAGGTCTTGTGGTAGGGACCTTTGGTTCCAGGAAGCACACTGCCACTTCATTACAATGTCACCTTCTACCATAATCCCAGTGAAAAGTGGATGGCAGGGCACTCCATGTGGTGCTATTAGTTCCTCCTGGTTCTTCAGGCCTGCATCCAACTGAGTAGAGTGATGATAGCAACCCTTGTTCATCTAAATATTTTACCGCCTCCCCAGCTCAAGAGAAGTTCTGACAGAATGCAGCTTTATTTAGGTTGATTTCTTTGCACATGCCCAATATAGAGTGGTTACAGAAAGAATGAGACCTTGATAGGGAAATCTGACAGCTTCTCTATTCTTTCTGAATCATGTTTTCATTAATAGGTTTTCCCTTCCATTTGCTTTGTTCAAGAAGCTTAAAAATAAATGTCTACATCATTGGGTATTGCCATATTGTGAAACACACTGCAGAGCCAAATATAAAGGATTTTTGGATTGTTGGTTTTTTGGGGTTCTAATCCCTTTCGCTAATGTGAATTATTTTAAGTTAATGGCATTCGAAGTGTAGATATTTCATTAAACCATTTAACGGTTACAGAGTTATAGAAGGTTAGGGCCAGAAAGGAATTTATAGAAATTATCTAATCCAGTCCCCTCATACTACACATGAGGAAATTGAAACACAAAGAGGAGGGCTAATTTGCCCAGAGTCACAGTTTTTTTAGTGGCAGAGCTAAGGTTAGAATATTGGTTTCCTAACCACACAGCATCACATGATACACTGTGGCTACTTGAACGGTACAAAACCATAATTTATATGTGTATGTGTCTAACTACAAATAATAAATTAAAGCTTTAATAGAGGGGTGGGAAAGGTACTAGAAAGGTAAGGACAATCCCACAACCCATACAGAAAATTTTACGTTGATTTGAATCATTCTCATTTTGGGTGGGGTCAGAGGAATTAAGTGTAATTGAATGGGAGATGTGTTGTTGTTCAAGGTCGGTAAAGAGACAATGGCCGGGAGGTGTGGGCCTTGAGAGGTGACTCCCTGAGGGTCGGGTGTGGTGATCTAGGATAGGAAGCTGGGAGCCCTGCGTGGTGACCCTGGGGGCAGAGTTGTAAAAGACCTTGGAATTTCTAGAGTAGAATAGAAAACCCCCAGGGAAACTAACCAACCAAGGTGAAGAGTAACGGGAGAGGCTGGTGGTAATCAACTCAATATAAATGTGTATTTAGGAAAGAGATGAGAGAATGAGAACCAAGTTAGATCTGCAGAGCTGGGGAGGGGCGGTGCCTAAAGGATCCTACTTGATTCTTAGGGGGTATGGATTGTCCCTTACCCTACAAAACGAATTTGCTGGTAGGAGTAAGAATTCCCCTACAGCTCTGGTTGTTAATAGCCCAAACAGACCAGAATAGAGGGGAAAAACTAGTTCGGAGAGTTTCTATCTGCACAGTTCCAGAGTTCAAGTGCTTCAAGGAGAGGAATTTTGACCTTAAGTTTTTGTATTTTAGTCAAGGAGAAAAGTCCCCTTACTATCCCAGCACCGGGGAAAGCTGGGGCGGGGGCAGGGGGAGCTCGTCTGGGCTGAGATTAAAAAGTAAGGGTGAATTAGCAAAAGAGGGTAGGTGGGGATCATGATCCAAGAGATTAGGCAACCGGAGGGATGTTCTACTTAAAGAGTGAATCAAATGGTGGTGGTGGGATCTGAGAAAGAGTTCCATACGTTTACCAAAGCAAGATAATAGAATAAGGAGAAGCCGTCTACCTGTAACATCTACCTCACCCCATACACACACACACACACACGAAACTGAAAAATATAGTTCACCATATTCTCTATATATACATATAACTGCGATATTGGCTCAATATATGATTCAATGTATACAGTAACTTAATATATTGAATTCAAACTTTACACATATCATTTCTATATATAAAAGTTTTTATATTCTGCAGATTGTAAAATATATCAATATGATATAGCATACGTAGGTATAAAAATCCTGTGTGTGTGTATGTGATATATATGTGTATATGTGTGATATAAATGTGTATAATATGAGAGAGATGCATGAGATAGAGCACAAGTGCTCTTGACCATATATACTGCAGACTATGCTTACTGCAGGGGACAGTGCAAGAACAGTTGCATCTTAGAAGTGAAAGAGGAAAAGAAAGGTCATGAATAGCAGGCTCTAGTTTTGGAAAAATCCTCCCACTAAGGGGTGGCCGCTGAAGAAATTTTAGGGGTGAGATCTGGGAGGGGGAAATGTCCCCTAGGGACAATCTTTTAATCTAAGAATGACTACTAAGGTATTAATTCATCCGATAGTAGTTTCATTTCATTCAAGACTTTGGCTAATTCTGCAATATAGTTGCTTGTTTGTAAAGTACCCAGATCCCTTCCTCCCTGGCCTCTTGTTTCACTGTTTAGACCTCAGTATACAGGCTATTTCCAATGGCAGTTGAGTATTAGGAATTAAAATCATTATCATTTATTAAACACCAACTATGAGTAAGGGAGGAAGCTCTGGAACTTCTAGAGAAACGCAGGTTTCCTCATAACGCTGTAACTGAGCATCAGTCAGTACCTCGAGTCTGATTAGATCATTTCAAACCCAGGGAACGCCTGGGATGTTGCAGACTTGGGCCACAGTGGAACAGAGAGCAGAATACCTGATGCGGTCTTCCTGTCCCTCCCCCAGCTCCTCCCCTACAAAGCGTCGCATTTGAGACACCCTCTCCTTTTCCCTTTGCCTGAAGGAAGCGCGGGACCCTCTCCTTTTGACTCTTGCAAACCGCTTACTTAAAGCAGGACGCTGAAGCAGTGCTCCGGTACTGGGCATACTGTAGCCCTTCCTGCGGAAAGCAGTCTTACAGAACCTGACGACTGTCCCCATCCCTTTTTTCTCTCCCTTCTTCTGGATGGGAGAGGCTCACGGTGGGGGGCGGAGGGGATGGAAGAAAGGATAAAAAAAAAGGCAGAACCGATTGCCTCAAGGCTTATCCCCCTTAGAGCTTAAGACGAGGATCGGGGTGAGCCGAAGATGAATGGGACAGGGCTGACCGCAGCAAGGCGCTGGCGCTCCCACGACTACTTAGAGCCGCCCGCCCCGTTTCCAGGGGAGGAGCAGCTAATCGCGCAAGCGTCCGGGAGATGCCGAGAGGGGCGGGAGGAAAGGGTAGAGGAGGAAGCAGGATTTAAACGAAGGGCGGTGACGCCACACAAAAGATTTCTATAGGCTCAAGTGAGGTTACGGCAAAGGCAACGAGGCGAGCGGGGTAGGGAGGGGGAAGGGAAGAGGAAAAACCTCCCTTCAACCCATGCAGCGTTTGGGTGGCAGTGGCAGAGGGGGCTCCCCCACGACTTTGCTCCCAGGGAGGTGAAGACGCGCTGGGAAAGGAAACATTTTTTTGTTGTTTGTTTCCACCTCTGCGGCCCCCTCCCCCCCAGTCTTCCTCTCCCCTTCAATTTCTTTCTTTTCTCCCCTCTCTCGGAAGTTGGTGATTTACCAAAATGGCAGGAGCCAGGGCCCGAGCTGGTGCCCGCAGCAGCCCGGAGACCCCTCCCTTGTGTGCGGGGACCTTCTAAGTTCTAAGAGGCCACCGCTGCCGGAGGGAGCCCGCAGCCGGGGGTGATGCGCTTGAGCCGGGGCCTCGGGAGAAAGCCGCCACAGCCGCAGCAGCAGCAGCCGTTGGAGAGGATGGATTCGGAGCGGGAGCAAGCTTGGGGAGGTTTGATGCATGGTCCGGGAAGGGGAGCCGCTTCCCAGCCCAGCCGCGGAAAGTGAATCCAAGCCTGGTGGAAAAGGACTGGGTGGGTGGGGGGCGGTGGAGAGAAGAGGAAGAAGAAAGGCTACTCCCCGCCACCACGGCCCGAGCCCCGAGGGCGCCGGGCGAGGCGCGCCCGGGCGTGGTGTGCTAGCTAGCGGCCCGCGGGCGCCCGGCCCCAGCCAGCGCTAAATCTGTGCACAGCTCCCTCCGGACTCGACTCTCGCAGCCTGGCTGACCGAGGCGAGCCACACCCTCCGCTGGGTGGCTGCTGCTGCCGCTTCCTGATAGCAGGAGACTGGAGAAAGAGACAGAAAGAGATGCGGGACGGCTGCTCCCGTCGCTGCCTGTGCGTGCCTCCGCCTCTGCCGCTCCAAAGTGACTTCTCTTTCGGTTGCGTTTCTAGAGACACACGTGCGCCTAGGTGCCCGAGCTTGGCCCTCTAAGCGCTGAGAACAGGAGCGGGTTTGTGCATCCGCAGTCCCGGAGCTCCTCCCTAAGAAAAAGGATTTTGATTTCAAAGAAAGGAAGGAAGGACAACTCCCAGCCTCCCCCACCCCAGTCGGCTTGGCAGGGCCATGCCCAGGAAGGAGGCGGCGGTGGCCCCACGGCGGAGACAGGACCAGTGTGGACTTTCCCGGAACCCGACTGGTGGGGAGTGCTAATTTTGGTTTTTCTTGTATTTTTTTTTTCCGGCGGTTCATGGTGCTTGCAGCCCCTAGGCAAAGAGGCAAAACGCTGAAGTGCTTCCCTCCACCACTAAGCCGGTCGTCCGTTTTCTCTCTGCTCGCTTCCCGCCCTGTCCCTGTCTCGGCCGCCGCAGCCCCGGTGCCATCTGCTCGCGGCGGTGGATGGCATGATGGTGCGGAGAAGGCAACGCGGCCCTGCCCAGCTCAGTCGGGACGGCTCCGGGGGCGGCAGCGGCGGCGGTAGCGGGCTCCCCAGCGGCATGCCAGTGCTCCCCCGGCGCTATGGCTAGCGGGAGTTCGGGGAGGTCTACTAGCGAGGCGGCTTCTCCTCCTGCTCCTGCTAGCGGTGCTTGTCACTCGAGCGCCGTCGGGGGCGGCTCGCAGCCACGGAAGAGGCTCGTCTCGGTTTGCGACCACTGCAAGGTGAAGATGCAGCTGGTGGCCGATCTGCTGCTGCTGTCTAGCGAGGCGCGACCGGTGCTGTTGGAGGGCTCCACCGCCTCCTCCGGCCCCGGAGGTGAGTCCTTTGAAAAGTGCCGGGACACCATCATCGCCCGCACAAAAGGGCTCTCCATCCTGACTCACGACGTACAAAGTCAACTCAACATGGGCCGTTTCAGCGAGGCTGGGGACAGTCTGGCGGAGCTGGGCGAGCTGGTGGTCTCCCTCACCGAATGTTCGGCTCATGCCGCCTACTTAGCCGCGGTGGCCACCCCAGGGGCACAGCCGGCGCAGCCGGGCTTGGTGGACCGGTACCGAGTGACCCGCTGCCGGCACGAAGTGGAGCAGGGGTGTGCGGTGTTGCGAGCAACCCCCTTGGCGGACATGACGCCCCAGTTGCTGCTGGAGGTGTCCCAGAGCCTGTCGCGCAATCTCAAGTTCCTAACGGACGCCTGCGCCCTGGCCAGCGAAAAGTCCCGGGACCGCTTCGCCCGAGAGCAATTCAAACTGGGCGTCAAGTGCATGAGCACCAGCGCGTCGGCGCTGCTGGCCTGCGTGCGGGAGGTGAAGGCGGCGCCCAGCGAGCTGGCCCGTAGCCGCTGCGCGCTTTTCAGCGGGCCCCTTGTCCAGGCGGTCAGCGCCCTGGTGGGCTTCGCCACCGAGCCCCAGTTCCTGGGTCGAGCCGCCTCCGTCAGTTCCGAGGGCAAGGCGGTGCAAACCGCCATCCTCGGTGGGGCCATGAGCGTCGTGTCGGCCTGCGTGCTCCTGACCCAATGCCTCAGGGATATAGCCCAGCACCCCGACGGGGGCGCCAAGATGACAGACCACAGGGAAAGGCTGAGGAATTCAGCCTGCGCCGTCTCTGACGGCTGCAACCTGCTATCTCAGGCACTAAGGGAGAGGTCTTCGCCCAGGACTTTACCGCCAGTGAATTCCAATTCTGTGAATTAACCCTGTCCCGACCGCCCCCCACCCACCTTCACCCCGTTCTCCAGTTTATTCCCCTTCTTGCCCCTGGTTGTGACTACAGGAAAATATTTCCCTCCCCACCCCATTTATACCAAAGAAATCGCTTAGATGAGGTTCACCCTCCCACACACCTTTCCCCTTTCCCTCTACCCCACTTGAAATTCACAAGAGAAATACCTTGAAAAGCATCATCATAAGTAGAAACAAAGTGAAGGGAGAGTCTAACCTTGGAAAGTTTTATACAATTCCTGGGAGTGGGGAATGGGAGAGCTTTAACCGTGCTGGGTGCGGTTTCTTTTCTTTTCTGTCACCCCCACCCCTGTTCCCATCTCTACAACCATTGTTTTGGAAATTCCCATCCACATCTTACTGTCAAATTGTGCGGGAAGGAGATTATAGATTTTTTTTTGTCCTTTTTTGTTGTTGTTTTAAAGGTTACCTCAGTTTCACACATTAGACATGGATGTAGCTACCTTTTTGTATGTGGTTTTTATTTTTAATTGAATGTTGGGTTAGAAGTACACTTGGTGTGGAAAGAGTGAAGGTTATGAGTTTTTTGCCATGTGTTTTGCGAATTGGGGGAAAGCTACTGTGAGTGTGTTTTCAAAAATTTACACTATAACAAAAGTGATTTTTTTTCCACAATGTCAGTTTTTATCTTGCATGTACTGGAGTATTTATTTCATCTATTAAAATGTTATGTTTCTCAGATGTCTTGGCCATTCTTGTTACATATTTAATAATTTTGTTTTTGTTAAGTGGAGGTGTTTAGGTCTTTAAAAGTTACTCTCTCACCACCAGCTGCAGTGGCACAGGAAGAATTGGTTTCTCTTCTGCCTCCATCCTACCCCATCCAATTTTTAGTTTTCCCTTTGAGTCTATGTGAAAATAATGTCACATGATTTGTTTAGAATGCTAAATTGTGTACAGAAGGCCTGTGTAGAACAGACCTTCATCTTGTCAAAACAATGGAGACTGATCAATGTTTCTGAATTCCAGCATTTAGTTCTATGGCTCCTGAATGGCTTTTGTCTTGTCTTGAAGTCTAATTTCTGTGGGAAAGTAATTTTATCCCTCCCAACCCCCCATTTTCTTCCACCTCATTTGAAATAATGGGAGGATTGATAACTGACACTTATCTGCTTTAGGTCAAGGGTGGTCTTAGATGTTTAAAGCCTGTTGTCTTCTGTTCCCTTTCAAATGAAGGCAAATTGTGTGTATCTTGTGTGGCACCTGTGTTTCAGTCAAAATGGGTGTGTTTTGCTCACAGACACCCTTAGATTGAACAAGAGTTCAAACGGACAAAACTTACAGACATTCTTGGTGCTTGGTACATAAGTACACGCATAATTGCTTGGGAATTGGGAACAATCTAGATGTCGCAAACTGTTTAATTATGAGTAGGACGAGTTCCAGAATGTCCTGAATTTGCTGCTTATTCCTGCATACGGGCAGTCAAGTGTTTGGTTGTGACCTAAAAAAATTGTTCAGAATAGACTTATCTGACTTAATAGAATGCCTTCCGGGGTAATAATAATAGCTCACATTTATGTAGCTGTGTGCTAGACACTGTGCTAAGCGCTTTAAAATTATTATTTCACAAACAGTCATTCTCAGCAACCCTGGGAGGTAGATGCTATTATCACCTCCACTTTATAGGTGAAGAAACTGAGGCAAACAGGTTAAGTGACTTGCCCAGAGTCACAAAGTTGGTAAATATCTGAGACTGGAGTTGAATTCAAGTCTTCCTGACACCAGACCCAGCATTCTATTCATTGAGCCACATAGCTAGGTAGTGGTATTATGTTCTAGTGGAGTTAGACCACCAGATTAAAAAATCTCCACTCTGCCATTCACAACCTGTGTGACCTGGGCTGAGTCACTTCAGCTTTAGGCCTCAGAATGAGGAGGTTGGACTAAATGACTTATAAAGTCCTTAGCAGATGTAGTGTCTAGTTAAAATCTAGGAACCCTTGAACAAAATTAGTAAAGGCTATGGATACAGTATATGTTTTTCCTCCTTGTTAACTTAGAGATTACTGTGTTTTATGGAACTTAAGAGGTTATGTAGTTTCAGTGAACCTGGGTTATTATTTTAAACACTTTCTTATTGGATATATAAAAATTTCAGTTTAGTTTGATCCTTTAGTACTTGTAGTCTATCACATTTTAGTTAAAATTGCATGAATACAATATTTTAGGCTTGTTCAAATATTTGCTTTTATTTTTCCTTTAATTTTCTGTGGTATTAAAAACCCCACTTATGTTTATAGATGTAAACTTTCAAAAGATCCCACTGTGTTATGCCATTGAGGACAGAAAAGTCATGTGTATTTGATAGTGCTAAGAGCTCATTAGAAAGAATAATATATATGTCTATATACATAAATAAAATCTTTTATGGATGGATATCTTTTATGGATATACATATGTCTTCGATCCATAAAAGGTTATGTACACATATATGTATTTGTCTATGAAAGGTCATACATATGTTACATTTATGTATGTATGTAGGCATTCCATCTGTCCATAAAAGGGTGTGTATGTGTGTATTCCTTCTTCTCTAATGAGGTCTTGGTAAGTACTGTCATTACAAGAAAATCAGGCCCTTTATACATAAAGTTTCATTAAAACTGTGTGGTTACATAATAATAGTGCTGATTTTCTGCCCTGAATTTAAAAGACTTTTGTTATTAATAGTGATCATATATACTGGTTGTGATGGTGAGAGAGTATATGGGGAGTTGTTTGTGACATTTTTTCGCAATAGTACCGACTGGTTTTCTACTTTATTTTCTGTTTGGTCAAAGAAACAATTTACCTTTTTAAAACAAAAATACGTTTAGATAAGTGATTTAACTTTCTTTATAAAATATTACAGTTCCATATGGTATAAAAATAGGCCTCAAAGTTGGTGTTTTACCTACACCTAAGGGTTTACATACTCTTTCTGCTTAGGAGTAGGTCTTCATAAAATAAACAAATTTAGTAATTATGGTTAATTTAGGCTCTTCTGGCAAAGACCAGGGCTTTCAAGTCCAAAGCCTCTACTGCTGTAGCCAATGCTGTAGCATTAGCCAATATGGAATGACTCTTTACATTGATCAAATAAGCCATTTGCCAGCTCTTTGCATCTTGTTATCAGTGCATTAAATAGGCCACGCTGAGGAGTCTTGAAGCAATTACCACTATAATTACAACATCTCCAACAATTTACCTTTACTGAGGACCTTGATATTAACTAGAAAAATTGCTCAACTTCCATTTCACTTTGTATTATTTTAAAATGTTTACCTGAAGCTTTCAAACACTTAAAAAAAACTCCTTTATTTTGTCCAAATTATATTGTTTACCATTAGAGATGTTTCAGATAGAGGATTTTTCTCTTAGGAATTCATAAAGTCTCTAATAAAAATAAATTTTAAGCAGCATTTATATAGTGCTTTAAGATTTACACCACTCAGACATTTCGCTTAATCTTCCTGTTTTTACCCATTTATGAAGAAAGTGAGACGGAGAGGCTAAATATATTTTTGTATATATTTAAACCCTAAATTTGTATCTGAACAAAACAAAAAGCATATCATGCATCCTTTTTAGTTGGAAAAATGGCCAATTGTGATAATACTGGAGAGATTCCGAAAAAACTTATTTTTAGATTCTTCTATTGAATTAAATTTTTTCTTTTGAAGAATTGGAGTAGATTCTTTTATTGAAATTCTGTCTTTGGGATAGCTGTACCACTGTTTCACTGGGATTTTAGTCCAACAGGTATTTTAGGATGAAATTTGCTCATGTCTTTCAGTGGTCAGAAGCAACTGTGGTATGATGGAATAGATCCTGAAATCCCCAAGTCAGGGGACAAGGTTCAAATTACAGATCTAATAATTATTAGCTATATGGAATAGGGATAGGAACGAGACCTATTAGCATAGGGAACTCCCAGGTGAGGAAATTCTTTCTGCCAATGCTGGGTATCGCCTTCTCTGCACCTTAGAGTCTTGGAGAGTTGTTTAGAGCTAAGTGACTTGCCCAGTGTCACAAATCCCTTCAGTGTCAGGTACATCCTGAGCCCAGATCTTTCCTAGCTTCAAGGCCAGCTCTCCATCCAATAGGCTATGCTGTCCCATATACATACTCTGTAAGATCCTAAGTAAATCACTTTTCCCTCTGAGCCTGAATTGTAAAGTAGAGGTAGTACTTTTACTACCCTTGTCTTAGAATAGGAAAGGTTTTGTAAACCTTGAAGATTGTTATATAAACGTGAGTTATTTTTCTAAGCTTATTGCTATTTTATTTTCTATTTCTATTTTATTTCTATTTTCTAGTTTATTTCTAAATTATTTTTCTATTTTTCTTCTTTTCTTAGCTAGGAGAAAGCTCCCTGTGTGTAGTCTTTTGTTATTTGACTGTTTCCAGATTCACTCCTGTAGTTAAAGAATGCATACTTTGTTTTTCAAGCTGTTCCTGAGTTTTTGTTTTATTGCTATCCTTTGTTTTCCTGATACACACCCCACCACCCTCCACCCCACTCCCACTTTGCGCTCTAGTAACAAAAACAGTTAAGCAAACCTATGCATTCCACACCCAGAGTCCCCTTTCTCAGACACATGTTTCTCTGAACTCTTGATTCTTTTTTTTTTTTTTATATCACACAGTAAGATTCTATTTCTTTAATGATCACAGTTGGTTCAGCCATTGACTAGACACTGGTCATCTACCTTGTTTTCAGTTTTTGTTGTCACCAAAATTGCCACTGAGGATATTTTTGTATCGATGGAGCCTTTTTGTCCTTGACTTCCTTGGGATACAAACCTCTTAGTAATTGGTTTATGGGTCAAGGGGCATGAATAATTTAGTGACTCTTCTCACAGAGTTTCAAACTTTTACAGAATACTTAGACCAATTGATAGCCCCATCAATACCATAGTCATGTGCCTGTCTCAGGCCCTCCTACATTCACTAGTTCTGTTTTTCATTGTCCTTGCCATCACTCCTGAATTTAAAATGACCACCACCACCTCAAAACCAAAATTATCTGAGTGAGAATTATAAGACCAATGCAAACAAGTTAATAGAATTATAGGTGTAGAGCTGGAAGGGGCTTAGTGTCTCTTGTAATCCAATCCCTTCATTTTGCAGATAAGGTGACCAAAGGCCAGGGGACACACAGACAGCTATGGCAGGACAGAGATTTAAATCCAAAGTCTCAGGGCAGAGCCAAGATGGCAGAGTAAAGGCAGAAATTTGCCTGAGCTCTCCCCTAAACCCCTCCAAATACCTTTAAATAATGGCTTTAAACAAATTCTAGTGTGTCAGAACCCACAAAAAGATGGAGTGAATCAATTTCCCAGCCCAAGCCAACTTAGAAGGTCAGCAAGAAAGGTCTGTTGCACCAGGGTGAGAGAGGAGCAACACAGGCCATACCAACACAGCAAACCAGAAGCAGGCCTCAGGAAACTGAACGACTGACAGCAGTGGCAGTTTCCAGACCTCTCAGCTCACAAGAGGAATAATGGGTCTGAAGTTGATTTACAGGGGTCCCTTTGCTGGCACTAGGGGGAGGGCTCTGTTGTACTGCCTATACTTGGGTCTGGGTGACAGTTCTGGGTCTTAGTCCCAGTGCAAGGAGGAACACTAGCACAGTAGAGCATGTGGCCTTAGCAGAGCAGGGACCCTGGTCACAAGTGTTGAAGAGAGTGCTTGTGATTGCTCACAAACCAGTGCACAGCACAGGAGAGTAGTAAATACACCTCTTCCTAGATCATGCCACCTTGGAAGAGCCAAAAACTTATAGGTCCCCAGAATTACAGCTGCATAAAAAAACATGAAGCTTGAGACAGTGCCCCCTCCACTTGGGAAGCAGAGCCCCATTTTAGCATAGAATTAAAAGTCAAGAAATAGACTGGAAAATGAGCAAATAATAGAAAGAAAATTCTGACCGTAAAAAGTTACTACGGTGACAAGGAAGATCAAAACATATGCTTAGAAGGTGATGACAGTCAATAAATTCATATTAAAAATCAAGTAAGAGAGGTGGAGGAAAAATTGGGAAGAGAAATGAGAGTGATGCAAGAAAATCATGAGAAAAGAGTCAACAGCTTGGTAAAGGAGACACACAAAAAAAATAAAGAAAATAACACCTTAAAAAACCATAGGCCAAATGGAAGAAGAGGCACAAAAATTCACTGAAGAGAAGAACTCCTTAAAAAGTAGAATTGTCCAAATGGAAAAGGAAGTACAAAAGTTAGCTAATGAAAATAATTCCTCAAAATTTAGAATTGGGCAAGTGAAAGCTAATGAGTTTCTGAGACAAAACGAAACAAAAAAAAATCAAAAGAATGAAAAATAGAAGAAAATGAGAAATATCTCATTGGAAAAACAACTAGGCTAGAAAATAGAGATAATTTAAGAATTACTAGACTACCTAAAAGTCATGATCAAAAAAAGAGCCTAGACATCATCTTTCCAGAAATTACAAAGGAAAACTGTCCTGATATTCTGGAACCAGAGAAATAGAAATTGAAAGAATCACCTCCTGAAAGAGATCCCAAAATGAAAACTTCCAGGAATATTATAGTGTAATGGTAATCAGGATGGGACTTTTTGCTGTTCTTCTCTGAAGTACCTTTAATGATTCTGGCCTTTGTTTGAATGGGGCAGATAAAATGGGATCTTTTTGACTTGGAATATTTCTCAGCACTAAGACAATGTAATGGTAATCAGGGCAGGACTTTTTGTTGATTTCTCCTTTGGAATGCTGAGGTAATTAAATACCTTTGATGAGTCTTGCTTTTCAAATGTAATGGCCAGCAAAATGGGATTTTTCACTGTTTGTTTTTTTTGAGAGCTTCTCAGCACTGAGGTAATCAGGTGCCCCAGGGCCCTGAGACTGGTATTGGTGTTTGAGTTTTGGGGGTCTTGCTCACTGGAAGAGTGCCATGTGACTTGAAGAGACTCTGGCCAGCCACGGTTAAGAGCCATGCACCTCCCCCCCCCCCCCCCCCCTTGTAAACCCTGATGTTAGGACTTTGTTAAACCCTGGTAACTATGAATTGAGATTTGAATCAGATAAGGTCTGTCTGTTGATCTTTGTAAGTTATTTGTATTTGCTCTGAAGTTCAGGGTGCTGGCTTTTCCTCCTGAACTAAGTGAGTTTATATATGTATGTCTGATTAAAGTGATATTGTTAACCTCTTAAAATTACTTTCCTTAGTAAAGCAGATCAAAAGAACCTGTGTTAGTGGCCTTCTGTGTGCTGGTTTTAGTTGGTTTTACACAGCCACAGTAGCTGCTAGCAAAATTGTTGCAACATATAGCCAAATTCCAGATCTCCCAGATCAAAAAGAAAATACTGTAAGCAGCCAAGAAGAAACAATTCAAATATCATGGAGCCACAGTCAGTATGATCCAAGATTTAGCAGCTTCTATATTAAAGGATTGATTGTGAAGGGCTTGGAATAGGATATTCTGGAGGGCAAAAGAGCTTGGATTACAAGAATCACCTACCCAGCAAAACTGTATAATCCTGCAGGGGAAAAATTGACATTCAGTGAAATGGAGGACTTTTAAGCATTCCTGATGAAAAGACCAGAGCTGAATAGAAAATTTGACTTTCAAATACAAGATGCAAAAGAAACATAAAAAGGTAAAGAGAACAGAGAAATCATAAGAGATTTGATAGGTTAAACTGTTTATATTCCTAAATGGGAAAATGATATTTGTAACTCCTAAAAACTTTCTCATTATTAGGGCAGTTAGAAGGGGTATACATAGACAGAAAGCAGAGGTGTGAGTTGACTGATGGTATGATTATCTAAAAAAAATCAAATTAGGGGATGAGAAAGAAGAATGCTCTAGGAGAAGGGGAAAGGGAGAGTTAGAATGGGATAAATTATCTAATGTAAAAGAGGCCTGACAGAGATTTTACAATGGAAGGGAAAGTGGGGGAAGTGGGAAGGGCACACACTCATTAGAATTGGCTCAAAGAGGAAATAATATACATACTCAATTGGGTGTAGAAATCTATCTTACCATACAGGAAAATATGAAAGGAAGGGGAAAAAAGAAGGGTAGGGGGAGTTGATAGAAGGGAGGGCAGTTTGGGGGAGTAAAAGTCAGAAGCAAAGCACTTTTGAGAATGGACAGGGTAAAAAGAGAGAGTTGGACAAATGTGGAAAATAGGATGGAGAGAAATACATGGTTGGTAATCACTACTATGAAAAAAAATTGTAGTGAGTTTCTCTGATAAAGACTTCATTTCTCAGACAGAAAACTGAGTCAAATTTATAGAAATGAATCATTCTCACTTGGTCAAAGGATATGAACAGGCAGTTTGCAGACAAAGTAATCAAAGCTATCTATAGTCATATGAAAAAATGCTCTAAATCACTTTAATGAGGGAAATGCAAATTAAAACAACTCAGAGCTACTACCTCATACCTGTCAGATTGGCTATATGGCAGAAAAGGAAAATTACAAATATTGGAGAAGATGTGGGAAAATGAAAACACTAGTGTACTATTAGTGTAGTTGTATACTGATTCAACCATTCTGAAGAGCAATTTGGAACTATGCCCAAAGGGCTGTTAAAACCATGCATACTCTGTGACCAAGCAATACCACTACTAGGTCTGTATCCCAAAGAGATAAAAAACAAAAAGGAAAAAGACCTATATGTACAAAAATATTTATAGCAGCTCTTTTAGTAGCAGCAAAGAATTAGAAATTGAGGGGATATCCATCAGTTGGGGAACGTCTGAACAAGTTGTTGCATATGATTCTGATGGAATGCTACTCTGCTGTAAAAAATGATGAGCAGGATGCTGGAAGAAAAACATGTAAAGATGTTCATGAACTGATACCAACTGAAATGAGCAGAACCAGGAGAACACCGTACACAGTAACAGCAATATCGTATGAGGATCTACTATGAATAACTTAGCTATTCTCAGCAATACAGTGATCCAAGACAATTCTGGAGGACTTGTGCTGTCCACCTCCAGAGGAAGAACTGGTAGAGCCTGAATGCAGATCAAAGATACTTTTTCTTTACTTTAATTTTCTTGGGTTTTTTTTTTTGGTCTGTGTTTTCTTTCACAGGATGACTTACATGGAAATGTGTTTTGCATGACACATGTATAACCTATACCAAATTGCTTGCCTTCTCAATGGGGGCAGGAGGCTGGGAGAGGGAGGGAGTGAGAGAATTTGGAACTCAGAATTTGAAAAAAAAATGTTAAAATTGTTTTTGCATGTAATTGGGGAAAAAATGAAATACTAAATAAGAAAAAAAATAAATCCAAGGCCTCTTAAAAGAATAACTCTTTGAAAGTGAATTTCAGATACCATGATGGCTTAAATGAATCCTTGAGCTCCCCCAGCTACAGGGACCAATGTCCTTAAATCTACATAATTATAATGTTGGCTATGGGAGAACTGAGTGTATTTCATGATCACTTTTTAGGACAGATAATTCATTATGGCTGGGCTTGCATAACTATAGATGTGATCAAGTCACTCTAGGTAACTGAGAACAGAACAGATTTTTGAGCTGCATTATCTTGCTGTACTGAATGATCGGGCAGTTCACACTGCCACTTTTTGGTTGCATAAACCTGGCCTTAAAGCACTACAGAAGTGTGTGTTATTGTTATTGCTATTGCTTTTTAAAAAATTTTCTGTGTTGGTTGAAAATGAAATAGACACACATTTTCTTCTCCTTTCCAACATATGTCTATTTACAAAATAAGACAACTTTTTCCATTTAGAGCCCCTTTTGGTTGTTGGTCAGTCGTTTTTCAGTTGTGTCTGACTCTTCATGACCCCATTTGGGGTTTTCTTAGCAAAGATACTGGAGCGGTTTGCCATTCCCTTCTCCAACTCATTTTACAGATGAGGAAACGGAGGTAAACAGGATTAAGTGACTTGCCCAGGGTCACATAACTAGTAAATATTTGAGGCCATATTTGAGCTCAGGAAGATGTGTCACTCAGCTTTCATCAGAACCCCATACGCCCTACAAAAATGGGCAGCTAGGTGGGGTAGTGGATAGAGTGCCGACCTGGGAAGACTTGAGTTCAAATGCAGCCTCAGATACTTACTGGCTGTGCAACCCGGGGCAAGTCACTTAACCCTGTTTGTCTCAGTTTCCTCATCTGTCAAAAGGGCTGGAGAAGGAAATGGCAAATTACTCCAGTATCTTTGCCAAGAAAACCCCAAATGGGATCATGAAGAGTTGGACATGACAGAAAAAAGGACTAAACAACAACAAAATTCCCTACAAAATTATATGAGTAGTTGGATATTCTAGAGTAATTGGTTGTATCAAAATACTTATTGTTTATGTAGTTTTTTTTTTAAACCTGTAGACAGAACCACAAGGCTGCTACATGGCCCAGTGGATAGACTACTGGGCCTGGAGTCGGGAAGACCTAAATTCAAATCTGGCCTCAGACAATTACTAGATGTGTGACCCTAGGCAAGTCTGCTTCAGTTTCTTCAGCTTCAGTAAAATAGGGATCATAATAACACCTCCCTCCCAGGGTTATTATGAGGATCAAATGAGATAATATTTGTAAAGTGCCTAATACATAGTAAATGATTAATAAATACTCATTCCCTTTCCCTCTTCCTACAAAATTTAGACATTTCCAAAAGGATATTTGATAACACAACAAAAGGTAAGTTTCTGTAGGTGAAAAATGTTAATGACGAGTTTTAATTTCGGTTTTACCTGATCCCAGGGAACAGTGACAAGCCTTGGTGCCTCTATAACTGTCAAAATACAGAGCTTTCAAAAAGTCTTAGTGAAATCTTAAGCTTTAATAACTACAGAGGTATGAATGCTACAAACTTACAAAGGACAACATTTAAAAGGTTATTTACAATTTAAAAATATTTCTTATTAAATATACTACTTACTAAAATTCAATATGATCATCTTCCTCTCTAAACTGCTCCAGCTGATTTTTGAACTTCATTAAAAAAAAAAAACTTTTATCAGCTGCTATTGGCAACTGAAAATATTGCATTTGCAATCCTTGCCTCATTCAAGGAATGAGGTTTTGATGCATATGTGACAGTTTTGATGTGACCCCACGAGAAAAAGTCTAATGGAGATAGATGGCCAAGAGGGCCTTCTATATTGATGTGGTGGGCGGAGGAAGTATCTTCCAGAAGCATAATGACAGGGTGCCCTGTATTGTTAAAAAAAACATTTGAATTTATCATTTAAAGTTCATAAAACTATATAATTGTAAATGGAATTTAAATAATTAAACTTTCAAGTGATTTTTAAAATAAATTTGTAACTTTTATGCTTCTGAAGTTATTTTAAAAAAGCAAAGTTTAAAACTGCACAAAGACTTTTGGGATGCCCTCTAAACAAATATGTGTTCTTCTACTGTGGATGAGTCCAGTATCCTACTTAATGATACCAGCCATTTCATATAAAGCAATATTCTATTCTAGTAAATATTGTACATGTGTTGTTGAGTCATTTCAGTTGTGTCTGACTCTTAGTGACCCCATTTGGGGTTTTCTTGGCAAAAATAATGGCGTGGTTTGCTATTTCCTTCTTCAGATGAGGCAAACAGGGTTAGGTGACTTGTCCGGGGTCACCCAGCCAGTAAGTGTCTGAGGTTGGATTTGAACTCAGGAAGATGAGTCTTCCTGATTCCAAGCTCAGTGCTCTGCCCACTACACCACTAGTTAAATATAATAAAGCTGTTTCTACACTCTTTGCTACAAAATGCTACTAACCCAAAGGGCTGACTGGCTATTTTTTCCCAGGCTAGCTCTACGCTACCAGAGAGGGTTAATAATCTTCAAACCGTAATAGTGTAGGGCTGTGGAACCTGGAGGCCTCAAGACAACGTGTGGTCCACTAAGTCCGCAAGTAGAGGCCTTTGTCTGAATCCTTGGATTCTGGTGCGAGTATGGCAAAGGACTGCCACTTGAGGACCTAGCGGGCCACCTGTGGCCTCAAGGCTGGAGGTTCCCCAAGTCTGATAGACAGACTGTCAGCGGATATTCAAAGCCTGACTTAACTTAGGAAAATAAAAGTGTTTTCAAAAGCATAAAGCTTTATACAAAGTTTTTTTCACCATTACTAGCTTGGTAATTCATGTAACAGTGGTACCATTTTTTGTGGTAGGTTTATAGCTAGCTATATGTAGTGCCGCTACAGAGCTTTTATAGGCTGTTTCCCTCCATGTCTCCATGGGAGTAAGTGAGGGATGTTTAATTTTGTCTCCCAAGTTTTACAATGTTTAATAGAACGAATCACAAATTTCCATTTGTAGAAAAAAAAATTTGTAGAGTGTTGTTGGTCCCAATCATTTTCTCTTTTTTTCCCCCTTCCTGGGTGGGGGTGTATGGCTTGGATAGATATGTGTGACTGAAGCTATACTCTTGCCGTAACTTGTAGGGTTGTTGTTGTTGGTAGTGGTGGTGGGAGTGGCGGTGGGGTGTGTGTGTGTGTGTGTGTGTGTGTGCAGATTCCCAGTCATTTTTAATGTGGTCAGCTTTTATTCAGATGCTCTAAAAGTGAGAGACTATTGAGTAGACAATTAATCGTTTGAGTTGTTTGGCTGTCCTCCACTCTCTGACCTGCCACGCCCAACCCCGCCCCCCCCAAAAGAAAAACCCAACAACAAAAAAACAAACCCAACCCAGCAACATACTATTCCTGCATTGTTTCTTTTACTTTTTACTTTCCTTTTTAGATGTGGTCGATTGCAGTTAAATTGTATAGAACTATTTCAGAACTCTTTGAGAGAAAAATCAGTTAAAACTTATAATACATGTTCTAAGAAAATGCACTGTTTAAAGTAGACTTAAAGAAGTAAGAATAAAATGACCCTACAGATAATTGCAATGTCCCTGATTCGGTGATGGCTTTGCCTCTAATTTACTTTGGACAAAATATGTGCATTTTTTAAACCTCAGCTGTTTGAATGTGAGGGTAGGGTGGTAGGAATATTAAATCACTACCCACTGTGTGGTATAAAATATTATTCTGTATGCTGAGAGATAGTCTAATATGAGGACTAACAAGATTAATGAAGAATCATGTTGAAAATGTTTCTTCAGAACCCTTTATATAATAGTTATAAGTTATGGTGGTGGTATTTTGGAGCAGCAGGTAAAATGCTTGGAGTCAGGATTCAAGTCTTGCCTCTGATACATATTAGTTATGTGATCATAGGCAAGCCACTTAAAGTCTTAGTGCCCTGGCAATTCTCTTAGAGCTGTAAATTCCAGAGTAGTTGCTGAGCTACATCAGTGGAGGGAGTTTCCACACTGTGAGTACCCTTTGGAGATGAAATTACAGATCCAGACCAAAAATAAAGGTAAAATATCAAAACAATGGAATGAAAAGCTATTTATTTTAGGTAGTATAAAACTCACTAGTTATGATCCTATGAAACACGATATGTTTTTTTTTTCTTGAACACAGATTGTTATCGAAATACTGGCTTTTTTTTTTTGCATTGTTCTAATTAATTTGAATTTAAAATGTTACTCAACATACTGATCAGCTGAAAGGGCAATAATGAGTTACCTTGGTTAAATTTTCTGGAGACTTTCTTGAAGACCTAGACTTGACTCTGAAATCCCAGGACTGAAATTAAAAATAAGAATTCTAGGTCACTTCAATGTTTGATGAAAGGATCCTTTCCATTCTAACTTTCCATCCATAATTCTCAGCATCCTGTTTTTATCTTAAGTTATCCTAAATATTTCCATTCAACACATTCCAATTCAACACATTTTTTTTTTGTGAAGGTCTGTTCTGGGAAAAAAAAAAGCAACTTAGATAAGACGAAGAATCACAGCATTTCAGTGTTGGAAGGGATTTTAGTGGGCCATCTAGTCAATTTATTCCTGTAAAAGAAGCCTGTCTGCAACATAGCAGACAAGTGGTTACCTAGGTTTTACTTTGAATACCTCCAATAAGAGGGAACCGGATTTGGAGTCAGAGATCTCAAGTTCATATACAGACTCTGACACTTAACTACCCATGGGGTCTTTAGTAAATCAGTTAACCTTTCTGGATCTCAGTTCTCTCATCTAAACTCTCATCTAAACTAAAACTAAAGAGTTGGAACAGATGACCCTAAAGGCTCTTCTAGTGCTGAACCTATGATTTTGTGATCCAGTGCCTTCTTGAGGTAGCTCATTCCACTTTAGTTTTGATTGTTAAAAAACAAAAAGGTTTTTCTTTACATGAACCCTAGAGTTTCTTTCTAACAACCACCCATCTCTTCTCATTCTAACTTTTGGGACCAAGCAGAACAAATCTACCTTTTCTTTCCCCTTGGAGCTTAAGATCTTTGGAAATATACATACACAGGTCAATCAATCAACCAGTAAACATTTATTAAGCACCTACTACATGCCAGGCTTTGGAGTTACAAAAAGAGACAAAAAAAAAAAAACCAGTTCCTACCTTCAAGCGATTTATAACCTAGTAGGGGAGACAATATGCAAACACATGTACAAAACAAGCTCTATATGGGATAAATAGGAAATAATTAATAAATAGAGGGGAAGGCACTACAATTAGTAGAGGTTGAAGAAGGCATCCAGGAAAAGGCGAGATTTTAGTTGTAACTTAATGGAAGTCAGGGAGGTCAGTAGATAGAGCTTAGGAGGGACAACGTTTCAGGCATGAAGGAAAAAATGCCCAGTCAAGAGATGGAGTTTCTTGTTCATGGTAAAGGATTTGGGGGTAGGAGCGGATTTCTTTTCATCTGTAGGCTAAGGAGAATACTGTATTTATAACAACCTCATAGAATTACTGAGAGGATCAAGTGAGATAATGTTAAGTGTTTTGCAAACTGATATAAGTGTAAATTATTATTGATTTCTAAAATATGAGTTTGATTTCCAGATTGGGTTACCATTTTGGTGATGTCCCATCCTAGAATGTCAAAATCCACAAAATCTGTTATGCAGTTTAATGTAACGTATAATTGATGTTAAAGACAGGCCTCTGACAAGGATCACAGGCAAAGAGTGGAGAGAGAGAGAGAGTAAGTATGGTGGCAGCAAGGTTTCAAATCCCTATTAACATCCAACAGATGTATCTTGGGTCAATATAATTTAACTCCCTTTTTTACCTAGTAATTCACGGGGAGAGGGTTCCATGAATTATCCACATTACTGAAAAGAAAATTATATTTTTGGACTGAATCCTAACTCTCTAAGTCTTCTTACACTTTAATTCCTTCCTTGGTGTTACTTAAACTCCCATCTCTTGATTTCTGTGTATTTTTGCCGGCTGTCCCCCACACTTAGAATGCTCTCCCTCCTCACCTCTGCCTCCTGGCTACTCCTAATTTCCTTCAAGTCTTAGTTAAAAATTGAAGAAAGGAAATGTGAGCTGTGAAAATCTAGGCATCCCAGTCCCAAATGTTCAAACAGACTCTTTGTGCCTGACCTGTGATAGAACCTTCTGAATTCATGTTGGTCTGATCGGCCACAGTTGAACACACTGTACCTTGACCCTAACATCATGATGTCATTGGTTGTCTTCTAGTAAGGAGGAATGACAACAGACAACAAAAATTCCACCTTCTGCTATAATCCTTTACTATTCCCCCTTAATGCTTGTGCCTTCCTTCTGAGATGGCCTCCAATCTAACATATATATGTATAAATATAGGCGTATGTATATGCATGTATATGTATATACACATGTATACATATATACACATACATACATATATATATATATATATATATATCAAGAGAAAGATTTATATACCTGTATATCTCTTGTATCTACATATTTGTTTACAGGCTGTCTCTCCTATTAAAAAGTAAGTTCTTTGTGGGCAGAGCATAGTGCCTTCCACATAGTAAGTGTTTAAAAAGTGCTTGTTGATTGACAGTACTTTTGCAGATTGTACCATTCCCAGACTAGTCCTGTATAAGTAAATCAACTATTAGAATAAATTCTCTCCTCCCATTTCTCAGCTTCCTGCCCCACGATATTTTCTTAAATGTTGGTACATTTTGCTGAGTAAACTTTTGGGGGGCAAAGAGTTGGTGATCTTACCTCCACTAAGGCTATTTACTTTTCACTCTATAACCATAGGAGGTTTGGTGGTATTTCCAGGCCAATGGAAACTTATCTCCATCATACTTTCAGCTTGTTAACAACAACAGCTAAATATAATTCACTTTGTTGACAATGCTATTGGGCTTAATAAAACTGAAGATAAAGCATAGAAAGCCTTACACTATCAATAAAATCAGTTTTGAAAAAAAATTCATCTTGTAAAGGAAACATTTAAATATCACTTGTTGTCTGTTAACAGACATATTTTCACCAAAACAAACTGCATCTTGTAAAAACCCTTATTTTTTGATGATTCTTCGTTTAAGAAATAACAATTCATAGCATGTAGTTGCCTGGACAATATAAAAAGGGCAGAGGAGCTTGTTCTTTAGATATATTAAACATTATGCAATGATTTATTTTAAGGTTAGTATACTATATTAGAAAATTATGAGATTAATTGCCTGGCCACTGGAAGTCTTTCTGAACGTCACAGAGAAAAGGCATGTAATTGCAGAAATAAATCAGAGACATCCAGTCTCTTCCTGTGTGTCAATAATTAAAAGGACTCATGATGTTATAGAGAATGGTTACAAATTGTCATAGCTTCTTGGGCTGAATCCTTTAGAGAATGTTTAATCTAGTCCATTCTAGGAGGCATTGCTCTTAAATTTTTCAAGATGAATAGCTGCTTGCTATATTCTTTCAAATAGCTTCACATGGAGATTTTTACAATTTTGAAAGTTTCATTCAGTGTTTCATAATCCTCAGAGTTGTAAAGTACTTCCCGATATCTTTTAGAGTACATTCTTCTTACACTTTAAGCCTGATTGACCAACTTGGTTCAAAATCCTTTCCATCGTGCAATGTTGTGGTGACCCTTCTCTTTCGGTGTTGGCAATCTGGTTCTGGGACTTCTTGAATTTTGAGGGTAGTACGCAACCCAGCATAAATACCAGCCTAGCACCTGCTGGACCTTTGAATACTTTGTCACTAGAAAATATTCCTCCGGATCTAATTATAAGTTTTATATCATTGACTGGGGAAAAGGGCATTTGGGTTAAGGTATATTGGTAGATTTGAATCAGAAAATGCAGGTCATTTATGGTATACTGGAGGAAGCCATAGCTTCTTTAGAGTGCAGCTCTAAGACTACCTGTATGACTTTGGGCAAGATACTTCATTTTCCTGAGCCTCAGTATCTTTATCTATAAAATGAGAGGGTTGGATTAGATGGTCTCTGTGGTTCATCTATGTCTAGAGCAATCACTCCTGATGATTATATCCACTGTTCCCATTCCTTCAATCAAGCAACAAGCATTTATAAGTTCCTGGCATATACCAGTCACTGTGCAAAGCATCAGGGGTACAAAGACAAATAGTTCTGGTTGGAGGGAGTGGAACAGAGGGTGGAGTAGGGTGGGGTTATGTCCATACTAACTTTATTGTAAGGCTTCAAAAAAATGATCTGGAACTTTTCTGAGAGGCCTCTCTAGTCTTGCATTTGCCCAGAGGTTCAATTGTTTCAAGAGCTATCTCAAAAGTTTGAAAATGTTCCCTTTCCTTAAGATCTCTCCCTTTAAGCTGCCACCTTTGGATCTGAAATGTGTATGGGAAAGAGACTAAGGAGTAGAAGCTTGTCTTTAATAAATATAATTCCTGAAACTATCCAGTTTCCTGGTGCTTATCCTGAGCAAGGATAGCCTGGCATTGGAGCAGACTCTCTGGGGCAGGTACGGGAGTCACCTAAGAGGATGACCTCTTCTGTTTATCAGTTGGGCTCAGTTCAAGCTCTCTGGCAAGTCTTTTATTCAGCTTCTTCTATTCTGTAGTCTTCTAGAAGGTCCTTGAATAAGCTGACTTCTTTACCTTTATATATTCAGAACTATGGACTTGGAATCAGAGGATTTGGGTTCAAATCCTACTTCTGATGCTTACTTGCAATGTGACCCTAGGTGCGATCTCCAGTTTCCTCATCTGTCACACAAGAGGGTTGGACAAAAATGACCTCCAGGGCCTCCTCCAGCTCTAAATCTACAATAGGAAGTCTGTCACTATGAGCTTCACAGCCTTTTCATTTTACTCAGACCATTAAGAATTGGCCAACACAATTATATTGCAAATTACCTCCAAATCTTTTATTTTCTAGCATTAATAGCCATAATTACTAATAATTAAAAGCTCCTAGGTAGTGTAGTGTATTGAGCTCTGGATCTAAGATCAGAAAGATTGGAGGTTAAATCCACTCTCAGATATTAGCTGTGTGACCTTAGGCAAGCCACTTCACTTCAGTTTTATCCCCTATAAAATGGGGATATTAGCACCTACATCCCAGGGTTGTTGTGAGGAACAGTGAGTTAATATTTATAAAGCACTTAGCACGTTGCTTGGCACACAGTAGGTGTCGTTATTATTATGATTAATATTTCCCATAGGGCTCCTCATTGACGATGACCCTTCCGGTTCCAAGATTGCATGATACCTATCCCTTTGTTCAGGTTAATTGCTGGGGTTCTTTTCCAAGTTGGCCACCCCTCCCCCAAGTTTCAGGACCCCAAGTAAACACCGTATTCTTTCAAAATCTTGATTGATATTGAACAAATGGGTAGATTTCTTCATACGTCCCGTCCTTCACTTGTTAAGGTCCTGCAATCCCATACAGATTAGTTACCACTTGGAGGAACAGAGGCCCTGTTTTTTTCCTACCTCCTACCTCTACTGCCTTTTTTTTTTGGTAGTTTCCAGCACTCTGGTTGAGCTAATAGTATAATCCCTCATTGAAAAGGGGGACATCCTAATTATCCAGATTCAAAACTCGCATATTTTTTGATCCTTCTTTTTCCTTTATCCCCTTATTCAACATCACCAAGTTCTATTAATATTTCCTCTGAAATGTGTTTCACATCCATTTGTCTCTCTCTGCCACTACATTAATCTGGGATAGGAGTTTTTAACCCAGATCCATGGGTTTAAAAATATTTTAATAATTACATTTTAATATAATTGGTTTCCTTTGCAATCCTATGTATTTTATGCATCGAACAACATTCTGAGAAGAGATTCATGGGCTTCACTAGTCTGCCAAAGGAGGCTATGATACAAAAAGCCCTTGGTTTAGGGCCTTGGTTCTGGATTATGAATATAGTTTTCTAAATGTTTTCTCTCCTAAATTTTCCTGTCTTTAATCCATATTACACCTCACCATAGATTAATCTTCCTTTCATCGTGGTACACTCCCTTCTTAAATATCACCAAAGGTCCTCCAAAGAGGAAATTCTCCACCCCAGCATTCAGGGTTCTGGTCCCATATTACCTAGCCACTGTTATCACTCATTATCCTCCAAAACTAGCCCTCTGCTCAGCTCATGCTAGCCTTCCCCTTGTTCAACAAACAAACCCTGCCCATTCTGGCACCTATGAGTGGACTGCTCAAGCTATGCCCTCTCACCCAGAAGGCTTTTCCCATCCTCCCTTTTTATCTAAATCCTTCCACAAGTCCTTTCCAGTTCTCTCCAGCCTTCCGTTTTGAGAATGTCCTAAACCAGTTAAAATATTTATCATTTATTTTGGCATCTTTCTGCATCCTGCATTGTATTGTTACTCATCTGTTCCATATGGCAGGCCTCATCTACTAGAGTATAAACACATAGGAAAGGGGTAGGCATATAGAAAGTGACAAAATTACTCAGACATTTACTAGCTGTGTGACCCTGGCCAAGTCACTTAACCTATCTAGGTCTGCGTCCTCATTTGTAAAATGAGGGGGCTGAACTCAATGTAGTCTAGGTTTAGGGCTGGGTAGCATACAGTAGATATACCACTGCACCTGAAGACAGATTCAGTCAATTCAGACCCTGTCTCTGACACTAACTAGCTGTGTGAGCTGGGATGAGTCATTTAACCTCTGTCTGTCTCAGTTTCTTTGTCTGTAAAATGAGGATAACAACAGCACCTACCTCCCAAAGTTTTTGTGAAAATAAAATGAGATATGTGCTTTGTTATTTTATTATTATTAAGCTGATCTTATTAAACTATAAATAAATAAATGGTGGTCTTGAGTAGAGGTAGAAGGTATGGATTAACTTAGGGATGTGTATATACCACACGTATGGTATATGAGCAATTTTCTTCTATTTGCTTATTAGTAATGGCAGGAGTGTTCTGGTACTGAATTTCTAACATCCCATGTCAAGTGCAATCTTCATGGTGGGATGGCAGTTAATTAATGGTAATAACAGTTTAACTTCTCCATGCTTTCAGGTTCATGTAGCACTTCATGTCCTTTATTTCATTTGATCTTATCAACAACTCCATGAAGCAGGTAGAACAAGTATTATTATAATTACAGATGAGAAAGCTCAGACTTGGAGTTCAAGTGGCCAAATTCAGATGAGAATCCTAGTCTTCTGACTCCAAGTCAAATACATTGCCAGCTGTTTCATCCTATTGCCTCCCAACAAGAAATACATAGCACATACACCCCAAGATGCCAAACTATATCAACTAAGTTTAATGTTAGCAAAGTTGTTTTTTAAGAAATGTTCATTTATTCATAGCAGAGAGCATAGAATAGATTTAGAGCTAGAAGGTACATTAGAAGCCACTTAGTAAGAGCTCCTTCTTTTTATGGATGAAGAAATAGAGGCTCACTGAGATTAAGTGACTTGCCCTGGGTCATACAACTAGTAAGGGTCAGAGGTTTGATGCAAACTTTGGTCTTTTTGACTCCCAAGTACAAGGATTCCCTATCTGTTGGAATCATAATAAAGCTGTCCCCTCCCCCCACCCCAATATTCTAACTTCCTCATAGGCCCCACTGAACAGCAGGCCCACTGCCTCTACCTAGCCACTCACCACTTTGTCACTCTTTGTGCTTGGCTTAAAGCCTGACAGACCCCCATTTGGGTTAAAATTGACATCTAATAGTGGCAAAGGTGAAGGGTAGGAAAGAAAAAGCTAATCTTCCCCCATCCCCTAAGTCTTTTAAAACAGCCTTGGGGCACAATAGCAACCATATGAAATTTTCAGGTAAAAATGGTAATAATGGTTAAATAGAATCCCCTTACCCTCTTTAAAACAATGAAGAGATTTCCAAACATTCTAATTCCACTCTGAGGACAATAAAAATGTGTTGACATATCTATATCATACACTATTGATTACCTGGGGATATCACTTTGAGTGATGTACGTGGTAGTCTGCTCTTACAACTTGACAAATCCCTGGAGTTTGGTCTGGCTCAAGCTACCTTAAGAACATGTTTTTATATTAGGACAGTCTCATAAAAGGACTGGTTGCAGTCCAGATGTGCCTCCAAGAGGTCTAGCTGACTTTAATTCTAGCCTCCGAGGACCTAGATTAATTAGGTACTTGGAGGATTTGGTTTGGCTTAGGAGGGAGCTTGAGGAGCCCTGGGCTGATCTACTTTCTCCTTCTCTAAACCTAAGACTCTTCAGGACAATAAAATCAGATTGACTCCTGGTAGTCACAAGGTCCCTGTGATTAGATGTGAGCATGTAAGACTAGTGATCATTTATTTCAGCATCTTCTGCAACACAAGCAGGCAGGGCATTTTTACACCCTTGTGGGGAGATTCAAAATGATGTACCACCTGGCGAGGGAATTTTTTTTTCTTCACATAGTGAATTGTAGCTACTCCATTGGGTTCGTTTAGAACCAAAATGACCATTTAACCACTTGGCTTGGGAATTGCCTAAGAGGATAAATTCTAGGCATCTATCCCATTGTTTTTAACACAAAGATCACTCTTGCTGTTCCATAAACAAATTTCGATTATGGTGGAATGTTCAATAACATACCAGTAGGGAGCAAATAAGACGACAGTGGTAAGCAGCCACCTTAACCTAATTCTAACCTTCCTAGCTGCAGGTTCATATGAATGAAGGAAGGAAGCCAAAGAATTAGACAATGAGGAAAAGGCATAATTGGGCCAAAGGGTGGAACTAAGAAATTCTCAGAGGCAGCATTGTCTGGCAACAAACTGCCAGTCAGGAGTTCTGGGCTTCAGTCCTAATTTAGTCCTGACTAGTTGAATGTGTGTGTGCATTTCTGTTGTTTTTGTTTCTGTTTGTAGGGCATATAGAAGTGTTGTGTTTTATATGTATATATATATATATATTCTTATCAATTTTAATAAAATATGGCCTTACTCTTACTTTATAATATGTTTAATACTTTACTCTCTTATGTTACCAGCAGCTTTCTCAACTCTCATTTTCAAGAAATTGAAAATACTGAAGGCACAAAGACAAGCATTCATGACTTTTCACCTCTGACTTTTTATAATACTTAGCCTGAGAAATGAGTTATTTATAAAACTGTGTTGCTGAATGAGACCTATCTAAAAAGAGAGCATAGAATGACATTCTGCTAGTCATTCCTCAAGGTATTTGGAGTCTATATTTTTGCTGTTCTCTAAATTATAGTGCTGGTTTGTTATAGGATATCCAACAAAGGACGACTCTGACTCTGTGGTTTTCATTTTTAAAAGTGGATTTAAAATGTTAATAAGATATGTGAGGAATAAATAAAAGAATAATACCCATGCAGTAAAATCATAAACACTATATGATGATAAATGGAATGAATGTTTAAAGTATCATCAACTAATGAAAATGTGCCAGACACACAAACCCACCCCAAGGATCCTGTCATCTCGAAGAGAGAATAGAAAGGCGATCAGGCCATAACTGAAAAGTTGGTGAAGTTCATCTTGAGCACCCTCTTGACTCCTTTTTCAGCATTTTTTTTTACCCCCGTCAGCACTCCCTACCCTTTCCCTGTCTTATGCATATCACCATCAGGCCTTACCTTCTTCATTTAAAATGAAATCAAAACTTAAGACAGGTCTCCAAACATTTTAAGAGATCTACCTTTCACTTTTCTTAAGTGAAAAGACCACTGGAGAAGAGATATGATTTGACATGGCAATAACCCAACCCTAGCCTTTAAAAAAAAGAAAACAAAAAACTCCTGTGTACCACAGGTATGGGACCATGTCATTAAGGGCCAGCCTGTGATCAATCTATTCCACTTTATAGATGGAATGGTCAATCATGTTTAGTCCCCCAGCTTACAGTGTAATTTCTCCTTGAGATTGTTTTATTTTGGTTTTGAAGATTCAAAGGATCTCAAATTTTAGAGTTTTAGTTTCTGAGGCAAGGGTGGGAGAGATACTTGAGGGATAGAACATTAGAATGTAAATTCCTTGAGACTAGGTATTATTTACTTTTTATTTGTATCCCTAGTGCCTAGTACTGTGCCAGTCATATAGTAAGTGCCTGATAAATGCTTGTTGATTGATGGATTTATCCTACAACATAAGCAGCTCCACCTACTCGTAAAATCAGTCCCGGTATAGTTATTAGTCTATATTCATTCTGTGAAAGGGTATGTAATACTTGGCTTTTTGACGATCCATCCAGCTCATAACTGAATTTGACAAGAAATTATTGAGATTATACTTGGTGGCTCGACCCACACAAGTGTAATGACTCTGTATGGCCTGTTTTCAATGGGAAGGGGAGATTCTAGGGGGAGGGGAGAGGATGAGTCATGCTTGGAATTATTTCTATCTTTGTACATGGCTGCTGTTGGTAGACTTTATTAGTTGGAGGCTTCAGTAGTGTTATTGTTAAGATTAAGTGATAATTGAAGGGAAAAATGGGTTCATTTCCTGTTGAAATAAATTAACTTCCTCTTGAGACCTAAAAGGAGATAGTGAAGACATAAGATTGTGAGTTTTAGGAATTTGGTACTGAAGAGTACGCAAATTGCTTAAAGTCATAACTGTGGCTGAAATTTGAAAACCTTTTTTTGATCTTATTTGAAATGCCATTAGGTGATGTTAATTTTCAGCTAAAACAAAGCCTAGGAATTGAGATTCACCACTTCTGTTTCTTGCCCTGCCTTTCTACACAGGGTATGACCATTTAAAATAAAACACTGAGGAAATCACATTATATGGACACGCTTTTGTGCAACAATTGAAGAAGAATGTGAGCGACACATTTCCACCTCCTAGAATATACAGCTGTGCATGAATGTTATGGTTACCTTCCACTTCAGTGTGCTGTGTTGCCATTTCTAGATAAGCTTCTTAAAACAGAATTACTTCTAGTTTAATTACTCTAATAAATTTTGCTTCCCCTTAATCTGCCAGAGGAAAAGATGACTCATTTATAGTACTATGGCATCTCCTACCTACTTAATGCAATGGGCACTTTCAATAGGCTTTTTCAGTAGCTTAAACAATTTTTTTTGAAGTAATTATATTTTACAGAAATTGCATCCATACTTATCTTGAGGACCCTCTTTCAGGAAGTGGCTTCCCTGCTTTTGGGGCTGCTTCCATTAACAAAGTTTCATGGAATAGTCTGAAAACTTGATCCAGGCAGTTCCCTAGAAGAGGTTCAGAGAGCTAATAACTAACATTCATACAATGCTTTAAGGTTTGTGAAGGATGTTACATGTTATCTCACTTGATCCTGACAATAACTATGCCATGTAAGTACAATTATTATTCTGGTTTTGCAGATGAGGAACCTGAGGCTGACAGGTTAAATAACTTGTCCAGAGCCCCACCTGAGGGTCTGAGAGGCAGGATTCACTCTTCTTCTTGACTCCAAGTCTAGTACTTTATGCATCATGTCACCTAGCTTTCTGATGCTAAAGAGATTGGCCACCTTGATGTGGATTTTGTGGGTTCTCTTGCCCCCTAAAAAATTCCCTTCTTGTGGCATGCAGAATTGTTAAGGTAAGAATTTTCCATCCCAGGCAGGGGAGGTATTATAATAGACCTTTATTCGGTAATGAATTCAAAATGGAAATAGGGTATCCTCCCACTCCTCTGTGTCTCTCTTCAAGCCTCCAGGATCCCAGCGCTCTCACGTTGTTCTAAGTCCCGCACTGGTGCGCCCCAGCATAATTTAAGCTCCAAAATTATCTCCCATATATTGACATAAGGTAGAACATCACCATCCACTGTTTTAAATGTTCCAGCCTAGATCATTTTGATAATGAACTGGGGCACAAAGAGGAGCTCCCAGGATGAAATGCTACTGAATTAGGGAGTATGGTTCTTACTCATAGTACTGGGGACTGAACTCTGTGTTATCACTTTAATCAAGAGGATGGCCACACTTGGTACCCAAGATATGGTTCCTGCTCTTAAGGACTCAAGGAATTCAGTAGTTTACTAAGTAGATAAGATCAAAGAGAACCTCTTTGAGTGAAATAGAAATACATTTCTTCATCACTCAAAGTGTGTTGTTTTAATGTACCTAACAAGTATGGATATCTAAGAATGAGAGGGTAATAGGCAGTGAGTCCCTAATCTATGAATGTTATGTATTAATTAGTTGATTCATCAATTCACCAAATCTTTCTAGGCATTGTTCTATGCAGCGTATCTATGCTTGGCCTCGGGAAGAAACAAAAATAAATGAGACGTTAAAGGTTTTCAATCTAGTAGTGTAGAGAGGACATTCAAATGGATCTGTGATCTTATTCATTTGAGAGTCCCTCCAACAAGACAGATCCCAACCCATCAACACCTGCCCATCCATACCTGCCCTTCTGTACCTGCTCATCTTATTATGTACCTCCGTCCATCTTCTCCCAAGAAACTCACTACAAGGGGTCCACCCAATACTCTGGAGGCCTTCCTCAATTTCTCCCAATATGGTGATGGAATCAGAGGAACATTATTGTTGTCCTCCAGTCATCCGTTGCTCTGGCCCCATGACCAGGTTGTCCTTTTTTTCCTCCATCATAAGCTTTCTTGATGTTATTCTTTGCTCTTGTTCATCTTTGGTGTGCCTCGCAAAGTTGCAGACTGCTCAGGTCCATGAAGTACCTCTTCAGTGCCCTCAGTGATGAACATTTTTAGTTCTTTGGAGGCAGTGGTTGCATCCTGTGTCAGAGTTGTACAGCAACACCAGTAAAGTGTTAGTATTGAAAAGCTGGGCCTCCTATGCAGATAAATATGACACAAACTTGAATGTGATAGAGGACCATAAACACATAAATAGGACTACATGATATGATATCAGAAAATTGAGAGGTCATGGAACTGATCAGAACTTACAGGAACAGTTGATTTCTGGGTCTTGGAAGAAGAGACTATGTGACATTGCAGGTTGGTTGGTTGTTGTCCTTCATTCTCAAAGAGGACCCAAATGACATCACTATGCTAGAGTTAAGTTTCAATGTGTCTGACTGTGGCTGATCAGACCAATACGAGCTCAGAATGCTCTACCACAGGTTGGGCACAAATAGTCAGTGTGAACATATAAGAAAAAGGAAGTTAGAGCTAGCCTTAGCCAAAGTTTTGAAATAAGTGAAGTTTTCCTTTGGTACTCTCTTACTTCCTAGAACCTCTTTCCTTGTGCTCCCAGATACCCTTTGGCCTTGTGGGATCCATTGAGCCCATACCTAGACCTACTGCAGCACTAAAAATAATCTTTGTGCTAAAACATTCTCTGATCCTCTTTCCTCTTTCATAAAAGCCCTTAAAACAGCTGATTTTGTTGGTTCGAATCTGGACTCTCCTACCTACCGTGTGTGTGTGTGTGTGTGTGTGTGTGTGTGTGTGTGTGTGTGTGTGAGACCTTGGTTAAGTTACTATACTTCTCTGGGGCTCATTTCCTCACTTGTCAAATGAAGGCATCGGATTAGATATCTAGGCTCCTAGAATCTCTTCCAGCCTTGAAGCTATGATCCTATGGTCCTCCTAGAAACATTTTTAGAAGCAAAACTATTCTTTAATTGTTGGAATTAGAATGCTTTAGAACTTTTGGTTAAGCAGATGATTTCATAGGTCTGGGTGTTCCCCCTCAACCAGAAAAATAACAACCAGTCCATGCCTTTGCATCCCTCTCAGCTTTTTTTTTCTCGTAAATCCTACATCAAGGATCAACCTGGTGCACTGAAGGCAGAATTACTAGTTATGAGAGATGGAAATATCAACCCCTTCCTGACCAGGAATCCCCCCTACAATAGCCTCAGTGGGTAGTCATTCTACCTTGCAGACCTCTAGTAAGAAGAACTCTACCACCTTCTGGAGGAGCTCATTCCACTTTCTGGATATATTAAAAGCTGGGAAATTGTTCTCGAAGTTCGTTCTATATCTGTCTTTTTGTAACTTCTCATTGTTTCTAGTTCTGCTCCATGTGACCAAGTCTAATCCCTCTCACGAAATATAGTTCTTCAAGCACCTGAATATAAACAAGCTCCATCTCTTCCCCCCTCCCCAGTTAATTATTAGTTTTATTATTAATTTATTATTTATTGATATACTTATTATTATAAATTATTTATTATTAATTATGATTTAAACTCAGGTCTTCAATATTCCAAGGCCAGCATTCTATCCACTATGCTGTGGTCCCTCTCAAAAGCTTGCTTTCCTACGCATCCATAGAGCTTATAAAGTTTAAGTAAAGTTCAGGATTTTGCTTCCACTTCCCTAGCTTGTTTAAGATGGAAGCAGCTTAGGATAGAAGGAAGCCCATCGATTCTGAGTGAGAGTTCTAGGTTTTGGAGCCTGCCTTTTAATACTTATTATATGTGTGACCTTGAGAACGTAATTTCATTTCCCCAGGCTTCAGCTTGTCCATCTGTACAACGAAGGGGTTGCAATACATGGCTTTTGGGGGCCCTTGCAGCTTCCCTACATATTCTGCAAACACTCTTCCTAGCAGTAATCCTCTGTACAAACTGTCAGGAAGATGACTTTTACTTGCATTGTTTGGATGCAAACCAGAACTTGCTTCTGCTAATTTGTTTCCCTTTAATGCTTAATGCTGCAACCAGGGATCATTTTTATTGGCTACCTCAGGCAGCTAGGACTGCCAGAGTTGCTCCATTTTCATCTCTGAGCTGTTCTCTGTTACATTGGTTCCACATGCTGCTAGGGTGGAGACATCAGTTAAATTCCCAGCACAGCCGGTCAGGCCAGGAAAGGCAACTGTGGTGAGTGGCAGTGACTCTCTGAAATCCTGATTAGGGGAGAACACAGGATTTTCTCAGAGTGGTTTTTGCCCAAGAGGAAAGGGGGAAAAATGGAAATAGAGTTTCAGCTTGACCTTAAAACCCCTGTGATCTCAATCCGCAGAACTGAGTGAGGGTCATTTCTTACTCAGCTTCTCCATGGTGCAGCCTGAGGTAATGGATAGTCATGCTTTGTCATCTTTAGGAGTAAGTGAGCAGCTGAGTGTTTTAATCTCTGAAAAACAAAAGTCCCTCTGTCAATTTGGGCTTCAAGCGGTTGTTTTATGTTTTGTCGACACAGAAGCTTTGGTGTTTGGTATTAAAAAAGAATTTTTCTGAATTTGAATATGGATAAAATGGGCTTAAACATTTGTTCACAAACTGCCTTCCCTCCCCCCCCCCCCCCCCCCGCCCCACTCCTCCCATCCCTCCTTGGAAAGGAGGTCTGTTAGAGTGGGAGGGGCGTGTCTGTCTGGTGTCATGGATCAAATATGCATGTCTTGGGCACCTACTATAGTGAAAAGCACCCTGCTAGGCCCTGTGGTGCATACAAAGAAACATGGTCCCTGCTCTCAAGAAACTTATAGTCTAGTCACAGATGTTGTTTTATGGACCTCTTTGGCAGTATTGGAAGCCTGTGGACTTCTCAGAACAATGCTTTTAAATGCATAAAGTAAGGTAAAATGTAAATGAGATTACAAGGGAAGCCAATTATTTTGAAATAGAGTTATCAAAATATTTTTTAAAAAAAAGAATATAAAAAAGTCCACAAATTTATGGATCCCAGGTTAAGGACTCTTGGTCTAGTAAGAGAAATAGGATAGACAAACAAAGATAACTAAGGGAAAGACCAATAAAGAAGCACCCAATGAATAGTACTGCCATTATTATATACTATTCTTTTCATAATAATTAAGAAAGCTTCCGAGTCAATAACACTTCATGGTTGCAGAACGCTTTATAGACCTCCTCTCATGAGTTTTATAAGCAACTGGCATTGTTATGCTGAAAACACCTTGTGAACCTCAAAACACTATTGAAGGGTGAGAGGTAACCCCCCACTTTACAGAGAAGGATATTGGGGCACAGGGAGGTTGGGACTTGCCCGAGGTCCTATCGCTGTACCTCATTACTATTGAGATTCAGTAGGAGGGCTGGTAATTCAGGCTAGGATGGCTGGTAAAGGCTTCATGGAGGAAACCAGTCCTGAAAGATGGGTATGACTTTGTTAAAGAGGAAAGAGGTAGGCTTTTCAGGGGAGAAGAATATCACAGGCAAAGATGCAAGAGTGAAAAAAGTCAAGGTTTGACTGAACTAGAAGGTTTGTGTAATGGAATAATGGACAGAAAGGATGGAAAAATAAGATTGGGGCTAGATTGTGAAGATCCTTGAAGAAGCTAAGGAATTTGGACTTTATGTTTGTTTCAGCAATCCAGCTAGTAGCTGCTGTGGGGGTGTAAAACCAACAACAATCAGCTCACAGAATGCTGCAAGCCCAGGTTCTTTTGATCTGCTTTACAGAAAGCAACATTAAGGGGTTAACGATCTTACTTTAATCCAGCATACGAATATCATTCACTTAGTTCAGGGGAAAAAGTCAGCACCCTGAACTTCAGAGCAAATACAAACAAATTACAAACATACATTTATAAACAGACCAACTACAATTCATAGTTACCAACATCTGAGTTCAACCAGGAGCTTGACAACAGCTGGCTCAGAGTCATGCATCACTACTGCTGCAGGTCAGAGCTCCGAAAAAAGAAAGCCAACTCCTGGTTTTATATATCTTGTTCAGGATCAAAGGTGAATCACACATGAGACTCACCCACATGACCTAACATTGTTACAAAAATGCGACTTAAACCCACGTGGTCTAAAAGCCTCTGATGTCACAAACATGTCACTCAAACCCATGTAACTAGGCTTTCCCTTGAGGCAAGGAGGTCACCAAAGACTCCTAATTTAATCAAGGAAACAAAGGCCAAACTCTTCAAGGGCACTTGGTTGAATAAGTGCTAAGAGCTCATCTTGATTCCCAATACAATGGTGTAGGCAGTGTGGAGTGGGGGAGGGGGAGGGCATTGTGTTTGATCAGGAAAGTAACATGATTGTAGATCTTAGTTCTAAAAGTGATCTCAGAGGCTCTCTACTCTAAACCCCTCATTTTATAGATGAGACAACCAAGGCCCAGGGAGGTTAAGTGATTTGCTCAGGGTCACATAGGTAGTAAATGTTTAACTGTGGGAGTGAACACAGATGTCCTCTGATTCCAGGACCAATGTTTTCCCCATTATTCCATACTGGCTTTGGTGAAAGTGCTGTTTTGGAAAGATTAATCCAGTAGGGGTGTGCAGGGCAAGTATTGGAGGAAGAGGAAACGAAGTAGGAAGATCAGTTCAAAGGCAAATGTAGCTGTTTAGGCTTGAGTTGACAAAGGTCTAAATGAGGGTTATGGTGCTAGGAAGACAGCTAGGTGGTGTAGTGCATAGAGTGCTGGACCTGGAGTCAGAAAGACTCATCTTCTGGAAGAACTTTTCATAAAACACCAAAGAAAACAGATCTTGGATTCCTGCCAGATAAGAAGATATTTTCTTGGGGGAAGTAGTGTGTTATTTACTATAAAAGGGCATGGTTAGACAGAAGATTATTGGCTACAATAGCCTTAATTTGGCCAGCAGGTGCCTCAGACTTTTATGAAAATTTGTCTCCTATCCGTATCATTTTGTTACAGATTTCAGTGGAAAGTCAGCTTTTCTGAATCTTCTTTGATTTACCTATAACACCTAGAAAAAGGTGTAATAACCACCAGAATCTTGTGGCACTGAGAATAATGACCCTCTAGATATTTGCCCCACTAGAATTTGTGTTCAAATCTGGCCTCAGACACTTTCTAGTTGTATGACCCTGGGCAAGTCACTTAACCCTTTGTGCCTCACTTTCCTCATCTGTAAAATGAGCTGGAGAAGGAAATGGTAAACCACTCCAGTATCTTTGCCAAGAAAATCCCAAATGGGGTCAATGAAGATGAAAAATGACTAAACATGGTAGTAGCAAAGTAAAGGGAAGGAAGAGACAGATGTAACAAAGTTTTGGATAGGAGAAGCAACACTACTTGAAAACATTAGATATGGGTGGAAATGGAAGAGCAAAACTCCTAAGATCTAAGGTGATACTACTGACAGAAATAGTGAAGTCAGGAGGTAGGCACAGGTTTGGGGAGAATATGATGATTTTGGCTTTAGATGGACTGAGTTTGAAATAATGACAGAAAAATCCCGTTGAAGATATCCTGTAGGCAATTGGAAAAGTAGGATATGAATCGAGGAGAGAAATCAGGGCTGGAGATAAATAGAGCATAGGAATAGGTTGGGATCAAGCAATGCTCAAATTGGAGTGACATCTTGTTTTCATGAAATGAAGTTTGTCAGTTACATATTTGAAAACGTTTTCCTAGAGATATGTGATGAAACTTTTAGAAAGCAGACCACTTTCCACTAGAAAACTGCCAAAAGTCTTTGAAAGTAGATCCAGGCTTTTATTTATGGATATATATTGATGTTTCTCAGGCCAAGTTTGTTTTTTTCCCCCTTTCCCAGAATATAAGCAAAGTAGGGCTCCACCCAAGCTTCACCAAAAATTGGAAGTCTCTTGATTTAAGTTGCTTCAGGCAAACCAGTTTCTCACAGTTGCATTTATTACAGTAATCCACCTAATTATTATAATTTTAGTATTTTAGAATGAAGAGATGGGTGAGGGGATTGTGGGACATTTCAGAATGAGGAACAATTGAAGGCATAATAGAATCAGGCAGGATTCTGTACTCAACAGATATCCAATATGCAAAGAAGGGACCTAGAACAGTGAGGGTCTTGGCTACAAAAGAAACGTTTTCTAAGTATAGAAAGCATTCTCTAGGGCAATATAAACAAAAGAATTAGTCTTCAGAATATTAAATGCAGCTTTAAAAAAAAGTGTTCCGCACATTCTATGTGAGCGGTTCCTTTCATTGAATAAAAATAATTTTGAAGTAGGTTTTACATATAATAGCAACAAAAGCAAAACATGTTTGTGGCTTAAGACATTTTATGATTACATTAACATGTCGAAGATTGTTTAATGTACTTTTTTTCTTTCTCTATTTCATTCACTCTGGAAGCTTTGATCTGCTTGTTTCTGATCTGAGCTGATTTACTTCTCCTTAGGTAGTCTGGTAGCTGTCTCCCCGGCCCCTCCCCCCTACCCCCCAACTCTTTTCCTGGTGCCTTGGGGGAAGGAAGAATGTGGCTCACCATAAGGTCAACTTTATCTCTACTGCAGCTCAGAACTCCTGACCTCAAGTGATCCACCAGCCTCAGCCTCTCCAGTAACAGCAACTACTGGGCTGCGCCACCATGCCTGGCTTGATCAATAAATATCCTTTGAAAATTGTACAAGTGTACCACTATTCAGATCCTACAAGGATACTTCCTTCAATATACTCATCAGATCTTTGTGGTTTGAGATAATATGTGTATTCAAGTATACGTGGCTAAAAAGAAAACATTTAAAGTCTGTTTTCACTTGTTTCCCAAGTTGCCATGTCTGTAGAATTATTATGTAGTGTCAATTTGCTAATTCTGGGCCTCTTCGAACTATCTAGGTGTGTCCTTTGACAGCAACGTAGAATGTTGCTAGGAATTTATTTGAAACTTTTTTTAGGTTGTCAAAGCCTTTGATAGCCTGACATACCCTTTGAAAACCTTGAATTACCTTCATGTCTTAGTGAGGCATCAGAACAGGGGAAGCCAAAGTTGCTTTTTTTGTCTAATTTTTGTTATTATTCAAATCAAATACATTATCTATTTTAATAGGATTTCATTCAGCGGAAGAATTTGGATACATAGAATATAGGGAATATTTAAAAAAGTGAATTCAGTAATGGATACTTCCTCCTGCTTACCATATTAAGCATCCCCTTTTAGAAAACCTTCCACGCTGTCATTGTCAAAGATGCAGATCATTGACTCATTAAGGTTTGTCCTTGAGATGTTAGTCTGGTAATGAATCCTTCATTTCCCCTGCCTAAGGAGGATCGATTCCTCCCAAGTCGGAAATTGAGCAAGTCATGGTTTTCAACAGTGGTGAAGTAGGGAGATACAGGTTCCATGACGATGGCATCTATTTATTAGATGGTGGATCATTGTAGAGCAGAGTCCTCTGAAGACAACGCAGTAGAGTGTTGGCTCTTAAATTAGAGAACCTAGGTTCAGTTCCCAGCTTTGCCACTTACACTAGTGTCACTGTGGGCAAATCATTTAACTTCTCTGGACTTCAGTTTCCTCCCTTTTAAGGTTCCTTCGAATTCTAAATCTGTCTTCCCATGATCCTTTGTGCTAGTAATTATCCTGTATCCTTCGTATTGCTAAGGAAGTTGACCACCCCCTCCTCTTGGGTCTCCTCTTTTGTTGTCTGACTCTCCTTAACCCCATTTGGGGTTTTCTTGGCAAAGATACTGGAGGAGTTAGCCATTTCCTTCTCCTGCTCATTTTACAGATGAGAAAATGGAGGCAACCAGAGTTAAGTGACTTGTCCAGGGTCACACAGTAACTGCCTGGGGTCAGATTTGAACTCAGGAAGATGAGTCTTCCAGACCACAGGCCTGGCACTCTATCCACTGCACCACCTAGCTGCCCCTAACTGTGGTGCCCAGAGTAATTACACATCCCTCTAGTAGTTAGTGCTTTTTGTCCTCTTCAAGTTATCATGTTTTCCATTTATTTGTTTACAACTGGTGTCCAGAAGCAGAATTACGACTCTCTGAGGGCACAGGCCCTGGGCTTTTGGTTTTGTTTTGTTTCATTTTTGGTCTTTGTTTCCTTAGTTCTTAGAACAATGCCTTACACATAGTGGTTTCTTAATGGATATTTGATGAATTAAATTGATTACCTTACGAGACCTCTTCTCTCTACCCTCCACAATTGTTTAAAGCCAGCCTTTTTTGGCTAATCAACTAGAGGAATATAGAATCCTGATGTTTAGGGGGTGAATGTGCCATTTCAAGTTCTTTTTTTTCTATTCTTGAAAGGGAACTGATGATGCCACTTGTCTTCCACTTACCAACGCACCTGTGATGAATGCTTTTGAAAAATGTTCAGAATATTTTGAACCAAAAGATCCTACATGAAGAATACCATTAAAGGCTGTGATAAAACTGTGATCTTTTTCATTCCTTCTTGATTTTTTTTCGCCTGGAGTTGTCTGGGTAGCACCTTCCAGAGATTCAGTGGTAAAATCTTTTTCTTTCCTTCCTACACAATCAAATGTAGCACAAGAACACATAGGAAAAACAAAATACCTAGCAGCAAAGCTGAATGTGTGCTAGTGGCTATGTAACCAATTATATGGTGACTTGAACCCTAAATCTATTTTAAAGCAAATACACATATTCTTACCATATATACAATGCCTATTTTTAGGCTATTACCAATATTGACCTGGAAATTATGTTTGTGTTGACTCTTTTCTTTTTCTACCAAATGGTTTATTTATTAAACTAATGGACACTCTCATAAGAGGTTCTCTGTTGCCAGTGAATCTGAACATTCTTAGAATTCCATCTTCAGCCATAACATCCTACATATAAAGAGTTAAAGGTTAAAGAGTTAAAGAGACCTTGAAGATTATCTGATTGGATTTAACTCTATCATTTTGCAAATGGAAGCACAGAGAGATGAAGTGATTTGCCCGTGGTCATACAGTCATACAGTCAGCCAACTTCAATGCATGTCCTCTGACTCCAGATCTAGTGCTCCTCCTCTCCTTCACACTGTTAATCAGGTTTTTTTTTTGTGATAAGAGCACTTTGTAAAACTTGAAGAAGTATGGAAATGTGACTTGTTATTCTTACTCATCTTTGTCTCTGTAATCTACTAGACCATCAGCTTTTGAAGAGTAAGGGTTGTGTCCTCTTTGTCTTTGAAACTTCCCCCTGCTAGCATGGTACACTGCACATAGTAGGTACTTAAATGTTGAAGAAAATGAACGAAAGAAGAATGTGTCAAGCACTAACTTTATGCCTCTTTATGCCTAGTCTTGTCCTGGGGGTGGCAAGGGAAATACAGGACATGGCTTCTGTCCTTTTTGAGCTTCCCTGTCCCTTGTGTTTGATGATGGCCCTATATCTGCTATCTGACATCTGTCTTATCAGTCTCACTCAATGTTGGGTGACAAAGATAATTAGGTCAAAGGGATCTTAGACACCATTTACTACAATTTCCATTTCACTAATAAGGAAACTGAAGCTTAGACAGGTCAACTGACCAATCAAAAGTTGCCCAGGTAGTATATAACAAAACTGAGACTCAAACCTAAATCTTTTGAAGGCAAGTTGAACACTCTATTATACCAAACTGCCCAAAATGACAATACCTTGGAGAACAACTGATTTTGCACAGCTCCGCATAACTGGAAAGGACAAGCGGTAATGTTTTTTGTCAGGTAAAGATAAAATGTCCTGGAACTCTATGGGAAGCTCACTGTGGTGTCCTCTCTATCCATGTTCCCACCATCCTGGAACAGCCTCTTGTAGCTCACATTTCCAAAAGGATCTTGTCAATGTCAGGCCAGAGACTTCACTCATCAAGCAATCTTTTGAAGATCTCCAGTGGGAGCTGGTCATTGTGGAACACACCTGTAAGCCCAAATACTGGAGAGGCTCAGGGCTAGTAGGTCTCTTGAGCTTGAGAGTTCTGAGTTGTAGTTGGGCTAAACCAATTTGGTGTCTGCCCCAAATCCAGCATCAAAATATTGGGCCTCTGGCAGTAGGGACCACTAGGTTCCCTGAGGAGGAATGAATTGACTAGGTTGGAAACAGACCAAGTCAAAGTTCCCACACTGATTGGTTAATGATAGTAGCCTCTGCACTTCTAGCTTGGTCAAAATGGAGCAATCCAGTCTTTTAGGAAAAAAAAAAGGTCTATAGAATCTCATTTAGACAGATTGACTAGCTCTAACAACACTGAGCATACATGAATTAAGTAGGAAAAAGAGTGGGCTGGTTTGCACTTAGAGCTTTTGACAGTCCCAGGCTTCTGTTTGAAACAAAAAAATACCTCCTTTTAACACCAATATTTTTCTGGTGATGTTATATGGCTGCACATACAGCAGGAGATATCACAATCCTTGCAGATCCGAATTGCAGGTCACCTGAAGGACAACAGAGAGATGTATGGTGAGTACAATCAGGTTGTGATGTGTTACCAATAATGACTTGTAAGTGAGAAGTGGCATAAAAGACATTATCAAAGAAATTTCTGATCAGAAGGGAAGGTGCCTTGGTCATATACTAACAGCTGATAACTATACATGATCAAGAGACCCAGAGAAGGCTTAAATTCAACTGCACATTGAGTGTACTCCATCTGGGAGATATGGACAAGACTAGCATAGGATAAGAAAGGCACAAATGGGTTACAATTTTCACTGTTGGAAGTAGTGTCCCTATTAGTGAATTCATAGCTTCACTGGACTATTGAAAATAGCAGAGGACCAAAAAGTAAAATGATTGCAGTGTCTAAAAGGACATTAGGATATGCTTTACTTAGTGGTATAAATTAACAAGAATTTATACATATTAAAAAGAATTACATGAAACTTTCCTGTAGGTAGGCAAAAATGTTTTGGAAATTGATAATATGGATGCTTGCCTGAGTGTTAATAATAAGCTGTCACTCCAGATATATAACCAATGAAAAGTCATCTGTAAACTTGGGAAAAATAGCATGTTGCAGTGAAGAAGGAGGAAGTTGTAAAAGCAAGAGCGAACAGAAGGGTGGTGTTTTTCATGACATCTAGAAAAAGGAGATCTGGAAAGCTGAGCAAACACAGAAGAGCTGTTTGGTGGTGTGGAAATGGCTGGAACCTTGGAAGAAAGCAACTACATTGTCTTAGATTTCATAACAAAGGAAGAGAATGCTGAGCATAGTCAAACATGAACCCTAGATTTCAGAGAAGCAGATTTCAAAAAGTTGCAAGAAGACATAGATGCGATCTCATGGCTAAAGAATTTTAAAGAGAAGATGGCTAGTTTAGGATGGGCAAATCTGAAAATGAGATTTCGATTACATAATTGTGAACAATCTTGATGAAAGGAAAAGGCATCTAGTGACATCAGTGTGGCAGGATAAGGACTCTAATTATCTCAGACTTAAAAGATGGAGATGGAAGAAACATAACCAAGGAAGACTGAAGAGTGACAAGCATACAGAAATGTATTTAAAACAATTTTTAAACAAATTTTAACAAATTTCAAACAAATATTTAAAAATATTGGGATATCTAAAGTGCAGAATAAGCTTATCTTTGCAAAAAAGCTCAAAACAAATTAAAACTAAAATTTATTTTCAGAGCAAGAAGAATAAAGGAGGGGGGACAGACTCAAGGCTTGGGGCGGATGCTGTTATATTAACATATGAGAGACAGAGACAGCAGAATTATTTGACTCCCATATTGCTTGTTTTCTCCAGAAAGGAGAATAATGATCAAACTAGAACTGAGAATAATAAATCTTATTAGGGAGATATTTATTTTTTTCCTGAAGGGAAAGCAGTACAGACCTAAGATTTCACTGGTATAAGAAATTCCCTCTGTTCCATCAATTCAAATGTGCAACTCTCCCTTTAAGTTATTGTCTGGAAAACTAAGAGGTTTAGTGAGTTGCCCATGATCACATAGCTAGTATGTATTAGAGTTAGGACTTGAAACCAAATCTTCCTGACTTCAGAAAGGCTATCTATTCACTACATCTCACTTTCTCTCCTAAGATTATAGTATTATTTTAGATCATAGATAATTTAGATCATAGATTATTTTAGGTGGAAGTAATCTCAGTGGCCGTCTAATAATCCCCTTGCCCCTCAATTTATAGATGAGAAAATAGGACCCAGAGGACCCAAGAGATTTGCTCAAAGTGCCACAGTCAGTAAAAATCAAAAGTGTTATTTGAGTCTAGGTTTTCAGACCTCTGGAAAGCCAATGCTCCCTCCACTGTACCATGCTGCTGTTGTATAAATGAGGAAAAGTAACAGAATACTTAGTTGACACTTCACTTATTAAATCAGACTTGTAAGTTTGACTTACCTGGATTAATCTTTGGTGAATTGATAAAATCAAGTTTTTGAATCTGTAAAGCTGAGAAACAGATCATGGGGCTCATGGTGACCCTATCTAGATTTAATACTCCCCAAGGTCTTGACCTGAAATGACCAATCAGGCTCACCCATTTCAGCATACTACCTATGTATCATTTTAGTGTGCCCTACAACTTACATGAGTCCCCCTGGACAAACTTCTCCTGGTTTAAGGTACTCTGTGGACTCCAAATCAGAGCTCATGGGTGTTTACTGATGTATTTACTTTTATTAGCTAGCCAGCAATAATTAGTTCATATGAAAATTATTTAATAAAATACCCTAGTGAGAAAAGTAGCAATAGAACATTTCTTTCATAAACCTGGTGAATACATTCCTACAAATACGTACTCCATCAATAGGAAGAGAGGACTACATGTGGAGTGGTGCACATGTATGGATCAAATTTAACTATGGGCACACAGAGAGGACATATCTAGAGAACATGTGACCATGGTACACATTTAGGAAACAAATGTGGTTAGGAAGGAACATGCATCAAAGAACAGCTGACATCTCTGATACTGCCAATGTTTGCTGGTGATGTCATTGCCTTGTTCTTGCCTACACTCTATTGGTTTCATATGGCATGAAATATCTGCCAGGAATGTAGTCTTTGCCAGGCAGGAGGGTGGGTGACATGGAGCCTCTGCTGGGCATTGCTCCCTGCTGGTCTCAGGTGGCCATTACTGGATAGTGTCTCCTGGTTCTGTGGTTGATGCCTAGTATAGCTCCACCGGATGTAAAGTTGTGGATCTGCTTTTAGCTTTTGGCTTCAGCTAGAGTTAAAAGAGGAAGAATAGTCCCTAGCATACCTCTTTTAACTTAAAGCTCAGAGGCTTAAGTAAAAAGGCAGGGTTGTCACATTCTCAATTTTGCCTTGGGGAAAAATTCTTAACTGTTTTCCCCCCTCCAATTTTGAGTCTTTTTTTCAAAGTTTTGGCTCTGATAGCTGTTTTCTCTCTGTAAAGAAAGTCCTCATCATAAAGGTTAAGGTTTTGGATTATAGACCAGTCAGCTAAGCAGTGTCTGTAGGGTTTAAATATATAATTTTTTGACTGCATTCTCACCAAAGGTAGTCTCTGACTCTAGCTTCTATCTGACTTAGGGTTAGAACGTACTAGTAATTTCCTGCATAATCTCTGATTGATAAACTCTACCCCATACAGCATCATTATAAAGTCTGCTATTCAAAAAAGTATCAATGGCTTTCTTAGTCTGAGGTTCCTCAGTTTTCTCAATTGCAAGATTCTCTTGGTCTCTCATGCAAATGAGTATAAGAAAGGTAAAGAGAGAGGGACAAAAGCCCTTAAGGAGATTCCTATGGGAGCATTGCACTTACTTTTAATTTGTTGTCTCTACTTCCTGACTTTATTATACACACATCCACATACATAAGTGTATATATGTATGTGTGTGTCCATCCTGCAAAAGCTTGAGGTGGTTATATGTGTGTATACACAATAATGTATGTATGTATGTATTAATCACCTATCTAAATTTTTTTCAGGCTTAGTACTCTACTCTTTACTTTATTAAATTCATAAAATAATGAGATTGGATAAAGTTCCCCACCCCAGCCTTTGTTGAACGAATGAATCTCTTAAGGTCCATTTCAGTTCTGAAGTTCTATGATTCCAATGATTCTTTTAGCAGAGATTTCTCTACCCAGTAAAAGGCTTTCTCTTTGCCAGTATAGACAAAGTGTTAAATTAGTGACTAACTAATGATAATAAGAGAAGAATTGTACAGAATGAATGAACTATGCCCAGTGCCCCATCCTTTCTCTCACTCACTGCTATGTGGGTTACAGCGTTGGTCTCTGCTGCACTTCTTCCCCTATGAGAAGAAGCTAGCAATTAGTTGTGTTTGAAAGTAGCTGCCTTATCCTTTCCCTGAAGATGATAATCCCTCAACCTGAATCTTGAAAGAATATGCAGTCCCAGACTTATGAACAACTGATTTATCAATGAACTATAAACACTAATGAGTCAAAGATAATACTGAAGCTGCTGCTTTGAAGGATGCACTATTGAAATGACCACTTTTGGATTCCCTGATTCTTCTGAAACCTCAGTATATGAAGCCATAATGCCAGCATAGACAAAGTGTTAAATTAAAGGAGTGACTAATTCCTCACCAATGAAGAGGATAGAATGAGGGAGAGCACCAGACAGAATCAATTATGCCCAGTGCCCCCTCCTTTCTCTCTATCACTGTTATATGGTTACAGTATTGGTACCACAACCACAAAAATCATGTTTCAGCAAAGATTTCTGTGGTGTTGTCTATGTTGAGGTCTTCAGCAGCTAGGGTTTGAGAAGTGGAAGCTCCCTTAGTGAGATGGGGGTGTATGGGTACTGTGGCAATATGGTCTCCTCTAGGGAGAATGGTCATCCAGGGCTCAGGGGTCCAAAGGTGTAACTGGAGCTCCTGCCTCTGGGGCCTTGTGTTATAAGAGCCTAGGAATCCTTCCTACCTCTTCCAGGGTTAGAGGACATGTGTTCCTGGAACCCTAAGTTGGAACTCAGAACATATTTTCTCATAAAAACAATGTTTTAATGGTGATTAGGCTTTATAATTCTTTTAGTACCGCAGTCCAACTATATTATGCATGAAATAGGTGAAGGCTATCTTGGGTAAATAAGCATCATGACACCTTTTCTTTTCCTCTAGGAAAAACATATCTTGAGATTTAAGACATTCATTTACAGACAAATTTTAGGAATAGAGTTGAGAATTGTCTGTACAAAGATGCCTCAGTCAGGGAATCCTCTGAAAATGAAGCTCCCGTCTTCATGCAATTGATTGTGTATGTGCGCTTTTTTAATAAACAAAAGCTCCCCAATTTATGGGGGCTGGGTTCTTGACATAGAGGAAGAAAAATAAGGGGGCAGGAATAGGGAGGATGAAGTTGTGATAGACACGGTGCTGTCCAACAGATAGGTGCTGACAGGTCTCACTTCTCTGGGACCAATGTTCAAGAGAGATGAGAGCCAGTGATAGATCTGTGAAATGATAGTCTTTCTTTCCTGGAGGGCAGGAGGTAGGAAGCTATGCTGTCCTTCATGTCCATCAAGTGAATTCTCCACTGTTAACTCCATAAGGTATTGATGGCCATAAATTCACAGGAAAAATAAACACCAGGGTTTGAAAAGTTGGCCACTGGTGCTTTATCTTGAAATAGGAAGTCAAAGGTCTAGGCTGACCAGGAGGTCTAATTGTGGGATCCAGCACTGCTATTCAGTTAACATATTGACTCCTGAATGAAAGGTGAAGGAGTCTCAATGTTATTTACCTTGTGTCAGTCACATCTTTATCTTAATTACTATTTAGCAACAATAATACTGCTATTTCTACTATGTCATGAGCTCCCACCTCAGCCTCTTCTGTTATCTTAGACTATATCTTTGTGCCTCACATTATTTCCACCTTTGATAATGTTTCTGACAACACATTACAAGTAACCACTTAACAGTTAGAATGAATAAATGATATTGAATAAATTATGGGTATTGCTTAGTATCTTCTTTATTAAAAGGTATTACTGTAAAACCAAACTCTGTTTTTTTTTCACAAATCCTCTCCCTTGTCCACTCTCTTTTACTCAGCCATCCTATGTAGTTGTTCAGTTGTTTCAGTCATGTCCAACTCTTCATGACCCCAAATTGGGGTTTTCTTGGCAAAGATATTGAAGTGATTTTCCATTTCCTTCTCCAGTTCATTTTACAGAAGAGGGGAACGAGGATAACAGGGTAAAGTGACTTGTCCAGGGTTACAGAGCTAGTAAGGAAGTGTCTGAGGCTAGATTTGAACTCAGATCTTTCTGACTTAAGACCTGGCACTCTAACCACTATTCCACCTAGTTGTCCCTCTCCAATGAGCAACATCACTAAAAGATACATTCCAGGATTTAAAAAAAATCAGATTAAAAGGCAAGAGATAGAATTAGGAACCCAAAATGAGCAAGTTTGGAAGGAAGGTATTTTAGTCAGGTTGTCACTGACAGTGTCTTTTGGAACATCTCAGAACATTTTATCCAAGATTTATGGAAGTAACCAGAACATTTCCACATAGCATTTCTTTGGAAATGGTGGGGCTAAAATTTGCAAAATATTATGTGTTTGCCTGGGTTATGTGATGAAGTGATAATTTCTTGCATTTTATTTTCTGCTGCCTGGACAGATTTAGTACCTTTAGAATGAACAGCTGGGTCCACCTGCTGAAGGCAGGCTGTGAGCAATGTAGTGAGCAAGTTGACAAGAAACCAGGAGATTCATAGGCTTAGAGCTGGAGAGGATCTTATGCACTGTCTAATTTAATGCCCTCATCTTACAGATGTGGAAATGGAGTCTAGATAGCAAGATCCTATTGCTACTTGAGGCATTTCCTTCCATTTTTGGACAGATGTCAGGAAATTTTTCTTTATATTGATCCAAAATTTTTCTCTTTTTGTCATCTACCCAATATTGATGGGTAGTTCCTAGTTCTACTTTGTGAGGCCAAGCACAGTAAGTCTAATGCTTCTTCCTCTTAAAAATAAATATTAAGTACATATTATGTGTGATGCAACAGGGAAAGAAAGATAAAAATAAAATTTGGTATTTTCCCTTGAGAAAAAAATCATTCCTCTTGGGGATATAAAGCCTGTACACAGATATTTAGGGGCAGAACTGGGATTAGAAACTAGGATTTCTGATTCTCAGGTGAGGGCTCTCTTCGTTTTACTATGTTGGCTTTCTTTTGGTACATTAGGACAGGAAAAGTTAAAACTATCAGAGGAATGGATAATGATATGTAATAGATAGGGGAATTGTTATCATGCTTGGATTAAAGCAGATAATATTATTCGAGTGTTCACCCTTCCTGTTATACAAATAACCCAATGCCAGAAGGTTCTTTGGAGTGTCAGCTGTAGTGTTCTCTCTGGCTCTCGGAAAGCTGGATTCTATCCTTTCCTTTTCTCTTCCTTTGTAGATGATATTGCTTTTTCTCTTATTGGTCTAGGGTTTGGGTATATATTATCCAATCAGATCTTGGCTCATCTCACCCCCTATCCTACTCAAGTTAAAAAAAAAACAGACCAAACCAAACCAAACAACTGTCTATTTTATCCTGCCACCTTTACTGTTTTCTAATTCTCAAACTTCCATGGGTGGTTGGAATAAATGATTAAAGTAATAGAAAGATAGTAAAACAGAAGGATCGATGAGAGATAGCCCTAATTTTCATTCACTTGCTTACACAAACCATACATTTTTAATTACTAATCAATGAAAACTGGTTTTATCTAACTCACAAGCATGGATGAAGGTGAAGGGGAGTTTAGGCAGCACTTGGGAGACACACTTGCCCCTCCTCGAAGAAGGCACAGCATATACATGACCTGGTAATCATTTCACCTTGACCCAAGAACTCTTCTTCTTTTTTTTTTAAATTATTCATTTATTTTAAATTTATGACATTAAGTTCCACAGCCTTTTGAGTTTTAAATTTTCTCCCCCTCCTCCCTTCCCCCCCCAAGATGGCATGCAATCTGATATAGGCTTTACATATACATTCATGTTAAATATATTTTCACATTAGTCGTGTTGGAAAGAAGAATTATAACCAATGGAAAGAAACACAAGAAAGAAGAAACAAAATAAAACAAAAAAGAGAGAAAGTAAATAGTATGCTTCGATCTGCATTCAGACTCCGTAATACTTCCAAGAACTCTTCTTAAGGTGATCCCATCCCATTTTGGCTCCAAGTGACCCCAATCCCATTTTGCTAGTGACATGGTTCCTAAAGGCTGTCTCCTCATTGAATTGTCCCTGCCTATTGCCCCCAAGGGCATGTAGTCTTACTATGGCAAAGTCTTTGCACAAGTATGTAACTGGAGAGCATGGAAAAGTTGCCTCTATTCTGATTATCATGACCTTTCTCTCCTTATTCACCTTTAAAAGGTCTTGTGCTCAGACATCTCATATTTCTTGTCACCTATGTATATCGCTGGACGCAAGCCAGGCAAATGAAATTTGTCAGGACCCTTGGGATCAACAGTAGGATTGTTATATCAAACAAAAAATAGCAACTGAGGGGAAAGTGATATAAACTGTCACTTGGATTTCAATGAATGCCTTCCTTTTCCCCTTCTCCATTCTTTTCTTCTTCTTCTTCTTCTTCTTCTTCTTCTTCTTCTTCTTCTTCTTCTTCTTCTTCTTCTTCTTCTTCTTCTTCTTCTTCTTCTTCTTCTTCTTCTTCTTCTTCTTCTTCTTCCTTCTCCTCCACCTCCTCCTCCACCTCCTCCTCCACCTCCTCCTCCACCTCCTCCTTCTCTTCCTCCTCCTCCTCCTCTCCTTCTCCTCCTCCTCCTCCTCCTCCTCCTCCTCCTCCTTCTTCTTCTTCTTCTTCTTCTTCTTCTTCTTCTTCTTCTTCTTCTTCTTCTTCTTCTTCTTCTTCTTCTTCTTCTTTCTTCTTCTTCTTCTTCTTCTTCCTCCTCCTCCTCTCCTTCTCCTTCTCCTCCTCCTCCTCCTCCTCCTCCTCCTCCTCCTCCTCCTCCTCCTCCTCCTCCTCCTCCTCCTCCTCCTCCTCCTCCTCCTCCTTCTTCTTCTTCTTCTTCTTCTTCTTCTTCTTCTTCTTCTTCTTCTTCTTCTTCTTCTTCTTCTTCTTCTTCTTCTTCTTCTCTTTCCCTCTCTCTTCCCTTCTCCCTCTCCTTCCTCTTTCTTTTTCTGTCTCAACACTATTTTACACATATTACACTCAGTTACTTATAGAATAATTGAGAATAGACTTCTATGAGAGGAAATGTTTTAAAGCAAATTATGGTTTGATAAATCTTGAACCATCATTAATAATAATTAAGGCTAGGTATTACACAGGCCTTAAACATAACTTTTTATCTGCCTTCCATGAGTTTAGATGAAATGTCAACCACACTAATGTAAAAAAGAGATCACACGAGCAATCCAAAAATAATTTGGATTTAGCTTTGGAATGAATAATAAAATGTTCTTTGACAGGAAATTCACCTTCCTTATTATGTTTTGCTTAGGCTACTATTGAAGTTAATTAACATTCCACAAACACACATCAACCAATATTTAGGAGAGGCTGACTAGAAACAAGCAGAGTGAAGCCTGCCTGGCATTAAACCTGTGTCACAATTAACCCATTTGGCTTACAACTTAAGCAGGAAGTGAGGGTATTATTATCTCTGTTTTATAGATGAGGAAACTGACCATGGAGAGGACAAGTGGTTTGCCTAAGATTGAATAGCTAGTAATTGACCAGAGCTAGGAATCCAACTCAAGTCAGCTGACTCCTAGCCCAGTAAACTTTCTGCTGCATCTTGTAACATCTCTTAATGATATAACTAGGAAGGGGGACACTCTTTGAGACTACCATCATCTTTTGTTTCCTCTGTGGACCTTCAAATAGATTGCAGCCCAGGGGGAGGCTAATGCAACAGGGAAACAAAGATAAAAATAAGATTCAGATTTTCCCCTTAAGAAAAATTTATTTCTCTTGGGGACATAAGGCATGTACACAAATCTTTAGTGACAGAACTGGGATTAGAAACTAGGGTTTCTGATAAAAATCACAAGAAACAATGTTGAGCAGGCAACCCGTTTTAGGTGGATGCTTTCCATCAGCCTGGGAGATGCTGTGTGGCCTGAGCAAGGGCTGAGGAAGTGGAGGGGATCAGTGCAGAGTTTCTTCTGTCAGGACTTCATAGTCTGTATTATTGTTAATTTCAAAAGAAATGTCATAATCTGATGAGAAAACCAATGGTGAAAAAAATAGAAGAATTCTGAAGGAGGGTAGGGAAAACAACCAGCTATATATAGCCCTTTGTTATGGTGCTTAAAGGGTAAACACCGCTATAAGGGAATGTCTTGTGCTTGGATTCATACAAGCAGCAGCCAAGATTTTGACTCAAGTACATTGCAAACACACACCCATATATGACAAAACCAGTAAAAGAATAAACAAAACAAAACATACAACCAAATCCCTCAGCTCCCTAAACAATCTTAAAAATGTACATGATTATGTGTGTAACCATACCGTGCTGTTATTTACTACTTGATGAGAGACCATGTTAACAAGGGCACCAACATTGATAATTGTATTTATGATTAATTTTGGAGCTCTTCATTGCCTTTGAAGTTAGTTTTATGGTTAAGATTTTTAATTTCTCTTTTTTCTGGTATGATATTTTGTTTGATTTTTATACTTTTGTGAACATGACATGAATCTCATAGGAAGGGAAATACCTAGCTTCAGGTGTCAGAGGATAAAGGATCCTCATTCTGATTGTTAAGTCAGGTGACCCTAGGCCGATCACTTAATCCATCTAGGTCTCAGGTTCCTCATCTGTGAAATGAGAAGAGGGGTTAAACTTGATGGCTTCTAAGGTCACTTTTAGCCCAAAATCTCTACTCTTATAATCGTAAGGCTTTTCTTAATTTTTGTGTTTTAAATTAAAAAAAAGATACTTGATTTTACGTCAATCTCATTTCTGAGTATATTCTACCTTCTTCTCTTATCCAGCGAACCATACCTTGGAACAAAGAATTTAAAATGAAAGAGGAAAATGGCAGTTTGGCAAAACCAATACCAGTGGAATCTGACAGTATATACAATAAAATCTACACTCATGGACTCTCATCTCTGCAAAGAAAAGAGGGAAGTCTGTTCTCCCAACTCTATTTTAGGCTCAAGTTTCTTGGTCATTATACTTTCACAATATTCCATTTTCCCCTTTTCATTCTTATTGTTGTAGTCGTGCATATTGTTTTTTAAAGAAGGCTTTTGTTGTTGTTGTTCAGTTGTTTCAGACTTTTCATAACCCCATTTGGGGTTTTCTTGGCAGAGATACTAAAGTGGTTTTTCATTTTTTTCTACAGCTCATTTGACAGATGAGGAAACTGAGGCAAACTGGATTAACTGACTTGTCCAGGGTTACATAGCTAGTAAGCATCTGAGGCCAGATTTGAACTCAGGAAGAGGAGTCTTCCTGACTCCAGGCTATCTGCTCTATCCACTACATCACCTAACTGCCCTGGGGTTTCTTTAGCAGGTAGGATTTGAAAAGCCTAGCTGAAAGTCTTGTGGATAGGATAAAATTGACCTTCAGAACTACAAAGAGGAATTTTGTGCCTGGGTCAAGACTTACAAGCTATGCCAGGGATAAGCGGGCTGATGTATGCTCTTATTAGAGCAGAGAAATACTATTCTGAAGGGGGAGAGATTCTGGTATATTGGCTTGATGATGATGCTGGGAAGGTTGTCATATGGTGGTTGTAGAGAGTGAAAAACAGGGCAGAAGAACAATCTATCACCTGGTAGTTTCCTATTATATTATATTTTTAATCTTCTAATTTAGCTAATTATTCTCTCTGTGTGGTATGCTCTGGTGTTTCTATACTGACGAAGGACCGTAAGTATTGTTATTATACTCTTAATTTAGTAGTCTGAGATAAGCCCTGGTTTCCCTATAGGTCCATTGACTTTACACTTAAGAATTTAAAATACAGACTCTGTAAGGGTCACATGAATTAATTTATTGCACAACTTTTTTGGAACGTGGAATCAGGAAGGCATCACTACCCAACAAGGCTTCATCTGGATTTCATGGGTCTATACAAAGTGTCCCAAAAGTCTTAGTGCAGTTTTAAGTTTTAATGGCTTAAAACTTCAGTAAAACTTTTGGGACACTCTGTATTGGGACTTTCTAGGGCCAAGTGCCTACAACTCCTTCCACTCTATTTCCTATTTTATGTAAGGTTATTAAGTGCCTCACCTTTCATATAATAACAAGCTTGAAGCCAGGCTTGTTTTTTTTTAAAGTTCTGACCTGGTCAGGGCAGAGGAGGTAGTCATATTTTTGAGCTGTATCCCTTTCCAGATTTCCCAGAATGTTTTCAATCTGTAGGACCTTTAGCACCCAGTCAAACCCTCTGGTACTGTTCAGCTCTAGGGGTGTTGGTAACCCCAAAATTCAAAGACAAACAACGTGGGTCCTGCCTCAAATGAATTCAACTGAAGCCTTCTTTCAGTCATAGACAAGGTTTACGAAAACACTCATTGAGGTGGGTGAGATTTTAAGAATCCAAGCTATTGGCCAGACTCTTAAGGAATCTGAGCACTTCAATGGAGGCAAGATGGATCTTTTATAATAAAACTGTGGGAAGATCTGGATGTGATCTAGGAGTGGCCAAGTGGTCTGGGGAGACTGGGAGGTACCAGACCTGGAGGTAACAGAGAAGGGGTCTAGATGGAATCAAGGAATAGTGATCTAGAGTGGGACCAGGTGTGGACAATGAGGGCCACAAAGAAAGGGAAGTTGAAAGGATTAATTGGGAAGTGCTGGGTGCCCCACACAACTGCCAGGGATCTAAGCCATGTGGGAAAGTCCAGGACTTTTAGAGGTCCATCATTAGTGCCCCATCAGTACTGTGTCCATTTAGACACAGGCTTTTTGCCTGTCACAAATTAAAGACTTGAGATTTTTTATAAGTATCCTCATACAAAGATTGGAAATGTATATGTAGTGATCACCTGAATAAAATTCACTCATTCCCATTCATTTAAGTTCACTGACACACAAGATGTCAAAGTTTAATCCTTCCGTCTCCTCTTTGACTACATTTGTCCTACCTTGGCTCGTAGATCTTATGCTCCAGGTTTTTATGCAGTGTTGATCTTTACTGCATCAGATTTTCCTTTCATCACCAGACATAGCTCCAACTGAGCTTCCCTTCAGCTTTGACCCAGAAGCTTCATTCTCTCTGGAGCTACTTGTAGTTACTCTTCACTCTTCCCCATGTTGGACACCTTCCGACCTGAGGGGCTCATCTTCTGGTGTTATATCTTTTATCAGTTAAATACTGCTAGTAGGGTTTTCTTGGCCAAGATGCTGGAGTGGTTTGCCATCTCCTTCTCCAAAGGATTACCTTTTGTCAGCACTCTCCACTATGACATGTCTGTCTTGGATAATCCTGCATGGCCTAGCTCATAGTTTCATTGAGCTATGCAAGCCCCCTGCACCACAACAAGGCAGTGATCCAGGAGGGGATGGTACTATTATTTAAAGAAAGTGACTTATTAATATATTATCAAAAACTGACATATCTTCTTTTTGTTTCTATAAAATATTTTTGAGAATGGCAGATGAAAATGTGAGAAAGGAGCAGACACATTTTCACATATTTTACTAACTTAAAAAAAACCTTAATAACCAATAATAAAATATAACACGGATATACAAATAAGGATAATAGATTGTGCATGAAACTGTGTGTACCTTATATTGACAATTTAAAAATATATCAACTTTGACAAGATAATAGCAAAAAGTTTTTGTTTTTCTAAATTCCTTTTTGTCTTTTTTATCTGTATAATTTTTGTGGGCTTTGCTGTTTTTGGGTTTTGTTTTTGTTTATTTATATAATATATGTATACAATTTATATAATAATTAATTTTTATATAATTACAGTGTTTATATTATTTAGATTTTATTCTATTTTGTATACCTTCATTTGAGCCTTCCCATAGTTCTTCATACTTGCTATTTCTTATGGTACAATACTATTCCAACATATTCCATAATTTATTCAGGCTTTTTTCTATTAGGAATATTGTTGGTAGGAGTATTTTTTTTTTGTATAATTAGGCCTTTTATTCACTGTCCATAACACCCTCAATGTATAGTACTAGCCATAGGATCATAGATGCCCAAAGTTTTGACAGTTTTAAAGCACTTATCCTAAATTACCAAAGATTTTCTTTTAAAAAACATCCACCAGCAGTGTAACAATGTATGGATTTCTCCACAGCCCCATTAGCCTTGAATTATATAATTTTAAACTATCTTTGCCAATTTAATGAATGTGAAATACCCTACAGTTGTTTTCAGTTGCATTTCTCTGACTATTAGAAAGTTCGAATATTTTTCAAATGAGCATTAATGATTTATGTTTTTCCTTCAAGGCCTATTCATAGCCTTTGACCACTTATCTATTTGGAAATAGGGAGAAAAAATATCACCACAACTGATCAATACATTGAAAAAGTCTGAAAACATGTGTGATGTATAACACCTGTGAGCTTCTAATCTTCAAGAGGAGGTGAGTTGGGGATGTTGTTCCTATCTCTTTGTTTAAGTCCTACTTGATCTTTATAATTTTGTTACATTTACTTTTGATTTTTTGGTATGTAGTTGTTCTTTCCATTCACATTGTTGTAGTTACATATTATTTTCTTGACTCTATTTACTTCACTCTGCATCAGTTCATATATATCTTCCTATGCTTTTCTGTATTCCTCATACATCATTTCTTACAGCAAAATAATATTGCATCACAGTCATGTACCACAATTTGTTTAGCCATTCCACAACTTATGGGCACTTATTTTGTTTTGAATTTTTTACTATCACAAAAAGTACTGCTATAAATATTTTGATGTCTATAAGGACTTTCTTTTTATCAGTGGCTTCCTTGGGGTAATGGAGTCTCAGTTTCAAAGTTTATGGACATTTTAGTCACTTTATATGTATAATTCTAAATTGCTTTCCAAAATGGTTGCATCAAACCATGGATCTGCCAACAATGTATCATTCCACAACCTGTCTAATATTAACTATTGCAATTTTTAGGTCATTCTTGTTGATTATCAGGGTGTGAGGTGAAACCTCAGGTTGTTTTGATTTACATTTCTCTTGTCATTAGTGATTTGGAACATTCTCTCATATAGTTGAGAATTCCTTGCAATTTTTTTGAGAACTCTGGGTTTATATACTTTGACCACTTATCTATTGGGAAATGGCTATTAGTCTTATATGTTGTTGTTGCTTAGTTATTTTTTTCCAGTTGTGTCTGACTCTTTGTGACCCCATTTGGGATTTTCTTGGCAAAAATAATGGAGTGGTTTGCCATTTCCTTTTCCAGCTCATTGTACAGATGAGGAAACTGGGACAAACAGGGTTAAATGATTTGCCCAGGGTCACACAGGTAGTAGATGTCTGAGGCCAGATTAAATCCAAGAAGATGAATCCTCCTGACTCCAAACCTGGCACTCTACTGTACCACATAGATGCCCAGTCATATATACTTATTACTTGCTTATATACCTTAGATACTAAATGCTTGCCAGAAAAATTTGATACAAATTTTTTCCCATTCAACTACTTCCCTTCTTATCATTGGTACATTAATTTTATCTGCGCAGAAATTTTTCAGCATCAAGTAATCAAAGTTATCTATTTTATCTTTTGTAATTGTCTCTTACCTCTTGTTTGTTTAAGAATAATCTGCTGATAGCTGTGAAAGGTATATTATCTATTTCTCTTCTAATTTTTAAAAATAGTATCATTTTTAACATTAAGGTCAATCATTTATTTAGAATGTATTGTGGAAAATGGCGTAAGGTGTTGGTCTAAGCCCAACCTGTTTCAGACTGTTTTGCAATTTTCCCAGCAGTTTTAAATCAAATATAGAGTTTTTCCCTAGGTAATTTGCACTTTCCATTTCATCAAATACTAAGACATTGAGTTTCATTGTTTCTGATTCTTCCTTGTCTAGTTTGTTCCATATAGCTATCCCTGTATTTTTTAAACAATACCAGATGGTTTGGTGACTGCTGCTTTATAGTATTGTACAAGGTCTGGAAGTGCTATTTTCTCTTTGTTCCTACTTATTTTCACCATTTCCCTTGATATTCTAGATCCTGCTTTTGAAAAATTATGCAGGAAATGAATGACTGGAAAAAATGGCAGCCCAATCATGTAACAAGAGTGAAGATAATCTAAGTGCACATTTGAGTAGAATATAAGGTCTTTGACAGCAGAAATTCTTTTTTTTTCTTTGTGTTTCCAACAACTATCATAGCATCTGTTACATGGTAGAATCTTAATGAATGCCTGTCATTGATTTGTAGGATATTTAATATTTAATAAAACATGTACATGAAGAATGTCCCTGTAGTGCCTTAGGTATATCCTCCGTGTAGGATTTATGGAAAGACAAAGACAAGAATTGCACAGAAGGAGGAGGGATCAATGGATTGGTGAAGGGAATACTAAAGCGAATGAGATCATGGATCCTTCAAAGTTTGGAAGAACCAACATTGGATGAGTCACTTTAGGTCTGTGAACCTGAATTCTTCATCTTTAAAAGAAGGGAATTGTTCTAGACTTTGACCCTAACTGGATTTGGGGAATCTGGCAAGTTGGTTCTCTTCTCAGAGCCTCAGTTATTTCCTTTGTAAAACTGGACTAATTCTCTAAGTCATATTCTAGATTGAACATTCTAAGTAATGACCTATTCTGGCCACTATGCTAATTAAAGTTATAGGTTAGTTCTGGTCAGTTTTGTTTATAAGGATGAAACTACTTGGTTCAGGGATAAATTTAGTGCTAAATTTAGTCAGAGAATCCAGGTCCAAATTGTGGGTCAATTATGATTTGTGATCTTGGGCAAGTCATTTAACCTATTGTAGTAGCAATTATATTTGAAGCTCTTTCCCACCCATTAATAGGCCATGTGACCTGCTTATGTCACAGGAAGCCTAGGACACACGTGGTGGGAGGAGCTTCCTGACAGGAAAAGGAAGTTATGTCATGGGAAATGCTGAGAGAGAGAGAGAGACAGAGAGAGAGAGAGAGAAGCTATGGCTGCTAATGGCTGCCCTCATGATGGTTAGAACTGAACAGGCTGATTTAGCTGTACTGTGAGTTTGTTTTGGGGAAGACCCCAGTGGGGGCTCGGAGAGGTTTTGGGATGGCCAGGCTCTAGGTTGTTATCTTGTGTATTGAATGTTTTGGGTTCCTTGCTGTTATGATGAAGTGAACTGACTGGATAAATGGCTTGTGGGATATAATTCTCTGATGACTGAATAAATGGTTTACTTCTTCTACTCTCTATGTGGAAAGTCTCATATACTTTGCGATATAGAACTACAGAGGCATTTTGACAATTATCATCTACATCGTTATTATTGCCTTACTGTTTCACCTATTTATGCCTAGTTTCTTCATCTTTAAATAAGAGCAGTGGAATGTTTACTAAGGTCCCTTCTAGCTCAAAACCTATGATCTTATGAATTGATATAGTATAGGGATTTTGGTGGTTATATACAAACACACATATATGAGTCAAGTGCCTACTATGAATAGAACACTGTGCTTGGTGTTAGGATAATATGATAAAAAGATTTAATAATACATAGTCCCTGCATTCCTGGAGTTACAAACTACTAGTAGTTTATTTTAAAATTAAATTTTGTTGATGTATTTTTTTCATATTGCCAACATTTACAGAGTATTCCTACTTCGTGAGAGGTCTCTTGTAACGAAAGTTAAGTAAAACTCACAGCACAAATTAATAAACAACCAAAACTAATGATAATGACTTCATCCGAGAATGAATGCAACATTTCACATCTGTAGCACCCTCTGATTGAAAAAATTAACATAAATCCATTTTTCCCTCTCTTACCTTTTACACCGTTCAAACAAACAAACAAACAAAAAAGAAAATCAAAGCAAATATTCATAGTTAAGCAAAACAATTTTCCCTAATGGCTATTAAAAAATACATAAGTCTCATTTTGCATGCTAAATCCCTCACCTCACTGTAACGAGAACAGCAATGACAAACAACAGAAATAATAATAATACTAAACATTTATATAGCACCTAGTATGTGCTAGGCACTATGCTAAGTGCTTTACATTTATTACCTCACTTGAGTCTGCAGCAGCTCTGGGCAGTAGGTGCTATATTATTATCTCCATTTTGCAGTTGAAGAAACTGAGGCAAACAGAGTTTAATTACTTGCCCAGGGTCTTAAAGCTAGAAAGTGTCTGAAGCTGAATTTAAACTCAAGCTTTCTTAATTCCAGGCTCAGTGCTCTATGCCCCATGGTGACCCCAGTTCCCCTATGTTCAGTCATTTTTCAGTTGTGTCCAACTCTTCTTGACCACATATTTTTTTTTTTTTGCAAACATACTGGTGTGGTTTGCCATTTCCTTTTCCAGCTCATTTTACAGACGGGGAAACCGAGGCAAACAGGGTTAAGTGACTTGCCCAGTCAGCTAGTAAGTGTCTGAGGCCAGATGAGAACTCAAGAAGATGCATCTTCCTGATTCCAGGACTGGCACTCTATCCACTGTGTCATTTAACTGCCCTAGTTGCCACCAGTAGATAGCATTTTTCACCATCAGACCTCCAGAATAATGAATGATCATTGTATTGATCATCTCTTAGAATTTTCAAAGTTGTTTGTTTTTACAGTGCTGTTATCATATAAATTGTTCTCCAGGTTCTACTTATTTCATTCTTTGTCAGTTATAAAAGTCCCTAAAATTGTTCTTTCTTTTGAATAATATTGATGTTATAGTATAAATGTTCTTCTGATTCTGCTTTACTTGACTCTGTATCAGTTCATAGAAGCCTTTCTATGTATTTTTGAAATTCACATGTTTCCTCAATATTGCCTTATTTCTTATAGGACAAGACAACTCCATCCCATTCATAAACCATACCTTATTCAGCTGCTTCTCAATCGATAGGCATCACCTTAGCTTCCAGTTTTTTGCCACCATGAAAAACTTCTACAAACACACACACACACACACACACACACACACACACACACACACACACTGCTCTAATGGGCCTGTTTTCCCACAACCTTTCTAACATTTATCATTTTACTTTTTTGGTCATTTTTGCCATTCTGATAGGTATGAGATGGAATCTCAGAATTGCTTTAGTTTACATTTTTCTAATTGGCAGTGCCAAGTTTTATTACTGAACAAGACTTTGGAAAGTTCTTGCAAAATAACATAAAATCTTCCTTATATTTTAAAACCAAACTCTTACCTCCATTGCTGGGGGAGAGGATAATAACATTCTCAGTTTTTTATTTTACCAATTAGCATGTAAATCATCTTACCTCTGTTGACTTAGATAGTTCTCCAGTTTTAAATTTCTAAACCAATCATTCCCCCATCACCATTTCCAAAAAGCAGTCACAGTAAGATGATTTGAGGATGCTATTTCCTCCCAGCCCCCCACAGAATGCATGAATGTCCAAAAAACATAATCTAAATTTTTCTTTCCCCACCTGTCATAGAGAGGAATCTTATGATGTGGCTAATTTGTTTTCATATAGGAAACATATTGAGCTAGTTGTCAGTAGCTGATAAGAGTTGGGAGAGAATAGATTCAAGAGAGAGATGTAGTAAGCCTATTCTTTTCTCTGGGGTGAATTCTATCCACAAAACAGTGGCACAAGACATGGAATATTCAAGAGTGTTTCAAGCAACAGCAAAATGTCTGGCTTTTGCAAAGTTTGCTCTCAGTATCTCATTCCATCTGTATACAGAGACTTGGCCTTGCTCCCAGAAATTGTTCTTTATGGTTCAGAAGCTAGAATACATACTGCATTGTCTAAGCCTTCATTTTCAGAGTTTCTTATGAGATATTCTTCTTATGAGCACCGACTTTTCAATAATGTTCATACCTACCTACTTATCAGAACAGAAACTAGGGTGGGGAGACCAGGAATTTGTCCCAGGGTAGCAAAGTTTAGAGGGTACTGACAGCACTTACAATTGGGTCCTTCAGTAGCAGTAGAAACAAAAGAACTTAGCACCCAGTCAACAAGCATAACTAGCTAAAATTAGAAGCTACTGGATGGCAAGCTTCCTTCTTCCCCCCAACCCCCCACCGCCGGGCAGCCACACCCCAGGTGAGTTCCTTCCCTAGTTTTGCCACATTTTACTTGCCTCAACCCCATAGTGACTAGGGCATTTCCCTCCCTCTCCACATATTTCCTTAAAAAATTACAGAACTGAAAATGTCTTACAAAGGTGATTTGATTTCGTATCACTTTCCTTAATCTATTTTGAACCTTTTGTCTAAGGTATAAAAAATGGCCATGGCTACTCATACTCTTTTGGGCTAGACTAGTGACAGTATCCTTATTCTTGCTCTACGTGGTTGTGTCCATCAACCCCTTTGCTACAACTTCCTTCATCCTGGTCATTCCGTGCCCTAAAATGTTCCAGACCCATTTGATACAGATTTTTCATTAACAAGGAGTTCCAAGGGACACCCTTCCTTTCCCTACATGACCTCCCCCCCACCCCAATCAGTTGCCCTTCCTGTCCATTCTTGGGCATGCCAGAAACTGTTAGTTCACAACAGGAAACCAATAGCTTGTGCTATCAGGAGACATTTCCTTCACAGCACAAAACGTCTGAGTAATAATTTCAAGCAAGGCTTCACCCATTTCCTGTGAAGGGAGGTAAATTTGCCTATCCCTGTCCCTCAGAGCTCTTTGTTTCCATCCCTGATGTGATGTAATGCCTTCTGCACCGGGGAGATGGATCTTTTCCCTTAACAGAACTGAATCCAGCATCCGGTGTTTAGGAGTTGGTGTGGCTCTTCCTAGAAAGGGTGAGGCCCTTACACATAATAAAGGGACCTGTTAGGGTTAATGCTCAGCCTTTCAAAGTACACCCCTAACATCGGTATCTACTACAGAATCAACTCCTGCTGACATCTAGAGAATCTAAGCTTGCCTTAGGAAGTAGTGACCACACCAGTACCCAGGTTTCACACTTCTCTTTCTGAAGCTGAAAGACCTTTTGTTACTTCTTTCCCATGAGTGGAACCATTAACATAGTGCAATAAGGTAGGAACAAATCCTGAGGGATCATTGATTCTGTCTCATTGTCATTATCTAGGCTCCTTCTCTTCCATCGCCCCACCTCAAACCTTCCAGGCCTGACAAACTCATTATTTTGTTAGTTGTAGAGACAGAGACAGAGACTGTGGAGTTGTAGAGACTCTCTGTGGAGTCCCCATAAAATAATGGGCCAAAAGGGATGGATCGCCAGAGATCTATTTGTTTAGTCCTATGCTTTCAAACACATTAATGATGAAATCTAGGATGGATGGTTGTTTATTCTCTCCTTGAAGATCTCTGGGGATGCAGATTATGAGGAACTGGTTTCACTATTATTGGAGTTCAATACGTGGACTGGGAGGATTTGCTTAGGCAGGGTTCTTTGTATGTGGTATTTTGGCTAATTAATTGAGTGAATTAATTAAGCAATTGATTAATTAACTCTGAGTGTGATGAAAAATCACTGGGTTGGGAATCCAAAGGCCCAGGTTCTAATCCCATGTGTCCTTGGTTGAGTTTATCAAGCTTTCTGGGTCTTAGTTTGCTCAACTGAAACGTAAGAATATATTGGACTAGGTAATCTCCAAGGTTCATTTTCACTCTGAAATTCTATTTTTTTGTGTCCTAAATAGGATGTGCCTGAAAAGCCTTGAAGCACAATCCAAAGTATTCCTACCTCAAGCTGGGAAATGAGAAGTGGCGAGCTAATAACATGAAGCCACTTTAGAGAAGAAAACTAGGTCAGAAAAAAGTCATTTGTTCATTTGATTTAATTCAGCACATGACTATTAAGTATCTACTATGTGCAAGGCCCTAGGCTAGCATTTGGGAATCTAAATAGAAAAAGACAATCTTCCTGCCCAGATGCTCTAGGAAAACTTTAGGATGGAGGGAGCATTTTCCATTGGGAAGATGAGTGAAGGACACTTAGAGGAGGTAGCGCCTGAAATGTCTTGAAAGAAGGCAAGGATTCTCAAAGGTGGGGAAGAGGAAGAACTGCATTGTAGGTACTTGTGATGGCCTGCACAAATGCATAGGCATGGGAGATAGCATGTCAAGTTCAAGCAATACCTCATGGGCCAGTAAATGAAAGTAACTCATGGGAAGTAAGGGAAAAGAGATGGCATTGCAGCTGGATTGGATATTCACTTTTTCCTTGGCTTTCCAATTCAGTACATTAAAAAGTTATTAAGCACCTATTATGTGCAAAGCACTGGGGTCATCTCTTCTGTCCTTCTTTCTTGTGTGACTTTTCTTCTCCAGTTCTTTTGCTGGATCAGCATACATGTCCCACTCCCTAACTGTGGTTTGCTACCAAGCTCTGTTTGGGTCCTCTTTTCTCTTTTTGTCTTCTCTCTTGGCTGGCCTCACCATTTTTCTATGCTTTCATTTTTTTTATTTCTAAGCAGATGTCTTCTAAATTTATATATCTGGGGCTAAGGTGAACTATAGTCCCAAATCACCAGCTTCTGGCTGGATAGTTAAAGTAGGGCCACACATTGCAGCAATTGTATGGATATATATAAAAATGAGAAGACTTACTCAATTTCTCCTATCTATTTAAATTCCTTCATTTGGCAGCAAATGGCTATCCAAAAGAATGCTTGTGTGGTAATTCTACATCTGCACCAGGCATGGGAAAGGATAAAGTAGATACACAAGACTTCATATGTCCAAAAGAGATACGTTAAAGTATTTATTAGATATTAACAACCAGATTGAGAAGGAATGGGATGCTGTTGTCTCTAAATCTGTCCAGATTGGGGTGGCGAGGCAGCTCCAACTTGATTTCCTGGCTTTTCCCTTTTTGAATAGAAGTTCCATCTCCAACATAGGTTTAATTAAGGTGATCTTCCTTTGGGGAAGGGAGGTGTCCAGGATGGAGATGGGTGGATATCAAGGTACTGTTTGCAATCTCTGTTTCTAGACAGGCAGTTAGAGATCTTTGATTGTAGTTAAAGAGAATGAAATGTTACCTGATTTATTCAGTTAACTAAATAAAAAAAAGATATAGGGGATGAATGCAATGGGAGGGTCTTCCTTACAACACCAGGGGCTAAAGGGTCTAGATGAATTCTTAGGTGTCACAATGGTTAGAGCTCTGAGTGAGCCTGGAGTCAGGAAGACCTAAGTTCAGATCTAGCCTCAGACACTAGCTGTGTCACCCTAGCCAAGTCACTTAATTTCCATTTGCCTCAGTTTCCTCAACTTTGGAGGTTTTTTGTGAGCATCAAATATTTGTAAAATGCTTAGCACAGTGCCTAGTACATAGTAGGTGCTTAATAAAAGCTTGTTTCTTTTCAAGTTATTATTAGTAAAGATGGGAGATGTTTGATTTTGGGGTAAAAACAAAAGCAAGGAACAATGAACATTTATGGAACACTATCCAATTAATAAGGCATGAATTTTCCCGGGAGTTTTGCCTCTTAAATTACCTAGAAAGTGCCAATGGATGGTCTTGGGTAATTTCAACAAGGTAAGGATTAAAAGTCTTATGCGGGCACTTATATCTCTTTCCCCCTTGGGATTCCAAATTTACGTGGTAACTCATATTCTAGAGGGGACAGGGAATAAACTTCCAATGCACAGATACCCTAACAAGGACTTAGTTATTATATGCTTGGTACATAGTAAACAGTAAATGCTGATTGATTTATTTTTAGTAAGTTCATATATAAACGTATATTTATATATATTCTTTAGTAAGTCATAGTAATTCATTGATTTTTCCAGGATGAGGAATAATGCCCACTCATAGTTACAAAATTCTAGGAAGCAAAATGCTTTTTTTTATACACATGATATGAAGAGGTCATAGAAACCACGAGCCAGATCCTGTGAAATGAATCCAGGCAGTTAAAGTTTAACTAGACCTTCAATAATCTCTCCACTTGAATGTGATCTGCCTAGTACAGAACCAATTTAGATCATTCCCATGGTCTTCTCCTTTCAGTGCATTCTAGGATCTCATTGGCCTTTTTTTCCCTTTTTAGCAGCTGTTCTCTCATTGTTGGCCCATATTAAAGCTCTATATTAGGGTTTCTTAACCTGGAGTCTATGGAAACCCAAGGGCTCCATGGATAGATTTCAGAGGTTCTATGAACTTAGATGGGGGAAAAATACCTCTTTAATTTTACTAACCTTTGGTTTCCTTTTAAATCCTATTTATTTTATTTTATGCACTTAAAATATAATTCTGATAAGTCCACAGACTTCACTCAGATGCCAAAAGGGATCATGTTATAAAAAAAGTTAAGAAGCCCTGGTGTAGATCTTTTTTATATTAGCTGCTGCCAACACAGCTGTTTAGAAGCTTTTCAATTTTATATAATTGAAGTTATCCATTTTTATCCGTTATGATCTATCCCCTTGCTGAGCTAAGAATTCCTCCACTGGCCATAGCTGTGAAAGGTACCTCCTTCCTTTGACCTCTATTTTTTTTTGTGCTATATATATTTTTACATTTGCCTATTTGGATGGGGGCTCATGAGCTATTGATTTGGATGTGGACTGACAGAGTACTTTGAACACAGGGTATATGTCCATTCTCTGAGGAACCCATCCTACCAATTAGGGGCCTCCACTAGGCCCTATATACTTTCTTCCCTCGTTCCCTATTTACCTACCTATCTGTAAACACACACACACACACACACACACACACACACTTTTCCAGGTAGTTTAAGATATTGAAAAGTGGAGTAGATTACTTGGCTACTATTCCCTTTCTTAAACTCACAAAAATCATAATGACAGTTTCCAAAGTATGGTCACTGACATGATCAGAGGCAAATATAACAACCTCTTCCAGTCCAGTGAACCTGTATTTTTAAAGCCCCCAGACTGTAGGGACATTAATTACCTTTTGTGGTTTTTGTTCAATCATTTTTCCAGTTACATTTGACTCTGTGATCCCTTTTGGGGTTTTCTTGGCAAAGATACTGGAGTGGTTTGCCATTTCCTTCTCCAACTAATTTTACAGATGAGGAAACTGAGGCAAATAGGGTCAGATGACTTGCCCAGGTTCATACAACTAGTAAGTATCTGAGGATAGAGTGGAACTTAGAAAGATGAGTCTTCCTAACTCCAGGCCCAGCACTTATCCACTGTGCCACCTAGCTGCTTAAATTCACTGGATCCAATCTGGCTGTTAAATACTATTTCTTTTTTTTCTTTTTTTGGGCAGGGCAATTGGGGTTCAGTGACTTGCTCAAGGTCATGCAGCTAGTACATGTGCCAATTGTCTGAGGCCAGATTTGAACTCAGGTCCTCCTGACTCCAGGGCCGGTGCTCTACTCACTGCGCCACCTAGCTGCCCTTAAATACTATTTCTATTTCTATTATATGCACATCTAGGAATTTTTATCAGAGTCCAAATGTGATGGCTCTTTTGTCTTTGAGGATGAATACAGTTTGTTATAATAACATTTACAGATATTTCCCATTTTTCTCCTATTTATTAGCCTCATTCCATTTTTTGCTCTTAAATGCCCTGGGGGTGGCTTTGCTTAGTTACATCTCTTGCAAAACTTTCTTTAAACCGATTTTACCCTCCACTGCTTCTCTCTGCTTTATGAAATAATACTGGTCATATAATCATCTCTCAGCCTTCTTCCCAAGATTTTATAAACAAATTTATATTTTATACAAGTGCTGCCTTTGGATATTATCTCTCTCTACTTGACAAATAAGTGTTTGCTGACTGAAATTCTTTCTGGGTGACTTTTGTCTTCTTGTTGTGGTGGTTGATTTATATTGGCTAAACTTCTGTATAAAATTATTGTAATCATTGTTAAAGTAATTTCTGTAATACATTCCTCATTTTTAGTATTTTCCCATTACAGATAATGCTAGCTCTTGATTTTAGATGATTTTTTTTTACCATGTTTGGGAGAAAGTCTCCTTTCCTACTTTTTTTCTTTTACTGTTTCTTGAAAACATAAATGAATGCTACATTTTATTAAAAGCTTTCCCCAAAACTTATTGATATAATCTCATGGATTTAGTTATCTGATTATTAGCATCATTTAATATGCTAATTATTCTCCCAATGTCGAGCCATTGTATTATGACTGGTATAAATTCAACATGATCATAATGCATTTAAAAAAAATTACATTATATTACAAACAGTTCAGGATTAAGTTATTTCATTTGCATGCCATATCCTTTTCTCATTTTTATCCTTTATATAAATCACATGAAGCAGCATGACATACGGTAGAGGCCTCACCTCTCACAATATCGACTGTGCGGCAGTAGAGGCGTTACTTATAACATCTCAGTGCCCCAGGCAAATCTCTAAAATTAGAAGTTGCAGAGGTTTCCTCACCAGGAGCTCCACATACCAATGCAATAACATCTCTTCCAGTCTAATTCACACACACATACATTCCCCCATGGCCCCACCAAAAAAAAATAAAAAATAGAAAGAAGCACTCAGGTTTCTAGCTCCTAGCCTGCAATAGTATTTTATGAAAGTAGATAGCCTTGGTAATAATAGCCACCTCCTTTGCTGGCTTACCAGAATTCATTCATGAGGAATCAACAAAGCTGCCAAAACAATTAATCTGGTATGTGACACCCAGCTTACTATTTTGGATTTACAAATTCCTTGAAGCAGCTTTATTCTTTGTGGTTTGCCGTTTTGCTCTCACTATCATTGACCCCTGTGGTCAAAGATAAAACCCTTACTGGTGTTTTTTCCCATGTCTATACAGGAAAATGAAACAATTAGTTTTTTTCACTCAGGAGGCGGATCATCTGTCACAACTTTCGGGCTTCAGGATCCATGTTCAGGGTAACCTGCTGTTCCTGCCCAGGTACTTTTATAGTTACATGACCTTTACAAAACTAGTCAGGGACAGCAAGCAGCACTTTGTTGTAGCAAAGAATCAGGAATGAAATGAATGCCCAATAATTGACGAATGGCCAAGCAAAATAGGAATGTAAGGTAATTTCATCGTGCCATAAAAAAACGATGAAAGTGACAGATTTGGAGAAACTAGAGAAGACTGGTACAAGTAGGACACGATACAGATGGAGAGCAAAGTGCACAGAACTAGGAAACTATTCATTTATACGGCCACAACATTGGAAAGAAAGAAAAGTTAAGGAAGACTTAAGAATTCTCATCAGTGCGATGATCAGTAAGACGACATGATGAAGCATGCTTCCTGATTCTTGCTGTAGAGGTGAGGGACTCTAGGTGCATAATGAGGCATGCATTTGCAGATGTGATAATTATGACACAAATTTGTTTCACCTCATTATACTTTTGATACAAGGGAAAGCTTTTATTGGGAAGGGGGAGAGTTGAAGGGAAAGGAAAGTACGGCAACTGCCCAAAAAAAAGTGATGAGAAAATAAAAGAGCAATGAAAAGTTTTTAAAAATATACATAGGAGGCCAGAGAAGGAGTCAGCGTGACACAACACATACACATCCATCCACACACAACAATGTTGGTACTGCCATGCTAATGTAACATATATTAATAAAGGCTAGAATTTATATAGTGCTTTAAGATTTGTGAAGTAGTTAACCTATATTAACTCATTCGATTCTCACAACAATGCTGTGAGGTAAATGCTTCTATTTATTTTTGTTTTACAGATGAGGAAAATGAGACACAGAGAGGTCAATTGACTTTCCCGGGGTCGTAAAACTATTAAGTGTCTGAGGCAGGATCTGAATGCAGGTCCTCCCATGCTCTATCCTCTAGATGTTAAAAGGAACCTGGATATGAAAAGGAACATGCCTTTTATTTATTTATTTATTTATTTTTAAAGCTAGTAAGGTAACATCGCTATTGTAATATGTTGTGTAAAGAACTCTTGAAGTCACGTGGTGTAGTGGAAACCACTAAACTTGACCTTAGAAGAAGTGGATTCCGTGCTCAAATCCTGGCTTTGCAGCCTGTTGTTTGATCTTCCCAGTCATTCCATGTTGCCAGACCTCAGTTTCCTCATCTGTAAAATTAAGGACTCTATCATCCCTTCCTGCTCTAAGGCCTATGACCTCTTCTCTCTGTGCTGTTTATCAGGGAGCGTTACAAAGGATACCACACAGATAAAGAGAGGAAATACCCCTTAGCAGCCCAACCTGGTCTTTTAAATAAACACACACTTAAGGACACCAGAAAGGAACAAGATAAACCCTATTGAATATAGAGCCAACTAAAACCTTGGCTTTGGAAAGAATTATTTGCCTTAAGATAGAGCTAGATTTCAAGAAGTGGAATGAAATATAAAGGCATATCTTCAAGGGCTAAGAAATGTGCAGAGATGAGCTCCTCACCTGTTCTTATCTCTCCCTCTCCCCCAAGGCCATATTCTGGCCCCATATTTTCCAGGTTCAATATTATTAACATTTCATGACTTGCTAAATTTTTCTTTAGATAAAGATTGTTTTTAAAAAGGCCAACTGAATTATTAAGTATGATTTGTATTACATTATGGACACCTCTTCCCAACCTCCCATTCTTATTCTTTTCTGTGGGGATAACTTTCTGGTTTGTAGTGTAAGTCAATGGCAACCAAATGATTTGCTTTACAGACAATTTTACAGAGATGCAGATGAAGATATTAAGGTGGGGGGGGGCAGGTACACCCTGTTAGATATTTATTGTTTTTTGGGTTTTTTTTGGCAGGGCAATTGGGGTTAAGTGACTTGCCCAAGGTCACACAGCTAGTATATGTGTGAAGTGTCTGAGGTCATATTTGAACACTCAGGTCCTCCTGACTCCAGGGCTGGTGCTCTACTCACTGTGCCACCTAGCTGCCCCCACCTTGTTAGATATTTAATTGAGTGTTTTTTATGTGGATTTCAGTCAAGAGTGGTACAGTAGAAAGAACATTGGATTTGAAGTGAGAGGATGTGAGTTTAGATTCCAGCCTTGCTCCATATCACTTGTGTGACCTAGGCCAAGTCATTCAAACTTTTCTGTGCTTAGTTTCACTGTCTGTAAAATGATGGGGCTGGACTAAAAAGGCTTTATATTTCTTTTCAGCTCTAAATCCTATAATATCTAGTGAAGTTTTGGGATTCGGAATCCAAACATCCCTTTTCCCCAACTTCTAAAATACGCTTTATGTAAGTGTAAGGGTAGTCAGCTACCCTGAAAAAACGTAGAGGCATATGGACTCCATGCTCCTCTTTGGAGAAAACCAGTATAGAAAAATGAACATGCTCAGTGTCTTGCAACCTCCCTTTTGATTAACGATTCACTGACTACAGCTAAGGCAGGTTTAGCTATGCAGATGACTAACTCAGTTCCAGGTCAGGGTCACATTTATTACTTTTGGCCAAAGGTTATTAACAAGAATTATTATTAACAAGAATTACAGAGCAAAGATTAGGTACTATGTGACACTTTAAATGTATTAAAATGTTCAAAACAGAACAAAGTTAGAGCTCCCAAGAGCAAAATTAAGCAATACTTCAAAATCAGTTTCATAAAAAGAGCCACAGACCAACAAATTCATCATTAGGTCATTTTGACTGGAGAGTTTTAGAATCATTTTGGCTCTCATTTCTGGAAGAGCCTGCGGAAACTGAAAAGGTCTAAAAGTTAGGTAGGAGTCTACATTATACAGCAAGTAACAACTTCTCAGGTATTGCTGGGGTCAGAGATCTGGCTGATAGCCCTCTTCTTCTTGATACTCTTTTCTCTCTAGGTTTTTGGGATGCCACTCTTTCCTGGTTCTATTTCTGAGATCTTTTTCAGGAGGTGATCAGTGGATTCTTTCAACTTCTATTTTACCCTCTGGCTCTAGAATATCAGGGCTGTTCTCCTTGATAATTTCTTGAAAGATGATATTTAGGCTCTTTTTTTGATCATGGCTTTCAGGTAGTCCAATAATTTTTAAATTATCTCTCCTGGATCTATTTTCCAGGTCAGTGGTTTTTCCAATGAGATATTTCACTTTGTCTTCCACTTTTTCATTCCTTTGTTTTTGTTTTATAATATCTTGATTTCTCATAAAGTCACCACTAGCTTCTACTTGCTCCACTCTAATTTTTAAGGTAGTATTTTCTTCAGTGGTCTTTTGGATCTCCTTTTCCATTTGGCTAATTCTGCCTTTCAAGGCATTCTTCTCCTGATTGGCTTTTTGGAGCTCTTTTGCCATTTGAGTCAGTCATTTTTTAAGGTGTTGTTTTCTTCCATATTTTTGGGGTCTCCTTTAGCAAGTCATTGACTTGTTTTTCATGGTTTTCTTGCATCATTCTCATTTCTCTTCCCATTTTTTCCTCTACTTCTCTAACTTGCTTTTCCAAATCCTTTTTGAGCTCTTCCATGGCCTGAGGCCAGTTCATGTTTTTCTTGGAGGCTTTTGATGTAGGCTTTTTGACTTTTTTTACTTCTTCTGGCTGTATGTTTTGGTCTTCTTTGTCACCAAAGAAAGATTCCAAAGTCCGAGTCTGAATCTGAGTCCGTTTTCACTGCCTGGCCATGTTCCCAGCCAACTACCTGACCCTTGAGTTTTTCATGGGGGTATGACTGCTTGTAGAGTAGAGAGTATTTTGTTCCAAGGGGATGCGCTGTTGTTTTCAGAGCTATTTCTACACAGCAAGCTCTGCCACACCAGAGCTCCTCCTCCCCCAAGAACTGCCAACCTGGACCAGACTCAGATCTTAAGCAGGCTGTGCACTCCTGCTCTGATCCGCCACTTAATTCCTCCTACCACGTGGGCCTGGGCCAGGAAGCAACTGCAGCTGTAGTTCTGTAGCTGCACCACCTCTGCTGTCCCTGGGGCGATGGCCCAACCTTGAACTCCTTTCACTCTGTCCCCCGCAGCTTTTCCCACTAACCTTCTCTGTTGTCTTTGGTGTTTGTGGGTTGAAAAGTCTGGTAACTGCTGCAGCTCACTGATTCAGGGCGCTAGGGCCTGTTCAGTCTGGCTCCAACTCTGGTTGGTCCTGGCGCAGCCCATGCTGGGCTCTGCTCTGCTGCACTCCCAGTTCTGTGTGCGATAGACCTTACCCAGTGACCATCTAGGCTGTCCTGGGCTGGAGCCCTGCTTCCCTCTGCTATTTTGTGGGTTCTGCAGCTCTAGAATTTGTTCAGAGCCATTTTTTATCAGTGTTTGGAGGGTCTTGGGGGAGAGCCCTCGGCAAGTCCCTGCTTTCCAGCCATCATCTTGGCTCCACCCCCCTCTTTCTTGGTTCTCTTCCTATCAGACTGCTTTTGCTAGGTCTCCTTTGCTGGATCCTTCTCCAGCTCATGCCCCCTAACCATAGGTGTTCCACAGGGCTCTATCCTGGGCCTTCTCTCCTTCTATGCTAGTTTACTTGGTAATCTCATCAGCTAACATGGATTTAAGGACCATCTCTATGCTAATGATTCTCAAATCTACCTATCCTCCCCTAAACTCTTTGCTGACCTCCAGTCTCATACCTCCAAGTGCCTTGCAGAGATCTCAAACTGTATGTGCAGTAGACATCTTAAACTCAACATGTCTAAAACTCCACTCGTTATCTTTTCCCCAAATTCTCTCCTTGTTCCAAACCCCCTTATTATCTTTGAGGGCACCATCATCTTCTCAGTCCCACAGGATCACAGCCTAAGTGTCATCCCCAACTCCTTACTATCTCTTACACCCCTCCCACCCAGCTGCAGATCATTATCACCACACTGGTGGGTTTGCTCACCTTAAGTCTCTCCCTACTACAATCCATTCTCCATTTAGCCAACTAAAATGATTTTCCTAAAGGACAAATACAACCATGTCACCTCCCTACTCAGTAAACTCCAGTGGCTCCTTATCATTTCCAGCATCAAATAAAAAGGTCCTCTGTTTGGCATTCAAAAAACTTCATAGCTCCTCACCCCAACCCAACATTTACCTTTCCAGTTTTCTTACACCTCATTCCCTACCACAAACTCTTTGATTCAGTGACATTGGCCTCCTTATTGTTCCAAAAACAAGACACATTTCTTGTCTCTGGGCATTTTCTCTGGCTGTCCCCCATGCCTGGATTGTTCTCTCTCCCCATTTCTGCCTCCTGGCTTCCTTCAAGTCCCAGCTAAAATATCATATTCTACAGGAAGCTTTTCCCAACCCACCTTAATCCTAGTGCCTTCTCTCTTAATTATATCCCATTTGCCTTCTATGTGGCTTGTTTGTATTGATGTTTGCTTTATTGTCTCCGCCTTTAGATTGTGAACTTCTTGAGGAGCTGTCTTCTGCCTCTTTTTGTATCCCCACTTCTTGCACAGTTCCTGGCATATTGTGGGCTCTTAATAAATGCCTGTTGACTGACTGAAATTCGTAGCTGTCCCTTCTTGAAGGGAAAAGTAGACATTACTGTGTTCTTTTTAGCTTAAAGCCCATAAGCAATTTCTTGCTATAGCTTGTTTAGGAAAAACTAAAATGTTTGCAAGGTAACAGCAATAAGCTTCCCTTTGGATTCTTATGTCTTATTCTCTTTGAAGCCTCTCATCTTCTAAGCAAGAAATTCTCAGCTCCAGCTACCAAGCATTTTAGAACAACAAACAACTGAATAGGTAAGCAAACAAATCTCAGCTAGCTAGTGCCCTCATGCTCAGTTGTTCACTGGACTTAATTTCCTGGTTTTTGGGCTTGGTTCTACTATTAGAGACATCATTCCAGTTTCTTTTTTTTTTTTTTGGAGAGGGGAAGGCAGGTCAATTGGGATTAAGTGACTTGCCCAAGGTCACACAGCTAGTAAGTGTGTCAAGTGTCTGCGTCCGAATTTGAAGTCAGGTCCTCCTGACTCCAGGGCCAGTGCTCTACTCACTGTGCCACCTAGCTGCCCCGATCATTCCAGTTTCTGATGAATAATTCAAATGCCTCTCAGTTTTAATTACTGAAGACTACACTATAACTCAGGTTATTGTTATTGTTTAAAGAGGACCAATGACATCTTGCAGTGATTCTTGACTTTCAAGTGAATTGGATTTCAGTGAGGCAGAGTTGCAGTCATCAGCCTCACTCTCTCTTCTAGAGTTGTCAAAATCCAGCAGCAGGACAAAAGTCAGGATGATTGTTGATGACCCAGGATGCAGTGGATGACCTTGGTGTCTTTGATGACTGACCAAGTTCTAAGCATGCCACAATGCCAGGCTCAGCCACCTTAATGGCCATTGGAACAAATTGTCCTCATCTGCCCATTCCACTGGGGGAAGTCTTCACAGGTTTGGGGTAGACATCCCCTAACTCACTGATGAATTTGAGGCCTGCTGCTTACCCTCAACCTGGTTTAGTCATTTTGCCAAGATGGTTTTTACCAAGGTGTAGCTGCTGTCCGTGCTACAGCTTCTTGGAGCCACAGGTGAGAGATGAATGCCAGTTATTAGTTATTTTCATATGTATTTTTATCTATTTACAAGAGTACAAATTTCTTGAGAACAGGGATGGTCATTTTTCACTTCAAGACAATCCAACAAGGCATCTTCCACCTCCAAGGCATTATGGAGGAAAGACAAAGCTAGGATATAAGGAAAAGTGAAAGAAATGTGGGAGAGAGGTCCAGGCCATACATTGAAAAATTTGAGGACCAAGAGATTGTTCATTTGTACTTTATTGTACTCCTTCTTTCCTGAAATCTACAGTCAAACCAAACAGGCCTTCTTGTTGATCCAACTCCATCTCCTCTCTTCGCACTTTTGCCTTGGTACTGGCTGTTCTCCATGACTGAAATGCATTCTCTTTTTACCTCTACCTGTTAGAATCCTTCCACATATGATTTCCCCTCCCACCCCCCCCCCCATCCAATTGATAGTGTCCTTCCCTAAACGATTATATATTTATTTTGTGTTTATTCTGAATATCCTTACATTTATATAATATTTTCCCTGGAAAAATATAAACTTTTTAAGATTAATGATTTTTTTTCATTTTTGTTCTTATAATCTCAGTGCCTAGCATAATAGCTGGCACATAACAGGAACCTAAATCTTTGTTCATTTAATCACTTAGAGAATGGAAGGATTTGGAGAAAACTCTTGGGGTATGAAACATCTGATTTGCTCCCTTAAATGTCTGTTGAATGAATAAATTACATAAATTAAAATAACAACTAGGGAACTGCATGAGTTAAATGATATTTCATAAGATAGAGATTGCATGTATTAGAGGATGTGATATATTCATGCATCCTTTTAAATGACATAAATGTCCCCACAAGTTGCATGCCATCTTCTAGTTCATTTCCTTGCTGATATTCTAAATATAAGGATAATATTTAACTTTTAAAGAAAATCTAAATAGTACATGGTCATCTAGTAGTCATCTCTCCATAGTGCCAATTAGAAAATGTTTCAAGAACCATCCACTCATGAAATCTATAGAAGTTTTAGTTCAGATTTGAGGGACAGCTAGGTGGCACAGTGGATAGAGCACTAGGTCTTGAGTCAGGAAGACTTTTCTTCCTGAGTTCAAATCCAGCCTCAGACACTTACTAGCTAGGTGACCCTGGGTAAGTCACTTAACACTGTTTGACTCAGTTTCCTCATCTGTAAAATGAGCTGTAGAAGGAAATGGCAAACCACTCTAGTCAGTATCTTTGCTGAGAAAACCCCAATGGGGTCATAAAGAATCAGTTCAGATATGACAGGGATCAGTGGTGGCATCCCTTGCCAAATTAACACCTGAAAAATGATTAATTACTTTTAGTCAGCATCATACTAAATTTTGACCAAGACAAATTAGTGGTCTAACAAAACCATTCTAAACGCACTTATTGACCTTGCAAAGTTATTTTTTGTTGCTCAGATATTATAGAAAAGATTTCAAGAGGTCTGTTTATTCATCCCTTTACCCACAGCGAGAGTTATTTTTATGTTCCCTCAAAGAAATGGAAAATCATCTTAGGTTTTGCTTATTGTTTTGTTTTTGCTTTTTCTAAACCGAGAGGGGAAAAATCCATATATTTATGGAAAAAGGCTTCTGTGTTTTCTGATGTAACCAGAGCCCTTGTGCTACTCATTATTGACCTTAGGAGCCAGAACCGCAGAATGACGGTGAATGAAGGCAAGCTTTAACTTCCCCTTTGAAGGATTGACCCTTCATATGGCTCTACTGCATAGCAGCAGCCTCAGTTATACTGTATCTGGGGAATCACTGCAAATACCACTGTGGTATAACTTTGTTTTGTTGTTGTTGAGTTGTCTCACTTCTGTCTGATTCTCTGTGACCCTGTTTGGTGCTTTTTTTCTCCAGCTCATTTTACAGATGAGGAAACTGAGGCAAATAGGGTTAAGTGTCTTGCCCGGGGTCACATAACTAGTAAGTGCTTGAGGCTGAATTTGAACTCAGATCCTCTTGACTCCAGGGCCAACACTCTATCCACAGCACCATTTAGCTGCACAGGTATAGCCTTGAAGGGAGCTTAAATAAAATAATTAAAGTTTGGGCTTTAAGGTATACAAACTCTACATGAGGAAATGTAATACATAGCATGTGCTTCACAGGTAATAATCACTCAATATATGTCTACTGAATGACTGAGGCACCTACTAAAAATGAAGTATAGTACTAGGGACTAGGGATACAAAGAAGATACAAAGATAAAATCAGATTATATTCACTCTCTCAATAGATATCTACTAGTTTTGGTATTTATAGTTCATCAATCCTTAAATCCCAAGCCAGGGGTGGGGAACCTGTGGCTTCAAGGTCACATGTGGCCCTCTAGTTCCTCAAGTGCAGCCCTTTGACTGAAGGACTTGAGGACCTAGAGGGCCACATGTGGCCTTGGGGTTGCAGGTTCCCCACTCCTGCCCTAAGCCTTTTCCATTCTTATGTGTAGGTATGTGAGCAGGAAAAATGCGCATTATAATGCCAACCTCAGGGGGAAAGGTCATTTTCTCCATTTTGTGGACTGGATTCCTAGCGCTTCATATACAGATGCATTCAGCCTGTTTGAAGTCTTATAGTGGCTTTGAGGAAAACCCTTACATGTATGATGCTTCATTGTGACTTTGCTCATTCTGCTTACCACATATAAGGTAATTGAAAGATTCCTGACATGGAGTCAAGACAGACCTGTGTTTTGAATCCCTCTTTTGACACTTATTAGCTACATTACCTTGGAAAATCATTTGTATTCTGTTATTCTTTTTCTTGTCTATAAAATGGGAATAACACTTCCTTTACAAAGCTATTGTGAGGAGCGCATGAACGGATATATGCTGAGTGCTTTGCAAACCCAATGCATTATTATTATTATGCTGGGATGAATGCCCTCTTCCCCCCATTCTCTGACTCTTCCATCAGGCAGCTAGGGAGCGCAATGGGTAGTACACTGAGACGTGTAGTCAGGAGGACTTGTGCTCAAATCTAGCATCAGACCCATTCATACTAGCTGTGTGACCATGGGCAAGTCACTTAAACTTTGGATGGCCTTAATTTTCTCATCTGTAAAATGAAAATGATAGTAATATCTACTGCCCTGGGTTGATGTGAAAGGGAGATAATGTTTATAAAGTGCTTTGCAAATCTTAATGTACTATATTATAATTACGATATGTATATATAATATAACACAATATAGAATATATTACATATTATCATGCTAGTTACTATTCCTCCTCCTCCTATTTGTTTCTTTCCTTCAAGGTCCAATAAAGATGCCACCTCCACAACATTTCTTTCTTCAACATCTAAGGAGGAAATGATTTTACTTTCTTAAACTTTCTAATAGTATTTTCTTTTCATTTCTTCTTGTACTTATCTAACTTTCCCCTGCATCATCACCGTTGGTAAGCGCGTCCTTCCCTCCATTACAGTGTAAACTACTTGAGAGCAGAGTCTATTTATCTCTGTGTCCCCAGAGCCTAGCGGAATGCCTTGCCCACTGCATAGAGGATAAATATTTGTTGAATGAACAGAGGAATTGGTGGTCATTATAGCAAATTGTTTTTTCATTTTAAAAATTGGCCACTAACTTACAAGGTAATGCCAAAGATATTACCGCATTATTTGTGGATCCTTTGAAATATCGGTCCATTGATGATGAGTTGAGCATTTTCTAGACCAGATAATCCAAAGACCTAGTCTATGTACTTTAACAAGGTACTTCTGATGTCATCCATTGTATCTGACCTGGATTTTGTTACTGTTTGATGTTGCCTTTATTTACATAGTTGTAGTCAGTGTGTGTAATGTTCTTTTGAATCGACTTACTTCACTCTGCTTCATTTCAAAGAAGCCTCTTATAATTTGTTGAATTCTTTTATTTGACATTCCTTATGATACAATAATATCCCATAATGTTTACATACTACAGTTTACTCAGCCATCCTGCAATGTCTTGGCAAAGTTTATTTTTGACTTATTGTGCGTTACAAATAGTGATGGCATGAATACTTTTATACAGATAGGCATTTTTCTTTATGTTATTAACTTCTCTGGAATATAAACCTAATAGTGGCATCACTGGGTCAAAGGTTAGGAAAAATGACATTTTTTATTGTGTAATTCCATATTGACTTTAACAATGGTCAGATCAGTTCATGGCTCCAACAGCACCTTTGTTCTTTCCTGGTTCCACCAGAATTGATTTTTTTTTGCCATGCTTTCAATATTTTAATTCACAGATCATTATTGATTTTGAACACTTTTTCATATGGTTGTTGCTAGTGGTTCCTCGACCACTGATCTATTAGGGTTAAAACTGCTGCTTATGAATCTGTGCTAACTCCAAAAATATTGCGAATAGTGCTATTTTGATAATTGCGTTTATTATCTTTATTAATTTTGTTGCTGTTGATTATCTTGACTCCTCTTTATCAATGATCATTCCATTAATTTTTCTTATCTTATTACTATTCAGTTGTTCTTCAGTCATTGTTCAGTCATGTTCAACAACTCACGACCCCATTTGGGGTTTTCTTGGCAAAGATACTAGAGTGGTTTGTCATCTCCTTCTGCAGCTCATTTTACAGATGAGGAAACTGATGCAAACAGGATTAGGTGACTTGCCCAGGGTCACACATCTAGCAAGTGTCTGAGGCCAGATTTGAACTCAGGAAGACAAGTCTTCCTAAGTCCAGACCCAGCACTGTGTTCACTGTGCCACCCAGCTGCTAAAATAGCTTATTTCTATAGCTATCATTTTATAATTATGTTTAATAGCCATAAGAGTAATTTTTGGATCTAGATCATCTTTAATGTCTCTAAATTCATTAGAGTTATTTTTTCTTATTGTACATATTCAGTGGTATAAATTTGACTAAGGACTGCTTTACTTGAATCCCGTCTATTTTGAAGTCATGCCATTCTCGTCAATATGTTTAACATATTTTGAAATTATTTCTATGAGCTGGCTTTTGTTGTGCTCATCATTTAGAATGTCATGCTTTAGTCTCCAGTTAAATATGTATCTTTTGTTCACATTTGTTTTACTTAGACGCTGGATGGAATGCTGGTGTTTGCACAGATTAGGTTATCAAACAGTTTGTCCCAGAACAAGATGGACTTGAATAACCAGCTTTGAGGTGATGGTCAGGGTTAGTACATCAATTGCCAGGTCAGTTCACATGAAAATAACTTAACTTCCATTTCCTTACTCATTATAAATAATGGGTTTTAATTGGAAATGAGCAATAGCCTTGAAAGAAAGGGAAGTTTATTTCCTGGGACAAAGTTTTTTTTTCCCCTCCTTTTTTTTGGTTGCTGCTGTAGTTTATTTGTTTGTCTCTGAGCTTATGCAAGAAGAGAAAACAAGTTTGCATGATAAGATTCATTTTCCCAGACTGTAAGATTCTAGGAGAGAGACTTTAATTATTAGTTACTTTCTCCTCCAGATTGAAGCTGGACAAGGCCCCTCATACGATTTGTTGGTATTGTCAAAAGAGAAATATCACATTCAACATTATTAATTACAACCTGAATAGATAAACACGGAATGCCAATAAAATTTGCATATTACATTAAGTTGATGAGGGATCTGAGAAAAGAATTAAAATCTTGAAAGATTTTCATAGAAAAAAAATAGATCAAATCTAATAAGATTTAATAGGAATAAATGTGCAGTCCTATATTCAGATTCAAACAATCAACTGCACCAATAAATGATTATTAATGTGACAGAGACGTGAGGTTTTACTATATACAAGCTTGGTTTGAATCATGTTAATTCAATAAGCATTTATTATTTATTGAGGTAACTAGGTGCCACAGTGGATAGAACTCTAGACCTGTAGTCAGGAAGACCTGAGTTCAAATGTGACCTCAGACTTTAGACTCTCTGTTTGGCCTGGAGCAGGTCACTTAGCCTCTGTCTGTCTCAATTTGTTTATCTGTAAAATGGGGATAATAATAGCACCTACCTCCCAGGGTTGTTATGAGGATCAAATGAGTTAATATTTGCAAAGCACTTTGCAAACCTTAAAGCACTATATAAATATTTTTATTACTATTAAGCATTTATTATGTGTAAGACTTAGGGAATATAAAGATTTTTAAAAGTCTCTGCCCTGATGGAGCTTACATTCTTCTAAAGGGAAACTATATGTATCCAGTATCTATCTATCTATCTATCTATCTATCTATCTATCTATCTATCTATCTATCTATCTGTCTGTCTGTCTGTCTATCTATCTATCTATCTATCTACCTGTCTGTCTGTCTGTCTATCTATCTATCTTTCCACAAAGTGAATTTAAGAAGCAAGTATTGATAGGCATCATGGGTCATTAGAATGAACACTGCCTTGGAGGCAGGAGGATCTGGGATCAAGTGCCACCTCTGACACACGCTGGCTGTGTGACCCTGGGGCAGTTCCTAAGTCTCTCAGCAGTCATGGGAAATCTCTAATAGTAGAGGCTGCATAGTAGTTGTTAATCCACCTTGGTAGATGGTGTTTCCTGACTTACAGCTTTCTGTACCAGGGAAATCACTGGTCCAGAAAAAATAGTAGAAGGATCTAGGGCGAGCACCAAGAACCTGGGAATCCTGAAAGGTGAGCCTTGAAAGGAACTAGGGATGCCAAGAGGCAGAGATGAGGCAGGAGAGTGTTCTAGACCTTGGGGACAGTCTATGTGAAGGCACAAAGATGACAGATGGAATGGACATATGGGGGAATAACACATAGGACATTTTGACTAGAACGTGGAGAGCACCAGAGGGTGTAACATGAAATCAGTGAAATGATAAAGACAGATCGTAAGGGGCTTTCAATACCAGACAGAGGAATTCATATTTTATCCTAGACCAATAGGGAACCATTGAGCAGGGGAATGCCATGCTCAGACCCGTACTTTAGGAATATCCATTTACTACCTGGGTGAAGGTTGGTTTGGAGAGGGGAGAGACTGGAGCAGGGAGAACAAAATTAGGAGATCGTAATAGTCTAAGCAGACAGCTAGTTAGGTGGTGCAGCAGATCAAACACTGGGCAGGAATCAGGAAGACTCCTCTTCCTGAGTTTGAATCCAGCCTCGGGCACTTCCTAGCTGTGTAACCCTGGGCAAGTCACTTAATCCTGTTTGCCCCAGCTTCCTCATCTGCAAAATGAGCTGGAGAAGGAAATGGCAAACCACTGCAGTAACTTTGCCAAGAAAACCCCAAATGGGGTGATGAAGGGTTGCACATGACTGAAATGACTAACAACAACAACAGAAATAGTCCAAGCAGAGGCGACGAGAACTGAATCTGAAGTGTTGGCCCTGTAAGTGGAAAGAATGCCATGAATAGGAGATGTGGAGTAGTTGAACATGACTCCTACTTTGTAAACCATGGTAGCTAGAAGGAAACAGGAAAGTTTTAAAGAGAGACATTTTTGGGGGGGGGAGAAGATAATAAGTTCAATTTTGGAGATGTGGCATTTGAGTCACCTATGGGACTTCCAGATAGGGGAACCTAGCAGGCAGGTCTTGATGGTGGGGGGTGGGAGGAGGGAGAGCTGGAATTTAGGAGAGAGGTGAGGACAGGATATGTAGAATCAACAGTATGCTATGAAAGCTAAAAAAACCTAACACATAGAAACATAGCATCCAGAGGCTCCTGACTCCATGCATTTTCACTGGCTGTTCTCCATGGCTGAATTCTCTCCTTTCTCATCTCTGCCTTCTTGACTTCCCCGGCTTCCTCCAAATTTCAACTAAAATTCCACCTTCTGTAAGAAGACTTTCCTGAATCCATTTAGCACTAGTGCCTTGCCACTGAGATTACCTCCAATCTGTCTTACGTATATCATTGTTTGCGTGTTGTCTCCTCCGTTAAAACATGAGCTCCTTGAGTGCAGAGAATTTTTTTTTGCATTTTTTAAAAAAAATCCCTAGCTCTTAGCACAGGACCTGGCACATTGTAGGTGCTTAATAAATACTTGTTGACTTGATCTGACTTGCTACTTCCATCTTGCTCAAATCCCAAATGGAGCATGATGTTCGGTTTTGGGTTTATTTTAGGAAAGGCTTTGACAAGCTAGGTCATTCACAAAAAAGGGACCAGGATAATGATGACAACTTGAAACCACAGGGCTGATATGTACGTGTAAATGTAAAGTCTTACAATTGCTTTCAAAGAATCAACTTCAAAAATACAGTATACGGGTAGTGTTGGTAGATGACAGTTTGGGGAATATGAATGGGTCATGAGTTCGATATAAGTGAACTTTGTGACAGGGCTGGCCAAAATTAAAAGACAAGTCAACCACAACCCCTAATGCAGTCTTATTTCATAAAGAAACAAAGGCTGTATGATGTCTGGAATTGCAAAACAAGAACATAGTCCTCCCTTACAGCCTGGTTAGATCACATCTGGAATACTGGGGATAGCTCTGAACCTGCATTTGACAACAATTTGGCAACAGCTTGCAGAGGGTTGAGAGGAGAGCAATGAGAATGGTGAGGGGCCTTCAGAGAATGCCATTTAGCCTGGAGGAGAGATTTAGGGAACATGCGATAACTGTCTTCACATATTTGAAATGCAGGAGTATCACATGGAATGGGGATTAAATTTATTCTGCAGAACTAGAACCAACGTGTGGCAAAGAGTCAAATTTATTAATTTATTTATTGAAAGAAAAATATCCCAACAATTAAGACCATCTGCAAGTGGAATAGAGGGGGAAAGGAAACAAGCATTTATTCAGTGCCTACTATGTGCCAGGCACTGCTCTAAGCAGCAGTAGTAATAATGATGTTAATGATGTTAATATGTTAATGTTGTATGTTAATATGTAATGACGTTTATAATAACAATTGCCAATTACATTACTATGTTAATATGTAATGATGTTAATAATACTTACATTTATGTATCACTTGAAGGTTAACAAAGCACTCTGTACATATTACCTCACTTGACCCTTATGACCACATGGTGCTATTAATATCCCTATTTTACAGATGAGGTAGAGAGAAGCTAAGTCACTTGCCCAGAGTTACATAGCTAATAAGTGTCTGAGCAAGGATTTGGACTCCAGTCCTTCTGACTCCAAGTCTAGTGATTCATCTGCTATGCCAGAAATCTTTCAGAGGAGGCTGGATGACCATTTGTTAGGTTTGCGGTTGGAGGATGCTTAGTCAGGACCTGGTTGTGTTAGCTTTTGTCCAAGGTCTTTTCTACATCTGAGATTCTGGGATTTAGTTGAAAAAAGAATTCATGTTTTTCCTAGAGAAGAGATGACAGTGAAAATTTGATTGCTCATTAAAGCTAGGATGGTGTATCCTTTCAGAATTGTTATGGAATATGGTGTAAGGTATTGGTCTAAGCCTAATTTCTGCCAAACTGCTTTTCAGTTTTCCTAGCAGATTTTATAAAATAAGTAGTTCTTTTTTTAGGTATTTTATGTTTTCTACTTTATCAAACTCTAGACCATTGAGTTCCATTGTTTCTGCTTTTCCCTGGTCTAGTCAGTTCCACTGATCTCTATTTTTTAACTAATACCAGATGATTTTGAGGGCTGCTACTTTATCATATGGTTTGAGGTCTGGAAATGCTATTCCCCCTTCATCCCTACTTCTTTTCATCATTTTAATATTGTGTATCTTTTGTTTTTCCAAATTACTTTTATTCTTATTTGATCAAGTTTAGTGAAGTATCCCTTTGGTAAATAGATTGGCATGGCATTAGAAGTACAAATTAACTTTGGTAGTACTGCCACTTTTGTGTTCACCCATGAGCACTGAATTCTTTTAAGTTGTTCTTTTTCTTCTTTAAAGTGACACTCTGAAATTCAATCTATATAAGTCTTTTATGTGTCTTTACACTCTTTCTTCTGTGCATTTCTTTATTGGTGAAATGTTGCAGCACATTCATGTTTACCCTGCATCTATTTATAACAACTTTAATTCTGTAGAGCCTGTGATATTCCATGACTTACAGTCATATAATAACATTGAAAAAATGTCAGTGTTAAAAAAGGTCGCCCTTTTTTAGAGCCTAAAGGCAAGCTAACCTGCTCCCTTCCTCTTATTAAATTTTCCACCCATGTGCAATGTCTATCCAATTGTACTGATGTACTAATTCTATGGGTTGTTTATACAAATGCAAATTAGTCTTTCTAGACCATAAGCATTCATAAAATACTTTTTTTCCTTTGTGGATAATTAGGCTGAATTATTCGGAGTAATTATAGATCTCATTTAGGAGGTCCTATGATGTTCTGAGGCTTGATGTAATCAGTATGATGTTATCCTAAAAAAGGAGCATCTAGAAGAAATTACCATCTATAAAAAATCCTTGTTCTATTTGGACTTTTCGGACTTTACACAGGACATCCACCATGACAGTGATGTGCACCCTGTTTTATGCCCTGTTTGATAATAATAACCACAGGATCATCGAAAAAAAGTTATCTATGCTTTTGCCTGTTTTGAATCTTGTAAGATTTTTAACACGTGTAAGAACTACTTTGTTGGAGGAGGGCCTTTAAGGTAATATTTTAACAAACTATAAGCACAGTGAGACCTTGCATTCTCCATATCCTATAGTTAATTATGTGACTGTAAAGATGTGGTCTGTTGTTGAATATGATTTGTGCAAGCTAAGACTATTTTTTCCTTTTCCCTGACCCTAAATGTTCTGGGCTTATATGGATAGGGCTTCGTCCTAGAGGGCCTGACTCTAGAAAGGTCAATTTCTCCTTCTTGTTGGGTCTGCCTCCACTCCAGAATAAAACTCCAGGGAAATTTCTAAAACAAAGATTAAGTATAGCTTGTGCCTAAGATTTTTTATACATAGGTGACAGGCTTCTTTTCTGCAGAGGTACTCAATGTACAATATGGGTACTGGGTTTGGAATAGCTTTTTATTTCTTTCACTACAAAAAAGGCATGAGTCAAAAGACTTACAGGTGTATGAATAAACACAGGAAACATAAAATGTTAAAAATAGTCCATTATACTCATTAAGCTCCCCAGGAAGGTAAAGGCACTTAACAATGAACAACTATTTCCCCTTTACCTTGGACCTACACTGTCTGAGCAATGAACAGAACAATCATGGAAGACTGGCAAAATTGGAGTCTCCTTGTCCCTCAGGACATGGCATCTATAGGGAGACACTATTGAGAGTTTTCTTATTTTTCCTTGAAGAAGTATTCTATTGAGGAAATCTCACTCTGGGAGGTTGTCATGTGACTCTCAAATTCAAGGATTCTTGGACACAGGGATTTACTTGCAAGGGGTGTGTTGTCGATGTGGTTTTGTCCTTTGTTCTTGATATTGGAGGTGATGCCGTGACATGCAAGTGAATTGGATTTAAGTGAGGGAGGGCTGTGCAAAGTCACCATGGCTCCTCTGGAGTCATCTGGGTCTAGTGGTGAGAAATAGCTCAGGACAACTGGAGATGGCCCTGGATGCAGTGGGGAATTTGCAAAGAGATAATCCCAAGCTGGAAATAGACATTTTCAAGATCACTAGGTTCAGACCTCGGCTCCAAAGGAAACAGAAAGGCAGAAGAGATAGCTAGGAACTCAAAGTTCAAGAACTCCCCTTTCAGGCTTACGTGGACAAGTATTGTTTACTCACTAATATGGTTTTCTGCTCATGGGTGGGGTAGGTGGAGGAAGAGAAAACTGCTTCCCACATTATTACACTCAGATCTGCAAATCCAAGAGAGAAAAAGCTTTGGAAAAAGAAGAGGGTCATGAAGGGCATGGAGTGGGGTTGCTGATGCCCTGAAGGCTCTGATTTCTGCTAAATAAAAATGTATGAAACTTTATACTTTTTGCTAAAATAGATTAATTCATGCTCCTTTTTCAAGGAAAGGACTAGAAGAATTTTTTGATGATTTGTAGATTGGCGGGAGGAGAAGAAATAGTCAAATCAGGTACTGCATGGAAATGTAAACAGTTAAAGTATGAGGCTAATGAAGATTGACATAAATTTTGGTTTGTCTAATTGAAAGAAAAAATATACTTCTCATTTTAGAACAGGAGGCCAAACAATGAAGATTGCCAATGCCAAGTCCAGAATGATTAGAAAAGGAATCAGCGTGTATGGATGCATTAGATGAAGTTTTTCAGGAAAGAGATGATGCTCTGAGACTTCTTTAGGCAAATCAGAAAAGCCAAGACCAGGTGCTTCTAGAGAAGACATTTTTGGATATTCTGTCCAGCACAATTACAAGCCAATAGCCATTACCTTAGTACCTAAGCAAAAAATACAATAAGAAATAAGAAAAGGCAAATGGCATGCCTTATGCGGAGCAATTTCTCAGACTAAAGATTGAAAATACATGTGGGGAAGCCAAAAAGAAAAAAAATTAGAGAAAGAGAAAATGTTTCCTCCCCTCCAAAAAAGTGTCCAACTGAGCCTACTGAAGCCCCAGGTTGAATTCTAACCAAGAATTCAATGAACTCTTTACTTAATATTGTTTCTTTCCAATTTCTATTCCACCTTAGCAAAATTAAACTCCCTTCCCCCCGAATATGTAATTAAAAGCTAGTAAATATGAAAAAGTGAACTCATGACAAATGGTTTATTTAAAAAAATTAACATTTCAATCTGTACTTCAAATAGGTCTGAATATCACATCTTATTTTGGCCAAATGGTTTTGTTTTTCAGTTTTGTTAATTAAATAAAATTTTGTTCTAATTTCTAAGAATTTTTAAATTTCAACCTATAGTTATACAAAAAATAAGTACAAATATAAGACAGACAGAACATCTGTTCCCTGGCTGCAAAGAGAGGATTGTCAGAGGAAGTGAAGAAGCTTTGATAGCCCAAAGTAGAAAGTAATAGCATTTTTGTTAACTTTTTCATAATAGCAAAAAAAGAAGTAATTTCCTATAGTACATAGAATTTAGTTTTTACAGTTTAGTTTTGCAAATATGAGGTGAAAACAAGTTTTACAGGCAGTAAAAATCAATTCTACCAAGTAGGTGGAAATCACTATAGTAATTAGAAAGTTGGAAATCAGTTTACTGAAAGGAAAACATTTAGAGAGAACAGATATTTAAATACTTATGAGTTATTGCTTTGCAAGGGAGGCAAAACTTCATTTTAAGTTATATGGCCAGTTAAAGGCCTTCCAATTTGTTAAATCTTAATTAAAGCAGGCAAAATGTATAAATATTCTATAAAAATCATTTCCCCCGTACTCAGTGCAGTAAAGCTATGAAACATAAGGGCATCTAGGGAAGGTCACATTTTTTTTTCTAAAACTGGTTTCAAGGACATTCTCTTTCTGCACACTGTTTGTCTTCTTCATACTCTTGTCTGGAAATTCACATTCGTTGAAATGTACCCTGTGATATGGAAAGGAACATGTAAATGTACTTAAAAAAAGAAAGAAAGAGGGTAAAGGTAATAAATAACTCTCCTCAAGTAGACCCTAGGGAGGGAGGTTCCTCCAGTAATGGTCTGTCTTCCTAGGTCTTAGTCAACCAATCATCAGGAGGCAGCCCCAATCTTTGTGGACCACTCAGAGGAATTCCTTGGGTACTCTTAGCAAAGGGTTAGGGTCTACGTTTGGTGGTGTGTCTCCTGTAATTTCATCAAATTAATGTAAAGGTAGAAACAGTCCCTGTTCTCAGGAAACTCACAGTCAAATGGAGGAGCTTATACTCTTTACACATAGATGTCTAAAAGGAAAAATGATTAAAAAGTTAAAATTTTGAGTATTTGCCCCTAAGTATTTGTTTCTGATTTTAGGATGATAGTACATGTCCGTTCAGGTATTACTTGAACCACCTGGTTAATTTATCTTTTCCCTCTGAATTAAGCCATCCCTCCCTCTCTTGCCAAGTTAAAATAGTTGGGTGAAAGCTCAGATCCTGCCTGTTTGTTTGGACTTTAAATAGTTTTCCTTGGATTGCAACATCCTCTGTAGCTCTCTGCATAAAAGAGTCAGACTGTATGAATTATCTCAGTGCTAAAGTGTAGAACAGGAGTGTTCTTCCCCTGGACAATTTCAGACATTGTCTCATGGAAGAAGCATTTATCTAAGCACAGATATTGAGTACTACTACTAGCTAGCATTCATATAGTACTTTAAGGTTTTTTTTTTTTAGTTTTGTTTTTGGAACTGAGTCTCTCTATCTCTTTCATGATGTAAAGTTCAGTGGCCACTCACAGGTCTGTTCCCATAGTGAACAGCACGGGAGCTTTGGCCTACTGTGTTTCTGACCTGGGCCATTGATACATGGGCTAATGGATTACTGGAGCCCTTGAATTCTAAGTTGCAGTGAGCAAAGCTGCTGTAGTAGGGTGTCCTTACTAAATCTGGCACCAATATGGTGGCTACCAGGTTCCCTAAGGAGGTGCTTTGAGGTCTGCAAAATGTTTTCCATATATGATCTGATTTTGTTCTCACAATAACCCTGGGAGGTAGGTGGTATTACTATCCCTATTTTATAGATGTGGAAACTGAGGCAAATAGTGCTGAAGTGACTTGCCCAGGGTTACATAGCTAGGAAGTATCTAAGACTGCATTTGAACTCTTGTCTTCCTGATTCTAGATCCAGTGCTCTATCCACTGCTTTACCTAGCTTCCCAGGCCATTTCTAGTCTGATCAGGAGCAAACTTTTAAAATCATTTTGCATGTAATTTTCCTCATCATTCAAACTGGAATTACAATGCTTATTTTTTCTGATCACTGTATAGTATTAAAAAAACCATGATTATAGTTTCTCTCCTACCTAAGTACATGAAACCCTCATAGGCAGTTCACTGTTGTAGCTTTTGGGGCAGATGTAAGTGGTATTTTCATGTGCCCATGATTTATTCAAGCAGAATACAGGCAGGGGGCATGTAGAGTCACTGATGCAGGTGAAAGCCTTATAGAAATCCCCCACGATGCCTGGGTTATAAAAATATAGCCTTGGCAAGTAAAAGCAGAGGCAGCCAGCAAAAAGCAGCTGGAATCCAGGGAAATGGAGAAACATGGTATTGGCAACAAGAGTTGGATAGCTTCCATTGAGTAACATAGGCCTAAGCTTCCAAAGATGGCAAGGGCCACCCATTTGCTCACTACTCTGAGAGAGATGCAGAATGTGTAGGTTGTCAGTTGTTAAATCTGAAGGAGGCAGTGAGTCCCAGGTCATTGCTGGGGAATCCTGAAGTGAACCTGGGCATCTTCCAGTTAACCAGCTATTGCTTGTCCTTTGTTTTGAAGAAAACCAGTGAAGACACGGATGATGGCTTGACTTGCACATGAGTTGGATTTTGGTGAGACAGAGTTGCGCAAAGTCATCAGCTTCACTCTCTCTTCCAGAGTCATCAAAGTCCACTGCCAAGATGGAGGTGGATGACCTTGGCATCTTCCATGGCTGACCAAGCTCTACATGCCGCACAGTGTCTGCTCCAGCCACCTTCGTGGCCATTGGAACAAATTGTTCTCAGTCCTCCAGGGAATGCTTGGGGCAGACATTCCTCTAACTCACCAACAGGTTTGAGGTCTGTTGATTAGCCCAGAATTTGTTTAGCTCCCCTGCCCAGTAGGTTTACTGGGATGTGGCTTCTAGGCAGGCTATAGCTTCTTGGAGCCACAAGTGAGGGCTGGGTGAAGGTGGATGTCAGAGGCAGATGAGCAACCCTGCAAAGGACTCGGCAAGCCTCATGCCAGAGGTGCTAGTCCTGCCTAAATACTTCATACACAGTTAAGGAGGGGCCAGAGGAGTCAGTGTGGGCTCCAAAGTGCCTTAGAGCCAGACCATGCTGTGGAGAAGTTGCTGAGAGAGGTACCTGATGGTGAGCTTAAAAAAAAGCAGTCAGAAGGGGCAAGGCAGTGTTCCCCCCCACCCAATGCTAGGAAGGTTGGAGTTCAGGAAGAGAGCTGGGCAAAGGTTTATGAGGGTGAGCCAAGAAAACCATCAAAAAATAGAACCCATGTCCAATGCAGAAGGTGGTGCAGTGTGGGATACAGTGTGGCAAAGGTTGTGGGAACAGGAACCAGGAGCAAACCAGAGCCAGATGTGTACTGAGACAATTTCTTTGCTCAAACACACCTTGCTAGTGATTCTCACTCTCTTTTTTTCTTAATAGTATTTTATTTTTTTCAATAACATGTAAAGATAATTTTCAATGTCCATTTTTGTGAGATTTTGAGTTTCAAATTTTTCTCCCTCCCTCCCCCTTCCCAAAGACAGCAAGCAATCTGATATAGATCGTACATGTACATTCTCCACAGGAGAAATTTGAGACTGGTGACTTTGCACAACCTTCCCTCACTGAAATCCAGTTCACTTGCATGCCATGGCATCACTTCTTTGATGTCACGGTTGTCTTCTAGAGTGAAGGACAAACAGCATTTCCACAGCAGTCATGTTGTGAAAGAAGAATCAAAACAAAAGGGAATAACATGAGAAAGAAAAAACAAAAAAAGTGACAATAATATGCTTCACTTTGCATTCAGACTCCATAGTTCTTTCTCTGGATGTGGATAGCATTTTCCATCATGAGTCTTTTGGAGTTGTCTTGGAGCATTATATTGCTGAGAAGAGCTAAGTCTACCATAGTTGATCATCACACAGTGTTACTGTTATTGTATACAATGTCCTCCTGGTCCTGCTAACTTCACTCAGCATCAGTTCATGTAAGTCTTTCCAGGTTTTTCTGAAATGTTCCTGCTCATCATTTCTTATAGAACAATAGTATTCCATTACATTCATATACCACAATTTGTTCAGCCATTCCGCAATTGATGGGTGTCCCTCAATTTCCAATTATTTGCCACCACAAAAAGAGCTGCTATAAATATTTTTATACGTATGGGTCCTTTTTCCATTTTTATGATCTCTTCGGGATACAGACCCAGAAGTGGTGTTGCTGGATCAGAGGGTATGCACAGTTTTGTAGCCCTTTGGGCATAGTTTCAAATTGCTCTCCAAAATGGTTAGATCAGTCCACAACTCCACCAACAATGCATTAGTGTTTCAATTTTACCACATCTTCTCCAACATTTATCATTTTCCTTTTCTGTCATATTAGCCAATCTGATAGGTGAGAGGTGGTACCTCAGAGTTGTTTTAATTTGCATTTCTCTAATCAATTTTTATATGACTATAGATAGCTTTAATTTTTTCATCTGAAAACTGCCTGTTCATATCCTTTGACCATTTATCAATTGGGGAATGACTTGTGTTCTTATAAATTTGATTCAGTTCTCTCTATATTTTAGAAATGAGGCTTTTATCAAAGCTGCAAATGGCAATTCTCTTTATGTGTTTAACCCCACCAGGCATGTACGATGCAGTCAAAATGGATATTCCTATGGTCCCTGGGGATTATCCAATCTCTAGATGGCATTTTTCAAGGGTCTCAGTGAAAGATGATGAGCGGGAACCAGACATAGGCCTGCCAGGCATTCTAGGTAGGATACAACTTATGGCAGGTTGCAAATTCAGAGCATTATCTCTGTAGAGCTTTCATGCCATCTTAATACTATATTACTATGCCTACCAGGAGCCTGATGCTCTGAAGAAATTCAAATAGTTAACAATCAATTATCTTTCTCTCTAACAAGTCTACACATCTGTTTTATGGGCACAACTGAGTTCCACCCTGATGATCCTGAGACACATAAAGATTCTTTTTTATTTAAAAATTGCATTTTATTAACATCTTTTGTTTTCATATCATCTATATTTCTAATTAGATTCTATCCATTTCGCCTACCCAGAGAACTACCTTTTGTAACAAAAAAATTAAAAAGAGAAAAAATCAGCTTAGTGAAACTAACCAATACACCAACCGAATCTGATAGACTGCATCCAAAATCAATCAGTCAAAAAGCATTTATTTGGCACTTACCATATGCCAGGGCACAAAGCTACATAGGGTAGCTAGGTGTCGTAGAGGATTGAGTGCCAGGCCTGGAGGTAGGAAGACTCATCTTCTTGAGCTCAAATCTGGCCTCAGACACTTACTACTGTGTGACCCTGGGCAAGTCACCTAACTCTGTTTGCCTCAGTTTCCTCATCTGTAAAATGAGCTGGAGAAGGACATGGCAAACCACTCTAGTATCTTTGTCAAGAAAACCGAAATGGCACCACAAAGAATCGGACATGACTGAAATTACTGAACAACAACTATATTTATACATATACGTATACACACACACACACATATATACATATACACATACACATCATATACATCATCTACATCTACAAATATATACCAGGAAAGGGGAGAGAGGCAAAGTACTAGAAGTGAGAAAGACTTGTAGTCATGTAGAAGATGGCACTTGAGCTGAGCTTTGAAGGAAATTGGGGGTTCTAAGAAGCAGAAGTGAGAAGGAAGTACATTCCAAGCCTGGAGGACAGCCTGTTCAAAGACATAGAGACTGGATGGAATGGTGTCTGTGGGGACCAGTGAGAAGGTCGGTTTGTCCAGATCTCTTAGTGTGTTAAGGGGGATAATATATAACAAGGCTGGAAAGGAAGATTAGAAAAAAGGCTGTGAAGAACTTCAGATATCAGAGAAGTTTGTACTTGATCATAGAGGTAATAGGGAGATAATCACAGTTTGTTGAACATGGTAGTGACAAGGTCAGACCTGTGCTTTAGGAAAATCACTTTGGCAGTTGAAAGAAGGATGAGAGAGAGGAGAGACAAGGTAGGGAGACAAATTAGGATACTATAGTGATAGCAGCCAAGTAGAGCGGTGGACAGAGTGCTAGACCTGGAGTCAGGAAGATGTGAGCTCAAATCTGTCCTCAGATACTTGCTAGGTGTGTGGCCTCAGGCAAGTCACTTAACCTCTGTTTGCCTCAGTTTCCTCAAGGTGAAAATGAGGATGATAGTAGCACCTACCTCCCATGGTTGTGAGGATCAAACGAGCTAATATTTAGCACAGTACCTGGCACATAGTAGGAGTTATATGTTAGCGATTATGATGGTGATGATGAGTCCAATTGAGAAAGGATGAGGTGTTGGGGATCTGAACTAGGGTGGTAGCCGTGTGGATAGAGAGGAGTGAGGCCGATGGAAGGGAAAAAACTAAGGTAGAAACATAGAACCTTAGAGTTAAAAAGGGCGTTAGAAGCTGCCTGGTCCAAGCTAATACCTCATGCCTGAGTCTCTTCTGTAGTTATCCCTGGCAGGTGGTCATCCAGCCTCCAAGATTTGTGATGGAGAGCTTCAATGATTCAAAAGTCTACCTATTCTACCATTGAGCATGATCTTATATTAAGCCAAAATCTGCCAGCCTGTAATTTCTATTCTTCTGTTTCAGTCAAAGAGCCACACTTGAGGACCTAGAGGACCACATGTGGCCTCGAGGCCGCAGGTTCCCTACCCCGTCTTGCTAAATACATAGATTGAGCAATTACAACCCATAGGACACTTTTGAAAATATTGGTGGTATTTTCAAATGATGTCATTGATTGCTAAACTTTTTAGAGGAAGTCCCATATGCAGAGTCTCACACTGAAGTATGTGGACAGAGCCTCATGTACCAAAATTCCTCATTGGAAGGAATGTTTCGGCTTCTGTGGTATGGTAGAAAGAGTGCTTGACTTTTCCAGTCTGGTCTCTGTCCCTTATTATCTATGGGCCCTTGGCCAAGCCAATTCACTTCGATTGTGTCCATTTTCTCTTTCTCATTCTATAAAATGAGGGAAACAATACCTGCACTGCTTATTCTAGTTAGCGATCAAATGAGAGAATGTGTATGAAAACTGATTTTCCCGCTCTCTGAGCAAGAGAAGTGGGGGGAGTGGTCCGGCTGATCTTTGCTCCCCCAATGCTACTCTCAGAGCATCGCCTTTTATTTTTATGACACAGTTATTTTCCAATATTAGCAGTATTTCTGTCCTCCCTGGCCCTCATTGAATACTCTCTTCTTGGTGCCAAAGCAAAACATATAAAGGATCTGACACTTTTTTTTTTTTTTAAGTCAAGGTGGCAAAGATTTATTGTCATGCTTTTCAGCAGGCAAGAGTTCTTTTTTTTTTTTTTTCTTTTTTTTTTTTAATGCAATTTATTTATTTAACATATTTGGTTTTCAGCATTGATTTTCACAACAGTTTGAATTACAAATTTTCTCCCCATTTCTGCCCTCCCCCCCCACTCCAAGATGGCGTATATTCTGGTTGCCCTGTTCCCCAGTCAGCCCTCCCCTCTATTACCCCCCTCCCCTCTCATCCCCTTTTCCCTTCCTTTCTTGTAGGGCAAGATAAATTTCTACGCCCCATTGCCTGTGTATCTTATTTTTTAGTTGCATACAAAAAGTTTTTTTGTTTTTGAACATCTGATTTTAAAACTTTGAGTTCCAAATTCCCTTCCCTCTTCCCTTCCCACCCACCCTCCCTAAGAAGTTGAGCAAATCAACCTAGGCCACACATGTATTATTATGTATAACCCTTCCACAATATTCATGTTGTGAAAGGCTAACTACATTTTGCTCCTTCCCAACCCATCCCGCTTTATTGAATTTTCTTCCTTGACCCTGTCCCCTTTCCAAAGTGTTTGTTTTGATTACCTCCACCCCCATCTGCCCTCCACTCCATCATCCCCCTGCCTTTTATTTTTTTTTTTTATCTTCCTCCCTCTTCTTTCCTGTGGGGTAAGATACCCAACTGAGTATGTATGGTATTCCCCCTCAGGCCAAATCTGATGAGAGCAAGGTTCACTCATTCCCCCCTCACCTGCCCACTCCCCTCCTCTCCTAGAACTGCTTCCTCTTGCCACCTTTATGGGAGATAATCCACCCCATTCTATCTCTCCCTATCTCCCTCTCTCAGTAAGTTACTCTCTCATCCCTTAATTTCATTTTATTTCTTTTAGCTATCTTCCCTTCATCCTCAACTCACCCTGTGTCTGCTCTCTTTCTTTTACATATATATGTATACACATACATACACATACATACATATACACATAGATACATGCATACATACACATTCACTTATATATATACATAAACATATATATATGCATATATATATATGCATATTCCCTTCAACTACCCTAATACTGAGGTCTCATGAATCATTCTCATCATCTTTCCATGTAGGAATGTAAACAAAACAGTTCAACTTTAGTAAGTCCCTTGCAATTTCCGTTTCTTGATTACCTTTTCATGCTTCTCTTGATTCTTGTGTTTGAAAGTCAAATTTTCTATTCAGTTCTGGTCTTTTCACTGAGAAAGCTTGGAAGTCCTCCATTTTATTGAAAGTCCATATTTTGCCTTGGAACATGATACTCAGTTTTGCTGGGTAGGTGATTCTAGGTTTTAATCCTAGCTCCATTGACCTCCGGAATATCGCATTCCACGCCCTTCGATCTCTTAATGTAGAAGCTGCCAGATCTTGGGTTATTCTGATTGGGTTTCCACAATATTCAAATTGTTTCTTTCTGGCTGCTTGCAGTATTTTCTCCTTGATCTGGGAGCTCTGGAATTTGGCAACAATATTCCTAGGAGATTTCTTTTTGGGATCTATTTGCGGAGGCGATCGATGGATTCTTTCAATTTCTATTTTGCCCTGTGGCTCTAGAATATCAGGGCAGTTCTCCTTGATAATTTCCTGAAAGATGGTATCTAGGCTCTTTTTTTGATCATGGCTTTCAGGTAGTCCAATAATTTTTAAATTATCTCTCCTGGATCTATTTTCCAGGTCAGTGGTTTTTCCAAGGAGATATTTCACATTGTCTTCCATTTTTTCATTCCTCTGGTTCTGTTTTATAATATCCTGATTTCTCATAAAGTCACTAGCTTCCACTTGCTCCAATCTAATTTTTAAAGTAGTATTTTCTTCAGTGGTCTTTTGGACCTCCTTTTCCATTTGGCTAATTCTGCCTTTCAAGGCATTCTTCTCCTCATTGGCTTTTTGGAGCTCTTTTGCCATTTGAGTTAGTCTATTTTGTAAGGTGTTGTTTTCTTCAGTGTATTTTTCAGTATTTTTTTGGGTCTCCTTTAGCAAGTCATTGACTTGTTTTTCATGGTTTTCTCGCATCCTTCTTATTTCTCTTCCCAATTTTTCCTCTACTTCTCTAACTTGCTTTTCCAAATCCTTTTTGAGTTCTTCTATGGTCTGGGGCCAGTTCATGTTTTTCTTGGAGGCTTTGGTTGTAGGCTCTATGACTTTGCTGTCTTCTTTAGGCTGTATGTTTTGGTCTTCTTTGTCACCAAAGAAAGAATCCAAAGTCTGAGACTGAATCTGGGCGCGTTTTCGCGTCCTGGCCATATTCCCAACCAACTAACTTGACCCTTGAGTTTTTCAGTGGGGTATGACTGCTTGTAGATTACAGAGTTCTATGTTCTACGTTTGGGGGGGAGGTGCCAGCTCTGTCAGAGCCACACTCCTCCTTCCCCAAGGACCCCCAGTCCAGACTGGGCTCAGATCTTCGGCAGGCTGTGCACCCCTGCTGTGATCCGCCACTTAATTCCCCCCACCAGGTGGGCCTGGAGCCGGAAGTAACAACAGCTGTAGCTGCCCCACCTCCGCTGCCCCCGGGGCTGGAAGCCGAACCGCGAACTCCTTCCACTCCCGCAGCTTTTCCCACTAACCTTCTCTGCAGTCTTTGGTGTTTGTGGGTCGAGGGGTCTGGTAACTGCTCACGTATTCAGGGCGCTAGGGCCCCCTCCGCCCGGCTTCTGGTCTGGATTGTCCACGCCGCTCAGGCTGGGCTCTGCTCCACTCCGTTCCCAGCTCCCAGCTCCCAGCTCCCAGCTCCGTGTGGAATAGAGCTCACCCAGAGACCATCCGGGCTGTCCTGGGCTGGAGCCCTGCTTCCCTCTGCTGTTCTGTGGGTTCTGCCGTTCTAGAATTGGTTCAGAGCCATTTTTATAGGTTTTTGGAGGGACTCGGGTACGGAGCTCACTCTAGTCCATGCTTACCAGCCGCCATCTTGGCTCCGCCCCCAGGATCTGACACTTTTAATGTAAAATTCATGTCATTCATTTATATCGTAAGTTTAGAATCAGAGAGTTGAAAGGGATCTTAGATATTATCTGGTCCAAACTTCTTATTTTAAAGATTAGAACTGAAGATTCAAGGGGCGAAGTGACTTGCCTGAGGTCAGAAGTCAGATAGCTGATTAGTGGTGGAACCAGGACTAGATTCATCCTGTTTCTCTATCACGATTGCCATTGTCCATATCCCCCAAGTCTAATTTAATTTCTAATTTCACTTCCACCTTCCTTGATGACTTATGCCTACCTTACATTTGCTTTGCCATTAATCAACCAATCAAAATGTAAGGTGGGCATAGATCATTACTTGGGGGATTATCAGGGAAACTTCATGAAGCCTTCTTGACATTTGGATTGGGATTTAAAAGATGGGTAGGAATTCAACAGGCAAAGAGGAGGGAGAGAAAACATTCTAGGTATAAGGAAACAGCTTCAGCAATTGGGACATACAGAAAAGCATAGAGAATATCTGGAGGACAGAAAATTGTCCAGTTTGGCAGGAGTATAGGGTGTATTTAAGGGAGTAATACGTGATGGCTGGAAATTTAAGGTAGTGCTAGATTGGCAAGAACAGAAATGGATGGCAAAGAAATTTTGACTTATTCCATTGGCAATAATGAGCCACAGAAAACTTTTGAGCAGTGACCTGATCAAATAGATGGAGAAGAAACTTTAGGCTGAAGAAATATGAAGAAGGGATTGAAGAGGGGAAGATGATGGAGAACTAAGAGGCTATTATATTAGTCAAGGCAAATGACGCTGAAGGCCTGTACCAGAATGGGAAGAGAATGGAGAGGGATGGAGTCCAGTGATGTTAAAGAGGTACAATCAAAGAATTGGTAATTAATTATCAACTATAAGGGATGAGCAGGAAGGAAGAATCGACAATGACACAAAGGCGTCAAACATGCCTTGACAGAAATTGGGTTGTAAGACAAATTTAGAGGGAAAATAATAAATTCTAATTTAAAAATTTAGAGAGAGACAGAGAAGTGGAGGGAAGGAGAGAGAAAAGAAGAGAGAGAGAAGGAAGGAGGAAGAGAGAGAGAGAGAGAGAGACAGAGAGAGACAGAGAGAGAGAGAGAGAGAGAGAGAGAGAGAGAGAGAGAGAGACAGAGAGACAGAGAGACAGAAAGGGCAGGGACAGTTCATTTCTTAATTAAAACTGCCTATCTCCACATATTGCGTGAGCAGGGGATTATTATATTAATCATTTAAACCAGCTAACTCCAGAATAGGTAGGTATTACATCTCAAAGTCCCCTTTTGCTGTTTCAGGACACTGTAGTAGGTTCTGGTCCCCACAAGCCATGTGCCGCCATCTGTTCAGGCCTCCTGTCTGTACCTCTGTATACTAGTAGAACAGGAAGCTCACTGGCCCAGTGCCCCAGGTATGTGTACCTATCTCTGCATTTCTAAACTTCCTGCAGGCTCCCTGCATCCTATATCATCATGGCTGTATATCATCTACCAGCTCATAGGAAAGGGGAGGGAAAGTTCCATCAAGTTATGCACTAACCTAGATGAAGGTCAACTGATGGGAACAGTTATGACTTTTGCAGCAATTCTGATTGCCTTTCTTATCTTTTTTTTTACTTTCCAAATTCCTAGTTCGTAATGACATGTATATTTATAGCTAGCTATAGCTATTTACACACATGTATCATATATGTATACACACATGTGTGCATGCATGTACATATATACATATGTGTAATATCCCTGGGAATTCCCTTTCAGGACCCTTTCAAGGGTCCTTCTTTGTCTTTAAACCCTTTTGGGTGGTAAAGTCCAGAGAGGGAGCGCCGTTTAGCCAGACACAGGTCTGCCCTACAGCATTCTCAGTACATTAGTCAGCATATATGTATATATATATGTGTGTGTGTGTGTGTGTGTGTGTGTGTGTGTGCGCGCGCGCGCGCACACATTTTTGTATGTGTATGTACATATGTACATATACACTACACACATATATGCATATATGTATGTATGTATGTACGTATGTATTGCTTTGTATTTCCCCCAGTGTCTAGCACGGTGCCAGACATGTAGGAAACTCTTAAGGGCTTGTTGAATTGAACTTCATGTCTCTCAACATTTTTAAATTTTATTATAAACAGAAATCTTTGCTATCTAAATGAACTAAAGCTCCTATATTCATTTTCCACCATATTTTAAAATGAAAATTAAGAGGTAGACAAGACCATAAAGACAGTTTTTGGCAGAAAACATAGTACACTGTATTTATTGGCAATATCATTATCCACTTAAAGAGAAAGGAAAAGAAATCAAAGCTATTTAATAAAGTCTAATGCCAAAGCACTCCCAGGAGAATACGCTAGCCTGAAAGTCATCTTTCAACGAGGTTTTACATTTTAAATTGCTGTTATGTTTTTAAGAGAAATTGAAGACAGAAATAACTTTGAAGGAGGAAAAAGTCATTCTCCTCACCTCGGGAGGTAATATGGAAATTTATTATCCTTCTGGACCCGCTATTATTAACACAAAAGCGTTTTGTAAGTTCTTCCTCAAAGCATCATTTGTAGGGGTTTGTTTCTTCTTATTGGGTTAACTTCAAGTACCTAATCATTAGACTTACTATGCCTGTAGACTCTGTGGCTCTAACCACGGCCAACGCCTGTAAATCAGTGGGGTGGAGTGGGCCGTGCAATCTAGGTGGTGTAGCGCGTAGAATACTGGACTTGGAGACAGGAGAGATTGGAGTTCAAATCTAGCCCTGGTCTCTATGTGACCCGGGGCAAGATAATTAACTTTTCTCAGCCTCAATTTCCTCATCTGTAAATTGGGGCTAATGACAGCACCTATCTGATAGGGTTGTTGTGGGGCACAAAAGAGATAACCAATGTTAAGCCCTGAGCAGACCGTAACGTACTGTATAAATACTAGCTATAATAATTGGAGTTAGCATTTATATAGTACCTTACGGTTTGCTAAATGCTATAATAAAAGGTATAACAATAGTCATATTTATATAGCACTTTATATGTACATGTGTACATATATGTATATATATATGTATGTGTGTGTGTGTGTATACACATATAAAATCTCATTTGGTCTTCACAACAACCCCATGGGGTACATGCTCTTAGTGTCTTCAATTAACAGATGAGGAAACAGGCTGAGAGAGAGGATAGGAAGAGTTTGAGGCAAGATTCAGACTTAGGTCTTCGTGATTCCAGGGCCAGTGTTCTTCCCACTTAGCTACCCTTGGTTATTATCGATGATGATGACGATGATGGTGATGATGGTGATGATGATGATGATGGTGATGACAAGTATTGAATATTAGAGATTCATACACCGTTAAAAAAGTTTGAAAACAGCGTGTCCCAGGTAGTTGATTTTTCACTTCTGGCCTTGGGAGACATCGTCAGAAGTATTTTATACTAATTTTATTTCTGATTTGGACTAACTGTCAGGAGTTAATCGGCACTGTGTCATCTAGAGAGGTCCATGGTGCTAGCCAAGAGACAAGGATTGGCTGAGGGATCCCGGGGAGCCTTAGATGAAAAGGGATTTCAGGCAGTAGAATGGGAGATCCAATACCCGTCAACAGAATTATTTGAGTTAGTGCTTTAGAAGTTACACCTGCTGCTCAAATACAAGATTATAGGAATTTAACCAAGTATAAGGAAAAGCTTGTCTTAAACACTAAAAACCAGAAAGATTAACTTTACTGAATTGCAAAGCACTGAGTTAAAAAAAAATCTCACTTTTTTTTTTTAACTCAAAGCAGTTTCTTGAAAAACAAATAAACCTCTCCCCTCTGCAAACCTCAAACCTTCCTGTGTGTGAATTCAAAAAAGGCAGGTGATCCTCTTCTTTTTTCAAAAACCAGTTACATTCCAGCCTTAACATGATCTTGCTGCATGCACTTGGGTAAGTTAGTGTGTGCAGGTTACTCTATGACATAAAGTTTCTCTTATTGCTGCTTCTTATTGTTTTTAATCAGTATTTCCACCAATGCTTTGCACTTTCCTTAATATAATACAATACATTTTAAAAAGGTGAAAAATTGGTCTAATGACTTTTTATAACTTTACCTGTTGACTAGCTAGTTTGGTTTACTTTTCCCCCTCACCAAGTTGAAAAACCACTTTTGTGTGAATATAAGCAGCTCTGTTGTATGGATGGGTACGTGCATAGAGAGGAAGTTAAATAAGTCAATGTGTCAAGGATCTATGATTTGGGCAGGTAAGGGAACTCCCAGGAGGGCATTTCCTTCACCAGTTTTGACTATCCAGGGGTGGGGAACCTGCAGCCCCAAGGTCATATGTGACCCTCTAGGTCCTCAAGTGTGGCCCTTTGACTGAATCCAAATTTTGCAGAACAATGTGTTCTCGAGGTCGCAGGTTCCCCACCCCTGGACCCAGTCTACGATTTAGTGTTTAACTCTAAGGGAACTGCTTGAGAACTGATTATGATTGTCTGGGTCACATAGCTAGTAAACATCAGAGGTTTTGAGGATTTGAACCTAGACTTTCTTGACTCCAAATCTAGCACCCTGCCTATTATACCATACTCCAAACAGGGGAAGGTAACCATACTATAATAATACCCAAACCCAGAAATTAAAATAATTTTTCGATTCATTGTACCATTGTTCTATTAACATGAATAATGGAGAATAGGCTGTAGTTTTAATTGCCAGCTCCCTTCAGCATGAGAAAGTCGATACTTTAACCAGTAGCTTTTACCCTCCTTGGCTAACAATCCATCTCATAGGAGCAGAGGTCAGCCAGCCTTTCAGGTCCTGTGTTTGTCAGCTACAATTATGGTTGGAGGTTTCCAATGAGGCTTTAATTAGATCTAAAATAAGGACTCTCTAGTTGGGGGGGTCTTCAATATTTCTGAAATCTATCCCATCTTTTCCTGACCGAGAGGCAGTGGGATGTGTAGTGGTTAGAGAGCTGTTCTTGGAGTCAGGAAGCTTTGTGTTCATATTTTGCTTCAGACACTTAATAAATGTGTTTCCCTGAGAAGATACTTAACCATTTCGAGACTCAGTTTATATATCTGTTCAATGAGTGGGTTGGTAGATCAGTAGGGTCAAACTCAAATAGGAAAGGAGCCACCAAACCTTATGTAAGGATTCTTGTTGGCTGCATGTCAACTTAGAAAATCATGTATTAGCATTATCTATATTCTATTGTATTTTTATTTATTTTGTTAAATATTTCACAACTACATCATAATCTGGTTTGGTGGTGTTCAGGAGCATTGCCCGTGTTTGATGCCCCTGGACTAGATGACCTCTAGGGTCTCTTTTAACTTTAAATCTATGATCTTATGATTCCCATGAACTTACCTGGTTAGGATCATCTATATTTAACTAAACTCATGTTTCTATAGTGATTTAAGTGCTTCCATCCATGATGTCATGGTCCTCTACAATCCCAACAACCCTGAGATTTAAGTAGTGAAAGAAAGTATGATTATTGCCATTTCACAGAAGAAGAAAGTGAGGTGGAGCGAGGTAGTGTGTACAGAGAGAAGCAGAGTCAAATATTTATTAAGTATCAGAGCTGAGAATCAAACCCTCATCTTTCTTGACTCCAAATTCAGGTCTCTTTCCTTTGCTCCAGGCTACCTTTCATCTAGGTCAGTAGTCTCGAAAATGGGTCACCATCACTCATACCAGTGGCTCTAAGGAATAACCAATAAGAAGGCAAGAACATGGGTCATATGCCCCGAACCCCACCCCCTCTTCACTCCTTGTCACCCAACACTTCCCCACTCTGCCTGCTTTAGCTTTGCAAGCTCCCCAACTCATCTCCAAGTGTAGCCCCCTCAGGGGGTTAATCACCCTATGTCTCCCACTCCACCTTCACCAGCAGCTACACGGTCCCGATTTCTCTTTCTCCTCTGGTGAATCCACAGTCTACCCCCAAATCAGCTCATACCTGTGTCAGGCACTGCTGGTTTGTTGGGGGACAGCTTTGCACTCCTGGTCCTTGGCCTGTGAGAAGAGCCCTGGTCCACCTTCTCCTTTTCATTTCAATGTGATGATACTTAATAAATGTTTGATGATACTTAATAAATATTTGACTCTGCTTCTCTCTGTACACACTACCTCCCTCCACCTCACTTTCTTAGGATGAGCAGGGATGGATGAGTGGTGATCTGTACCATGGATCTGATTACTGTATTTCACCCCCACCCCCAAACTCACACCTCTTCTGAACTTCCCTATTTCTATCAAGGGTGCTACCATTCTTTTAGCCATTTTTGCAACCTTGGCATCATCCATTACCATTATCTCCTACCTCCTGCCCCATCCAAACATTCGATAAAGCTTGTTGTTTCTACTTCTCCAAATGTCCCTTATTTCTACCCCCTTCTCTCTGCTCACCCAGTTTGCCGGGCCTTCATGACCTTTTGCTTGGACTATTGTAGAAGCCTCCTAACTGGTCTCCCTGAATCATCTTTTACACTCTACTCCAGCTTCCAGAGGGATTTTCCTAATGTGCATCACTCCTCTATTCAATAAACTCCAGTGGCTTCCTATTGACTCTAGAATCAGATATCGGCACTTAGGACAGTAGGTGCTTAAAAATATTTATTGAATGTATGAATGAATATCAAATGTCACCTTTATCTCATCTTTGAAAAAGTTCTATTATCATGTAAGTTTTACAATCCACATAAACATCGTATTACCTGTATATAATTAGTCAACAGGCATTTATTAAGTACCCACTATCTGCCAGGCATGGTGCTAAGTACTTTTTAAATAATTTACCTAATTTATAAATAAACAAATTTGCACATATTGAAGGTACATGCTCAAATTAAAAAAAATACTGACATGAGTGTACGGTCTCAAGAGTTGAGAGATCAGTAATGTAAACAGAGGCAACTAGGTGGCACAGTGGATAGAATGCTGGGCTTGGAGTTAGGAACACCTGAATTACAATTTGACTTTAGACACTTACTAGGTGTGTGGTCCTGGACAAATCCCTTACCCTTGGTTTGCCTAAGTTTCTTTAACTATAAAATGAAGATAACAGCACCTATCTCACAGGATCAAATGAAGTAATATTTGTAAAGTGCTTACACAGTGCCTAGCACATGGTAGGTGCTGTATAAATGCTTATTCTACCCTCCCCCTCCCCCCTCTACTTTTATAATAAACTTCTAACTGATCTTCCTGCCTGTGGACTCTTCTCTCTCCATGACGTTCACCATTTTGATTCCAGGTTCATCTCCCTGTTTCTAATTACACCAGTCCTCTGCTCAAAAAATCTGAATGGCTCACCATTGTTTATCACACAAAGTCCTGATACTTTGGCTTGTATAATGATAGCATGGTAATGATAATGATAGCTAATGTTTACATAGCTCTTCAGAGTTTGCAAAGCACTTTGAACGTGTTATCTCAGTCTATCTTCACAACATCCTTTGGCAATAGAGGTCATTATTATCCCCTTCTAGATGGAGACATGGAGCCTAAGCAGGCGACTCGCTCAGGCTCACACAGCTAAGGTAACTGAGGGAAGATTCGAACTCGGTCTTCCTGACTCCAAGTCTAGGGATCTATCCACTATGCCACCTAGTTGCCTTTAGGAACTTTATACTCTGTGTCCAAGCCTGTTTTTAATCTTTTCCAACCCTATAAGAACCTTCTGCTTCAGCCGAACTAAAACATACATCCCCTATTCCCTAGGGGTGGCCAGTGCCTTTCATCTCTATCTTTGCCTTGAATGCCCTTCTTTCTCTTTCTCTGCATATTAGACTCCTATTATGGTCTTCAGTGCCCAACTCAAACACCCACCTCTGTCATAAAGCCTTTCCTTAAAGAGGCAGCATGGTCTATTTGTTAGTGCTTGGAGCTAGGAAGTACTGGATCCTAATTCTGTCTCAAACACTAGCTGGGTGACCTGTTTTCTCATCTGGAAAAAGGGGAATAAAAGCACCTGCCTCAAAGCTTGTTGTGAGTTACAAATTAGATAATTATATATACATATACATATATACATATACATATATACATACATATATATATATATATATATATATATATATATATATATATATATATATATATATATATATATATGGAGAGAGAGACAGAGAGAGACAGAGAGACAGAGAGAGAGAGACAGGGAGAGGGAGAGAGACTGAGAGACTGAGAGAGAACTTTGCACACCTTAAAACATACTCCTTCTGACCTTCCGCCTCAGGTGTGAATCTTCCTTGGAGCTCCTCTTGTACTTTGTAGTTCTCTTCTAGCTTTTTACCCTCACCTGCCTTGCATTTTTTGTATGCTTTTAGGTCAATTCCCTTTTTAGACCAATTCCCTCTTATAGACCGTAAAAGCCTTCAGGTTAGGGACCACGTCTTTTTCTTTATCTTCCAAAGCACCCAGCACAGTGCTTTGCACAAAGTGGTGATTCAAAGCTTGTTTGTTAAATGAATGAATGAAAGAAGGAATGAATTTATACATTCAAATTGTTTTGTAAGTAGAAGCTGGAGACCCACAGAGAGCCCCGTGGCAAAGGATTAAAGCAGTAATGAGCAAATCCAGTGAATTTCATTCCGAATGAAACCATGAATGAATGGGAAGTTACTTGTACATTCTGGCTTCCAACTCCAGCAGCCAGCTGTGGCTGAGGAAATGACGGCACACTCTAAAGAAGTATTAATGAGCACAGCTTGCCCTGGAATCTGTTATGAAAGTTAATAAATATAAGGCCTTGTCACCATCATTGCTGGACTCTAATGGGTTCAAGGCCCTGCACTGAGGGAGGGGAGAGGAAAGAAGTTCTCAGTGTCAGCAGAAATAGGTGGGTAGTAAAATCACACCGGAGGCTTTAGCTCTGCATTCTTGGTGCAATTTCCAGACTGGATTCAGAGCAAGGCAAAGAGCCTGCCCAGGATTTGATGTCTTTCCTGGGCATTTCTACTCTTAGTTCCTTGGAGAGCTCCATTCTGGATCACTCCCATACACGAGAACTTCGACTATGATGAAACATTTCTCAAACTTCTTCTGGAGTCATTAAATTTGTAAAAAAAAAATTTCCACACTTGAGTGTTTTTAAAACTGGTACCTGAGAGCTGAACAAGACCTTAGAGGGGTGTTTTCATTTTTCATAGTATGGGGGGAAAACAGCAAAAGATTTATCTGGCATTCTTATTGTTTGACATCTTGAAACGTCAGGGCTTTGATTAATGTCCAGTTGGCAGGATTGAATCATGGGTCTGGGGCATGTACATGAATGTGTATGTGTGCGTGTGCATGTGTGTGCACACGCACACACATATAGGGGGGTTGGGGCACCTAGAGGGTGATAACAATGAAGAAAAATGGCAGTATGGTATGGTGAATGACTACTGGCTGTAGAGTCAGAGGAACTGAGTTCAAATCCTGTCTCTGATGCTTATTGGCTATATAACCTTGGTCAAATCACTTAACAACAATAAAAATAGCCAGCATTTATAGCATTTTAAGGTTAAAACATTTTTTATTAAATTTTAATTTTTCTAAACTGTCTCCCTTTCTCCCCACTCCATACTAGAGAAGGCCACCATTTGACTCACACACATATAATATATATATAATCTATATGTATATATTATATATGTACATTATATATATATATATACGTATAAGTACATATAAATAAAACCATAATATGCATACTTCTATTCATTAGTTCTTTCTCTGCAGGCAGCTAGCATCTTCCTTCATATGGTCTTTGTAGTTGATTTGAATATTTATCATACTCAGAATAACTTGGTTGTTCACAATTATTCTTTGAACAATATTGCTGTTACTGTATACAGTGGTCTCTTGGTTCTGCTCATTTCACTCTTCATTATTTCATGCAAGTCTTCCCATGATTTTCCAACATCAATCAGCTCATCATTTCTTATACTGAAGTAGAATTCCAACACAACCATAGACCACAACTTTGGCCACCTCCCAGTTGATGGATATCCCCTCAATTTCCAGTTCTTTGCCATCACAAAGAGAACTGCTATAAATGTTTTATAAATATTTTCTTTTCCTTTCAACCCCAAACACCTTGGGAAACAGACTGGGTCCAAAGGGTATCGGCAGTTTAATAACTCTTTGGGCATAATTCCATATTGCTCTCCAAAGTGGTTAGATCAGTTCACAGTTCCACCAACAGTGTATTAGTGTCTCAATTTTTTCACGTCCCCTACAACATTTGTCATTTTCCTCTTATATTGTTTCAGCCAATCCAACAGCTGTGAGATATCTTAAAGTTGTTTTAATTTGCATTTCTCTAATCAATAATGACTTAGAACATTTTTATATGATTATATATTTATATGATTATAGACTGACAGGATTACTGAGTTCCCTCAGACAAAAGGACACACATTTGCCTGTGGTAGTGCAACAAAACTCTGAGATTGATTCTGTCTGAAGACAGAACCCCAGGCTTCTCCTTTACCCTGTTCTCTGACTCTAAGCTCAGCTCATTGACCTTTTCCCTTACACCAAATCTACCTGGATTTTCATCAGTGACCTATATTAACCTGTCTGCTACTGCAGTGATCAATATTTTAAGTCCAGCCCTGGAGCCTTGCCCAAACAGAGCAGGAGGCAAGGTATTAATACTCAGCATCTGGGGTCCCTGCTTGGAAGAGCCTCTATGAGAAGCTTGTGACTGCAGAATATGTCAATGGGAAATCAGGTGAGTAAACAGGGAACTGGGGAGGGTGGGCAGGCACAGGAAACTTCAAGTTCAAAGGAATAAGCAGAAACCAAACACAAGCAGGATAACACATTGGTGGGGGAATACCAACTTGCTGCAGAACAAATTGACCAGATCAGGGACAAACACAAAATGGGAATGGAGGAGTCAGAGGTTGAAAGCATGGATAACCTGGATGAAATTGTAGACAGCTAGGTCACTGTGGAGGTAAATGTGTAGTGACAGGTGAGGTGGGGAGGTCTCTTTTTTGAGTGGGGGCTGCGAAATGCCTCACTTGACTTCTGAAGAGGCTCTGTAGGAGATGGAGGAGTCCTGATTACTCTCCCCCTTTGACCACACACACACACACATTTGCTGTGGCTAATCAAGACAAACAGCAACTATGAGGCCCAGTGATGGCAACACATTAAAGACTTAAATTTTTATAGCCATCAGAATACATGTGAAATGCGAAAGAGGATGAAGGCTGAACATTTATTCTAGATTTTTCTTTCTTCAGTAGGCCAACATGCTATGCCTACAACGTTTCAGTTGTTTCTTTTTTGGGAAACCCTAAAAGCAGAATGACATTATTCACAGGTGAAGCTAAGGTAATGGTGAGTTTGGGTTGACACCACACTTCAAAGCAAATGAGGATAATGTCATGAACACCATCTGGATGTTTGGACACCTTGTTTCTGGCTCTCTTGCCTGACCTTTGACCATGTGTCCTGTTTGTACCTTGATTCTGATCGATGTTGTTGTTGAGTTGTTCAGTCACGTCTGATTCTTTGTGACCCCATGGGCCATAGCATGCCAGGCCCCTCAAGTCTGTCGGAGTTCATGTTCATGGTTTCCATGTCTGATGGATACCACAATACAAACGTGCTCTTTTAGATAGTGGCTACATTTCTTGCCTCTTGTTCTTATTTGCTTGGTGACTTGTGACTTGGTGACTTTTTGCCCCAATCATCCACCTTTTGCTTCTGGCCATTGACTAACTGATGTGTTGCCAAAGTGGACAATCCCAACGGAAAAAAATTTCCTCTAGGCAAGAGCATGGGAGCTGAAGTCCCTGGAGGTTTCACAGTATACGACTATCTCTTGCCTACGGGAAAAAATTTTCTTTAGAATGTAAGCAGATTAATGAAGACAGTTGCAGTCTAGAGAGGTGTATGCCACTACTGTGATTCTGCCAGCATAGACCTTACTTAAGTATCATTTATGGGCAACTAGGTAGCACAGTGGATAGAGTGCCAGGCCTGGAGTCAGGAAGACCTGAGTTCATCTGGCCTCAGACACTTACTAGCTGTGTGACCTTGGGCAAGTCACTTAACCCTGTTTGCTTCAGTTTTCTCATCTGTAGAATGGGCCAGAGAAGGAAATGGCAAAACCACTCTAGCATCTTTGCCAAGAAAACCCCAAATGGGTTTATGAAGAGTTGGACATGACTGAAATGACTGAACATCAGCCAAGCATTATTTCCTTGACTTCAAGTAAATTAGAGAGGGATAGGGTCTAGACCCGTGATTTCATTGACAAAAGGAATTCTCAGATGAGGAAACTCTCTCCATCCATAAAAGTTCTCTGTGAATTAGTCTCAGAATTGCCCAGAGCACTGAGGGAGGCTTGCCCAAGATCAGCCAGAAAGTATGTGCTACAGGTGGAATTTCTACCCTAGCTCCATGGTCTGCTCTCTCTCCAGGGAGGATGATTTCTTCATTCTGACAGAGATAACACAGAAAAAGAAAAAAGCCTATAAAATCTATGACTAGATGAGTCTCATGTCTATCTTAAAGAACTTATGAGAACTAAAACTACAACAAAATCTATAATGGGATACCTCAACTATATAACAAATAGGAATTTTGTTTTAGCAAAATTTCAGCACTACAAAGATGATTAGATTGCAAGATCTATAAGGGTAAGGATGTATTATTTCTGTATATCACTCAGTGCTTAGTAAATTTTCTTAAATTGAATTAGAAAATTCCATTGGAATTCATTGTAGTGAGATTTTCAATATGTTATTTTTTTTTAAAAATTCCATCATTAGACCCAAAATGCTTTTGCATTTTTGGTGTAGTAGAAATAAACCAAGAAGATTTGGATTTAAGTTAATGAACATATATCAAGTGGATACTATTTGCAAAGCACCATCCTGAGCTAAATCCTTGAGATTCAAGGATGGAAATTAGAGATCCTTCCCTCAGGGAGTTTACAATGTAGTGTGTGTGTGCGCGCGCGCGTGTGTGTGTGTGTAGAGATTGAAAAATGTATGTAAATCCAAGCTAGGATATGATTAAGTACATAAGAGAGGTCAAGTAGAGTATTATGAAATAGTGGAGAGACTTAAATTTTTGCTGTGGCCCTAAGTTACACATGAAATGCAAAACACTCTTGTGGGGTGTGAATGTCAGAGAAGGCTTTCCTGAGTAGGTGGCATTGGACCTAGGCCTCGAAGGATTTCAACAGGTAAGGGTATTGAATGAGGGAAGATAGTAGTCATAGAGATTTGAATGGACATCATTCAGCCTATTCTAAACAGGAATTACTCTTACAACATCTCACTGGTCCCATGACCACTAGTGGTCATCTATCCTTTGCTTGGAGACCTCCAGTGATGGAGAGCCCATTATCTTCAGGCAGTCCATTTCACTTTTGGACGAATGGTTAGGAATATTTTCCTTATATTGAACCAAAATGTGTTTATTTATGACTCTTCCCTTCCCTCATTGCTGGTTATTCTTCCCTCTGTAGCCAATTAGAATAATCTCATTTCAACAGGATATCTTTCTAGAAGTTTGGTAATGAAAAAGAAAGATTGAGCAGTAGCTTAAGATATAGCAATGCCATGGGAAAGGTTGGCTTTTTGTTTTGTTTGGGATAGGGAAGACCTAACTGTGTTTATTAATGGAGGAGGAAAGAGCTAATAGAAAGGGAGAGCCTGAAAATGAGAAGAGGGGAGATGACTAATGAAGCAAAGTCCTAAAAGAGATAGGAGGGTATAGGATTGAGGGCACAGGAGGGAGGGTGGACTTGGGAAAGGAGGAGGGCCATCTTATTTATTAGACAGAGAAGAAAAAGGAAAATGGGCAAAGCCACAGAGTTAGGAGGCATAGAGAGGTTTAAGTCCCAGCTTCATCTACCTGCTATGTGATCTTGGGTAAATCCCTTAAATTCTTCTGAGCTTGAGTTTCTCCATCAGTAAATTAAGGTTGGGCAGCTGGGTGGTGCAGTGGATAGAGCGCTGGGCCTGGAGTCAGGAAGACTCATCTTCTTGAATTCAAATCTGGTCTTAGACACTTACAAGCTGTATGAACCTAGGCAAGTCACTTCAACCTGTTTGTCTCAGTTTCCTCATCTGTAAAATGATCTAGAGAAAGAAATGGAAAACTACTCCAGTGTCTTTGCCAAGAAAACCCCAAATGGGGTCGCAGGGAGTCAGCCACAACCGAAACGACTGAACAACAAAATTAAGGATACAAGTTGTTGTGAGGATTAAATGAGATCGTATATGAAAGCATTTTATAATGTTCAAAAGTAAATAAATGTTAAGCATTATTAAAAGTATTTCCTAATGTAGATCTCTTTGCTTTAGTACCATCTCGTTCTTGGCAATTTCCAAGGCATCCTCTCTGACTCAGCATTTACACCTACTCCTTCCTAAGTTAGAACAGAAATCTGTTTCTGCAATGACCTAGTACAAAATTAATTTTAAACATTTATTTTGGCAGAAAACCCAAAAACTGGTATTCATAATGTCAGGTAAATCTCTTAGTTTAAGTCACCTTCCCCAAAGGCATTGGGGTTCTTCATGTTCTTCTCTATGGAAGAGGAAAAAGGGAAATCAGCACCCCAAATGTGTAATTCAGTAGTTATTGCTGATGTGGAAATTGGTAGCTGCTGCTGAACGCCGCTTAAAAAAAAAGATGAGTTCTCCAAATTGCCGCCAATATCAGAAAAAGAAGAGAGAAAAAAATTTCCCCATGCTTCTCTTCCAGTTCCAGATGGCCTTCAGGAATGAAGAAAGCTGCAAAGAAAGCTTTAGTCATACTTCTCTTCTGAATGTGAGTATGAGGTATGGTGACATTTTCTCTTTTAGGGGTGTATCATTAGTGGTTAAAGACCAAGGACATCAGACAACATGAAAGCGTTTAAAAATTCTATGCCTATATATTAAGTGATAGCAGACAGAGAAGAAGACATCAATCAATCAGCATTTATTAAGTAGAGAAAACGTATTAGTAAATATAATTTTGTAGTGGACAAAGAAATCTGAATGTAATTAGTTTTTAAGTTGATTCAGAGTTTATTTTTATAGTGCCTTCATTTTCTGAATATATCCCACCTATGTGCCAGGCTATGCTAGATGAGAGGGATTCATATATTAAAAAAAAAGTAGAGGCTTTGCCTTTCAAGAACTCACATTTTATTGGGGGAGAGAACATGCATACACAAACACAAATATAACGTACATAGAAAGTTAATATAAAGTAATATTTTAGGGGTAGGGCATTAGTAGCTAGGGGTAATAGGAAGGGCCTCATGGAGGAGTTGACTCATTCTACCAAGTAGGTGAGCCAAATTGGCCTTCTCTACTTTCCTTACACACAACATTCTACCTTCCACCCCAAGCTCTGTTCCTTTACACTGTTCATGCCCTATGCCTAGAATGCAATACCTCCTTACCTGTGCCTCAAACTCTCTTTTGCTTCAAGCTGAAGTTAGAGAACCACCATTTATACAAAACCTTTTCTGATTTCCCTCTCCTCCCCAACTGCTAGTGTCCTCCCTATTTTGTATTTATTCTATAAATACTTTCATATGTATATGTTGTCTCCCCTGGTAAAATATAAGCTGTTTGAGAGTAGGGATTGTTGAAATATTTTGGGGGATATTTGTATCTCCAGAGCCTGGTGCATAGTAGGTACTTAGTAAGTTCTTGATGATTGGTATGTTAGGATAATTCCTGAAATAGGTCCATGTACCATCTGTCCCCCATAGTTAGAACCAAATATTGTAGTTGAAATCAAAATGGTGAATTAAAGTGAGTTTTGTCTTTAAAATAGTTAGAGGGGAAATATTTGGTGGACTGAATGCATGGGATTATGGTGGTATATTTAGGATTAACCAAACAAACATTTATTCAATATGTGCCAGGCACTGTGGTAGGTGCTAGGGACACAGATAAATATGATGATTGGGGCAGCTAGGTGGCGCAGTGATTAGAGCACCAGCCCTGGAGTAAGGAGGACCTGAGTTCAAATCTGACCTCAGACACTTGACACTTACTAGCTGTGTGACCTTGGGCAAGCCACTTAACTCCAATTGCCCTGCCTTCCCCCCTCCAAAAAAATGATCTCTGTCCTCAGGGTGCTTACGTTTGTGCTGGGGTGAGGTGAAGCTATAACGTGTACAGATAAGTATCATATAAGTATCATATAAGGTAGAGTGTAAGGGTAGCAGGGGAGAAGTTGAGATAAAATGCTCTGAAAATATTTAAAGGGGGAGAAAACATGTTTAATTGGGGGAAACAGGGCAGATTTTGCAGAATAGAGATGAGTCTTGAAGGAACTAAGATAATGAGAGGCAGGGATGAAGAGGGAGGGGATTACAGGTGTGGGATTGAGGAGGGAAGTTGGTTTATGAGAATTCATGCAATTGGGAGTATATATACCCAGACTGGGGAGCAGCTAACAGTAGAGTTTATCTGGAAGGACTAATGGAAAATAAAGCTAGAAAATTGGAAGTAGAACTAGATTACACTGGGCTGTTGAATGGATAAATAAATGGAGGAGTAAAGAAATTATAAAATATCTATTAACATTTACATAGTGACAGGCACTGTGCAAATTTCTGGGGGTACAAATACACACAAGCAAAATAGTCCCTGCTCTCAAGGAACAAGAGTCTAACGGGGGGAAGACAACCCATAAAAGGGGAGCTAGATGTGTGGTAACATTGTTTGGAAATTGCCAGTGATGTGGAGTCCAAGTTCTATGTGAGAAAAGATGAAAACTCACCATTAGAGTTTAGAGACCCCGACATAGGGTCCGGGTAGTTCTGATGGGAGGAATTGAGGACCCTATCCCCAGTGGAGGAAGCATGGCATGGAAATGGCCGGGGTAAGGAGTTTCTATTTTATCATGGTGGCAATAGTGAGCCACTAAAGGTTTTTGAATAGGGGACATGGTCAGATCTACGCTTTAGGAAAATTGAACACCTATGTGAAAGGTGAATTGGAAAGAGTAAGAGACTGGAAGCAAAGAGACAAACAAAAATTTTCCAGAGGTGATAAACACCCACAGAACAATGGTAGTAATGTTAATGGAAAGAAGGGGATGTAAATGAGAGATATTGTGGTGGTAGAATTGGTGGGTCTTGCCAGCTGATTGTATATGCATGTGAAAGGTGTGTGTGTGGGGGGGGGGGCACGCTCAAAGATGAGTTAGATTTTGCAACCAGGAGACTTTTATTATGTAATTATAGTGATATAAAAGAAAACAATAGGGAAGTGGAACAGTGGATAGATCGGTAGGTGTCAAGTCAGTTCAAATCCATCCTCAGACATTCACTAGCTATGCAACTTTGGGCAAGTCTCTTAACCATCTATAAAATGAAGGGGTTGGACTTATTGGCTTCTAAAGTTCCTTCCAGTTTGAAATCTATGATCCCATGTAGTTTGGAGGAGGGATGGTTTTAGGGAAGAAGATGAAAAGTCCCATTTTGTACATGTTGAGTTTGAGATGATAGCAGGACATCAAGATGGAGATGTACGATATAGACTTCTTCCCTTCCCTCCCCTTCCTTTCTCTCCCCTCCCTCCCTCCCTCTTTACCTTCCTCCCTCCCTCCTTCCTTCCTTCCTTCCTTCCTTCCTTCCTTCCTTCCTTCCTTCCTTCCTTCCTTCCTTCCTTTCCTCACTTCCCTTCCTCCCTTTATCTAATAAAATCATACATCTAGACCCCCTCAAAACTAAATAAAGTAACAACAAAAACCCCAAACCAAACTATATGTGAAGGTCACATGTTCAAGTTGCTTCTAGTTTGAAGGGCACAGAATTCAATCTTCAATAGGAGATCATTGAAAGTTACTGTGACTGAAACTTTTTACCCTTCACCCAACTAGGCAACTTGGAGATGAACCTCTCTGAACTTAGCTAGGCTTGGCTTCCAAAAAGAAGTCCATTCACCAGTCATTTATTGAGGGCCTACTACTTTCAAGGCCAAAATCTAAGAACTGGGATAGAAAGCCAAAAATGAAACAGCCCCTCTGTCAAGAAGGTAACCTTCTGGGAGACATAATATGTACACTTATAGGCACGTACAAGGTTAACGGAGTCAGAAGAGAATATAAATGACTGGGGGATGAGGGAGGGCTTCAGAGAAAAGGTGGCTCCCGAGCTGAGCCTTGAAGGAAGAGAAGGATTTTGAGAGGGAGAGTTGATGAGGAAATGCATTCTAGACATGGGCGAATGACTTGATAGGAAAAAATACATTATTAATATTGTATTTATTTGCTTCAAATATAATACTAACAATGTCAGTAATAATGCTACCACATAAAATGAACTCAAGATACAGCTATTTCCTTCTTTCCCAAGAATCTGTGTATATGTCAGGACAGTATATGTTGTGTCCTTTGCCTTGGTCATCAAGCCCATGGAATAATTATCGTTGTTCAGCCATGTCCGACTCCTTGTGACTTCAGGAAATTTTCTTAGCAAAGCTACTGGCATGGTTTGCAAGTTCTCCAGTAGATTGAGGCAAACAGAGGTTAACTCACTTGCCCAGAGTTACAGAGCTGGTGAAGTCTGAGGCTGGGTTTAAACTGTGGTCTTCCTTACTCCAGGACCAGTGCTCTACCCACTGGGCAATCTGGGTGTCTCATATCTATATAGAGCTTTAGTCTTCAAAGCCCTTTTACCTTTGTTATCCATCTTTAAAATAACCCTGTGAAGCAAGACAGAGTAGCTGTTATTTCCCTCATTTTCTAGATGAGGAAACTGGAAGGTTGTCCTTGGTGAAGGTCATGTGGCTAATTTTTGGTAGAGCCAACACCAGAAGCCAGGTATCCTGCCTCCTGATTCTATAGCTTTTCTGCAACACTGCTTGCTCTGCCTCCTTGTATGGGTTATAAAACTATTTAATGAAAAGGACAGAACAGCTGTCAAAAAGCTCTGAGGTAATAAACAAACACTTTTCTTAATTTCCAAGGTGGAAATGTTTTCATCCCCTGGCTGCACCAAATGAACAAATTCCAACTTTTTAAAAGAAGAAGAAAAAAAATCAAAGTTATCGTGCCAGGTGATCTCACCCTGGGGGACATGAGGCCTGGGTTAGATGGGGCTGCAAGATGTCTCTTCTGGCCAATGCTGTATGTTTCTAACTTTCACTAAAGTGATTCCAGGTAAGCCCATGTGGTTTACTGTCTAAATTTCTTAATTGCAGCAGATTTCAGGTCTGTTTGTCCTTTGCCTACTCCAGGGAGACTTTTTTTTTCCTGGGTGGAATCTGCTTACTTTCTCCCTTTGACCTACCCACATTCTAGGCTAGGACTTAGGACCCAAACTAACTATTAAGTAGGACAGTGGGAGTGTCAGAAGGGGAATAGAAGCCTGGTATTCATTTAAGCCACTGCCTCACTTATTATGCAGCTGGTTGGTGAGGGAAATACATTTTAACCAAGAGCCTGTCAGGCTCCATTTTATCGTAGCAGCCTCCACTGAAATTTGGTATTGGGACACTTAATGTGTCTTAGACATTAGCCAGCTCCCTGAAGTTTTAATTCACAGCTACTGTGACTTCAAGTAAATCATGTAAAGGCTGATTTCAAAGGATTTTTCCCCCTTCTATTTCCAGAAACTAGCAATGAATTCAAAGAGTGACCTGCTTCTTTGTAGTGGTTGAAGCCTACTCACTTTTAAGAGTCATCAATCCACAGGCACCTTCAACTGGGAAGTGAGCTGTTTTTAATTTGTTCAGGAATTTAGCAATTTTTTTTATTGTCTGCTATATGCATAGGAGTTTGGATAAGCCAAAGTTAGTCAATCAATAAACATTTATTAGGCACCTACTATGTGTCAGGCCCTGACAAAAACCTTTGAAGTTGATCCAAAGAACAATAAGGCATTTAAGATTAGGGCTTCATAATGTTTTAATGTGTTATGAACCCCTTTGGTAGACTGGTGAACCCCTTCTCAGAATCATGTTTTTAAATGATAGAAGAAAATGCTAAATTCTAGTTAGAGATTAGAGAAAATAAAGATGTAATTGTTTTCCCTTCCAAGTTCACAAATCCCCTGAAAGCTATCCATAGAGACCTTGCAGTTTTGTGTGCCCTAGGTTAGATGAACAGATAAGACACATATCAGGTAAGTTAAATAATAAACTTTAGGTTTGAAGATTCAATCAAGTCTCCATGTTAAATGTTCATATTAACTCTTACATTCATCTCCTTCTTGCTGCTGAAGATTTGGGCAGTTATAACCACCTGCCTGGGTTATGAAAATAACCTAATAGGTATTCCTACCTCCACTCTCCCTCTTCCAATCCTTCCTTAATTTTGCTAGCTGGATAATTTTTTCATACTCATAGATATGATCCTGTCACTCCTCTGATAAAAAATCTTCAGTGGCTCTCTCTCGCTTACAAGGTGAAGTATGATGAACTCCTTTGCCTGACACTCAAGGCTTTCTCCAATCTGACGCCACCCTAACTTTCCAAACTTATTTCACACACTTCTTTCTACATACTCTACATTCTGGCCAAAGTACACTACTCACAGTCCCTCAAATATATCTTGCATATCTATCTCTGTTCCTTTGCTTGTGTTGTTTGCTGTTCCTTGAATGCCTTCCATCCCTCTCTTTACCTGTTGAACTTAAAGCATCCTTTAAAAACTAGCTCAAAGGTCAGCTCCACCAAAAGGTCTTTGCCAATCTGCCTCTTAATAACCTCAATAATCTGGTTCAGGTCTCAAATAACTCTATATTTGCACTGTTCCTTTACTTACTTAATTCCATATTGTTTTGCATTATAGTCATTTGAATGTGTGTCATATCTCTCATCTAAGCTCCAGGAGGGCAGGGGTTCTGTCTTATCTGAATTTTGGAAGTCCCCCAATGCTTAGCATCATGTCTTGTATACTTTAGATATTTAATAGGTACTTGTTGATTTAGGATGAATTTTTGCCAAGTATAGTTGTGAACTTTCTAGTCTTCCCTTGTTTTCGTGTTTCTATGAGTAGAAAAGACAGAGACAAAGACAGCGAGGCAGAGATGACAGAATACAATGCAGATTGCTAGATGGCTCCTAGGAAAGATGTCATTAAGGGATTTGAATTGGGCCTCAAAAGATAGTGCTTTGGTTTGGGGGGCTAATTCCTGGGGTTGGAAAGAACTTCTATCCCTCTGACAATCACTGGCACCGTGACACAACTAGCACCTAAATGAGGGTTGACAAAATGCAACTTGAAGCTGGATTGCTATTGCCTATACATAAATAGCTTTGATGTAATATATGTAAAATATAATATAAGTAAAAGTCTTGTCTCATGATTGACTTTGAAGATTTGGGGCCAATAATTGGTCAAAGTACTAATGACTGAGCTCAAAGACAGTACTTTCTGAACTCAAGAAACTCAGCTTGAGGTACTTTTAAAATCCTTGGTGGCCTCAGAAATGAATGGCTATTATGTGTGAGGAGGCCTATAACTGGGCAGTTTCTCATAATGAGTATGTATCCAGTGACCTTGGGATGGGTTATTATTTCAGGGTGGTCAGTTTTCTCATATTAGTTACTAAATATTATCTTGAGAATAACCTTGTAAGAAGCCATTGCTATCTTAGAGTTGGGAGCTGGGAAGCCCATTCAGGTTCTTGCAAAAGTTACATAAATAACTTTTAGCATGCAAACTATGATGTTATAAGTTACTATGCTTCAAAAAAAGCTATTAACCCTTAAAAATGCAGAAAAAGGATTATAAAAAATGTTTCTTTTACTTAGGAAAGGAGTCTCTTAGGAAAGGGTGATTGCACTTGGAATTTATTTATACATTAAGCATATATTCAGCAACTTGGTCAATCATTTAGATTTATTCCTGGAAGTAGAAATTTGTAAATAATGAGCACCTTGACCCTTGAAGTAGGCCACTACAATCAAAATAAGGCACTGGCTAAATGACAAGGCCACTTGAGAGAGATGGGTGAAATCTGGGTAGTTATAGAAGAAAGGAGGAGAACGTTTAATTTGGGGGCCCAGCATGGAGGAAGGTTCAGAGATGAGAGTAAGTAGGTAGTTAGGAGACAATTGATAGATGAGGAATAGAGGGATTGTATTGGGGGGTAGGAATAATGGGAGATAGGATTGGAAAGGTAGGTTGGAGTCAGAATGTAGAAGGCCTTGAATGCTAATGTCAGGAGATCCTGGCTCCATCCTTCCTAGAGCATTGGATTTGGATTCAGGAGTACCTGAATTCAAATCTCACCCCAGACACTTACCATCTGTATGACCCTGGGCAAGTCACTTAAACTATATTTGCCTCAGTTTCCTCAGCTGTAAAATGGAGATAATAATACCACCTACTTCAAAGGGTTGTTGTGTGGATCAAATAAGAGAATATTTGTTAAGCTCTTAGCATAGTGCCTGGCACATAGTAGGCACCATAGAAATGCCTATTCCCTTTTATTTTTGCCGTATTTCCTACTCTTCTCTACCTGTGAACTAAGTCCTGCCTGTACTCTAAGACCATTTCTGGCCCTGTGTGGGAAATATATAAATAATTTCTGCCTAAAAAGGGGCTGGTTTGTATCAAGTTCCATTCCTATTGCAGGTTTCTTCCTTAGACACTTTCCTAAATCCTGACGTCTTATTGCTCAGACTTTTGCCTGGGTTCTTGGTCTTTTGCTCTAATTCAATCCATTTAGGTCCAATTCTATTACATTTCATGAATTCCTACAACATGAGAACACATTCATTAGGTGCTGAGGGGAGACATCTAGTCTGGATTCCTCATCTGTGACTTAACCTAGCTGATCTCCCTAGATTTCACCTCTTGCTTGACTTGACCTATGATAATGGCCTCTTTCTTTTTACCTTAGCATGCCTCCTTGCTATGGCATTTATCTTATCTCATTTAAGTTATCTATGGGCCTTTCTCACCCTTCCCTCCATGTCCCCATCCCCCATCCCAAGCTCTTGGTCCCACCTGTGTGCCTTGTTTTGTTACCACTCACCACTCAGAGTTACAACCAGACTCAGGAGTTTGGACTCATTAGGTGATAGTGTCATTGAAAGGTTTTGATCAGGGAGGTGACAGGTTAAAAATAGGATTGAGGGAAGATTAACACGGCAGTATTATGCAAGATGGTTTGGAAAGGGGGAAGAATGAAAGCCCGGAGATCAGTTGGGAATCTACTCCAGATTTAATGCTAGATTGGGCATAATAAAAACAGATATGTGATGTTGGGGAGATCAGAACCTTTCTGGGTCTGAGTTTCCTCATCCGTACAACGAGGAAATTGGAACAGATGCTTTCCAAGAGCCTTTTAAGCAATCCAAAAATTCTATTAATCTAATCTAGGTGTGAGATGATATGGACTTAGAAAAGTGACAGCAATGGTGATTGAAAGTAAGAGGAAGGGAATGTCCGTCAAATAGGAAATGGCTAAACAAGTTGTGGCATATGAGTTTGATGCAATACTACTGTGCTGTAAGAAATGATGAGCTCAACGATTTTAGAAAAACATGGAAAGATTTGTATTATATAATGAAAAGAGAAATGAGCAGAACCAAGAGAACACTGTATACAGTAACAGTAATATTGTTCAAATAATAATCGTGAACAGCCAAGTTATCCTGAGTATGATGAAAATTCAAATCAACTGCAAAGGACCCATGAGGAAGGCAGATGCTATCAACCCACAGAGAAAGAACTGATAAATTGAAGTATGTGTAGTATAGTTTTACATATATAAGATACATATTTGTGTTGAATGATAGCCTTCTCTAGGGTAGGCTGGGAAGGGAGGGAGAAAGAAAAGTACAGAGCAGAGAACCAAAGAAAACTTAGAAGGAAGCACAGAAAAGCAGGGTAGCTTTGAAAATCATGTACAGGGTGTCCCTAAAGTCTGGATACATAGGCAAAAATGCATATTTTGAAATATTTGGAATATTAACAGACGTTAGCCCCCTTGACTTCTTTTTCTGGGGTATGCTAAAAGAGAAGGTGTACTCAATGAAAATCACAGATGCAATACACTTGATTGAACGCATAAAGAGTGAATGTGCTAAAATTGACGGCAATGCGGAGTTATTGCATTGAGTTCACGTGAATCTTGCAAGGTGCATCAACCTTTGCATCACAAATGATGGAAATCATATTGAAGATGTTATATGTTAACATTCCAATTAATTAAAATGTGGTTGAAAATTTCATTCATTTCATTTCTTGAAAATATGCGTATTTGCCTATGTGTCCAGACTTTAGAAATACACTGTATAGTATTTATTATGTGATTTTTTTAAAAAAAGTAAACAGTGTGAAATGGAAAGTCATGGTTTTATGTTGAATCTATTTTTTATGCTGTGCTGTGTACGTGGAAAATTTTTTGTCTTTTTGCATTTAAGTTCAAAATGAATAAAATTTAAAAGAGAAAAAAAAAGTAAGAGGAGCCAAAAAAAAAAAAAACCCTTGAAGTTGACATATCTATCCCTGAGTATCATGCCCCTCCCAAACCCCTGTGTGCATACTTATCGTATTCATGAGTGAAGACAGTGATTTGATCTTCCTCTCCCAGGCCCCCAAGAATCAACAGATAGAGAAAGCATTTATTAAGCACTTATTGTATATCAGGAACAGAGGATAAACAGGACTGTCTCTACCCACAAGGAGTTTACATCATAAGGAGGAGGAAAGCACTGGCATGGAGGGTGGCAAGGAGGGAGGAAGAAAGTAGAGATGGATATAAAGTGGGGCATTACTGGGGCCCCTCCCGAAACACAAAACTGAGCAGGCAGCCAGTCACCAACCAGGAGAGTGATGCCTCCAAGCAGAGGTTTCTCCCAGGTGGCAAGGAGGCACCTGGTGAGAAAGCCTGTGTTCTATTTTGTGCAGATGCCTAGACAAAACTCGTCCTGGAAAAGTTCAGAAAAAAGGAGGCAGTAATGAAGTGGGGGCATTGCCAAGGTCCCAATTTGGTGAATGATCAGATGTGGGGAGTGAGGGAGAACAAAGAATCAATAATAATAACTCACTGCTCCCTTCTTCTGTCCACCAGAGAAAGGTTCTTGAGAAGGAATGATTATGTGTTTATTGAAGAAAACCCTTTCTCTTCCTTACTCTCCATTAGAATTTTCATTTAGTTTTGGCACTTACAAAACTAACAAAGGAAAAAAAAAAGTAACCCATCTTGTAGTTGGGAATGTAAATTTGGTTGTTAGAAGAGGCAAAGAACATAGTGAATATTGAATCAATTTATAATACCAATTCAATGAAGAGCATTTATTAAACATCTGCTGTATGCTAGGCACCATGTTCCCCTCTGGGAATACAAAGACAAAAATGAACACTTCCTGTCCTGGAGAAGTTTACATTAGGGGTGGGAGTGGGGCACATTACTGCTGGAACAACATGTATGCAAACAATTAAGTACAAAATACATACAAAGTAAATGAAAAGCAATTTGGGGATGATGTCTGTGGATATCTGGGAAGGCCTAGTGGAGGGGCTCGTCTTAAGCTGAGTCTAGAAGGGAGCTAGAGATTCCAAGAGGCGAATGTGAAGGAGAATATTCCAGGCCTAGGGGACAGCCCATGTAAAGGCACAGAAGTGGGTTTGGGAGATTGGATCATAGACCTAGACGGGCCCTTAGAGACCATCTAGTCAGCCATTTCATTTTAAAGAGGAGGAAATGAGGCCTAGAGAGGTGTCACGACTTGTCCAGGGTAATACAGGTAGCAAATGGAGTCAGAATTTGAACCCAGGCCCTTTGACTCCAAACCCAGCACTCTACTGTGCTTTCTCCGAACTATGTTTAAAATACCATCCTGTATGTGTAAAACATATTACCATTTTCAAAGTACTATGCTTTCAATATCCATCATGTCATTTGATTATCATGTAGCCCTGTGTGGTATGGTATGGTCAGGGAGAGCTAAGGAATCATTTGGGCCTAGTCCCTAATTTTATAGATGAAAAAAACTAGGGTTTAGTCAGGCAAATAAATGACTTATCTAAGGCCATTATGCTGGTAGAGACAAAAATTAAGACCGGAATTTGGGTCTCTTGATGCCTACACAAGTGTTTTTTTTCTGACATAGCACAATAATAATCACAGGACAAAGAAAGAGTGAAAAAGCAATCTCCAGTTTTTCTTTGTCATTTTGGACTGTCTTTGCTGTATTTTTCTTTGTTTTAGTGACAAAGTGAGCCAATGAAAACAACATAAAGAAAACACTTGTAACATAAAATAAATAAACAAGTCTGATGACTGCTATCTCTGTGATTTTGGGCAAGCCTTGGTCTATCATTTGTCAAATGAGAAGTTTGGATTATACGGCCTGAGAGTTCTCTTCAAACTCTGGATCTTGATCTAGGGTCTTAGGCCTTAATCAACAGCCAGCAGTGGACTTACTGGAGTCCCAGCTCCATTATTTTTTAGTTAAGTGACCCTGGGCATGTCAAAACCTCTCTGACCCTCCCTCATCTGTAAGACGGGCATAATACTCTCTGCTGCAAAAGGTGAATTTATAAAAATTTATAAAAGGTGAGGAAAGTGATTGTAACTTGAAGTAAACGTGAATTGTAACAAATACCTCCCAAGCATCTGCTGGGTACTCAGCATCAACTTCAATCCATCCTCAACGTAGATGTCAAAGTGATTTTCCTAAAGGTCAGGTCTAAACCTGCTCCTCTCTTCAAAAAACTCCACTGGCTTCCTATTACTTCCAGAATCAAACATAAAATCCTCTGACTTTTTAAAGTCCTTTGTAACTGGGCCCCTTCCTACCTTTCTAGTTTCTAACTTTCCATATTCTCTACAGGAACCCTGGACTTGTTCTTCAAACAAAACACTGCCTCTCCCAATAGTGCCTATTCACCAGCTGTCTCCCATTCCTAGAATGTTCTCCATCTATCTGTCTGTCTGTCTCTTTCTGTCTGTCTCTGTGTCTTTGTTTGTCTCTGTCTGTCAGTCTGTCTGTCTATCTCTCTGTCCCTGTCTGTCTGTCTCTCCACTTCAGCCTCTTGACTTCCTTCAAGATTCATCTCAAATCCTTCTTCTGCAAGATGCCTTTCTCAGGCTCCTTGTCTGCCCGCTTTCCTCCTCCCTCATGCCCTTCCCTCTGAGATCACTTTCCACTTATGGTGCGTATATCTTGTATCTGCAATTGTTTCTGGCATATTGTCTCTTCTTGTTAGAATGTGAACCCTTTGAGAGTAGACACCATGTTTTTGCCTTTCCTTTTATCCCTAGCACTTAGCACCTCTGCATCCTGGGCTGCTGCCAGTCATTTTGACCTCTGTCTTGCCACTGGACTCCGATGACTCTGGAGGAGAGAGAGAGAGAGAGAGAGAGAGAGAGAGAGAGAGAGAGAGAGAGAGAGAGAGAGAGTGTGTTGGTTTTGCACAGCTCTGCCTTACTCATGTCTAATTCATGTGCAAGTCAAGATATCATACTTGTGATGTCATTGGTCATCTTTGAGAATGAAGGACAAACAACAACAGCACATGGCATAATGGCTGGCATGTAATTAGCTTATTATAAGTGCTTATGGGGCAGCTAGATGGTGCAGTGGCTAGAGCGCTGGGCCTGAAGTCAGGAAGACCTGAGTTCAAATCCATCCTCAGACACTTGCTAGCTGTGCGACCCATCACTTAATCTCTGTTTGCCTTTGTTCTTCCATCTATAAAAAGGGGATAATGACAGCCCCCACCTCCCAGGGTTGTTGGGAGGATCAAATGAGATAATAATTGTAAAGTACTTAGCACGGTGCCTGGTGCACAGTAAGTACTACATAAATGTTAGCTATCATCGTTGATGACTAATAGACTGGGCACTGGTGGGGATTTTAAGAGAAGTAAAAGAAAATTCTCTTTCCTTAATGTGTTTCTCTTACTGTTTTCCTTTTACACTTACTTCATATGGTTGTTATAAAGATAAAATGAGGTGATATCTGTAAAGTGCTTGGCACATAGTAGGTTCTTTAAAAATGCTTGTTCTTCGCCCCCTCCCATATCTGAGGTAATCAGGGCGGTTTTCATTTCTAGTGTCCTAGCACATTTTTGTCTCTATTGGAAATTTCTGGATTTTGAGTTACCCAGAAGTTTTCAGTGTCTTCTCATCAATGACGGCTATCTTCTCATTGACCTCTGTCTTTCCTTAACGACATGGTACAGATGCTGTACATTCTGGAAAGGGGGAGTTAAATCATTTGGCTCTGGGAGGAAGAATCTTCCTTTAATAGCAAAGCAAATTCCCTGACAATTAGCTCGTCTGTCTCAGTTTTGTAGCCAAATATCAGAGTCTTGGCTGGTTTTGAAGGGCAAATTCCTGTTCTCACAGAATGTATCCTGCCATGTTTCCCTGTTTCTTGAAATACACAGAGCCTAGGAATCTGAGGCTTCCAAGAGATTCCCTTGCAGTAGGGCTCCTTAACTTGACCTCACTTGGCTAAAAAAAAAATACAGTAAGATGATGGGGACCAAATATGGACTCAAAGAGCTCAACCGATAAGCTGCAACTTTGCTCATCTCTCCGAGATGATAAGCAGGGAAATTTGGGGTCTAGGACACCTACCCTTCACCACAGCACCCTGCTAGGAGGCGTCTCTTTCCTCATTGATAGAGAAAACTCCTTGGATGAGGAAACTTTCTCTAACAATGCAAATATTGTTAGAGAGCTGCCTAGAATACTAAGAGACCAAGTGACTTGTTGAGAGTCACACAGTCAACTAGTAAGTTTCTGAGGTCAGATTTAAACTTGAGAAGATGAGTCTTCCTGACTCCAGGCCTGGAAGTGTATCCACTGCACCATCTAGCTTCCCCAACCTAAATTTTAGAAATGGAATTTTAGGCTTTGTGTGTGATGTGAGACCTGTAAGTACTATGATAATGTTTAAAAATCTTTTTAACGTGATACCACAAATTATACAAATGACTAAGAGACCAGGGGTGGTTATAAACATGTGAGGTGTTTGATGTTTATTATTTACTGCATTACCACAGTGAATATAGCACTGGACCTGGAGTAAGGAAGACTGATGAGTTCAAAGAACTAATTCCAATTGAGCCTCAAATACTTACTAGTTATGCAACCCTGTGAAAATCATTTAATTTCTCTCTTCCTCAGTATCCTCCTCTGTAAAATGGGACTTACAATAACACATACCTTACATGGTTTTTTATGATGATTGGATGAGATAATATTTGTAAAGTGTTTTGCAAACTTTAAGGCACTGTATAAATGCTATCGTCATCATCATCATCGTCATTATTTTTATAGTCCTTTCAAATAGGATCATGTTAATTGATTACAGGATTATAGTTCTTGATCTGGTTGGGACCTCTTGACTGCAACATTTTCATATTAGTCTGAACTTAGCAGATGTAGATCCGTTCACCTAAATCTTAGATATGGATTTTTAGGTTTTGGGTATGGTGGGAGACCATAGAGTAATGTAATAAATTTAAATTTGTTTTCAAATGTAACACCTGAATTTTTACAAGTGACACAGAATCCCATGGTATATATAAGCAGGCTCTAGCATGTTAGATGTTCATGATTGAATTGCCAATAACATTATTGTGGTTGTTTGTCCTTTGTTCTTGAAGAGGTCCACGACATCAGGAAGATGATGCCATAACTTGCGAGTGAATTGGATTAAAGTGAGGGAGGGCTGTGCAAGGTCACCAGCCTCACCTTTTCCTCTGGAGCCATCTGGGTCCGGTGGTAAGACACAGATCAGGATGACTGGAGATGGCCTCCTGCCAATAATGACTTGCATAGAAGAATCAATTTAAAAGACATTAAAGACATACGTGGCTAGAAATAGTGGTTGTTCGGTTAATGTATCAAGAGCAGGGGATCACCCATAGGTTGCCTGAGTGCTTTGTTAGCATCTAGGGAAGATTATAAGAACACTTTTGATAATTCCTCTACAGTGGATCTATGAAAAAGATGCGGGAAAGAATTGCACAGAATGGAAGGTATAGACAGGTTGTAATCTACACCAGTGGAGGGGGTATCCAAGTAATTGATCTCACAGACCTATTCAAGTATCAAAACAGATGGTCGCTTTTCGGTTACGTTGTAGGGAAGATTTATGTCCTCATCTGAGTTGGATATAGGACTCAGAGGTCCGTCCTAAGTCCAGCACTCAGCACAGTGCCTGGCATGTAGTAGGCACTTAATATTGATTGGTTCTAAGAGATTATATGATTCTGGGACTAGATGTCCTCTAAGGTCCTGTAGACCTTAGGTCCAACTCTATGATTCTAGGAGAATAACTACCCTGAAATATGGAAGATTCCATTTGATCAAAGTTCTGCTATAACATCATGAAGATCTGAGCTATGGTAGCAAGCATATGGAGGTTCAAAAAAATCCCTTTGGAGTTTTGGAAATTAGCTAAAGCTGCCATGTTACCCACTGACTCATATTGAGCTTTCAGTCTACTAGAACCCCAACATGGGGGCAGCTAGATGGTTCAGTGGATAGAGTGCTGGGTCTAGAGTCAGAAAGACCTGAGTTCAAATCCGGCTTCAGATACTTCCTAGCTGAGTGAACTTGGGCAAGTCACTTAATCTCTGTTTGCCCTACTCTGCTGGAGAAGGAAATGGCAAACCCTTTGAGTATCTTTGCTAAGAAAACCTAGTGGACAGTATGGTCTCGGGGTCACAGAGAGTTGGACACGACTGAACAACAGCAATAAAAGAATCCCAGTGAGATGTTTTTCAAACTTTATTCTAGCCACGCCTCTCCCATTTTGATGAAGTGTTTCCTGATTTCCTCCAGCTGCCAGTGTCTTTTCCCCAAATTACTTCATATTTTAAAAAAAAGTATACCTATGTATGTGCATGTTGTTCCCCGGCTCCCTGATAGAATGTAAGCTCCTTGAAATCTAGGCACCCACACTTCCCATCTGTGAGACTCTGGGCAAGTCATTTAACATTTTTCTGTCTCTGTTTCCTCATCTGTAAAATGGGGATAATTCTATCACCTATCTTCCAGGGTTGTTGTAAGGATCAAATGAGATAAGATTTATAAAGTGGTTTGTAAATCATAAAGCACTACATAAAGGCTAAGTGTTTATTTCTAATTAATTAATTAACTAAGGAGGTAGAGAAAGTAGGTAGGAGGGCATAGGAAGAAATGGTCCTAGGATACAGAGGATATTCAAAAAATTACAGAATATCAAGTTGGAAGGAATCCCAGTAGTCAAACTTGATAGTAAATGACAATAAAATATTGTACATTCTACATTCTACAAAACGTTCAAGTAGTTATTCAGTCTCTGTTTGAAGATTGGCAGTGATAGTAAGCTCACTGCATTCCAAGGCAGCCCTTCCCACTTTTGGACAAATCAGATCATTAGGAAAGTTTTCGTTATATCAAGCCAAGAGAGAGCTAATTCCTCTTCATTGCTCCGAGTTCTATCTTCTAGGGCCAAGGAAAATAAGTCTAATATGTCTTTCACATGATACCTCTTTGACTATTTCAAGACAGCTAGCATCACCTCCCCAACCCCCCTTCTTTCCTCCAAGATCCTCTTCTCCAGGCTAATTATCTCCCGAGAACCTTTAATTAGTCAGAGTCTAGAACCCCCTCAACATCCTGGTCACGATCCAATTTGCCAATGATCTTCCTAACACTTGGCATCTGGGACTGAACATGAGGCTACAGACATGACCCAACCAGGACAAAAAGTTAGCAAGATGATAGTAGCCATCCTTCTGGACATGGTGCCTATGTTCATAGAACTTCACAGCATTTTTGAATGCTATGTCACACTGTGCTAATATTGAGTTTGCAGTACAGTAAAACCCTGAAATATTTTTTTTTTGCCCATTCAGACTGTTCTCTATGTCTCAAACTACTCTATACTTGCATGGTTGATTTGTGTATTTGAACCTGATTGTAGGCTTTTGTCCTTATCTCTTTTCAATGTCGACTAGTTAGATTCAGCCATTGTTCCAGCCATTTGGGAAATTTGCATATTTTGCTAACCTAGCTGTTCAATTAATAACAATAATAATAATAACGGTAGCCAGCCTTGATAGGACCTTAAGGTTTGCAAAGCACTTTACAAATATCATCTCGTTTAATCCTCAAAACAGCCCTAAGAGGTCAAAAGCTATTATGGTCTCCATTTTACAGAGGAGGAGGCTGAAGCTAACAGAGGAGACTTATTCAGAGTCGCACGGCTAGTAAAAGTCTGAGGTCAGATTTGAACTCTATCCTCTGTGCCACCCAGCTGCCTTCATTCAATTCAATAAACATTTATCAAGTGCTGTTCTATTTAAGGTAGTAAGTATACGAAGGTAAAAGCCATAGTCCCTGTCCTCAGGAAAATTCCATTCTACTAGGGATGGTATAAGAATTATGTGAATTATTATAAAATATACCCTTACGATAGCTATATTTTTAGGGGTGGTATAAAATATGTAAATTACTACAGAATACACGCTTACATTACATTGCTATATTTTATTTATTGGTCTTATCCTACCAAGCCTCAAGGATACCTGTGAAATCATTAGTATCTCCTTATGTTAAGAGCTCTAGATCATTCACTTTCTTCATCTGAGGCCATTTGTACTATTACTTCCCCTCTTCTAGACAGTGTCTTCTGTAAATTACTGGCCATCTCTACTGTTGTTGTACTTCCTACATTACACTCTTTTCTCTTTGTGGAATGTCTGACTTGGTGAGCAACATGTAATTGTCCCTTCTCTCCCCTTGCCAGTTTAAATACCTTTTGCTTAAATCTGCATGTCTCCAGGAAAATATATCATTTTTAGCTACCTTTTAGATCTACTCCATCCTTGGCTAGGACCATGAAATTCCTGTATCTTAAGATCCAGTGCAGAAATTAAAATTCTCTTTTGCAATACTGCCTAATGGAACAGTTGTTCATTTTGATAGAATGTCAGCTCCTCGAGGGCAGGAACTGTTTCATTTTTGTTTTTTGTGTTCTCAAGGTCAAGCAAGCACAGTGCCTGGTGCTGGTAGATACTTAATTTGTGGATTGAATGATCATTTCCATTTCTTCCTTTTTCCTTTTGGTCACTTACTTTCAAGCAGAAGACATCATGAAAACACCCTTCAAGTCTTCACTTTCCTTCCCAGAACATTACAATCTCTAGAGATGTGTTCTAGGTTTCTTCTGGTGGTATCCTTTGCCCCAACATGAATCAGCAGAAGTAGATAATCGTTGTCAGAATTGACAAGTTTTAGTAGGCTAGTTACCACGATCTTGATCAGGTGTTCTCAATCTGATTGTCATGAATCTTTTTTTAAACAATATTTTTATAACTGTATTTCAATATAATTGGTTACCTTTGTAATCTTGTGTTTTATTTTATGCATTTAAAAGGATTAAACTGAGAAGAGTCCGTACACTTCACCAGACTTCCAAAGGGGCCCATGATAAAAAAAAAGGTTAAGTATCTTTATCCTAAATAGACCCCACAGGAAGATGGCCTATCTTCTGATGGTTCAGGGCAGGATGACCTCTCTTCTTCTCCTCTGGTAGTTGCCAAACACAACAACTCATCTTGTCTCCCTTTCACCATTACTGTCTGTCTTCTCTTCTAGCCCTACATATGGATGTTTGTGATCATTCTACAGAGTATGGGAAGCTGCCTCCTTTTCCTCTCCCTCCTTTTCCTTCTCCTTCTCCTTCTTCCACTCCTCCTCCACAGAATTCTTTCTTTATAGGAAGATCCTTGGACTTATTGTCTGGCTTCAGTGACTCAGGGGTCCTTCTTCCCTTCCTTATCTCTAGGACATTTGGTTTGTTCTTTGCCTCCTTAGATTCTTTTTCTTTTATCTTTTCCTCTTGAAGCAATTCTTTAATTCTTTCAAGGCTGGCTTTGTTTTCCCTGATAAACCAGTGGAAGGGCATATCTGCAGCCCTTTCATCTTGTCCTCTGGCATTGAAACAAACAAGCATTTTGTATAAACTAATTGGATTTGAAAGAATCTTTGGTACCACACAGTATCCCCAGGACATTGGACTCTCTCCCTTCCTCACTGTGTCTACTGAAACTGAGCTCCTCAGTTCTCTTTGGAAATTTCAGTTAACTCTTACTGCTAAGTGCTGGAGGCATTGTTTTCTATAATAAAGGCATTGGACCTGAGGACTTCCTAAATGAAGGTTTTTTTTTAGAACAGTGGTCCTGCCTTTCTTGAGTTTATCCAGGTGCATTTCACTTGTAATTAGTAGATTTATGCAGAAGTCCTTAACATTTTTTTTAATGTCATGGACCCCTTTGGCAGTTTGGTGAAGCCTATAGAGCCTTTCTCAGAATAGTGTTTTAAATAATTGAAAAACATGTTAAATTTCATATTGTTGTTGCTGAGTTATTTCAGTCGTGTCTAACTCTTCATGACCCCATTTGAAGTTATCTTGGCAAAGATACTGGAGTGGTTTGCCATTTCCTTCTCCAGCTCATTTTACAGATGAGGCAACTGAGGCAAACAGGATTAAGTGACTTGCCCAGGGTCAGCTATTTGCCCAGCTAGTAAGTATCTGAGGCTGGATTTGAACTAGTGGAGACTAGTCTTTCTTACTCCAGGCTCCACACTATCCACTGTACCACCTAGCTGCCCTAAATTTCATATAGTGGTTAGTAAAAATAAACACGTGTTTTTTCTTCTCCTCAAAGTTCATGGATTCCCTGAGATCCATGCATGGACCTCTTAGGAGTAGGGATGGGGTCTGAACATCAGGTTAAGAAACCTGCCCTAATGCAAGCAAGATCTGTGTTCATGTTTGGCTTTCAAAGTCATAGAAGAAATTACATTTTTAGTCATTTCTTACCTCTTATTTGTTTTATCTCTTTTCTCCTCCATCTTGCTTCTTGACAGTACTACTCTTTTCTGTCTATGCCTGATGATGTGGATTCAAACCATACTTGAGGGAACAGGCAGTAAATCAGCAACCAGTCAGTCAACAAGCATTTATTAAACACCTACTATGTGCCAGGTACTGTGTGCTAAGTGCTAGAGATGCAAATAAAGACAAAAAAGCCCCCGCAAAACAACCCAAACAAACAGACAAAAAACAGGCCCTGCTCTCAAGAAGTTCGAAGTCTAATGAGGAGGACAACATGGAAACAGCTAGGTACAAACAAACTACATACAGGGATAGGTTGGAGATAATCAACAGCAGGAAGGCAGAAGAGTTAAGGTGGACCAGGAAAAGGTTCTTGTACAAGACAGGATTTTAGTTGGGACTTGAAATGGAAACCCATGGATTATTGCATCTTTTTTGTTTTAACAAACCTTATAGAGTTAACACAGCTAGGCGGTGCAATGGATAGAGTGCCAGACCCGGAGTCAGGAAAACCTGAGTTTAAATCTGACCTCAGACACTTACTAGCTGTGTGACCCTGGGCAAGTCATTTAACCCTGTTTACTTCAGGTTCTTCAACTGTATAATGAGTTGAAGAAATGCCAAACTACTCCAGTATCTTTGCCAAGAAAACACCTAATAGGGTCCTGAAGAGTCGGCTATGATTAAAAAGACTGAACAACAATGAATAGAGTTATATTCAAATAGTTTTATGTGACTATAGATATCCCTTGACATCTAGAATTTGAGAATCAGAGATCTGGAGTTGAAAGGGATTGCAGAGGCCATGTAGTCCAGGGATTCTTTACCTTTTTTGTGTTGCAGACTCTGTCCAAAATCTGGTGGTCTATAATTTTCTTCTCAAAGCCATGCATAAAATGCATGCATAAAATAAACTACATTGAGTAGTTTATAAAGGAAGCCAATTATGTTGAAATGCTATTATTAAAATATTTTTAAAAATAAGTTCACAAACCCCAGGTTAAGAACTGATCTAGTTCAACTCGTTCACCTTGCAGAGAAGGAAACACGCTCAGAGAGGTAAGTAGTCCAAGCATACATCTATGGTGATGAACATGGAATTCGAAACCAGTTCTGCTAACTCTGAATCCATTTTAATGATACTATTTATTCACACTTATTTTGTATGTTAAGATCTGCAATACAGTTTCTATATATTATCTTCCTTGATTTTCACAACCACCCTGTTAGGAAGGTCCTTTCCATTTGGCCAGGGTCAGACTGTTAGCGAGTATCTGAGACAGGATTTGAACTCAGGTTTTCTTGGCTCTAAGATAAATGCTCTACAATATCATATTATTGGCATTTGAATTCAGAACTGGACTAATTTTTTAAGTCAATTTTTCTTATCAATTTTGGCCACAGGAATAACCATTCACTTTCTAATTTGGCTATTTTAGCGAATCCCACTTTTACATGGCTCCTTCATTATTTCTTTTCCTAACTTAGCTCACTTTAGTCCTGTGAAACAAGAACAAAACAAAACAAAAAAAACCCAAAACCTCATTTGGGTTTAGATCAATAAATAATGAGCTTTTTATCTCCTTGAAAGAACAACAAATAATATTTTGAGTGGCATGCTGTGGTAATAGGCTTTCAGCCTCAGCTTTTTTGAACCAAGCTATACTCTAGGAATGAGTCATTTGACCAGCATAAAGCCAAGTGCCTCCTTAGAAGTTAGCCACTTGAGAAGCCCACTATGGTCCAGTTACCTCATGCAAGAGAAATATATTGGTAGTGATAATTATAAAACATTCCAAGTCATAGTTGTAAAATTCATAGTCAGTTCAACTTTAACTAAATAGGGAGAACTGCTTCAAATAGTTCAGTACTCCAAAATACTCAAGCTTTTTTGGTATGGGTCCTGAACCCTTTATTTTTCTCCCTCTATACTTTCTCCCTTAAAGATCTGTTGTTATGATTTCATTTTTTATCTTTATAATATGACTCCCAAATCTATAATGCAGCCCTAAGCTCCCTCATTAACTCTAGTCTTAACATTTCTAACTTCTTGTTAGACAACTCTTCTTGGCATCTGAAGCTCAAAATGTTACCAAAGAACTCATTATCTTCTTTCATAAACCTAATGTCCTACAGACTTCTCTATTCCTGTTGAGGACACCACTGCCCTCCCAAATACCCAAGTGTGAAATTTCAAAATCATCCTTGACTCTTTCTTCTCCCCTTGGATCCTCAAAATATAATCAGTCATCAGGTCCCCTTAGTCAATTTGATCTCCATATTATCTTTCCTATCTAGCCCCTTGTCTCCAACCATTCTATACCCTCATTCTGGCCCTCATCTCTAGATTATTTGAATAGCCTCTAAAATTAGTCTTGACCCCAAATCTCTTCCCTCTCCAATTCTTCTTTCACAAAGCTACCCAAATAATCTTCCTAAGCACAGGTCTGACTAGGTCAACTCATTGCTCAAAAGTCTTTAATGGCTCTCTATTGACTCTAGAATAAAACATACATTTCTTAGCCTGGTATTTAAGCCCTCCAAAATCTAGCTTCTGTCTTTCAGTCTGATTTCATAATACTTTCCTTCTCAAACTTTATGCCCCACCCGAATTCAACATTTGTCTGAGCATTTGTCTGACATTTTCAGAGCAGATCATGCAGTGAGCCTCGTGCTGCTCTCTGATCTAGTAGCCAATATAATTATAACAATAGCCTAGGCTTATTTGTTCTTATAAAAGGCTTTCACATGGATTATTTCATTTGTGCCTCAAATTAATCCTATGCGGAAGATGTTCCAAACCGTTATCTCTGTTTCATAGATCAGAATGCTGAGATTTAAAGAGATGAAGTAACATTCCTAGTTAGGAAATATCAGAACTAGGATTAAAACCCAAGTCACTTGACTTTTGTTGTTGTTGTCGAATCGTTTCAGACTCTTCGTGACTGCATTTGGGGTTTTCTTGGCAAAGATACTGGAGTGGTTTGTCATTTCCTTCTCTAGCTCATTTAAGAGATGAGGAACTGAAGCAAACAGGGTTAAGTGCATTGCCCAGGGTCACACAGCTAGCAAGTGTGTGAAGCCAGGTTTGGATTCAGGAAGAGGAGTCTTCTTGACCCCAGGCCCAGTCCTTTATCCCCTGTGCCACCTACTTGCCCTTAGGGTAGTACTTTTCTCTCTGTCAGGTGGCTTCTTAGAAGGCTGGCAAGTATCCAACAAGACCTGTAATCATACCAAAAATTCTATTCTTCCCAGTCATACCCTGCAAATAATAGGTGCTTAGTCATTTCTTGCTATATTGAACCCAAGCAACCAGAAGTACTAAAAGTGAAAATGTCACTGACTCCGCTCCATTTTTTGCTTCTTCTGCTTTTTTGGGTGAAAAACAAACCAAACCAAAAAAACCAAAAACCCAAAATGAAGTACTAAAGGCTAATAATTATTTAAAATAATTTGAAAATGGGAAAACGATAACCTGTTCCATCTGTAAAGTATTCTACAATTTACAGAATATTTTATATCCATTATGTTAGGAACTCAAAGGAAAAATATTTCATGAGTATATGTATACATATATATTACACATTCTCCTTCGCGATGTTTCCCAAGGGACCAAGAAATGTTTCCTGCTTCATAAGCAGGAAAAGGCTATAAATGTGAAATATTGCATATAAAGATTAGGCAAAGTCCCAAATGAGAGGGTTTTTTTGGTGGGAAAATATTGGTACTGACATCATCATAATCAAATTTCCCTGAATATGTTGGCATGTTGGTATGTATGTTTTACTTTATAGATGCTAGTTTTCATTACTTGGCCACCCACCTTGCTTGATTTTGGGAAGGCACCAGGCTTGGGCCTTTGCTCTACCCTCTCTCCTGGCCATCTTAGTCCCTATGGCTTCGGCTATTATCTCATTTGTAAAACTGAATGTCCAGCTCTGACCTCTCACTTAGTCTTCTGACTCATAACTTCAAATGCCTGGACGTTTTTCTGTGGATGGCCATCTATCACTTTAGTGCAAAACTAGTTTCTCATGACTTCTCTTTCTCTGTTCATGGTAACATATGTGCAATTCAATTCTGTGGTAACACAATTCCTCCTCCCCTTCCCCCCACCAAAATAAAAATCAGGTGTGAAACCTTAGAGTCCTCTTTGACTTTTCCTTCCCCATGTCTGGTCAGTTACATCTGGCCTATGCTTCCTTTGAAGTTTTTATGACATTTATTGCTTCATTTTCATTCTCATTCCTACTACAACTCCCCCTTGTAGGGGAGGGTGCATGGCATAGGGGAAAAAATTTGGAGACAGGAGACTTACATTGGAAAGAGCACTGACTCTGAAGTCAGAGGACCTGGGTTCAAATTCTCCTGTGTAGTTCCTACTTGTGTAATTTTGGGCAACTCACTGAATCTCCCTAGGGCTCAGTTTCTTTTTTTTATTTTATCATTTTTATTTAGTATTTTAGTTTTCAACATTGATTTCCACAAGATTTTGAGTTACAAATTTTCTCCCCATTTCTACCCTCCCCCTCCACTCCAAGATGGCATATATTCTGATTGCCTCATTCCCCAGTCAGCCCTCCCTTCTGTCACCCCACTCCCCCATCACCTTTCCCCTTTCCCCTTACTGTCTTGTAGGGTAGGATAATTTCTATGCCTCATTCCCTATATATCTTGTTTCCCAGCTGCATGCAAAAAACAACTTTTTTAAAGCATCTGCCTTTAAAACGTTGAGTTCCAAATTCTCTCCCCTCTTCCCTTCCCACCCACCCTTCCTAGGAAGGCAATAGATCACACATGTATCATTATGTAAAACACTTCCACAATGCTCATGTTGTGAAAGGCTAACTATATTTCCTTCCATCCTATCCTGTCTCCCTTTATTCAATTTTCTCCCTTGACCCTGTCCCTTTTCAAAAGTGTTTGCTTTTGATTATCTCCCTTCTATCATTCCCACTTTTTTATCCCCCTTTCCTTACTTTCCTGTGGAGTAAGATACCCAATTGAGTGTGTATGTTATTCCTTCCTCAAGTCAAATCCGATGAGAGTAAGAGTCACCCATTCCCCCTCACCTGGCCCCTCTTCCCTTCCAACAGAACTGCTTTTTCTTGGCACTTTTATGTGAGATAATTTACCGTATTCTGTCTCTCCCTTTCTCCCTCTTTCAATATATTCCTCTCTCACCCCTTAGATTTATTTCATTTTTTAAGATATCATCCCTTCATATTCAACTCACCCTGTGCCCTCTGTCTATATATATATGTATATTCCCTTCAACTACCCTAACACTGAGAAAGGTCTCATGAATTACACACATCATCTTTCCATGTAGGAATGTAAACAAAACTGTTCAACTTTAGTAAGTCCCTTATGAATTCTCTTTCTTGTTTGCCTTTTCACGCTTCTCTTGATTCTTGTATTTGAAAGTCAAATTTTCTATTCAGCTCTGGTCTTTTCACTGAGAAAGCTTGAAAGTCCTCCATTTTATTAAAAGTCGATATTTTGCCTTGGAGCATTATATTCAGTTTTGCTGGGTAGGTGATTCTTGGTTTTAATCCTAGCTCCTTTGATCTCTGGAATATCATATTCCAAGCCCTTTGATCCCTTAATGTAGAAGCTGCTAGATCTTGTGTTATTCTGATTTTGTTTCCTTTCCTTTCCTATTCAAATTGTTTCTTTCTGGCTGCTTGCAGTATTTTCTCCTTGATCTGGGAGCTCTGGAATTTGGCGACAATATTCCTAGGAGTTTTCTTTTTGGGATCTTTTTGAGGAGGCGATCTGTGGATTCTTTCAATTTCTATTTTACCCTCTGGCTCTAGAATATCAGGGCAGTTGTCCTTGATAATTTCTTGCAAGATGTTATCTAGGCTCTTTTTTTGATCATGGCTTTCAGGGAGTTCAATAATTTTGAAATTATCTCTCCTGGATCTATTCTCTAGGTCAGTGGTTTTTCCAATGATATATTTGATATTGTCTTCCATTTTTTTCATTCCTTTGGTTCTGTTTTATAATATCTTGATTTCTTACAAAATCACTAGCTTCCCCTTGCTCCAATCTAATTTTTAAGGTAGTATTTTCTTCAGCTATCTTTTGGACTGCCTTTTCCATTTGGCTAATTCTGCCTTTTAAGGCATTCTTCTCCCATTGGCTTTTTGACATTTGGGTTAGTCTATTCTTTAAGGTGTTATTTTCTTCAGTATTTTTTGTCTCCTTTAGCAAGCTGATGACTTGTTTTTTTATGGTTTTCTTGCATCACCGTGTTTCTCATCCCAATTTTCCTCTACTTGTCTTACTTGCTTTTCCAAATCCTTTTTGAGCTCTTCCATGGCCTGACAGCAATTCATATTTTTCTTGGAGGCTTTTGATGTAGGCTCTTTGACTTTGTTGACTTCTTCTGGCTGTATGTTTTGATCTTCTTTGTCACCAAAAAAGGAATCTAGAATTTGAGTTTGAATCTGAGTTTGAGTCTGAGTTCATTTTTGTGGCCTGTTCATGTTCCCAGCCAACTACCTTACCCTTGAGCTTTTTGTTGGGGTATGACTGCTTGTAGAGTAGAGAGTATTTTGTCCCAAATGTTAGGGTCCAAGTACTGCTGTTTTCAGAGCTACTTCTACTCCACTGTCACCCCAGGCTCTGTCATAGCAGTGGTCCTCCTCCCCCAAGAACCTCCAACCAGGATCGCAATCCAGATCCAAGCAGGGCACAGCAAGAGAATCTGCCTTTGTGCCCACAAAGAGCTCCTTGCACTCCTGCTCTGATCCACTGCTAGATTCCTCCCACTGTGTGAGCCAGGGGCTTTGGAAGCAGCTGATGCTGGAGCTCTAGAAGCAGCCTCAGGAGCTTCCCGCTGTGGCCACTGCCACAGCTGCACCACCTCTGCCACCCACAGGGCTGGTGGCTGGACCGCTCTGAACTCGATCCGCAGTTTCCCCCTAACCTGCTCTATGGTGTTTGTGGGTTGAGAAGTCTGGTAACTGCCACAGCTCACTGTTTCATGGCCCCAAGGCCTCTTCTGGCTGACTGACTCTGGGTCTGGTCTGTCCCAGTGGTGCTCATGCTGTGCTGTGTTCTGCTCCCAGCACTGTGCGATAGACACTTCCTAGTGACAATCCAAGCTCTCCTGGGCTAGAGAACTGTTTCTGTCTGCTATTTCATGGGTTATGCAGCTCTAGAATTTGGTCAGAGCCATTTTTTACAGATGTTTGGAGGGATTTTGGGGAGAGCTTCAGCAAGTCCCTACTTTCCATTCACCTTCTTGGCTCCGCTTCTGGGCTCAGTTTGTTAAGATGGAAAACAAAGAGATTAATTAGCTTTTGGGGTTCTTTCCAACTCTTGAAAACATAAATCATCAAAAATGATGATTATTGTAGCCAAACAGGGAAATCTGCTTAATTTGTCCAATTCAAATATTTTAGATCCCTGCCATCCCAACTTCTTTCTCCTACTTGATTTGAAATTTCCTTCAGCTCTTCCTTCTTATCACTCCTTGAATCCTCCTAGAGCCCTCACTACATGGCCACAGTCATGGGCACTCCTCTATTCCCAACACCCAGCACGAATTCAGCCATTCACCTGGAATTGAACAGGACCCATGAGTACCTGTGCTCCTTCACTTTTCGACATACACTTAGAAATGCAAAGAACCTGGGATGGGTGTACCAAAGCACCATGGAGGAACATTTCCATTGAGTATTTCCCTTCTTCTAAGGCAATAGTTCTTAACCTGGAATCTGAAAACTTAAAAAAATGCATCCTTATTATTTTATACACTTAAAAACATGATTTTGAGAAAGGGTCCATAGGTTTCACCAGATAGCCAAAGAAATCCATGCCACAAATAAAAATTAAGAACCCTCTCTCCAAATTTAGGGCAAGAGCCAATGGTATGCTTGCACACCTAGGCCATGTCCTATGCATACATAAGCACCCACATACAATTCAATCATTAGGAACCGGCACTTTACTGAATCATAGAATGGCAATTTCCTAGAGAACCTCAAATATCATCTAATTCTAGGATCATAGAGACAGAGTTGTCAGGAATATTAGAAATTTTCTTGTCTGATCCCTCTCATTTTTTTGCAATTGAGGAAAACGAAGCCAAGAGAACTGAAGTGATAGTGAATGATGGAGCCACACATCAAACCTGGGTTCTCTGAGTCCAAATCCAATTTGTGCTATGTTGTGCTATGTTGTCTTTTCTCTCCCTCTTTTCACAGATGAAAGAGACTAACTCTTCAGGACGTGTGGTGACTTTTCCAGGGTGACTCAGCTTACGAGTGGACTCAGTTCAGTGCCTTCCTCTACAACATTGGTATATTTCCATTAACTACTAACCTATAGGATTCTGTAAATCCACCAATCAGAAAGCAGCTGCTCTTAGATGTTCTTTTCTAAAGTAGTTTCAGCTTTGGAGCCAAAGGTTCTCCCTTTCCTGGTGGAGCAAATGCTATGTGTTTTTTATCCTGGCAGTCCCTAGCTAGTGTTACCCAGAGTACATCTGATCTGGGAAGCTAACACACACCAGCAGGACAATCATGGCACTGTATACATTCTCACTCTCTGATGTCATTCCCTTTGCTGATGAGGAGGGAAGATTTTCTTATGACTTGCTTTTTCTAAAACATAAAAAAATACACAGGCTACAGAGAGAAGCCCTAAGGAAACTGTCAGTTTTAGCGATATTTATGGTACCAAATAAACCAGTTGCAGCAGGGGAGACTTTTTTATTTTTAATGCTCCCAACCCCCTATAATTCATTCTTTGTTATATTTCCAGATGAAAGGAGAACTAAATGAAAGGTACCATGGATATTTGGGATGATTACAGCATCTATAATGGAGAATTGTTGGTGGAGAGAGAGAGAGAGAGAGAGAGAGAGAGACAGAGAGAGAGAGAGAGACAGAGAGACAGAGAGAGAGAGAGACAGAGAGACAGAGACAGAGACAGAGAGAGACAGGGGGGGGGGAGAGAGAGAGAGAGAGAGAGAGAGAGAGAGAGAGAGAGAGAGAGAGAGAGAGAGAGAGAGAGGGAGGGAGAGAATTGGTTTTGGAGTCAGGAATTTTGCGTTCAAGTCTTGCCTTAGATCCATACTAGCTGTACAAGTCTGGGCAGCTCACTTAACATGGTCCAGGCCATGCTTTCAGACAGCCCGTTGCTAATCTGTATCTGTGGAAGGAATTTCCATGCAAGGAGTTCCTTGTATTGATGAAATCACATCTAGACCCGTACCAATAAACAAATAAGCAACCAAATAAACAGACACAAAAACAAGCAAACAAACAAGCAAATAAATAAAAGTGTTTGGTGGGACAATAAGAACCTTAGCCTTTGAGTCTGAAAGCCCAGGTTTGTGTCCTAGCTCTGATACAATGTGTGACCTTGAGCAAGGAATGGAAGCTGTCTAAACTTCAATTTCCTCACTTTCAAATTGGGAGTGATTATTAACTGTCCTAGGGCCATGGGAAGAAAATGCAACATAAATTGCAAATTGTTATATAACCATATTATCCTTATCATCCCAGTTTCTTTTAAAATACAGTTTTATGACTGGAAAACTAGAATTGGAAGAAACTTTAGACATTACCCAATGTCCACCATTTTACAGAACCAGACACTGATACTTAGAGGATTCAGATAATCCTAAAATATTAAGGCCTAAAGGGATCTCAGAGATCATCTCATTTTCAAACAGAGAAACTGGGCGGCAGAGACTTTAAAAGGGGCAGCTATTTGGAGCAGTATAGAGAGGGCTGGGCCTAGAGACGTGAGTTCAAATCTGGTCTCCAGCACATTTTAGCTGTGTGACCCTGAACCAGTCACTTGACCTCTGTTTGCTTCAGATTCCTCGTCTGTAAAATGAGAGTAGTAATGACGCCTTCCTCCCAGGGTTGTTCTGAGGATCAAATGAGATAATAATTGTAAAACGCTTAGCAGAGTGCCTGGTACAGTATACATTATATGAATTTCTATTATTATTTAAAGGACTTGCCCAAAGTAAGAGAGCAAATTTGGGGCAGATGCAGTTCTAGAATTTAGGCCTCTTCATTCCCAGTTCGGCTCTCTTTCCATGACTCTTAATGCTTTTCAATTAAAACTAAAGGCTGTTCTGCTACTGACCGGGGAATGGCCTTGAGTGACCTTGAGCAGATTCTTTAATCCCTCTGGTCTCTGTTTCCTCACCCATAAAACGGCAGGGGAGGTTGCACCCTTCTGGGTCTCAAATTCACTGTTCCCTGAATGCCTCATATTCTACCTTTGCAGTGTTTCCCCCAGCTCAGTTCTGCTCTGTGACTGTTGGATGTAGAGAATCCTAAGGGAAGTGCATCATGTAATTAGAGTGAAATCCCAAGAAATATTAAAATGTCATCTTTGCCCTTGCTCTCAGATGGGTGGAAAGTACAAGAGTAAGTTATTCTTTCATAAGGAATTTGAGCTTTGGGTCAGCTGGAGTCATCTTGTCAAAGAAATGAGTGTTTTTCATTATGGTTTTTGAGTTCCAAAGCAAATCCACAAGGTTGGGGCTCCTCTGGTGGAAAAGAATCACACTCTTGTACCACATATGGGGATGTTGTAATCCACCACCAGCCTTGACAGCAAGTTGCTGGAGAGAGTTCAGATGAGGACAAAGAGACCAGGAGAGGAGACTTTCTTTTCAGGAAACCCAGAAGTGCTATCAGGATATTTATGAGCCCAAGTTCAAGGATGCTAGAGGGTAGCCTGGGGATGGCAGTTAAAAGACAGTGAGGTAGAACTCCCATAGGTTGGAATAGCAGTGTGTCCTATTGGGTATGATTTTGAAGCTATCTTATAAAAGTCAAAGAAAATATGAAGCTAATTCCATTAGAAATTATGTTTTAGGAGACAGCATGGGTTAGTCACAGAATTTTGGAGCTGGGAAGGAGCTCAGAGGCCATTTAATCCAACCAATAACAGAAAGAATCCTCACTACATCATCCAGTGGTGTGCTGTTAAATGTCTAATAACTGGATCTCTGAAAAAACACGTATGCATAAAAATCAGTCAATCAACATTTATTAAATGCCTACTATGTGCCAGGCACTGTGCTATGGTCTGGGGATACAAAAAGGGGCAAAAGATAGTCCCTGTCCTCAAGGAGCTCACAATATAATGAAGGAGATGACATGCAAACAAGTATAGACAAATGAAGCTATATACAGGATAAATAGGAAATAATTCGTGGAGGCAAGGCAATAGATCAATGGATGAACATTTATAAAGTACCTACTATGTGCCAGGCACTGTGCTAAGCATTGGGAATACAAAAGAGGTGAAACACAGTCCCTGCCCTCAAGGTGTTTACAATCTAATTGGGGAGACAACATGTAAACAAGCATATACAAAAGACTATATATAGGATAAATAGGAAGTAAACAGAGAAAACACTGGACTTAAGAGGAGTTAGGGAAGGCTTCCTGTAGAAGGTGGGATTTTAGTTGAGACTTACAGGAAGCAGCACTTTTAAATTTAATCTGCATTATTAATATTTTCTCCATCACTTTCTTAAGTCTAGAAAATTAAAAAAAAATAAACTATGCTTTGATTTGTATTGCTTGCTAATTTCTGAGGTAGGAGCTGACTCCAGTACAACCCTGATCATATCGAAGAGGTATACACCGAGCCTTCCCTCGAAGACCTTACTCCACTGGAGACCTCTATTCATATTGGCATCAAACCATTAATGGCTATTTTTGGGGGATGGCCATTCCACTAGTTCTAAATCCATTTAACATCCTTTCATCTTTTGCGCAAGAATAACACAAGATTTTATAAGACATTTTGCTAAATATAGGTAAAAAAAACATTCACTGTAATTTCTTATCTTTCCAGTTTAGTGACTCTGCAGGAAAGGAAATAAGTTTAGTCTGTCTTAATCTGTTCTTGATGATGCCATGCTTATTATCTGTGATTACTCTTTCGCTTTCTAAATATTACGTACCATCTCTTTAGTAATATGTCCTAGAATTTTGCTAGAAATTGAAATCTATATCATTGGGCTGTAGTTTATAGACTGAATTTTCTCCTTTTTGAGGACATTTATGCTTCTCTAATCCTATAGTATTTCTTCCATCTTTATGAACTTTCAAAGATTATAGATAAGTGATCCTAATCAAATCTGTCAGTTCTTTCAGCGTCTGAGGATTTAGTCGATCTTGGTCTAGTGACTTGAACTCAAAGATATCTAGGTGCTCTCTCTGTTTCTCTTTTTTTGTCTGTAACTGTGATTTCATTAGTATAGAGAACTTCCAGTGTGGGAACTTCCTCCACCAATGTAGATGAGCTGCCTGGGACCCTGGGAGGTTAATTGACTTTCTCACAGTCACATAGCTAGTAAACGTCAGAGACAAGACCTGCGTCTAGCTATTCCTGTGTCCACAGGCCAGACAACTGTCCTCTCCAGACTGTCTTTCCATCTCTCTCTTACTGTATCCTTATTTATCTTAGGTATTGACCCCCTATTTGCCCTCTTTGTTCTATGCATTCGTGTCCAAATGTCATTTTCCTTGGCAGAGAAAACAGAAGCAAAATGAAAATTGAGCAACTTTGCCTTCTTTCTGTGTCCTAGAAAGTCTTCTGGTTTTAGAGTAAAAGAGATTGAATCTAGGCTTGGCTATTTACTACACTTGTGAGCTTGGATCAATAATTTTGTCTGCCTGGCCTCATTTCTTCATCTGCAGAACCAGAGGGCAGAGTCCCTTCCAGCATTATATTCTCTGATTTTATGATAAAAATGTTACTTTATTCTATAGTAGCTTTGAATAGCAGTTGATTAATCAGAGAGAAAACATCATTGTATCATGCAGGTCTCGGTGAACCTTTGCCTGAGATAAACAAAGGTATAAAATAATTAAATTCTTTATAATTCTATATATTCTTTTTTTGCTTTTTGGCAGGGCAGTTGGGGTTAAGTGACTTGCCTAAGGTCACACAGCTAGTACATGTGTCAAATGTCTGAGTCCGGATTTGAACTCAGGTCCTCCTGACTCCAGGGCTGGTGCTCCACTGACTGCGCCACCTAGCTGCCCCTATATATTCTTTATATAACTTCAAAGGGCAGGTAAGGTTAGGCAGAGCACAGCCAAACAACAGTGAGAAGCTGAATACTGACAGGACAAAGCTGAAGAAAAGACTTCGACCTCCAATGGAAGCAGGAACTAGCATCAATAAATTTAACAGATGAAATGCAGGCAATCTCTAAAGTCTTTGTCCCACGGTCCCATGCTTCCTTGTGGATCAGAGGTGGTCCCAGATTTTAAAAGTCTATGATAGCAGAACACAAACTCTGGCCAATCACACCAAACTGTAAAATCTTCCAAGTGGTGGCCCAGTGGTGGGTTAATACATGTCTATTGTCTGAGGATCTTCTTAAGTGGAATTTGGAGAATCTCATCACCAGGTTGGTCACAGGGTGATTCATTTTTTGGCCATAATGATTTCTAAAAGATCATATACTGAGTTACAATGGGCTTCAACTTGTATTGTTGGAATGAAGAAATAATCTTACTCTGATATGATGGACCTGTGATTTTCTTAATATGAGTATTTCCTCCAAGGATGGAGATAGCAACCTATCCATGCCTACCATTCTGCATGATGCTTGCCCCATGTTATCATATCTATCTGTCACAGAAGGTCACAATACATTTTGCTGGTGTAGGGGTCTTCTAAATTTTTTCATGTTATATGAATGTAACATACTGCCTATTTCTTCTGGGGATGACTCATTTGCTGAAAGAAGGATAAAAGGACACCCGTCTGAGCAGCATGAAGACCTGAGAGAAATACAGCCCTTTAGATAAAGTTCCCTCAACGGAATTGTTTGAAAGCAGTTCAGAGACAAGACTACTTACTCATGGAAAGATGACTTCAGTGCAGTGTTTCCCAGAAATTTGAATATGACTGCTTTCAGGACTTTGGAATTTATTGCTATGACACTCTTCATCAAAGAAATATTTTGGGACTATGGGACTATTGCATAACAGCTATGTGTGTTCTATCTGACACAAATGTGAGTGTGGGGTTTCTCATCATAAGGTAGAGGTGAATGACTTCACACCAGGAGGCATGACTTTGGAGTCGTGGCTGCTGAGAGCAGAAGCAGAGAAGAGACACTGGAAGAGAAGCTGACTGAGGACTTTGATAAAGCGTAGTCCCCATGCTGAGTTGGAAGGAGGGGGAGAAAACAGGTTTTGCTGCTAAGACCTGATTAGAGGAAAGCTGGAAGGATGCTGGGGTTTAATTGAAGGAAAGGAGGATCCTTTTCTGTGGGAGAAGAGTAGATTGGGCTTCTCTGCCTCACTAGTTAGCCATATCTACCATTTGAAAGAGAGGAAAATAGTGGGCAAACTGAGGAACTGGCAGGAATTGAATTGTATTTCTCTTGACATTCTCATTATAAATAAAACTGGAAGGGAAATGGAAGTTGAAGCTAAATGGAAGTATAGCTCTTAGGTTTACCCATCCACAAGCCCAAGTATGTCATCCGGACCTTGCACCCCTCAAAGTGGCAGTGATTGATAGGAGGGAGAGCCCCCTACATTACATAGTTTGTCCACTGCTAGGAGAGAAGCCACTGGAAGAGATCAATTGTAATTGCTTATTTGGATAATACCAGTGCAGAGGTAAAATATAAAGTGGTTAATTAGCAGAATTGCAAATTGTGTTATGCCTTGGTTAGGCTTAACTAACAGCCTCTTAGCAGATGAGAACAGCAGATATTAGTAAGCTGCTAAATTCTGTTCTAATCATTCTATAGCACATGCTATGATTCTTTTATTTTTAGCAGACCCTTTTCTGTGTGGGAACAAATTGCCTATTCCATTCCTGATTCATGTGTGGGCACCTTTTGAGCACTTCTCTCTTTCTGGAAAAGCTCTTAGATTTTGATCCCTAACCATTACTATAATTGGGAATTTTACCTAGTGGGGTTGATGAGCCCTTAAAGATAAGAATTAGAAGCTTACTTCCCTTGTAGAGAAGATAGGATTCTCCAGAGCTTGACTGAGGCAAATTTCAATATTTACGGTTCAGAGACTGGTGTAGATCACCAATCAAGCAGTTGCCTATATCCTACTCCTTTATTTCCTTATTCTCAATAACAAATGTTAGTGTATAAGCTTTCATGATATTTTTGTGAATGCCTATCATAAGCACTACACCATGAGATGAACAAATGCTGATGAAATGAGGTTTTTTTTTTGTTCTCTTTGAATGCATAATGAAATCAATGCCTCCAACCCCTTTATTTGTCTCTTCAAAGAGAACCTGGGAACTATTTTTCCATTTAGTTGCAAATTCACTTTGCCTTCTGGTTTTATTTATAATGAGAATGTCAAGATAATCTATTTCTGTTTCTTCTGTAGAATGTCTGCTTGTTGGTCACTGGATAAAGATCTCCCAGATAAAACCCTTACCGTTAAGTCAGTGCTTATGGATAGTCTAAAAATGGTGTGATTCGTAAGATCCTCTGCCCTATTTCTATTCTGCCACCACCACCACAGGAGCAATGGGAGGCTACACAGGAATGAAGGTCCTTTTCTATTTTTTCTTGTTTCATGGGTTGCTTTGAAGAGGCACATCCATGCAACAGATTCTTGAGCTATTGAAATAAACAACATTTAATCCTTTAGAGTGGTGGTAATTGATTAGTGGTTAATTTCTGTTTAGTTGTTTAAAGATAAATTGCTAATTTTTTAAAGCAAGCATGGTTAAAAATATTATTCAGAATATCTCTGAGTTTCCATTATATTCAATTCAACTCAACAAACATTTGCTGAGTCCCTGATATTTTCGAGGCTCCATTTATCGGGTTGGGCATGACGACCAAGCCTTTGCTTCCAATATCAGGCGCTCACACTCTCTATGGGGCAGAGACCTGAGTTAATGAGGAAAGAACAAACTTCATTGGGCTTCTTTAAAAATTAATTCACAACATCACAAGTGAAAGGCAAGAAAACAAGAATGGAAAATTATGAATGTGGTGGCGTTCAAACAAGGTCTTAGGATGTGGCATGTCGCTGACCCTCATTGCAGTGAGACTGCTGAAGCCAGCTCTAACTGCTCACTAAAGTGTAGAATTGTTGGTGATTTCAAGCGGCCAAACACCGCAGTTATCTTCTTGGGAAGGTGACAGGATAAGAGAATATTGAAACTACAGGCACCTAAATATAGATGGTCTAGTAGAAAGAGAAATGGACTGAATAGAAAACCTGGATCCTACTCTTTCCCTCTTCTAGTCTTGGTTTTTTCTGTCTTTACAAGGGAAGGGGAAACATGACTGGAAGAGATGATGACTGAGATCATGTCCAATTCTACCCTGCTCTTAGCACTTTCCCATCTACTAAGCTCTGCTTTACCTACATCAGAGAGATATTTGGAAGATTTGCCAATATTTTAAAATATTTAATTATATTTATATTTATTTTATATATGTTTATTATATTTCTATTTAATTATAGCATAATATTTAATTAATTATAATATTTGAAGTGAGTTTTCTGGAATCACTGAGAGTAAGTGACTTACTCTCATAGTTTGTGTATACGCACTTGTGCACACATGTAGGTACACACATGTACTTTTACATATATGTGTCTATATGCATATACATACATAACATATGATATATGTATATGTATACACAATTGTGTATGTGTATATACATATATATATATATATATATATATTTGAAGCACTTTGATCTACTCAGAAATAGACTATAAAATAACTGCCATAATACTTGACCATTCAGTATTACTGCTATTTCTTAACTAAGTTATAAGCTGTGGAGTTAGACACTGTCCCTGCCCAGTGAGGTTACAAAATGAAATATGTTAGTTGCTTTGGCAATCTTAATGCCCCTGATAAATTGTTTTCTGCCTTCATTGTAAGCCATCATGTCATAGGGGATAGAGTGCTAGCTTTGGAAAATGGAAGACCTTAGTTCATAATCCTGCCTCGGACATTTACAAGCTATGTGATCCTGAGCAAATGAGTTAATTTCTTAGATTCCAAATTCCTCCTCTGGCTCCAATGGGAATAATAACACCGATCTCCTAGGACTTTTGTAAGCACAGCCATGTAAATGTGAACTATTACTGAGCAGATGCTGAAGGGGAAATGGAACTAAATTGCAACAAAAGATTTCCTTTAGATGTGGGAAGGTATTCCCCAGTAATAATTCTTAAGCTGCCTACTAACTTTCCTTTGCATAGCTGAGAATAGAATAAACGATTGTTTTTCTTGAATGATAATCCAGTTTCATAGGAGCATAAGTTTTGAAAAGGACCTCAGAGATAATCTAGTCTCATCCTCTCATTTTACAGATGAAGAAATTAATGCCTTAACTTGCCCAGGGTCACACGGATAACAATTTAATTCAATCGAATTCAACAAGAATTTAAGTACTTACTCTGTGCCAAACACCATGCCACGTGCTGGGGTTATACTACAAAGATCAAAAAAGAAGAGTCTTTGCCTTTGTGAAGCTTATACTTTATTGGAATGGGGAAGGGGATAATTAGGGATTCCATGATGTGGAGCTGAGTAACGTGTCCATTAAACGCTTGAGGGGTAGCTTGTGCAAAGCCACTTGCCCAGGATGACCCCGCTGGGAAGAGCCTGATCTCTAGTAAGTCAGTCAGTCCTGACTCTAGCAAGCACTTAACTCATAGCTGTGTGACCTTGGCTGAATTATCCTCCCTCCCTGAGCCCGATCTCAGGGGAAGTCATGCTTGCCCTCTCTCCCTCACAGTTAGGAAAGCTTTGCAAACTGTGAAGTACCACCTAAAGGAAAGCGGTGACTTGTCCTCCTCTAGAGGAAACAGCGGACGTTAGGGAGTCATTCAAATGGAGGGCTCGAGGTTGACATTATTTTAGGAAGTTGAGACTCCCAGTTATCCTGTAGTTTCTTCCTTTGAAAGAGTATGACTGCAAATTGCTGTGAGAACCGGTCATCTCTTCTCTGTCAGGATGGGTGTTGTTAGAGGGTATTATTGTATCAAAATAAAAAATAGTTTCTAAACAAAACAGTGTGGGAGAAGGAGGAGGAGGAGGATTCAGTTTCAGTTTTGGGCCCTGGCCAGTCAGCATTGCACAGAGTAGCAGCTAATTGTGAAAAGTTCTGCCCAGCAGCTTGTTTACCAAGGGTGTTTGGCCCGAGTTAGCAGAGGTGGGGCTCACTTCCTTAACAGACACTGAACTGAGCCGCAGTCAGCTCCGGTATCCTGCTTCCACCGAGCATGCTCCCATCCCAAGGAATTACAAACAGATAGAGTAACGCGCTGGCTGCTTTGCATCCTCCTGAGAGTTGAGATGGAGCTGACTTTGAGGAATGACCTTCCCTGAGAGATGTGTTACTTGAAAGGATCACAGATTCAGGGCTGAAAGGGACCTCTCAGATCATCTAGGCCAGTGGTTTTAATCCAGAGTCTGTGAACCTGTTTTTCACCCCCCCCAATAATTTGATAACATATTTTAATATAGTTGGTATCCTTTATAATTATGTATATTTTATTTAATGCATTTAAAAACATTCATGGCTTCACCAGCCTAGCAGATGGGCTCATAGCACAAAAGGTTATTATTTTAAATAAAATATTATTAATTTTATTATTAATATTTAGTAATAAGTCATCATTATAAAATTATAATAATTATTTATCATTAATGAAACTTAATTTCCATTATTGTTTTAATTAAAAATTGATTAATAATTATTAATTAGTTAAAATTAATTAAAAAAAGAATCCCTTGAGCTTAGCCAGTCATTCTGATTTTATCAAGGAGAAAACTGAGGCTCAGAGACATAAAGTCTCTTGTTCAAGATTACACAAATAATAAGTAATGGTAGGATTTGATAAGTACGGTAGGATTTGATAAGTATAATAGGATTTGAACCCAGGATTTCTGATTCTAAAACCGACACTTTTCCCAGCTCTGTGGTGCCATGATTACTGTCTATAAGCCTGACTTGAACTGGGTTCCATATGGGATGGTCAGGTAAAAAAGTTAAGTTGCAACAAGGCAGACAGCCCTGGAGTGGGAGTCAGGAGGCTGGAGGTTTTGTCCTAGCTCAGTCATTAACTAGCATCCTTTCTCTGGGTCTCACTTTCCTTAGCTGCAAAATGTGAGGGTTGAACCAGAAACCTATTTTAAGGGTCATTTTTAGGTTGATTGCAAACTTTCAGTCTGTTGGAGGCAAGTCTAAATCTAATTTACAAATAGTGGAAGAATATGGGCTGAATATGCAAGTAATATAATGGCTCTATAAAGAAGTATACTCTCCCTTGGTGACCTTATCAACTCATATGGGTTTTATTATTTTTTTATGCTAATGACTCCCAGTTCTATAAATCCATTCTTAGTCTCTTTTCTGAACTTCACTCCTGCATCATAAGCTTTATATCAGACATCTTGATCTCAATGTCCCATATGTACCTCAAACTCAAAATTTACCCCCAAAGTCACCTCTCTTCTGAACTTTCCTATTTTTGTTAAGGCTGTCACCAGCTTTCTGGTCATTAAGATTTGCACTGTTGGTGTCATACTCAACTTGTTAGTCTCATTTGGCCTGCATGTTCAATGAGTTGTCATATTTTATCATTTCTAGTTCCACAACCTCTCTTGGACACATTCTAGTCTCTCCATTCACATAGTTGCCACCCTGGTGCAGGCCTGCATCCCCATTTGCCCAAACTATTTCAACAGCCTTCTATTCATTTCTGCTCCCCTACCCCTCAGTGATCCACACCTTCCCAATTGTTTTGTATTTATTTTGTGTCATATATATTTTTCATGTGTGTACATGTCTCCATTGACTGGACTGTAGGATATTTACAAGAAGGGACTCTTTCATTTTTTTTTCTTTGTATTCTCAGGATCTGGCATATTGATAATCTCAGTGCCAGGCAATCCTGATCCTTGGTCATCAGGCGGCTAATTATTATTTCATAGATAATGGACAACAAAGAGTCTTTCATCCCCACCATGGTCTTGGAAACCTCGTCACCTGGTGTTTTCCAATTTGGTTTTGATTAACCCCGAGTTTGCAGTTAATGTGCGTCAAAAAACACTGGAATGGGAATGGGAGTCCTGAACCTTGTTCAGTTGTGTAATATCTTTGGTGGATTATTTCTTTCCATGCCTCAGTTCATGATGCCACCCTATATCCCCAACTGCCATGAAGAAAAACTGCAAAACATAGAATGTGAAGTGTTCCGGAGAAACGTGAGTGGTATTCAAACAATGTCATATATAATTTAAAAAAAAAATAAAACAACCCTGGAATTCGGGTTTGTTGTTTTTTGTCATTCAGTTGTTTCAGTCATGTTGAATTCTTCAAGACCCCATTTGGGGTTTTCTTGGCAAAGACACTGGAGTAGTTTGCCATTTCCTGCTCCAGCTCATTTTATAACTGAGGAAATGGAGAGGGTAAAGGTAAAGGGTAAAGTGACTTGTCCAGGGTCACACAGCTAGTAAATGCATGAGACCAGATTTGAACTCAGGAAGGTGAGTCTTCCTGACATAGGCCCAGTGTTCTGTCTGTTGTACCACCTAGCTGCTCCACCCTCCCTCCATAATTTCTAGACTTGGCTCTTCCACTGCCCTGTTGTGAGATTTTGGCCAACTTACTTTATTTCTGTGAACCGCAGTTTCCCCATCTGCAAAATGAAGAGGTTGTGTTAGATAATTTTGAAATTTCTTTCTAGCTGAAATGTTGTACCATTACAAATGATTACTAATGTTGCCAATTAATGAATAAAAGTCATTTATTTTGCACTTAGTGCCAGTGCTGGGAATACAAATTTGTATTCTATTAGAGGTAGAGAAGACATATAGGGAGTGGTGACCAGGGAAGGGGGTTTTGTTCTAGGGGGTCACAGGGATGGTGATTTGATCCAGTTAGTTGAAATGTTCTTTCCATAACCAATGATACTATTGATTGTTATTACTGTAGTCAGAGCAAAGGGATGCTGGTGCTGGGTGTTCTATATGTGGTGTCAGGGCAGATTAAATATGGCTGGCTAGAGGTGAAGCATGGTCTGGTCTGGGGACAGCTAGATATAGGAGGCTAGGTAAGCCACCAATCAGTAGTAGAGAGATGATGTAGTGGATAAAACGCTGTATTTGGAGACAGGAAGGTTTTACTTCCAAACCTGCTTCTGACACTTACCAGCTGTGGGACACTGGACAAACTACTTGACCTCTCTCAATCTCAACTTCCTTATCTGTAAAATCAGGATAATAGCACCTTCCTCACTGGGTTGTTGTGAGGATCAGATGTTATAATGGCAAACCATAAAACCTATAGAAATGTTAATTATTTTTCTGGAGATTGAGTGGGGAGGGTGCTGGTCCATGTGGTAGCCCAGTGGTGATGAGTCTCGCTCATATGCCATCTCTAGATTGGCTTTTGGTCATCTCTTGAGTTCTTCAGGTCTAAATATGGTCCAGGCACTGCTTCAGCAAAGTTGAGTGTATGGAGGATGTGACTGTGTGGGTCCTCAAGATGAGACATCACCATTTTTTTTCCTGGCATGCTCAGAGTAACTCTTAGCTTTGCTTGCCTTCTTATGTCTATGAATTAAATTCGGGCTTGTGGTGTATGTAGCCTGTCCATATGGAGAATACTGAGCAGATGTGGAGGTGTCCTTGACTTAACTTCACAAGGAAGCTCTTCTCTTTAATCTGAGCATGTCAGCCTTGAAACGATGGGCACATGTCTTTTCCCTGTCCCTTTAAAAGCCAGTTGGGACCACCATCCGCTAAGCCACTTATATGTGGTCTCATTCCATATTGAAACAAAGCTTTCTTTTTCCCACCCCTCTTCATTAAAGCAAATGCAAAGAAGCTACTGGAAGGAAGGACTTTATGATTGAACTAACAAAGCAACAAACAATTAGGCAAATTGTGAGCTCCTTACGTCCTTTTCTTTCTGTCAAAAAACAAAATATAATCAGAAAGAGCTAAATATAAAAGCAAGAACTATACATATAGGATTTCAGCCCAAAAATTAAATGCAGCAACGCCATTATTTATTCACCTGTTTTTTTTTCTTTTTTACAGTTTTGGCTTAATTATTCCTGGTAGATGGAAAGAACTCAGGGCTGAGATGTAAGAATTCTGGGTTTGAATTCAGAATTTGCCTTTCATTAGTTGTATGAGCTTGACCTTGGGTTAAATTATGTCTCATCTTTTTGCTTCTGAGGGCCTGGACTAATTAATCCCCAAGGTCATTTCCAGATCCAATAATCTATGCTTGTAGATATATCTCATTCTTCGTTAGTCATGCAGCTAAGAAGCTGCCAGAATGAGTAACATTAGAAAGATAGGATCATGTGATTTTAGAACCTGAAGAATCTTTAAGGGTCTTTGAACCCAGTTCTTTCTAAACTAAACCATACTGCAGACTAGTAAGGTATTTAAATTCTTCATAAAGAAGACTGCCTTCCCTTTGGAAGCTTTCACATGATGGTCATCAGCAGGACTGAGAAATGGAAAGGAGAGAGCCAAGGGGAGGAGGAACAAAATGGAGGCAGAAGGAAGAGGGAAAAGAAGGAGCCAGATGTTAAAGTTTACAGCCCTTGAAGACTAAGGACTTTTGGTAGTAAAGTATATTGCTGACCAGTAAAATTTTGCAAGAAATCTTGATTTCATCCTGTTGGAGGATGAACTGAAAGGCAGTTTAGAGCTCATCTTTTACAGCTTCAGAAACTGAGGCTCTGAGAAGTGAAGTCTAAATGAATAAGTAGCTCTTTTAAGCACTTTCAACAATTCAGCAAGACTTTTTAAATGCTTTACTTAAGTGTAGTGTGATGAAAAATGTACAGGGATGAAAAATGACATGGTCCCTGCTTTCAAGGAGGTTACAGTCTATGAGGAGTAGATGGAATATGTGGATAGATAAGTAGAATACAAGATAGGGTACAATAAGGGGAAAAGAGAACTTCAGAAAAGTTGCAAAGGGAGGGAACGCTTTTAGCTAAAGGATCAAGTATGGCTTCATGAATAATGACATATGAAAGGAATTTTGAAGGAAGGGAAGAATTGTATCTGGTAGAGGTGGGAAGAGAGGGCTTTCTCAGGCTGCAGAATGGTTTACAGGAATGAATTGAAGAAAGAGACTACTGATGAGAGTCTAGTCCAGCTAAGCTGCTGCTGTTTAGAATGTATGAATGAATGTAATATGAAATGTCTGGAAAGATAGGTTGAAGTCAAATTTTGGATGACCCTTAATGACAGTTTAAGGAAAGTCAGCATTTTATCTTTAGGCAAAAGGGAGCCACTGATGGTTTTTGAGCAAGAGGGTGATATGGTCAGAACTGTACAAGATTATTTTGGAAAGTGTGAACCAATTAGTTGTATTGAATGTTCAAGAAACATGGTAGGCAAGTAGCTTCTATAGTTCAATGCTTTCCTTTAGCGTTAACCATTAGCCAAGGTGTATGGGTGATTTGTTCCCAATTTATCCATTAAAAGGAGCTAATAGGAATATATAGGAGTAACTATTGGACATTTATTTAGATTTTTAAGAAAACTTCTAACAAATTATCAAATAATTAATGAGTGCCTGCTGTGTATAACTCATAACACACAGATCAACAAGTAAACAAACAGACTTTAGGATCAAATACAAAATTTTCTGTTTGGCATTCAAAGCCCTTTGTAACCTGGCCATCTCTTAATTTTCCAGTCTTTTTACACCTTGCTCTTCATCAAGTAGTTTTTAATCTCTTACCTCTGGACATTTTCTCTGGCTGTCCCCCATGTTGTTGTTCAATCATGCCTGACTCTTTGTGAAACCATTTGGGATTTTCTTGGCAAAGATACTAGGGTGTTTTGCTATTTCCTTCTCTAACTCATTTTACAGATGAGCAAACTGAGGCAAACAGGATTAAGTGACTTGTCCAGGGTCACACAGCTAGTAAGTGCCTGAAGCCAGATTTGATAACCTCACCCCCCAAGTCTGAAATGCTCTCCCTCCTCATCTCCACCTGCTAGTTTCCTTTAATTCCTAACTAAAATCCCATCTTCTACAGGAAGACTTTTCTAACTCCTTTTAATTCTCTTTTTCCTATTTATTTTGAATATATATCTTGTTTGTACATATTTATTTGCTTGTTGTCTCCCCCATTAGTTCCTAAGTTCTTTGAGGGAACTGTCTTTTGCCTCCTTTGCATCACTAGCAATTAGTATAGTGCCTGGCACATAATAGACATTTAATAAATATTTGTTGACTGACTGGCATAGGTGGAAAGTAGGAGAAGTAGGGGATCAAGTCCAGGTCCACTGACTTCTAAGCTACTTCTCTTCCCATATTTCACTATAACTGCTTTAATGAAATTCATAACCCAAAGATTAGACAAGCTCCATCTTTGGAGATAGTAGTGTCCAATCACAGCTGTGCAGTGCTAGAGATTAATCACTTTCTCCCTTTTTCTGTTGACCCACTAGGATATTACACAGCAGTCCTCATCCTAAAAGGTGTCAGAAAGAAGAAATGGCCTCTTTCAATTTCCCAACAACCTATATAGGAGTTTGAAATCCTCACCCCAGTAGAATGGGGACTTTTGCTCATCCCATAATTTTACTCAGACCCTACCACAAACAAGATTTCTCTCTTGAGCTCCGCAGGCAGCTAAAAATCATGAGTTTCTACTGACTAAGAAGGTGATACAGGACAAAAATATAAATAGATTTATTAAAGATTTAGGAAAAAAATCCATGAATGACAGACCCTTAACAAGGGAAAGTATGTATTTTGGGGCATACTTGAGATTGACATCATGGAGACCAGTGATGACTTTTCTTGTTGCCACTGTCAGAGACAGAATCCTGGGCTAGATAGACCATGGGTGTGACTCAGTTTGGCAATTCTTGCATCTTTAATTTTTCCCACATGTGTGATATCAGCCCAGTGTAACAAGCAGGAGAGCACCAGCAATCGGATACCTCCAGGAAGTGAAATGCTCTGTTGGTGCTAAAATTAGAACCAGGCTGCAGCCGTACATCAGGGACATTCCTTTCCCAGCCCCCAAAAGCTCTTAACTCTACAGCCACCCCGGGACAATGCAAATGTGAGTCCTGGCAAGAGGTTTGGTTATAGTATCTGTCACACGAGTGCCAAATGACCCTGACATTCTGAGAAATAAAACAGAAATGTAACTAATATTTCACTCCGAGACCGAATCTTTAAAGAAATGAAAAAAAAGAAGTTAAAAAAAAGAAGGATGAAAAAAAAGAAAGGAAAAAAGTTCAAGACAAAGAAGGAAACTAGCGGATAAGTCATATTCTGCGACATTTTATGGTTGCAAAACACTTTGCATAAATTATTTTACTTGATGGTCATGAGCTAGTGCTGGTGAGCATGAACATTCCCATTTTACAGAAGGAAAAACTGAGGGCCAGAGAGCTAAAACAGTATAGTTAGTAAGTGGTCGATTATACAGTGGGAAAGTAGCGGCCTTCTCACTCTTTCCATTCCACCACTAATTGCCCCCTCTAGAGTGGGAATACATAAGCTAGAGTTCATCCCTCTGCTTCTGGACAGGATAGAACTTAATCTATCCCCCATAAATATCTTTGTTCCCCCTCTAAGATGTCAGAAAAATGAGATGCCATAGCTCCCCTGGGTAAAGCGGCTCAGTGCCTCATGAGTACATATGGCATTCCCGATCCTAATAGACTAGTTAAAAATACTTGCAGAGAGATTTTCCGTTGCAGATAAAACCTATTCTTTAGCCTAGTAGATCACATGCCACCCATAGTCTTCACTTATTTGGCTGTTTGGTGGTGAGATTTAAAGGTCATGATTTTTTTCCCCTTTCCCTGATTTCTCAATATTCTGCTGCTGAAGTCAGAACTGAAGATGTGCCTGGTTTATATCTTTGCTTCCTGTTTGGAGGTAGTGAAAACCCAAATTGTAACATGACAATGTTTTCACCACTCTGCATTTTGATTTCATGGGGGCAGGGGAACGGAAGATCTTTTTGTGAAGAGCACTTTCAGCAACACTGTCCCAGGGACTTCCAGCAGGGTCTGGTGCTCATTAGGAGGCAGTCAATTGCTGAGATGCCAGCTGTCTTCTAACAGGCCTGCTCAGCAGTGAGTTCTTTGATCTTACCACATTGAGATCTGTGCAACAAAGGTCAAAACCCGTGTTCAGTCGAGGGAGCAGACACATTGGAAAGGCAGCAAAAACGCCGAATGGGGGTGAGGGGCACAGAAAATGAAATAATCCAATCTACATGGACAAATAAATACGAATTTCCGCTTTGCTTTTTCTCCTGAGAGGTATCGGCCTTTCTTGCTCCTTTTCAGCACACTGTAGGTGACCTTTCATTCCCCCACAGCAAAGCCAGATGAGGACAATGGGCAGAATTGTTCCATGCTGACCTTACGTCTTGTGTTTCACCTGAAGTGACCAAGGGCCCAGTATTTCTGATTCCTGAGTCCCTCTGAAGTCATGGGCAGGAACCTTAGGGTTCTATTTCACAGTCGTTCATTTGACAGACAAAGAAACTGAGTGAGGACCAAAGAGGTTATCCTGGATTAGAACCAAAGTTTTCAGAGTTCCTAGTCCTTTTTTGTCATACCATGATGGTGTGTGTGTGTGTGTGTGTGTGTGTGTGTGTGTGTGTGTGTGTGTGACAAATAAAGACAGAGACAGAGATGCAGAGAGATTCAGACAGAGAACATTCATTAGCACTTACTACATACTTACTATGTATCAGGCACTGTAACAAACACTGGGAATACAGATATAATTAAGCAAGGCAATCCCTATTCTTAAGCAGTTTATGTTTTAATAGAGGAAAGCCACCACATAAAGAGCAGACGGGGAAGCATATATACCAGAAAGATGACTGTCCAGGAGGCAGAGGAAAAGTCTGGGGAGTCTGAAAAGAAGTATGGCTGGGGTGCCTTCTGAAACAATGGTTAGTGCGGCAGTCGGGAGGAGGAGGAGGACCCAACTGATTCCCTATCCCTACTCTGGAAAGGCTTGTAGGGAAAATCAGCCCAGTTTGGCTTCCAGCAACAAGTTTGTTTGGGAGCAAAGGCTGTAAATTGCTAAAGAAAGGGCTGTCCTGCAGTGATGCTGCTGATGCTGACGTTGAATTGGGTGGGTGTGTGAGCCCCTGGGGAATGAGTAAGTTTTTAAACAAAGAAGGTAAACTGGAGAGAACTATCTCTGAACCAAGAAGGATCCAATTTAGAAGCAGACCCTTCTTGGGTTCATACTATTCATTGGCTGCGAATGAGGTTCTGGAAACTGGATTAAGTAGCTTTCTTCTACCCCCAATAGAATCATGGAGTAGTCCAGAAACCCTGGGGCTTACTAGCCCATTGTAGAATTAAAGGGTACCTTTACTACAGACAGGAAAGGTGATTACAGTCAAAAACACCAGTCTAAACACAACACCCAAGTTTCAGTTGGCAGATCCATGGATTTTACGATTCTTGTTATCAGTATTGACCTTTTGCAAGTCTGGGTCTTAGTGTTCTATCCTGTAAAAGAGGGCTGGATTAGATGATCCCAAAGGTCAGTTCCAGGTTTAAAATTGTGATTTTATCTCATTTGTTTTGAGGGGTGGAAATCTGTAGGTTTTAAAACTGGATGAGCTCTCATTTTTGTATCCCCTGAGCCTATTATCATTTTGGCCATTAGGTTTCTTCAAATGGAATGCGATGTAAATAGTCTGGGGCACACCATCTTTCTCAAATTTGGATCGAAAGGTTAGCCTCTTCAGGTTCTTATCTTGCTGCGAAGTACAGGATGAATACAACTCTCTTCACACTAACGAGAGAACTAAAGATTTTCTCCCAGAAACAGGAAACTGCGGAATCGGAAGAACTTCAGGGGCCATCTAGTCCAATTTGTACCTGAACAGGAATCTCTTTTACAAGAACCCCAACAAGGGGTTGTCCTGCCTCTCCTTAGACTTTCAGTGAGGGGGGGAAGTCTTTGCCTTTGCAAGATGCCCAATAAACTTTTGGATAGCTCTAAGTGTTAGAAGAGGCAGTTTGGTGGCCCACTGGATAGAGTGCTGGGCTTGAAGTTGGGAAAACTCCTCTTCCTGAGTTCAAATCTGGCCTCAGACACTTGCTAGCCGTCTGACCCTAGGCAAGTCACTTACTCCTGCTTGTCTCGTTTTCCTCATCTGTAAAATGCACTGAAGAAGTAAACAGCAAACTCGCAAATGAGGTCAGAAACAGTGGGTCATAACTGAACAACAAAGTTTCTCCTTACATTAAGCCTAAATCTATCTTTCTACTGCTCCTGGCTCTTGTCTATACTTAGGCTTTAAATGGCACAAGGCTAAATTTTCTTCCATATTCCAGCTCTCACTTTATAACCCACTATTGAAAAGAGCAAGGAGGCCTTTGAATCTGGGGAGGATAAGAGGAAGTGAAGTAGGAGGAAAGGGAGGAGGGCTGAATATTGAACTCAAGGTCAAAAGAAGAGGGCATGAGGACCAGACATCATGGGAGCAGGCTTCTCCTTGCCGGGGCATGCCATTAGGTCTACCTTGCCATGGGGTGGGCTAGCAATGGCCAGACAATGTGAGAGGTCCCTGCCAGACTGAGACAGCCAGGATCGAAAAGATTTCTTGTGTCTTTTCAATTTCATCTGGATCCATCTTCCATGGTGCAAGTCTCAGATCTCTCTCTCTCCCTCTAGTTCCTTCAGAGTTTTGGTGTCTTTATCTAAGGCAGGTCCTTAACCTCTTTTAGTTTCAATGTCCCCTTTAGCAGTCTGGTAAAAGCCCATTGACCTCTTCTCAGGATGTTTTTAAATGCATAAAATAAAATAAATAGGATTACAAAGGAAACCAATTATACTGAAATAGTTATCAAGATATAAAAAATTCCACAGGTTAAAAACACCTCTAGGGGAAGGGAACAAGCTTTTATAGAGCACCTATTCTGTCCCAGGAGCCATGCTAGGTGCTTTATAGATATTATCTCATTTGAGCCTCACAATAACCCTACGAGACAGGTGCTATTATTATCTTTGTTTTACACTTGAGGAAAGTGAGGTAAGTGCCCTGTATCGTGAAGTCTGTAAGAGACTAAGACTGGATTTGAATTGTCTTTTTGACACCAGGTCCAGCACTCTAACTACTGATCCACCCAGCTGCCTCTTGACTGGCTCTCCTAGGTGTGTAAATTGAATTGTATAGGAGTACTTCTCCAGCTCACAGAGCATGGGGAATAAGCAAACTCATATTGCCTATAACTCCTATGCTGAAACAATTTCTGTACCATCTGGGAGACTTCTAGAGCAGCTGGCTCCCAGTGTTGCTTGGGAGATGTTTGATTGTTTTATAATGCCTTGTGTACTTGTTATTATGTGCTGTTTATTTGTTTATCTCTTTTATGTCAAGAGTAAACACAACATACAGATTCTAAGCATGATTGTCTGCTTCTGGGGAGAGCCAGCTGTATTTTGTGGAGGTCGTGTAATGAGGGCTTACTGAAATATAGCAGATACAAAAAGGGTACAGGCAAAATTTGCCAGTAAGTGGGGGCTTAGAGCTACCTGCTGACTGGATAAATCCACAAATCTACAACCTCCTTGGTGATAAATTGGCATGGCTTCAGAAGAAAAAAAAAGTTTGAGTTGAGGTTTAGCAGGTTGCTGACTCTTTGAGAACTATAGAGAGTTTGGCAGGTTTTCAACATTTCCACCCATCAGAGCATGTGAAAAAGTAAGCATGGGGCCACTCAGCTTCTCAAACATCCTGATGAACTATATCAGAACAATGGCTGCCAATATCACATGATGGTTAAAACAGATTTGGAGCCGAAGGGATCTTAGAATTCACTTAGTCAACTCTCCCATTTTATAGACAGGAAATATGGCCATCATAGCTCTCAACTTTACGTCTTCTCCAGCTCAACAGGGCCAGTATCTCTCATTAATCTGAGTATATCATGCATGGCCTTCAGTCCTCTTACTATCATTGTTATTATCTTCCTCTATTCTTCATTTTGTTTTTGTGCTTCCTAAGATGTGGTGCCCAGGACTGAATATAGTGCTCCAGATTGGGTCTGACCATGCCCATGTCACCTTCTTAGTCCTGGACATGATATCTCTGCTAATCTAGACTAAAACCACACCAACTTTTTGGAGCACTTAAATAGTTGAGAAACTCTGTTTTTTCTTCTTTTTCTCTCTCTGTTCTGCTCTGTTCTGTTCTCTCCTTTTCTCTCCCTTCCTCCCTTCCCTTCCCTTTTCTTTTCTTCCTTCCTTCCTTCCTTCCTTCCTTCCTTCCTTCCTTCCTTCCTTCCTTCTTTTCTTTCTTTCTTTCTCTCTCTTTCTCTCTCTCTCTTTTTCTTCTTCTTCTCCTTCTTCTTCTTCTTCTTCTTGTTCTTCTTGTTCTTCTTCTTCTTGTTCTTCTTCTTGTTCTTCTTGTTCTTGTTCTTGTTCTTCTTCCTCCTCCTTCTCTCTCTCTCTCTCTCTCTCTCTCTCTCTCTCTCTCTCTCTCTCTCTCTCTCTCTTTCCTCTGCTGAGATCCATAGGGTTTGTAGGGTGTGCTGGAGCCAGCTCAAACTAGCTGACAAGAGCCAATTGCTAAAATTTCAGTGGGAGCATTTACACCTAAGAAATTGTCAAATGCTACAAACTAGGGCTTGTTTTGTTGATTGTCTAGAATTAAGAAAGTGATGAAGAAATGATAATAATGCAAAGGTGTCTTGTGCATACATTTCTTTTGTCCTGGAGAGTCAATTGTTAAACATTTATCAGTACACTCCTGCTTGTAGGACTGGGCCTTCATCAACAAATCCCTCCATTACACTTGCATTAGGCTGTTTCTTTTAAAGACCCTTCCCCCTTCTCTTGCTTGGCACCTCTGCCCTGCCCTTTTCCTGGAATTTTTTTTAGCAAAGTATTGACTTTTATTTTACTTAAGGCGAGGGGAGCAAAAGTGTAAAGAGAAATTAGGTTTTTATTGGGATGTCTTTTTTCTCACCCAGCTGCACGCCTTTTGGATTTCTTCGGCCTGTCTACCATGCCCACTGTTTTGAGTGTTGTCTTCCCCATTAGACTCTAAGTTCTTTGACGGCTCAGATTATCTTTTTAAAAAAAATTTGTATCCCTAGGGCTTGGCACAGTGCCTGGCATATAATATGTGCTTAATAAATGTTTACTGAATATAGATTGTTGACCTATGTCTCAGATCTCTGCACAGACACAACACAAATGGCTTCCTCCTAAGCATCATTTGTTTCTTCACCTTTACTAAAACTAATGCTTACCCCAAAGACTGGAGGAATTAAAGAAACATACAATACAGTTTGGAAATTGCCAATGCAGACTTAGTAGGACGAGTAGTGGGTTGTTTTAATGCCAGGTTTCCCAAGTGATTCCCTTTTGTCAGTTTTTCCCAGTAGATTCCATATGTGGGGGGATTAGAAGGGTGTGCAGCCCCCTAGTTCTCTGCTTCTAAACATTATAGTTGTAGGAGGAACTACAGGAACAGGAATTTTGTGTCAGTCTCTGGGGCTATCTTCAGGACCTGCACAGACTTGTGTTGAATTTTTTGAAAATATATTTCATTTACAGCTGGGACCTGGTCTCCTTCCTGTAGTTATGCCACATGAGCATCTGAATTAGGAAATACCTTAGAGATGAAGATGCCCAGCTGGGAAGCCTTTGTCCTACAGATATTAAATCCCACATGGACTCATGCGGGTTTCTTCAATGTGATTGTTTGGGGCAGGAACCAGATCAGTTCATTGTGTAGTCCACATGGCATACCTTCTCATGAAGAGGAATACAAGAGATTCTCATAAGCTGGCAAGAAGGCTGATGGACAGTCACTATCAGGAATCTGGACTTCCACTTCTAAAAGGGACTCCTGGGCTGGGGCTCTGGTGCTAACACCAACTTCGAGCTTTGGGCACCTGGGCTAGTGACTGTGTCTCAGTTGGAGTTTCACATCTGGTGCAAAAGACCCTTGGAGCCTGAAGGTTCAGACAAGCAATCATTTTGTTAAAAATGTATTCGGGTAACGTACAGATAAATACAGATAAGTGAAAAAATAAGATAAGTAAAATAAAAACAGATAAAAGTGGAAGCAAACACTTTCATATGGAGAGGAAGAAAGGAGAGGTAGAGGTGGGGGGCTGGGGTGGGACTTGATTGCTTAAAGCATTCATGCCCTGTGCCTGTATAGTCAGAGCTTGCTGGCCAGTCCCCCAAATCTCTCTTCCTAGGATATGAGCCATAGGAATCCGGTATGTGGGACCTTACCCTATCCTCTAAAACCCCTCACATGTTTTGGTGCTGACCCAGCGTGTGGGGCTGCCCTAGAATGTGTGTATGCCTTGGTGTGGCGTAGACTGGAATGCCAAACTGAAAAAGAAAAGGGGCCCACTAATCCATACATAAGACTGCATATTGACTTAGTTTTAAATTTTAATATTATGTTTTATTGTATCTTTATTTATTTTATTAAATATTTTTGAGTTGTGTTTTAATCTTGTTCAGGGCAGGGCTGCAGGCAGCACATTTGACATCTCCAGTGTAGACCCACCGCACTTATTTGGAGACAGGCTCGCTTCATGCCCTGCTGTGGAAGAGATAGAACCTTCAATGTCTCCTCCACTGATCAGGAGGAGTGACCAAGATGCGGGAGCTGAATGAACCCGGGCTGAAGATCAGCTTCTGTAAACGACCTTCTCAATGGCTTTCCTCTTCCTTTTATAATTATAGCATATATTATAGGCCATGATCTCACCAAGTACTTCACAATTATTATCTCATTCGATCTTCTTGACAGCCCTGGGAGGTAGGTGCTGTTATTATCTCCATTTTACACCTGAGGAAACTGAGGTAAAAGTGGAGTGACTTGTGTAGGTCACATATCTAGTAAGTGTCTAAGGTCAAATTTGAACTCGGATCTTTCTCACCCCAGGCCCGACTCTTTATCCACCGAACCACTTAGCTGCCTCAAGCCCCAAAGGTCAATAGCACGTAAGGTCTTGCGGAAGCCTTGCTTGTGTTCTCGCCTTGTTTCCCTTTTCCAACGTGTTCCTACCCCACAGGAGACTCCACAGGGCTATAGATTTTCCCTTATGTGAATTGAAATGCACCAAATAAAGGCCTACTGCTTATGACACTCCTGACTGCTTTATCTTTTTTGTGAGACTACCTTTAAGTCCTAGAGCTTATGAAGCTACCCCAACAGCCTGGGACAAGCGCCATACCACGTAGTGGACTCATATCACCCCAGATCCTTTTCCTGGGTCAGATTGTCCAGCTAACTGTTGGCACCAGTCTTGTACTTGTAAAGCTGGTCTTTTGAACTCACAGCCACCCACAGCATAGGATATCCAGCTTACAAAGCTAGTGATAGAACTACAGCTAGAACCCAGATTACCAGACTCTGGTTAAATCCTGTGATCCTCCCACTGTCATTCCCCTAGAGCCAGATGATTTTCATAGAGCAAGTCACATTTTCTCTTCTTTCTAATCCCCTGCCCTTCTCAATCAACCCCCTAGTTTTGGTTACTCACCCTTCAGGTTGTCAATTGATGGACAGTGTCTGTGCTTAGCCCCTGGATACATACTTCTTTCTTATTCCTCACAGGCAGAATCACATATGCTTCATTCCAATTTCAAAGGAACATTGGTTTGGTAATTTTCTCAGTCAAATCCATTTGGCTGTATTTGAGTGACGTCCCAGACACTGATGTCTGACATTTATTATCCCCTCAAAGAGAGATGAATATGGTAGCTCTGTGAGTCAAGGGAACAATGGAGGTCTTTAGAGACCAGAACTTTACTGTCAGGTTTGCTGCTTAGTCATAGAGTGATCTGAGGAAGGCTCTCTAGTAATATATTGACTTAATTTCTTCATCTGTAGAATGTGAGGTTAAAAAAAAGAAAGGAAAATTTTTTCTCCCCACTTTCTACTCCATGACTGCTCCTGTTAAACCATGAAAATGGTTTCCGTGTACTCTCTATTTACATGTTGATGAGGTATAAGAAAAATGGAATAGGGGGAGAAGGCAGAGAGAAAGAAGAAGGAGAATAGAAGAGGAAAGAATGGGGGGAAAAGAAAGGAGAAAAGGAAGGTGAGAGCAAGAAGGGAAGTGTAAACAACGCTCTGAGCAAAGGTGTCAAACATACTGCCTGCAACTCTTCTCAGTGTGGTGGGAATAGGGTTAAAACATAATTGGGAAATATTTAACAAAATAAATAAAAAATACAATGGTCGTTGTCCTTTGCTCTTGAAGAGGATAAAAATAACATCATTATGTTGGGGTCAAGGTACAGTGTATTTGACTGTGCTTGATCAGACCAACAGAGGAGGAAGGCTCTACCATAGGTTGGGCACAAATAGTCCACAAATACAATAAAACATAATTAAATGGACATTTTAAAACTAGCTCCGTATGTGGCCTGGAGGGGATACTTATGCATGGGTTAGTGGCTTGCAGTTCTGTTTGAGTTTGACATCACTGCACCGTAGGGACTTAACTTTGCCCAGAAGTAGGGAGAGAAATTGCAACTGCCAAAGCAGTATCAGTACTGAGTCCCTTTAACTTCATCATTTTGCCACACTCCTACCCTCTACCTCTTTAATTGCTGCTTTATATACAAGTATTTATAAAACTTTTTTTTGTTATTTATTTACTTAATATTTTTGGTTTTCAGCATTAATTTTCACAAGAGTTTGAATTACAAATTTTCTCCCCATTTATATCCTCGCCCCACTCCAAGATGGCATATATTCTGATTGCCCCATTCCCCAGTCAACCCTCCCTTCTGTCACCCCACTCCCCCCCATCCCCTTTTCCCTTACTTTCTTGTAGGGCAAAATAGATTTTTATGCCCCATTGCCTGTATATCTTACTTCCTAGTTGCATGCAAAAACTTTTTTTTTGAACATCTGCTTTTAAAACTTTGAGTTCCAAATTGTCTCCCCTCTTCCCTCCCTGCCCACCCTCCCTAAGAAAGCAAGCAATTCAACATAGGCCACATGCGTATCATTATGTAAAACCCTTCCACAATACTCATGTTGTGAAAGATTGACTATGTTTTGCTCCTTCCTAACCTACCCCCCTTCATTGAATTTGCTCCCTTGACCCTGTCCCTTTTTGAAAGTGTTTGTTTTTGATTACCTCCTCCCCTTGTCTGCCCTCCCTTCTATCCTCCCCTCTTTTTTATCTTCTTCCTCCTTCTTTCCTGTGAGGTAAGATACCCAATTGAGTGTGTATGTTATTCCCTCCTCAAGTAGAACCCAACGAGAGCAAGATTCACTCATTCTTCCTCACCTACCCCTTCTTCCCTCCCAACAGAACTGCTTTTTCTTGCCACTTTTATGTGAGATAATTTACCCCATTCTATCTCTCCCTTTCTCCCTCTCTCAATACATTCCTCTCTCATCCCTTAATTTGATTTTATTTTTTTAGATATCATCCCTTCATATTTAACTCACCCTGTGCCCTCTGTCTATATATATATGTATATTCCCTTCAGCTACACTAATACTGATGTCGCATGAATTATACACATCATATTACCATGTAGGAATGTAAACAAAACAGTTCAACTTTAGTAAGTCCCTTAGGATTTCTCTTTCTTGATTACCTTTTCATGCTTCTCTTGATTCTTGGGTTTGAAGGTCAAATTTTCTATTCAGCTCTGGTCTTTTCACTGAGAAAGCTTGAAAGTCCACTATTTTATTGAAAGTCTATATTTTGCCTTGGAGCATGACACTCAGTTTTGCTGGATAGGTGATTCTTGGTTTCAATCCTAGCTCTATTGACCTGTGGAATATCATATTCCAAGTCCTTTGATCCCTTAATGTAGAAGCTGCTAGATCTTGTGTTATTCTGATTATGTTTCCACAATATTCAAATTGTTTCTTTCTGGCTGCTTGCAGTATTTTCTCCTTGAGATGGGAGCTCTGGAATTTGGTGACAATATTCCTAGGAGTTTTCTTTTTGGGATCTTTTTGAGGAGGCGATCTGTGGATTCTTTCAATTTCTATTTTACCCTCTGACTCTAGAATATCAGGGCAGCTCTCCTTGATAATTTCTTGAAAGATGGTATCTAGGCTCTTTTTTTGATCATGGCTTTCAGGTAGTCCAATAATTTTTAAATTATCTCTCCTGGATCTATTTTCCAGGTCAGCAGTTTTTCTAAAGAGATATTTGACATTGTCTTCCATTTTTTCATTCCTTTGGTTCTGTTTTATAATATCTTGATTTCCCATAAAGTCACTAGTTTCCACATGCTCCAATCTCATTTTTAAGGTAGTATTTTCTTCAGCTGTTTTTTGGACCTCCTTTTCCATTTGGGTACTTCTGCCTTTTAAGGCTTTCTTCTCCTCATTGGCTTTTTGGAGCTCTTTTGCCATTTGAGTTAGTCTATTTTTTTTTGCTTTAAACTTTGTTTTATTTAATCCAGTTTAGTAGATGATTAATGTTTTCCACCAACTCGGGGCACAGAAACTGTGACAGGCTTCACAATTTTTTGTTTAGGTGCTGCCTTTGTAGGAGCCTTAGCAGCAGATGCAGCTGTCTTCTTTGTTGCTTGCTTAGCTTTATTTGCTTCCTTGGCAGCCCTGATGGCTTGTTCTCATTGGGCCTTTCTAACTTCAGGTTTCTGGTTCCTCTTGGCCATTATATCAGCAAGAGAAGCCCCAGTGATAGCCCTCTGGAATTTGATAGTCCGGCGTGTCCTTTTCTTTTGAATCTCTTCCGACTCTCCCTTCTTGTGCTTTCTTCTATACAGGACAGTCCAATTGGTCTGCCAGGGGTTCCTCTTTGAAAGGAATGCAGACTTGCATTTTGCATTCAAAAATTGGAAAACCTTCCCGTCCGTGCGGGCGTAGCGCCTCCCGTGACCCGAGTAGATCTTGTACCCACTGAAGCTGCACAGCTCGACCTTCATGGCTGCAAGCCGGATGAAGATGGTGAAGAGGAAGAGAGTGAGTTAGTCTATTTTTTAAGGTATTATTTTCTTCAGTATTTTTTGGGTATCCTTTAGCAAGTCATTGACTTGTTTTTCATGGTTTTCTCGCATCACTCTCATTTCTCTTCCCAATTTTTCCTCTTCTTCTCTAACTTGCTTTTCCAAATCCTTTTTGAGCTCTTCCATGGCCTGAGACCAGTTCATGTTTTTCTTGGAGGCTTTTGATGTAGGCTCTTTGACTTTGTTGACTTTTTCTGGCTGCATGTTTTGGTCTTCTTTGTCATCAAAGAAAGATTTCAAAGTCTGAGTCTGAATCTGAGTCCATTTTCGCTGCCTGGCCATGTTCCCAGCCAACTACTTGACCCTTGAGTTTTTCATGGGGGTATGACTGCCTGTAGAGTACAGAATACTTTGTCCCAAGCTTGAGGGGTTGCGCTGTTGTTTTCACACAGCAAGCTCTGCCACACCAGTGCTTCTCCTCCCCCAAGAACTGCCAACCCAGACCGGACTCAGATCTTAAGCAGGCTCTGCACTCCTGCTCTGATCCACCACTTAATTCTTCCCACCAGGTGGGATTGGGGCTGGAAGCAACTGCAGCTGTAGTTCTGTCCTCAGAGCTGCACCATCTCTGCTGCCCCTTGGGTGGTAGCCGAACAGTGAACTCTTTTCACTCTGTCCCCACAGCTTTTCCCACTAACCTTCTCTATTGTCTTTGGTGTTTGTGGGTTGAAAAGTCTGGTAACTGCCACAGCTCACTGATTCAGGGTGCTAGGGCTTGTTCCACCCAGCTCCTGGTCTGGTTGGTCCTGTCGCAGCCCACGCTGGGCTCCGCTCCCCTTCGCTCCCAGCTCTGTGAGCGATAGACCTTACCCAGTGACCATCCAGGCTGTCCTGGGCTGGAGCCCTGCTTCCCTCTGCTATTTTGTGGGTGCTGCAGCTCTAGAATTTGTTCAGAGCCATTTTTTATAGGTTTTTGGAGGGACCTGGTGGGGAGCTCATGCAAGTCCCTGCTTTCCAGGCTTCGTCTTGGCTCTATAAAACTATTTTCAAACATAAAATTCCCTCTATATGTTTAATAGTAAAATATTTTTGTCTTTTTTTTTCTTAAAACAAGTAGTAATGACTATTTTCTAGAAAAAACAACAAAATGTAGAATGATTTGAGAGACATTATACATGAGGAAATGTTAAATGAACTGGGATTGTTTGACTTGAGGAGTAGATTGTAGTCATTGTCAAGGGCCAAATTCATAATTGCATCACAAGTGTGTTTCAGTCTTTCCTCTTCCTTCCCATAGCCACATCAATACTTCATGCCTAGACTATTGTAATAATCTATTATTGGGCTTCCTGAGTTTGAGGTTCTTTCCACTCCAATCCACACTGCATACTGCTACTAAAACACAAATTTCATTGTATAACTTCCCTGTTCAGAAGCCTTTCAATGACTTCCTATTTCCTACTCCATTAAGTTTAAGTTTCTTTGCTGAGCTTTCAGGGCCCTCCACAACACATCTGGCTTTCCCCTTCCTGTCCAAGGTTATATCAATCTTGCTCCTTCCCAGCAAGTTTGCTTTATGCTATCGAGGTTTGTTTCTTCATCCTTCCACGACTGTAGCATGCTTATTGACTCCCCATCTTCAAGTTTTTGCTATGTTGTTTCTCTCTTCTATCCAAATCCTTTCCATTATTTGTCAAAGCCCGGTTCAAGCCAACTTCCTGCAAGAAACCCTCCCTACTGATCTTATTCCTTATCGCTCCCATTCCCATCTTTTGAACTCCTATGTCAATATCACACAATCCAGTACTTTTCTATGCCCATTCTGGTATTGTTCATTATTGTTTTTTGTTTTACTTTTTTTCTCTCCAAAGACTGGGGAGCTAGAAACTTTGTCTTCGATTTCTGTATTATACCTAGCAAGCCACTTGTTAAGTGTGCAAGACACAACTTGTTGCTGGATTGCTTTTGTAAAAACTGGTAACTAGTAGATTCCTAACTCCACTGAGTATAGAATAAGAGAAAAGGCATTTAAATAGCATCAGAAAAAGAATTTGTTCTTATGTTCACATGACAATGCTTATTTTTTATTTTGTACTTAAGTTTCAATATTTAAGTGTATGTTTCTTTTTCTTTTCTTATTGTGTATCTGAGTTTTGGTATTTAAGTCTGAAATTTAAAAAAAAAAGGAAAAAAAGAAAGGTCAAATATTTGCCTGGTGTCATGTGGACAACACCCAAGCAACTTACTATAATGAGATAGTGATATGATAGCCTACCCTACATAGGATGGATGTCCATTGTTAGGCATACTCTTCATAGCCCTCTGCTTGATCTTTCTTTTGTACTGTATTCCACCTTGCAGAAGAACTACTTATACATCTACCTTATAACTTATTAAATGTAAACATGCTGGGGGATGCTCTCTATTTTATTTTATCTTGGTATCCCCAGATCCTGACATATTGCCTCACATGTTAGAGGTACTTAATACATGTTTGTGGAATCTGAGCATATCTGAATGCAGTGGTCTAGATTAGATAACTTCCAGTTCATCAAGAGTTAAGTTCTCTGAGCCTGTGTCCTGAAAAGAAAATTAAAAAGAACAAAATTCATTATACAATAGTTTAAAAGCCTTATCTTTTAGACCTGCAAGGTTTTAACTTTTAATTAGGTCTCTTGTGTCTCAGCAGGGCAAAGCTATTTCTAGATTATGGAAGTGTGCCTCAGTGAGATTCTATCAAAGTATATTGTGATGAAAAAGGATGAGGACAACCCCCACACTGAAGACTCTCAGGGTTGTTTTCATTGCTGGTAATTTTCTGCTTCCACCACCCAAGCAGATAGTTTTGACTTTTCTCTATCACCTCTTCACCACAACAGCCTCTAGAAACAGTTAAAAACAAAAACATCCCCTAACCCCTGCATTGAATCTCAAACTAGTCTGGCCCAGCTACCAGCATCTGATGGCTTGCTTGGTCCAATGGGTCCCTGCCATATGTGAAAAATAGATGCTACCCATTACGGAAGCCAAATGCCGGCGAGAACTCTTCTCTAGGGTAGGGGTTTGATCTGTGATTTAATTGTTATAGGGAGCTCCCAGGTGAGAAAAACCCTTCTACCATTGCAGGCTGGCACTTTCTTTAAAATTTATAGTCTTAGAGAGTTGCCTAAAGCATTGAAAGGTTAAATGTTGTTGCTGTATATTTTGAATCCTCTCTTATGTTCTGCTGTTCATATGACAATGCTTTTTTTTTCTTTTCTTATTTTGTAGTTGTTTCAATATTTGCTTATGTTTCTTTTTCTTTTCTTATTCTATGTTTAAGTTTTAGTATTTAAGTCTAAAATTTAAAAAAAAAAAAGGAAAAAAAAAGAAAGGTTAAATGATTTTCCTGGGGCCACATGGACAATATGTGCTAGACAGTACTTGAATCCAAGTCTTCCTGGTTTTGGGGCTTGTTTTTGATAGACCATGCCACACTAGCTCTCTAAAGACAGGAAGTTGGAAGGCAGTTTAGCTAGTATATGTCAAACAGACACCGCAAGAGAGACTGGATCGGACCATAGTTCCCATCATCCCTTGCTTCCCCAGTGGTCCACATCGTGTGTGGGCACTGGAGTAGGAAGAGCTGTGGCTTCATACTGACCCGAACATAGAAGACAAATAGCTTTCCTTGCTTTTCTTGTTCCCAGAGAGCTGAGCTAAATGCAACCGGGTGGAAATTGCAGAAAAGAACGTGTAAGCTAGATGTAAGGAAAAACTTCCTAACAGAGGTACCCAGTAGTGAAAAGGATTGTCTTAGGAGGTGGTCTGGTCATCCCATCCCACTCCAGCTCCTCCTGGACCTCTCACAAACAAAAGCTTAATGACAGCTTGTTGGGTATATTGTAGAAGGGATTCTTATTCTTGGACTAGATGGCCCTCGAGGTTCCTTTGTTTCCTGAGATCCTGGGATCAGTTTACATTCCCACAATCCGCAATGATGACCATGGGATACCATCACTGATTCCATAACCGTCTGTGCTGCTCAGCTTTTAGTGTTCATTCCACCATGTGCGTTCCACCAATTCTCAACAAACTTCACACACAAAATAGCACACTAGCCTGCATCCTCATAACACCTCCAAAGAATAGATGATCTCAGCAGCCACTGTGCTGTCTTGCTACTTTCCTGGACTTCTTAAATACCTTAGTGTAATGTCAATGCAATCAAATTGTCCTTGTGTTAGTTGCTCCCCATATTGGGGGGAGGGGGCAGTGGAAGGAACTCTTCTTTGTGCTGGACATGCCAACAACTCTTTTCATGCTCTCCAAACTCCTGGCAGTATTTCTAGATAATCAAGATTAACAATAAGCAGCCCTCTGCTGGGTGGAGAGGGCTGGAAAGCTACATCATCTCCAAAACCATTCAGGGATCTGCCTGCTCTGGACCCTGGTGGGTGGGGATTGTGTTTCTTCTGGGGAAGAATTGGCTTCGCTGATGTTTGGCCCTTCCAGGTTCTTCCACAGTAAAGTGAGAGAATTAGCCTAGATGAGTTTTAAGGACCCTTCCAGCTCTAAGATTTCATTATTCTAATTTGCCTCCATTCATATAGCAAGTTGGTAGCAATACTTAAATGAAAATGCAGAGTCCAATTTAGTCTGTCAAATGACTAAAATGAACAAAAATATTTGCATAAAAATATACCACAAACTAGGGTGGCTGGGCGACACAGTGGATAGAGTGTTGGAGCTGTAGTCAGAAAGACTCCTCTTTATGAGTTCAAATCTGGCCTCAGACACTTATTCACTGTGTGATCCTGGGAAAGTCACTTAACCTGGTTTGCCTCAGTTTCCTCATCTGTAAAAGGAGCTGGAGAAGGAAATGGTAAACTATTCCAGTATCTTTGCTAAGAAAACCCCAAAAGGGGTCCCAAAGAATTGGACATGACCGAAAATGACTGAACATATAACATAATTATATAGGCAATTATTCAATAGCTACTTAAATACCTGTGGAATATGCATACAGTAAGCAAGGGTTAACCTTTGTAGAATCACATTGCAGGCAGGAACCTAATAAATTAAAGGCAGGGATTCTAGAAGCTTAGCAAGTATCCAAGGAAGGGGAGAAGATATACAGAAAATTTTAGGATGTTTTGGTCAAGAATGTCTGTCTTTTAAGACAGAATAAATTAAGAAAACTAACAATTATTAACCCATTAGCAGCCACTAGTCCTGGCCAACTATAAGGAAATCTGAAAGGAACCCAGAATCACATTCAGAGATAGAAAGGATCTTGGATGTTATCTAATCCAGTCTCTACCTTAAAAAGTGTCCTCTCCTTTCTATAATAGCAACGGTAAGTATTTATCTGACTTCTGTTTAAAGATCTTCTGTGATGAGGAAATCACTGCCTTCTGAGACAGATCATTATTTTCAGTCAGCTCTAATTGTTTGGAAGTTTTTCCCTCCATATTGAGCCAGACTCTGACTTGCTCTAATTTGTATCTGTGTCCTAGGTATGAGAGTCTAATTCTGAGGATTCAAGAAATGATAAATTCCTCCTGCCCATTTTTAAATGTTTGGCAGCAAATGCTCTCTAAATGGATAGTCCTGCTGTTAATGTTATAGCTGAATCACTAAAAGGTGACAGCAAAATTCACTTTACAACTTATGCATATCACATTTGGGTTTATTGACAAATATGGTGCAACCATCTGGATCTTTAGTGGATAAAAATTAAAGAGAATGAGAATGCTGTCAGGATTCACCAGCAGGTGCTCCCAGTTGAGTACTGGATTCTTCTTGCTATATATAGAAAAAAACTTCATTTTTAAAAGCATTTGCAATAAAATTTAGCTTCATGATCTTGTTTTAAAGGTTTTGCAGTGCTGATTGTCTAGGGTACTCATAGCTGAGATAGTGATGGTCTTTTATTCAATTCATAATTGGTATTTTGGATAACTCGATCTTGGTGTATATTGAATGCCCATAGTGGCTTTAGAAACATAGATGACTGTTATCTGAAGGAAGGGCATATAACAGATTGGGTTTTTTTCATAATTAGCTTAAGACTGACATTCAATAACTTTTGAAGATTGCTATTATCTCAAGATGGCAGAGACTAATTATTATCCAGATAAAGACTTTGAACAAAGGTACCATTATTTTAGCATGATTGGGGGCGGGGCAGGTTTAGTAATACTAGTTGCAAACCATTATGACAGGGGAAAATGTTGAACTTTTTAACATAAGAGTCGTGAATTTACAAATGGCTACACTGGAAAGGAAAAATTAACATTTAAGCAAAAAAAGAGTAAAAATAAAAATTTATACAAATTTTTCTTCCACTTAGGACAGTCTTTTGAGATGTAGTTTCTGTATATAATACGTGATAGTGGATACAGTTGCTACACAAAGGCTTACTACTTATTTAGTCTTGCTACTACAGGAAGAAATCCATACTTCCGAATCCTCAGTGCTTCAGATTGTGAGGTGGTTTATGTTGTTCAGTCGCTTAATCATATCTGACTCTTTGTGACCCATGGATCATATCACACCAACACTATCCATGGGGTTTTCTTAGGAAAGATACTGAAGTGGTTTGCCATTTCCTTCTCCAGTGGACTAAGGCAAACAGAAGTTAAATGGCTTGCCCAGGGTTGCACAGCTAGTAACTGTTTGAAGCTAGCTTTGAACTCAGGTCTCCCTGACTCCAGGCCCAACGCTTTGTCCACTGAATCACCTAGCTGCCTCTTGGTGGTTTATAGCATTTAGTATAATTCAATAAAAATGCCACCCAGGACAATCCATTGCTCCTAGTTCTACTGTCTGGGACATAAGCAGGAGAAGACCAAATCTCTTTCCACATGATGACCCTTCAATGCCTTGAAACATAGCCTTCAATTTCTCTTCTCCAGAATAAACATCTTCCTGTTTGAAACCCAGTTTTCCTATGACAGAGTTTTCTGTTTCTGTACCATCTTGGACCTCTTTTTCTAGTCATGCTGGTTTTGTCAACGTTCTTCCTAAAATGTCCACATCTCAGCAAAGTGCATCCGTGGCAATCTGACAACGGCAGAATTCAACAACTTTGCCTATTATATAATAGACAACTTTGCCTGTTGTATAATAGACCCTATTTCCCTCAAGGCAGATTGGGATATCATTAGTTTTTTGGCTGTTTATTCACATTGAGTTTGTAGTCTCTGAAATTCCACAGAAGTTTTAAAAAATATGTGGTCTACTCAGGCCTTCCTTATCATGCTCTTGTAAAGTTGATTTTTTTTTTACATCCAAGTGTAAGACTTTACATTTACCCCTAATAAATTTTACCTCATTGACTGGGGCCATCATTTAGGTAGCTTTGAATTAGATCTGTTGTTGAACAACAGTACTACGACCACTCCAAGTTTCAAATCATCTGCATATTTGATAAGCATGCTATCATCCAAGTAACTTTAAAAAATGGTAAACAAAGCAATGCAAAGGGCATAGCCTGTAATATTTTATTAAAGGCCTCCTGCTAATCATCCATCAATTCGTTTTATTTTGCTTCCTCTTATTTAGCCATTTCCAAATCCACCTACTAGATCTTTCCTTCTTATCCTAAAGAATATCATGAGAGACTTTCTCAAATGCCTTACTGAAATCCAAGTATACTATTCATGTTTACAGAGACTCCCCAATTCTTTGATCTACCAGTGACCATCTCAAAGAAGGAAATTAGGTTAATTTTGGATGTCCTGTTTTTGCTGAACCCATGCTAGATCACTGAGCAGGGACAGACAGATTGGGTAAGTAGGAAGTTTATTAGTGAGTAAATTTCCAGTGAGGGTCACAAAGATTGATAGTTTCATTTTAGATTCAGGAATTGTGGAAATCAAGGGCAATGTTTCAGCAGTTTACAGGGTTTTTCTGACATGTGTCTTCCTGCTCAAGGCAGGAAGGGATTGATGGGGTTCCAGTGGTATAAACTGATTTTACTTGAAGATGAAGCAGAAGGAATTAGGGAATATACATAGATTAACTTTCTAGGGATACAGAAGAGTTAGTTGAAGAAATAATTCATGGGGGCAAGCTAGAGAGATGCTAATGGCTAAGGGTGGGGTGTAGGGAGGGGATTCAGAAACAAGAACAAGAAGTAGATGGGTAGAAAATGTGACCTAAAGGAAGATAAGAAGAAACTGAAGTCTTGGAGGTAAATAAGAAATATAACACTCTTCCTAGAGAAGATAAGTGCAGATATTTTGGAGACAAAGCATCCTCTGCAGAGTAGAACAATATAGAGGATATAATAGTGCTACCAGGTGGTAGAAAACATGCTTTTGGTCCCAATGAAAAGAGAAGTGAAATGGTGGCTGGTGAGGTTCTGATAGGCCTCTAATGGCTCCGGAGGTAGCTCTACTTACATCAGCTAGTTCAACCCCCTCATTCTATGGAGTAGGAAAGCGAGAGTTAGAGAGATTACGTGATTTATCACAAATCATGTAGTTAGTATCAGAGTCAGAACTGGAACCCAGGTCTCTTAATGCCTCATCTAGTTCTTTTGCTGTCAAACCATGGTATCTCTTTCCTTAACTGATTGCTGCTAGAGATCTTTTTCTGTAGAAGCAAAGAAGAGTTTAAGTAGAAAATAGAATAAAAGTCAAAGAGAGGTGATGTTCCTCAGGTGTTCCTCAGACAGATAAATTGAAATCTCAACATTTCTTGAAGCTGTGCAAAAGTATGAACTTTTCAAAAGTAGGGGGCTGAGATTAGATTGGGCTGCGATAGAGCTGACGTTGCCAACCTGTAGGAAAGCCAGACAGTCTGGCCTGGACAAAATCTCTTTGTTTCCCTTCTACTTTTTCCTGTCTATACTCTTTTTCTTTACCCTTCCCACATCCCTCCCCTCCAAATATCTAGTGTCTTCTCAGCTGTCCAGATACCCATTCAGACATAGTCCTCCTCTGGGCCAGCTTTATCCTTCCTATCATTCTTAGATAATAAGAAATTGTCTATCCAGAGCTGGTACTCTTGAACTCAAGGACACACTTGCTGAAATACAGAGCTACAGCCCTGTATTTTATGTATGAGTGAGGCTATGTGATCTTGGGCAAGCCACAGGGGATGGTTTGGCTAAATGATCCTCAAACTCCCTCTTGGCTCTCATATACTATAATTCTCTTATGGCTTTTAGAATGCAGTTTTAATTTTAAAATTTGTCATTGATATCTTTGTTCTTTTTATTTTTTTTTTGCAGCAGGGAAGGTAGGGCAATTGGGGTTAAGTGACTTGCCCAAGGTCACACAGATAGTGTGTCAAATGTCTGAGGCTAGATCTGAATTCAGGTCCTTCTGATTCCAGGGCCAGTGCTCTACTCACTGTTCCACCCAGCTGCCCCGGTATCTTTGTTCTTATATTACCTTCATGTCTGAATATCTCTCTCTCCTCATCCCATCACACACACACACACACACACACACACACACACACACACACACATGCCCCGCACAGAAATAAAAGCAGTTCATGCCCATCAATTGGGGAATGGCTGATCAAGTAGTGGTATATGAATGTAAAGGAGTACCATTGTGCTATAAGAAATGATGAGCAGGCAGACTTCAGAAAAACCTGGGGAGACTTCTATGAACTGATGCTAAGTGAAGTGAAGTGAGAACGGTGTACACAGCAACAGCCACAGTGTGCAATGACTGACTTTGATAGACTTAGCTCTTCTCAGTAATGGAAGGACCTAAAACAATTCCAAAGGACTCATGATGGAAAATGCCATCTACATCCAGACAAAGAACTATGGAGTCGGAATGCAGAGTGAAGCAGACTATTTTCTTTTTTGTTTTGTTTTGTTTTTTTTTTTCTCATGGTTTCTCCCAATTCTTCTATGCAACATAACTAATGTGAAAAAAAGAAATAAAAGCAGTTCAGCAAAACTAACCACCACATCTACTGAATCTGACAGTATATGCTATGTTCCACACCTGTAATCCTCCACCTCTGAAACAAAGGAAAAGAAGTATATTTTCTTATAAAATTTGATCATTATAACTATATATTATAGAAGATACATATGGTTGAATGTAGAATGTAAGCTTCTTGAAGGCAAAACCTTTTTTGTTTTTTTAGTTTTATAATCCCACAGCCAACCTTGTATAAAGTAGGTTTTTAATTAGTGTTTACTGAATGAATGAATTGGGGGGGGGGGTGTAAGTGCAGTTCCAGCTGCAAGTTGATGAATTTCCACTAAGTCTACTTCCTTATCACTTCTCTGAGGGCAGAAGAGGAGGATCCTTGGGGATGTGGGAATAGAGGATAGTTCCATTGTGTTGCAGTGATATTTATCTTTCCAACTTTGAACTTTCTAAATACTTGAATCCTTGAGGTTTGGGGAAGGGTGGGTGTGTCATTTCCCACCACAGCAACAGGGTGGGAGACTCAGAAATTCCCACAGGGGGGATTTCCTCCCAAATAGGAAATTCATAGCCAGAATGGGAGGTTTGCACTTATCTTCTAGGCCAGACAACAAAAAAGTGTCTTTGGCACAAAATAGAACTCCCTCTTTACCACCAGGAGGATAAAAACCCATGCAGAGGCCCATGATAAAAACCAACAACAGTATCTTTTATTTATAGAGCAACTTTCCTCCCGTAGAATCTCAAAATCCTCAAATGTTCCTAGGACTTTGGCTAACGGCACCCCTTTCTTCCCTATTGAAACGCAGCCCCCTGCTGGGGGAGATGTGGCAACAGCTGTAGAGGAGGAAACAAGGTTCATTCAGGTCGGTTCTCTCAATGAAAGGGGAGTGGGGACTTGGGTCCTCTCCCTGCTTTGGAATGAACCCAGGATACTCACCGCCACCAGGACCCCTGCTCTTAGCAAAAACCAACAAACAAACAAACAAACAGTAAAAACACAAACACAAAACCACTCTGGGCTTTTGGATAAGCACAAATGACCTTGACCTGGATTTTAGCTCATGCAAAGCCCGGGATCTCTGAGCAGTTCAGTTGAACCTAAAATAGCAGCCCCTGGGCCTGCTTGCAATCGTCACTGCTGTACTTGGGAGAGTCCCCAGGGGACCGTTGTCTTGTCACTAGGGGTAAGCAGGCTTAGTTGCTTTCATCATTCAGTTCTTCCTCACGCGATGGGAATATTTCCGCGCTAGTTCACCCAGCGAAGGGTAGAGGACCGTTCTGGATATGGGGATTCAGTGAGAGGTGATGCCGTATTTACCGCAAGGGAAGCATAATTAATGGAGGAGAATAAATCCTGTCAATCGCAGTGTTCTTCTACCATACACAGAATCACTTTTTACTTTCCTAGATTCACACATATACACCAAAGGGGTCATTTGTACTCTCAAGGTAAGTGCAAAACATGCCTTCACTACAGTGGTGTGTAGAAGGAGCAAAGCTGGACCCAGCTCACCGGGGCTGTGGCTGCTGAGAGGAAGAAGTGGACCCATCTGGTAGGTTCTTATTTTAACTAATTATTCTTGCTAATTTGGTCCAAGCCCGATGGTTTCTATGCTGATGCAGAATGGTGAGTGTTATCAGAGCCCTCTAAATTTTAGCACCCTGGGTCAAAGCCCCACTTGCACCAGTTCTCATTAAAGTTTTGTGAAAAACACTGCCACTTGTCTGAAAGGTTGTAGAGCAGATTTCTTTTCAGGAACAGGATTGGAATCTAAGATTTCTGTGGTTCTTGCCTCTCATCCAGGTCTATAATATTCTGTAGTGAAAAGAGACCTGGAAGAATCATAAAGCCTTGATTTTAATTTTATTTCTTAAATAGAAACAGTAATTTTACACTACCAGCCTAAAGGAATTGTTGTAAGAGTTAAGTAAAATAATCTGTGTCAAGTGCTTTGTAATCTTAAAGTACTGTCTAACTAATTTATTAGCACATATAATTCAATTGTCTAAGGATTTAATATTTAAAAGCAGGTTAAGTTGAACTAAGTTCAAATACATTGCTTTTACATAGTGACTTTATTTTCAAAGAAATCTGGAACTAAATATTCTTCTCTAGATGGATAAAATGCCCATTTTATGGATGGGGAAACCGAACCCCAGAAAGGTATAATGGTTTGTCCCAATCCCCTCAGCTATTTAATGATGGGTCCAGGTATAGAATAGGGCAGCTAGGTGGCTTGGTGGATAAAGTGCTGAGCCTAGAGTCAGCAGGACCTGAGTCCAAATCTGAGGCTTACTAGACACTTACTAGCTGTGTGACCCTTGGCAAGTCACTTAACCCCGTTTATCTCATTTGCTTTATCTGTTAAATGAGCTGAAGGAGGAAATGGCAAATTGCTCTCGTATCTTTGACAAGAAAATCCCAAATAGGGTCACAAAGAGTGGGACATGACTGAACGACAACAAAATATCTAGAATGCAGGTCTTCTGATTTGGAGACAGTCATATAAGTGATTTCCCTTTTGGTTGTTTAGGTGTTCAATGTCCAACCCCAGAGGACAATAATTAAAGTCTAGGGCCACTAATGAGGATTTTCTAATGGCTTCCTTTTCCTTCCTGTTTCCTCTCTTATTTCCCATTTATCCCGTATATAGTTTGCTTTGTATATATTTGTTTATATGTTGTCTCCCTCATCAGATTGTAAGCTTCTTGAGGGCAGGGACTGTCTTTTGCCTCTTTTTGTATCCCCAGTGCTTAGCACAGTGCCTGGCACTTAATAAATGTTTATTGAATTGAAATGAATTATATCTACCTAACCCTGTGTTTCAACAATTCAGCTAGCAGCTGCTGTGGGGGTGAAAAATGAACACAAGCCCAACAACAGGAATGCTGCAAGCCCAGGTTCTTTTGATCTGCTTTACTAAGGAGAGCAATGTGAAGGGGTTAATAATCCTACTTTAATCCAGTATACAAATATCATCCACTTAGTTCAGGGGAAAAAGCCAGCACCCTGAACTTCAGAGCAAATACAAACAAATTACAAACATCAACAGACAGACCTTGTCTGATTCAAATCTCAGTGCATAGTTCCCAGAGTTTAACAGTCGGCTGGAGGGCTCTTAACTACAGCTGCCCAGAGTCTCCACATCAGCAGTCTGCCAAGAGTGAGAGCCCTAAGCAAATAGCTCTGTTCTCTCTTTTTATGCACTCTTTAGCCATCATCAAATATCATCTGAGTGACCAGAACTTAGGCTCTTACTATTGGCTCTGGTCTTAGCAATTCCCCTTAGGACCCTGAGGGCTTCACACCCACATAGGCTTAGCACCTAATAGATAGGGGTTTGGGCCTGGGGCTTAGCACCTGATAAGATGCAATCAAAGACACCCAACTTAATTGATATTACACACTGGCAGTTAAGGCCACTTAAACTCAGCTCTGTCCCAAAATCTAGGACCAATACTAGCACTGAGGTAGGAGTGGAAAAGGAGTGTAATGAGAAAGCTCAGCCTTAAGTTTGTCTAGCTACTAGACATACTCGAACTCCTTCCTTCAACTTATTATGAGCCTTGAGGAAGTAAAGGAGAAAGAAGGTGGGGAGGGGTGGAGGAGGGGAGGATAAGAACTAGGAGTTACCAATAGGAGCTTACTGCTCAGACATTGAAAAGATCAAATTGCTAATGCTGGAAGCTTGTTTCAGAACTCATTAGGGGAGCTGGGATAAGACAAACAGATAAATAAAAATCAACTCATAAGACTTTTAAAAAATTCAGGTACAGAATTGGAAGATTGTCATACAATAGCATAATACTGTCAGGACCCCCATGCCAAGACCATGCCTCTCTTTTCACTCCTCTCTTTTTACTACTAGGAGATACCTTGTTTTCCAGAGCTAAGGCCCAGCAACCAAGCTGTACTCTGAGAGTGGCATAACAACAATCTTTTGTGCTCACCCCCTGATCAATTCTGCTGCAGCTAAATCACAGAATTGGCTCAAGCAAGCCCCAGGCAGTCCCTGAGCTCAGACAAGCACCTGCAGGAGCTATGAAGAAACTTTTTTTCACTAGGGAAATTTGCCTCACTGGCTTTTTGTCTAGCCATTACTATATGTATCAAGACTTAGCCTCACTGCTTTGGGTCTCCTAGAGGAGGCTCCAGCATGAGTGTCAAACAGAATAAAGAAGGCTTTTTGCCTCTAACTTCTATGAGCTTTTTGGTTTTATTTTATTTTATTTTTCAGGGTTGATGATTGGTGTAATAACCTGTGTGGCTCTTTGGTCCTTTATTTTCATATTATATGGAGCAAAACTAGCTCAAGAAAACTTCTGACTCAAAGAAAAGATGCCGACTAAATTTGGGTTTAATAATATTTCAGGAGGAACACTAATTAACTTGAGAGTGTCCAGAGGAAGGCAAGCAGGATGGTGAGGGGTCTTGAGACCATACTCTCTGAAGACTGGCTGAAGGAATTGAAAATGTTTAGAGAAGAAAAGCCACTGGAGGATGTGGTAGCTATCTATAAGTATTTGAAAGCCTGTTTTTGGAAGAAGAGCTAGATTTGTTCTGCTCGGTGCCAGGTGGCGGAACTATGAACAATGGACCAAAGTTGCAAAGGGGTGATTTTAGTTTGATGTGAGGAATAACTTTCTAATAATTAGAGATTTGTAAAAGAGAAGCAAGTTGCCTCTGGAAGTAGTGGACCCTTAAGCAGAAGTTAGCCAAACTTACTGGGGAGGTTGTAGGAGAAATTCTTGCTCAAGTAAGGATTGGAATAGTTAGTCTTTGAGGTTCCTTCCAACTTTGAGATTCTGTGAACAAGTAAGGTTCAGTGAGGTAGCACTCATAGCACCAACAGATATTTCTTTAATGGATAATTAACACCTAATTATCTTTATGTTAAAGCATTTTCAAGTAAAGTTAAAATTTTAAATAGAATTTTATAGAATAATTAGCAGGATCCTTTCTAGCATTATTACCTAGGATTACAGAATTTACAGCTAGAAAGGAATTTAGAGATCATGTAGTCCATCTCTCTCCTTTTACAGATGAGAAAACTGAGGCCCAGAGAGATTCTTATCCAAAGACTTTCAGCTATGAATGCCTAAAAAGTAAGGCTAATATTTAGCTTTATGCACCCCTACAAGATAACGACTATTCACCTGGTGGCAGTTGATGGAATTGCTGGCATAGTCATAGTCATAGTCATAGTCATAAATAACCAGCCTTTGGAGGATAGGCCTCGAAAATTCAATCCTCTTTAAGAACCTTATTTGCAATGGCTGCTTATTATTCCTAAGGATCTCTAGTCCTTTGTTATAGCTTCTGTCTTGTTCACGCCTGGACTATTACAAGAGCTCATTGGTCTCCTTACCTTAAGTCTCTCCAAACCATTCACAACTTAGCTGTCAAATTAATCTTCCTAAAATGCTGGTCTGACTATATATTCCTCCTTATCCAATAAACTCCAGTGGTTCCCTATTACCTCCAGGAAGTAACATGAAATCTTCTGGCTTTCAAAGCCCTTTGTAACTTAGCCCCATTCTTACTTTCCAGTCTTCTTACACATTAGTCCCTAATGCGTACACAGTGATCAGGTGACACTGGCTTCCTTGTATAAGACACTCCATCTCCCCGCTCCACTCTGTATGTGTTCACTGGCTATCCGCCATGCTTGGAACCCTCTCTTCATCTCCACCTGTTGGCTTCCCTGGCTTCCTTCCAAGCATTAGCTAAGTCCTACCTTCTGCAAGAAGCCATTCATCTTAGTGCCGTTCTTCTGAGATGACCCCCAATTCATCCTATCCCTCTTCTGTTTTTGTACCAAGCTGTTTGTGTGTTGTGTCTCCCCTGCCCACCTCCCCCCCCCCCCCCCGTCCCACATTCAACTATGAGTTCTTTGAGAGTAGGGACCTTTTACGTTTTTCCTTTCTTTGTATTCTCAATACTTATCACAGTGCCTAGCACATAGTAACAGTAATGCTCGCTGACTGACTTTTTAATTCAGAAACAAAGTATGAAGGAAAACCGATAGTACTTGTGCACATTTATAAAAGGCGATCTAAAAACTCGTGCCTATCTCCTTCCTGACCATATTCCCATAGTCACCTCTTCCAGCTAACTCAATCTTTTGGAAATCATTTTTTTCTTGGCTAAAACCCTGTAATCTTACATCTTATAAGGGCCAACTTGTTTCTAAGAGGCACTTAACATTTTAAAACACATTTTAAACCTAACAGGTATGTTTTAAAACACAATAACACCATGACTTTCTTAGAGCAGAAATTGTAGTTACATGTCTTAAGGGATAATTATTTTTAAACAGAATAATCAGTCATTCTGATTTACTTTGTTCCTTTTTTTGTGGACCTATAAGTAGTGAGACCTTGAAATTCTCATGTTATTTGTGTTTGTGTTTTATCACCTTAAAACTGAAATAACCTAAATTGTCATTGAAATACCCTTTTATTCCACTTTGATGAAGTCTCTTAGATTGGCTGGCCATTGATGTCTGTGGCGGTAAATTACACAATCTCAATGTCTTGCTCAAGAGAGGTTAAGCACTAGACTTATGAAAAAAACATTGTTAAACAGGATGGGTTGGTTGCAGTAAATCTAGATAGAAGGGCATCGGTGAAGAAGCATAAGTTTTAGCCCGAAGGTCTGAAGCAGTGCCCAAGAAGTCTTCAGGGCAGTGTCAGGAGCTATGACAAGAAAACCCCTAAAGCCTGGGATGAGAATAAGAACCAGTGGCAGAGGCTGAATGCAACAGAGTAGCATGTTTCTGTAACAATAGTGTTAGCAGCACTCAAGATCAGAATAAGCTTGCTGTGAACAACTAAAAAAAAGTGTTTTAAGTTGTACTGGGGTCAAGAAAAAGATCAAAGAAAAAAGAAGACTGCTACTTCAGGTAGATGGGATAATTATGGTGGATGAAAATGAGAAGGTACGACTGATCAATTTTCATTTTGCTTTTTTTTTTTCTGCAAGGATAAATGATCTTTGGATTGAAAAGGAAAAAATTTCAACAGAAGCATATCTAGTGAAGAAGGGCTGCATTTCCCATGAGGCTTTGGCTGCCAAAGATGGATCTGATTGAAGCTATAAGGATTTCAGGTCCTGTGAACATGCATGCCTACAGTGTAGAGGACTTGCATGGGACAGGTGACAGAGACTTTGGAGAGAGAGATGAAGAGACTTGAAAGAAGACAGCTATGGTGGTAACAAGTCTAGGACAGGGAACAACAGCTGCAGAGCATTGCTGAAAGTGTGTGGAGAGTTAAGACAGAGAGAGAGGATTTCTTGCTGCTGCTGAGCTGGTAGTGAGTGGTAGATCTTCTGAGAGGACATCGTGTATGGGTGGCTTTTCCCAGCCTTTAATCTGACTGCACCAAAGGCTGCTCCCTGCAAACATTAGGAATCAGAAGAGATTACATATTATTCATTTTGGAATGAAACCCTAAACCCTGAATTCTGTGTGCTTTTCTTATTGCTTTACTGATCGTTTTTAAAACTGATTAAATGTTTTACTTTGACAATATGCTTTCTTTGTCTGGCCTGAGAGTTTGATGCTACCATAAATTTAGATATATTTAAAATGATGATCGCTAAACCAGGAATATGATGGTAAATGTTTAACAACTGACTCTGAAAAAAAAATCTACACAGGACATGCTTTTAAGCTCAATACTATTTACATTTTCTACATCCCTTTAATGAGTCTAGATAATAAATCAATAAATCAAACTTTGATTTGTAGTTTGCCTATTTCTATTGTGTAAATACTAATACTGAAAATTTAATAATCAGCTCTCAAGAGCCAGGTAGAGCTGGCTCTAGCACAGGGCTTCTTAAACTTTTTCTACTCACAACCCCTTTTCACCCGAGAAATTTTTATGTGACCCTGAGTATATAGGTATGTAAAATAGGCACACAAATCAAACATTCACTGATAATAAATCATAAAGAAATTTATTTTAAAACAATTCTTTGGTATACATATAATTTTACCATTTATTAAAGAAGAAAGCAAATTTACAAACTAATGACGTGGATGTGCTTGTTTATTTTCAAATAAAAAATTAAATCTTGGAGGAATATTTGATACTGTAGCATGCAGAGCATCTTCAATGTTTTTCAGAGTTGATCAATATTTTGATTTTATAATCATCAATGCTGAGAAGGCCATTTTTCATAAATACATGGTACAAAATGGCAGAAGTATGTTTAAGGCCATTTCAGAAATTGTTGGAAATTCTGTCCTAATCCCAAGCCAAAATTAACTTACCGATTTTTTAGGAAACTCAAGTTTTAAACCTGTGTTGCTTGATAACTTGGCAAATTCTTCTTGAAATTTTAATGGCAGATGACTGACTTTTTTATTTCAGTTGAGTATGGTTTATGAACCCAACTTAGTTTTTTAGAATCAAAATTTGAAGGCAAGTATTTCCAGGGACTTCAGACAATCAGCTACAACTCTTCCAATTAAATCTTTGGGAAGATTTTTATTTTCAATTGTAAAGTCTTCTATAGTTGTAAACATTTCTGAAGAACTGTTTTCCACCCTATCCTTTTATATGCTAACTTTTAAAATAAAACTTTCAATTTTATCTTTTAACATAAAGGTTACAATTTTTTCCTTGACATGACATGTTTCAATCATTTTTTTTGGAAAATATCCCACAAATAACATAGTTTTGAAAGCCATAAGTCATTATGAAAAAAAAATTAAGAAAATCAGATTTCTACTCAAAAATGCAAGAACTTCTTTTGATTTCAATAATCCATTTAAACTTTGCCCTATTGAGAGCCACCTTACCCCTGCATGTAGTAATAAGCTTTTGTAATTGGAGTACATGTCTTTGCAAAGATTTGAAAACAAATGACTGTTAAGGGCATAGTTTTAATGAAGTTAATGATTTTAACAGTATCACAAAGCACAACATCTAACTCTGAAGATATTTTTCTGGCTATGAGTGCCTCCTGATGGATCATGCAGTGAGTAAAAGTGATATGTTGATTGCCACTAGCTTTAACTTTCACTACAAATCCAACATTCTCTCCCATCATTGCTCCAGCACCATCTGAACAGACTCCAATGCAATTTTTCCATTGTACACTTTCATTTGTGGAAAAATCATTGACTTTAAGATGTTTATCTTCCCTTCTTGTCTGCCCTTCCAAAGGGGAACAAAACAAAACAATAATTCCTCATGTATGCTTCTTTCATAAACATATCTTACATAAAGTAACAACTGTGCCATATTAGAAATATCAATTGTTTCATCTAACTGAATTGTAAACTTTTGAGCTGCACTTAAGCCTGGTAATAACCTGCTGGAATCAGTCGTTATTAATTTCAGAAATTCTTTTGTAAATAGTATTATTCAATAAAGAAAGTTTATGAATTTCATTCCCATACTTTTCCCCCATGAACTATTTTTGACATTTTGATAGCAGCAGGTAACATGAGATCTTCTCCTGTCATGTAGGACTTTTTAGCTTTTGCAATTAAATAAGAAGTTTTGTAGGATGCAAGTAAATATTCTTCATTGACAGCAACAGATTTCTTAAAATGCTGTTTTTCTTTATTTGAAGATTTTAAAAGTTGCTCAAAATATTCCTTTGGTTTATTGTAGCATGCTGCATGCTTGGTATTAAGATATCATTTTAGTTTGGCTGGTTTCATGCTCTCTGCAGCCAAAGCTTCATTACAAATTAAGCAAACAGGTTTTTCTACACCATCATCATTATTAGAAGTAAATCCATATTGCAAAAATTATTCTACATGTTTTCTTTCTTTTGTCAATTTAGGTGTACTACAACCTGTTAGTGAAGATTCTGCCACATTGTTATTGGTATTTTTTTAACCTCTTCTGTCTAAATTTAGCCATTTATCCATAACTGAAAAATATTTTTGTCTTAAAATATCAATTAATATTGCTAATAATTTCTCAAATAAATACTAGCTTCAGTTTATGAAATTACATTTTTTGTGCTTAATTAAAAAATTGATGTTCACACTTACATACACATACAGCAGCAATGGTGGAGAATTATTATTAAAGGGGTTTTGTCTTTACTTGCTGCAATTAAACATATGTTTCTGTGAAAGAAGGAGATAACAGCAATTTTAAAAACCAAACATTCTAACACAATACAAAGATATACTAACTTGATACTTACATACTGAGGAATGATGGTAGGAAGATATTGTCCGTAATTAACCTATTATGTTTCTGTAAGAGCAGAAAACTTTGTAGGTACAGTAAAAACACTGCAATTCATAAAATACAATAATTTCAAATCTGAGCTGAGGTATTTCTGGCAGCGTTCGTTGGTGTTGCGTGGCATGACAGCATGTGCAGTGCAAAGTGTACATACTGTATGTTCAGAACCAAGGCTGCACTATGCAACACAGGCAAGTGCTGCCAGAAACACCTCAGATTCATTATATGTTTGATTTTGAATTAATTTTTGATCATTGAACATTCAGAAACCTTTTACCATTGCCAAATTTTTCCTGACCCCCACATTATGTGACCTCAAATGGGGTTAGGACCCACAGTTTAAGAAGCGCTGCTCTAGCATATCTCGGGGGGGGGGAGAGTGAGGTATACTTTATAGTCATATTCAATGAAGAGAGTAATATATGTGAATCCGAAATTAAATAACATTTGAGTCACAAACATTTTCTCAAATCTTTATCTTGTTATCATTCTGAACTTAAAAATACCACATAAAATGGACATTTCCACATACGTTGAAGAGCAAAACACTCCATCTCTTAGTGCTGGGCATTTTCACTGGCCATCTCCCATGTCCAAATGCTCTACCTCCTCATCTCTGCCTCCTGGTCTTCCTGGCTTCCTTCAAGTCCCAGCTAAAATCTTATCTTCTGCAAGAAGCCTTTTGTGCTCCCTCTTAATTCTAGTGTTTTCCTTCTGTTAATTATTTTTATTTATCTTGTATATAGCTTGTATATATATATGTACATATACATATACATATATATATATATATGTACGTATACATATACATATATATATATGTATATATTTGTTTGCTAGTTGTTTCCTCTATTAGATCATGAGCTCCTCCAGGGCAGGGACTGTCTACTGTCTTTGTATCCCCATGGCTTAGCACAGTGCCTGATGAGTAGTAGGCACTTAATGCTTATTAACTCACTGATTAGAACAGGAGAGGCTTGTAAATGAAATTGAGAATCTCTATGATGTAGAACTTGATTTTCAAGTATATAGTAAATTCCACATGTAACTTTCTTTTAAAAAAAAATTTTAGATTTTTTATTTTTAGTTTACCACACTCAGTTCCACAAGTTTTTGAGTTCCAAATTTTCTTCTCCTCCCTCCCCACCCCTCTCCCCTCCAAGATGGCATGGAATCCAATATATGTTTTAAATATACCTGTACATTAAACTTATTTACATAATAGTCAAGTTGTAAAGAAAAGTTATGACCACTGGAATGAATCACGAGAAAGAAGAAACAAAATCAAAAAAGAAGAGAAAAAAAAGAGAGCAAATAGTTTACCTCAATCTGAATTCAGACTCTGCAATTCTTTCTCTGGATGTAGATAGCTCTTTCCATCATGAGTCCTTTGGAGCTGTCTTTGAACCTTGTATTACTGAGAAGAGCCAAGTCTATCAAAGTTAGTCATCACAGAAACAATATGTCTGTGATTGTGTACAATGTTTTCCTGGTTCTGTTCCCCTCACTCAGCATCACATCATGTAGGTCTTTCCAAGTTATTATGAAGTCCGTATGTTCCCCATTTCCTACAGCACAATAGTATTCCATTACATTCATATACCACAACCTGTTTAGCCATTTCCCAATTGATGGGCATCCCCTTGATTTCCAATTCTTTGCTACCACAAAAAGAGCTGCTATAAATATTTTTGTACATATGGGTCCCTTTCCCACTTGTGTGATCTCTTTGGGATATAGCCCTAGGAGTGATATTGCTGGGTCAAAGGGTATGAACATTTTTATAGCCCTTTGGGCATAATTCTAAATGGCTCTCCAGAATGGCTGGATCAGTTCACAACTCCACCAGCAATGTAACAGTGTTCCAATTTTTTCACATCCTCTCCAGCATTTATCATTTACTGTTTTGTCACGTTAGCCAATCTGACAGGAGAGATGTGGTACCTAAGAGGTGTTTTGATTTGCATTTCTCTAATCAATAGTGATTTAGAGCGTTTTTTCATATGCCTATAGATATCTTTAATTTCTTCCCCTGAACACATGTAAGTTTCAAAACTATCCTGCTTATCTGTGATTCCTTCTGTGATTTTCACTTCCTTCTCACAATGTTTTTACGTTCCCTCAACCCTCATGGGGGCAGGGGGAGGAGGAAGGGATAAAAGCAATACCTTTGTAATAAATTAAGTTCTAAAAAAATTCCCACATTGGCCATTTCCAAAAATGTGTGACTCATTCTGCATCTTGAGTACATCATCTTTCTGTCAGGAAGTGGGTAGCAAACTTCATCATTAGTTCTCTGGAATTGTGGGTGGTCATTACATTGATCTGAGTTCTTAGGTCTTTTAAAATTGTTTTTATTTATATATTTTTTTCTTCTTTTTTTAATTTAATATATTTAGTTTTCAGCATTGATTTTCACAAGAGTTAGAATTACAAATTTTCTCCCCATTTCTACTCTCCCCCCCACTCCAAGATGGCGTATATTCTGGTTGTCCTGTTCCCCAGTCAGCCCTCCCTTCTGTCACCCCACTCCCCTACCATCCCCTTTTCCCTTTCTTTCTTGTAGGGCAAGCTAAATTTCTACGCCCCATTGCCTGTGTATCTTATTTTCTAGTTGCATGCAAAAACTTTTTTTTGTTGTTGTTTTTGAACATCTGTTTTTAAAACTTTGAGTTCCAAATTCTCTCCCCTCTTCCCTTCCCACCCACCCTCCCTAAGAAGTCAAGCAATTTAACATGGGCCACATGTGTATCATTATGTATAACCCTTCCACAATACTCATGTTGTGAAAGACTAACTATATTTTGCTTCTTCCTAACCTATCGCCCTTCACTGTATTTTCTTCCTTGACCCTGTCCCCTTTCAAAAGTGTTTGTTTTTGATTACCTCCACCCCCATCTGCCCTCCCTTCTATCATCCCCCCTTTTAATCTTCTTTTTCCTTCTTTCCTGTGGGGTCAGATACCCAATTGAGTATGTATGGTATTCCCTCCTCAGGTCAAATCTGATGAGAGCAAAATTCACTCATTCCCCCTCACCTGCCTTCTCTTCTCTTGCTACAGAACTGCTTTTTCTTGCCACTTTTATGCGTGATAATTTACCCCATTCTATCTCTCCCTATCTCCCTCTCTCAATATATTCCTCTCTCATCCCTTAATTTGATTTTTACTGTGTACGTTGTTCTCCTGGTTCTGCTCACTTCACTCTGCATCAATTAATATAAATCTTATTTGTAGTTGTTTTTTCACTCATGTTTAACTCTACATGACTCCTTTTTGGGGTTTTCTTAGCAAAGATACTTGAGTAATTTGCCATTTCCTTCTCTAGTTCATTTTACAGGTAAGGAAACTGAGGCAAACAGGATAAGTGACCTGCTCAAGGTCACACAGCTAGTAAGTGTCTGAGGCTGAATTTGAACTCAGGACTTCTTGATTCCAGGCCCAGCACTCTACCTACTGTGCCACCTAGCTGCATCAAACCTCCTTGAGTCCTCTGAAAATGTCTCTTTTGTCATTTTTTTCTGTGCAACTTGGGGGCCTAGTCCCAAATTTCTTTCCAGAATGTTTGGATCAATTCTTAGCCCTATTAACAATGCATGAATGTGTTGGTTTTCCCTCCACTCATCCAACATTTGTCATCTCCCTTTTTTATCTTTGCCCATATGCTGGGTATGAGGAAGAACATCAAAGTTGCTTTCCTTTGCATTTTTCTTGTTAGTAGTGATTTGTACCCTGCCTCCCCCCCCATAGATGCTGATAGCTTGGCTTTCTTCCTTTGAAAATTATCTGTTCACATTCTTTCATTTTTTATTCATTGGAGAATGGTTTTTATTCTTATAAATTTGAATCAATTTCTTATATATCTAGGAAATCAGACCTTTACCAGAGAAACTTTCTGCAAGGATTCTCACCTCTCCCCCACTCCAGAAACTATTTCCTTTCTAATTTTAACTTCATGGATTTTGTTTGTGCAAAAACTTTTAAAGTTTATGTAATCAAAACTGTTTATATTGTCTGGGATTCTCTATCCCTTGTTTTGTCATTAATTCTTCCCATATCCTTAGACATGAAAGAAAAATTTTCATTATTCCTCTAATTTGTTTATGATATGAACTTTCATACCTAGGTCATATATCCATTTGGAGTTAATCTTGGTATAAAGTATGAAGTATTGGTTTAAACCTAATTTCTACCATGCTTTTGTCTGATTTTTTTAATCATATAGTATGACTTTATCTCAGTGGCTAGGGTCTTTGGGTTTATTGAACATGAATCTACTAGGTTACTTTGCTTTTTTACGTTCTATACATAATCTTTTCCATGATCAATCTATTTTTAACTACTACCAAATTGTTTTGAGAATTACTGCTTTGTACTATAGTTTGAGATGTGGTACTGCTAGGTCCTCTTCTTTCCCATTTTTTTCATTATTTCCTTTGAGATTATTAATCTTTTTTAACTCCAGATGAATTTTGTTGCTATTTATTCTAGTTCTAAACAGTAACCTTTTGTTTGGTACCATCAACTGGGGAATAACTTCGCAAATAATGGTATATGAATGTAATAGAATACTATTGTGCTGTAAGAAGTAAAGACTCAGATGGACTGTTATATGGCAAAGTGAGAAGAACCAGAATAATTTATATCATGGCATCAGTATTATAAAATGAACTAGTCTAGACTCTAGAGGACTATCAAGACCATTGCTCATCTTACAAAAGAAAGATGATGGACCAATATGCAGAATGAGTAACACATTTTTGGATGTGGCCAATGTGGAAATTTGTCTTCCCCCCCAACTCCGTTCCTTCCTTCCTCCCTCCCTTCCTTTTTCTCTCCTCTCTCTTCCTTCCTTCCATTCTTCCTTCCTTCCTCCTTCACCTTCCTTCCCTACTTCCCTACTTCCTTCCTTCCTTCTTCCTTCCTTCTTCCTTCCTTCCTTCCTCCTCTTATTCCTTCTTTCCCTCCCTCCTCCTTCTCTCCCTTCCTTTCCTCCTTCTTATTGGGGGGGTGGGTGGGTGGGAGATAAATAATAAAATTTTTGAAAAGAAAATATTTTACAACTTTTGAAGTGCTATAAGAACATGAACTATTGAAGGAAAAAGAAGAAATAATGCAGGCCTTAACTAGTGTGGTGGTCCCTTGTGTAGAGTCCTGAATTTCGAAGCTTTTCCCCTCCAGTTGTTAGTTGTTCTCCCTCTTCCCTCCCTAAAACGTCATTGCATTTATTTTGTATTTACTGATTATTTGCATATTTTTCCCCTAGTAGAATGTAAGCTCATTGAGAGTAGGAATTGTTTGGATTTTACCTTTATTTCCTAACACATAGTAGGTGCTCAACAGATGCCCTTTGAATTGAATTGCTGTTAGGAAGAAAAATCGTGCTTCAGACATTTATTAGCTATGTGTTCCTCGGTAAGTCATTTGCCCATTTGCCTCCTCTGTTAAAGGTGGGGGGCGGGAATAAGAATATTTGTAGCACTTACCTCAGAGGATTGCTATGAGAATAAAACAAGATAATGAATGTAAATAGAAAGTATTTTGGAAATCCATCAAATAAATGTCAGTTATTATTATTATTAATCATTATTATGTGTTACTTTTAAAAAGAATCTAAGTTGGTTACATTTAGGGGACTTTAAACAATGATTTAAGCTAAGAACATTTTTTTGGCTCTGGCCTCAGAGCACTTTATTTGATTGTAAATTAGATAACATTTCTTCACTTGGAGCTCTGGCCCCTTGTTCTAAGACAAGAAAACAAATATCAGAAGCCATGCTGGCCTGAGCTATTTTGTTTTCCATAAATGACAGCTTCCATTTTTAGGGCTGCCAGTTAAAGATGGTCTCCTGCTTGCTAACACATTCTTAGCCAATGATCCCAGAAATCGTTATGAAATTTTCCTATAAACTCTTTAATCATCAGCCAGGTATTTGGTATTCTAGCCCTCGCTTTACCACTAGCTAGCTGTGTGACTTTGAGTAAGTTCCTTCAGCTCTCTGGGTCTTGGGTTCTTTATATGTAAAAGGAAAGAGTGGATTCATACCAGTATTTCCCAATTCAAACCATACTGTCACTAGAGAAAATCTGAAATCTGTACTTTTGACTGCTCTGCCCTCAGTAACCACTCCTTGGAGATGGGGTTTGGGAACTAAAGAAAAGGAGGGAGCTGAGAGTGACAAGAGCAGGGTATAGGGAAGAGAAAGAAGGAAGGCGCAGATTTTTAAAGAATAAGTTTTTAGTGTTATCATTTGTCTTTACATCACCTAGATTTCCCTTGGATCTCTCCCTCTTTCCACACCCAGAAAATCATTCTTTATGACAAAGATTAAAAAAAAGAAAAAATTAAGTGAAACTGATTGATACATAAAAACCCCTGACAAAATAAACCATGTTCTGCACCCATAGGCTCCCCACCCCCCACACCTCCACTTCTTCAAAAAAAATTGGAAACATCTCATATCTCTTCTTTGGGGCCAAACTTGTTCTTTATATTTTTGCCACATTTTTAAAGCTTTTGTGTGGTAGTTGTTGCTTTCCTTTACATTGCTGTATTCACTGTGTATGTAGTTTTCTTGATTCTACTTATTTCATTGTGCATCTGTTCAAGTAAATCTCTTCATGCTTCTTTGTAGGAAGAGTTAGTTTTTAAAATTGAAGGATTTTAGGAAGTAGGGACCTTTGGTTTGAATGAATGAACAAAAAAACATGTATCAAACACCTATTAAAATATGGCAAACTGTGCCAGGTGCTTGGGAATACAAATACAAAAGTATCTGTCCCTGCCCTCAAGGAACTTATATTCTAATAGAGGGAGACAACATACATAGGGGAATGGTGGGCAGGGAATTATTATCTTGGCAGTTCCCCGAGAAGGTAGTTGACTGTTATGCTCTTAACTGTAGCAACAATAGTATTAACTTGATTATTGTAAGATGTGGAAAGGGTATTTGGAGGTAGCATACATGTGCAGAAATAGGCTTGATGGCAAGATGATCTTGGGCGGGTGAATGTGAAGCATGGTGTGAAGCCAACTAGATATCACAGGTTAGGTCAATTTGCACTCATTCCCTGCCGGTGAACCTTAATGGGGGTTTTGGGGGTTCGGGGTGGGGAGCCAGTTATAAAGCCTACTGGGTTAACTCACCCAGAAAAGGGGATATGGACTCTGATCTGGAAGAGGGTGTTGTACCAGGTGGGCAGCGGCTGGCATTAGAACATGGATAGAAAGATATCACAAGAGGTGTGTTTAGATATGTGGGGGGTAGATGGTAGTAAAGGCTGTAAAAATTTACAGTGGTTTGGGAGTTGTGGCCTATATATTTTTGCAGGTCTTTTCCAGCTCAAGAATCCTATGAGCCTTTCTCTTTCCTCCCCCCTCCCCCAACTCTTCCATTAAAGTTTTATTCTCTTTCTTTAAGGCTATTCAATTAGGGATTTAATAAGACTGCTCTGCCTAAGGTTTTATAGATTTATTTTTGTTGCCTTTATTTAAACCCCTCTCCTTCTGATCAAGCCTAGGCATAGATTGATCCCTAAGGCCAGATTGTTTTTTTCTAATTCACTTACAGCCATGTATTTCCATGAATCCAGAGCATTCTTTATCACCCTATTATTTCTGCATAACTGCCTCATTTCTTTCTTTTTTGACCTGGTGATCAAAGCCACCACAATGTAGGCCCAACCTGCAGTTCCTTAAGAAACCCTTGCAATTTCCCTATACCTATGCAATTTTCCCTATACCGTGTCCATGCCATTCTCTATTTAGAATGATCTTTCCACTCTCTATTTAAATCTATTTAAATCCTGCTCATCTTTTCAAGCTCCAGTTCAAATGTAACTTTCCCCATGAAACGTTCATTGTTTTTCTCAACTGGAAACGATCCCTCCATTTTTGAACTCTCCTCATACTTTCTTTGCACCACCCATGAGACACTTAGTTATTTGTGTGCATCTCTTTCCCAACAGAGCATACACTCTTGGAGCACAGGAGCCAAGTGTTATTCCTTTTTTTGCCTCTTACAATTTCTAACTAATGTCTTAAACATAATTGGCACTCCATAAATGATTACTGGATGAAGAAATGAATGGATAAGTGAAGCTGATTATCTGAGAAACATATAATCTAGACTAGGAACATGAATCAGACAAGCGGGAAACTGTATTCCAGACCAGATAAGGGAATTTCCAATTAGGGTGAGGCCTCTTGGGTTTTTTAATTCCCTCCAAAATTTTCAACTTTTTTTGGTAATATAATTAGAATTTCCTCCATTGCTTCATGATTGCCTAATTAGATGACTTTTTCATTGAAGGAACAATATATCTGGCACATAAGGTCCAGCTATGTGTAATACTTAAAAATATATCTTTGACTAAGAAACCATTCAATGTTTAAGGCCCTGAAGGAATATGGTTGGGCTCCCACAAAGAATCTGTTTTGATTGAGAACTACCTACCAGATCATGTGTGAGGAAGCAGCAGTTTCTTGGGTTTGCCAACTTCTGTGCGTTATTAATAGTTTTCACACAAAAACGCTAAACTAAACATACTCCTATTTAAGAAAAGTGAGTATTTTCTATTGGTTCCAGCTGCCCTAATCCCTTTTACATAACCCAAGGTGATTTTCACGTCTGTCTGTAGTTTGATTTGCCCTGGTTCCTTTGGTTATTTTGTTTTCAATGCAGATGTCTAATAAAGCCATTGATTCTATAGCTGGCTTCTATTTAAAAAAAAAATTTATTTATCTTTAAATGGATCTGAAATCTGTCCTCCTGTAACTTCCACTATCTAGGCTAGTTTTTTCCTAGAACCACCCAAATGGTTAATTTAAATCCTCTTCCATCTGACGACTCTTCAAAAATTTCATTCAGTCAGATGTAATTCTTGACCCAAATTTAATAGACATTTGTGGCTACTCTTTGAATGAATAATTTTTGTTTTGTTTTTGAGAGCAGGTCTATCTTGTGTAGCCTGGAAGTGGAGCAAGTTGATCCCAAAGAGAGCTTTGATCTGCTCTGTTTCCAATCTGGGTCAGATCTCCCCTCCTTAGACAACCTGCTGCCCCCTAATTCTGGGGGCTCACTATATTGGTGTCAGACTTAGTGCAGACATCTGATCAGCTTAGTCTACTGTAGCTCAGAACTTGTAAGTTCAATCAATAAGTGAATCCACAATAATAAAGAACCTACAGAACTCAGATTAAAATAAGTAATTTGGCAATTCTTCCTTGTAGAGGTGAGAGCTCATGCTATGGAAATCAAAGACTGATATTACTAAGGAAAAGAAAGGAAAAGGAAAGGAAAAGAAAGGAAGAGAAGAGAGATGTAGATAGAAGCTTGGGAAATGCCTACATTTAGCAAGCAGGAAGGCAAAAAGAAGTCAGAAAAAAAAAATAGGAATATGGTCAGAAGTGGGTTTTGGAGTGATCAGAGAAATAGAACTAGGAAAGGGAAGAGGGGTAGAAGCCAAGAAAAGAAACAGAATGAAAAAGGAAGAACTGTTCTATAGTGTCCAATGCTACAGAGAGGTCAAGAAGGATAAAGACTGAAAGAAGTCCATTAGCTATGGCAATTATGAGGTCACTAGGGACTCTGGAGAGGTCATTTCCAGCAGACTAGTGGAGACAGAAGTAAGATTGTTTAGAGTGGGTAGAGATGAGGATGTCTATTATGTGACACTTAAATATAAATAACTCTAGAAATTTGGCAGCAAAGAGTTAAAAGTTGAATTGTGATGGTGTTTTTCTCCTAAATGAATGTTTATAAAACACACAGACAGTTACTATGGTTTAAAAAACTGTTATTTAAAGAGACACATACTTTATTATTCTCCTCAGAATTTCCAGGAGGGAAGCTGATGTTAACTGCACTTCCCAGGTGGAGATACTGAAGCACTAGGAAGTGAAGTGTTTTGTTCCAGGTAACACAAGAGATACTGAAGCACTAGGAAGTGAAGTGTCTTGTTCCAGACAACACAAGGCAGGATGATAAAGCACTAGGAATTGAAGTATTTTGTTCCAGGTAACACAAGAGATACTGAAGCACTAGGAAGTGAAGTGTCTTGTTCCAGATAACACAAGAGAATGATGAAGCCAAAATTTGAATCTAAAAAATCTTGAGTACTTATCTCAGTACAACTTTTAAACCAAATGCCCACTCTCTGGTTTATTTGGCTAGCTAAGAATGTAGATGAGCTCACAGAAGCAGCTAAGCAATGACAACAACAATAGCTAACATTTATTAAGTACTTACTGTGTACAGTGAGAAGCAGTGTGACATAGTAGATAGAATTCTGGCTTTGAAATAAGTTTTAAAAGTTACCAAGTTTTCTTCTAGATTTTACCTCTGTATCTCAGGTACCCAGGTCTTGTTAAGACCTTTATCAGCTCTTAATTAAGGCTTTCTTTCACTCTAACGTCTCTCTTCTCTAATCTATCTTTCACCCGACTGTCAAAATAACATTCGTAAAGCACTGATCCGATAATGCCACACCCTTTATTGATAAGCTCTGTGGCTCCCTGTTACTTCTAGAATCAAATATAATGTCTTCTATTGGGCATTTGAGGCCCTTCACAATCTTGCTCCAACCTACCCTTCCAGGATTATTATATGTTACTCCACTTTATGCACTATATGGTTCAGCCATACTGACCTTCTTGCTTTTCCTTACACATGGCTCCACCTCCAAGTCTTTGCAGTGGTGGACCCCAATGCCTGGGATGTCTTTCTTCATCACTTTTGTCCTTTAGAATCCCGAACTTCGTTCAAAGTCCAGTTCAGGAACTACCTCTTAGTGAACCCTTTCTTGATTCCTTTAGCTGCCAGTATTTTTCTTGGGATTCCAAGTTTTGATAGGTAAACCTTTGCCTTATTTTCCCCAGAAATAGGCTTCCATATTACTCTGGGCCATCATTTCTAAACCTGCATCTGAGCCATCGTTCTTGTCTATTTTTGTCTCTATACTCAGCACCTAGCACACATAGTTCCTGACTCATGGTAAGGGCTTGTTGATTGGTTGATTAAAATATGACCTCTAATGCTCACCAGCAGTGTGGCTACGGGCAAGTTACATATAACCTATCTGAGTCTCAGGAAACCCTTTGTGATTGTAAGCTAGAGAAAGTTTAGGATTTGCTTTGGTGGTGGGGAATCCTTATGCAATCACAGATTTTTGACCTGTTGATGTTTATGCAATGTTCTGTGCTAGGCACTGGAGAGATACAAAGTCCATAGTAATTGATTTTCCAAGAATTTAAAGATACTTACTTCCTCTATCCACGGCCAATCATTGTTTTGTTTGGGATTTTTTGGCCAGCGGCGAGGACAGTGGAATAAATTCTAGATGAGCAGGCATGGATGCAAAGCTCACATATGACAGAATAGTAAAGTTCCTTGACAAGGGGTAAATGTGGAAATAGAGACAGATTAGGAATCAGAAGATCTCAATTCTGAAAGCAGCTATGTGCCTTTGGGCAAGTCATTTAGCCTCTAAGCCTCAGTTTCCTTATCCATAAAATGGGAACAGTAGAACTTGCTCTGCCTGCCTCCCAAAGTTGCCATGAGGGCCAAATAAGTTAATATTTATGGAAGCATTTTATAAACTCCAAAACTCTATATAAAAAGGAAAGAATTAATAAAGTTTCTATCTTTATTTTCCCTACTTCTTTAAAGGTAAGGAAAGCTACTAAAAGTAGGAAAAGTGGCAAAACTTATGAGGGAACGATTATTATAGAAAGGGAAACCACCATTCAAGGTCAAGAAGAAATGGGGCAGTAGCAACCAAGTTTCAGGCTTAGAACTAAAATTAGACATTAGAATGAAAATGGTTACAAATATTGTATTTGACCCAGCAAAAACTGGGTTATATACCCAGCTCTACTAGGGCTCCATATTGCTTTGGGCCACCATTTCCAAACCTGCATTTGAGCAATCATTCTTGTCTCATTTCATATATTCAGCACCTAGCATAGTTCCTGACCCATAGTAACTGCTTGTTGATTGGTTGATTCCAAATACTAGCAGCTAGAAGAAGCAAGAAAGGTTTCATTAAGAGGTAGTTCTTGAGCTGAACTTTGAAAGAAGCTGGGGGATTCTAAAAAGCGAAAATGATGAAGAAAGACATCCCAGGCATTGGGGTCCACCACTGCAAAGGTTTGGAGGTGGAGCCATGTGTGAGGAATAGCAACAAGGTATATTAGGAAGACAGAATTTATGATTTCAAAGAGAATCTCATATGTGCCTAAAAGGTCCGGAACCGCAGGATATAAGGAATTCTCTAGGCAGAAGGCAGGAGAACTAAAGCATGTATTTACACTCCACAGTAACAAGCCCACAAACCAGCGTCCCCATTTTGATATTTTCATCCAAAGCTTCCAGGCCCAATAAGTCCGCCTCACAAGGGTAACCAGGAGGCCACAGAGAAGCGAGATGGTATAAGGCAAAATCGTATACATGCTTCCCCTCTACGGTAAGAAGATTACCCACTAGCCTCCAGTCAGCTCTGCTTCCCGCAGCTCAGCTTCGGCTGTAAGCATCCCTGGCTCTAACTGGAAAAGAGAGAATCTTCAAGCTGTCCTCTCCCCTCTTATAGAGTTTTTGACATCATCAAGCGCCACCTGAACGACCAGGGCCGATTGGTTCTTGACTTGGCCCCTCCCCCTAGCGTAGATCAGGTTAACACACCTCCCCTCAGCCAGCCCCATGACTCATCACACAGGAAGTTCTCTGATTCCCGGCCCGGTTGCTGGGCCCCCCCGCCCCGGAAGAGCAAGCCCCAGTGTCCAGGGAAGCTCAATGAGGTAAGCTGAGTCATTCAAAGCAAACAAAGTCCATTCTGGTTACACAAGGTCATCTCAAAGAGATCAAAGAAAGAGAAAAAGGACCTATATACGATATGAATAGCAGCTCTTTTTGTGTGAGGGCAAAAAAACTTGAAGCAAAGGGGGTACACACCTATTGGAGAATGACTGAATAAATTATGGTACGCCAATGCAAGGGAATACCCTTGTGCTAGAAGAATGATGAGGGGGCCAGTTTCAGAGAAATGCTGGAGGGCTTACTTGTATGAAGTCAAGAAGAATAAAGTCAGCAAAAGCAGAACATTTTATACATTTATTCACACACACGTATATACACAATATTTGATGTACATATGAAGCATATGGCATCCAGAAAACAGGGTACCTACGATAAAATTTAACAGCCTACTTTTAAATAGTAAGGATAATAAGCATAACAAATATTAGATATTGTTCTATTCAATGTACTATGCAAACGCTTGTAAAACACATGTTGGTTCTTTGATTTCAAGCCAGAGAAATTTTGGGGGAAGGAACTGAATCTTATAAAGACTGCTACAGTTCTGTTATGAAAACAGCTTAACATTAAAAAAAAAAATCTATTTTCCTCACTCCTCCACAAAGTGGAGCTGTATGTTCACATTTTTCCTTTTTGCTCTGAGGATCAGAGTACACTTTAGAAGCAAACCAATGCAACAACAACAAAACAAACAAAAAGACAAAAAACCCCTCCAAACCCAAACTCAACAAAACCCCATACCCCAAATCAATATACACCTCAAACTCAAGGAAAACCATCCTACTTTTGGCTTTAAGACAGCTCAGTTTTGTCAAGCTTAAAGCTGTAGCCTCTAACGAGATTTCGAATATTACTACCCAGTCCATTTTTTTTCTTTTTAATTTCCTAAATTTGCTCGTGTTGTTGCAGTGCAAATATACATCTGCAATCCTGCAATTAACGAGCTGCTGACCTTCGGGAAGGGTCTCCGCAGCACCATTTTTTTTTTTTTTTTTTTGCAAAACGCAGTCCAGGAAAGTGGGCAAATTAAATTCGTTTCTCCCCACCCAGTAAACCCAGCTTCAGCTCTCTCCCCTCCCCCCACCTCGTCCCCTACTCCGCCCCGGGACTGCCACCCCCCACCCCCCGCCCCGCCCCTTTATCTGGTTGCTTTGGAGAACAAGGACGGCTTGAGAAATGGCCGCGTCTTTCATTCATTGGTCAGCAATGCCGCGGATGCCGACCAATCCCGTGGATTCTAGTTCTCCATGGCGACGGGAAACGCTAACAGAGCTGCCAGTGTACCAATTGCAGAAACAGTTGGAGGGCGGAGATGGCAAAAAAGAACTACCGGACCTGCGTGCGGATGGGCAACTGGAACGAAGATATTTTCCTGGAGGAGGTATCGGCTGGGGGTGGGGTGGGGTGGGGTGCGGGGTAGTGTTGCTGGCTTCCCCCCGGAGCGTGTTCGAACTGGTCTGCCACTGAGAGTGCCCTCTTTCCCTTTCGCCACCCACCTCCTCTTTCACCCCCTCAGTTCTTATAAACTGATCTTTTACAAACTCTATCTAGCCCACCGCTCGCAACCTATCCTCTAGTCTTCCCCCGCCCCAGCCTCTTGACTAGGATCTCCATCTCGCATATTGGTCTCTAGTTCCTCCTACTCATTCCCTCCGCCCCCACCCCCTACTCCCACCCCATTCTTTCCCTGATGCTCATTCCTTCCTTAGACCCTCTACGCTGATTTCCCTCAGAATCTCCTCAGTTTCTCCAAAGTGGTCTTCCACTGACTGCCCCCATCCTTCTTCCTATTGATTTCCAAACACATTTTTTAAATGACTCCCCCTCCCCAGAACAGATCTTCAGGTCGTCTAGCCCCTTCATATTGGTCACCCACCAACTTACTCAGCTCCTCCCTACAAAAGAGCTGGAATTTGAACCCGGCTTTTCCTGGTTTTGAGGCTAGGTGACATTTATTTATACAGCGCCTACCATGTGTCAAGTACCGCCCTAAACACTAAGAAAACTTAGAACTAGGGAGATGCTATCATCTCCATTTTACAGTTGAGTTGGTTGATACAACCAGAGGTTAAATGACTCTCCCAGAGTCACACACATGGTAAGTGTCAGAGGCTAGATTTGAACTCAGGTCTTTCTGACTGTAGGTCCAGTGCTCCATACACACTGTGCCACCAAGCAGCCTCTATTAAAAAAAACAAACAAAAAAACAAAAAAAACAACAGATTTGGTATGAAGAACCTAAGAAATGTTTGAAACTGAAAAATTGTAAAGTCTTATGTAAATATGTGATATAATTCATATCACAAAAGAAACAATCACCTTAGAAAAGTGCAGTGAGCAACTGGAAGGTGGCTCAATAAATTTAAAATTAATTTAAACAAATTTTTAGAATAAATTTATGGCCTAAAGTGATGCCTGATATTGCCCAATCTAACCATTGTCAAACCCAGTCAATCACTTAATTGACAAGTATTTAAGAACCTACTATATGTAGATGCTAATTAGTAAAACTCAATCACTTTCTACTTGTTATAGCCACTGTCCAAGTAAAATTTCTAAAAACAGTCACATTTGTAAATACTGTTAAGTTCTTTAAATTGAATTTTCTTCCTCCCCCCCCCACCCCTTTTTCTCTTCCATTTAACCAGGAAATGATGAAAGATTTTTTGGAAAAAAGAGATAAGGGACAGCTCCTTATACAGAGAAATAGAATACTTATTGCAAATCTCTTAAAACAGGTAATTTTAAATTCTGTTATGTCTTTTTTCTCTTTGGAAGAAAACAAAGATTATTATTTTATCTTATTGCTATTGCACAACTTCATACATTTTAATTTGCATTGCAATAATATTTCAGCCAGAGCAATAATTGTTTAGATGGAAATGCAAATAATGAACCCGGAGTTGGAGGATGTTAGCTCTCAACAGGCTGAACAATGATGTGTCTGAATGAATGAGAATGAATTAGTATGAAAAGAGGTGACCAAACAGATTGTACCATGTTTTCTATAAAAAAATCTATCTGTCAGCACACATTTAAGCGGCTCCAGTGTGCCAGGCAAAGCACTACGGCAGGTTCTGAGGATGAAAGACAAAAATGAAACAATCCCTGCTCTTCAGGAGCTTTTTTTTTTTAAAGAAGATTTTTGATTCAAGGTCTTTGTTCTTATTTATTCCTTATTTAATCTTTGTGTTCTTATGGGATTAAAGCTTTTAAAGTATTGAATTTGAATTGATTCTTCTAATCAGTTTATTTATTGCCTTGTAGATTTTGAACCCTCACCCCCCCTTTTTTTGTCTTGTGTCTTCCTCTTAGAAGTATCACTTACTAAGGGAAGTAATAAGGTTAGAAATAATTGTTCCATGGTAGAAGTTGCCCTGTATTATAAATCCTATGGTACAACTTTACTCCTTGTCCCTTCCTCCCCCATATGATTTTCTTTCACACTTGCTATGCAATCTCCTCTCTGAGTCTATGATCTCCCGCACCCTTCTAGATGCTGGGTGCTTCAGGAGCTCTGATTTCCTTCCTCCTTAGGCAGGTTGCTGTCCATGGAGGCACAATAATCTCTCAGAGGAATTGCTCTTGTGTACAAACTCTCTAAATTAGACCCCCTCTAAGGTCTTCATCTCCCAATACAGAATATAGCCTTTTCCTGGGAGAATTCTTTACTGGGACCCCTTCTTATCATTTAGTCTAAATCACCCCAATCTGGTGGGTGTGAGGTGGCACCTCAGAGTGTTTTATTTTGCATTTACCTAATTATTAGTGATTTAGAGTATTTCCTCATATGGCTATTGATAACTCAGATTTCTTCCTTTGAAAACTGCCTATTCTTCATATAACTTGACCATTTATTAATTGAAGAATGGTTCTTATTCTTATAAATTTGACTCAATTCCATATATATGTATATATGTGTGCACTAATTTATGATTTTTTCAAATATTAGTCACAAAAGGGAAGAGAGATACAAGATCATATTAGAAGGGATGGTAGGATCTAGTGAAGGTTTTTTAAGGAAGGCAAAGACTTGGGCATGTCTGTAGACAGCAAGAAAGGAACCAGTAGATAGGGAGAGGAAAATGGAAAGATCATAGATTTTATTAAGAACATATGTAGAGGGGCTGGCTTTATTAAGGAGAAGGGCCACCTCTTTATGAGAGAGCAAAGAAGATAGTGAGGAAAAATATCAGAGAGATGTCAGATAAAGTGAGTATGAGAATGGGAAGATCTTGGTGAATGGTCTTGATTTTCTCTATAATGTATGAGGTGAGGTTCTCAGCTAAGAGAATGAGGGAGTTTGTACTGGGAACTCATGAGGAGCAAAGAAAGTTTAAAACAGCTGCTATATTAGAGAATTAGTTAGGAAGGAACAGAATTGCCTTGCTGTAGTGAATGTCCAGTTGAGATTGGATAACATAAATTGGTAGTGCATCTAGTCACTGGAGTTGCTTGCTCCAGCTCTGTTCAATAGCACATGAGCAGGAGTAAAAGAGGCAGATGTTAAGAGTAATCTAGGGTCAGGGACTGGCAAGGTCTGATTGATGACATGACAAGGGAGTAAAGGATTCAAGAATTGAGGATGGTGTAAAGTTGAACTGGTTCATTAAGATTTGATGGGGGAAAGAGTGTAGCTAGAGCAAAGTGATAGCCTGTAAGAATTGAGGAGTCTAGAGGTCATTGTAAGAATGAAGGATAGTTTTGGGAAAAGTGTAAGGTAAAAGGAGAGGAAATAATAGATGATTATGGTCAAATGGAAGACTTTTGAAGTTCTTTAACATGGGAGTGGAACACTTGTGGGTGAAGACAAGGTCAAGAATATGAATAGATTGAGGAAGTAGGAAGTTTGGGGAAATTGAGGGAATTTCAACACATATGTTGAAGTCTCCTATTATGAGGGAAGGGGTTAGGATAGGTAGGGAAACTATGAGCTCAGCAATGTATTCATTGAAAAAGGAAGGAAAATGTCTTGAGGGGGGGTCAATAGATTACAGCTACCAAGTTTTAGATTAAATCATAAATTTAGAAAGAGTGATTCCTCAAGGGAGGAGAGTTGCTGAGTGGTGGCAAGTGAAAAGAAACTCTGTAAGTAGCCATAGGGAACAAAGAGTATTCCGACTTCTCAACTGGAATGAATGAGTTGGGGGTGGGGTATGATAGAAGGTACAACCAGTACTAGAAAGGATGGCCAAGGATGCAGTCTAGTTCTCTGTGAGTGGTAGACAATGAATGGAAAGAATATTTGTTAATTATAGAGTAATAGTTCCAGGGGGTACAGTGGAAAGGGTGGGTAGATCTAGAATGAGACATCATTAGTGAGGAGGAGAGGGAGGATTGAGGTTGTCTTGTTAGCAAGCGTTTATTAAGTACCTATTATGCACCAGTCACTAGGCTAAGCTTTGGGGATACAGAGAAAGTAAAAAAAAGAAAACCAAAAAACCAAACAAAAACACAGTCCTTGCTCTCTAGGAGTTCATAGTCTAATGGGAAAGACATCATGCAAACAGCTATGTATCACAAGAGATATACAGGATAAATTGGAGATAATCCCAGAGAGAAGGCACTAAGATTAAGAAGGACCAGGAGATGTGAATAAGAACAAGGTAAATGGGGACAGAGAAGGAAATTAGTTCTTTGGTAGTCAGGGTTTCAGTATTACTGAGAGGGAGGAGAGTAGGAAGCGGCAAGAACATGCCAAACACTGATTGAAGATTTGTCCCAGGCGGTGTCTGGAGAAAGCTCTGCTGATCAAGACAGGTGAAGTTTCAAGGTCTTGTCTTGGCCAGGCAGCTCCTTGGAGGTATTGCAGTATTGTTGAAAGGGAAAGGGGGGGGTGCCTATGGAAGTCGGGCATGCTAGAAGTATGGTATATATTTTTAATATCATATGTTTTTGCTAGTGGCGGAGTGGGGTTTTATTTCTCTTGCTTTTTTTAAATATTACAGACAAAGATTTCTGCTACTAAAGATGGATTAATTCATTATGGAGATAGCGTATTGGTTATTAATCCTGACTGTGAAGATCCTCATGGTGGCCAAACTGTATTTGGCAGACTGGCATTGTCAGTGACCCCAGAAGAAATGAAAGCACACATGAGTAATGACATAGAGGTGCCCTGTGAAGTGACTGCTATGCATGGTACCAGCCCAGTTGGCAGAAACACATTTATCATTTTAAGGTAGAAACACTTGATTACTTTATCTTGGAAATAAGCATCAGTTTTAAGCTGTATCCTAAAGATGTTCTAAAGGGTGGAGGTGGCTTTGATGAAAGATAATGGGAAATATGAACATGTAAAACATTTTTTGTTATTGAACATCATTTGGATTCTGTGTGCCTTCCAGTAAGTACCTTCATTTTTAAAAGGTGGGTCTGATTCCTATCAAGCACTCTGTCCAAAATGTCATAGTTCATTGGTCACATGGTGAAAGTAGACAGTACATGGAACAGATTCTGGGGCCCTTATTCTTGGAAAGGCATAGCTCCAGTGGACCATTTGTAATTACCTGCCACTACAACAAATGACTATTTGGGTAAATGAAGGTAGGAGTAGAGCTGAGAACTACTTAAGAGTCAGGTGAAGAAGGTCTGGAGAACGAGGCAATAGAAGACAAGTGCTTTTAAAAATAATAGCATGATGCATATGGAAATTGAGGCAATGCCAGTGGAAGCTAGCAAATCCAAGAAACCCCTATAACCATTTACGAATGTCTTTTTACCCCGTTTAGATTTAGTTTGTATACACTGGCCAAAAAGGACTTCGTTCTCATGTTTTACCAGGAGTTCATAATCTGAAGTCCATCACTTTTTTTAATGCTTTGATGATTCTATTTCAACATAATTGATTTCCTTCAAAATTTTTATGTATTTTATTTTATGCATTAAAAAACCTGCATTGTTCTGAGAAGGGGTCCATAGGTTTCAATAGATTACCAAAGGCATCCATGACACAAAAAGGTTAAGAACTCCTGCTTTAGACCTACAAACCCCAATTCTTGTTCTATGTGTGAGAGAGGTAGGCTGTCTTGAGGACATAAAAATATTGTTTATTTGTCCCTGTGCTTTTCTAATTTTTAGAATAACTTAGCCAGTATGTGAAAGGAAGCAAGGGATATGGAGCAACTCTTCTTTAGCTGATAAATGAGAATTCTTTCAAAGTGACCTCATTTGTAATAAAGCTATCTCTTTTTGCAGATAATATGATGATATACTTAGAAAATCATAAAGATTCAACTAAAAAGCTAGTTGAAATAATAAATAATTTTAACAAAGTAACAGGATGGAAAGTAAACCCAAATAAATCATCAATATTTCTATATATCACCAACAAAACCCTGCAAGAAGAGATAGTAAGAGATACCCCATTTAAAATAATTATAAACAATATAAAATACCCAGGTGCATACTTGCTAAAACAAACCCAGGAATGACATGAACATAATTGTAAAACATTTTTATACAAATAAAGTCAGATTTAAATAATTGAAGAAATATTAATTGTTCATGGGTAGGCAGAGCCAGTATAATAAAAATGGCAATTCTACCTAAATTAATCTATTTATTCAATGCCATCTCAATTAAATTGCCAAAAAATTATTTCATTGAGTTAGGAAAAATAGCAAAATTTAGCTGGAAGAACAAAAGGTCAAGAATTTCAAAGGAATGAATAAAAAATGTAAAGGAAGGTGATTTAGCAGTGCCAGATCTTAAACTATATTATAAGGCAGTGATTATCAAAACTAGGACTGGTGAAGAAACAGAAAAGTAGATCAGTGGAACAGATTTGATATATAATACACAGTAGCAAATGAGTGTAGTAACTTTGTGTTTGGCAAGTGTAAAGATTTAAATTTGGGGGGGTAAGAATTCATTATTTGGTTAAAAAAATTGTTGGGAAAGCTGGAAAGCAGTTTGCCAGAAATTGGGTATAGACCAGTATCTTATACCATTTACCAAGATAGGTCAAAATGACCTAGATAAAAAGGGAGATAACACAAAGAAATTAGAAGAACAAGGAACGCATTACCTGTCAGACTTAAGGATAGGGGAACAATTTATGAATAAACATGAGATAGAGAGCATCGTGAGGTAGAAAATGGGTAATTTTGATTGAATTAAAAAGGTTTTGTACAAATAAAACCAACGTAGTAAAGATTAGAAGGAAAGCAGAAAACTGGAAAAGAATTTTTATAGTCTTTCAGATAAAGGTCCCATTTCTCAAATATATAGAGAACTTTGTCTAATTTGTAAGAATATGAATCATTCCCCAATTGATTAATGGTCAAAGGATATAAACAGGAAGTATTGTGATGAAATCAAAACTGTATATATATTCATACAAAAAAATGTTCTAAATCACTATTGATTAGAGAAATGCAAATTAAAATAACTTTGAGATATCATCTTATACCTACCTGATTGGCTAAGATGATAAAAGAGGAAAGTGACAAATGTTGGAGAGGATGTGGAAAAATTGGGACACTAATTCATTATTGGTGGAATTGTGAACTGATCCAACTATTTTGGAAGCAATCTGGAATTATGCCCAAAGAGTTATAAAACTGTATATACCCTTTGACCCAGCAGTACCACTGTTAGATTTGTTCCCCAAGATGATTAGGGAGAAAGGAAACGAACTTAGATGTTTTAGTGGTGGCAAAAAACTGAAAACTGACAGAATGCCCTTTAGTTGGGGAATGGCTAAACGAGTTGTGATATATGATTGTGATGGAATACTACTATGCTACAAGAAATTATGAGCTGGTTGATTTTAGAAAAACATAGAAAGACTTGAATGAAATAATGAAAAGTGAAATGAGCAGAACCAAGAGAATGTCATACACAGTAACAGAAATGTTGTCATAAGAACAACTTTACCATAGAAGAAGGGAAGTGTTGGATTTGGGGTTAAGAGGACTTGCGTTTGAATCCCTCTTCTGTTTACTGTGTAAGCTTGGGAAAGTCATTTAACCTCTTTGGGCCTCAATTTCTTCATTTTTAAAATGTAGTAGACCAGTGATGTCAAATTCAAATAGAATGGATTCCTGTGGGCCATGCACTGACTTTGAAAACCACAAATTAGCATTTTGGGGGGTATCTTTGTTTATTTTGTTAAATATTACCGTATCAATTTTTATCTTGTTTTGCTTTGTTTGGGAATGTTGAAGGCCACATGTTGCCCACTGGCCACAAGTTGGTCACTTCTTGATCAGATAATCTCTAAGGTCCTATCCAAATCTGCATTTGTTTACTATTCTATAATTTTAAGAAAACCATCTTAGTTAAAAAATGTAGACAGTTTTCAGGGGTGGGAGCTTATGTTTCAAATTAGATATTTTGTGAAAAGAAGAGCACAGCTTCCTAAATATTCTCGTCCTTTAGAAAAGAGGTTTAGGAATATTTTGGACAGGATGAATAAAATATTTTTTTGGTTTTTTTTTGTGGGGAGGGATATGGCTGTAGTTATAACAAATTAAACTATTCTATGTAATCCATTTGATAAATTATAGGTTTTTGATAATAACATTTGTGGTTGATTTTTAATTAAGTAGATTTGGTCATTTATAGCTAAAATTGATATTTTATGTTTTACATAATTTTGTCAAAATAGGTGTTTTTTTCTCATAGGAGGTATGGTTAGTGTTGGGGTAAAGCTTAACTGTAAGAGAACTGAATTAAATTTAAATTTTCTGTCTTCTACCTTTCTTACCTGTTTTTTTTTTTTACTTTTTCTTTTAATAGGAGAACAAAGAATTGCTCTGATAGAAATTTTGTGACACAGTTTCATCTAAAGATTTCAAATGTGTATTCCTAGAAAGACAGTGCTAGAAAGAATGTTGCTTATAGGACAAAAAAAAGCTAAAGACAGTTTTTCATATCTAGTTATCTCGTTCAAGTAAGACAAATTAATATGTGACCATGAGAGTTGGATACATTGTAGATCATACCTTTTCTTCAACTCCAGCTTATGTAAAACTCGAATATGGCATATAACCACGTGCATAGTAAGAAAAAAAAACATGAACACGAGGATATCAAAGAGGACAGTGATAGTAAAAAGGGAATAAAATAAGGTTATATGAATGGAAGGAAATTTTAAACATACATTATTTATAGGGGTTAAATTAAAAAATTTCACTGATATTTTTATTTCAACACATCATCTAATATTCTAGCATACTCCCAATTGAATACCCTATAATATAATAAGATCATAGGATAATAGAGCCAGGGCTGGAAGGAACTCTGGAGACCATTTAGTCCTATACCTTCATTTTACAACTGACAAAAATAAGGCCCAGAGAAGTTAAAATGATGCTAATCTTATGTAATTGCTTTTCAGTGTAAATTTATTTCAGTTGTTTTTCAGTCGTGTCTGATTTTTTGTGACCCCATTTGGGGTTTTCTTGGCAAAGATATGAGAGTGGTTTGCCATTTCATTCTCCAGCTCATTTTACAGATGAGGAAACTAAGACAAACAGGGTGACTTGCTGAGGGTCACACAGTAAATGTATTTTTTGCAATTCAAAGGGATTTCATTTTAAGTGGAGCCTACATTCAGGGGTATCTTAGGTTATACTTTGTGTGGTATATTAAGGAAAAGTAAGGATGGATACAGACATATTGATTTATAAAGATGTAAAATCTAGCACAAAAGCTAATATTTTGTTGTCTCTTTTTTGATAGCTTAGATGGAAATGCACAGGGCAAACCCATCAGATATGGACAGAATTTTGGTCTTGCAACAACAGCTGGCTTTGATGATAAGATGGTATGTAATCAGAATGTATACTTAGGTTTATGCTGATGGTTCCCAAGTCCCCATACAGCTTCAAAGAACCTAGAGAAAGACCTAAAGTGTGTTGAGAGGATTTACAGGAGAATATTGGCGAGAGTCTCATGGGATTGGATGGTGTGGATTTTTTTCTAGCTGTTCATTTCGAAGTAGTGTCCCCCTTGATAAGAGCAGGGATGTAGTGAGGAGATGTAAATACTGATAGAGAATCCGTATTTTAGGATGGCCTAACGAACAGAAAACTGAATAGAGAATCAAGCGTTCTATTAGTGGCTTCAATACATTTTGACACTAGTTTAGGTGCATTCTGTTCATCTTTCTCTTCTAGCTTTGTAGGATACAATAATGTACCCTTAAAACTACGTTGGAGAAAGAAGCATTTATTTTAACAACCAATGTATCATAATGGAAAGAGCACTTCATGGAGTCATAAGACTTGAGTTTGAGTTCCAGCCTTGCCAAATTACAAATTGTGTGACTCTGGACAAATCACTTAGACTCCCTGAGCTTGTTTCTTCATCTTTAAAATGGGGGACAATAATGAAATTATCAAAGGGTTGTTGTACAATGTGAAACACTAAACAAATCCCAGGTCTTTTATTTGTCTCCTGTGGAGTAGGGAAGGAGCCAGTTTCTCTATGGAAGACATACCTATGTGAGTTTGTGCCTTCCCAGCCTCCGCTGGTTCAGAATCAGGTCAATTGTTTTTGAAAGCCAGTGTTTGAAATTGGTTTGGCTGAGGGTTAGGGCAAAGTTGTCATTGCTAATCAAGGAAGGTAATTAAATCAACTTCCTCATAATCAACAAGGACTCACGGATTGGCACCTTGCCAACAGGCTTCCTGACTACCCTGGCCCACCCAGGTTCGGAGCCTCTGCCCTTTCTGTGTGTGTGTGTGTGTGTGTGTGTGTGGTACCACCCTAGAAGCCTATAAGCTCACTGATGGCAGGCATTGCCTCTTCTTTTTTTAATCTTTGCATCCCCAGAATTCATCAGAATGCCTTACACATATGTAGTAAGCATAAAAGTCTATTCAACTCAACTAATTGAATTGAGTAGATTTGATCATAATCCACATTTCCTGACACAGAAAGCTGTCGTGGTATGACTCCAATGTGATCTTATCTTCCTGAGCAATTGGCAGTGTCCACTGTATGGGTGGATTGGTAGATGTGCTGTCTGTCATGCTGAAACATTACATCAGCATCACCAGGGATGAGGTCTTTGATGGAAGTAATTCATCCCACTTGTTTCCAGTATAATAGAACTAGGCTGATGCTCAGCATGATGTACTTGGATAAATTGGGGAATGGTGGTGGGTAGAAATAACAGGAATAACTGGAATTACTTTTACTAGTGAGATGAAGTGAGAAAGCTGTAAGTACCAAAGATGTGAATTTCTTTAAAAGTACTTTGAAGGTAGTATGGTACATTGGAAATAACACAGGTCTAGAGTCACAGAGTCTGGGTTCAAACACCACCTCTGATACTTCCTACCTGTGTGACCTTGGGTAAGTCACTTAACTTTCCCAATCTTCAATTTTCTCATCTGTAATATGAAGGATTTGGGCTAGATGGCCTCTGAAGTCCCTTCCAGTGCTAGAACCAATGATACCATGAAGAATAGCTTCAAATGATACAGCACGGCTGCCTGTTCAGAAAATCTGGAGATAGATAGGTTGGCTAGAGATGTATCATCCATTTGTTCAACAACATTGATTGTAAGCCTGACATGTTCACAACACGACAAGGAATGACTGAAGAGAAGTAACATATTTTTACCCTCAAAGAGTTTACAGTCTAGAAACATTACATCTTGGCTCTCACTCCACTTTCTCCCTGTTCTTTTTCAGTTATATTTAGGAAGTAACCATAAGACAATGGTGCAGTCAGCAAAGCAGTCTTTGCTTCAGGACGTTTATCTAACGGATGAGTTCTCCTATTTGACTTGCTGGCAAGCTATTTACGTTGATCCTCAGCTGCGCATTGAATATGAAGGCTTTCCAGTTCCTGTAAGAATGATTTTTCCCCCCAGGAGGGTGGTGGTAGTGGTATGGAACTGTGATTTCCCAGGATCAAAAAATTTGAGAGTTAGAACTGTGATGGCCATCTAGTCCAGCTCATACATAAATGGAACCCCCACCATAATATGCTGGACAAGTGGTTGTCCCACTTTCACCTAAAGACCTCCAATTAGAGCAAAACTACCATCTCCTGAGACATCTTATTCCACATAGGGGCATCTCTGATTGTTAGGAAGATTTTTTTTTTCTGATGACAAGCTTAAATTTGCCTTTTCCAGGTTCAACGTATGACTCCTGGTTCTTTAGAGTCAGACTACCTAATCCATCCTTCACATGTCAGCCTTTCAAATACTTGAAAAGAGTTACTATGTGCTTGCAGAGTTTTTTCTTCTTTGGACTACACATGGCAAGTTCCTTCAACTGAACCTTTTATGTCATAGACTCAAGGCCCTTTACTATCATGGCTGCCCTTTTCTGTACATTCTCCAGCCTGTATCCTTCTTAAACTGTAGTTCCCCAAAACTGAACACAATTCTCCAGATAATGTCTGATGAGGACAGAGGACAATGGAACTATCACCTCCTTATTTCTGAAAATTTTCTCCTCTTAATATAGCTTGGGCTTATAATAGCTTTATTGGCTATCACCTCCTGTTGGCCCACATTGAGTTTGCGGCCCACATTGAGTTTGCAGCCCACTAAAGCTGCCAGATTTTTTACAGAACAATTGCTATCTAACCATGCTTTCTTCAAATTGTACCTGAGAAGGAATTTTTTTTTGTACCCATGTTCAAGCCTTCATTTTTTTACCCCTATTGGGATTCATCTTAGTAGATTCACCCCAGTGTTCCTCATCACATTTACCACCCAGATACCTTCTACCACCCTTGCCTTCTTCACACCTGTCTTGGCCTTACTTTCAGCCAAGTCAAAACCCCCTACCTGCACAAGCTATCTCATCTATTCTATCCCATCTCTTCCTGAAGACTGCTCCTTCTATAATCCCAGCTCACTCATGTATCTTTAATCTCTTCCTGTACTGCCCACAAACATGTCCAGGTCTCCTCCATTCCCCCAAACCTCACTTGGTCCTTCCATCCCCGATATCATCTCACATCACCTCTGCCCCTTGTGGCTACAAAGTTGCCTCCATTTCTTCACCTGTTATTCTCCTCTTAACTCTCTATAATCTGGCTTCAACCTTGTCATTCCTCCCAAAACTGCTGTTTCTATTGTTACCAATGTTTTTTTTAAAAATAAGTCTTCTATTTCTTACATCATTATAGTTATTTCAAGTATGCTTCCCTTACTTTTTCTCAAAGAGCCATCCCACATAACAAATAGTATTTTTAAAGAAGAAAAACATCAACACTACTGGTGGATACATTGGAAAAGGATTAAAAACATTCTATAAGTGACATCTGTTGACCTCCTACCTCCATGAGGGGGTAGTTTCATGATATCGTTTCATATCTCTTCATTTGAGTCCTGCTTGATCTTTTAAACTTTATTACATTCACTTTCGATTTTTTGGTGTGTAGTTCTTTCCATTTATATCATTATATTTATTGTATTTTTTATTTCCTTGGCTCTGTTTATTTCACTTTGCATCAGTTCATATTTTCAGTTCCCATAGATCTTTTTATTCATCACATGCATAATTTCTTGTAATAAAATAATATTCCATTACATTCTTATATCACAATTTGTTTAGCTATCCCCCACTTGATAGGCATTGATTTGTTTTCAATTCTTTGCTGTCACAAAAAAGTGCTGCCATAAATATTTTGCTGTATATGGGGACTTCCTTCTTATAGATGGTTCCTTTGGGGTATAAGCCTAGTAATAAAGTTTCTAGTTCAAAAAGTATGAACATCTTTGTCAATTTATTAGCATAATTCTAAATTGCTTTCCAAAATGGTTGTACCATTTCACAGCTCTACCAACAGAATATAAGTATGTCTATCCTTCCACAACCCCTCCAACATTGATGACTGTCATTTTCAGGGTGAATTTTGCCAATTTACAGAGTGTGAGGTAAAACCTCAGGGTTGTTTTGATTTGTATTTCTTTTATTATTAGTAATTTGGAACATTCTTTTATGTAGTTGTATATACTTTGCAAAAACTCCTTTGAGAACTGTTTGTTCATATCTTTTGACTACTACTCTATTAGGAATGGCTATTAGTCTTATGTGTATTTATGAGTTGTTTATATATCTTGGATAACAAACCCTTATTAGAGAATCTTAATAGAAAGTTTTTTCCCCCATTCAACCACTTCCCTTCTTATAATAGGTACATCTGTGCAGAACCTTTTCAGTTTCACGTAATCAAAGTTGTCTCTTTTGTTTTTTGTAATTGTCTTTATCTCTTGTTGGGTTAAGAATATATCTCCTAGCTGTACCTGTAAGAGGTATATGATATGCTTCTTTTCTAATTTTTAGATAGTATAATCTTTAATATTGAGGTTGCATATCCACATAGAATGTATTGTGGAAGACGGTATAAGATGTTTGTCTAAGTCTTAATTTCTGTTAGATGGCTTTCTAGTTTTCCCAGAAGTTTTCAAAATAAACTCACAAAAATAAACAGCATATCTACATAATAATAATAAAACCCAAGAAGTAATAATAGAGAGATTCCATTTCAAAAAAACCCCAACTTTTTATGTTAGAAGGCAGAGAATGTTTTTGTCTTTCTTTGTATCCTCAATGCTTGCTTAGTATGATATCTGCCACATAGTAGGTGCTTAATAAATGCTCGTGGACTGCTGAATGACAAACTATATGCCAGGCATCATGCTAAGAGCTGGGGATACAAAGAAAGGCACAGAGTTTGGTGTTCTCATTATCTTTTTACTTATTTTAGGTATTTAGCTCTGTGTTAATCATTTTTGTGCTGGTATTTCCATGGTAAAGGTCATTCATTATCCTCTGTAATGAAAACACAAATAAGAATTAATTTGGGAAACTTTGGGTCTAAAAACTCCCTCAAGCCAATGCAGATTGTGAACATCTCTGTTACATGTCATAAGAGAGACCTGTCTGAGGCCCTGAGAGGCTGAGCAGCTTGCCCTGGGTTCCATGGTTCATACCCATAAGGGCAGGTCTTGAACCCAGGTCATAGAATTGTAAATTTAGAGATGGAGGGGGATAGGATCTTAGAGGTCACAGCCTGCCCCCCTCATTTTACAGATGAGTCAAGCCCGGGGAACTCAGAGCCTTGCACAAGCTCACACAGGTAGCAAGTAGCAAAGCTCAGATTTGAACTCAGCTCCTTTTGCTAGAGTTGATGCTCATTCCACCACAACTATGGTCTTTTTGACTTGATCCACTGTCATCCTGTCTCCTAAGGGTGTTGTCATTGTGTTAATGTAGGACCCACATCATAATGCTGGTGACTTGTTTATGGTACTCTAAGACCTCCAGATTTTTTTCATATGAAATAATGTGATCCACCTTCCCTTTTCAACCACAGGTATGTGTACACGTGTACGTGTGCACACGTGTGCACGCACGCACGTGCATACACACACACACACACACACACACACACACACACACACACACACACCCATCTTGTTTTGGGCAATTCCTGAAAATGAAACTTGTTTTTTCTAATTCTGTGCACCAAGCCTAATCTCTAATGTTGTGCCCTGACTGATCTTTAAGCTTTGCATAAATTCAGTCAGAAACAATTCGGACCTGTTTAGCTTTGGCTGTTATCATCTTAGTCACAAAGTCATAGAACTTTCAGGGAGAAAGTGGCTTAGAGATCATCCAGCCCAACTGGTTTACTTTAGGTTTTCTAACATTAGGGTTCACTTTAGTTGGGGCCTGTATATTGTTCATTTTCTACAATAGGAAGAATCTCTCATGCCCATAACTTAGTATTGAAGAAAAAGATAGCAATGCTGTACTCTGTGTTTTAGGTACAAGTATGTCAGAAACAATTTTTATTAATTTAACATTATTCTAAATCCAAGCCATATCTTAGAGAGAGAAATATCCAAACTAGCGTAGTCTTCCTCCTCCCCTTCTTTCCCCATCCTCCCTCATGCTCTTAGACATCTCTCAGTCCCAAGGCACTTTGAAGTAACACTTGTAAGAAGCTTGAGTAAGGGAAACAGTAATATGTTAGAATAAAGTTTTAGGTTAACATTCCAGAACAATGGTCACTACTCAGTTCCTTCTTTTCTCCACAAGGACTGAAAGGAAGGGCCTCCTCCCAGCATTCAGTATCATAATCCTTTCTGAATAACAGAAGGGCACTTCACTTGGCTGGGTCACTGACCAGTGGCTTCTGGGAAAGGGGAAGATAGAGATCTCTGTAACACAAGAGATTCTCTGTGTTTAGGAGTTTGGTTGTCACCCACCAAGTATTTCTTGTGACTTTAGCCTTTTTTTCCACCCACTTTCCTAAAAGGAAGAATCCAGAAAAGGTTTTAGGTTGGAGAAAAATATTACTTCTTAATATTTTCAGTTGCACTGAAAAGGAAGTTTTAATATGCTTCCACAATAGGTAAGCCTTAAGGAGTGACCTGAAGTTCAGAGACATTATGTATCTTATGGCATCTGTGGTCAGACAGCCAGTAAGTGTCAGAATAGGAATTTAAACTCAGGTCTTTCTTACTCTAAATTGATCACTCTATCAAGTGAAGTCAAATCAACAAGCATTTATTAAGTACCTACTTGTGCCAGATGCTGCGCTAAGCTTCTGGGGATACAGAGAAAGGTAAAAAGCAGTCCCTACTTTCAAGGAGTTCAGTCTAATGGGAGACACAAGAGGCAAACAAGCCACATTCAAATAAATTATAGAAGGAGGAAATTGGAGATAATCTCAGAGGGTTGGCATCAGAATTCATTAAAGGAGATTAGGAAAAGCTTCTGGTAGAAGATGAGGTTTTAGCTGAAAAAGGTCAGGGTATCCAGGAGCCAGGAGGGAGAGAATTCCAGGCATAGGGTCATACAGTGAAAATGCCCAGGGGATGGAGTGTCTTATGTAAGGAGCAGCAAAGGAGGCCAGTGTCAGTCACTGAACACATGGCAGGTAGAAAAGTCTAAGAAGCCTGGAAAGACAGGAGAGGGCCCAATTATGAAGGACTTTAAAAGACAAACAGATGATTTTATATTTGATCCTAGAGGTGGTAGGGAGGGATTTGGATTTATTAAATGGGGAGATGACAAGATCAGAGCTGTACTTTAGTAAGATCACTTTGACTGCTGAGAGGATGGACTGGAGTGAGCAGGGACTTGAAAACTAACCAGCTGGCCACTGTAATAGTCCAGGCATGAGATGTTAAGGGGCTGCACTAGGGTGGTGGCAGTGTCAGAGGAGATATGGGGATGTATGTGAGATGTACAGGGCTGATAAAAAAAGGGGTGGGGTGGGGTAATGAGAGAGAGTGAAGAGTGAAGACCAACACTAAGCCTGTTATTCTGGGTGACTGGGGGGATGGTGATGTCTTCAATAGTAATGGGGAAGTTAGGAAGAGAGGAGGGTTTTGTGGGAAAGATAATGAGTTCAGTTTTGGGGATGCTGATTGTAAGTTTAAATGCCTGAAGGGTATTAGGTTTGAGATGTCCAATATGTAGTTGGAGACACCAGACATCGAGGTCAGAAGAGAGGGTAGGGATGGAGATATAGATCTGCAAATCACCTGAATAGAGATAATTAAATCCAGGGGACCTGATGAGAACACCAAATGAACAACATAGAAGGATATCTACTGTAGACAAGTGGACTTGACCTAAATCCAGCAAAGATAGTGAGAAAGAGGAGTCAGATGGAAGGAGAACCAGGAGAGAACAGTGACCCAAAAACCTAGAGAAAAGACAGCATTGAGGAGAAGAGGGTGATCAACAGTGTCAAAGGTTGCAGAGAGGTCAAGAAGAATGAGGACTGAGAAAAGGCCATTGGATTTGGCACTTAACAGAACATTCAGTAACTAGAATGGAGCAGTTTTCATTGAATGATAAGGCCAGAAGCTAAACTTCAGAGGGTTTTCCTAAACCCTCTGAGTGAAGGGAGAGGAAATGGAGGCACCAATTGTACCTTCTCAAGATATTGAACCAAAAGAGAGATACAGGATGATAGCTGGGATAAAAGGATCAAGTGAAGGTTTTTTGAGGATGGAGAAAGCATAGGTATGTTTGTTGGCAGTAGGGAAGCAGCCAGAAAAAAGAGATAGATTGAAAATCAGTGAAAGCGTAGGGATAAGAAGAGAGGGCAATATGCTGGAGAAGATGGGATGGAATGGATCTCTTGTGAATGTAGATACCATGCTACTTTCTTTCCTATTGCCTAGAATTACCTGAAAGTTAAAAAAAAATACTGATTCCTAAAGGACCATAATAAAACTTTAATGTCCTTTTGCACATAGAAATGTTGATACTGTGCTCGCAACCTATCACAATAAATATTGTTTGAATAATGATGGCCTCATTTATATAGTTAATTAATAACAATAAATGTCACACAGGGGCCTGATTTACCAAGGGTTCTTTAATTAGTACTTAAATAACACTTTATTTTATTTTTCCAGGCAAATACCAAGATCATTATCAAGCACTGCCATACGAACCGAGCACTAGCAGCTAACAGGAAATATTCTCTAAGGTACTCTTTTTTTTCAATATTGCATTTTTTTAAATCAAGATGTCAAAAGTGTTTAACAAACATTCATCTAAGGTGCTCTTGATGCTGAAAAATGATTAACAAACAAAAGTAGAATATAAGCTCCTTGAGGCCAGCAACTCTTTTTCCCCCTTTTTTTTCCCATTTTTATTTAATTTATTTAATATATTTAGTTTTCAGCATTGATTTTCACAAGAGTTTGAGTTATGAATTTTCTCCCCATTTCTACCCTCCTGCCCACTCCGAGATGGTGTATATTCTGGTTGCCCCGTTCCCCAGTCAGCCCTCCCATCTGTCACCCCACTCCCCTCCCATCCCCCTTTCCCTTCTCTTGTAGGGGAAGACAAATTTCTACACCCCATTGCCTGTGTATCTTATTTCCTAGTTGCATGCAAAAACTTTTTTTTTTGTTTTTGAACATCTGTTTTTAAAACTTTGAGTTCCAAATTCTTTCCCCTCTTCCCTCCCCGCCCACCCTCCCTAAGAAGGAAAGCAATTCAACATAGGCCATATGCGTATCATTATGTAAAACTCTTCCACAATACTCATGTTGTGAAAGATTAACTATGTTTTGCTCCTTCCTAACCTATCCCCCTTTATTGAATTTTCTCCCTTGACCCTGTCCCTTTAAAGTGTTTGTTTTTGATTACCTCCTCCCCCTGCCCTCCCTTCTATTGTCCCCCCTTTATACCCAATTGAGTGTGTATGCTATTCCCTCCTCAGGTCAAATCTGATGAGAGCAAAATTCACTCATTCTTCCTCACTTACCCCCTCTTCCCTTCCTACAGAACCGCTTTTTCTTGCCACTTTTATGCAAGATAATTTACCCCATTTTATCTCTCCCTTTCTCCCTCTCTCAATATATTCCTCTCTTATCCCTTAGTTTGATTTTATGTTTTTAGATATCATCCCTTCATATTCAACTCACCCTGTGCCCTCTGTCTATATGTGTGTGTATATATATATATATATATATATGTATATACTTACATAGACACACACATATGTATATATATATACATATATATATGCGTATTCCTTTCAGCTACTATGATACTGAGGTCTAATGAATCATACACATCATCTTTCCATGTAGGAATGTAAACAAAACAGTTCGACTTTAGTAAGTCCCTTATGATTTCTCTTTCTTGTTTACCTTTTCGTATTTGTCTTGATTCTTGTGTTTGAAAGTCATATTTTCTATTCAGCTCTGGTCTTTTCACTGAGAAAGCTCAAAAGTCCTCTATTTTATTGAAAATCCATATTTTGCCTTGGAGTATGACACTCAGTTTTGCTGGGTAGGTAATTCTTGGTTTTAATCCTAGCTCCATTGACCTGCAGAATATCATATTCCAAGCTCTTTGATCCATTAATATGGAAACTTCTAGATCCTGTGTTATCCTGATTGTTTTTCCGCAATACTCAAATTGTTTCTTTCTGGCTGCTTGCAGTATTTTCTCCTTGACCTCGGAGCTCTGGAATTTGGCAACAATATTCTTAGGAGTTTTCTCTTTGGGATCTTTTTGAGGAGGCGATCTGTGGATTCTTTCAATTTCTATTTTACCCTCTGGCTCTAGAATATCAGGGCAGTTCTTGCAAGATGATATCTAGGCTCTTTTTTTGATCATGACTTTCAGGTAGTCTAATAATTTTGAAATTCTCTCTCCTGGATCTATTTTCCAGGTCAGTGGTTTTTCCAATGAGATATTTGACATTGTCTTCCACATTTTCATTCTTTTGGTTCTGTTTTATAATATCTTGATTTCTCATAAAGTCACTAGCTTCCACTTGCTCCAATCTCATTTTTAAGGTAGCATTTTCTTCAGTAGTCTTTTGGACCTCCTTTTCCATTTGACTAACTCTGCCTTTCAAGGCATTCTTCTCCTTATAGGTTTTTTGGAGCTCTTTAGTCATTTGAGTTAGTCTATTTTTTAAGGTGTTGTTTTCTTCAGTATTTTTTTGGGTCTCCTTTAGCAAGTTGTTGACTTGTTTTTCATGGTTTTCTCTCATCATTCTCATTTCTCGTCCTAATTTTTCCTCTACTTCTCTAACTTGCTTTTCCAAATCCTTTTTGAGCTCTTCCATAGCCTGAGACCAGTTCATGTTTTTCTTGGAGGCTTTTGATGTAGGCTCTTTGACTTTGTTGACTTCTTCTGGCTGTATGTTTTGGTCTTCTTTGTCACCAAAGAAAGATTCCAAAGTCTGAGACTGAATCTGAGTGGGTTTTTGCTGCCTGGCCGTGTTCCCAGCCAACTTACTTGACCCTTGAGTTTTTCAGCAGGGTATGACTGCTTGTAGAGTAAAGAGGACTTTGTTCCAAGCTTGAGGGGATGCGCTGTTGATTTCAGAGCTATTTCTATACAGCCAACTGTGCCACACCAGCACTCCTCCTTCCCCAAGAACCGCCAACCTGGACCTGACACAAATCTTAAGCAGGCTGTGCACTCCTGCTCTGATCTGCCACTTAATTCCTCCCACCAGGTGGGCCTGGGGCCAGAAGTAACTGCAGCTGTAGTTCTGTAGCTGCCCCACCTCTGTTGCCCCTGGGGTGGTGGCTGAATGTGAACTCTTTTCACTCTGTCCCCCGCAGCTTTTCCCACTAACCCTCTCCGTTGTCTTTGGTGTTTGTGGGTTGAGAAGTCTGGTAACTGCCACAGCTCACTGATTCAGGGCTCTAGGGCCTGTTCCGCCCGGCTCCTGGTCTGGTTGATCCTGCTGCCGCCCATGCTGAGCTCTGCTCCCTACATGATAGACCTCATCCAGCGACCATCCAGGCTGTCCTGGGCTGGATACCTGCTTCCCTCTGCTATTTTGTGGGTTCTGCAGTTCTAGAATTTGTTCAGAGTAATTTTTTACAGGCTTTTGGAGGGACCTGGCGGGGAGCTCACGCAAGTCCCTGCTTTTCAGCTGACATCTTAGCTCTGCCCCCGAGGCCAGCAACTCTTTACTTCTATTTTTGTGGCCTCAGTATACCTAGCACTATGCATGGCACTTAGCAAGTGATTAATAAATGTTTGTTGAATTGGTTTAATTGAATAGATGTAACCCCCCACCTAACACTGTTAAATTAATTCAATGAAAACCTAGTGTCTGGGAAAATGACTTGGCAAAGGAACAGTTACTATCCCATAAAGGTTTTTAAAAATTGACGGGGCCAAATCATAATCAAGCAGGTTTTGATAGTTTTATGGTAGGGTTTGAATATGATATCTAATGATACTATTGCAAAGCTTTGTTGGTCAGGGTCATTTAGGAGTATGCTCTTAGTGTATTAATGGGATATGGTAAAAAGTTCATTAATGATGGGATATCATTGCACAAGACGTTAATGAAATGAAAATTTTTTACTATAAGACATTCCCTGATATTTACCATAGGATATCATAGGATATTTCCTGAAATCTGATATAATCCCATCCAATTCTTTTCTTGGTATCTGAACAGTTATTTTAAACCTACCTGAGAATCTAGGACCTCACAAAACTTTCTATTAATGGGCTTTTATGGTATTTTATAGAAATATATATATGTATATATATATACATATGTGTACATAGATCTATATCACATAATGCAAGTGAATTCAGAGTTGAGTTGATTTTTGAGTTAAAAACTCAAATTTCTAATATTATTTTCTTTTGGTCTGGACCTGTGATTTCATCAAGGTTGTGAGCTTATAATCTTTGAGAGTCACCTGGGGGCACTGAGGGGTTAAGTCATTTGTCCATGGTCCTAAAGCTAGTATGCCTCAGAGACAGGACTTCCAATTTCCAAGGCTTACCCTCTATGTACTAGTCTATATTATCTTTCAGATTTATAACAGTAACCTACATTTATGTAGTCCTTTACAGATTCCAAAGCATTTTAGGTACATTTTCTGATTTGATCTTTACAACTTTCCTATGTTTATGAGGTAGATAGTGTAAGTAATAATATGCCCATTTTAAAAATGAGAACGTGGAGGCTCAAATAAGTGAAATGACTTCTAAGGCAGTAAGTGGCAGAGTGGGCACTCACCAGTCCACCTCCGTCCATGGCAGCTTATGTCTAAACATTCCTTTTGACTCACTGTTAAATGTTCAAGCTTAATTTTTGTTTGACTAGGTGGTTTTCTTGCTTTTCTTTCCTCAGAACATATTTTGGAAAGGAATGTGAAGTTGTCTGTCACACACACCTAGATGCTCGCAGATCTGAAAAACCATTGAACCACTGGGTTTTATGTACTGGGGATCCAAGTGGCCATTCATCTATTTTGTTGGACAGACCCAACGCTTCATCAGAGAAGACCATTCCAGAACAGCAAGTAGTGAGCACAGATGCACTATAATCTGTTAGCCAAAAAGTCTCTCTGACCTATGCTTTTAAAAAATAGAATTATAATTTTTAATGAAATTAATCTTCTTGCCTTATGGAAATAGATTTTTAAAAAATGAGTCATAAAAGCTCTTTGAAAGGTATGTGGAATGATATGAGTTTCTACTATCTTTATAATGTCAGACTTGTTGGTAAGGATTGATGACCATATTTTCATTCTTCTTTGAATGGATTCTTTTTAGACTGTTAGCTCCTAGCGGATAAGAACCATGACCTTTTATGTTAACTGTAACCTGTGCTGTATACATTTAGATATTTAATAAATGTTATTTGAAGATGACCAATTGGTTATTCTTGAGTAATAATGGAAATCAGAAACATTACAGAAATCTCAAGATTTAATTTTGCCTTGTAAGACTGTATGTGACAACTCCTTTCAAAATATCTCTGCCAATACCCTTTAAGGATATATATCAACATAATAGAAACTGCTGCAGTTGAAGTGCTTGGCAGGGTAGAGGACATCCACTTTATTTTTCTTTTCTGGTCTCTTCTGTACAATTGAAACATTGGTGAGGTGTCTAGAAATTTCTGTTGCCCGCCTTGATTTAACCTGCTCAAAAGATTTATTTGCACATTCCCTAAGAGGAAAGTACCATTCCTTAGAGAGTAACTTCTTTGAGGCTTTGCAAGTTGCAAAAATCTTGCCATCATCTTCCTCTACCTGGTTCTTTGCCATTGTACATAATTGTCGTGTGAGAGAAATCCATCCATCCATGGGGAGTTAGTGGATTTCCAAAGATCATGAGTCATCTTACCCTGAGCTGCTGACCAGATTTATTTTCATAAGATGAGTGGGGCAGATTCTTGCCATAGTATCCTTGTTGTTTGTCTTTGCTATGTTAGGGAAAAGCAAACCTCCTGTTGTTAACTGTTCAATGACTCGTGAGTGCCTCTTTTTATTCCAGTATGGAAGCTGTATTAAGAGAATGGAAATGGATTTGCAGGTATGTGTTGACCAGTCTCTCAATAGCCAAGTTCATTCTTCCTCACCCTCCACTTCTGTCAGTTTTGTAGGTTCTTCCTCCACTACATTTCTCACACAGCCACCGCTGTTTCAGGGACTCCTTGTTGCCACCTGACTAGTACAACAACTTCCTAATTAGACTCCTGGCTTCCAGGCTCTGGCTCCCCCTTCTCCAATTTTTTCACACAAGAACATTTCTAAACTGACTTTAACATTTCTAATGTCAATGAATTTAATAACACATCTAAACTGATTTCTAGACAGATCTGACTGTTGCCTTCCTGTCTAAAAACTTTCTTTGGTTCTCCATTATTTCTAGAATAAAAACACAAGCCCCTCAGTTTGTAATTTAAATCTTTCACAGCCTGACCCCGATCTGGCTACTTTTTTTTCCAGTACATTTCACTATTCCCCTTATAATCTCAGTTCTAGTCAAACTGACTTCTTTGTGGTTCCTGTATCCTATCTCCTACTTCCAGACCCAATATCAGTTTTGAAGGGCCCGGGTACAGTTTTTTTGCTTCTCTGACTTCCTACCAGAAAATTTTTGATCTTCCTATCTAACAACATCTAGCTTGCTATCACCAACATCTGTTATGAGTACTGAGCTCACAAAGCTCAAAGGTTAGAAAAGTTTATTTGAAAGTCAGTGCAAACAAACTGAACCATCCTCATTCCATACTGCCAGTACACAAACCCTTCCCCAGAGGCCAGTACAACATTGGCACTTACTTGGTAGATCTCCCATTGCAACTGTCCCATGTGGCTTCTTAATAGAAGCAGCTGATGCATAGCCTGATGCTGGAGATCCATCTTGGCTTCTCTCAGAACCACCCCTGTTGTACTTTGTTGATGATCTCCACAGTCGTCGTTCTAGTGTTACCTCTACAGGCAAGGGTAGGATGGAAAGGTGGAAAAAATGTTCCCAGCATTTCTTCCTCTCTGCCATGGGATAAAGAGCATCTCTCATATCCATTCTGACTAGCTTGGATGCAGTGTCCATTAGAACTCATCCCTAAGTTTCTCTCATGTAATACGGATGGTGACGGTGCTGCTGCTTCTGGTGGTGGTGGGTGGTGTTGTGTGTGTATGCGTGTGTGTGTGTGTGTGTGTGTGTGTGTGTGTGTGAGAGAGAGAGAGAGAGAGAGAGAGAGAGAGAGAGAGAGAGAGAGAGAGAGAGAGAATGAGAGAGAGAGAGACAGGGTGTATTTAGAGGTTGAGTACCAGCCTCAGGCCCTCCCAATTTTCCTCCCAGCATTGTCTTTCTCCACTATGTGACTCCTTCCTGCTCCTTTTCTCCTAACCTCCTATGATTGATCTCACATGTGATACTGGGCTGCTTCTCACTGAACTAGAGGAGAGGAGGAGGGGGAGCCTGGAGGAGGGGGCACAAAACTAATTTAATTCTCCTCCCACCCAAATTCCAAAGTCCTGCTTAGTTTTAAAGTCACCTTAAAAAAGCTTGGAACTTCCCCATTGACTAATTTGATCTTGTAGTTCTCTAAAACAGCCACAAGATGTCAATATGTAAAATTTTAAATATCTTAAACCTAAAAATGAATTCGATTAGAATCAGATCTTTCTTTTCTTAAGCTTTTACTTAGTATTTAATTTTTCCCCAGTTACATGTAAAAACAATTTTTAACATTTGTTTTTAAAACTTTGAGTTCCAAACTCCATTCCTCCCCAACCCCCCGCCAGAGGGCAAACAATTTGATATAGGTTATACATGTGTAGTCATGCAAAACATATTCATAATAGTCATGTTGTGAAAGAAAACATAGACAAGAAAAAAACTCAAGAAAAATAAAGAAAGTAAAAAAAAAAGGATGCTTCAATCTGTATTCAGACACCATCAGTTCTTTCTCTGGGGATGGATAGCATTTTTCATCATAAGTCCTTCAGAGCTGTCTTGGATCATTGTATTGCTAAGAATAGCTAATTTATTCACAGCTGATCATCTTACAATATTGCTATTACTTTGTACACAGTACATTTCACTTTGCATCAGCCCATACATGTCTTTCCAAGTTTTCTGAGGGCATCTTGCTCATCATTTCATATAATACACTAGTATTCCATCATAATCACACACCACAACTTGTTCAGCCATTCCCCAGTTGATAGGCATTCCCTTAACTTCTAATTCTTAACCCCCAGGAAAGAGCATCCGTAAATATTTTTGTACATATAGGCCCTTTCCCTTTTTGTTTGTTATCTCTTTTGGGATACAGACCTAGTAGTGTTATTTTTTTTTAAATGGACACCTTTTTTTCTTGGTTTTTTATTTTTGGAGGGGGGAAGGCAGGGCAATTGGGATTAAGTGACTTGCCTAAGGTCACACAGCTAGTAAATGTGTCATGTGTCTGAGGCTGGATTTGAACTCAGGTCCTTCTGACTCCAGGGCTGGCGCGCTACTCACTGTGCCACCTAGCTGCCCCCCTAGTAGTGTTATTGCTAGGTCAAAGGGTATGCATGGTTTTATAGCTCTTTGGGCATAGTTCCAAATTGCTCTACAAAATGGTTGAATCAGTTTACAATTCCACCAACAGTGCATTAATGTCTCATTTTTCCCACATTCCCTCTAATATTTGTCATTTACCTTTTCTGTCCTATTAGCCAATATAATAGGTATGTGGTAGTACCTTAGAATTGTTTCAATTTTCATTTCTCCAATGAATGGTGAGTTAGAGTATTTTTTCATATGGCTATAGACAGCTTTGATTACTTCATCTGAAAACTGATCATATCTTTTGATCGTTTGTCAAATGAGGAATGACTCTTATTTTTATAAATTTTACTTAGTTCTCTATATATTTGAGAAACGAAGCCTTTATCAGAGAAACTTGCTTCAAAATTTTTACACAGTTATTATTGCTAACTTTATTTCCCTCCATCCTATTCCCCTTATTTATTCTATTCTCTCTCTCCTTTCACACCATCCCTCCTCAAAAGTGTTTTGCTTCTGACTACTCCTCCCCCAATTTGCCCTCTCTTCTATCAACCCTTGCCTTTTATCTGCTTCTCCTCCTACTTTCCTTTAGTGTAAGATAGATTTCTATACCCAATTGAATGTGTATGTTATTGCCTCTCTGAGCCAATTCTGATGAGAGTAAGGTTTGCTCACTTCCCCTCACCTCTCCCTTCTTCTCCTTCTCTGCAGAAGCTTTTTCTTGCCTCTTTTATGTGAGATAATTTACCCTATTCTACTTCTCCCCTTCTCTTCCAGTACATTCCTCTCTCACCCCTTAACTTTATTTTTCAGATATCATCCCTTCATATAGAATCAGAATTTTTGAACAAGGTAGAACTTTAAAGAAGACCTAATCCAGTTGTTTCATTTTATAAATCAATAAGCAGAGACTAAAGCAGGCCATATGATTTGGCCCAGATCACACAGATGAGTTGGTCTCAGAACTAGCACTAGAATCTAGATCCTCTTTAAATACCTACTCACCTAAATTTTTTTTTTACCAAGTTCAGAGTCCAAGAGTTTGGAACCTGACTTCTGGAGAGAAGTCCAGATTTTTAAAAGGATTTTTTAATGAGTTCATTTACAGAGGGCCACTTTTATAACATGGTGTTATCCATGGCAAAGACCTCCAAAACTGTGGCTCTAAAGCCAACGTTCTTAATCTAGGGTCCATGAATTTTTAAAAATATCTTGATAATTGTGTTTCAAATTGATTTGTTTCCTTTGCAATCTTAGATATTTTATTTTATTCATTTAAAGACAATTCTAGGAAGGAGTTCATAGGATTCACTGAGGGGGTCCATGACTCAAAAAATGTTATAAATTAGGCCCTTGATCTAAAACATTTCTAGCAGGCCCAATAAAAAAGAAAAAAATCATTTTAATGTTCCATTAAAGTTTTGCTCTGATATCCTGCTGTGCCATTATGACCCTAGGTTCTTAAAACTATTCTTTCAAAATTGAAGACCTGGTAGGATCCTAGTGAATAGGAAGAGCTTTGAGCACAGTATAGGTCTGGCAAAATTGTCCAAGGAGTGGTCTAAATAAACATGGAGAGGCTTATTTCTAGGAAGTGATGAATTTCTTTGGTTATAGCAGATCTGAATTAGTGGAAAGAGTACCCCAAAACAATGAAATTTTGAGTCTTTGAAGTTTTGAAGTTATATATTCACCTTAGATCATTTGGTATTCTGTATCCTTGGGCAAATCATATTTTTATAGGTAAGCATTTATTTATTTTGCGGTCTCAGTTTTCTTGTCATCTGATAATTCTTTTTATTTCTTCTGGGTTTTTTATTTTGCCTTGTTCATTTCTTATTTTATTAATTTTATTTTCCACCCTCTTCTTTTTAATCAGTTTGACAAAAAATCTCTCTTTTATTAGTCTTTTCAAAGAATAAGTTTTTAGTTTTCTTTATCAGTACTTTAATCTTTTTTGGTTCAGAATTTACCTGTTTCTCTAATTTTCAGGATTTTCTCTTCTTTTTTTCTTTCCTAATGGAAAAGCTGTTTATTCATTTCATTAATCCCCTTTTATTTTGTTAATATATGATTTTAGAAATATAACTTTTCCTTTGAATACTAGTTTAGGTACATCTAAGAAATTTTGTTTTGCTGTCTCATTATTATTATTGCCTTTTATATAGTTAGTACTCGTTTTTATGATTTCTTCTTTGACCCATCCATTATCTAGGATTTCACTATTACCTCTATTTAGAGCTGTGTCTTTTGCTTGTGCTTCCTGAATTGATTACTATTTTTACCTCATTGTGTTCTATAAAGGATATACTTAGTGTTTTTGTTTAAAAATATTTATTTGCAGTTTCTTTTTGCACTAGTACATGATCTATTTTTATAAAAGTGCTATATGATGCTCTGGTATATGTATACTCTTAAGTGGTCTCATTCTGAAGGCTCCATTAATTTTTAGCTCTAAAATCTATGACAGTTTGTTCAGTTCCATATTTTACCTTTTGTTTCTTTTACTGTTAGATTTGTATAGCTCTTAAAGAAGAATGTAAAGTCTCCTATTTTTATGTTACTGGGTCTTTTTGTAATTTATTTGATTTTTTTTCTCTATGAATTTAGATGCTATGCCATTTGGTGGATTTGTTGTATATTATTCCTTTAAGCAGAATGTAATTTCCTTGGTTATCTCTGTTAATATTGTGAATTGCTACTCCTGATTTTTTTGGGAACACCTGAGTAATAAATTTTGTTTCAGTGTGTAATTTTGATTCTCTATATATCTTAGCATTTTAGGTCTGTTTTTTGTAACCATCAGGTTGTGCATGTTTTACTTTCTTATCCATTCTGCCTTTCTCTTTCATTTCATTAGATTAATTAATCTATTCACATTTAACTTTATGAGTTAGTTTTTTTTTCTCTTTTTGAATTTTTAGTATTGATTTAATTTTTTCCCTTCCCTTTCAAGGTGGTGTTTTGTCCCTATGCTTAATTTTGCTTAAGCATCTTTGATATTGCCACAGGCTTTCTCCTTTCTCTCCTCTTTCACCGTCTCCATTTATCAACCCTTTCTTTAGTTTGTGAAGGCTTACTCTGTATTTTTTATTTCTTTCCCTCCTCTCTCTTTCTTTAGTTTTCTATCTCCCCAACTTTCCCCCTCTCAAGTGGCTAATTAAAAACTTCTCTTTCCCTGCCCCAAACTTCTTCCATTTAAACACTTATCCAAGAGTAGCAGTAAGAAAAGTGACTGAAGTATTCGGCCCTGTCTCAGGAGACAGGTCATTGAGGCAGGACAGTAGTGGGGAGGAGGAAAATTTTAGAGAGAGCTAGAAAATACTTGTTTCCCAAAGCACTGGCAGGTCTAGTGGTGGAGACAAAGACATATGCTGAGAAAGAATACAGAAAGTGTGTCCCCATTCCCACTGCCCAGTCCTCCACCTCCTATTCTCTCCTCTTCCAGGCTTGTTTTGTTTAGAGTTTGTCTCCCTGGAGACTTATTATTTTCTTCTGGCTCTTCCGTTCACTAACTGAGAGACTTTGGACAAGTCACTTCCCCTTTCTTGACCTCTTTCCTAATCTATTGAATTAGGGTTTAGTCCAGATGACTTCTAATGTTCCGTGCCTATGTGAGGAGGCTGTGGAATTGGCATGAAATATAAAGAGGCCTCAATAGTTAGTAGACCTCATTCTGAACCTTTTTGGTTTTTTCAAGTCTTTTTGATCTGTATATGTTTAAGGTTTATGTACCATGTTGAAAGGTGCTGTCTGAAGAGGCAGAGAGCTTTCTGGAGCCTGGAGGCTCCCTGCTTCCGGAAAACAATTCTTTTCTTTCCAGACTTTACTTTTGGACAGAGTCCTCCTTTCTTGGAAGGAAAGGAAAAAGGGTTGGCACATGACAACACTGCAGAGAGAATGGCTTGGCAGTGGATCAATAGACAAAGCAAGAAAACAAAATCAATATGAGAATGAGACTTACAAAATACCAGGGGCAGATATTTCTCTTGGGATTAGCCAAATCTATTGGGTTGCATGCTGACAGGTGAAAATAACCATTACCCAAAGTTTAATCTGACCCACATGGAATTGAGTTTGGTTTATTTTAAGTCAATTGAATATATATTTATTAAGCCTATACTGCATGGAAGGTTCTGCGAGAGCACAAAAATGAAGAAGACAGTCTCTGAGACTGGACTGGGACTGAGACTCTTGAGATGTGGACTGGGAATCTTAAGGGATAGAAAAGCTATGTATAAGCTACAATGTCAAATCAATAAGTATTTATTAAGTTTCTACAATGTTCCAGCAAGACATAATGCTAGTACAATACAATAGAAAGAAACAGCCCCTATTCTCTAGGACAGGGCTGTCCAAAATAAGGCCTGAGGGCTGCATGCAGCCCGCAGTGTGATTTTATGCAGCTCGCCTGTCGATTTTAATTTTTACGAGAGGAAAAGATAAAATAATAATTTTCATGGAATGCATGTTAGATTTTTTAATTCCATCACTAATAAATAATCTCATTGATGTTAATTTTTTTTGGTGTTTTTAAGCAGTATTACGGACAGAACATATCGCACGGAATTTTCACAATCAATCTGTGGGATGTGTTCCGTCTGTACGATGCAGACTAGTCAGTATGCACCTACCTTTATACTGTTGTGTTGTTGCTTTGTTGTTTTGTGTTTGCTTTTGAGCTTCCCACCAGTCGTATTGATGATTCGTGTTCCCCTCCTTTCTATTAGTGTACTGTATTTTTCATTCTGGGTACGGCCCTTAAATAATTATTTTAATGCGGCCTTAAAAGATCTTACAACTCATAAAAGTATGCTGAAAAGCAAGAGAGACTAGAGAAAAGTATACATAGGGAAAGGGGTGAGGGAATGGTAGAGAAAGTCCAGAGGTGGAGGAGTAGAGTCCAGAGAGGAATGAACACGTGTCTGCTCTGGGTACTTTTTTTTTAATGAAGGTTTTTGGAAGAATTACCCTGCAAGAGGCAGGGGCTGCAGGGGCAGAGTGGACTTCCTGTGTGAGAACTTCTTGGATGAAGCCATTGTGATATGAAAGAAAAAAATTCAGAGAGCCAAGAGTGGAGCCTGGAAAGGTATATTGAATGGTGCCAGCATATAAGAGGAAAAGAAAGGTGGTAAGATGTATTTTTCCAGAGTACAATCCACAAGACCCATTCATCCCTTTTTTTCCTTTTTTTTGGGGAACATTTATATTCCACTAAGATGGAAACAATGCCATTAATCACTACCATCAACAGGATAAGTGTTTGATGACAGTAATTTTTAATTTTTTTCTTTATAGTCCTGATTTACATTTATCCACCCATCTCTATCAGGCATTTCCTTGAGACTAATACTGTAAAATATCAGAATATCCTTAGAATCTGGCCCAACTTTCCACCCAATCTAGGAAGCCCCTCACCAACATTCCTGATGGATGGGTGGTTATCTAGCCTCTTCTTGAAGACCCTCAGTGATGGCCATTTGTTGTTGTGTTTGTCCCTCGTTCTTGAAGAGGACATCAGGGAAATGATGACATGACTTGCATTTGACTTTGATTTGAGTGAGGGAGGGCTGTGCAAGGTCACCAGCCTCACTTTCTCCTCCAGAGCCATCTGGGTCCAGTGACCAGATATTCACCAGGACTACTGGAGATGGCCCAGGATGCAGGAGATCCTGGCTCTTTTAGGCTGAAGTCTTTTCAGGTTCTCACTTTGAGTGAGGTAACGTCCATTCAGTGAATAGGCCTCTCCTAGCAGACAGTGAATGTGAATGCTAAACAGTAACTGTTTATCTTTTGGCCAGGAACCCTGTGGGTCTTCCCCTCCCAGTTTGATTTCTTTTTTTTTTATTTTTGAGTTTTTGATTAAAGGGGCCATCCCTTGATTAACTTCTTAAAGGTAGTCACTCACAACTTTCTTAGACAGCTAATTTCATATAATGACAGTGATCACTTTTAGTCTTGTGAGATGGCTGGATGAAGTTAAGAATAAAGGATTCATCCAATGAACAGAGGAGAATTAAGTGACCCACACAAGAAGGGAGCCTGAAGCTTTGACATCATAATCTCTGTGTAGTAACTAACCACATATAATTTTCTTCTCTCCTGTTGCAAAAGTAACCAGAGTTAAACCAGAGCTAGCTCCCTCACTCCCTGCTTTGGGAAGGTCTCAGCCACCTCCCAAGCTTACTTGCAAAAGTTTCCTTCCCTCTTCATCTCTGAGCTATGTTGTTGTTGGCTGACTGGAAAGAAGACCAAACATCTGCCAAACATCTGCTAATTTCTCCTGAAACGTGTTCCCAAATGGACAGGAAATTGCCCCACCCTGGGTACTGTCCTGCCAAGGTTCTCAAGCAGAGGCTTTGGTTGAGCTTGTATTGATCTGATCGAATTTCAAAAGTTCTTCAAATAGGTGCCTTCTGCCTTCTACCCCACTTATTCCTTTCTTCCTTCCCCCTGCCCCAACTAAGGGATGAAGAAAACCCTAGTTGAGATTACATAGATTTGTAGAGATTTCAAAATATTGGAAATCCTTTGGTATTCCCCCACTGATGCTATATGGTAGTAAAGCATGGAACACCATCATCTCTGAAGAAAATTGTATGGTAGGTACAGGTGGTATATTGCCATGGTATATTGCTGAAGAAGACCAGCATGTGAGAAATAGCCTAAAAAGCATCATCAAAGACATGTATTATCAGAAAAAGCAGTGGGCTGGTTATATAATGATCGTGAGGGATAAAGAGATAGACTTATAGGTTGCTGCAATAGTGACCCTCAAATATTAAAGCAATCAATTTGGATGGATTCTCCGTGGAAAGGTAAGGATAAGAATCACATGGACTGAGAACAGGATCTGGGGTTGGAAGGGGTCATCTAGTCAAGGTTGTGATGGAGCCAGCTCTTACCAGCTTACCATAACTGATCGTTAAATTTTCAGTATGAGCATTTTCGTGCAGTTGATGGCACAGTGGACAGAGTGCCGGGCCTGAAGTCAGAAAGACTCATCTTCCTGGGTTCAAATCTGGCCTCAGACACTTACTAGATGTGTAACCCTTGGCAAGTTACATAACCCTTTTTGCCTCAGTTTCCTCATCTGTAAAATGAGCTGGAGAAGGAAATGACAAACCACTCCGGTATCTTTGCCAAGAAAACCCCATGTGGGGTCATGAAGAGTCATACATGACTGAACAAACAACATGAGATTTCACCTGAGAAATCAAGGCTCAATTTATTGTTTTGTCAAAAATGACAGCGACAATGTTAATGGTGCAGATTAAACTTAAAAGTGTGTTATACGCACAGTTTTGGGAGCCAGTTGTTAAACATTTGCTAGCACATCTCTGCATCTAGTCCAATTGTTAAATCTTTCAGATGAGGTAACTAAGGCCTAGACTTGCTCTAGGTCACACAGACAGTAAAGAGCAGAACTAGAATTTGGATCCAGGTCCTGTGACTATGGATGCATACATGTCCAAAAAAGGACTCATTATCTTTCTTCCAGAACATAACAAAACAGAACTCATTAGCTTTCCTCCTCCAATCCACACCCTTTCCAAACTTCCTTATTTCAGCCAAGAGCATCATCATTGTCCTTCCAGTCCCCCAAGTTTATAGCCTCAGTGTTATCTCTGATTCCTCACTCTCATTCACCCTACATATCTACCGCATTGTCAAACTTGAAATTTCTACCTCTACAAAGCATCTCACATTTCTTCCCTTTTCTCTACTTACACAGACACTGCCCTAATTCAGGTCCTCAATACTTCTCATCGGGACTATTGCAACAATCTTCTAGCTGGTGTCTCTGCCTCAATTCTGTCTCCATTAGAATCCATTCAACGTATAGCCACCAAAGTAATCTTCCTAAAGCATATGTCTGACAATGTCACTCACTCCTCTACTCAATAAACTACCAGTGGATGCCTAATACCTCTGGGATTGAAAAACAAAAACAAAAAACAAAACTTCCCTGAGTATTTAAAGCCCTTCACAGTCTGTCACACTCGCCTAGCTTCCCAGCCTTATTATGCACTATTCTCCTTCCTGCACAGCTAAATAATGATACTAATAACAGCGAGCATTTATATATTGCTTATAATGAGCCAGGCACTGCTAAGTACTTTACTCATATTATCTGATCCTCACAACAACCAGGTAGGGGCTGTTCTTATCTCTCATTTTACAGTTGAGGAAACTGAGGCAAACAAGAGGTTAAGTGACTTTCTCCAGATAGCACAGGCAGTAAGTGTTTGGACTTGAAGGCAGATTTGAACTCAGATCTTCCTGACTCCAGCACTCTGAGGACTACTACAAATGAGGATGGCTGTTCCTCATACAGGACTGTCTAAGCCCCTCTCTGTGCTTTTGTATTGACTGTCTCCCGCACCTGGAATGTTTTCCCTCCTTATTTTCACCTCTTGGTATAATTGCCATCAGGGCTTATCTCTAGTGCCAACTTTTACATGAAGCCTTTCGTGATTACACCCAAATTAAATGGCCTTTGCTCCATATATCTACTTTGTAATTACTTATATATTCCTGTCTTTTTTCTTGTTCAATTGTGTTGCCTCAAGATTCCAGCTGTTCTTAATCTGCCCCAGACAGGACCTAGTTTGCGGGAGGACCTCCAGCAGTGCCAAGTGGTAGGTTGTTTACAATTGCCCTGTCTTCCTCCAGCCCTGGGGTTTCTCCACTGCGGAACTACAGCCATTGACTGTGGAGACTCACAGCTGCTCATGATTTCTGTATGTACCAAGTGAGGATATTGAAAGCAATTTTTCATGTAGCTCAGGATACGTAGCATTTCTGCTTTTATTATTTGTATATTTCAGATGAAGATATTCTAAGGACAGAATTATCTCATGAATTGGATCAATTCCTCATTTAACTTGGCACATGGAACTGGTCTTATCTGTTAGATGTCTTTGCTTCAATCAGTTTTATGACTTTTGCTTTTCAGAAACATGAAATTTTGTCTCATCAGTCTCTTCTGGCACTGCAGGCATGGCTGGCTTCATTTTCCAACGAGTCTTCTGGTTTCCATTCTATAACTAATCCAAGGCAGGTCAATTTCAAGAAAAAGGCATTTTTCTAAAGGTGTGGCATAAATAGAAATGATTGAATGTGACCATGAGCACCATGGCTTCTATGCACCATCTTGCCAGAGTTTATAGGACTGTAGGATCAGAAAGAGACAAACATCCATCAGATTTTTGATGTAAGAGAGTTTTTTCTACTTTCTGTCTTTTCTGGTCTACCAAGGTTTTATTAAAGGCAATCTAATTTATTGGCTAGATCTCTAAACATGGGATCAGGAGCCTGAATCCCTCTTCGGCTTCTTGCTTTTGTGTGAGTAAATCCTCCATTATACTTCTCCTACTTAACTCACAGAGTTGTTGTGAAGAAAGTGCTCTGTAAAGTACTATATAAATGGGAGTTACGAATGTTTTTCCTTTTTTATTTCTACTATTATCTTTTGGTTTTATGTCATTTTTCATTTACAAATATATTTCTGTCTCCTCCCTCCCTAGTGACCATACATTGTAATAAAAGAAAGAAGAAATGGCAGTTCAGTCAAACCAATCAAAATATCATAACATAACAATTGTGTCAGACAGCATATACAATAGTATACACCCAGAGTTCCTCTCTTCTACAAAGAAGGAAGGGAGGTGCATTTCCCCAGCGAGTTGTTATTATTAACATCTAAGTAAAGTTTGATAAAGTGATACAGATCAGGTTGGGTAGGAACCTAAAGCACTTAACAGACAATCAGGGATTTTGGTCTGGAGGGGCAAAAAAAAAAAATAAAAAAAAGAAAGGAAAAATAAATGTGAATAAATTAACTGGAACAATTTAGCTAGAAGTTGAAATCAAATGTTGAATTAATAACAGGAATAGCATCAATAGATGGCATTTATAGGGTGCTTTTATACTAATAATATTTAGCATTGACATAGTATCTATTATATGCCAGGCACTTCATATAAAATATCTCATTTGATCCTCACAACAACCCTGGGAAGAAGGTGGTATTATCCCCATTTTACAGATGAGGGAACTGAGGCAAATAATGGTTATATGACTTGTTCAAGGTCACACAGCTAGTAATTGTCTGAAGCTGGATTTGAACTCAGGTGTTCCTGACTCCAGGCCCAATGTCATATTCACAGCACCACCTAGTTGTGGCTATCTGCTGAGCTAGGCAGGGTCTTTTCCCGAGAGAGAGAAAGAGAGAGAGAGAGAGAGAGAGAGAGAGAGAGAGAGAGAGAGAGAGGTAAGCAAAAGCAGTCACAATGGCCGAAAGAATTTTGCTACCCTGTACACATCCTAATTTAGCTATCTCGTGACTAGCATGTTCAAAGATGCCTGGGGTCTGCTTATCTTAGACTGCATCTTAGAACTTTGTTACCCTGATTATGCAATTGTTTAAGGCCTAATGTTAAGGAGCTACTAAAGTCAGCCTCTAGCTGGGGCAGAGATGAGAAGCTCCTGGACGGACCTCACATGTGTTCCGACACGTCTCAGAATAGGACAAAGGCGACCCAGGTACCTATGTCATACACTGGCCCAAGGTCTTGCTGTAATGTTTCTTTTAATATCAATAAGTGGGTGTGTTCCCTGCCAGAGGCCAAATTAGCTGACTTGCTATTCCTTGTACGCTCCAATCCATTTCCCCTCTCCACAGGCTACTCCCAAGTCTAGAAAGCCTTCCTCTTCCGCTTTGCTCCCTGGAATTCCTATCTCCCTTCAAGACAGCTCAAAAACCACCTTTAACAGGAGGCCTTTCCATATTTACTCAGTTATTAGTGTTCTACTCACCCCAAATTAATTTATATTCTCTTAGTATATATTTTATATTTACTTATGGTCCTCTTCTTCTAGTGGAAGGTAAGCTCCGTGAGGGAGGCAGAATGTAAGTTCGTCTTGTTTTTGTCTTTGTATACCCAGCATCTAGCACAGTCCTAGGTAGGGACTTAATGACCGCCTGCTGAATGGAATTGAGCATAACTGGAGTCTTTCTTCCTTAAAACCAAATGGACTATCACAGAAATGCTTTATTTACCTTTTCCCTTTAGAATTCACAAGACTCCTCATGCACAATGGAATCGACCATCCATTGACCTCTCCAATGTTTTGGTGACCACCACCACCACTAAAAATAACTATCATTTACAGTCGTTAAAAGCAACCTTTGCTCATTTGATCCTGACAACAACTGTTTAAGGTGCATAGTGCAAACATTATCTCCATCTTTCAGATGAGGGAACTGGAGCTTAGAGAAATTAAAGGATTACTCCATAGTCATATAGCTAATAAGTTTCAAAACTGAGATTTAAACTGAGATCTGACTCCAAATCCAGTCCCCTTCCTTTTCTCTCCCAGCTTTCTTTCACTCCACAGTATTCCATGGCATCATAGTTATGCAACCTATATTATAGACTGCCACCAAGCTGATCAAGAAGTGGAGCCATGCTTGCCTCCACTTCCCACATGTCACCTGTGCAGGACCTATCGATATAATCTGATGAAGAATGGAGACTGCCAAGATTTGACTCTACATCCTTTTGGCAACCCAGGCCTTCCAGCTGTTAAGAAGAATATTTCAGAAAGACACTTGGACATCAAGAAGCTGTTGTGGAACAGTGTTTTGATGAGTTAAGTGTAAATGAATAAGAAACATGTGGATTACATTTCCTTTCAGATACACTGGGATTTAAAATGATGGGAAAGTGTGCTGGATAAAATGTGGTTTGGGTTTTATTAATGCTTTGAAAAAAAAGAGCTAGAAACACTTGATAGACCTTTGATTCAACCATGTCTATCTGTTCTTCCTCTGGAAAGGCAATTGGTTGGTCCAAGGAAACACTCAAAACAAATCTTTCTTAAGAGAAAGCTGAGAGACCAAACCAGTTTGCCAAAAGAGTCTTGGAGGCAAAATTGCAGGCCAAAATCCAGAGGATCCACAACAATATGGGAATTGAATGTGAAATTTCTGGTTACTGAGTGTAATTCCAATATGCTGGAACAGAAGATCAGCAGGGGAGTAGAGTGGAATGATAATATGAGAATAGTATATTATTTTGAGTCCTAGACTTTTTTTTTTTTTTGGAAAATCTCCATTATCAGAGTGGTATAATGAAAAGCACACTAGATGAAGAATCAAAGAAATCTGGGGTCTATGCTTGGAGCTCTAATTAACCAGCATATGGCATTGGGAATGTCATTAACCTCACTATAGCTTCCCTTCCCTATCTGTTAAATGGGGAGAACATGGGTATAAATGGGTGTCTGACATTCCTATCTCATAGGGTTGATCTGTGGATCAAGTGAGCTAATGATGGTCAGTGTAATAAAATGGTAAGAAGATGGGACCTGGAGTCAGGGGCCCTGGGTTCAAATCCTGTCTCTGATGCTACCTGCCCATGTAACCTCAGGCAAACCATGTAATGTCTATGGGTCTCCAGTTCTTCACTTGCAAAATGGGAGGGGAGGAAATTTCTTCTGGCTCAAGCTCTATGATCCTATAGCTTATATATGAGGACTATTAGTAATAAAGCAACATGGTCTCTGCTCAGCAAGGAAAGTAAATAATGGCAGGAGATGCAGCAGCAGCTCAGGCCAGGAGGAGGAGGGGGTGATGGATAGTGACAGCTTAGTGTAGGAACAGGCTGTGCAGAATACAGGGCTTCAAGAGCATCACTTTGTACCTGGGGGAGTCTGGAGTGCAGAGACCTGAACTTTTTACCCCTGGCTGAGGCCGGGAGCATGCTAAGTGTCTATTCTAGGCTGCAAATGAGAACACGGAAGAAGGATGACAAGAAGAAGCTGGAGAGCCGGGAGAGGATTATGTAAGGGGGCCATGCGCGCGCGCGTGTATACACACACACACACACACACACACACACACACACACACGCACACACGCACACACGCACACACACACACACACACACATCCAAAAGAGGGAAGAGAGGAAAGGAGAAAGAAAGAAGATAATGCAGCTGTCAGTTTGTGTCTTCTGGGTTACACTGGGACAGGACAGAAGGAAAGACAGAGATTAACCCATGCAGCCTCTGGAAGTGGAGGGGAACATGATGTTTAGTCCTTCATGTAGACTCATTGTGAAGATCCACTTCACTGCAGATGAAGGAAGCTATTCACCAAAGGATCAGGGGATCATAGGATTTACGGCTGAAAGGGACCTTTGCAGTCATATAGTCTAACTTCCCATTTTTCAGAGGGATGGCCAAAAGCCCAGAGAGGTGAGACAGTTTAGCTAAAGTCACACAGGTACCAAACTGGCAGAGGTGAGATACTAAATTAGGCTCTGTGACAGTGGATCCAGGGTACTTTCTACAGGGTTTAGCTTGATGAATGAATGGGGGAAAATATCAGGAAAGAACAACGGCTCTGGAGTTGGAGCATCTGGGTTTGAAATCTGTCTCCAATGCCAAATAGTTATGTTTCCTTGGGAAAATCACATAACTCTCCTGAACCTCAGTTTCCTCATCTGTAAAAAGAGAAAGTTGGGTTGGATGACATCTGAGGGACCTGGTTTATGATCCTGAGCACTTATTTTGTGCCAGGCACTATCCTATAGACAAAGAATCAGAGTTCTCATTCTAAGTGGTATAGATGTCTATCTATCTATCTATCTATCTATCTATCTATCTATCTATCTATCTATCTATCTATCTGTCTGTCTGTCTCTCTGTCTCTCTGTCTGTCTGTCTGATGGCCAAGGAAGGGAGTGGACATATTTGTAGGAATTCAAATCCTTACAAACAGGGCATGTGCTGGGAGTTACAGATCAGCTGAGAAACTGGATTTATTTTGGAGAATATGTGAGGAGAAAATGGTCCACAGAACTATAGGAGGAGGAATCTTGTGTTTATCCTCCTTACTGACTTTGGGATGTTCATTGTCTCCAGGAATGAAAGAGTACATTCAGGAGAAAGAGTGATTTCATATGAGGGAGATTTTTGTCTATGAGTAACCTTTGTAGCAAACTGGTTCATGGGCTTTGGATTGGGTTATGTAAGTTTGAACTAGAACTGTAGTGACAGACATATCTAAGAGGTGCTTTCTGTACAGGGGCTGAAAAGGGTTCTAGTCACCAGAGGAGAAAGCCATGCAATGATTAAAACAATTTCAAGAGACAAAGTGTTTGGGTAAATTATAATCAATTTTATCAGTCATGGCCAGCAGATAATCGACAGAAAGGCTCCTTACCCTCCTGTCAAAAAGAGACTGCACATCTACGTTTTTAGATTTATATGACTTTGGACGAGAGGCAGTCCATCAAAGAGCAACCCTAATTGGTTAAGAGTTTAATGAGGGGTGGACTTTACAAAGAGAAGTGAGCTTACTTTAACGAGGGTCTGGGAGTGACTTCATGTCACCCTTGGACAGAGAGACTATCTCTATACCTGGATCACCCCTAGTCTTGGGCAATTTAAACCAAAAGATCTGTCTCCACCCAAGCTTGATTGAATGGAATTCACCTTAGACAAGATTCCTTGTAGGCTGGGTGGGTTAGGATAGAAGAGAATCTCAGCTCAACCTTCAGAGACTGAGGTCTTGAAAACAGAAAAAGGGGCAACTCTGAATCTCCCCAAATCATTATTCACAATCATTTTTCTCAGCCATGACAGAGACACACCTCCATACATCAGCCAAAGATAAAGCATATTCTGTCATGACTCAGGGTGGGGCTCTGGGACTGACAGGGTTGACCAGGACAGAATAGGAGCTTCTCAGCTTCCCTGGGGCCATCAGGAAGAAGCAGCACATGCACGCTGGTTCCTGATTAACCCCCTTCTTGAAGCTTTGATTTGAGGAAAGGCAGAAAAGGTGGAAGAATCCAAGGTTCACAAATATGTCAGTGTTACTAGGAAGTTCAAGTGAGGAGTACAAAAGAGAAATGGAATAATCTGGCAGGTGGGTGAAATGTTATAGTGTGGACATTCTCCAAGATTCAGGAGGCTACAGAGAAGCATGATGGTGTAAAACAAAATCATGCTTCCCCCTCTATGGTAAAAAGATTATCCACTGGCCTCAAGTCCTTGTTCAGCTTCCTCCCGTAGGTCAGCTCTGCTACGGGCAGCTCCTGCTTCGGCTGTGGCTGTGACTGTAGCTATAGCAGCCTCTGGCTCCAACGGAAGCTGCTTTTAACCATCCGGCTTCTGCGGGGGTGTAAGGTATGCCGGGGAAAGCACAGGTTCTTTCCATCAGCTTAAGCAAGGTGAAGGGGTTGACCGGGAAAGCACAGGTTCTTTCCATCAGCTTAAGCAAGGGAAGCAAGGTGAAGGGGCCAACAAGCTTACTCCAGTCCAACATACAAACAGCATTCAGTTCAGGGGAAAAAGCCAAACTAGTCAAGGGCACTTGTTGACTAAGTGCTAAGGAGCCCATTTTTGGTTGCCAACACAAGGCTTAGCATCTTTATCTGTAAAATGACAGGCTTGGACCAGATTATCTCTAAAGTCCTTTTCAGCTTTTAATTGTTAAGAAGGTACAAATAGGACAAAACAGTATATGTAGATCAGGGTTTTTAACCTTGAGTTTGTGAATTTTTAAAAGAATACATACATATACAGTATATGCATATATACATAATATATAGTATATATATGTACACACATATATGTCCTGTGTATTTCATTTCATTTATGAACATTAATCTGAAAAAGAGTCCATAGGTTTCACCCTGATATCAAAGAGGTCCAAGACATAGAAAACAGTTATGTACCTGTCATATAAACAGATAATAGGGTAAAAGCAAAGTGTATACTTATGGGGACATGGAAGTAGCTAATGCTGCTGGTTCAGCCTATGTAATCTCTTGTAGATTCTTAAAGGGCCTTGCATATTATGCAAATGTGTTTCAGGTATGGAGGAGAAGGACCTAGGTGTCTTATTATGTTTTCCAAAATTAAGACTGTACATAATCTCTATGAAAAGAAAAACCATCCCCTTGGGAATTCCACAAGAAATCTCCCTTCAAATTGACATCAGCTTATTAATGATGAACTCTTTGGGTCAAGTCCATAAGGAAGGTTAACTCAACCTATGCAAACTGTCCCAGTTGTGTTTTATTAAAAGAGAAGTGGGCCCAGTAGGTCAGCTGCAGTGGCTCAGGATGAAAGGGGGGACTCAAACAATAAGGTTGGTCACATCTGTAGGAATGCCTACAGGGAAGCCACCCAGGGGCAGTAAGAGAAGAGGAAGGGGAAGTAAGCTGGGGTTCTGAGAGGAAATGGGAGGAAAAAGAGCACTTCTGGTAGACGTAGAATTAAAAAGGCAAAGACATTGAAAAAAGTAGCTGCGGATGAACAAGGGGCATAGGAAGAAAAGAGAAATAAGGGAGCTCTTGTTCATGAAAGGAGATAAAGGAGATTTAAAAAAACAAAACAAAACAACCCAACAACTTTGAAATCACAGAGGAAATGGAAAAGTAATAGCCCAAGAAATGAATGGAGTGAAAAGCCAAAGACAATTACCTGGGTTTGAATCATTTCTCAGCTACTACCTGTATGGCTCTGGGCCACTCACCCTCTTAGCCTCAATTTTATTGTCTATAAAATGGGGAAAATAAACTTTGCAAGTTATCTTGGAGTTTACAGGCTGGGTTTCTTTTTTAAGAACCAATCATTAAACCCAAATCACTCTGGCTCTCATAGATTGGTTAACCACAGGTCCCAGCCCAAGCCTCACTTGGTCATTGGACTCTGATGGCTTAGAGTGAGCAATTGTTTCTGTTTTGGCCAGAAACCCTGAAGGTCTTCCCCTCCCAGACTGATTTTTTTTTTTTGATTAGGTAAAAGAGGCCATTCTTTGCCTCATTCTTACCTAGCTTTAATCACTGAATGGACATTGCCTCAGACAAACTGAGATCTGGGAAAAGACCTTCACTTAAAAAGGGCAAAGCCTCCCACTGCTTCCAGGGCCATCTCTGATCGTCCTGACCTATATCTTGCCGCTGGACCCAGATGGCTTCAGTGAGGCTAGTGACTTTGCACAGACCTACCTCACTTAAATCCAATTCACTTGCAAGTCATGACATCACCTTCCTGATGTCATGATGGTCTTGGAGAAGGCAGGACAAACAACAAAATGATGATAATGATAGCACTTACTAATAGAGTTATTATTCGGAAAACTAAGATTATGTAAATTTCTTTGCAAGCTTTAAATGCTTATATAAATTCTATTCTTTGTCTTGTTTTTATATGAGACCAATGCTAGATAGAACTTAAGTCCCTAGAGAGAAGTAAAAATACAGGGGGAAGACAGTAACACACCACTTGAAGCCAGGGAAGCCTAGGGTTTGGTGCATTCTCTTACCCCTCCTCCCCACCACTACAAGCAACAAGGAAAGAAAGGCAGTTAAATGGGCTGATTTTAAATGCATATAATGTGTGTGTTAGAAAGAAGTAGATTTGTGGTCTAGGTGTATGATCAGAATGGGTCTCATCATGTTCAAAAAGGCTTCTTCAAATAAACAGGAGCAGGGAGGAAACATTTTTTAAAATGTCAAACCTTTCCTGCCCAGAACAGGTAGGTGGTGCTGCAGTGTAGGAAGTGAAGGGGGTGGATTAACAAAGTCTTGGGAAAAGCAAACAAAGCTAGAAGTTCCTCCAACATAATCCATAATGCCAAATGCTTGGTATGAGCCCATAAGAATACAGGATAAAAGGACACTTATTTGAGCACAAATGTAAGCAGTCTGGACTATTGTGTATGTCCCAGCAGATGATGGCATTACTCCTTTAAGAATCAGAAGGGAACATGACTATCAGGTAAAGAGCTGATTTAAAAGCATAGGGAACAAGTAAAAAGCAAACATCTAGTAAGACATTGACATGGCTTATTCTTGACCATTCAAAATGTATTGATTATTTCATCATTCGACCTGAATCCTGTATGTTTTCTGTCTTCTAACCCCATGGTGTGATTATTTACCCTTTTTTGACACTGATACTGAGTCCCAGCTCCTATTTTTGGGCTGCAGAGCTTCCCTCCTACCCCAGGGTGCTGTAGGGCTGCCTGTTGATTCTTACCTCATTTCTACTGCCTGACCTGGTGAGAAAATTACTCTCCCCCAAAGAAGATGCAGGAAGCAGACAGGTGGCACAGTGGAGATAGGGTGCCGGGCCTGGAGTCAGAAAGAGACATCTTCCTGAGTTTAAATCTGGCCTCAGACAGACACTAGATGTGGGATCCTGGGCAAGTCACTTAACCCTGTTTAGCTCAGCTTTCTCATCTATAAAATGAGCTGGAGAAGGAAATGGCAAATCACTCCAGAATCTTTTCCAAGAAAACCCCCAATGGGGTCACAGAGTCAGACATGACTGAAATAACTGAACAATAACAAAAGGGATGATCAAAGGGGAAAGGAGTCTTATTTTTCTTTTAAAAAATACCAAGTCACCTAACATTCACTTAAACACTATCCAAAGACTTAGGTACTATTCTAAGCATTGCAGGTACAAAGAAAGGCAAAAGCATGGTTTCTTCCCTCAAAGAGCTTATATTCTGAAGGGGGGAGATAACAGGAATACAGCTACATACATCCAAGATATGCACTGAATAGATGGAAGGAAGGCAACCTCAGAGGGAAGAACTGGCAAGAGTGGGATGAAGAGGTAGACAGAGAAAAGCTTCCTAGAGAATGTTGTATTGAAGCTCTGAGTCTTAAAGAAACTAGGGAGGCCAGGAGGTAGAAATGAGAAGAGAGCATTCCAAGCATGGGGAACAGTTATTGGAAAGGCATAGGCATGAGATGGAGGATCTTCTGTAAAGAATAGAAAAATAGCCAGTGTTGCTAGAGTATAGAGCATGTGGAGGGAAATAAAATCTAAGAAGACTGGAGAGGTAGGAAGGGAACAGGTTGTGAAGGGCTTCAAATGTCAAACAGATGATTTTATATTTGATGCTGGAAGTAAAGGGAGCCCCTGGAGTTTATCGAGTAAGGAAGGGGGCATACACTTGTGCTTTGGGAAAACCACTTTGGCATCTGTGTGGATGATGCATTGAAGTAGGGAGTGACTTGAGAGAAACCAGTCAGAAGTGGAAGGATATGAAAATTTTTTCAAGAGGTGTAAACTCTAAAATGTTACAGAAAAAGGCAAAAGTGGTTTGTTCTAGTGGACACATTAATGGAATACAAAGTAAATGGAATGCAAAAATTCTTAAAAGTGCAAATATTTGAGAAGAAATAAAATTCAGAAATGACATGAGCACAATCTGCAAAGACAGCATCAAGGCGGTCAAAGAAGAAATAGAATGTCAAGACTAAAGGCATGACTTGTCTTTCAGGAGCGAAGATGGTTGAGTAAGCAGTAAATCACTGTAGCTCTCCCATATTCACTTCCAAACAACCATGAAATGGCACCCCAAAACAAATCCTGGGAAGGGCAGAACCAGCAAAAAGACAGGGTAAAACAACCTTTTAGCCCAAGAAACTTAGTAGATCAGCAATAAGGGTCCATCTCAGGTAAAAGAGGGCAGTAAGTGTTCCAGCAAGTCAGCAGTAAGCCCCACCTCAGCAAACCAGTGGGAGATCCTGAGCCCCATTGTGGTGGTGCAGGCAAAAGTCAACAACAGGACTCTCCATGTGCCTTAGCATAGCCAGGGAAAACGGCAGACTCCAGCTCTGAGAACCATTTCAGCACGCTTTGGTGTAGCCCCAGGCAAACGGTCATCCTCTAGCAGCCAGACCTCTTCTGCTTCAATGTAGCCCTGGGGAAATGAAGAAACACTCCATCAGGCCTCAGCACATAGCAGATACAACCACTAGGACCCCAGGTCAGCTCCAGGTAAGCTGCCAGATCCCTGCAGCCTCCAGCAGCGCCAGCCATGCTCACCCCAACCCTTCAGCACAGCACCAGACATTAGGGTCCCGTGTGGACTTCAGGGCAACATCAGCACAGCACCAGATAAACAGCCAGGGCCTGCAGCCACTGGCACAAGAAGCCTCAGACAGTGCCCTTCTACCCCAGGAGCAAAGTTCAAATTTAAAAGAAAAAAAGGCAAAAAAAGAGGAGCAAATAATGACAACAAAAAGAATCTGACCATAGAAAGTTATTATGGTGATACAAGATGCAAACTCAGAAGAAGACAACAGTATCAAAACCTTAAAGAAAAATGGGAAGTGGTCTCAAGCCCAAAAACAAATTCATGGGAGAGCTCAAAAAGGAGTTTAAAAATCATATAAGAGATGTTGAAGAAAAATTGAGAAAAGAAATGAGAGTGATTCAAGAGAATTATTAAAAAAAAGAGTCAACAGCTTAGAAACCTGCTTAAAAAGTAGAATTGGCCAAATGGAAAAGGAGATACAAAAATCCACCAAAGAAAACATCTCCTTAAAGAGTACAATTGGCTAAATAGAAAAGAAAGTACAAAAGCTAATTGAGGGTAACAACACCTTAAAAGCTAGAATTGGGCAAGTGGAAGCTAATGACTCTATGAGATACCAAGACTTAACCAAACAAATTCAAATGAATGAAAAAAAAATGGAAGAAAACGTAACATACCTCATTGGAAAAATTACTGACCTGGAAAATAGATCCAGGAGAGATAATATCAGAATCATTGAGCCGCTTGAAAGACATAATCAAAAGGAGGACCTGGAAAGCATCTTTCAAGAAATTAAGGAAAAGTACCCTGGTGTCTTGGAACAAGAGGGCAAAATAGGCATTGAAAGAATCTACCAATCACCTCAGGAAAGATATCCCAAAATAAACACTTCAAGGAAAGTTATAGCCAAATTTCAGAACTATCAGGCCAAGGAAAAAATACTACAAGTGGCCAGAAAGAAACAATTCAGATATTGGCGAGTCACAATTAGGATCATGCAGGATTTGGCAGCTGCAACATTAAAGGATCAGATGTCATGGAATATAATATTCCAGAAGACAAAGGAGCTAGGACTACAACCAAAAATCACTTACTGTAAAAATAAAGCATAATATATCAAGGGAAAGAGTGGTCATTCAACAAAATAGAAGGATTTCAAGCTTTCATAAGAAGAAGACCAGAATTAAACCAAAAATTTGACCTCCAATATCAAGACCCAAGAGAAGCATAAACAGGTAAAGAGGGAAAAAGAAAACATAAGGTATTTAATAGAGCTAAATTATTTACATCCCTACATGGGAAAACAATACTTGTAATTCTTAAAAATTGTATCACTAATAGTACAGCTAGAAGGAATATACATGGATAGAGGGTATGGGTATACAGACAATTTGAGGCAATGACATAAAAAAATTAAGGGATAAGAAAGAGGAGTACGGTGGGTGCAGAAGGAAGGGAGAGAAAGAATGAGGTAAATTATTTCACATGAAGAGGCACAAAAGACCTATTACAGTGGAGGGGAAGATGAGAAGGTGGGCGATGAGCATTGCTTGAACCTTATTCTCATCAATATTGGCTCAAAGAGGGGATAATATACACAATCAGTTAAATATAGAAATCTATCTTACCCAGCAGGGAAGTAGAAGGGGAGGAGATCAATTAAAGGTGAGGGTGGGGACTGACAGAAGGGAGGTCAGATCAGGGGAGGTGATAGACAGAAGCAAAACACTGATGAGGAGGTAAAGAGTGAAAGGAGAGAGAGGACAAACAGGAATAAGAATAGGATGGAGAGAAATACACAGGTAATAATCACAACTGTGAATGTGAATGGGATGAACTCTCCCATAAACTGGAAGTGGATAGAAGAGTGAACCAAAAACCAGAATCCTGCAGTATGTTGCTCATGAGAAACACAGTTGAAGCACACTTGAAGAGATGCACAAAGAGTAAAGATAAGAAACTGGAGCAGAATCTATTATGCTTCAGCTGAAATAAAAAAAGCAGTGATAGCAATCCTGAACTCAGACAAAGTAAAATAAAAAATAGACCTAATTAAAAGAGATAAGGAAGGAAATTGTATCTTGCTAAAAGATACTACAGACAATTAAGTAATATCAATACTAAATATATATATGTACCAAGTAGCATAGATTCCAAATTCTTAAAGGAGAAGTTAAGTGAGTTACAGGAAGAAATAGGCAGCAAAACTATACTAGAGGGGGGACCTCAACTGTTTCCCCTCAGAACTCAAAAAATCCAACCAAAAAATAAATAAGAAAGAAACTAAGGAGGTAAAGAGACTATTAGAAAAGTTAGATGTGACAGACCTTTGGAGAAAATTGATGAGAATAGAAAAGAATAGAGCAAGGAATAGTCTACCTGTCAGTTCTATAAGAAGGGGAAGAAGCCATGACCAAACAACAGATAGAGAGCATTACAAAATGTAAAATAGATATTTTTGATTATATTAAATTAAAAAACTTTTGTACAAATATAACCAATGCAACCAAGATTAGAAGGAAAGTAGAAAACTGGGAAACAATCTTTATAGCACATATCTCTGATAAAGGTCTCATTTCTCAAATATGTGAAGAACTGAATAAAATTCATAAGAATATAAACCATCCCCCAATTGATAAATGTTTAAAGGATATGGACAGGCAGTTTTCAGATGAAATCAAAACTACCTATAGGTATACAAGGAAGTGCTCTAAATCACATTTGATTAGAGAAATGCATATTAAAACAGCTCTGAGATACTACTTCACACTTTTCAGATTGGCTAGCATGACCAAAAAAGAAAACAATAAATGTTGGAGAGCATGTGGGAAAATTGGACACTAATGCACTGTTGGTGGCATTATGAACTGATTCAACCATTCTGGAGAGCAATTTGGAACTATGCCCAAAGGGCAACCAAACTATGCATACCCTTTGATCCAGCAATACCACTACTAGTTCTGTAACTCAAAGAAATCATAGAAAAGGGAAAAGGATCTACATGTGCAAAAATATTTATAGCAGCATTTTTTGTGGTGGCCAGATATTGGAAACTGAGGGGATGTCCATCAATTGGGGAGTGTCTGAACAAGCTGTGGTATATAAATGTAATGAAATGCTATTGTGCAATAAGAAATGGTGAACAGGCAGATTTAAAAACAAAACAAAACAAAAAACCTGTCAACTATGAACTGATGCAAAGTGAAATGAGCAGAACCAGGAAAACATTGTACATGGCATCAGCAACATTGTGTGATGATCAACCATGAATGACTCATCTCTTCTCAGCAACACAATGATCCAAGACAAATACAAAGGACTCATAAAGTAAAATGTTATCCATATCCAAATAAAGAACGGGTGGGCTCTGAATGCAGATTGAAGCGTATTTTTTTTCACTTACTTTATGCTTTCTCACGGGTTTTTCCCCTTTTGATCTGTTTCTTCTTTCACAACTGTGACTAATATGGAAATAATTTTACATGATAGCACACATATAAACTATATCAAACTGCCCACTATTTTCAGAAGAGAAGAGGGGAAGGAGGGAGGGAGAAAAATTTGAAACTCAATATCTAGTAAAAATGAATGCTAAAAATTTTTTTGACAAGTAACTGGGGGGAAAATTAAATACTATTAAAAACATTAAACAAAACCAAAGGCACTACCTCTAGACATTCTAAGGTATGCTGTAAGAGAAAAATGGATATATTAACATGGTAACAGATAAGGATATTGAATAAAATGGAACTTTATGTAATTTTAAAAGACCTTTTTATAACAGTTCCTTATGATCTGCTTTGGAAGAAACATGCTCCTTAGTCTGATGGCCACATTCTTGGGTTTGAGAGAGGTCTGAGCAAAACTTTGGTTATACCTTTGAATGGCATATGGTAAAAAAGTGAAAATAACTAACAGAACTATGTAAGAAATATTCATTTTTTTCCTTAAATATTCAACAAGTCCAATCCAATAACCGTTAATCACCCACTATGTGCCAAGCACCATGATAGAATTAATAGAAAGATAGTCCCTGTCCTTAAGGAGTTTGTGATCCAATATGGGGAGACAACACACAAAAAGAGGAAGAAAAGCATGGGGGTTTAGGGTGGAGGAAGGGACACTGAGGAGCTATTCTGTGGAGTTGCAACCAGGCAAGGCAGCAGATGCAGAGTGGAGATAGAGTTAAATGGAAATGAATATGAAAATTTGGAGGCCATTGATACATCATCATCATCATCATCATAGCATTTTGTCCAGAATTCTGCTAATATTACTGGTGAAACCAGCAGAAGACATCTATCATTTAAAAACAATTCCTAGTTATATTATTAATGGAAAATCTTCTTAAGATTATAGGATTTAGAGCTGAGGGACTTTAGAGATGTATCAGGAGGGCAGAGTTTATAATCTCAAAGAGGATCATAAACATGTCTGAAAGGTTCGGAACCGCCGGATATAAGAAACTCTCAAAGTAGAAGGCAGAAGAATCAAAACATTTATTTAGGCTCCACAGTAACCAACCCATGAACCAGAAGCCCCATTTTGATATGTTGATCGAAAGCTTCCAGGCCCAATAAGTACGCCTTGAAAGAGTAACCAGGAGGCTACAGAGAAACATGATTGCGTAAAGCAAAATCATGTTTCCCCCTTTTATGGTAATAAGATTACCCACTGGACTGAAGTCTTTGTTCAGCTTCCTCCCGTAGATCAGCTCTGCTACTGGCAGCTCCTGCCTCAGCTGTGTCTGTGTCTGTAACTGAAGCTGCAACTGTAACTGACGATGTAACGGTCGCTGTAACTGACGATGTAACTGTCGCTGGCTCCAACCGAAAAAGGAAAGAGAAGAATCTTCAAGCTGTCCTCTCCCCTCTTATAGGGTTTTTGACATCATCAAGCTCCGCCCGAATGACCAGGGCCGATTGGTTCTTGAGTTGGCTCCTCCCCCTAGGGTAGACCAGGTTCTGGAGCTAACACCTCCCCTCAGCCAGCCCCATGACTCATCACACAGGAAGTTCTGGTCCTGCCCCAGAAGAGCAAGCCCCAGCGTCCAGGGAAGCTCAATGAGGTAAACTGAGTCATTCAAAGAAAACAAAGGCCATTCTGGTTACACTCCACCCCTTGTTATAGGATACATAATCTAATCAGCCATGTATCCTAGAACATACATTGTGATCCAATTACAAAGGAAACTAAAACATATCATTCATTATAAAGCAAAACATATCATTTGGTGACATTCCTAAATATTGGTTTACGATTCAAATGCGATCCACCCCTAGATCCCAGCAAAACAATCTCTTCAATCAATCATCCCCAAAACAATTATCAACAATTCAAATGTCCACCCCTAAATCCTTGTATCCATTACATAGGATCAATAATATCATAACAATAAAACAACACAGCAAGGATAACACAAAATAAGTAAACAGAACACTATCATCATTTCCACCCCCCTTGAACGATTGGGGCTCAAAATCTTGGGGTGAGGGGTGAAGGTCTCATTTTCCATAGCTTCTTCATGCTGAAATTGGATGTAGAGATGGCCCTGCCCCCAAAAAGTCCCATTCCAGAGGTCATTTCTTTAACGAGCTGGCAGGAATTCCAAGAATGCTACATGCTTAGGCAGTCACCGGAAAGTGCAGGGTGCTTAAGCCTGAAGGAAACAAAACTAGCAACAAGGTTAGCCAAAACAAAGGACAAAAAGAATAGACAAGTATGGACTATAATTCTTCAAATAAAATCATCTCAAGTTTGGTTGAGATTTCAGTTATGCAAAGATCCAACATCAGAGCCAAACTCAGGTGGGAAATGTTTCTTTTCAAAAGGAACATAATGAGGAAGCCAAGAGGATCCCACCCTAGATATAGACTAAGATTGTCCTCCCAGCCTTTCTCCAGATGTACAAGTTTTCATCCGTTGATCACACAAGGTCACCTTCACTCTGAGTGGCTTGTGGGCTTGCAGGAGCAGTTCTTATTTCCCTATTTCTCGTGTTATCAAGTCCTCTATACATTCTGTATAATTCATTGGTTGGAATTCCATCTATCATTTCAAAACCTACCCCTGCTCTCAATAAAGTAGTAAACATTTCTTTCCTTGTTACTCTCCTTTGGCGCCAAGTTTGCTGGTTATTCACCCTTCTCTCTCGAGGAGATCTATCCCTTCCCCAGTCACCTAAGTCATATAACTGTAAAATCTTATTTATCACTGTTGTAAGACGGCTCCCTACTTCTCCAAGTAATAAATTCAAAATTAGTTGTTTATAAGCAGGGGGAGCTGTCCTAATTATTAAATTCCTATGAGGCAGTTCCATTGAATCATTGTAATATTTGTCTGCAGTTCCTGTCATAATGGCAGTCTTCATTACCTCCTCCTTTAGTCTCATGATACAATCTCTAAGTGAATACCAGGGTCTGTGCTCAGTGGGCCACATAGAATCAGTAGCATATCTCTTATTGCATCCCACAGCGGCTAATGCCAACAGAGTAGTCCTGCTATCACCATCTCCTTGCTGATGATGTTCCCTAAAAGCTTGTTGAACTAGAGGATCATGGCTGATACCTATGAATCTCATGCAGTCTGTCCCATCTACTGATATTCCACCGGCCCCTTGATCACTGAGTCTTACCATCCAAGATATCAATGGTTCTCCTATTCTTTGGCTGAATCTACTCAAAATATCTGTGACCTCTTGCGGTGAGAAATCTTCCTGAATTTCCCTTGTAACTGAATCTTCACCTCGGGTTTCTGTCTTCCTCCTTTGTATGGGTCGAGCCCTTGTCTGATCATTTAACCATCTCCTATTCTCTGTGTGAGGCACATCCTGAACCCCAGTAGTGTTTTGTGCCTCAGCCCCTAACATTGTCTCATTCTCTCCCCACTCACTTCCTCTGCCACCATGGCTAGGACGAAGCAGGCAGTCAGGCTCTTTCTGGGCTGGGTTGAAATGCACTCTGGGCTTTTTTGGTCTCCTGTTGCTCTTAGCCACATTAATAGAAAAGTTCTCATTTGAGTCAGTTTGGTCTTCTGTTATCTGAGATTCCCCTTCTTCCTGTGGGGTAGGAGTGCCCCCATGTCTTTCACTTAATCTCAATCTTTCGTATACTAGCCGGTAGGCTGATAACACTATCCAGCTTTGCCTAGATAGTGATGCCCCTGACTGAATCCCAACTTCTCGTAAACACTTTTCCAAATCCCTAGGATCTCCTCTCCGTAGCCTTGGTTCCCAGTTTTCACAGGGTCCAGCTTTTTTAGCCAATTCTTTTGCTAGGGAGGAATAAAATGGATCCTCCCATCCTGGGATATTCATCTCTTCCTCTGAAATTGTTCTGCTTCTAAATAGAGATCTTATACCTAGCGATCCTGTTCGTGACGCCAAATGTATCAGGAGGGCAGAGTTTATAATCTCAAAGAGGATCATAAACATGTCTGAAAGGTTCGGAACCGCCGGATATAAGAAACTCTCAAAGTAGAAGGCAGAAGAATCAAAACATTTATTTAGGCTCCACAGTAACCAACCCATGAACCAGAAGCCCCATTTTGATATGTTGATCGAAAGCTTCCAGGCCCAATAAGTACGCCTTGAAAGAGTAACCAGGAGGCTACAGAGAAACATGATTGCGTAAAGCAAAATCATGTTTCCCCCTTTTATGGTAATAAGATTACCCACTGGACTGAAGTCTTTGTTCAGCTTCCTCCCGTAGATCAGCTCTGCTACTGGCAGCTCCTGCCTCAGCTGTGTCTGTGTCTGTAACTGAAGCTGCAACTGTAACTGACGATGTAACGGTCGCTGTAACTGACGATGTAACTGTCGCTGGCTCCAACCGAAAAAGGAAAGAGAAGAATCTTCAAGCTGTCCTCTCCCCTCTTATAGGGTTTTTGACATCATCAAGCTCCGCCCGAATGACCAGGGCCGATTGGTTCTTGAGTTGGCTCCTCCCCCTAGGGTAGACCAGGTTCTGGAGCTAACACCTCCCCTCAGCCAGCCCCATGACTCATCACACAGGAAGTTCTGGTCCTGCCCCAGAAGAGCAAGCCCCAGCGTCCAGGGAAGCTCAATGAGGTAAACTGAGTCATTCAAAGAAAACAAAGGCCATTCTGGTTACACTCCACCCCTTGTTATAGGATACATAATCTAATCAGCCATGTATCCTAGAACATACATTGTGATCCAATTACAAAGGAAACTAAAACATATCATTCATTATAAAGCAAAACATATCATTTGGTGACATTCCTAAATATTGGTTTACGATTCAAATGCGATCCACCCCTAGATCCCAGCAAAACAATCTCTTCAATCAATCATCCCCAAAACAATTATCAACAATTCAAATGTCCACCCCTAAATCCTTGTATCCATTACATAGGATCAATAATATCATAACAATAAAACAACACAGCAAGGATAACACAAAATAAGTAAACAGAACACTATCATCATTTCCACCCCCCTTGAACGATTGGGGCTCAAAATCTTGGGGTGAGGGGTGAAGGTCTCATTTTCCATAGCTTCTTCATGCTGAAATTGGATGTAGAGATGGCCCTGCCCCCAAAAAGTCCCATTCCAGAGGTCATTTCTTTAACGAGCTGGCAGGAATTCCAAGAATGCTACATGCTTAGGCAGTCACCGGAAAGTGCAGGGTGCTTAAGCCTGAAGGAAACAAAACTAGCAACAAGGTTAGCCAAAACAAAGGACAAAAAGAATAGACAAGTATGGACTATAATTCTTCAAATAAAATCATCTCAAGTTTGGTTGAGATTTCAGTTATGCAAAGATCCAACATCAGAGCCAAACTCAGGTGGGAAATGTTTCTTTTCAAAAGGAACATAATGAGGAAGCCAAGAGGATCCCACCCTAGATATAGACTAAGATTGTCCTCCCAGCCTTTCTCCAGATGTACAAGTTTTCATCCGTTGATCACACAAGGTCACCTTCACTCTGAGTGGCTTGTGGGCTTGCAGGAGCAGTTCTTATTTCCCTATTTCTCGTGTTATCAAGTCCTCTATACATTCTGTATAATTCATTGGTTGGAATTCCATCTATCATTTCAAAACCTACCCCTGCTCTCAATAAAGTAGTAAACATTTCTTTCCTTGTTACTCTCCTTTGGCGCCAAGTTTGCTGGTTATTCACCCTTCTCTCTCGAGGAGATCTATCCCTTCCCCAGTCACCTAAGTCATATAACTGTAAAATCTTATTTATCACTGTTGTAAGACGGCTCCCTACTTCTCCAAGTAATAAATTCAAAATTAGTTGTTTATAAGCAGGGGGAGCTGTCCTAATTATTAAATTCCTATGAGGCAGTTCCATTGAATCATTGTAATATTTGTCTGCAGTTCCTGTCATAATGGCAGTCTTCATTACCTCCTCCTTTAGTCTCATGATACAATCTCTAAGTGAATACCAGGGTCTGTGCTCAGTGGGCCACATAGAATCAGTAGCATATCTCTTATTGCATCCCACAGCGGCTAATGCCAACAGAGTAGTCCTGCTATCACCATCTCCTTGCTGATGATGTTCCCTAAAAGCTTGTTGAACTAGAGGATCATGGCTGATACCTATGAATCTCATGCAGTCTGTCCCATCTACTGATATTCCACCGGCCCCTTGATCACTGAGTCTTACCATCCAAGATATCAATGGTTCTCCTATTCTTTGGCTGAATCTACTCAAAATATCTGTGACCTCTTGCGGTGAGAAATCTTCCTGAATTTCCCTTGTAACTGAATCTTCACCTCGGGTTTCTGTCTTCCTCCTTTGTATGGGTCGAGCCCTTGTCTGATCATTTAACCATCTCCTATTCTCTGTGTGAGGCACATCCTGAACCCCAGTAGTGTTTTGTGCCTCAGCCCCTAACATTGTCTCATTCTCTCCCCACTCACTTCCTCTGCCACCATGGCTAGGACGAAGCAGGCAGTCAGGCTCTTTCTGGGCTGGGTTGAAATGCACTCTGGGCTTTTTTGGTCTCCTGTTGCTCTTAGCCACATTAATAGAAAAGTTCTCATTTGAGTCAGTTTGGTCTTCTGTTATCTGAGATTCCCCTTCTTCCTGTGGGGTAGGAGTGCCCCCATGTCTTTCACTTAATCTCAATCTTTCGTATACTAGCCGGTAGGCTGATAACACTATCCAGCTTTGCCTAGATAGTGATGCCCCTGACTGAATCCCAACTTCTCGTAAACACTTTTCCAAATCCCTAGGATCTCCTCTCCGTAGCCTTGGTTCCCAGTTTTCACAGGGTCCAGCTTTTTTAGCCAATTCTTTTGCTAGGGAGGAATAAAATGGATCCTCCCATCCTGGGATATTCATCTCTTCCTCTGAAATTGTTCTGCTTCTAAATAGAGATCTTATACCTAGCGATCCTGTTCGTGACGCCAAATGTATCAGGAGGGCAGAGTTTATAATCTCAAAGAGGATCATAAACATGTCTGAAAGGTTCGGAACCGCCGGATATAAGAAACTCTCAAAGTAGAAGGCAGAAGAATCAAAACATTTATTTAGGCTCCACAGTAACCAACCCATGAACCAGAAGCCCCATTTTGATATGTTGATCGAAAGCTTCCAGGCCCAATAAGTACGCCTTGAAAGAGTAACCAGGAGGCTACAGAGAAACATGATTGCGTAAAGCAAAATCATGTTTCCCCCTTTTATGGTAATAAGATTACCCACTGGACTGAAGTCTTTGTTCAGCTTCCTCCCGTAGATCAGCTCTGCTACTGGCAGCTCCTGCCTCAGCTGTGTCTGTGTCTGTAACTGAAGCTGCAACTGTAACTGACGATGTAACGGTCGCTGTAACTGACGATGTAACTGTCGCTGGCTCCAACCGAAAAAGGAAAGAGAAGAATCTTCAAGCTGTCCTCTCCCCTCTTATAGGGTTTTTGACATCATCAAGCTCCGCCCGAATGACCAGGGCCGATTGGTTCTTGAGTTGGCTCCTCCCCCTAGGGTAGACCAGGTTCTGGAGCTAACACCTCCCCTCAGCCAGCCCCATGACTCATCACACAGGAAGTTCTGGTCCTGCCCCGGAAGAGCAAGCCCCAGCGTCCAGGGAAGCTCAATGAGGTAAACTGAGTCATTCAAAGAAAACAAAGGCCATTCTGGTTACAAGAGATCACACAATTTAACTCTCTCATTTTACTGATGAAAAAATGGAGTCCTAGAGAGATGAAATGATGGCCCAAGGATGCACATATTACTGAATTATCCATCTCATTGTTGGAATAGATCTCAGAGACAAAAATTCCTTTTAAAACACCCCTAACATATGGTTGTCTGGCATTGAGGGCCATTAAAGGAGAATTCCTTACCTCCAGAGAAAGCTCATCCCACTTTGGACAACTCTAAGTTTTAGAACTTTTTCTTTGTATTGCCTGAATTTGTCTCCTTACGAGTTCTACACATTGCCCCTGTTTAGGTTCTGTGTGGCGAAGAAGCAGTATAATCCCTCTTCTAAATAATATCTCTTCATATCCTGGAACATAGCTATCATGATTGCTATATCTACTTTTTCCAGCCTAAAATATCCCTAATTCCTTCAAATGATCCCTATCAGTGCTCTAGTTATCTCCCCACTCTTTTCCCAGATATGCTTCAGCTTGTTCATATCTTTTCTAAAATAGAGCACAATATGAATGAAATGAATGAATAAAAAAGCATTTATTAAGAACTTACTATGTGTCAAGAACTGGGCTTAGCCCTAGGAAGACAAAAGGAAAAAGCTAAACAGTTCTTTTTTCACTCTAATTGGGGAGGGGAGAGGCAATATATTAAAAAAAAGTTTATCTAAAGGATAGATAGTAAGGCCTGGAGATCCTAAATTTCAGCATCAGGGTGGATGGAAAGGCCCAGTGGTCTTTAGGTTACTTGACTAATTAAGATTACAGACAGTGTAGGGTGTGGAAACAGGGCAGATGCTAAAGCCTGGTGGTCCTCCATTTCAATGGAAGTAATAAGAGTTATTGGCTTTTATCTCTTCTAAACCCTGTTAGCAGTCAAGTAATCGAGGAAAAGGGGTAAGGCAAATGGGGAGGACACCCTTAATGGTGAAGAGATTTCCCAGATGAGTTCTTTTTTTGGAGGAGGGAAGGCAGGGTGTTTGGGTCCTAGATGGGTTTTTGCACAGCTGTGGCCAAGAGAGAGATAAATTGTAAGAGGGAGAGTATCCTTTCTCTGCCTGGCTTTTCTAGAAGTGGCCTCTTCAGGGCAGAATATAGCCCAATATTTATCACCTTAGTTCTGGATCCTAGCCTCTCAATGTAGCTCGGGAGACACGAGCATTAGCTTTTTTCAGGCTGCTATGTTGTAGTCTTGACTCTCACTGAGCTCAAGATTCACTAAAACCTTCAGATGTCTATCTATAATTCAAATCAGTAATTTTTTAAATAGCACACCAACAACAGATCCCCTGGGCATGTTTTTTTCACAAGAACTATTGTCTTGTTCTGCCTTGCCCACTTTGCATTGGTAAAGTCGATTTTTGGACTCAGATATATAACTTAACATTCATTCCAATTAAATTTAGTCTTACTTAATTCAGCCCATCCTTCTGGGTCCCTAAAATCTTTTTGGACCAAAATTTTGTCATTCAATATGTTAACTAACTATTCTTGCAAGGTTTTAATCATCTTCAAATTTGACAAGCAATCCATTTCTATTTCAAGTCAGTAATAAAAAAAAATTTAAAAAGTAAAGGGCCGAGAACAGATCCATTGGGAAATTGACTTTTGATATTCTTCCAAATTAAAATCAGATTTTAATATCTACTCTTTGGTCAAGTCCAACAAATTATAAATCCATCTATCTTTAAACTTTTTAAAAAGCTTTATTGATATGTTTTATATGGCATGGTAAAGCATTAATCCCTGGGGATTCCAGGAGAGACAATAAGTACACACACAGGCTGGTTTGAGAACTATACAAGACAGAAACAAGGTAAGGGAAGGTACTCGCAGTTGGAGGAACAAGGAAAGGCCTACTAAGGAGGCGATGCTTGAGTTGAGTTTTGAAGGAAACCAAAGATTTCAAGAGACTCAAGTGACACAGGAGGAAATCAGGGTTTCAGAGCCACTATACCCTTCAAAATAATTCTATAATTCAAGGTGTTCATGTTCTAATGTTAAGGCAAAAGATGACAGTAACTGTTTGTGTGTAAGTGAGGTAAGAAGGAAATAAGGCTTCTAGTGCCAATGGCTTGTGTTGAAAATCTGATGGAAACGGAATGCTCCAGGAAGGGAAAAAGGTATTCAGTATTTGGAAATGGAAAGAAGCTTGTGAGTATATGTGACAAAAAGTCTAGTGGAATAGAGGATACATATGGAGAATTTTAAGAATAAAACCTAGACAAGTTATATTTTAAAAAAAATCAAAGGAGAGCTGTGCTCATAAAGTAAATTGGATTAAAGTATGAAGACATTATAAGACTTTAAGAGACTGCAGGAAATTGAGTAAGTAGGGTAACCAGGCACGTCCTCTGGAATGTTCAGTCTAACAAACTGCTAGTTAAAACCACTAGACAGTTTCTTGAGAAAGACAAACAGCACCTGCTTAAGAGAAGAATTTGAAGATAAGCTAGAGTAGCACCTGGTCTCTTGGATGTATCACAGCAAAAGGGTTTTGGAGCCAGTCAGTCAAATTTATAGAGGGGAAAAGTACTGGTAAGCAACAAAGAAACAATTTATGGGGACATTAAAAGGAAAGGGGAAACAGGAAGAACAAATAACTACTGTCTTGGGGATAAAGATTTTAGGATAACAGAAAGACTTGAGCTTGTAAATGGATATGAGTCAGTATTGGAACTGGCCAAAAGAGAAAACACATTATGGAGAAGGGAGAAACAGGACTAGAGAAGATGAGGAAAATGCGAGTGTATTATATTGCTAAGAAACTCATGTGAATAGTTTGATGTTTGTGAGTGGTTTAATAGAGATTTATGAAAGTGCTTTGAAAAGTATATAGTGAGATATGTGTTCTACGATTGCCTTTTAATAGAGATAGATTGGGTATTGTACCATTCTTAGAGGCCTAGAAATAGCAGGAAACAGCAGTCCAAATAAGCTTGGGGACTTTCAGTGACTTTCCACTGCCTGCCTAGAAGATAAAGCTCAAATGATTAGTTTGGCACTCAGGGTCTTTGTTGACATCTGGCTCTTACCTATCCCAAATATGAACGGTGGGTAGAAGTTATAGGAACTTACCAGTCAGGTTAATATAAATAACTTCCTGATGACATGAAAGGTCCCATGATACAGTAGAAAGAACAACGGATTTGGATTTTAGAAACAGGGATCTGAGTTTGAATCCTTGAAACCACTTCCTACCAGTGTGATCTTGGAGGAAGCCATTTAACTTCCCTAGGACCTCACTTTCTTCATCTGTGATTGTTGTTGTTGTTTGTCTTTGCTTCTCGAAGAGGACCATGACATCAGGAAGGTGATGTCATGATTTGCAAGTGAATTGGATTTAAGTGAGGCAGGTCTGAGCAAAGTCACCAGACTCACTCTCTCCTCTGGAGCCACCTGGGTCCAGTGGCAAGATATAGATCAGGATGACTGGAGATGGCCCCAGGATGCACTGGGAGACCTTGGACTTTTTAAGTGAAGGTCTTTAACAGGTCTCAGTTTGTGTGAGGCAATGTTCATTCAGCGATGAAGGCTAGGTAAGAAGTGAGGCAAAGAATGGCCTCTTTTGCCTCATCAAAAAAAATCAGTCTGGGAGGAGGATACCCTCAGAGTTTCTGGCCAACACAGAAATCATTGCTATTTATACTCTGAGCCATCAGAGTCCAAACAATGTCCAAGTGAGGCTTAGGCTGGGACCTGACTACAAGTTCTTTAATAATAAGAGCTATAGTATTTATATAGTGCTTTAAGGTTTGCAAAACAATTTATAAACTTCACCTCATTTGATTCTCACAACAACCTTGCATGGTAGTATGATTATCCCCATTTTACAGGTGAGGAAATAGAGGCAGACAGAAATCAAATGACTTGCCAAGGGTCAAGTAAGTATGTATCTGAGTCTCATTGACTCTAGGTCCAGTGCTCTATCCATTGTGCCTCATGCCTCTGGGTCTATAAAGCTAGAAATTGGAATGTTCCAGTGATGGGACAGCAATCGTGCATTACAATGAGGTCCTGTAATGGGATCTGTACAAGCAGAAGCTGATGGGCCCTTGGATCACAGGTGTTATGGGGGAAATTCTCACAATCCCTTTCTTCTCACCTCTCCTTTTTTTGTATTAGCTGAAGAATAGTATTTTTTTCCCTTTGTTTTGAGCTGTAGAACTCAGTGAGCAAAACAAGTGAGGGCTAAGTTCTAAAGCTGCTAATCTTTTATCTAACTCTATCATAGTTTTGTTACTGTTTAGTCATGTTTGACTCTTTGTGACCCCATGCACCATGGGGTTTTCTTGTCAAAAATGCTGGAGTGGTTTGCCATCTTCTTCTCCAGTGGATTTAGTGAAACAGAGGTTTTAAGTGACTTGCCCAGCGTTGTGCACCTAGTAAGTGTCTGAGGCTGAATTTCAACACAAGCCTTCTTGACTCCAGGCCCAGCTCTCTATCCACTGAGTTACCAGTTATTGTTAGTTTTTCAGTTATTACTGATTCTTCATGATTCCATTTGGGTTTTTCTTGGCAAAGATATTGGACTGGTTTGCCATTTCCTTCTCCAGCTTATTTTACAGATGAGAACTGAGGCAAACACAGTTAAGTGACTTGCCTGGAGTCACGCGGCTAGTATGTGTTTGAGGTCGAATTTGAACTCATGTCTTCTTAACTCCAGGCCATCTAGCTGCCCCACTGAGCCACCCAGCTGCCTCCTATTATGGTTTACAAAGGTTTATTGTCCACTCAAGTCTGTCTGTGAACATGTAGGATACTTCTGTTTTTGGTATTTATATACTTATTGGCTGTCACATAGTAGGCATTTAATAAATGATTGTGAATTGATCCATAAGTAATAAGTACTACTAATAAAAAAAAATTACAAATACCAAACAGTATTGAATGAAGAACAAAAAGTGCGTGCCCCAAAGCCCGAGGCATAAAAGGAAATTTATTATCAATCTAGTGAATATTAAATAAGCTGTCTGTATTGATTATTTAATTATTTAACTTTATTTTTCTGTTCTAAATTTAAAGATCAAAAAGAGCGTTTCCCTACAGAAAATAAAATTCAAAGAGGATTCTATAAAGCCATGGCTTTTCACTTCTCGTTGTTTGCTTTAAAAAAAAGTATGTAATAAATTCTACGTGGTATTTGCAAAACTATCCTGCTTCTCTGTGCTTCTTGTTCTGTGTATTTTTCCAAATGTTATAATGGCTTTCTTTTTTTGCGGGGGGGGGGGGTATACTTCTTTCTGGACTGAAATATTTTTTCCTCTGATGTGGGAGCTCAGGTTTTTGGCTATGATATGTACATATACACATACATGTATATATGTATACAATGTACACATACATGTATACATATGTACACATATATGTGTGCATGTACATATATTAATTTCCTTGTTTTATTCTTCCTTTTAATTCTTTCCTCTGGAGCTTTTATTTCATTTTTACCACTATCAATTTTTTGAATACTTGGAGCTTGAATGTGGAGGTCAGACTGAATCAATGGTTAAGAAAGATACTTAGAAATACTCTCTTTCTGTTGTACATGTGGTTATTTTCATTATGGAAGCAACTACTAAACATTTATTATATCTTGATGTAGAATGTCCAAGACTTTTTTTTGAGGGGTTCAGGGAGTCTGTCGATTCTTAAATGATTTCTCCATGATCTGTCTTTTAGGCCAGTTTTATTTTATGTCAGGTATTTGGCTTTTTATTTTTCTTTTAACTTTTAACTTTGTTCTAATATTTTTTTTTCTATTTCTTTGAGTCATTGATTTCTCTTTTATCTATTCTAGTTTTTAGGGAATCCATTACTTAAATAAGGCTTATCATTTTTTCTTCTAAACCATTCTCCTTCATTCTGCCTCTCAGAGGTACTTATCTCTCAGGACTATTGAGAGAATTAAATGAGATAATATTTCTAAAGTGTTTAGTACGGTGTCTGGCACATAGTAGGGCTTAATAAATGCTTATTTTATTTCTTCTTTTTAATTCTTTCCTCTGGAGCTTTTATTTCATTTTTACCTCTGTCAATTATTTTCCTCTAGGAATTTATGTAGTTCTTGTGGAAAATTTATTTTTTCTTTTAGTTTATGCTTACAGTTGTTATAGAGTTAGATTTGGAGAATTTTTAATACTGTTTTAAAATACTCATCTATCTAGCTTTAATTTACTTCAGAACCATGAACTAGCCTGTGCCCTGTTTTTGGGTGGGGGTGAGGGGCTCTATTGGTCTCACCTTCAGTTTCCTAGTTTCTTGGACTGACCTCCACCTCCTAGGATCCACCACCTCTGATTGTTGAAGTCCAGAGTGCTTTATCTTTAGCATCTTCTCTGGTGGCTTAGGACAGAGTGGCACCATACAGATTGGCACCAATCTGGTTGCTGTCCTTCTCCCTGGGGCTTCCAAGATCCCTACTCTAGAGATTTTTAAAGTGACACCTCTGCTGCTGGACACAGAGCCTTGCAGGCTATATGTGTTCCACTTCTGGTCACATCAGCACTCACTTTTCTGAAGGGCCCCCCTTTCCTGTTGCCCTTGGGATGCTGGCTATCTTTCTGTGCAGTTATGGAGTAGAATAAGTCATTTAATGTATTTTCTAATTGGATTTCTTGATCATTAAATGGTCTAGTATGAACTTTAGGGTTTTTTCTTGGAGTAGATATATGGGAGATAGGTATCCTGCCTCCTATTCAGGAATCTAATCTTGGCAGGAAGTCTCTGCCTTATTGTCTTGTGCAAAACCTTTGATTTCTATAGCTTGCTCACATGCTGCCAAGTATATAAAATAGACTCGAGTTATCTTGAAAATGCTAGAGTATTTGATGTCAACATGAGAAACTGTTTCCTATTTAAAACATGCCCCAAATGCAATAACATCAACAGCAATTGATGTTAATTAAGCATGGCATTTTTAAGGAAGATGATTTAAACCTATTAAGGTTCTGTCTAGTCTTAAATCCATTATTATCTTTGCTAAATATAACTAATTATGGTTTCCAATTTAAAGAGTGTCAGTCCAAAACATCTTATTAATCATTTGATATTCATGGATGATGTCAAACTATATGACTTCCTTGAAATCCTTAATCTTGTGGAATGTTTTTCCAATTATGTCAAAATATGGACTCAATAAATATAAAATTCTTATCAAGATAGAGAGTGAATACTTAGAGCTTGAATCTGGAGATCCAATTGAATCAATGGATAAAAGTGAGCCTTAGAAATACTCTCTTGCTGTTGTGCATGTGATTATTTTCATTATAGAAGCAACTACTAAGCAAGTTTTGTAGAGAGCTGAAGACAGAGTCTTCTCTAAATTCCAAATCTTTTGAAAATTCACTTTGAAGTGTGATAGCAAAACTAGAAATTGAAAGGAGGTACTTATTTAAATAGAGTGAAGATTAAGCAGGACTACATGTACTTGTAGGAATAAAGTACAATGATTAAATCTGAAAGTATCCTAAAAGATTCTATCTAGGAGAGTTTAGTGCAGAATCCTAAAAAGGCAGTATCTAGGAGAATTTAGTGCAGAATCCTAAAAAGATAGTATCTAGGAAAATTTAGTGCAGAATTCCCCAAGAATTTACATGGTTCTTGTGGTGTCTAAACTAGTTCTCCAATACAAATCGCAATCTTGGACCAAAGACAGAATTATTTGTCTGTATATTTCCAAGAGAAAACACTGCCCTACAAAAATGCTAGTTACAGACATCCCCAAGTAATCTATTCATAATCCTTTCATAACTGATCATCTTGGATGTGCATGTACATCTTTCTGCAATTTTATTTAGTAAATAAAATAGTGAATTAAATTACAAAAAAGAGAAATACTCTCTTCCAGAAAGACACTTAGAATGTCTTTGAGATAAAGCTGTCAAAGAGAAAGTTGTGTGTGTGTGTGTGTGTGTGTGTGTGTGTGTGTGTGTGTGTATGAATATGTTGACTTAATGGCATCCTGAAATCCAAGCTGATTGGAAAGAAAACATTTAAAGCAATTAATGCCTATGCAATAGCAAGTTTAATGTTCACTTTTGGAACTGTAAAATCTGCTATAACTGATTTGGAAAATATCCTAACAAAAACTTGTATTAACAGGTTATTTGTTAATTAGCATTAACAAACCACAGGACCAAGCAGACTAAGATAGCTAGAGATTAACACTCATTAAAAAGGAGGAAGAGTATTGATAGATATTCTCAGAATATGTGATAAACAAGTTAAAAAAACCTATAGAAGTACTTTTGAAACAAGCAGATATCACCTTACCTAACAGTTAACAACAGACATATGTTATTTGATTCATTGAATTTAATTAAAAGAATGGAATCAAAAGGCCCTCCATGGGCAATATCCACATGAACTTCACCAACAATATATGGACAAAGGAGTTTCTTTTTTTAAAACTAATTAATTTATTTTTGGTTTTCAATATTTAGTTCCCACAAGCTTTTGAGTTTTAAATTTTCTCTGCCTCTCTCCCCTCCCCCCTCCCCAAGACGGCATGCAATCTGATATAGGTTCTACATATACATTCATATTAAACATTTTTGCATTAGTCATGTTGTAAAGGAGAATTAGTACCAATGAGATGAACCACACAAAAGAAGAAACAAAACAAAACCAGAGAGAGAGAGAGAGAGAGCGCAAATAGTATGCTTCCATCTGAATTCACTGGATGTGGATAGCATTTTCCATCATGAGCTTTTCGGAGTTGTCTTAGAACCTTGCATTTTTGAGAAAAGCTAAGTCTAACAAAGTTAGTCAAGGCACAATGTGACTGTAACTGTATGGTGTTCTCCTGGCTTTGCTCACTTCACTCAGCAACAGTTCATATAAGTTTTTCCATTTTTCTGAAGTCCTTTTGCTCATCATTTCTTACAGCACAGTAGTATTCCATTACATTCATATACTACAACTTATTAAGCCATTCCCCAATTGATGGGCATCCCCTCAACTTCCAATTCTTTGTTACCACAAAAAGAAGTGCTGTAAATATTTTTTGTATTGACAAAGGAGTTTCAAACAGATGATTTGGCCATGGATAGTTTTAATGGAAGCAGAAGTTTATAATGGCAATTTAGAGCCAGTATATTGTCACCAGAAATCAGAAGGGTTATATTTAAGGAGCTGAGAATTATAGATCATACAGATTATGAAGGAAATGGCAAAAACAAATAACAAATATCTGTGCAACATATCCCTGTAAACTACCAAAAAATCATCACCTACAAAAATTTAGTAAGACACCACTATGGCTAGAACTCCATATCTGAAATTTCTCATTTCTCAGTGCTTAGCATGTGTGCCTCATAGTAAGCATTTAACAAACATTTCTTTATTTGGCCAACATATGACAAATACCCATGTTCCAGATATCCTTGAGAAGGCTAGTACATCTTTAACATTGTGGCAGTCAGAATTGTTGCTTAAAATTATCAAGGTATAACATAGATTTATGAAACCTTAATGATGTGTTTTTTTATAAAAAAAGATATAGCCATACCAAAGACTCATAATATTCAAGCTTCATGGAATGAAAAACTTTTACTATGTAAAGACCTGGCTGAAAAAATCAAAATTACTTGGGAAGAGGATGCAGCATACTTCATTTTTATCATCTTCTCTGCTCCAAGGTGTACCAAGGATATCTTGGTATAACAGAAGCTGATTGGAAAGAAAACATTTAAATCAATTGATGCCTTACATTAGATGATGTTTCCATTTTAATATGTTTGTTCAACTGCAAAAAACCCCAGACCAAAACACTAGACAGTTATTTGATCTATTTTGTGCAATAGTCCATAAATATTAAATAGAAAGGACTAATAGCAGAGTAACAAGCTGTCTGACATCTAGACTCTACCAAGTAGAAGAGTGTGATAATATTAGTAATAGTTGACATTTATCTAGTGCTTTACGTTCTGCAGATCACTAAATGAATGATCCCCTTTGGGCCTCAAGGAAACTCTGTGAGGTAGTTAATAAGATCATTATTAGTCCCATTTTACAGATGAAGTAACTAAGGCTTGATCATAGCTACAAAGCTAGTAGATGTTGGAGATTGGATAAGAATGCAGGGCTGCCTGAACCCAAGTCTTACTTCGTTAGTGCTTGACTTTATTTAACTCTGAGGGAAAGCTGATTAATACTCAGCCCAAGAGACTAATAGACTCAGAATGTTGGTATTAGAAAGAAAATATAGAAATCATCTCATCCCACCTCCTCAGTTTATTGATAAGGAAATTTATACTTGAAGAAAGTCTCAGGATTCTAAAGCTGACCCAAATGGATCTACTTGGCTAATGGGAGAGATCCTCTCTAGTATTGGGGACTACTTCTAAGTTCCCAATCCCATAGATGATCCCCCAAATCAGTTTGCTACTGTGGTTCACATCTCATCTGTGCAGAGATCAGAATAGCTTTCATATGAGCATAAAAAACCCACCATAATTTTCTGGAAACATTTTTAATCCACTATGAGATATCAATGAGCCTATCTCCTTGATTTTCCTTCTTAGGATGAACGTAAGTGATTAAAGCTGAGAAAATTCCCCAAGGCTTCAATGCCATTACATGAGAACAGTGAAATTCAGGTGGATTTGCTGCTTACTGGGGTCAGAGGTGTCAGTGCTGATGATTACCCACAGCAAACTGAGACATCATTCAGTGGCTTCAAACTGAGACTTCTCCACCCACCTCCTGGTTGGCTGTCATCAAAAGGCTATAAATAACAGGCAGCATTTTGAATTTAGTGCCTTCTAGTATGAGCAAAACTGAGTCAAATGAGAAAACCATCTGCCTCACTATGAATGGGTGTGGCTTTTTAAAGGCAATGTTATTTCTTGCTAAGGATTATTATTTTTGTTACAAAACGTAGAAGATAGCACAAGCCCTTCAGCTGATCAGATCAGGGATTCATTTCTTTTTCCTGCCCCCTCCACCCCCTTCCCTGTGCCTCTTACAATCTCACAGTTTTCTAACTTTAAAAAAACGCTGAGTGCACGGATAATGTTCAGTTTGGAGTCTTAACTCTTTTAGAGGTGCTAAGAAAATAAGAGTGGCCATGAGAATTGGACTATAAGGAAAGCTGAGTACCATAGAATCTATGCTTTTGAATTGTGGTGCTGGAGCAGACTTTTGAGAGTCCCTTGGATAGTGAAGATATCAAATCAGTCAATACTTAAAGAAATTAATTCAGGCTATTCACTGAAAGGTCAAACACTGAATCTGAAGCTTAAATATTTTGGCCACATGATGAAAAGATGGGTCTCATTGGAAAAGACCTTGATGTTGGAAAAGATTGAAGGCAAAAGGAAAAGGGAATAGTAGATGATGAGATGGGCAGGCAGACTCATGGAAATAACAAACATGAGATTGGACAGATTTCGGGAGATAGTGGAGGATAGAAGGGCCTTGTGTGCTATGGTTCATGGGTTCACCAAGGATCAGACTTGACTGTATGACTGAACACCAACAGCAAAAAGAAAGTAAATAACATTCAGAATCATAAGAATTCCTGAGTTGGAACGGGACCATAGGGCCATCTAGATAAACATCTCCCTACATCTCTATGAAGTGGTCATCCAGGCTTTGCCTAAATGCATCTAATGAAGAGGAACCCACCACCTCCTAAGGCAGCCCATTTAACTTTTTGAGAACTTGGATTTTCAGAAAGTTTTTCCTCATATCAAACTTGAATTTGCCTCTTCACAACATCCACCTATCCCTCCCATTTCTATGTTGTAGTAGCACTAATCTATTTCCTCTCTGTACTTGAGGAAATGTGTCATGGCCCTTCCAACCTCATCTTCTCCTCTTCAATCTCAATTCTTTCAACCTGTCTGCTTATAACATGCTCTTCAGATACTTGTGCATTCAGGTTACCCTCCTCTAGACCCTCTTGAGCTTATCAATGCTTGTTCAAAGATATGACATCCAGAATCGAACCCAAGGGTACCAGAAGAGTGACTAGAAGGACCATAAACTCCATTGGCCTGGACACTACACAATCTAAGGTTGTAGTAGCTGTTTTTGGACCACTAAGTAGCACAGTGGATAGAGCATTGGGCTTGAAATCAGAAAGATTAAGTTCAAATCCACTCTCAGAGGCTTACTATGGGAGTGGGGGCAAGTCACTTGCTGTGTCAATTTCCTCAACTATGAAATGGGATAGTAATGGCACCTACCTCTTATGGTTCTTAGGGGGGTCAAATGAGATAGCATTTATAAGTTCTTAGCACAGTGCTTGGCACACAGTTGGCACTTAATAAATGCTTTCTGCCTTCTTGTCTTCCTACTTCCCTTCTATATGACACTGTTGACTAATATTGAGCTTGCTGTCTATTAAAATGTAGATAATTTTCAGATGAACTACTGTCTAGGTATTTGTCCCCCATTTTCTACTTCTGGTAGTTGATTTTTTTTAATCCAAGTGTATGATCTTAAATTTATCCCTATTAAATTTCTTCTCATTAGATTTTACCCAACATCGGGATCTTCTTGAATACTGATTATTATCTAATGTGTTAGCCATCCATCCCAACAATTCCAATGAAATCTACAGGCCCTTGTGAGTGGCACATTCACATCTGTTAGGTCTATGATTTAGTAAGCTCATTTTTTACAATATGACAGTAATAGAGGCTAAAACTTTAAGTCAATCATCAGGGACCAGTTAATTTTGCTGTCTTCAAAGGTTCCTAAACCTTAGCAAGTGTACCAAGCTGGTCACTATGGAGCAAAGCAACAGAGTGGTGATAACACAGTACAAATCCACTGTTTGGAAACCCCCCCCCCCAAAAGCCACACTCTTTTAGTGTGTCAACGTCATCTTTCTTGGTGGAAAATAGCGTATTATTATCAGACAGTCAAAAAGTGTTAAATATCTATTTTGTATTCAGTACTATACCAGGAGGTGTAGGGTAAACAAAAGAAATATGGCAATACCTATCTGCCTTTAAGGGTCTTTGAGGAGGTGGGGAAAAGCCTGGAAGTTGCTTGACCTCTCCCCAGTTTCCCTCAGAAATGTTAAATCAAACCTCTAAATGGATTCTGGAGCAAGAGAATCTACAAAAAGATGGAATGAAACAATTTTTCATCTTAAGGTAACTTAGAAGGACTTTAGGAAAGGTCTATCTCACTTGGCTAAAAGGGGAGAGCAGCCAAGTGCAGATGGTGTCTGGGCAAGCCAGCAGGAGACTTTTAGCCATAGCAAAGATTAGCAACTGAAGCCGTTTGGTCCTGGCTCAATAGGCCAGTGGCACAACAGGCCATCTGTGAGGCCACCAACTCCAGTACAGAAGGCAAACTGCCTGCCCTGGAACCCTGGCATAATAGGTGCCAATAGGCCAGGTTACTCCGGAACAGTGGGTGAGCTGCCAGTACCTGAGGCCCTGGCACAGAAAGCCAGTGACCAGAACCCTGGCCCCCATCACAAGAAGCTTGGGACAGTGCCCCCTTGTGCCCCAGAAGTAGAGCTAAACTTTAAAAGTGATGAAATAGACTAAAAATGAGCAAAAACCAGAAAAGAACTCTGACTGTAGAAAGCTACTATGATGACATGGAAGATCAAAACACAAACTCAAAAGAGGACAATAATGTCAAAATGCCTACACAAGAAGGCTTTTTGGGCTTGAGACCAATTCATATTCCCCTTGGAAGAGCTCAGAAAGGATTTTAAAAATCAAATAAAAGAGGTAGAAGAAAAATTGGGAGAAGAAATAAGAGTTATGCAAGGGAGAGTCAATAGCTTGGAAAACAAAGGACAAAAATAGACTGAAGAAAACAATTACTTAAAAATATAATTGGCCAAATGAAAAAAAAATCCACTGAAGCAAACAACCCCTTAAAACAATTGGCCAAATGGAAAAGGAGGTAAAAAGATAACTGAAGAAAATAATTCCTTAAAAATTAGAATTGGGCAAGTGGAAGCTAATGACTCTATGGGAGTCAAACAAAATCAAAAGAATGAAAAAATAGAAGAAAATGTAAAATACCTCAGTGGAAAAACAACTGATATGGAAAATAGATCCAGAAGAGATGATTTAAGAACCAATGGACTAAGCCATGATAAAAAAGAACCAGGATAGCATCTTTCAAGAAATTATCAAAGAAAATCACCCTGATATCCTAGAACTAGAGTAATTGAAAGAATCTACTGATCACCTCCTAAAAGAGATATAAAAATGTTAACTCCGAGGAATATTGTGGCCAAATTCCAGAATTATCAGGTCAAGGAGAAAATATTGCAAGCAGCCAGGAAGAAATAATTCAAATATCAAGGAGCTGCACTCAAGATTACATAGGACTTAGTAGCTTCTACATTAAGGGGTTGAAGGGCTTGGAATATGATATTCCAGAAGGCAACAGAGCTTAGATTACAACCAAGAATCAACTACCTGGCAAAATTGAGCATAATCTCTCAGGGGGAAAGATGGATATTTAATGAATTAGGGGACTTTCGAACTTTTCTGAAAAGACCAGAGCTGAACAGAAAATTCAGTCTTCAAATACAAGACTCAAGAGAAGTATAAAAAAGTAAACAGGAAAGAAATGCTATTCAATAAGGTTAAACTATATCCCTACATGGGAAGATGATACTTGTAACTCCTGAAAACTGTATCTCTATTAGGGCAATTAGAAGGAGTATGTATAGACAGAGGGCATGAGCATAAGTTGACTTTGCTGTGATGAGATAAAAAAATTAAGGGGTGAACAAAAGATTGTACTGGAAGAAGATGAAAGAGAGAGGCATAATAGGGTAAGTTACATCATATAAAAAGATGCAAAAGACCTATTACAATACAGGGAAAGAAGGAAGGGAGGTAAGTTTTATTTGGACCTTACTGTCATCAGATTTAGCTCAAAGAGGGAATGACATACACAGTCAGATGGGTACAGAAACTTAATCTTACCCTATAGGGAAGTAGGAGGGGAAAGGGGAAAGAAAATGGAGGCAGGGGCTGATAGAAGAAAGGGCAGATTGAGGGAGGTGGTGGTCAGAAGGAAAACACTGGTCAGGAGGGACAGGGTGAAAGGAGAGAGAAATGTATAAATGGGAGGGGGGAATAGGTTGGAGGGAAATACACAGTTAGTAATCATAACTATGAATGTGAATGGGCTGAACTCTCCCACAAAACAGAAGTGGATAGCAGAGTGGATTAACCCCATAATCCTACAATATGTTGCTTCAAGAAACGCATTTGAAGCAGAGCTACACACAGAGTAAAGGTAAAAGGTGGGATCAGAGTATATTATGCTTCAGCTGAAGTTAAAAAAGTAGGAGTAGAAATACTGATCTCAGACAAAGAAAAAGGAAAAATAGTTCTAATTAAAAGAGTTAATGAAGGAAATGCATCTTGCTAAAAGGTACCAGAGACAATGAAGTAGTATCAATACTAAACATATATGCATCAAGTAGTATAGTATCCAAATTCTTAGCACAGAAGTTAAGTGAGTTACCGGAAGAAATAGACAGTAAAACTTTACTAATGGGGGACTGCAACCTCCCCCCTCAGAACTATATAAATCTAGCCACAAAATAAACAAGAAAGAAGTTAAGGAGGTGAATAGAATTTTAGAAAAGTTAGATATGATAGACTGCTGGAGAAAATTGAATGGGGATAGAAAGGAATATGCCCTTTTCTCAGTGGTACTGACCCCTACACAAAAATTGACCATGTATTCGGGCATAAAATCCTCTCAATCAAATCAGAAAGGCTGAAATACTAAATGCATCCTTTTCAGATCATGATGCAATAAAAATTACATGTAATAAAGGGCCATAAAAAGTAGGTTAAAAGTTAATTGGAAATTAAATAATCTAATCCTAAAGAATGAGTGGGTCAAACAACAAATCAAATAAATAATAATTTCATCAAAGAGAATGACAATAATGAGCCAACATATCAAAAATTATGGGATGCAGACAAAGCAGTACTTAGGGAAATTTTATATCTCTAAATGCTTACATGAATAAAATAAAGAAAGACTAGATCAATGAATTGGGCATGTAACTAAAAAAGCTAGAAAAAGAACAAGTTAAAAATCCTCAATTAAATACCAAATGAGAAATTCTGAAAATCAAAGGAGAAATTAATAAAATTGAAAGTAAGAGAACTATTGAACTAATAAATAAAATTAAGATCTAGTTTTATGAAAAAACAATAAAATAGATAAACCATAGGTTACTTTGATTAAAAATAGAAAGAAGAAAACCAAATTACCAGTATCAAAAATGAAAAGGGCGAATTCACCACCAATAAAGTGGAAATTAAAGCAATGATTAAGAGCTATTTTGCCCAACTTTATGCCAATAAATCTGAGAACCTAAGTGAAATGGATAAATATTTACAAAAATATAAGTTGTCTAGGTTAACAGAAGAGGAAATAAACTACTTAAATAACACCATTTTAGAGAAAAGAAATTAAAGAAGCTATTAATGAATTCCCTAAGAAAACATCTCCAGGGTCAGATGGATTCATGAATGAATTCTATTAAAGATTTAAAGAACAATTAATTCCAATATTATATAAACTATTTGGGGAAATAGGTGAAGGAATTTTACCAAAATTCCTTCTATGACACAAATATGGTACTGATACTTAAACCAGGAGGAGCCAAAACAGAAGGAAAAGTATAGAAAAATTTCCCTAATGAATACTGATGCAAAATTTAAAAATAAAACATTAGCAAAACGATTGCTGCACTTTATCATGAGGATAATAGGCCATGACCTGGTGGGATTTATACCAGGAAGGCAGGGCTGCTTCAAAATAAGGAAACTATCGGCACAATTGACCATATCTACAACAAAATAAACAGAAATCATACGATTATCTCAACAGAAAAAAAAAAGCAGAAAATGCTTTTGACAAAACACAGCAACCATCCCTATTAAAAACATGAAGGAGCATAAATAAAAGATGTTTTCCTTAAAATGATTAATAGTATCTATCTTAAACCACCAGCAAGCATTATATGTAATGGGGAAAAGGTAGAAGCCTTCTGAATAAGATAAGGGGTGAAACAAAGAAGCCCATTATCACCACTGTTATTCAATATTGTACTAGAAATGTTAGCTTTAGCAATAAGAGAAGAAAAAGAAATTGAAAGAATTAGAAAAGACAATGAAGAACCAAAGCTGTCACTCTTTGCAGATCATATGATGGTATACTTAGAGAATCCTACAGAATCAACTAAAAAACTGCTTGAAATAATTAACAACTTTGGCAAGTTGCAGGATATAAAAACCCCCTATAAATCATCAGCATTTCTATATATTATCAACAAAACCCAGCAGTAAGAGATAGAAAGAGAAATTCCAGGTAAAATAATTGTAGGCAGTACAAAATATTTGGTAATCTACCTTCCAAGACAAACCCAGGAACTATCTGAACACAATTACAAAACACTTTTCCCACAAAAAGTCAGATCTAAACAATTGGGAAAATATTAATTGCCCATGGGTGGGCTGAGCTAATATAATAAAAATAACAATTCTACCTAAACTAATTTACTTATTCAATGCCATATGGAGCTAGAAAAATAATAACAAAATTCATGTGGCAGAACAAAAGGTTAAGAACATCAAGGGAATTAATGAAAAAAAATAAAGGAATATGACCTAGCCATACCAGGTCTAAAAATATATTATAAAGTGGCAATCATCAGAACTATTTGGTACTGGCTAAAAAAAGTAGATTGTTGAATCAGTGGAATAGTTTAGGTACACAAAACACAGTAGGAAATGACTATGGTAATTTACTGTTTGATAAACCCAAAGACTTTAGTTTCTGGGTTAAGACCTCAGTATTTGACAAAAACCTCTGGGAAAACAGTATGGCAGAAACTAGGCATAGACCAACACCTCACACTGTACACCAAGATAAGGTCAAAATGGCTACATGATTTAGACATGAAGGGTGATGCCATAAGCAAATTAGGAGAGCAAGGAATAGTTTGCCTGTCAGATCTATGGAGCAGGGAAGACTTTATGATCAAACAAGAGATAGAGAACATTATGAAATGCAAAATGGGTGATTTTGATTACACTAAATTGAAAAATTTTTACACAAACAAAACCAATACAACCAAAATTAGAAGGAAAGCAGAAAGCTGGAAAACAATCTTTAAAGCAAGGATGTCTGATAAAGGCCTCATTTCTCGATTAGAACCAAGTCAAATTTAAAAGAATACAAGTCATTCCTTAATTGATAAATGGCCCAAGGATATGAACAGGAAGTTTCCACCTATAAGACTGGATAACATGACAGAAAAGGAAAGTGATAAATGTTGGAGTAGAGGTGGGAAAATTGGAACACTAATGCATTGTTGGTGGAGTTGTGAACTGATCCAACTGTTCTGGAAAGCAATTTGGAGCTATGCCCAAAGGGCAACCAAACTGTGCATATCCTTTGATCCAGCATTATAACTACTAGGTCTGTATGATCATAAAAAGGGAAAAGGACCCACATGTACAAAAATATTTATAACAACTCTTTTCATAGTGGCAAAGAATTGAAAACTGAGGGGATGCCCATCAATTAGGGAATGGCTGAACAATCTGTGGTATATGAATGTAATGGAATACTATTGTGCTATAAGAAATGATGAGCTGGTGGATTTCAGAAAAACCTGAAAAGACTTACATGAACTGATGCTGAGTGAAGTGAACAGAACCAGGAGAACATTGTACACAGTAACAGCAATATTATGCGATGATCAACTATGACAGACTTAGCTCTTCTCAGCAATACAATGATGCAAGGTAATTCCAAAAGACTCATGATGAAAAATGCTATCCACATCCAGAGAAAGAACTACGGAGTCTGAATGCAGATTGAAGCATACTATTTTCACTTTTTTATTTTTTGTTTTTACTTTCTCATTGTTTTCTCCTTTCATTCTGACTCTTCATTTACAACGTGACTAATGTGGAAATATGTTTAACATGATTGTGCATATATAATCTATATCAGGTTGCTTGCTGTTTTGGGGAAGGGAGAGGGAAAAGAGGGAGAAAGACTTGGAATTCAAAATCTTATAAAAATAAATGTTGAAAACTATCTTTACATGTCATTGGAAAAAAGTACTATCAAGTGGGCAAAAAGAAAAAGAAAAGTATCTTCAGGTCAATCTCACTTTTATGAAAGAGGAGGTATAGGATTATATAGCCCTGTGAGTGGGAGAGGGGGAGTAACTGCTATGTAGACCCTCTCCTTCCCTTTTCCCCTCCCTTTTTAACCTCTCTTTAGCCTCTCCCCTTTCATCTCACTGTAGCATATTTATTCAGGTGTATTGTGATCACAATAAATATTGTGATTAGCTGTAGGCTGTGTCTTGATTATTGATAATTCCCTGATATCTGATTACAGTATAATTTTTGGAGGATTCACCAAGTACTACTTGCCCTGTGTCAGTTTTTCTGGCACTTTGGAAGTGCTTTCCTGGTCTCCTGTCTTTATCTCACTCTTTGGACCATTTCTCTTAATTGATTTCCTTCATGGCATTTATTTACATTTGACCTGCCTAGATCTCTGATCTGTAAGCACTGCACAGATATAATCTCGGATTTGAAATATATAGAGAGTGATACAATTTGTTAACTCAGATCACTTTCTTACTTTGATATTCCTGACTTGGTGTCAGAAGACTTGGACTCAAATCATGTCTTGTACACTTACTACGAATGGGATCTTAGGTAAAACACTTATACTCTTAGAGTCTCAGTTTTCTTATCTGAATAACATGGATAATCAGAGGCATGAGCTGCATGTTTTACTAGAATGTACACCTAGCAGATGTTTTTTATTTCTTAAGGCAAGAATTTATTGAGTATTTAATCATAAGGAACATAATTTTTATTCATCAAACTAAAGAAAATAAAAGAACTATCTTAATTTTAAAAATTAACATCTAAACTTTAAAATATAAACATAAAAAATGAGAAACAATTTTTTCATACTTTATGGTGTCCTTGGGCAAACCCAGCATACTTTGCACACATGCTTATGAGCATATTAAAATTGGTATTACTTACCTTTTACTATTGTTGTGAATAAAATGCATTGTAAACCTTAAGGCACTATATAAGTTGAGTTATCCTCCTCTCCCTCCTCCACCTCCTTTTTTCACTTGGGTGGATCCATAATCACCTTGTCATGTAGATCACAACCCACCATGTCTTTTCATGCTGTGTGATTCTTTTAAAAGTCCTCTCATACGTTTTCAATAGAGGATCTACCTTCCAAAAATGTTGGGAGAATTCCTCTAGGTGCTTTTGCTTTTTGTGGTTACCAGTACAGTAGTCAAGTTGTAGGTCTGTTACTTCTCATTCTCTCTACTGGACCAGACCACCTCTTCTTCCAGTCAAACATTTTCTTGGTAATTTATATTCCACTTCTTGCTTATGAGTCACCATTAGCAGTATACATACACACACACATACATACATATATATACATATATATGTATGTGTGTATATATATATATATATACATACATATATATATATATATATATATATATATATATATATATATATATATGCAGTGTGCTTAGCAATAAGTATAGCCTGCTAACACTAATTATGTGTCTCTCAAATTTTAACCTTTTGGCAGTCATGATGATCCCCTACTCCCTGTCACATAAAATTACTAGGAGACTATTAGCACTAAAAGGATTGATTTTACTTCGGGGAAAAGCCTGGGATCTTTGAAGATTCTGTGAAATTTCTGAAATGCATCCTTGCCACTCTCTTCATTCTATTCATTAGCTCGTTGTCCTCCTTCAGTGTCTATCCAAGATATGTGTACTCAATGGGTTATCCATTCAATTGCATTTCATGTAAGAAGGATGCACTTCTTTTTTCTTTTGTGCAAAACTAGGCTGATCATTTCAAGTGATTCGAGATCTCACAAAAGAAACTTCTTGATAGTTTTGGGCTTAATGAAATCAGCAAAATTTTATTGGCAGATAGGAACATTTGCAGAAAATCTCTGTTTCTTTTGGACTTTCTACAGAGTGTCATCCATGGCAGAAAATGCATGCCTTTGGCAAGCATACATTTCCTCATTTAATGCTTTACACAATATTATAACCAGAGGAACACACAGCAAAGTTATCTTTGATTGCATCTATTAAGGACTTTTGTCTAATCTCAGATTACAAATCAGGGAGATACCTGATTAAAGGAACGTTTTTATGACCACATTTTGTTCTATTGTGCCAAATGTTTTTTGTTTTTTTTCCTCAATACGCAATAAATTCACTAGGATCTTGTATTCTATATACTGTCCAGTTAACTATATGACTGTGAAGGTGGACTTTGCTATGGAAATCCATTGTTGAAGCTCTACTGTTCCCTTCCCATGTTTTCAAGGATACCCTCCATATAAGCATAGACTATTCTCATAAAAATTTATAGAGATGAGAAAGTAGGCATGTTGGTTGTTATTGCTAAAATCTTTTTGGTTGTCTTAAAAACTCCATTCTTTTATTATCTTTTCCCCTTTATGTTATCTTTGAAATCAACACCTTAGTGCCTTCAAATTTGTGTCACCTCCAGTGTAGGTATCTGCTTTTATGTGCACCTGGTCAGGTTCAAAAGCTCTTCCTAATGTCGTCCTCTTAAATGCCATTTCTACATCCTCATAAAGCAGAGGGAATATGGAGGTTATAATACAAATTTTGCTTATATGCTGTCCTACTTTGAAATTTATCTATGAATGCTCATAGGATATTCTGATTTAGTTAGATCTCACACCTAGATTTGTGCAGGTCAATCTTTCCCTCCACAGTTCTTTTTTAAATTTTGTGAGATTGTATCATTCCTATTTTTGCATATTCCTCCCTTACATAATGATGGGCAAGATCTTTCAACTCTGAGTCTCATTTTCATCATTTTCTAAAGTAGAGATAATAACACTTCCCTTGAAGCATTATTTATTCATTCACCCATCCATCTATTTATTTACTTACCTTCCTCATTCATTCATTTATTCACTCATTTATCTATCTATCTATTTTTTTGGGGGGGGGGACTGGACTTTAGAGTTTAATCCTTCTTCCAAAGCAGATTGATACCTACTCTGCAATTTATAATTTTGGAGAGTTGCCTGGGGCTCTAAGAAGTTAATTGATTTATTTGGAGTCATATAGACAGTCTGTATCAGAGTCAGGCATTGAATCTAGCTCTTTTTGACCCTTAATCTGGCACTCTTTTCGCTGTGCTGTGCTGATGCTGAAGCTCTCTATTTCTTTATTAGGAAGTGGCATGTCATGGTGCAAAGAGGGTCAGACATAAGGCTTAGGAGATCTGAGCTTCAGTTTTGCCTCTGACACATGCTAGCTCTGTGATCATTCAATTCAATTATAATCATTAGATTATATTTTCAAATAAATATAATATGTTGAATACATTTGTGACTAATATAGCACATAGAAATAATTCAAAATTATTTATAATGCATTCATATCCAATATGTTATATTCAATATAATAGAGAAACAAAGGTCAAAATTGATGGAAGGCTTAAAGGGAGAACAAGAGAGAGTTCCTCATGACCATGAAAGATGAAAAACGTAAATTAAGAGACGGAAAGATAGGGTGACCAGAGCCTGCTAAAAGGTGGTAAAAACATGAAAAAGGGACACCAGAAGGCCTAATGTTGAAGAAGACAGGGAGGACTGGATCTGTGATTTAATTGATATAAGAAACTCCTGGATGAAGAAATTTTCTCCACCAAGAAATGCAAGTTATACCTTCTGTGCAACTAATGTTTTAGAGAGTTGCCTAGAGCAGGGGGAACTTAAATGATATGCCCAGGTTCACACAGATGGTACTTATCAGAAGGAGGACTTGAACCCAGATCTTCCTGACTTTGGGGCCAGCTGTCTATTCACTATTCTGCCTCTCATGTTGAAAAGGATGAAAAAAGATGAATTCTTGTTCACTTCCATTTTTTTTACTCACCTGTGTATCTTTACCATTTCCTTGAGCCAAAGAAGTTTGTTTTGGCTCATTAACTGCCCAGAGATATTCCTTTGGCTCAGATTCAAAGGTTAAAAGTGAAGAGTGTATATCATGCTAAGACCGAGACTCCTAGTGAAAGAGATGGAGCCTTCTTCGAATTCTTGGGTTTACCCACCTGTGGAAACAATTTTAGGCTCTATTATCATCATAATAACTCACTGGAGTCGTAACTTGGCGATTTTGTGCCCCAGGGTAAATATCACAAACTGTACCCAGGGGAAGCAGCATAAAGTTCACTTGGTGTGGCATGGAGCATTGCCTTGTGGGGAGGCAGCAGAGAATCTGGGACACTGAGGCCACTGCTGGGGAGACTCCCCAGTGTATGGGGTGGGGTGGAGGTAGGGGGGATATGAAGGACAAGATGGGCCAGTAGAAAAACTTAACTCTATACAATATCTGCTAGCTTCCTATTTTAATTTTTCTTGCTAAACAGGCTCTAAATTCTGTGGGACAGTAGAAAGCACATGTAAATTGAAGTTAGAGGCCCCTACTTTGTATGCTGGCCCTGTTAGTTGCCATATTTGTGACCTGTACGACTTCCAGTGTCTCATTTCTAAAATGAGGAGGTGGGACCTCTGAGGTCCCTTCTAGCTCTCTCAATCTATGATACAAATGAATACACGTGCTCTCATCATCTTCCAAATTCTGCATCTTCTAAATTTATTGCCTTGGAATGAGGCGCTAGTCACCCCACCCTGGTTCTGGCTCTAAGCTCACACAGGACTTTTCCTTTTACAAAGGGATAGATTTTGTGTGTCAGAGATATCCAGCACAAATTAGGCAGCTCAAGGAGGACAGGGTTCTAGTTAAGCCTTTGTATAGAGGCCCAAAGATTTTCTTGGAATCTTTTAGTTTGGAATTCACCTCCCCTTCTCTGATGTACAGTCGTGGGTCACTTCTAAATTGTAGCCCCAGGTGACATCGTGTATTGCGTTTCCTTGGAAGTTTTCTTTTTTTTTTTTTTTTGAGGAGGGAAGGGAGGGCAATTGGGGTTAAGTGGTTTGTCCAAAGTCACACAGCTATTAAGTGTTTCAAGTGTCTGAGGTCGGATTTGAACTCAGGTCCTCCTGACTCTAGGGCTGGTGCTCTACTCACTGTGCCACCTAGCTGCCTCTCCTTGGAAATCTTAACACCTTTCTCAGAGGAAAATGTTCAATGGCATCAAGCAGGGAGGCCTGCTTAAGGAAACAAAGGGTTAAATAATATTAGCTCACATTTCCATAGGGCCTTAAAGTTTGAAAAATGTTTTCCTTATAAGACCTTGGTGAAATTTAAAAGGAATTGCAAATTGTATGTAATAGATTTGCAATTTCATGTGCAGTCATCTTTTTTGTTGTTGTGGTTATACTGAGTTACAGAAATGCTTGTTTTATTCCATAAATTAAACATAAAATAAATAAAAATTAAATTTTTTTTAAAAAAAATAAACTAGTAGTACAGGCATTGCCACCCTCTATCTATAGATGGAGAAACTGAAGCTTAGAGAAATTAAATGATTTGCCCAGAGTCACACAGCTAATAAATGTCAGAGCTGGGAGTCAAACCTGAGGATTCTCCTGACTTCAGGTTGATTGCTCTTTCCCCTATCCCATGGAATCTCCATAAAGATCTGAAGAAGTATTTGTCTGGGTTGTTAATGAAGGGCAGGGCCAGAGGGTCCCTAAATAAAGATGTCCTTGGGGTGAAGCATTTTTTCTGCTCAGGGTAAATAACATGGTAAGCTGAAAAACCTAGGTAGGCACAATATATGGTGCTATAGGTGATAGACAGATAACCTGAATCTTCTCTTCTCCTAAGCAGGACCCTTGCGACCTTTCACTTTACCCCAAGAGTCAATAGTAATAACTAGGACAAATATTGTCTCATTTTATCCTTACAATAACCAGGGAATTATGTTATTATCTCCATTTGACAGATGGGGAAACTGAGGCCTGCAGGGGTTAAGGGACTCGACCAGAGTCACACAGGGGGTAAATGTCTGAGGCTGGGTTTGTACTCAGGTTTTCCTGATTCTAGATCCAACCCACCTTACCTTCTCCCAGGTAGCCCCGAGTATAGACTGCTACATGATCTGTCCCTGCCTGTCGAAAGGCCCAGTAGCCCCACATCACAGCCCCCCAGGGACAGCGCTGCCTTTAGAGTTGGCCATCTGGGATTGGACCACAATTGTGCAGTCAAGCCCAGAGACATAGATCGGTTGCAAAGATAGTCGCGTGGCTTCCAAGTCCACAAATGAAATCCTAGGGAGTCGTCCGGAGAAACATGTGGCTCCAGAGCCCAGAGGACAAAACAATAAACAAAACAGGACACAATGCCAGACTTGCTAATTGTTTAGGGTCGAAGTTCTCCTCCCTCCCCTTTCCCCCCTTATCCAACTTTATGCTTCCCCTTACACAGAAGAGGGTCTCAGTTCCTTCTATTTGTTTTGGGTCATGCCTGCCTCCACCTTTCCCCTGAGTTAAACTCGTACTTTTCAAGACACAGACTTTATTCACTTAGGGGGCGGTCCTCCCCAAGCCTTTTGGAGAGTTTATGAAAGGCGTTTTCACTTGGATTAAACAACCACAGTGTGTATGTGTGTGTGTGTGTGTGTGTGTATGTGTGTGTATGTGTGTGTGTGTGTGTGTGTGTGTGTGCGCGCGCGTGTGTGTTTAAATGAGGAGCAAATGAATCATTTCAATTTTGGGCAAGGAGTTGAGGTGTTGTATTTGTACCATGCAATTACATAAAAGCACCAAGGGCCAGTTAACCAGTGAGGGGGCAGGGATTCCAGAGCCCCAAACGCTCTAAAGATTTTTAGCACATTTTCCATACATTAGCCCTCCAGAGAAGGGGTGTTTTACCTTCTTCTAACGGACACAGAGTCCAAAGGAAAGTTTGAGGTTTTACATTTCTGTTTGTAGTACAGGAAAAGGGTTACGATCTGAGTGGTGAATTCAGTGAAATTATACTGCCATTATACACATCTGCCTAGCTAAGAGGGAGGCAGTTGGAAGTTCCCAATCTAAAACATTAAAGATTTGTTGGCAAAAAAAGAGGGGGGGAAGGAACTTTCGGCTGAGGAAAAGTAGCTATATTAAGAAGGCAGTCTGCTCACTTAAGAGTTACTTTCAAACACTAAAAAAAGTAGGAGTTGCCATCTCTCGTCCAGAATATATTGAACATCCTGAAGGGAGCTGTTTTCATCCATGAAATAACAGTTATGAGCCTGCAAAAGAAGATATTTTTGAGACGTGACAATGGTAAGCATAACTTTCTTTTATGATTTCTATACATTTATTCTTGAGATTTCAGCCTGGGAACGGACCCAGTTCTAAAAGTATGACTAGTTCAATCTCATATTATAAGGGAGTATTTATGGGGGAGAAAGAATATCCTTAAGAAAACTGTTACAATTTAAGGTTATATTTGAGAAAGGAATGCTTCTGTATTAGTTATGTTCATTAGAGCATGTTATAATCCAAGTGGTCAGTATTTGGATTGGGTGTGTGTGGGGTGGGGAGGGTGTGTGGGTGGGGGAAGAGGAGCAGGGGTCTCTGATCTCCAAAGAGGCTCTCAAAGTGATCAGGTTTGCATCTGATGGCTACAGCTCTGTCCTCTGGCATTTCTCTTGCGTCCCGGGGCTGTGTGTGGACTGACAGGGTCTCAGCTCGCTCAAATTTCAGTGAGATGGAAAAAGGAAGTGATACTAAGCAAATCGGGCAGTTTGAAAGGCCAGGGAGTGTGGAGAGTGGTAGAGGAGAATTAGAATCAAAATGTCATAGCTGTTAGACCTCAAAAAGGACCTCCACTGTCTTCAGGCAGGGAAGGTATTAAAATTGAGCTCATTTTAAAAACCTGTTTCTTTGCGGCCAAAACCCTACAAAAACAAGAATCAGAAAGAAGGACTTTAACCCCTTTTTCCATCTTTTAAAGTCAACACAGAGCTTGGCTTTATGTCAGCTCTGTTGTAACTTTGGCATTTGAAAGTAAACACATGGTTTTCTTTAAAAAAATGAGGAGAAGAAAAGGCACATTTTGATTTTTCTAACTCCAGGGAGATATGGCTATGACCCTGGAATTAATTTACTTTGGTTCCATTAAAACATCCTCTGAAGTCAGAAAATATTTAGAGACTAATAAGCTCCTTCTCCCACTTATTAGACTTAGAGCAAGAATTATCTGATATCCAAACTTGTGGACGTCAGTGAACACATTTAATGGTACCCAAGTGGCCCAATAGAATTAATGTGCCCCTGGTTATAACTAGCAGGGGGAGTTGAAGCCCTGAGAACATCCAGCTCTGTCTGAATTAATTAGGAGGCACTGTGGTGCAAGTGACTTGAGAGCAGAAATCAGGAGAACTGGCTTGTAGTCCTAGCTTGTCCAATAGTGAACTGAGTGACCTTGGGTAAGTCATGTAACCTCTCAGTTTCCTTTGTTGTAAGATGAAGGTACTGGGCTACAGACTATTCGAAAGTCTAAAGAGTATCAGTTTTGGAGTTATAATGAGTTCAAATCCCACCACTACTACTAACTCCCTGTTCCACCTTCAGCAAATCACATAACTCTCTAGGCCTAAGTTTCCTCACTCCAAAGTCAGGGGATTGGATGAGATGACCACTAAGGTACCTTCTAGCCCTAGTTCAGTCATACCTAGGGTCCTTCTAGCTTTCAAATTCTGTGATTCTAATATAGACATTTTTGTTTGCCTCATTCATTAGTCCACTTCAGTGCTGTCAAAGTCAAATGGAAACAGGGCCATCAGTCCTTATATAAGGATCCCCAGAGGCCACATGTTGACTTAGTTTTAAAATGTGATAACATCTGTATTCTTATTTATTTTGTTAAATATTTCCCAATTATATTTTAATCTGGTTTAAGCCACACTGGAGAGTGTTGTGGGCTGCCCGCTGCCCACAGGCCTGGAGTCTGATGCCTCTGCTCTACACGGTAGAGGAAAGGAGGGAGAAACGGGAGTCTAGGGAACCAGTATCACGGAAAGATGACTGGACTTGGAGCTGCTTTGAACCTTGACCAGCTTTGTGAGTGTGACAGGTCACTTAATATCTCTGAGCCTCAGTTTCTTTGTTTGAAAAATAGGAAAAAGAATACGTTTCTCACAGCTTAATAACGAACGAGATGATATGTATGTGTGTAACCCTCACAGTGTTATATAAATGTAATCTAGTTTTACCATAGTCCCAGCTCCATCACTCATAATGTAATTAGGAGGAAATCTTTGAACTCTTTTCCTCAGTTCTCCTATTGGTAGAATAAGGGAGTTAGGCTGGATGACCTCTACATCAAAAGTCATAGGGTATGGATTCAGAAGGATATTGAAATCATCACACCCTTTTGTTTTATTGGTGAGAAACCAAAGGCAAAGAAAGGTTTGCCCAAATGTCTCTTTTTGGTTCTAAAACTATGATTCTATACATTAAAAAAAAGTTGTTGTATAAACCTGGCTATAGAAAATACCATATATTATGTGCAGGACACAGCAGTAAAACTGTATTCATAAAAAGATTGTATTCAACGCAACAAGTTTAAAATATTTTAAAATAACTTTATTGAATTTTAAAACTATCATTTGTGTTTCTCAAGGTATTTCTCCCTCATTTCCTGTACAAGACAGCCATCCTTTATAACTAAGAATTACAATGGTTAGGGGGTAGGGGGAGAAGAGGGTGATTAAACAGTTTGGCTAATCTAACAAACATATCAAAAAACACTGTTATCACATTCATTGTCCCACACTCATAACCTTGCCCCTCTCCCACCTCTGCAAAGAAGCAGAGGGGAGGGGGAAGGTATCTTATATGTCTCCTTTGGGGCCAAGATTGTAATTTTGCAGGATTCAGTTTCAATTCTTTTACTGCTGTTTTTTCCACAAAAATGGGTGTGATCATTGTTTATATTGGTTTCCTGCTTCTGCTAACTTCACTTTGCATCAGTTCACATGCCTTCCTATTGCTTCTTACAGCACAGCAATATTATATCCCATTCCATCTCTGCTATATATTTAGTCCTTCTCCAATCGATGGGCATGTACATTATTTTAGTATTGATTTGCTACTACAAAAAGTGATGCCATAATTTGTGTGTGCATGTGTATGTGTGTGCATGTGTGTGTGTGGGGGTGCTATTTTGTTTGTTATTGACATCTTTGGGATATATACCTAACAGTGGAATCTCTGGGTCAAAAAGTGACACTTTAGTTACTTCCTTCAAATAATTCAGAATTGCTTTCCAGATTGGTTAGACCAATTCATAGCTCAAAAAAATAATGCATTGACATGTCCATCTTTCTACAACTCCTTGAAAATTATTCCTATCTTTTGTTATTTCCTTCAGTTTTATGGGTAAGAGGTTAAAGCTCAGAGTTGTTTTGGTTTTCTTTTATTATTAGTGATCTAGAACATTCCTTGATATGATTGGTATCAGCTCATTATATTCTTTAGAGAACTTTTTGTTCACATCCTTCGATCATTTATTTGGTGAAGAATGACTTTTGCATTTTATATATTTCTGTTAGTTGCCTACCTTTCCTTTATCAGGGATTTTGATACAAATATTTTCCCCAGTTGATTACTTTCCTTCTTAATTGTATGAATTTTGCTAGTGCAGCCACTTTACGATTTCATGTAATTAAATTTGTTTATTTTATCTTTTGTTGTCACTTCTATCCTCTGTTTAAGAATTTATCCTTTAGCCTTCCCTGTGTATACTTGATCTCATTTTTAAAAATTTTTTTCATGGTATGAAGTTTAATATTAAGGTCATCTGTCTATTTTGAGTTTATTGGTACATGGTGTATGGTATATAAGAAATTAGCCTAAACTTAATTTCTGCCAAACTGGGGTTTCCAAGTGTCCCAGCAATTATTGGCAAAAAGGGATTTTTTTCCTAGGTAATTTATATTTTAAAGCATATTAAGGCCTAGATTGAATTCATTATTTCTGATTCTTCCTTGTCTAGTCTGTCCCATTGATCTGCTCTCCTATTTTTAACTAATACCAAATAATTCGTATGTCTACCTCTTTATAGAATAGATGAGGTAAGGAAGAGCTATTCCCTTTTTATCACAACTTTAAATTTTTTTCCTTTGATATTCTAGATATTTTGTTCCTTCAAATAAATTTTGTTATTATGTTGTCTAGCTGTGTAAAGTATCTACTTAGTAGTTTGATTTATATGGAACTAAGCCCAGTAATTAATTTTAATGTGATTATTATTTTTTATTGTATTGGCATGGCACTGAATATCCCTCTAATTATTTAAGTTGTCCTTTACCTGGCATAGTGCCTAGCACACAGTGAGAGATTAGTAAACCCTTGTTACCTTGCCTTCTTTATTTAAAGAGCATTTTGCAATTGTTTTTATAGATGTAAGAGTGTTCTTTGCTAGACTGACTAACAGTTTATTTTAAATAAGAATCCCTTTTCTATTATTACCTAGCAGATTTGTTGTTGCTATTATAACATGCCATTGAGTTCTGTGATTTTATTTTTCAAAACTATTACTTCAGTGAAGTTATTGTTTAGTCTTGATTAATTTCTTTGCTGATTCTCTAGGATTTTCTAAGCAAATCATCACATCATCAGCAAGCACGGATACTTTTGTTTTCTCTTTCTTCATCTCTAGGCCTTTCATTTCTTTTTCTCACTTTATTATTATTGCTAGTAATTTTAGAATTGTGTTAAATAAAAGACAGGAAAAAAGAGGTCAATAATATATTTTCAAATCTCTTTATTTCTTTTTCTTTTTTCCCCACTTAATATTATTTTATTTTTTCCAATGACATGTAAAGATAGTTTTCAACATTCACTTTTACAAGATTTTGAGTTCCAAATTTTTTTCTTGGGCCTTCCCTCTCCTCTCCTCTTCCCTTCCCAAGATGGCAAAATATCTGATATAGGCTATGTATGTACAATGCTATTAAACATATTTCCACGGTAGTCATGTTGCGAAAGAAGAATTAGAACAAAAGGGAAAAACCATGAAAGAAAAAAAGAGAAAAAATAGTCTGCTTCAATCTGCATTCAGACTCCATAGCTCTTTCTTTGGCTGTGGAGAGCATTTTTCAACAAGAGTCTTTTGGAATTGTCTTAGATCCTTGCATCGCTGAGAAGAGCTAAGCCTTTCAAAGTTGGTCATTGCACAATTCAACAAAAAATGTATTGGGCAATCATCATATACTCAGTATTGTGCTTAGTATTATAGAGCACAAGTAACTACCTCCAAGGAGTATACAATCTAGTTGGAAATTTGATTAAATGAACATATAAAAGGTAGAGTAGGGTGAAAAACATATAATTAAATCCAGAACCAAACAGCACTGGATTTTAGTCATTTGTGGGCTTGAGTCGTAAAGAAAGATGTTATTAGACTTGAGTTAGACTTTCAAGTATTTGGATGGGCAAAGAAGAAGAATGTAAGCATTCTATTTGTGAGAAAATCACCTTGAGCAAAAGTGCTCGAAGGAGTCATGGTGCCTTGGAAGAACGCTGAGGAAATGAGACTGAGGATCTGAAAAGAAGGTATGTATAGGGGATTAGTGGAAGACAAATTTAAATAGAAAGGACACTGCCAAAAGAAGCAAGGTCCCATTGGCCAGGCGGAGAATTTAGGATTTGACTTACTAGGCCACAGGGAAACAATACAAGTTCATGATCAGGGATCATAGTCTACATAAGTTTTAGCAAAAGACTTGAAAAAGTTTCTCATGTTATCCTTGGTAGTTGTGTGGGTTAGATATTATATTAGCACAATTGAGTGATTTTGTAACCAAATCATAGTCATTAATGTTTTAATATCCATTTGATCTCTCTTTGACCCTCTGCTGCTTCGCATTTTTATTAATGGCTTAGATAGTAGCAGAGCTAATATAGTTATCAAGTTTTCAGGTCATAAAACTGACACTAGGTAACGGGATCCAAAAGGATCTTGACAAGCTGGAATGGTGGTCCAAGTCTAATATGATGAAATTTAGTAGTGAAATGTAAATATTACACTTGGCTTCAAAAAGTTTTCTTCAGAAGCACAAGACTGGAAAGGAGTGGTTAAGTAGCAGTTTGAGAAAAATCTAAAGATTTTAGAGGACTGCGCGTTCAATATGAATGGTGTGATATGGCGGTAAAAAAAAAACCCCAAAACCCCAAAACCCTAATATTGGAGATTTTGTTAAGAGAGGGATGACTTTCAGTAATAAGGGTAGTCTTGCTATGTCATCAGACCATAGGTTAATACAGATAGTCTTGCTATGCCATCAGACTATATGGCCAACATTTTCCTCAGTTCTGTGCACCTGGTTTTGGAGGGACATTGAAAAGCTGGAGAATTCAGAGGATGGCAAACAATGTGGTGATGGGCCTTGAGTCCTTACCATATATAGGCCTGTTGAATGACTGAGGTTGTTTAGTCTGGAGGAAGGAAGGCAGAGTGAGAAGCAGGATAGGGTTAGTATTTGAAGGACTGTCGTGTGGAAGAGAGATTAGACTTGTTCTTCTTGCCCTGATGGCAAAACAGAAAGTGATGAGTATAAGTCGCAAAGAGACAAATTTTAGTCTGATATAAAGAAAAACTGCTTAATCATTTTTGTTGTGTGTGACTCTTTGTGACCACATTTGGGGTTCTCTTGGCAAAAATACTAGAGTAGTTTGTCATTTCCTTCTCCAGCTTATTTTACAGATGAGGAAACTGAGGAGAACAGCATTAACTGACTTGCCCAGAGTCACACAGCTAGGAGGTGTCATAGGCCAGATTTGGACTCAGGAAGATGAGTCTTCCTGACTCAAGGCCTCGTGCTCTATCCACTGTGCTATCTAGCTGCCCTTGGAGCTATCCAAAATAGAATAGACTGCCTCAGGAAGTAATGGGTTTCTCAGGCTCTCTGGAGCTCTCTAGGACTCCACCCAACAGCACTCATTTTGGACTTTGACTTCACCGCCACGTCCCAGTGTGCCTGATCTCCCCACCTCTCCCTCTTCCTTTTCAGCTTTCTTTTGTGTGCTGTCTTCTGGCATTCAGATTGTAGTAAGCTCCTTGAGGGCAGGACTATTTTTCATTTTTATATTTGTTTCCCCAGAGCTTAGCACAGTGTCTGACATGTAGCAGGCACTTATTAAATGTTTATTTACTCTTTCTTGATTCTCACTAGACTTAAGCAAAATTGGATGACCACTTGTTAGGTATGTTGCAGTGGAGATTTGGAGGGGAAAATGGATTGAACTACGTAGCTACTGAAGTCTCTTCCAACTCTAAAATGTTGGGATTCTGCATGATCAGCTACTTACTAATTGTGTGATATTTGGTAAAGGGCTCAAATCCTTAGAGCCTCAGTATCCTTAACTCTAAAGACAGATTGCTAATACTTACATTATCTACTTTACAGAGTTTTTATAAGGCAAGTACTTTGCAAAAAATTGAAGCTTATGTAAACATGAGTTTTTATCATTAAGGAGGTCTCTAATCAAGTGCTTTGTACTATTTAACAGTTTTACCATCAACTTGGATAAGGATATAGATGACATACTTATCAAATTGTCAGATGACGGGTCAGACAATTAACACATTGGATAAGTCAGAATAGAAACAAAGCCTAAAAAGCTAGAAAGTTGGGCTGAATATGAGATAAAATTTAAGAACACCATATATTTGGCTTCAATAAATCAACTTCTTAAGTTCAAAACAGTGGTGGAGGTATATCTAGAGAGCAGGTCATCCTAAAAAAAACCTTGGTGGACAGCAAGCTCTGTATGAATCAATAACATATATTTATATTTAATAGCTGACATTCATGTAGTGCTTTGAGGTTTGTAAAGTGATTCACAAGAATTATCTCATTTGAGCCTCACAACAACCCTAGCATTTAGGTGCTATTGTTAACCACATTTTACAGATGAGAAAACAAATACAGAGAAAATGCAGCATCTTTGTTGTTCTAAGCTACTATTCCTTTTTTTTTTGAGGGGCAGGGCAATTGGGGTTAAGTGACTTGCCCAAGGTCACACAGCTAGTAAGGGTGTCTAGTGTCTGAGATCGGATTTGAACTCAGGTCCTCCTGACTCCAAGGCTGATGCTCTATTCATTGTGCCATCTAGCTGCCCCCTCTAAGCTACTATTCACTTAGTTCTATTACCAGCTCTTTTGTTAAGTAAAGTTTCTCCTGTTTTTGTCATAGCTCCATTAGTTAGAAGATTGAGAGTAGGATCCCTGGGTCCTTACAATGTCCAGGGGCCTTGTGAAGCTAAGACTAATAATACAGGAGAATTCTTTGAGTTCCTCGAAAGTGGTCAAATTAACTCCAGGTATTCATGCTGTTTGCACAGTTAGTAGTGCTGGGGTTGAAGTGACCTAAGTTAGCATTGGGAAGTCTTGTACAGATCTACCCAGGAGCGGTAAAATTCAACTCCTGTCAGGAGAGTAGCAGCAAAAAGATGCTCTCCACACCTACCCCCCCCCCCCCCCCGTAGTTTCAGAGGAGGGTAAAATTACATTCTGAAAAGTTGGAATGGGGTGAGAAATCTCGTTGTGTATGCTTTTGTTTCTGTAAGGCTATATGTGCATACATTTATGATTGTAAAGTACAACATGCATATAGAAGTATACATATGTATGTGCAGATATATTTTTGTGTGTATATGCTTGTGTAGCCCATATAAATTCTGAGTTCTTCCATTTCCCACTCTCACTGATAAGTTGGGTACCCAGAGATAAATTGGATATCTCTCTTCCTTAGGGTTATAGGGGTTGGGGAGATACCCCTGAGGGGCCGGGAGTTATTCTTCAGTGACACCAGCTCAAGTCCCCACCTGTGTGATTCCCTCCAAGGTGATTAGTTAAAACTCAATTCCATCATCTGGCTTTAAATAGCTTTTAGAAAGGGGCATTTACTGAGGCAAATAAGCAATAATTTGGTATAAAATATTCCCTTGCAAGTCTGAGGCACATTCTCCCACAAGTACATAGAGAGTCCAGGGAAAAACTGACCCAAAGTTAGAGAGTACATGTTGCTAAGTTCACTGGATACTGGGAGTTTTTTTTTCTTCCCATTCATACAGTGCTTAAGGAATCCTCTCTTAAACATGATTCTATACCCTTGGATTTCAAAGCTGACATTGCCTTCAGCTGGTCTGGGGATATGGTTATAACACCGACAAGAAGATGGCGGCCACTGATGTCCCCAGGGGTACTATGCTAGGACACCAATGGGAAGATGGAAAGCCAAACATCTTCTAAATCCTTCAAAAATGGCATTTCTTCCTTTGGTTATGGCTTGTGGGGGAGGGGTAGAATAAAACTAGATCAAGGCTGAAGTCAAGGTCTCTCTTCCCCTCCCAGATGTTTTCTCTTCAAGGATGTGCTAGAAAGCCATACTTGGTCCAATTTCTGGAATAGCTGCCCAGCCAAGCTAACTCAATGATTTTATCTAGGACCAAAAGATGATAATGAAATTCCATAACTAATTGGAATAGACTTCTTGTCTGGCATATTTAACTTCATCTAAAGGCTTCCAAAGACTTCATATGGTCTATGATTTTTTTGATTGAGATATGTCCTCACCTAGTTAATGTATCAGGCTAAAATGAGGTGGCATGGCTTTGACTCAATGAAGATATATATACAGTATATATGTATATATATATATATGTATATATATATATTTCATACACCACATACAGTGGCAATTCTGTTATCTTGGGATATATGCATTCCCAAAAAGCACTGTCCTATGCAAAATCCACAATAAAAACCACAGAGTTTATGGGGAAAATGGAGTTAAGAATGTAACACTCAAAACTTCATCAGTAAAAGAAAAAGTAAAAAACAGAAACCTAATAAAAATAGTTATGCAGTTTTCTATACATAAAATTAAGAAATACATAAATAGTAGAATAAATAGTGATTGCACTCGTGTTTAGACCATAGCAGAAGGGGGTGGAGGTGCTGTGGACCAGCCCTTTTCCTCCAATCACAACTCCTATTATCCGTTTTTTATAAACAAATAAATTGAACTATGCTTGCTTTAAAAAAAGAATAAAAAGATATACAATAAATATAGCATTTTACTTTGACAAAGACCTGAAATTTGTTTCTTGAAGTGGGTATTGGAAGTGTTGCAGTTTGTGAGTTATTGTAAAGTGGTGTAGTTTCATGTATTCTTTCAATGTTTCCTGGGAAGAAATTGTTCAGAAGAAGAATCAAAATTCATGTCATGCCAGGATCTTCCTTAATATATCAATTGTGTTGAAACAAATTCCAAAATGTGTGTTTTTGAAATGTGTTATAGCAGAACTGATTATATGTGTATATATATATATATACATACAATATAAATATTACATCTATACATGTATACAAATATGTAAGTATATATCCTCTACTATCTTCAACACTGAAAGTGGAAGTTGGGTTCCCAGGGAACAAGGCTGGCCATATCTCCCCCTCAGGATTCAGGATGAAGTTCAAATTATACCATTTAATTTATATATGTGTACATACATATGCTAGGGCAGCTAGGTGGCTCAGTGGATAGAGCACTGGGCCTGGAGTCAGGAAGACTCATCTTCCTGAGTTCAAATCTGCCCTCAGACACTTACTGGCTGTGTGACCCTCAGCAAATCACTTAACCCTGTTTGCCTCAGTTTCCTCATCTGTAAAATGAGCTGGAGGAGGAAATGGCAAACCACTGCACTGTCTTTGCCAAGAAAACCCAAATGGGGTCACAAAGAGTCAAACACAGCTAAGCAACAACAAATTGTAGTTGCAATTGTCAAAGACAGTAACTTTTTTTTCTATTCACTTTATCCTTTTCTGGCTTATTATCTATTCTCTATTTCTCTTATAAGTCTCCTACCTTTCCTTCCAAACTCACTTCCATTTCACTTATTTTTACTTTATTTCATTTTATTTTATTTTCCAAAATGAGCTGGAAACGGAAATGACAAGCCACTCTAGTATCTTTGCTAAGAAAATCCCAAACGGGGTCACAAAGAGTTGGACACAACTGAAAAATGACTGAATGACATACATGCATACATACGTACATGCATGTATGTGTATATACACATGTATATGTGTATATGTGTATCTATCTATGGATCAATCAAGAAAAAAAGGAGGGAATAAGCATTTATATAGCACCTACTCTGTGCCAGGCACTGTGCTAAATGCCTTTTTGTTCTTTTACAAATACTATGTTATTTAATCCTCATAACAATGCTTTGAGGTGTGATTTTCTCCATTTTACAGTTGAAAAAACTGAGACAAACAGAGGTTAAATGACTTGCCTAGGCTCATAGAGTTAGAAAATATCAGGCTGAATTTGAACTCAGGTCTTCCTGACTCCAGACCCAACCCTTGATCCACTGTGCCACCAGTTGCCTCAAAGAGAGAAAGGTGCGCGTGGGGTGGGGTGGTGTGGGTAGGGGTAGTACTATAGAAGGATCAGGAAATTTATCAATATAGACCAGCAGTTGCTTCAAAACTAATAGGCTTATAGTGATGTCTTGGGAACTGAGAAGTTAAGTGACTTGCCTAGGATCACAAGCCAAGTGGTGTTAGAGACAGGACTTGAACCAGTTCTTCCTGATTTCAAGGTTAATTTTCTATCCATACTATACCATGGTTCTCAAAATATGTAGGGAGCATATCTAGGTCCATATTTATATACATCTATGTAATCTGTATGATCGTATATGTGATTTTGTTGGCATGAGGCGCTTTAGGTGAACAATTAAAGCTTAAAATGGCACTAAGACTTTTGAGACGTCATTGTATATTGTTCAGCAAAATATCTAAATTTAGCTAAATAAACATATATTTACTTGACTATGTGCCCAGGTAGTGCTGTAAAATTTCTCTGCCTGCCTGCCTATCTATAGCAAAAATTCAAAGTGTATGGTTGTATAAATCACTGTTCACACATAGGAGAGATTTTAAAAGTCCTTTTTTAAGGCAGTAAGGAATAACTCCTATACAGAGAGCTGTGTGAGAGGTGAGGCTAAAAGTGCTGCAGATGAATGATAGGGTTATGCCTGCAGTCACAGGTGGGCAAATTGGAACTAAATTTTTTGGGTTGAACACGGCTCCTGAAGTCTTTTCCAAGTCTGGAATTCTGGGTATCTGTACTTATTTGGGCTTAAATGGAAAATGGTTTAAGATTTTCTTCATTTTTTGGGGAAGGGAGACTTGTACTTTGTATTAAATGAATGAAAAAAGCAAATGAATGAAGCCACCATTCCAAATGTTCTTCTTGTCTTTTTGTGGAATTGGAGTTTGAAGGCATGTCAGAAAGATGGTAAGTCTCACAGTGGATAAAGTGCTGGGCCTGGAGTCATGAAGATATGAGTTCAAATCCAGCCTCAGACACTTACTATCTGTGTGAACCTGGGCAAGTCACATCTACAGGTCTCAGTTTCCTCAACTGTAAAATGGACATAGGAACAACATTTACTTTGGAGCATTCTTGTGAAGATCCAACAAGACAGAATTTGTAAAGTAAATACCTCTTCCCTTTTCTTCTTTGTTGCCCTTCTCGGCCAACTGACACTTCATAACCCATTGAATTCCTTTAAGAACCTTTTAAAGGTAACAAGCCGGACACTAGTAGAGGGGATGCTTAAAGAGAAACACAGACTAAAACTGACATCCCATCTTTTGTATCCACACTTCTATTAAAATTGTGGGTATCAAAAAAGGTATCTCTTTTTCCCACTTCCAGGAAAGCTTTATTAGCTAGATGGGTGTTTATCTCATTCATTTTCAAACATCTCTTACAAAAGATATCTCTCTCACTAACAAAGAAGCTGGTGGCAGAGTGCATAGAGTGCTGATCTTCTGGTCAGGAAGACCTGAATTCCAATATAACTTCAGACACTTCCTAGCTATGCGACACAGGGCGAGTCACTTAGCCTCTGTTTGCCTCAGTTTCTTTAACTGTAAAATGGGGATAATAAGAGCATCTCCCTCCCAGGGTTGTTATAAGGATCCAATGAGATAATAATTGTTAAAAGTATTTAGCGCACAGCGCGTGGCACAAAGTAGATACTACAAAAATGTTTATTCTCCACTTGTCTTGATTCCAGGGGCTTTAGCACTTTGAGGCTATGTGTACGATTATGGATAAATTAGAAGATACAGAAACATTCAACCTGTCTAATAGTTCACGTTATATAATGTCTTGAGGTTTTCGAAGTCCTTCCCTTTCCCTTCCCCAACTCCTATGAGGTAGGCAGAGCAATAATTACTACCTTAATTTAATAGATGGAGGGAAATAATCCAGGGGCTAAATGACTTTCTTGTGGTCAGACGTCTGTGGGTATCAGAGCCAGGATTTGGACCCAGGTTTCCTGATTCCAGGAGGCAGCAAAATGGCTTAGGGGATATAGTGCTGGGCCTGGAGTCAGGAAGACCTGAGTTCAAATAAGGCCTCAGATACTTGTGACCCTGGGAAAGTCCCTTAATTTCTGTTTGCCTTGGAGGCAGTTAGGTGGCTTAGTGGATAGAGTGCTGGGCCTGGAGTCAGGAAGACCTGAATTCAAATAAGGCCTCAGATACTTGTGACCCTGGGAAAGTCCCTTAATTTCTGTTTGCCTTGGAGGCAGTTAGGTGGCTTAGTGGATAGAGTGCTGGGCCTGGAGTCAGGAAGACCTGAATTCAAATAAGGCCTCAGATACTTGTGACCCTGGGAAAGTCCCTTAATTTCTGTTTGCCTTGGAGGCAGTTAGGTGGCTTAGGGGATATAGTGCTGGGCCTGGAGTCAGGAAGGCCGAATTTCAAATCTGGCCTCAAACGCTTACTAGCTGTGTGGGCAAGTCACTCCACTGAAGAAGGAAATGGCAGACCACTCCGGTGTCTTTGCCAAGAAAGTCCCATGGACAATATTATGGTCCATGGGGTCACAAAGAGTCAAACACAACTGAACAACTCCTGATTCCAAGTCCAACACTCTTTCCACTGCATTCTGATTCCAGACCCAGCTCTCTATTCACTGTGAGACCAATCATTCTTTCTGATATGTCTTCAAACTCTAATTCCACACAAAGGCAGGAAGTTCATTAATGTCTTCAACATGCCAAAGTATTTTTCTGTAGCTTTTGTCACAAGGTAAGCAGATGTGCATAGTGCCTCATTCATCTGTGTTTTCCCTACCCCAATGATGTCTTACATGTAGTAGACTCAATAAATATTTGCTGAATGAATGAAAGGGGCAGGGAAGAACCCCCTAACTCCTATTTTGAATGATAGTCAATGAGACTGATAGAAAATTTAGATATCATTGCATAACTCTGACCGTAATTTAGGAAGCTATTCCCAAAATCAAACCTAGATCCTCCCAGGGTCAATTTTAAGGTCTTTTCTTCTTTCTTAGTTATTAGAAAAGGAGGAATCAATGACCAAGAATGATGATCTATAGCCTATATCCAGAAATAAATTCTTGGAGGTAGTGAAAAGACCTGAACTTGGATCTCAGTTCAAAACGCTGCTTTGCTACTTACTATCTCACTTAACCTTTCTGTGCCTCAGTTTCCTCACCTGTAAAACAAGAAGCTTTGACAAATGGCTGCTAAAGTCCCTTGAGGCTCTCTATTGTCCTAAGATCCTGGTCTCCAATAGCATCAAACTCATACTATTTCCCTACCTTTGATTCTGGGTTCCTTGGAAAGAAGGGTAAAGGGAGTGTTTTTCAAGTTTTATTTAATGCAGAATCTAATCAGGTGCATTTGGCATTCCCAGACTCCTGGAACTTGAAAAAAACTTGGAGTAGTATATTGGAGCAAAGTATGGACCTATGCAGTTGTAACAACAATGTTACTTGCAGCTACTCTGGCTACATAAGGCCAATAACCCCAGCACACAGCAGAGCTGCTAGCACAGGTTCTTTGATCTGCTTTTCTAAGGAAAGCAACTTTAAGAGGTTTACAATCTCACTTTAATCAAACATACATATATCATTCACTTAGTTCAGGGGAAAAAGTCAGCAGTCTGAACTTAAGAGAAAACACAAACAGAAATTACAAGCAGAAATTATATAAACAGAGCAAATAACACAAATCAACAGACAGGCTTTTGTCTGACCATAGCAATACATACATAGTTATCAGAGAGAGAAGCACCAACATCTGGGATTTCAAAGCTGGGAGGCTGCTTAATGACTACCCAGAGTCTTGTCTGGTCAAATCACATGAGCACTCTTCCAGTGAGTGAGCCCCAAGCAAAATGCTAACCTCAGAGGATAAGTACACTTTTTCAGGGTCAGAGGGTACTATAACCACGACTCAAACCCATGTGACCTAGTTTCTCTTCTGACTTAGGCAGGTCATCCAAGACTCCCAATTCAATCAAAGACTCTTGATTGAAACAAAGGCAATACCCAAAGGAGCTTGATTGCCTTAGTGCTGATAAGCACTCCAAAACAAAAAAAAACAGCAAAACGTCCCACCCTGCTTGCCATTACAGCAGTCTGGGACCAAGTGTGAGTACTGGCTCTGCCACTTACTAGTTGTGTAAACCTTGGTAAATCCTTTAGGTACCCTAAACTTCAGCTTCCTTTCTTTTGTAAAAGAGGGATAACAATAAACTTGCATTACCTAACTCACAAGCACATGATGAAAAGTGTATGAGATAATTTATGTCAAATATTTTGTAAAGCCCTATTAGCTCTTATCTTAGCCTCATTTTGTATATGGGGAAACTAAGGCTCAGAATTGACTTGCTTACTTACACGTAGCTATTTAGTCATAGTCAGGACTAGAACCCAAATCTCCTGCCTTTCATTCTAGTACTATTCCCACTATACTACAGTGCCTGCCATTGCTGGAATAACAGCTTCTCTCAGAGTTATAATAAATCCATTCGACTGCTGCCAAAAACATTTAAGGTTGAAAGGTTGCATAAGGTCTTAGAAAACTGTGAGAAACAGGGATGTTACTGAAATAAAATGAGGTTTCTGCAACACTGGGCAAGGAAGCTCACCAAACCTTTGTGAACCGCTTCCTTTGTGCCAAACTGTGTAATAACCACTGGAGACACAAAAGACCAAAACAAACAGTCCCTGCTTTCAAGGTGCTGACAGTCTATTAGACTGTGAGTTATACTTTTAGACTGTGAGTTCCTTGAAGGTAGGAACTCTTTTTTGGCCCCTTTTTGTAGAGCTTAGCACAGTCTGGCACATAGTAGGTACTTCATAAATGTTTATTGACTAACATTCTACTGGAGGTTGAGAGACATGTTCACAGACAAATTAAAAATGTGTACAAAGTAAATTCAAGATAGGAAAAGCAATAGTAACTGGTGAATTGGAAAAGGTATGATAAAAAGCAATATATATGACCTGAGTTTTGAAGGAAGATAAAAGGTAGAAGTAATGTTGTTGCTGTTCAGTCAAGTCTGACTCTTTATGACCTAGTATGGAGTTTTCTTGGCAAAGATACTTCTCCAGTGGATTAAGACAAACAGAGATTAAGTGACTGGCTCAGGGTCACACAGCTAGTGCCAAGGTTGGATTTGAACTCAGGTCTTCCCGACTTCAGGCTCCATTGAGCCACTTAGCTGCCTCCTAGAAGAAATAAGGCAATGTATTATAAAGAGGAGGGACAGCAGATTTAGTTGGTAAGTAAATTAGTGTTTATGAAGTGCATATTATGCACCAGGCACTGTGCTAATTCTTGGGGATGCAAAGGCCAAGACAGTCCCTGCTCTCAAGGGACTCACAGACTAACAAGGGAGACACTGTGCAAACAGTCATGTACAAACAAGCTCTAGACAGGGTGAATTGGAGATAATCCACACAGGGAAGGCATTAGCATTAAGGAGATCAGGAAAGCCTTCCTATACAAGATGAGACTTAAGGTGGGATTTGAAAGAAGTCAAAGAAGCCCAGAGGTAAAGATGTGGAGGGAAAGTATTCCAGACAAGGGAAACAGTCAGTGAAAATGCCAAGAGTCTAGAGATGGAGTATCTTATGTGAGGAAGAGCAAGGAAGCCAGTATCATTGGATTTCAGAGTCTGTGGGGATACGGAAGGGTTTAAGGTATGAGAATATTGGAAACATAGGAAAGGTTCAGATTGGGAAGAGCTTTGACTACCAAAGGGGCTTTTGTATTTGTTTTTAGAGGTGATCAAAAAAAACATTGGACTTTATTGAGTAGGAGGATGATATGGAGCTGCACTTTAGGGAAATCACTTTGACAGCTGAGTGGAAGATAGATGGGGTGGGGAGAGACTTGAGGCAGGCAGACCCACCAGCAGGCTATTGCAATAGTCCAGGCATGAAGTAATGACATGCTGTACCAGGGTGGTGGCAGAATCAGAGGACAGAAGGGGGTATAGGCAAGAGATGCTACAAAGGACCAAATGCAAAGTTCAGGGAACACTAAGTTGGCTAATATGGTGGATTGGAAAGTTCATGAGGGAGAATAATAATCATAGAAAAGCAGACTGGAGCCAGATTGCGAAAAATTTTAAGTGAATTCCATTTTGAGTTTGAGATGCCTATGAGATATATGGTGAAGACTTCTAGTGTACAGTCACTTGGCATGGGGGCCTAGGGGAGAGATATGGGCTGGATACTTAGATTTCAAACTTCTACCCATCTTGGTCTTGGGAAAAGTCACTTAAACTCTCTGGGCCTCAATTTCCTCACCATCCCCATCAATGTAGGGATGTCTAAGGTTCCTATTAGCTCTCAATCTTATGATCATAATAGCCTTGTCACTGAGAGAGGTCTTTAATTTCAAGGCAGAGCTGGAGTTGGCTACAAAAAAATGAGAGCATTTCGATGTCTGTTTGGGAACTGTTTGAAGGAACTAGGATTATTTAGTCCAAAGAAGTAAGAGGAAATACATATGTCCTATGAGTAGGACATATATAGCATGTGTTTAGTAAATATACTATGTTGTAGCACATGTCTAGCATTGTAGTACTATATTCTTTGGTGCTTCCTAGTCCTACACCCCACACACAATCACTTGCATAATATTTTATGCAATACACCATTCCATCACAGCTACTCATCTCTTCTCACTTAGACTACTGTGAGAGCTCATAAATCCTTCTTTCTTTCTCTCCTTTTACCCTTTTTATCCTCCATAGTGCTACCTAGTAACTTTCCTAATAGATTATCTGTGTAGTAATACTATGAATCATAGATGTATATACATAGGGTATATTCAGTGTTGTTTGGTTCAGACTCTTTTTTAAAAAAATCAATTTATTTATTTTTAGTTTTCAACATTCACTTCCATAAGATTTTGAGTTTCAAATTTTCTCCTCCTCCATCTCCTCACCCCTCCCCAAGATGGCATGCAATCTGATATAGACTGTACTTATGCATTCATATTAAACATATTTTCTCATTAGTCATGATGTAAAGGAGAATTAGAACTAATGGGAGGAACCACTAGGAAGAAAAAACAAAACAAAACAACAAAAGAAAGGAAATCAAATAGAATGCTTCTATCCACATTCAGACTCCCAAGTTCTTTCTCTGGATGTGGACAGCATTTTCCATCATGAGTCTTTTGGAGTTGTCTTATATCCTTGAATTGCTGAGAAGAGCTAAGTCTATCAAAGTCAGTCATTGCACAATGTGGTTGTTACTGTGTACGATGTTCTCCTGGTTCTGCTCATTTCACTCAGCATCAGTTCATATAAGTCTTTCCAGGTTTTTCTGAAGTCTGCCTGCTCATCTTTATAGCACAATAGTATTCCATTACATTCATATTTGGTTCAGACTCTTAATGCTTTAGGGGAAGACTAATCAGTCAGTGAAGGCTTCCTGGAGGACTTGAGATTTGAATTGAGCCTTGAATATGGGTAAGTTTTAAAAAGCAAATGGGTAGAGGACCCTGGGAAAAGGTACTTACATAGTAAAGACACAAGGCAAAAAGGTGTATGACTTGGTTAGAGGTAGCTTGAAAGCAATGGGAAAGGAAACTGGAGAGTTTTGGAAGGTAAATGGGAGGAAGACCTTGGCCACTGGCCAACTGTTTTTAAATCCAGATACCATTCAACAGCCTTAGTGGTCATCAATGATTATCATTTTTTATTGACTTTTATAAAGTACCCTTATGATGCTCCATAGAGGTTATAATCCTATCAGGTAAGCTTGGGATTAATAAGAAGCTCTTACATTAAAAAGAATCAGAAGGGGGATAATATAATTTGTCAGCAGTTATCATAATGGTTGGCATTTTTAAGTTTTGAAGCACACGTCCTCTCACTTTTGAGTGGCACATTGGATACAGAACACTACAACAGGGACAGAGCAAATGTGAATCTTTTCCCATGCAAATGTTAACCCAACTGCTCATAGGAAAAATTAGCAGCTCCAAATGCTGAAGAGTGAGGCCCCTTCCCCCTCAGCTGCAGTAACTTTAATCAGGCTGGCTATGCAAATGGAATGAGCCACTATCTCAAGGTACCTGTCTTAGGGCATAGAGTTAGGAAGAAAGAGGCAGGTCCATGGGATGCCATGGTAGCATAGTCCACCAACCAAACTAATGAAAGATAATGGGAGAAAGCCCTGAGAAAGGCCTTTTATGGTAATAGAAAGTAGTTGTTATACCCAGCAGACCAGGCCAAAGAAATCTCAGATCTCCACAGCTCTCACTGCTGGGCTTCTGTGATCACAGGAAGAGTAATGATGAGAAGAGAATGAGAAGGCTTCTGCACCTCCTAATACCATTCTACTCAGGACAGGACCTGGCATAGGTTGAGGCTGAGTGGTTCATAGCTCAGGTTGAAGCCTACTAAGCCTGGGAGTGAGGAAAGGCTATGGCTGAGAAGGATTCAGGAGGGTAGACTTAGTCATATAGAGGCAGAGTACCTTCTGGTCATCCAGGTACCTAGTTGAGGGGCCAGAAGCAAAAGGCGGTTTCTGGATAAGAAGACGGGATCCAAGATCAAATAGTATCAAGAAGCAGGTAAAGATCTAAGGGCCAAGATTAAGGATTTGATGCTGATATAAAGGAAAATTCAGCTAGGTAGCACAGTGGATAGAATGCCAGGTCTAGAATCAGAAAGACTCATCTTCCTGAGTTCGAATCTGGCCTCAGACACTTACAACCTGCGTGACCCTGGGCAAGTCACTTAACTCTGCTGGCCTTAGTTGCCTCATCTGTAAAAGGAGCTGGAGAAGGAAATGACAAATTACTCCAGTGTCTTTGCCAAGAAAACCCCAAATGGGGTCACAAAGAGTTGTACACAACTGAAAACTACTGAACAATAACACAATAGAGAGCGTTTGAGTTTTGTATTGAGCTTACACAATTTGGGAGTATCATTGATTCCTCTTCCTAGACATAAAAAACTTGGGTTCTTTACATAGTTAAGAATTGGATGTTGGCTCAATTCTGCTAAATAAACAATGCTACCCAGGAGAGATATTTAATAAGGAGAGTACACAGGCTTTGGGGGAATTTCAAGCTCAGTACAAACATATGAATCCATCAAATGTGATTTCTATAAAGAGAGGAGATAATTCTTAACAGCAACTCTAAATATGTAGATGTACAAACATTTCTGCAAAGAACACAGAATCAGATTACCTCCCTTGATCTCAGGTGGGTATCCATTGATATGAACTGACTCAGGCTTCCTAGTTCCAAACCAGTAGAGGCAGAGAGAGATGAATACAGAGAAGGTAGGTCTGGGTGCTCCCTTGTTCACCAGGTCACATTGATACCAGCTGCTGCTTCATCATCCAAGAGAACAGGAATATCCATCAGTCAAAAAACATTTATTAAGAGCTTACTGTGTGCCAGGCACTGCATTTGTCACTGGGAGTATTAATATAAGCAAAAAGAAAGACAATCACTGTCCTCAAGGGCTTACATTCTAATGGGAAGACAATACATAATAAGAAACTGGAAAGGGGGAATAGGGGAGAGGGTACCAGATATAGGGGCATGATGAAGAAGTCCAGAGGAGGGCAGGTTGGTGGGAAATAAAAGAACAAAACAACAGACTGTTGCTCTGCTCAAAAGGAAGGGAGTGAAGAGATAAGAACCCCAAAGATGTGCTTTTCATTAAATCCTTTCTCCTCCTCCTAGTCTAGTTAGATCACAGCTTTCTTTTTCGTAGCGCCTCCTAAAACTTGTTCCTCAGCACCCTTTGCAGATTAGAAGCAACAGCAAATCAAGCCATCTGCATTTCAAGGTCTACACAAGACCTAACGTACAATTGGGGAGTATGCCGCCCTTTTGAAAGGGATGATTTTCAATCAAGGAGATTTAAACTTATAAAGCAGAGCAGAAAGGCTCCTCCACTCTGCATCTGCTGCTCTGCCTGGTTTCAACTCTATGGAACAAGATGTCCTTCTCAGGTAGGTTTATCACCTCTAATCTCTTCACCAGGAGCTAACTAGGGCAACTAACTCAACGTATATGCCTCCCTCAGTCTCCTCTCCTTTCTGATTGGTGGACTGGAAGGTAAAGTACTAACTCCTCCCAATACCTTCCTATAGAAGGCAGAAACTGGACTTTTTGGTTCACTCCACTCTCCATCTGTTGCTATGCCTGGTTTCAACTCCAAGGAGCAAGATGGGTGCCCTCTGATTTCCCTCACACCCTTTCCTGCCTCCTTTCATGTGCTGTGTCTCTCCTCCCATTAGACTATAAGCTCTTTGAGGGCAGGGACTGTCTTTCTTTTTATTCATCATATCCCCAGTATTTAGCATAGTGCCTGGCACATAGTAGGTGCTTAATAAACATTTATCGAATTGGATTGATGCATGATAGCTGTCTTCAAATGTTTGAAGATATCATGTACAAGACAAAATAGCTTACTTTTTTGGCCCCAGGGAGCCAATGGATGGAGGTTAAAGAGAGTCAAAATTTGGAGCGGTATAAGAAAAGACTCCCAAATAGTCACAGGTGTCCAAAAATGAAACTAGGATGTCTTGGATGGTAGTGAACTCCCCTTTCTGGAGGTAAAATAGAGCCTGGATGACCATTTGTTAGCATGTTGTAGAGAAGATTCCAATTGTGCTCTTGGCTGGACCAGATGGTTTCAGAATATGCTTCCAAATCTGAGTCCATGAATCTATAATTTAATGATTCCACATGACTTTTGGGGAATTCCAAGTTTCCTTAATTTATTTAAAAAAAATGAAGCTGTTTTCCCCTAAGAAATGCATCTTCAATTTCATCTTTATAGCAAAGGAAATACGGACAATTCTGAAGGATGAGTAATTCAGATAAAAAAAAAAACAACAAACCAAGCACCCCAAACAACAAAACAGCAGGCACCTTCTGCTTAGTGTCTTTGCTGGGCTTATTTCTTTCCGTCCAAGGGGTTTTATAATTAAACTCCTTGCATTGATGGGAACACCTATTTAAAACATCCAATGCTTAATATAAGAAGATTAGCATGATATGGGGGAAAAGGCACTGAGTCACTAAGATGTTCTGTGACCTTGGGAATATCACTTAATCTCTTTGGCCCCAGTTTCATCTGTAAAATGGGGAGATTGGACTAGATTGACTTCTGAGGCTCCTCCTAGGCCTAGATCTATGATCCTATGATTCTTGTTCACAAAAATGTTATTAGCATTTAGTTTTTCAGAAACAATCCAAGGGTACAAATTGAGGGACATCTGAGTCTGTATGGATAAAATAATTCTCCATGAATTCTTAAGAGTACAGAGTGGTGAATTGTCTCTCTCACAGGACCATCTTGGGGAAAGTGCTTTAAGGTCCTATGTAAGTATGAGCATCTTATCCCCATTTAGAGATGAAGAGACTGAGAATTCGTTACCTCACCAAGGCCAGAATCTAGCAAGTGACAGAACTGGGACTTAACCCTTAAGTCATCTGAGTCAAGGTCAAGTTTTTCCCATTCTTCTGCATTGCCTGGGATGAGGAAACAGTGCTATTTGAACTGAACTTGTGGGCATAGTCTTCTGCACAATGATTTCCATAAGTCTGCACATGTTAGTCAATACTCTGCAAAATTCATTCATGTGCACATGCAGGCCTGCTTTGATCAAAGTTCTAGAATTGGTCCTGACAAGTTACACATGGATCAAAATATTATTAGAATGGGGGGGGGGTGGGTAGGGGTAGGAAAGAAAGGGGCAAAAGCAGGGAGTGAGAAGGCCAAGGTCTGGGGTTTAGTTTGGTCCTGAAGCTGAGGGCTAAAATGGAAAAAATAATGTTCTTGAAAGAAAAGATATTAACGATCAGTCTCTGCCCTTGTACTTGGGGTATAGAGTGCCTGTGTTGTGAATAAGTTTCTAAGGCATGGGATGTGCTCCAGGATGTTCTCATTGCTGTAAATGTCCTTAGAGACTATATTATCAACTCAGTCATTTTAATAATAATTATAACAATAATTAACATTTACATAGCACCTACTTTATAAACATTCTCATTTGATCCTCACAACGACCCTGTGAGATAGGTGCTATGATTATCTCCATTTTACAGATGAGGAAACTGAGGTTCAATGACTTGCCCAGGGTCACATAGCTAGTAAGCATCTGAGGCTGGATTTGAATTCAGGTCTTCTGACTCTAGATGTGGCACTCGATCATTGTGCCACCAGTGCGATGACTCACAGAGCTACTTACTGACCGAGCCAGAACTAGAACGTGGATCTCCTTACCTCCAGTGCAAGTACCTTTTCCACCATGCTACACTTTGTCTTCCAATCTAGTTTTTAAAATTGCATTTCTCAAAATGTTTTGGCCTGATTCCTCCTTTGCATGTGTCTCTTATGTCAGAGTTATTTGTGATCACTCATTTCTACCCATTTTATTGTATGCTTCTTGAGGTCGGGGGTCATCGTATCCTATTTATCTTTGTATCTTAAGTGCCCAGTAAAGTGCTTTAGCAATTGATAAGCGTTTCAAAGTTTTCATAGACATCCACAAGGGGAGAGTTGGTATGGAGCTGGTCGATGAAGGCTTCCCAGAAGAGGGCCTTGAGCTAATCTTTGAAGGATGGGTAGTATTTAAGTAGGCAGAGAAGAACGAAAGCATTCTAAGCTCAGGGAGAGGGCCATTATGTAACAGGGTAGCCTTTTATATAATCTTAAACAGAGGAGGAATGAGTACTGCATATGTGGGTGGCTGGCCCAAGAAGAGGAGAAGATGCATGCTGGGTAACAATGGGAAAAGAGAATGGGTTAGGAGGATTAGGGCCAGTGTATGAAGGGTCTTAAAAGTAAGGGGTGGGGGTGTTTTCACTAGTTGCTTTGGGCAGTGGCTTGCTGTTGAATGTTTCTGTCTGAATACAAGCATAACTGTCCCTGCTTAGCCATAAATTTTCATTTGCTGTCTGTTTCCAACGTGGTGGAGGAAGCAGAAAACATGATGAAGCCCATCATCTCTCTAAATCACTTAATGATAGTGAATTAAGTTTAGGTTAGGTAAGTTCATTGATTCTTTGAGAGCACCCCTAGATGGGGCCTGTTTGAGAGCATGCTTTGGTTCAAAAGAATTTAGGACAGACTAGAGGTCCACGAGCCTCAATAAAGGATTAGTAAACACAGACCCTTGATGTTAACATTCCTCAACCTCTTTCCCGTCCAAGGCTCACACTGTAAAATTGAAAATAGGCATTGTCCAACAAAGGCAGCTTTATTGAAAGTATGCTGTTTATGAGATGCCTTCCATACAATTGTTGGCCTTCTATCTACCCTGGACTGTGAGTACAGCTTTCTCTGTCATGTGCTCGGCAACACACCAGCCTTTCATGAAATTTCAAGGGCTTCCTACATGTTTCACCTACACATTCATTAAAACCTACTTTTAGGCCCCCAGAGAGTCCTGGAAACATCTGGTTGTGAGGGTTGGGGAGTCCCTTGCTGTTCCAGGGAGTGTGTGGAACATTATCCCTTTTCTTTATCCAGTGAAAACAGTATGTTCTAAAGAAGTAAAAAATGAAGCTTTTCAACATAACAAATGCCAATGATTAATAAAAACATCTCTTTGAAATTTGTTGCATATAGCATGTCCAGAATAGAGCAGACATATGAAATTCCACCCGTAGATAAAGGCAGTACCATTGCCTTTTGTTTTTAAGGTGGGGGGAGCTATCTAAGTGCAAGAGTGTCTCAGTTCCTTGATGTAATCCTTAGCATAGGGGTTCCTAACTTGGGGAACATGTACCCCAGGGGACACAAGAATTTTGTCGAGGGACATGTGGAATATTTGGTAAGCAACTTTATTTTCCTTTTGAAATAATCCAAAGCTAGTACTGTCAGTGAAAAAAAATGTTATGTTATTAGGAATAAAGTTAGGTGGTGCAGTGAATAGAGTACTGGACCTGGAGTCAGGAAGATAGGAGTTCAAATCCAGACTTATATAGTTATAAGCTGTATGACCTTGGGTGAGTCATTTCACCTCTGTTTCCTCATCTGTAAGATGGAGACAGTAATAGCACCTGTCTTACAAGACTGTAGTAAGGATCAAATGAGAGACTATTTGTAAAGTGCATTCCAAACCTTAATGGGCTATATGAATGCTAGTAATGATTATCTATGAAACATCAATGCTTTTTCATTTATGCTCACATGTGCAATAAACTCTAAAATTTATTTTCTTTCCTATTGAATAAGGGGTACAGGAAAGTTTACTGAAAGTCAGGGACCAAAAAAATTGAGAACTCCTGTCTTAGTAGCTGAAATTACTAGTATTCCTTGTCTTTATGAGAATTCTCAACGTTTCGTGGGTTGGCTTGTAATGATCTCCAGTTTCTCAGCTTTGATTATCTCTAGGTAGAGGAAATCTTATTCAGAGAGGTAAAGGATCTTGTAAGGTACGTGGCAAACCCGTAGCAGAACTTTGAATAAAACACAGTGACCTCATTCAGTAACCATGCTCCATCCCTGAAACCTTTGTTCCTCTGCCTTCCTCATTTCGTTATAGAAGAGTGCCCTTTAAATTCTAGGCCAGCTTGACAAATGATATCATTTTCTGTGAAGATGAAGATAGGGCAGTGTTCAAAATGGAGGCTTGCCAGTGAATCGGAGCCTTCCTTCTGGACTTCTGTGGGGTAGGGTATGCATGTGGTAGATCTTCCTATGGAGAAGCCAGATGAACTGGTTGGGGAGTCACTCTTTATCCATATCCTTTGCCAATTTGGATGCTATTTATCCTTCTGAGTCATCTGTCCTTGGCAGGTGACTAGAGCTGAGACCCTAGTTGACAGGTTCAGAGTAGTTGAACTCTACACTTTCAAACCATTTCAGCTTGGAGATTACATTGGAAATTGATTCTCCCTCTTTGAAAAGTTGCTTCAATCCTTCCTTACTGTGGCTTGATTTACTGTGGCTCAAAAAGTGGGTCATAGACTCTCCTGAGATCTTGTTCTACCTGATTACTGCTGCCATTAGGATGGTATGAAAATTCAGAAAAGAAAAAGCAAAAGGGCTTTCCCTGAATATTGGAAGAGTTTAAAAGGCACCAGGTAAGTTTTCATTTTGAGGGACGTTTAGAAGTATTAATATACAGGTGAAGTTCCCAGTTACTTTTTGTCTTTGTTTTCGATGTTCACTTGTTAAAAACCTTTTCATCTTTGTATTGCTGTTGAGTGGGGAAACTGGAGGATTAGTTACTTGCTTTTTTCCCTAATTTTTGGAGGCAATCAAAGTTAAGCAACTTGCCCAGGGTCACACAGTTAGTAAGTATCTGAGACCAGCTTTGAACTCAGGTCCTCCTGACTGCAGGGCCAGTGCTCTATCCACTGTGCCACATAGTTGCCCCTAGTTACTTGCTTTTGCAGTGAGGTTTGCTGCTACTATCCAAGGGCGTGGGGAAGCCAGTTTAGCTTCTCATCCTTTGACACATCGTAGACCTCTGTCTCTTCTTTTTGCATTTTATCCTTTGTAGTTGTTGGTTAGCTGTTTTCAGCTGTGCCCAACTCTTTGTGACCCCTTCTAGGGTTTAATTGCCAAAGATACTGGAGTGGCTTTGACATTTTCTTCTCCAGCTCATTTTACAGATGATGAAACTGAGGCAAATGAGGTTAAATGACTTGCCTAGGGTCACACAGTTATAAATGCCTGAGGCTAGATTTGAACACAGGTCTTCTAGATTCCAGGCCTGGCACTCTATTCACTACCCCGTTATCTGTAGTAAGGCATTCACATTATTCCAAGTGCTAGGAAAAAATCTTATTTCAGTTGTGAGGATCTCTCAGGATGCAAAATATGCAAAGATAGGTAGTTTTAGGTAAAGTGTTAATATCATTGAACTATGAAATTTTCAGAGTAAAATCTTATTTAGTTTTTTTCATATTTTCTCTAAATATGCATACATATATGTAAACATGTATGTACAACACACAAATATACATACATATGTATGTACATATTTAGTCTGACCTGGTATTTCATCAGTGTAGGGAACTTCTGGTAAAGAACTCCTTTTCCCAAAGTAGATTGATACCTTCCCTGCAATTTGTAGTCTTAGAGAGTTTCCTGAAGACACTGGGAGGTTAAGAAATTTGTCCTAGGCCACCTGGCCAGTGTATGTCAGAGATGGGACTTGAACCAGGTTTTACTCATTCCAAGGCCAGCTCTCCATTCAATATGTCATGTTGCCTTTTATTCTAATCTATATAGGATCAAAGTATATTGAGCTGAAAGAAAGTTGGGAGATCATTCAATCCAATACTTTTATTTGACAGCGGAAATAACTCAAGGCCAGAGAGACTGAGGGACCTTGTCTGGTCACATAGGTAATAAGAATGTCTCTGAGTCCAGTCAGTTTCTGGCCTAGGCCCTTCTCTATGAGACTACATGAGATGTCCATCCTCTTGGTTCTATGATGTTCCTACTCTAAGCCCAAGCCAGTGCCCTCTTGACATCTTCCTATTTGTTGAATAAAATAGGTTGCTTCTATTGGGTTCCCTGGTTAGGCTGAGGCAGGTGAATTCCTCAAGTCCCTAGTTCTCCCGAGTCTCTGAGCCATAGAAACTAATTTCTAACTCTGATGGCCATCCTCTCTAATCTCTGATGTCTTTCTAACATCTACTTAGGATAAGATATTTGGGGAAAAAAGGCACTAAAAATTATTTTTATTTTCCTGATGTTCAAGGTGAAAGGGAGAAATCACAATGTGTTATATAATTCTTGTCAGTTTAAAAAAAAGACACATTTTTTCCCTCAGAAGAAAAAAAATTAGCTACATTGAATCCAAGTTGGAATTTTTTTATATGGATCACAATATAAAGGGCAATTTAATGTTGGCAACCTGTTTTTGCACATGTGGAAAGACCATGTGCTGACAGGTATACGTAATAAATGCAGGAATACAGTGTAGAGTTGAAAGTTTAATTTTCATCAGACCCTGTAGTTCTTGCTCCTAGTTTTATTTGCATGCTGATCAAGGAGCATGAGGGGTTCATAACCTCATTGACCTAGCATCCATTTCAACTCTGATGAGTTTTTTGGGGTGGAGACCCCCCCAAAAGTTTTAAGGACAAAGATGGAAAAACATTGATCAAATTTACATGTGTTGCATTGAGCTTCTCTAAAGGCTGAGATCATAGCATTTAATTATATCTCAGTCAAGGGATTTTTGTCAGACTCTGAGAGAATATGGACAAGGTATGTTGTTTTTTTGATGCTCTAAGTTAGCTATAAGGATCTCAAGGAATGAAAAGTTAGCATGCCATTTGCGTTGTTTTTTTTAAGTATGAGATGGCTCAAGTGAACATTTAATAAATGCTGGAATATAGTCAATACATGAATGAATTTTCTGAGGAGTGCCAATATTCTGTGTTGTTGACTGAAGAAAGATCCATGTGCATTAGATACCAGACTGCGGGAGGCTGAATTGACATTCTATTGTGAAAGTTTGGAAGCTTGATTTGTATCCTCGCCCAGACACGCCATCCCATTTCCACCCAGATGTCTGTGGGTAGGGCCAATATTTTCCTCAAAAGAGCTTTGAATATGCCTAAGCATTTGGACAAATGTTCACTGGAGAGCCCAGAGTTCTGCACCATAAAATGTGAAATAGACAATTTTGGCCTGAATGAAATTGAAAAGCAGGTGTTTTCGATTGACTTTCTTGACCATAAAAGTACCCTTCAGAATGACCTTTGTAGAACTTTTGATTTTCAGTAGAACTGTAGCCTTATGGGTAAAATAGGATGAGATGGCTGTGAAACATCTCTCCAAATAGCTGAACCAACTGACCTTCGGTCATAAAATGTTGGAGCTGAAGCGCTCTTAGAGAATAGCCAGTTCAAGTTGCCCCTCATTTGTCAGTTGTGGGCACTGAGGACCAGCAGGGAAAGAAGGATTTACTCATTTTTCCCTAGGAAACTAGACTCAAATCCTAATCAAATCCCAACTCCTATTCCATCACACAATGTCTTAATGAGTGGGATTTTAAAATATTTTCTGTTTTGAAGCTTCCAAGTGTGATGATTTTAGTTTGAGTGTAGATGGCATTAACACGCCTTTCTGCTTCGGTTTATTGGGCTGTGGTAGAAGCTATCCTGTCACAGTTTTATGGTATGGACAGAAGGTTCCCTTGGAAATTCTGCCAGATAGATTGGCATCATAGAAATTTTCCTGGCAGGCTTGGGTAGCCTCATCCCACCCTGGTTATCTCTGAATATTTCTGTTGTCCTGACAGTTGAGTCTATTGCCTCTAGGCCAAAACATAAACTCCTCTATCTGACATTTAAGGCCTTTCACTATCTTGCTCCTACCTATTTTTCCAGGATGGTTACACATTATTTTCTTTCTCCTCCTACCTTTTCCCACCTCCCAGTCTTTGGTCTTGCCCAGGGGTTCCTTTAGGAGAAATTTGTCAAGGAAATGTGAGAAATATTTGGAAAATAGATATATTCTCCTACTGATATTCATCTCCTTTTTTATTTTTTATATGTATATGCATCATAAACTCTAGAATTTATTTCCTTCCATGTTGAATATTATTATTTCCTTTCATGTTGTATGGAAATGTTTACTGAAAGCCAAGGGATATAGGAATTACAAAAGTTTGTTTTAGGGGAAGGCGGGAGAAGGGACTAAGCATTTACATAGTTTCTTTCCTGTGCCAAGCCCTGCCTAACTGACCTACTTGAGATTCCTGCTATGGAGCATCCCATTTTGAATCTCTGGGCCTTTGCACGGTCTGTCCCCTCTTCCTAGAATGCTCTCTTTCCTCACTTCGACTTCTTAACCCTTGCTTCCCTCAAGGCTCAACCCAAGCGTCATGTGTACATTTTATATTTAGTTTCCTGTGTATATATTGCTTCCAAATCCCTCTTTCCCCTCTCCCCAAGTTGAAGGCAATCTTATTGAGGTCAGGGGCTATTTCTTTTTTATTTTGTATGCCCAGTGCATATCAAATAGTTGGTGATTAATAAATGCTTGTTGAATTTAATTGAATTGGACACATTACTGCTTACTTCTCTAGTGCCATTCTCCAAATTTCTGAAGGGATTATGGTGGTGAGAATGTCTCTGAAGTCTTTCCTTGAAGACTGTTCACTCTGTCACTCACAGTCCTTTCTACAAGGGTCCAAGTGATAAATTACTGCTTGAATCTAGTTCCAGGAAACATTTTGTTTCTGTAGATATATTTGTCTGCTTTCTGCTGTCAGAAAACAGACATACAACAAGCCCCCCTATGTAACGATGCATATTTCCTCTTTTGCCTTGGCAGCCAAAAACCAGTGAAATTTATTGCATTGTGTTGTCGCCTGCTTGGTTCTGGGGTTTGAAAGTGCTGATTTTTTTTCTGATCCTTGCAGAGAATGGCTGTTGGGTTTTAGGCTAGTGTCTTCATTGCACTTTTGGCTGTGTGTTAGCTTATAAACCATCCCCAGCTCTTTAGGAGGTGGGTGGATGTAAATCTGAAATATTTTTGAAAATGTCTCTAAAACATTTTGGAAATATGAAGTTTTAACTAAAAATCCTGGGGATACATAATTCTGGCGATCCACTATTTCTACCTCTTATTTATTTTTCCTTCAAATGATCATGTTAGTGTTTATTCAACATTCACTTGTTGACTCATTGTCACAGTAGAACCTGTGAACTCCAATGAGCTGGACGTGAATTCTCAGCCCTTTAAAAGCAGAAGTTCTTTACCTTATCATTAATAAACTTTAAAAAATTGGTACCTATTTCAATAGAACTTGTTTCCTTGGCAATCCTATGTATTTCATTTTTCCATACTTAAGAACATCATTCTCAGAAGGGGTCCTTTGGCAATCATCAGACTGCCAAAGGGCTCCAGATACACACAGAAAGGTAAAGAACTGACTTCTACTCCAAAATTTCATATTGGATATAGGAGGGCGATAAGAGATGTAAAGTCTTTTTTGTTGTTGTTCAGTTGTGTCTGACTTTTCATGACCTCATCTGGGGTCTTCTTGGGAGAGATACTGGAGCAGTTTGTCAATTCTTCCTCCAGTTCATTTTACAGATGAGGAAACTGAGGCAAACAGATTTAAATGACTTGCCCAGGTCCCACAGATAATGTCAGAGGCCAGACTTGGATTCATGAAGATAAGTCTTCCCGATTCCAAGCCTAGTGCTTTATCTACTTCATCAACTAGATGCCTGAATTTAAAGTATGATTCCAGGCTATTACTTCCCAGAGTAATATGAATGAGATGAAATGAATGAATGAAATGAAAACTTTCTACAAGTTACCCCTATCCTTTTGGAAGAAGAACTTATATAAACTTTTATACAAACTCCACCAGCTCATTTATAGGGAGAGGGACTGGATCTGTGATTTCATTGCTATTGGGAACCCCAAGACGAGGAAACTTCCCCTATCATCACCTTCTCTACAACATATAGTTATGGAGAGTTGTCTAGAGCATTGGGTAGTCAAGTGATTTTTTTCAAGATCACATAGGCAGTATGTGTCAGAGGAAGACTTGAACCCAGGTCTTTCTGGCCTTGAGGCCTGTTCTTTATGCACTAAGCTACAGTTACTCTTAATCTCACTTAAAAATAATAAATGAGGCCAATCCCAGCACTAAACATCTAGAATCCCGACACCAAACCTTTATAATACATGCTTTTCCTTCCAAAGATGTCGTTATTTATTTTCATCTTGGAGCAGGTACTCTCCTTCCATATGACAAACCAATCCCTCTCCCACCCCTGCCCCATCCCCAATCTATTCAATTTTTAAATGTAACTTTTCTGTCCTGTCTCATCTGTGTCACTGGGTTCATTGAAGGACAGGGAACTTGGCTGCTCTCCATGGTAAAGATCATCTTCTAGGCTTTGCAGAGATGAAGTAGGAACATGGCAACAGAAACATAGACTCATTGGTCCATAGAACCAAAGGTCAAGATAGCCAGGAGAATGAGAGATAGTCTTCTCTCTCGGATGTAGAAGGGAGGAGCCAATAATATCTAAGAAAGACTTAGACTAAACCAATCTGGCTGGAAGGAAGGAGTTGTTAAGGCCAAGTTATATCAAGATCAAAGATGGCATCTTCTGAGCATCAGCAGTCACTAGCTGCTTTGTTTGATTGTACATGGTACCACCCTTTTGAGCTGGGGAGCGGGGTAGAGTCTCCATCCCTTTCCATTCTGCTTAGTGGACTATAGCTGTGATGTTATAGATGGCTATGGACATTTTGGTGGGGACCCTTTGCAGAAAATCTGAATACAATCTGGTCTTGGACTGTCCCCCCATCCTGTTCATACATACCTTTATATGCCTTCAAAGACTCTACAGGCTAAAATATGTTTAACATTTGGGTGAGTTCAGTTCAGTAAATACTCACTAAATGTGTACTATTGTAAAGTGGGCATATAAGACAAAACAGGAAACAGTTCTTGCCTTGAGGGTGTTTGCATTCTACTGGGGGGGGGCATGGATACAACCTGTGCACGGATTAAATGCAGAGAAAATTAAAGAATAAGAGTGTAGTAAGAGGTGAGGGAATCAAGGAAAGATTAGGTAAGTTGGTGTCTGAGTTGGGCCTCAAAAGAAGATAAGGATTATGACAGGTAGAATTAATAACCGACATTTATATCATCATTTAGGTTTCAATATTTCATCTGAAATGCCCAACAACCTGGTGAGATAATGACTTTCTTTTCTCGGCCAGGGCCCATGATTTCCTGATGTGTCAAACTCCTTGTGTAGAAACTTCTGCCACTGATACAGAGAAACTAATTTTTTTTTTACAATGTGTACAGATGTTCTTAAAGTATACTCTGGGGACCCCTGGGTATCCCCAAGATCCTTTTAAGGACTCTTTTCATGATGCTAATAGGCTATTTTCATTTTGAATATGGTAAATATTGATAGATATGACACACAGAAACAAAAGCTCTTTGGGGTTCTCAAAAATTTTTTTAAACATAAAGGAGTCCTGACACCAAAAAGTTGAGAAGCACTTACTTATAGTCTCAGAGGTTTGCTTGGTGCACTGAAAGGTTAAGTGACTTATCCAAGATCACACAGCTAGTGTATGTATGTGTATATGTATGCATATATATATATATGTTTGTGTGTATACATATATGTATGTATCTGCATATATATTTATTCTATATGAGGGCTGTCCAAAATGCAGCCTGCAGTGGGTTTTAATTTTCATGAGTGAAAAAATAAAATAATAATTTGCATGGAATGCGTATTAGATTTTTTAATTCCATCACTAATAAATAATCTCATTGATGTTAATTTTCTTTGGTGTTTTTAAGCAGTATTACAGATGGAACATATCACAAGGAATTTTCAGTCGATCTGTGGGATGCATTCTGTCTGTACGATGCAGACTAGTCAGTAGGCACCTACCTTTGTACTGTTGTGTTGTCGCTTTGTTGTTTTGTGTTTGCTTTTGTGCTTCATACCTTTGCCTGTCGTATTGATGACGCACGTTCCCCACTTTCTATTAGTGTACTGTATTTTTTATTCTGGGTGCGGCCCTCGAAAAATTACTTTATTTTAATGCGGCCCTAAGATAACCTCAGGTTGGACAGCCCTGTTCTGTATAAACCTGTATATGTATATGCACATAAAAACTGCACCAAGACTTTGGGGATAGTCTGTTAATGTATACACATACGCGTATGTGTATGTGTATGTATGTATGTATGTATGTGTGTGTATATACACAAACACATTTGCATATGTATATGCATATGTGTGCATATATAAGTGTCTGTGCATGCATATATAGATGTTTATGTGTATGAATACATAATATGCATGTATACAGATATATGTTTATAAGTACTTGCATAAGTATATATAACTATATACGTGTACATGTATCTATATATATGTCTAAGTATATGCACATATGTATTATAAGTATATGTGTATTGTATATAAATATATTCAATACAAGTTAACAAACATTTATTAAGCATCTGCTATGTACCAGGCACTATGCTAAATGCTGGGGATACAAAAAGAAGCAAAAAAAAATAGTTCCTGCCCTAAAGAAACTTACAGTCTGATGGGGGAGACAACATGCAAACAAATACACACAAAGCAAGCTCTACACAGGTTAAATATGAAATAATTAACGGAAGGAAGGCACTGGACTTAGTTTGGGGAAGGCTCCCTGTAGAAGATGGATTTCAGTTGGGACTTAAAGCAAGGTCTATATTTGTAGTGGAGGAGGGAGAGCATTCCAGGCATGGGGAATAGCCAGGAAGAATGCCCAGAGCTGAGAGACAGACTGTGCTGTTCATGGGACAGTCAGGAGGCCGGTGTCACCGGATTGAAATGTATGTGACAAAGAGTAAGGTATAAGAAGTCTGGAAAGGTAGGAGGGGGCTAGGTGATGAAGGGCTTCGAATGCCGAACAGAGCATTTAGTATTTGCTTCTGGAGGCAATAGGAAGCAACTGGAGTTTATTGAGTAGGAGTGTGTGTGTGTGTGTATGTGTGTGCGTATGTGAGACATAATCAGACATAGGAAAATCACTTTAGTGGCTGAATGAAGACATATATGTGTATATGTATATGTAGAAGCATAGGTATATGCATATATATGTGTATGTATTTGTGTGTATACACTTACTTCATATATAGCTTTATATTTATCTATATATGCAGTTATCCCTTCCACATTGTGGAGGTTAGGGGAACAGTGCCCTCACAATCTGGAAAATCAATGTAAAATTTTTTGGCCCTCCCTTCATACCAGAGAAGAAATCTGAATTTTTCTTTTTCTTTTATGGGGGTGTTTATGGTACCTTATTGTTAAATTTGAGTTAAGTACTTGGTCGTAGACTTTGCATCATCTGTTGGCTTTTGTGTGTCATCTGTGGCTTCTGCAAAACTCCCCCAAATTCTCATTTAATTTCTTATGTCAACCCGTGATATATTAAAACCATGATGGGGAAAGTCATATGTGGAAAAGAGAACTGTATAGTCATATATACATACATATATACACATATATACATAGAATGTTCCCAAAATCTTAGTGCAGTTTTAAACTATTCAAGTCTAGTGCCTATACATGAAGAAGAGCTGGTACCTAGGCCTTCCTAACTCTGAGGCTGGCCTCCTTTCCATCATCCCATACTCTCTTCTGAATTAGTGTCCTGGATTTTACAGATATAGAGACTGAGGCTCTGTGAGGTAAGTGATTTGGCCATGACCATGAAGCTAAATACCCATCAGAAGCCAGATTTTAACTGAGGTCCCCTTGACATGAAATACTCCATCCTTGCTGCCTGTGCAAGATAATACAAGGAGTGAGCGCAGTACAGGCATGGGACATAATTTGTGCAAGGTACATCTAGGGTACAGAGTGGTGAATTTGATAGTCCAGTTCGGCTGGAAGTTTAAATGGTTGAAGGATAACAGTAAAATATTTCCCAATGCTAGAAAGGTAGAGGGGAACTAGACTGTGAAGACCTCAGAGCCCAGGCTACAAAGTTTATGTTTTATACAAATGGCATTGGGGGCTATTGAAGATCCTTCAATGGAAGAGTGATGTGGTTAGACCTGTACCTTAAAAAAATCATTTTGGCAGTTCATGTGAAGGACACTTAGAAAGAAGGGATACTGGGAAGGGAGGAAATTTAGAATTATACCAAGTGTTATAAGCAAGAGGTGATGAAGGCTTGATTTAGGATGGTGGCTCAGTAAAGAGAAGGGGTTGATCATGACCGAAGTTGTTTAGGTAAAGGCAGCTAGGTGGTGCAGTGGGTAGAGAGCTGGGCCTAGAGTCAGAAAGACTCATCTGGCCTCAGATACTAGCTACGAGACCCCGAGCAAGTCACTTAACCCTGTTTGCCTCAGTTCCTCATCTGCAAAAATGAACTAGAGAAGGAAATGACAAACTATTCCATTATCATTGCCAAGAAAATCTCAAATGGGGCCGCAAAGAGTCAGACACAACTGAAAAGAATGACTGAACTGACTGTGTAAGTAGAATCATCAAGATTTGGCAAATTATTGGATATTGAAAGGGAGAGAGGAAGAGGGAAGTGTTAGTGATGGTGTGGAAGTTACAGGTCTGGGTGATTGGGACAATGGTGCTGTCTGCAACAGAAATAACCAGTTTAGAGGAAGGACAGGATTAGTGCAGAAGATGAGAATTTTTGCTTTGGACATACTAAGTTTGATATGCTAATGGGATATACAGCAGAAGATGTCTAAGCTGGCAATAGTCGTGGAGAGAGATTAGGACTGGATATATGTGCATATACATCAACATTTGGGAGTCATCTGAGTGGAGATAACCTGAATCCTTGAAAGCAGAAGAGATCTCTAAAGGAGACAGAGTAAAGAGCCAGAAGAGGGTCCAGGAGAGAGCCCTATAGGACACCCGTATTCAGGGGCAGGAGAGGAGGGATGATCCAGCACAAAAGTCTGAGGACCCAAATGCTCCCGGTCACCTAGGCTTGAAATCTAGGAGTCATTCTTAGCTTTGTTTCATTCCCCCACCCCAAATCCAGCATGTTGTCAAATGCTATTTATTTTACCTTTGTATCATCACTCAAACATGACCTCTTCTCTCCTCTGATACTGCCATAACTCTGGCGCAGACCCTCATAACTTTATACCAGAATGATTACAATAGCCTGCTGCTTGGTCTCTGCCTCAAGTCTCTCTCCCCTCCAGGCCATCCTCCACTTAACTGTCAAATTAATCTTCCTAAATGCAAATCTGATGTTGTCGCCTTCCCCTTACCCTCATTCAGTAAACTCCAGTGGCTCCCTAACACCTCTAGGATCCAATGTAAAATCCTCTGTTTGGCATTCAAGGACCTTCATGACCTGGCCCCCTCCTACCTTTCCAATCTTTTTTCACCTTACTCTGGAATACAGCAACAGCAGCCTCTTTCCTGTTCCTCAAACAAGACACTCCATCTCCAGACTGGCCATTTTTAGTACCTAGCCCCATGCCTGGAATCTATCTCTCCTCAGCTCTGCTTCTCACACCCCAGCTAAAATGCTACCTTCCAAGAGAAGCCTTTCCCAGTCTTCCTTCCTGTTAGTCCCTTCCCTCTGTTGATCACCTCCTCTTTCTCTTGTATGGATTTTGTTTGTCCCTAGCTGTTTTCATGTTTGTTGTCCTCCTTAGATGGTAAGTTCCTTTCTTTGTATTACCAGCACTTATTACAAGGCTTGGAACATAGTAGGTGCTTAAATGATTATAAACTGACTGAGAGGCTGAGGTGCAGTTGAGCTGGAAGGAGCAACGCCATGAAAACCAAGGAAGGAGAGTGTCTAGAAGGAGGGCGGGGCTTGGTCAACACAATCAAGAGCTGGAGGGAGGTCAAGGTGATTGAGCTCCAAGAAAAGATGACTGAGTGGTGGAGTTATAAGTCCGAGGGCCAGGTCTAAGAAGTGACTGGTTACAGAGAGCGGAGATGATTCTAGAAATTTTGCAATAAAAGGGAGGAAATACGTTGGATGACAGCTTGAAGGGATGACAGGATTAAGTTGTGTTTTTTTTTAAGGATGAAGCAGACTTGAGGAATTTGTAGACAATGGGGAGGAGAGTGGATAAGGAGGAATTGAGAGAGGGGACAGAGAGAGAGAGAGATACAGAGAGAAAGAGAAGAGAAGGTGAGATTAGAATGAGAGACTGATTGAGAAAGAGTGAGATCTTTAGGAAGAACAGAAAGGAATGGAATTGAGAGTACACAGGGGCACAGGTAGAAGGGTTGGTCTTGCCAAGGGAAAGGACCTTTTCCTCTGGGACAAGAATAAAGGGGAAATGGAATGGATGGGTGAAGACATAGAGGGTTTTTGAGGTATGAAGTAGGGGAGATTTAGGGAGCTGATGAAGAAAGGCCTCAATTTTCTCAGGAAAGTAGGGAGTGAGGATGCCTATGGAGAGACAAGGCACTGGAGTCTGGATTAAAGGATTAAAGGAGAAGATTTGACACAGTTGTTGAGAGCAACGGGAGAGAGATTAAATAAAAGACAAAGAAAAGTTTTGCTGTGCTGTAGTGAGGGTCAGGTTGGGATTACGTAACATGAATTTGTAATGGACCCAGTCACAGAATGGTGTGACTTCCTCCAGCAGTGTTCAGCCTCAAGGGAATAAGGGCAGAAAAAATCTAGTAGTTGGGGTAATCCAAAGCTGCATATTTTCCTATGTGGAAACAATATCGTCTTTCCAACAAAAACAATAATAATGAGGATGGTGAGTCACATTTCTTTGGTGCTTCGAGATTTTATAAAACATTTGTCTCACAACCACTATGTGAGGTCAGCTATTCAAGTATTATCATTATTCCCATTTCACAGGTGAGGAAGCTGAGGCTTAGCTGAGTGAAGTGACTTCTCCATGCTTATAGAGCCAATAAATGTCAGAGCTGGAATTTGAACCTCATTTCTCCTATGTCCAAGTCAAGCGCTCATATGTTTGCTTAAGTGTTTAATGATTCTTCCCATTGATACAGCATCTATCTGTGACTGATATGGAAGAGTTTCCTAAACTCTTTGGGAAATGAAGAAGCTCTTGATTTCTTTGCTGTCCAATTACCTTCACATTTGCCTTGGTCTTCAGCAGAGCACATAGTCCAGCCATTGTCAACGCCTGTCAGGAGCACACCCATGACGAAGGTCCAATAACTGGAAAGGAAAGGAGGTTTCTGAGAGGATCTGAGGGCAAGTCACTGGGCTAGCCCATGTTGGCTTGTATTATCTGGCCCTGGGAGTGGAGGTCCTTTTCATTTTCCTGCTTGAGAAGGAAAAGGAATTGGTTTCCAGTTCTTCGGCTGCCACAGTCATCTGGCTCATCTTCTCAGGTCCTTGTTGAGTTAGGCCAGGAAGTTCTGCCTTTGATTAGTTCAGTTTACTCTTTCTTCATAGATAGAGCAATTCTAGGAAAACTTTAGCAAAGACAGAGATCAAGCAAATGGCCCAGGGAGCCCAGAGTGAAGTAAAAGGCAGTCCATAGACGCCAGTCTCACAAGGGCTTGCCAGGTCTGGAGGGCTAACGCCCCATTCTCCAGAGAGTGGACTCATATTGGGCTGTATTTCTCTTGCTCTGCTGACATTTTCTTCAATTAGGAAACAATAGTTGGTTCCAATGACCTGAATAAAATTACTGAAGCAAAGCCATGTGACTATATGGATGTGTTTTCAATTATTCTCTCTCTCTCTCTCTCTCTCTCTCCCTCCCTCCCAGGCATAGGGAGAAAAACAGCCCCTACAGAAGTCAAGTTTTTAATTCTCATTTGAATTCTTTTATAATTATTCCCTGCTTTAAAAAATTCTCCATAGTGATACTGCTCATTTCTGCAAATTATCTTTGCTATAGACTGAAAGGAGTTAAATTGCCACCCCCTGGTTTTTTCCTTCTCTCCTACCCCACCCAATGTTTCCCCTTCCTCCCCTTTTTTGAGCTTGGAAATCAACTCATCAGTGATGTTTCTACCTCCCTGGAAAGACTCAAGTCTGAAACTGAGAGTGCTCATCAGATTCTCATTTAAAATGGGATGCTAGAGATTATGCTATTACCACCAAGTAATTTAAAACCTCCTGTTGTTGCAGGCACCAGCAGTGTATAACTTTTCCACTGCTTAGTTAATAACAGAGCATTGCTGCCTGGCCTAGGAAGTGTCCCTAAATGGGTTTTCTCCTTGTAAATGCTAGGTTTAATATCTCCATTCCAATTACTGGGGCTGTGGTGATTTGGGAGGAGAATGATGAGTGTAAGATCTGTAGCATGAAGCTTGGAGAGAGAAAAAGGGGATTGGATGGAAAGGTAGGATTTGACTTGAATTCAAGGAAACCAGCCAATGTCTGTTGGCAGTGCTCTATGGAACAAGGGAGCAAAAGAATATAAAAGGTATAGGCACAGAGGGAAATAGGAGTGATTTGGGAATTGGAAATAACTAACTTGTCTCCTGTGACATTCGGCATCTAGTCTTGCTGCTGGATCAAGGAGGGTCTGGGAAGCCTCTCAGCTCTTGGGTGCCATCATTTTCCATGCTAGAAGCCAGAAGCAAAAGAAAGTCTGCACAGGTTCCTAGGAAGCTTTTTGAAATAGGGGTTTCAATGATAAGTCTTGATTTTCTGGAAACTTTTCAGACTTTCTACCTCTGGGAGAGTTACTGCTGCTGTTTCAACTGGTGCCATGCTAGGATAAAGACCCGCTTTTGACCAAATCACATATGGATTGCAAATAATCCCTGTTGGGCTGGAGTCAGGGTAATCCAAATGGAATTGAGTTTTTAGATATTCAGAAAAACCTCCGACAATTTTGTGAAGGCTCTGCACAATATTTATGGTACTGTTTGGACACACAACAGGACAAAAGAACCCCTGGAAGACATGATGGGAGAATACAAACCTGGACAGTGATATTGGGAGTGGGGAGAATCATTTGGAAGAAATTTGGGGCTTTTGGAGAAATTGCAGGTTCAGAAGAGGAGTAAAAACCTATAATGCAGTGCTGGCTCAGTGTTTCTGGAAGAGAAGAGAAGGGTCAGTTAAGAGAAATTTCAAGATTCAGGTGGCTAGGAGGAGGGCATTTCTGACCTAGAACAGGCATGGACCCCAGGCAGAAGGATCCTCCATGATCTAGTGGAGTTGAGAGAAATGTGGTGTCTGGGCCTTAGCCTGGGGAGAGAAGGAAGAAGTAGTAAAGAGGACTGAAAAGAACTGTGTACTCCTGGTTTATATGACTTTGAACATAATACAATGGTACCTTTATTAACAAATTCTTGGGGTGTCCACTGCATTTGAATGAAGTTGATGGTGCCTTCTCCCTCCTCCACCTCATTTTCACAAACAAGTAACATAGTTTATAGAAGGCTTTCCCTGGAGTCACATAGATCTGAGGACAAAGCCTGCTTCTGACACATACTGGTTGTGCTAGCCTGGACAGCCTCTCAGTTCTTTGGGCCACTCTCTAAGATTCTAGGTTGCAGAGCAATGTCCAGTATGCATTAGAAGAAACTGTTAACTTATCTGGATTTCTCAATAATTATAAAATCGTGAGGCCAGAATAGACCCTTTTCTTTTTCATAAATTAATTCAAAGGGTCATGGTCCCACATGAGATTGGAACAGAAGTTCTTTCTCCTCTGTCATAGGGTCCATGAATTCAACAAAAGAGAAGGGGGCTTCATTGTTGTCCCCCAGATAAGTCAAGGGAGAAGTGATGAGGGAGCGGGGAGGCAGTCCCCCCACCCCTCACTTTTTCCATCCCTCTCCTCTCTTTTTCTTCTCCTTTCTTGTTCCTTTCACTGTCTCTCTATCCATCCCTTTCCATCCTCTTCTTCTTCCTCCTCTTTTCCTTCCATGTTCTCCTCTCTTTCCTCTTCTTTGTCCTGGTCCCTCCTTCAGATATGGCCATATGCACAGAAAGTGGCAGGAGTACCCCGATTTGGGTCTGAGCGGGCTGAAGGGCTGCACCCCATTTCTTCTGAAGGGCTCTGCAGTTCTGGCTAAGTGGTTTCCATGGCAAAGGTGGTTTCTAGAGGGCCTGCTGGGTAAGTGTTGATTGGTATTGACATCCTGGCTGAGGCCCCAGACATGCTGGCCCATGGAAGAACCAAAGGCTGGTCCATCTGGCCCTGGTCATTTCCTATCACCTCAGTTAACAACCAGGCCAGTTGGGAGGTAGAGGCCCTCTATTACATCAACAGTATACTCATTTTGTATGTAAATGGAGACATTTTAAAATTCAACATAAATTGCTTTATTCCCTTCAAAGTTTTAAAAGAAATATTAAATGTTAATATTCATATTAAGATCATATTTTTAAATATTAGAACTAAAAAACAGAAATGACATCACATATTGATGGGCTTTTTTCTTTTTAAATCTTAAAGCACTGAAGAAATGGGACTGGTATTAATGCTGTCTCTGGTAACAAAGATTCTATCATCAAAGTGCGTATTGAAACAGATTTTCTCTATTAATAGAGGGATCTTGATCATATGAGACTGTTTACCTATAATTTTCCCATTTTGTATATAATTTATATCCAGAGAGTCCATTGTCCATGAGAGAAGTCATTTGTGCACTTTCAGGAGGCTCCCAGAGCGCTAGAGGGGCTGTTTGGGGGAGGGTTAGGGAGGAATAGTTGGGGGTGGGGTGGGGTAGGTTGTGATCCTAGGGCTCTCAGTATTTGGAAAAGAAATCTGATCCTCTGGGTAGTGGGGGTAATAAATTACTCAGGCAGCAGTGGCCTTCTTTGTACGGATGTCCTGAGGCTGTGTATGGTCATATGTGCTGAACCAGCAGATCTGGAACCAGCAATGCCGTGTACAGGTGTTGAACACAGAAAGGAATACTGGGCGTGGTGACATGGGAAGACGAGAAATAGGATGGAAAAGCTGATATTCCACTCCAAGTCTGGATAGGATTTCTCTGAACATTGATGTGGACAGAAACAGCAAAGGAATCTGAGGACTTGGGTTCGAATTCCAGGACTGCTTTTTATTAGCTGTTTGACTTTGGGTAAGTCACTTAAGGGCATCCGTTTTCTTATCTGCAAAATGAGGAGGCCGGATTGAAAGTCACTTCCAGTGACCCAGAGTTCTATGAGGTTCAATAAGAAGGTGGTTCTCTTAGTACCTATGAGGTATTTTAAAATGCTAGGATGCTTTATAAGTACAAAATGTCATATTATTTGAAATTTATGAGGGTGTCAGGTCAGTGCAACTATAAAATTAAAACAAAAATAAAAGCAAATAAAACAAAACAAAGAAAACCAAGATAGTTACAGAAATGTAGTATATGGGGATGTCCAGTCACTTGAAGAAATAATCTGTTTATCACAGTTCACTTCACCAAGCCTTTAGATCAGCTTTTACCTCACCTGAATTGAGTAACAATATGCACCAGGTGAATGTCAGCTCTTTGAAAGGGTTCATTCTTTGTATCTGTATCCCAGGCACCTAACACAGTGTCTGGCACTTAGTACAATATCAGTAGTTCAATCAGCAAATACTACTTGATTGATTCATTAATTATTAGAAAACAATAGAATATAAATAATATAATAGACAATATAATATTAGAGCTAATGTATGTAGTATTATATAAAATGTAATAAAACAATAGAAAATAAAATGGATTGCTTTTCTTTTCCAAGGGGAAACCATCTCCCTTTTCCTTTAATTCCTCCCCTCCCTAAAAATTTGGCGGCCAACGGAAGAGAAAGAAGTTGGTAGCTTGACGTGCTAGCCAGTTGAAGTGAAGGGTTTTTTTTCCAGGATAAGGGACACCCAGGCTTGTTTGAAGGAAGAAGAGAAAGGGCACTGAGAAGGAGAGATTGAAGAAACCTGAGGAAGGTTGGGGATAATTGAAGAGAGGAGGACTAGGAAGAGACAGGATAAGGTGGGAAGAGGATAAGTCTTTGGAAAGCTTTTTTCTGGGACAGGAGGAGAAGATGAGAAATTGATTAAGATAGATTCAAACCTTTTATGTAGCAGGGAAGAGAAGGAAGATCATGCCCTAAAATCTGGTTGTTGTTCATGGAGGTGGTGGCAGCAGTTTTAGGAAAGTAATAGTTGACATTTATGTAAGATGTCCTGAAGGGCTTAGTGTAGTTTTAAGCTTTAATAAAGTCAGAAATAGAAATGTTATCAACTTAAAAGAAACATCACTTGAAAATTAACTTCGTAAATTTCTTTTACATTTATTTAGTTTGTGAATTTTGAATAATAACATTTTATTTTTAATTTTACTTTTAACAAGATGGGGCACCTTGTGGTCATGTATTGTGTATGCAACGGTTTCTGGATGACACTTTCTCAGACTGGCAGATTGCCAGAAGAGGTCCTCTTGCTTGGCAGCCTCAGTCACCTGACCTATCTCCATTAGACTTTTTCTCATGGAGTTACATCAAAACTGTAATGTATGCATGTCTGCATCAAAACCTCAGTCTTTGGGTGATCTTTTCACTAGGGCTATAAATTTAATCTTTTCAATCACTGAGCTGCAGATGATGAAAGTTTTTATAAATTTAAAAAATCAACTAGAGTGACTTAGAGCCCAAGATGGTAGTCATGTTGAATTTTAATTTTTTAAAAAAATCAATATTTAAAATTTTAAAATTAATCTTTCAAAAGCTGCTCTTTGTAAGTTTGTAGTAGTTGTATTTCAGAAGTTATTAAAGTTTAAGACTGCATTAAGACTTTTGGGTCACCCTGTATAATACATTCCCGAAATCAGGAAGACTTACATTTCAAACACTTACTAGCTGTGTGACCCTAGGCAAGTCACTTAACCCTGCTTGCCTCGGTCTCCTCATCTGTAAGATGAGATGACAAACCACACCAACATCTTTGCCTAGAAAATTCCAGAAAGGGTTCATGAAGAGTTGGACCCACCTGAAATAACAACAAGCATTACTATTTAGAAGTTTTTAAAGCTTAAGATGCATCAAGACTTTTGGGGTCACCCCATATAATACATTATAGTTTACAAATTATTTTTGTATAAATTAGCTCATCTCCCTCTTCAAACTGCTCTGTGAGGGGTACTCTAGACGCTATTATCTCCTTTGTACAGAGAAACACAGAGAGCACCAGTAAATTTCTCATAGTCACACAGCTAGCGTCAGAGGTGGGATTTAACACCAGATCTCTCCTAACTCTCCCAAGGTTAAACCATATCATATAACACTGTCTCTTCAAATTCAGAGATCTGTAGAGACTGGTGGCAGTGGATAAGTGGGATTAAGGCCCTTTAGAAGGCGGCACCAGAGAATCAACAAACCATGGATGAATGGAATGCTGAGCAACCAGAAGGCACCAGATGAATCCATTCTAACAGGCCGTTTAATCAATCAATCAACATTTTATTAAGTGCCTTCAATGTACCAGGCATTGTGCTAAGCACTAGAGATGCAGAAAGGAGGCAAAATACAGGCCCTGCCCTTAAGGAGCTTATAATCTAATAAGGAAGACAACCTGCAAATATATACAAAGCAAGCTATACACAGGATAACTAGGAAATAATTAACAGAGGGAAGGCACTGGAATTAAGAGGGGTGGAGGAATATTTCCCACAGAAGGTGGGATTTTAGTTGGGACTTAAAGGAAGGTCAGTAGTTAGAGTGGAGGAGGGAGAGCTCCAGGTATAGGGAACAGCCAGAGAGAAGGAGCGTCTTGTTCCTGGAACAGCCAGGAGGCCAGTGTCCCCGGATCAGAGTCTGTGTTGGGTAATAAGGTATAAGAAGACTAGAAAGGTACGAGAAGGCTAAATTATAAAGGGCTTTGAATGCCAAACATAGCATTTTATATTTACCCCTGGAGGTAATAGGAAGCCAATGGAGTTTATTGAGTAAGGGCAAAGGGTGGTATGTGACATGATCAGACATGAGTTTTGGTGGCTGAATGGAGAATGGATTGGAGTAAGGAGAGACTTGAGGCAGGTAGACCTACCAACAAGCTATTGCAATGATTCATACATGAAGTGATGAAGACCCACATTATGGTGGTGGCAGTTGGTTGGTCGGTTGGCTGATTGGTTATCCTTCGATCTGGAAGAGGACCATCATCTCAGGAAGGAGATGTCATGACTTGGAAGTCAATTGGATTTATATGAGGGAGGCCTGTACAAAGTTACCAGCCTCACTTTCTCCTCTGGGACCATCTGGGCTCAGTGGCAAGATATGGATCGGGACTACTGGAGATGACCCTAGATGTAGTGGGAGATCTTGGCCTTTTCAAGCTAGGGCCTTTCCCAGGTCTCTGTTTGACTGAGGCAACACCCATTCAGTGATTAAGACTAGGAAAGAAGGGGGCATATTCAAGATATGTTGCAATGGTAAAATTGATAGTCCTTAGCATTAGCTTGGTTATGGGTGTGTGTGAGGAAGATAGTGAGGAATCCAGGATGATTTCTAGGTTTTGAGCCTGAGGTAATAGGAGAATGGTTGCCCTCTACAGTAATAGGGAAGGTAGGAGGTGGGAGAGTTTTAGGGGGAAAGATAATGAGTTCCATTTTGGACATGTTGAGTTTAAGATGCTTACTGGACAACCATTTTGAGATATCTGAAAGGCAGTTGGAGATGCAAGATTGGAAGTCATCGGAATTGGGATTCTCTTTCCTCCCTCAACCTGTGAGGATTATTAAAAGAGAAGAGCACAAGCTAGATGTACTCTTCTAACAAATACCAATTAAACATTTTGTTGGGGAAAAACTGGCCAAGGATCATCAACTCATACAATCTTGGAGATGAGTGGAATCTCAGGAGTCTAATTCTTATTATGTTATTCCTAAACAAGTGATCATCCAGCCCCTTTAAATGGGTCTGCTGATGGGGAGCTCAGTATCTTACCTTTCCTTGCCTCTCCTCTCTTTTCCTCTTATCTCCTCCCCTCTCTTTTCCTCTCCTTTTCTTCCCTTTCTTTGTTTCTCCTCTCTTCTCCTCTTCTGTCCTTTCCTTTCTTCTCTTCTCCTTTGCTCATCTATGCTCTCATTTCTCTTTTCCTCATAGCATAGAGATAATTTTAAGAAGCAGCAAGGTCAGTTCAATAAATTTCAGTTATTAATACGTAATATCATCAACTGAATTATGTGGTTTGGGGAACCTCATGTAGAGCCAAAATTATGTTTTAGAAACGGGAAAGGATCACTAAATTTGTGTGTGGGTGTATGGAATTTCCATTTTTAGAGAGCTTTTATTAAGTGTGTGTATATCACTATCCTTTCTCTCTCTCTCTCTCTCTCTCTCTCTCTCTCTCTCTCTGTCTCTCTCTCTCTCTCTCTTTCTCTCTCCCTCTCTTTCTCTCTCTCTCTCTGTTTCTCTCCATCTATATATCTATATCAGTATATCGGTTTCATTAATAATTAGCATGGAGTTTTACACATTTAAAACATTTTCAAATAGCCGGTTTTATTCAATATTGACAAAGCAATCCAGCCGAAATATTGGAGATAGAGTAGCTCCACCTTACTAATAGCCTCTCATTTTGTGACTGAGGGTAAGTATAAATTGGACCTGAGTAACTGGGTGCACTGTGGGTAGGAGGGTCTAGGGTGCTCTGTGCTACCTGAATGTCTAGTATACACTGTACTAGAAAGAATACAGAAACCATCCAGGCAACACTAGAAGCCAATGGACCATGAATTTTCCCTGGCAACTAAGCTGGCTCTTAGCCACTCGGTAGCAGCTGTGTGGCCTGAAATAGCACTATCCCTTGGCTGGAGAGGGTCAGTAAGATTCAGCCCCACCTTAGCTATTCTTGTGCCATACACACTCTTGTCTGGTGCAGAATTAAACTTGCCTTTGGGGCAAGAAGGCAGAAAACACAAGCATAAAAATGAAAGGCACCTGTTACAAAGTATCTCAGAAGGAAAGGTCAGTATGTGCAGTTTGTGCACAGAAAACTGTGCAGTTTTTTTTATCTGCTAACAGGTCCACACCACCAGATATGCCTGGGTGGTGACATTTTTGTTGGGGAGTCAATCCTTCTGAGATCTCCTGCAGTACCTAGACTTCCCCAGATCTCTTGGTCTAGAAAAGAGTGAAAATATTTCCTCCCTTAATCCACATGAGGCACGATAGGGTCTGAAGTGCTCTAATGCCTCACCAAGACATGGAGGTGACCCTGAGTTCTTAAAAGGCTAGGCCAGTGAAGTGTAAACCTTGAAAGGTCCCAGGCTTTGAATGTGAGTCTGGCAGTGGATTATAAATCTGTTGTTCAGGGATCAGTCTGGCTAAACTCAGAGAAGCTCATCTCCGTGGGGTTGGATATGAGATGAGCAATTCTTTTTGCTCATGGCACTCCAGGAAACCATCTATCACTAATGCAAGGAGGCGTTGCAATCTGCTGGTATTTGTGGAATTACAAGTCTTCAAAGGTAAGCCTTAATATTTCAGTTCAACTCAGCAAGCATTTATTAAATGCTCATCTTGTGCCAGGAACTATTAGGCACCAAATAATTATAGAAATATCTAACATTTATTTATAATGCTTTACAAATAGCATCTCATTTGAGCCTCACAATGACCCTGTGAGGTAGGTGCTGTTATTATCCCCATTTTAGAGGTGAGGAAATGTAGGCAGACAAAGATAAGTGACTTGCCCAGGGTCATACAGCTGGTAAGTTTCTGAGGTTGGATTTGAACTTAGTTTTTCTTGACTCCAGGCCCAGTACTCTATCCACTGAGCTACCTAGCTGCCTCTCACTAAAGACCTGAAATGAAAAATGAAAACAAATCTTGCCTTCAATGAGTTTATATTTTACAAATAATAGAAATAATAAGCAAGCATGAAAGATCAAGTTTATAGAATTGTAGAATTGTTAGTTTACTAACCTCTGAAGGAAGCAGTCATTTATCAAGTACCTACTAGGTACAAAATACTTCCCCAGGTGCTGTGCTGTAAAACAAAAATGAAATCATACTTGTCCTTAAGGGACTCATTTCTATGTAAATAACATACATATAGTCTAGGGGTTGGGAGGGTGGATACTTTCTGCACCAAGATAAATAAATTTGAGGAGGAAGAGTGCATTAATAACTTTGAGGGAGGAGACTAGGGAAGACTTTACATAGCAAGTAGTACCTTGGTCCATCCTTGAAGGGATTTGAGATTCTAAAAGGATTGAGGAGCGAATGTATACTTGTAAGGGTTTTTTTAAAACCCAAGTTTAGAAGATCTTATTTCTTCCTATTAAAATTATTATTGAAATTTGGGTTAAATCATTCAACAAGTTCTGGATCTATCTATCCATCCCATGGTCTGTTCCACATCCATCCATTTTGTCAGCAAAGATCACATGAAAGACTTTGTCAAATGATTACATTAGAATGTAAGCTCCTAGAGGTCAGGCGCTGCTTTTCCCCTTCATCTTTATACTCTCAGCATAGTGTCTGGCACATGGCAGGTGCTTAATGCATGCTTGTCGATTGATTGAGTGAATGAATGAATTACTGAAAAAGCATTTGTTGTTGGGGGCAGCTAGGTGGCACAGTGAGTAGAGCACCATCCCTGGAGTCAGGAGGACCTGAGTTCAAATCTGACCTCAGACACTTGACACATTTACTAGCTGTGTGACCTTAGGCAAGTCACTTAACCCCAATTGCCCTGCCTTCCTCCCTCCCCCCCAAAAAAAGAATAGAAAAAGCATTTGTTGAGCACTTAACATGCCAAGCACTGTGCTAAGGACCAAAGATATAAATAAAAAAGCAAGACAGATCTTGCTCTTGGGGAGATCCCGTTCTGATGGGGCAGACAAAACAAATAAGTTTCTGCTTTAGGTCCTTTGGAAAGGCCCAGTGTTCTTTAAGGGTGCAGCAGCAAAGCAGATGGCAATATGTCTTCCTTAAGTCATTTCCGTTGATAAAATCATATTCATTTCTGAGGCTGGGAACAGGGTTGATAGCTGTGAGATGATACTTCTCCTCAGACTTCTGGGATGTTTACACCTTGGTCTGAGGGGAGGCCATGGTGAAAGTGGTGGTAGCGGTGGTTTGACCTGCCTGGAACCCATCTTTCCCTCAGGATACCCTGCTGATTCAGGTGGGCTGGCTTATCTGCCCCACTAGTAATAGGCAAAACATGAGAACAGAATGTCTATTGCATTTCCCTGATCTACCAGCCTGACAATTTCTCCATCAAAAAGAAGTAAGTATAGTCTGGCATCACCTATTCTGAACGAAACCATGCTGGCTACCAGTGATCACCATTTCCACTTCCAAATGCTCACAAATTGTCTAATAAGATATCTTTAGGATTTTGCAGGAATGTAAGTCAAACCACTTGACCTATAGTATACAAACTCTACCCTCTTGCCTCTTTTTAAAACTGGGGCATTTTTCTCCTCCCGTCATGCTATACTTGCCTTGTTCTTCTTGGTCGTTCAAATGCTTGTCTAATAGTCTCCTGACGGTCATGGTTTGATAGGGTATTTCTTCTGGCTGTCCTGAGCTGCCTTTGTCTTTCATTCCTGACATCTGCTTTTCCCATTTACACTCCATTGTTGCTCTCTTCCATTCCTTCATCAGCTGAATTAGCACTCTTTGTGACATGTTTGGCGTTCTCTGAGCACCCTGGAATCAACTGATCTTCTGTCATCTAATGCTATCTGTGCAACTTTGCCAGCTGTTTCCACTTTCTTGTAACATGCAAAACAATGTGCTCCTCCTATTCTCCTGTTCAGTTTCTGTATCCCTGAGAGCCTGGCTTTGTGGCTTCTATCCCACCACTAGGATGCCACAATTGAATCAAGAAATAAAGAAAACCTCATGGAACGTGGAACGGAGTCAGCTCTGAGTGATCTCTTTCCTTATGAGGCCTTTCTAGTGTCTTCAATGATTCATCTTGCCTCTGGTCTCTCCTAGAGTCCTTTGGTTATCATGTTACCTTGTTAATTCCTCCTAGGAGTCAGTGGGGGCCCTAGCTCCAGGGACAATCAGTTACAACCCAGAAATGCTCAAGATCAAGTCCACAAGTTACCTGCTATATCTCAAGGCATTCTCTAGAAGAGACTCCTGGGACAGTATACATTCTCAGGAAGTTTTCCCCCATGTTACTAATTACCATGCCAGTGGGAAAAAGAGTTGTTGCATATCCTGTTTATCACTGTGATTAACTCAGCCTCATAGGACTAACTTTCCCTGAGCCTGAAAAGCATCCTGCCTTGGCTCATTTCTCCAGTTTTTGCTTAACTTTAGATTTTGAGCTCTTCGTTCAAATTATCTTTGACATTTATTTTCATGGAAGCATTTGCTGTGAGTGCCCACCATCTTGAACCCTAATTACAAAGAAAGAAGAAAATACCACCACACCCAGCAAAGCTCTAACTCAGCAATGAACAGGTGTGTCCCAACTGTACATAAAGCAAATGAGACCTTCATTCTCCTGTCCTGCCTTAGGGTAGCACCATGTTTATAGGAACACAGCAGAGTCAAGTACCCTAGGGGGAAGAGCATTTAGTTACCTTCTCTCTACTGCGTTATGTGAGTACAGCCATATATGTATCTAATGTGTCCTTCATTAGAATGTGAGCTCCCTGAAGCCAAGTTTCCCCTTCTGTTTTTCTTTGTATTCCCAGTGCTTAGTACACTGCTCCATAGCAAGAGGTTAATAAATGCTTGCTGATAGACTAATCTAGTCTCATTTTACACATGGAGAGTCAGGGGTCTTGAGCGTTTATGTAACTTGCCCATAGTCCCTCTGGTAGTTAGAGGCTAGGTTGAGCCTGGAACCAAACCCAGATCTTCTACTTCAGATGCATCCCTCAGGCCACACTGCACCACGGAGTCTCCCTAGAATCACGAGGGATCTTTCATCTTTATAAGCTGCTTTTCTATGGGCTGGAGTTCTTCCTTCCAGAGCAAGCAGATAAAACAACATGCTGTCTTAAGCTGCAGAGGGGAGAAGAACTTCCCTCCTCCTCCCCCTTATCCTCCTCCCTCTCCTCCCCCTCTTCTTCCTCCTCTTCTTCCCCCTCTTCCTTATCCTTATGCTCCTCCTCCCCCTCTTCCTCCTCTTCTCCTCCTCCTCCTCTTCCTCCTCCTCCCCCTCCCCCTCTTCCTCATACTCTTCCTCCCCATCTTCTTCCTCCTCTTCCTCCTCCTCCTCCTGTCCAGTCTTGCCTCCTAATTCTCTTCAGCAGCCTGGCTAATAACTGCGGACCCCTGGAGAGTCACTTGGAAGCTGCTGCTGCAGCTCCACTGCCAGCTCTGCAGCAGGCAGGCAGAGAAAGTCTTTTCTTCATTCTGTAAAGCAGTGTGGAGAAAATTTGTTTAGGAATCTCTTAGAGAAGCTAGAGAGCCCTGTGGTAAGTGTTCCTAGAGTACTGTGCTCTCCGGCTTTACCCCTCATCACCCCCTCCCCTTAGCATTCACTTGTTGGGTTTACAAAGTCCAGAGAGCAAGAGAAGAAGAATAGATTTCCCCATCCTTGAAGCATCACCCTGTCTTCCCTACCCCCTCCACACTGGGGCTGGGCTCCACAGCTTTATTACTTCCTGTTCTCCCTATTACAGAGAGGGAAGAATTAAGCTCAGTGTTTTGTTTTTGCAAATGCCCCTTTACAAGCTAACTTCTATGTACGCATGCCTTAGAAGAATGAGCCCTAGCTAGCCCTGGCATCTGAAAACCTGATTTCCTGTTCAGGATCCACATGTAGTTAGTAGTGGGATTTTTGTGTGAACCATTACATTTATCTGAGCCTCATTTGCTCCGTCTGTAAAATGGAGACAACAATTCTTGCGCTGTCTACTAGAGAGGGAGGGTGGTGTAGTGGAAAGACAGCCTAGCTTAAAGTCAGGAAGACCGGCATTCCAGTCCCACCTTTGACACACGGTGGCTGTGTGACCTTGGGCAAGGCAGTGCTCTAAAGCTATTCTTAGGTGTGGAGAAGGTGCTGATTTCAGTGGTGGAACTCACCCAAGAATTCCCTGCACTAATTAGATCACAGGCATTGTCCCCATCTATATTAGAGGCTTGGGGTAAGGACTGAATAAGAATCCATATTTAATAGCACTTTGTGACTTCAGCATCTGGTAGGGTTATGCTGTTGTTATTTTGGGTCAACAGGTGAAGAAACTGAGGTACTGGGAAATGTTTGATTTCATCCAGGGTTGACAGAAAAGAAAAACCTGGAGCTTTGGCTAACGTTTCAGCAATTTTGCAGACCTCGTAAATTAGATTCGCTGCAGTCATTTACAATGACAGTCCTGCCTATTGCTGTGGATCGCAGGTTTCGAGGCTGCCCAAGTAAGAAGGGTAATAAAGAAATCCTGAAGGTTGTACAATTTCAGTGCTTGGAAACATGACATCATCTTTTTATTTAGTTTTTTAATGACAATATTGCTAAGCCTCGTTTGGAGTTTGTGTTTGTGTTTGGGCATGCAGAAGCAATGCTATTTCCACCAACCAAAGTTTTTCAAATATATATATTTTTGGTATCTTTCTCCCCCATTCAACAAACATTTATCAAAGGCCCATTATGTGGAGATATCGGGAGAGATACAAAGTTTACATAAGACATCCTCCTTGTTTTCTTGGAGCCCATAGGGAAAGATGGTAATATTTGTAACAATTATCTTTCTTCCACAAAGGACCTTTGGATATTTGAGGGACTTTTCCTTTCTTTGACTCATTGGCCTCATTCAGCGTACTGAAGAATTTTAGAGTTAGACACATCACTGCCGGGGGGGGGGGCATGGAGAGGAAGGGAGGGAGCAAACATTTATTAAGCACTTACTAGGTGTCCAATCCTATGCTAAGGACTTTAAAACTATGCTCTCATTTGATCTTCACAACCCTGGGATGTTGGTGCCATTTCTTGATTTTATAGTTGAGGAAACTGAGACAGACAGAGGTTAAGTGATTTGCCCAGGGCCATGAAGTTAATAAGTGTCTGAAGCTGGATTTGAATTCAGTTCTTCCTGACTCCAGGTCCAGCACTCTATCCACAGAGCCACCTAACTGCCTAAGGTAAGATATACTCACCAACTTCCCTTAGCAGCCCAAATGTTCACAAGGTTCATCTAGGGAACAATTTTTGATTCCATTCAACAAGCAATTATTAAGTACCTACTATGTGCCAGGAACAATAGTTCTAGGTGCTGGGCATGTAAAGCCAAAAAACAAACAATCCTTCCTTCAAGGTACTTACACTTTTCTGAGGGTCAGGGAGGGAGGTAATGACAGGTACACTGGTAAATGAATCCATTCATCAGTTTAGTTTTTTTAAAACATGATGGTCATTTCCCCCCACTATATTCCTCCTTTTTAGACCCTCCCTTATGACAAGGGAAAATAGTTGAAAGAGAGTGATGGTATCTGACCATATAGGTAACATTCTGCCACCACAATATACCACCTCTTTACTGAGAGGAGGTAAAATGCATTTTATTCTCTCAGCTCCATGACCAATATTGGTTAATGACAAATAATCTGAGGTCATCTTCTTTTTTGTCCAACAATAACGTTTCATGAATATTGTTGTATTAGAAATGTAATTTTTATTATGTGGCTTGGTCTCAGATCAGATGTTTCTTTAGAAAAAGCTGCAGTGATTCCCCCTGTCATCCTTTCCTTCATTTAAGTAAATTAAATTGAATTTCCTCAATAAAGTAAAATTCCATTCAATTCATTCCAACACACATTTATTAAGCACCTACTATGTGCATAGCACTATGTTTGCTAAGTCCCAAAAATACAAAGACAAAAAATGAAGAAATCCCGGTCCTCAAGGAGCTTATATTCTACTGGAGCAGGAAAGAGGAAGGAGGACGTAATATGTACAAAAGGAAATAAATACAAAGTATGTGAAAAGTAATTTTGAAAGGGAGAAAGTGCCATTAACTAGAGGAATAAGGAAATTTGATCTTTTTTTCTGCTCACCTACTTAGATCAGTGGTCTATATGCTTCTTTTGACTACACATCCTTATAAGTAAAAACCAAACAAAAACAACACTCTTGTGGGTATTCTGGGGTACAGGCAGGGGTTGTGTACTTGTATGACTAAGTTGGGATTAGATTATATCTAGGGATGCTTTGATAAATATTTAACAACCAGTTTTCAGATACACATACATTATATACAAATATATATACACATATATGTATGTATTTGTCTTTAAGACATACTTTAAAATTTAAACTATTAACATTTTTCTACCATTTAATTCTGGAAATCAAAAATAGATCAAGTCCTAATTTGTAGAATTTATGGATTTCTGAAGTATAAATGCACACTCTGAAAATTTAACAATCAGCTCCTACATGCTGGTTTCAACCCACCTCTGGTTATAACTGCTCTGAGGAGTATGGCATAGGGAAGGAAAAATTGGGTGTTTTCAGTGTGCACAGATGAAGACACGGGTAGAACTGGGAGTGTTGTTCTGTAATCAGAAAATAGTAGGTATAGGTGTGTTGAATATGGTGGGGGTGGTGGGATGAGACCAGTCTTCCCCCTCTTTGATTGGTTGATCACACTCCACTTGGGGTCATGTCACAGCTCCCTTAGGGGTATAAATTCAGGAGATATGAATTTAAATCCTAGACTGCCATTCAAATTCCCTAGGCATCAGTTTCCTAAAATGTAAAATGAGGTGGTTTGACTAGATGTCTTTATGATTACTTGTCTATCCCTAAAATTCTGATTCTTGGTCTTCTGAATTACTAATTATATGACCTTGGGCAAAGGCTTTCTGGATTTGTTAGCTTATTAAATCAAACAAACAAATAAAAGCACTGAACTAGATTTGCGGGAATGTTAGAATTGTAAGGACCTTTGGCTATCATTTAGACCACGTGTTTTTACCATTTTTGTTTCATGGACCCCTCTGGCAATTTGGTGAAGCCTATGGACCCCTTCTCAGAATGCTTTGGTGTGGAAACCAAAATACATAGGATTACATTGGAAACCAATTATATTGATAAAGATTTAATTTTTCCCATTCAAATTCATGTACCCCTTGAAATCTCTACAAGGACCCCTTAGGGGTCCATGGACCTCAGGTTGAGCATCTTTGATCTAGTCCAATCACCTAATTTTATAGATGAGGAAACTGGGCCCCAGAGAGGTAGATTGCCTTGACTTATATAACAGAACCAAGTATCATATCCAGTACCAGAATCCAGACCTCCCAAGTCCGATTACAGGGTTCTGCCTCTATGCCTCTGACAAGGTCTGTTCTAGTTCTAGCATTTAATGATTCAGGACTATGATTCTATGCCATCTTGTCCATTGGGGGCTTAATCATACTGTGTCTGTGAGCCAGAAGGTATGGTAACACTCAGAGACATTTGCTCAGATGTCCCAGCCAGCCCAAAATAGCAGCAAGGAAGGATGCAGGGGTTGGTTAGGGAGCTCAGAGTCCAGCACTAGAGTGAAATGGAGCAGTCTAAGTCATGAGGCACCATGTGGCTGCTGCTGTCCAGAATAGGCTCTGTTTATTTGGTTTGCTCAGGATTTTCCAATGATTGTGTTAGTTAGTAGCAACTAACCACTCCTTTTTCTTCTTCCTTTTTCTTCCAGGACCTTATGAGGCTTCTGAAAAACCCAATCAAGCAGTCTCCTCGTCTGTGCCAAATCAGTGGGAGCAGCAAAGGAAAAGGGGCAGCATCACTTCCTCGCTGAAGATGGAGCAGCAGAGCAGTGCTGGAAAGAGCAGGAAATCCAAAAAGTTTCGTTCCATTTCCCGGTCCCTGATTCTCTGCCATGCCAAGAGCAGTGATGATGGATCGAGTCCTGATGAGAAATGCACCGACCCCTTTGAGATAGCTGCAGACTATGCCCACGAGGGAGCTTTCCACTGCCCTGGGCAACTGGCAGACACATCAGAAGCAGAGCCAGGCATTCCTGATCTAGCTCTGGGCTCCAAGGCTGCACAGCTCCACACACCAATGAATGACCGTGGCAAGAACCCCAGGCGAAAATGCTTTATTAAGGTATGTCCAGTGCCTGTCAGCCCCAACAAAACATCAGTGAGATTTCTGAGCTTTAAAACCTCTGGGCTAGTTTCTTTAAAAAATCAGGGACCCAGATGTTCTCTCTGAAAGAAAAAAAATACATCTATTTTATGGATGAACATAAGAGGGAATAATATATATTAGGTGGTTTAGAGACCAAAGTCTTAACCTCTGGGCTAGTTTCTTTAAAAAAAATCAGGGATCCAGATGTTCTATTTGAAAAAAATACATTTTAAAATAAACATAATAGGGATTAATATTTATTAGGTGGAATGGAGACCAGGGACCTATCCTGTTTAACTCCAGAGAGGGAATTCTGACCCACTGATAGAAGTTACAGGGCTGCAGAATTAGGCTCAATATGGCAAGGAATTTAAGGACAACTGTCCTACGGTATAATGAACTGCTTATGAGGGAGTAAGTTTCCTGACACTCCAGAGATATGAGCAATGACTGGATGATGGGTTATAGGGGATGTTGTGCTTTGTCCATCTGATAAAGACCTGGACTAGGAGACCTTGCAGAACCTAAGGGTTTGAGGGGTCCTCAGAGATCACCTAGTCCAACCTATATTTGAACAGGAAGCCTCTCAGTCACATCCCTAACAAGTGGTCATCGACCCTCCTCCAGTGGAGTGGAGTCTACTACCTCCGTATTCCATTTTTGGATAGCTCTAATTATTAGGAAGGCTTTTCTCTCATCATGCCCAAGTCTGTCTCTTTGGAGCCAAGTAATATAAATCTAATCCCTGTATCTCAGGATAACCCTTCATATTTGCAGGCAGCCTCTATGGTCCTTTCCAGGTCTAGGAATCCATGATTGATTACAGCAATGAAGAACAGTATTGCTACTCAATCAAGGCCTTTGTTAAGCACTACTGGCTGACTGATGGCGTCAAGGAAACACTATGTCTTGATAGCCAGAAAGTTATGATCGAACCCAGATCCTTGCTGGACAAGAATTGTTTTAAGTTTTTCTTTGTGTCTCCAGCATCAAGAAAAGTGTCTGGCACATAGTAGGTGCTTAATATATCTTTGTGAAATTGAATATGGTGGAATTCATTAGTATCATTGTAGAACTGCTGTCGAGATGCAAAATAGATTTTAATTTATAGATGAATACTTACAAATTTAAATCAGGCAGGGTGTTACACATAAATCAGAAATATTATTAAGCTTATGGTGTTTACTGAGAAAAAATAGTTGACACTTTGCATTGATTTTCCTTTCAAATGAGATAAGGCATATAAGGTTATCTCATAATCATAAAGTGCTATGTAAACTTGAGTTGTTATTGGTATGACAATGATTCCCTGGGTGCATTGACCTTGTTTTTGTTTTTCTTTCTATCTCCAGCCCTTAGCACAGTGTCTGGCACATAGTACACTTAAGAAATTCTTATTGGGGCAGCTAGGTGGCACAGTGGGTAGAACCCCTGCCCTGGAGTCAGGAGGATCTGAGCTCAAATTCAGCCTCAGACACTTGCTAGCTCTGCCACCCTGGGCAAGTCACTTAACCCTGATTGCCTCCAAAAATTCTTTCAAAAAGAAATATTTACAGACTGTTGATTTGACGGCAATGTTACTGATGATAGCTAACTTTCCTTCCTGCCATTTCTCTTGGAAAATATTGAAAGTTTGATTATTTTTTAAAAATCTGGAGAGTTCCTTTTTTTTCTTTTTGTTTTCCCTGAGAGCAGAAAATAATAATAGCCTAGTGAAGAGAAAGTCTTGAAGCCAGAAACACTTGGGTTCATTTAACTCCTGCCTCTGATATATACTGGTTATAGTGGAAGGTCACTTAGCCTTTCACTTCTCCAGGGCCTGGTTCTTAAACTTTTTCCACTCTCCATCGCTTCAGCACTTCTTCAGCTGTGGGTGGGGGATTAGGTAACTCTCTGAGACTAGTAGTTGCAAAGAAGATACAGATCTCTGTTGGTAGGAGGAGTTTCTTCACTTGAGATTTCCTTATACTGATGAAATCACAGGTCTTTCCCCTCCCTTCTGCCTGATTTTATTTGCTAAAGAAAGGTTTTATATTACAAATTACCTGTATAATCATAGGTAATGTATGTAACATAGTGGTGCCTCAGTTTCTTAATCTGTAAAATGAGGGACTTTATATCATTTCAAAAGTCATTTTGAGATCTGAATTTCTATAAAATTCTACAAGGTTAGAATTGAAAGAAATTGTAAAACTCATTTATTGTCATTCATATTAGAGCTCTTCTTTCATGCTCCACCCATCTCCTTGCACTCACAGACATCTGGATCTCTCCTGAAGGCACTCCATCCCTTGATGTCCTCTCCAGTATGGAAGGTACCTTCTCTCATGGTTCTTTGGCACACTGGGGACACAAGGAACCTTAGAAATGTTTCTTGTTTGTCACTGACCCTTTCAGCCTCTCCCCATAACACCTTCACTCCCTTGTCTCTCCTTCTTTGACTTTTAGCCCATTCAGATCTTGGTAGCTGTTCCCTATCTATATCCCAAGGTATTTTCCCTCCTTTCTTAGGGAGTTCAGTACTTGGCTTACAATTCCTCCTTCTACCTCACTTGCACTGGGATAATTTCGCTCACATGTTGATGTCTCCTCAAAGACTCTTGCCTCCCAGTTCATTAACCTCTTCAGTTCTTAGAATCTATACTATCATCCCATGGCAACCACAGTCAGGAATAGTCATGCCCTCTATATCCTCCTCACCCACAAGTGATCCATCTTCATAGTCCATAATATGGAAATCTCTATATCTCAATACGATGTCCTGTTCTGCCAGCTTTTTCTGTCTCACCCTTCGTAAACACAGTCTCTGTCCTCACCACAGCCTCCAGGGACTTGATTCCTCCCTGACTTGTCCTAGGCCATCATCTCTGATGTGGCCTTATTTTCCTCTTTTAAACCCTTGACCCTTTAGTTAACCAGTTCAAGTTCACACTGTCATCAGCTCTTGAATTCCTCCTGCCACTGACTTGCTGAATCATCTTTTTCCAGACACCTCCCCTCCTCTGCCTCCTCCCCACTATCTTACTTAGATTACTCCCACCATCTACCTTCTCCTCTCTGGCTCTAATGCTCCAGGAGGAAGGCACACAACCATATTGGCTGGGTCTACTGCCCACTTGTTATACAAGCCTAGTTTTGAGACGTGAATCATTTTGAATTGCCACTTTGATTGATTCCTCACAATTGCTGTTTTGAAAGTACTCTTCTGATCCAGTTATCTATACCACCACCTTTCCCCTCACTTAGCAGAGGCCCTGGACTCATACTTCAGTGAAAAGGTCAAAGCCATCTGTGGTGAGCTTCCTTCTATCCCTTACTTCCCATTTCCAATAACCTCCAAATCCTCCGCCACCTTATACACCCATTGCTCCAGGTTCAGGGGGTGAGGTGACCCTTCTGGCCAAAAACAAACCCTCTACTTATGCCTTTGATCTTGTTCCTTCTCATCTCCTCAGACAGCTTTTCCCTTAAGTCATTTCCCTTCTCTCTTTACTTTTTAACCTCCCTAGCTCTTTCCCTGTTTGCTACAAGGATGTTGGGATTCCTCCTAACTTTAACAAACCTTCACTTGATTCTATTATCCTCATATTATCATAGTACAGCTTTCCTCCTTTTCACAACCAGAGTCTGGGACTGGGGTGGAGTGGGAGAACTTTCCCTACTCATTGCTTCCACTTTTTTGGGCTCCCATTCATTTTTCAATCCCCTAGAATATAAATTTCATTTTCACCAATAGACTGAAACTGTTCTCTCAAAGTCATCAGTGATCTCTTAAAGAATGTCTTGTAGACATCTTAAACTCAACATGTCCTAAACTGTACTTATTATGCCTCCCCCACCCCAAATCCTTTATTTTGTCTAACTTCCTTATTGCTGTTGAAAGTACCACTATCTTTTGAGTGACTAATGCTCAAAACCTACGTGTTATCCTTAACTATTCACTCTCACCCTTCCTTCCTGTATCCAATCTTTTCTCAAGGCCTATCTCTTTTGTCTTTGTAACCTCTTGTATATGCCCCCTTCTCTCCTCTGACACTGCTACCATTCTGGTACAGGACCATATCATATGAAGTCTGGACTATTACGATAGCCTCTTGATTGGTCTCCATTATAAGCCACCTCTATTCAGCCACCAAAACAATCATCCTAAAATGAGGGTCTACCCATGTCAATCTCTTATCCTCATTCAATAAACTCCAGTGACTCCCTATCACCTCCAAGATCAAACATAAAATTCTCAACACTGTTTATAACCTGCCTTTCGACATCCTCCCCTTCCTCCTCTCTCCATTGTCCCAACTCTTTCCTTGCTCCCAACCACCAGTGACACTGGGTTCCTTACTCTTCCTTATCTAAGGCACTCACTCTCCCATCTCTATGCATTTCCACTGGCTTTTCCCCAAGCATGTCTTGCTCTTTGTCTTCATCTCTGCCTGCTAGTTTCCTTGGCTTTGATTCCTAGAGGAGAAAGTCCACCTTCTACAGGAAGTCTCTCAGGATCCCTCTTAATTCTAGTGCCTTTCCTCTATCATTTCCAGTTTATCCTGTCTACTATAACTTGTTTGTACATAGTTATTTGTATGTTGCCTTCCCCATTAGATTGGCATTTTTCAAACCTTTAATTGTATTTCTAGAACTTAGCACAGTGCCTGGCACATAGTAGATACTGAAGAAATGCTTATTGACTGAGTGACTGACTTTATTGCTAACTCCAATGACCTTTTTTCAGTCTTTATCCTCCTTGACTTCCATGCAGCATTCCACACTATAGACCACTCCATCCTTCTCTACAGATTCTTCTTCCTCTGAGCATTAATGACATTGTTCTGTGGTTATCATCTTCCCTTCCAAATCGAATTTTCTCAATTTCCTTTTCATATTCATCATTCATGTTCTGCCACATGTGTATGAAGATACATCATGGCTCTGTCCAGGGCCCATTCCTCTTTCCCCTCAATTCCCCCTGCTAGAACTTTTGTGCATGTCATGGATCCAGGGGTGTACTAGGACCAGTTCATACTGGCTCTTGAGAACTGATGGCTAAATTTTCAGTGTGTGCATTTATATCTTGGAAATAAGCAAATAATACAAATCAGGACTTGGTTTATTTTGTTGATTGTCTAGGCTTAAAGTAATGGAGAAAATGTTAATAAGGTAGGCCAAGCTTAAAAGTATGTCTTACATTTCTGGAAAGTTGGTTGTTAAACATTTACCAGCATTATGCTGCATGAAGCCCTTTGGCAATCTGGCAAAGCCTCTAGACCCCCTTAGAATAATGTTTGCTGCTTATACTAATAATTGAAAGAAATGCTAAATTTCATTCAAGGTTATTTCTAGTTTATTTATTAATTAAAATTTGAAATCTTTCTCATTTACAGTTGCAACTGGATAATTTGTATTTCCTGAGTAAATGCCAGCTCATAGTGGAGAAGGTTTTCTGGGTGGCCTAGGAAAGTAAACTTGGATTAAAATGTAAAAATTTCCAAAGAAAAATCTCCAAGAGGGAGTGAAGGCTTAGGGGGTAGTGAAGGGAATTGAAGTCAAGAGACCAGAATTCAAATCCTGACCCTTAACAGCTAGCTAATTTGGATAGGTCAACCTTCAGATACCTTAGGAAGAAGAGGTCTGTCTCTTCTTTTTTTTGGAAATTCTCCATGGATAAACCTACAGCATACATACACAAAGATGGCAGCTCTCACTTATACTTAAAGAAAGGGGAGCTTGAATAATGAAATCCATATGTAATTCTCTAAGCTTCCTATTTGTTAATAGTTTCAATTTCTTTCCTCTCTAGACTTTCCCTTAGAACTTCCAGTAAGTGGTAGCAACATTAATTAGTTTGAATTTCATCTAATTGTGTGAGTTAACTTCAGTTATCTAGTTGCAACAGTAAGTCAAGGATTCCCTTAATTTTCAGCTTTTTAATGATTCAACTAAAATCTTGACTTTTAAACCTTTAATGAATTAATTTCTCAAAGAGTTAAAATTTAAGAATATTTTTGTCTTTTAACTTTTAAACTAGTTGGCTGAAGTTAATACCTATTGAGGCTCATACATTTTATCCATTCATTAAACCAATATTGAGGGACAGTTTTACTGATCCAAGCCATTCATTCATTCATGACTTTGCATCTATAATTCTGCCTTTCTGGGTTAAGATATCAACACTTTCCCTTTCCTAACAATATCTTAACAGCACCAACTTCATAGCTGCCTCAGGTGGTCAACTCTTTGATGGCACTAAAAAGAAATCTTTTTACCGTTCACTCGTCAGTAGTCAGTTTATTGGTTACTTAGAATTAGAATGTCTTTTTATCATTTTCTAAGGAGGTAAATTCTGCCCCTGCTCTCTGGAGGACATATTTGATGGGAAGGTCAAAAGTGAGTAGAAAGAAGGTGGTAGAGGCCGTACTCTCTGGAGAGTGCAGTTCTATGCAGCTTGTTATTGATCACCTCTGAAGAAGAGCAGAATGAAGTGCCCAGTGAGGACAGTAGCAGCCACTTGGGAGATATCCTATACTTATGTATTCTTAGAACAAAAGTGGCAGCCTGGAAGGAAGGTTTTTATTACCCAGAATGCCTAGGATTCATTGATGTGATCCACAATAGGGTCTTTAAAGTAAATAGGCATTGGCTGGGTTTAAAGAGTCTGGCTGACTAGAACAAGACCCAACTATACAGTGAAAACTCTTTTCACTCTCACCAGTCAGATCCATAGGAAAGAGGCAGGTAGCTACTACTACCCACATACTGTGATTTGAGGAGTCAAGCCTTATGACCAAAAAAGATCTTTTCCACCAACTTCAGTGAATAAGGCAATTCCTCCAAGAAAGTCACTCTTTGGGGTTTTGTTTCTAGGAGTCTTCCATTAAAATGCCAACATTCCTGGAGGGATAGGATGTAAAGCTACTATGAACTATTAACACCTTATGTATGGATTCTTTGATAGGGTATTTGTGGATCACATAGCCCAAGGAAATAAAACACAGGGAGAAGAACCAGGCTCGAGTAAGGGTGAAGGTATACAGCAAACAGCACTGAAGGGGGAGGTGGGAGGGTATCAAAGACAAACTTCAAAAGTTTTTCAATGGCTGGGTCTGATCCTACTTTAAACATACCTTGTAACAATCTGCTCTTTTATTTGGTGGTTGTGAATGAGGCTCAATATTGGCATCATGGGATTATATGAAAGTTAAAGTAAAAAATTTGAAATAATCTGTGAAGGAAGTTAGAGTGGCTGACAATGAAAAAAGCCAGCAGTCAGAACAATGAAGCCCTTTATTCAAATGCAGCCTGATTTTCCTGTGACTTGCATATGCCCACTAATGCACGACGGGATTGGGAGAGTGTGGCTGGTTATTTGATACTGGAAATGACAGTCATAAATGTAGGGCCTCTGCCCACTGGGCAGAGTGGGCTCCGTATGGTAGAGGGCAAGCTCATTGTGTGGGTGGAAGTTCCTTTACAAACCCACCTGATTTTGAAGTCATAGCTTGGCAAGAAAGTTATTAGATGAAGAAATCCAACTTGTTTCCATTTATTGGTGGGGCAGCCAGAGTGCCAGCTAGGGTACCAGAGCCCCCAGTATCATAAAGGTTTTGTTAGAGCCAGCTTTAATCACCTCTCAGAGACCACAGCAGATTTAACAGAAACACAGACTTCTTTTCCCTTTTTAAAATGTCAGTCAAGTCACTCTCATATGCTTAATTAACTGACTCACTACCTTCTTGCTGCCAGCACAAAGCACCAGTTTATTCCATTTCAAGTTCAGTGTCTATACACGGTGAGGCTCAGGATGAGACATAGAAGTCACTGTCCTCCAGTGGTGCCATGGTTACTTTCCTTTCAAAATAACATCTGGATTGAGAAATTTAGAGATCTCTCTCTCTCTCTCTCTCTCTCTCTCCTATAAATGCGTAATAAGAAAATTAAAGGAAAAGGAATTATTGATTCAGCCAAGATAAAACCATTCTACTATGCCATATATTTGGCAGGACCCAAAAGGATTAAATCATTACTCCCATTTCATACTGAATTGGTAGATGGAAATGCACTTTAGATCCAAATTAGGCACCAACCTAACAACCTAGGGTTATTGGGAGGGGAAATGGATGGATTGTCTTGTGCCATGGAACACTTTAGGGGAGAATAGGAATAGGTGGGGAGCCACTGTGAGGAGACCTGGGCAGTCTGGGAGAAGGGTAGGGAGGCAGCACTGTGAGGCTAAAGGTAGAGAGAAGAGGTCCCCAGGAAGCAGGAATTCAGACCCTAAAATGTTTCAAGCTGTATCAACACAGGGGAATTTTATTCTTAGGTTTTCAACTTGGAATTGACTCCATCCTCACATCCTTCCCCTCCACCCACTCTCTTTTTTCTGAACCTGTGATTTCATCTACATAAGGAACTTCCAATGTGGAAACTCCCCCTACCAATACAGATCCGTAACTTATAGTCACACTCAGAGTTTCCTGAGGCACTGAAACATTATGCTCTTTGCCTGGGGGAAGGGGCAGTGGTTGGGGAACATACAATTAGCATATGCCAGACACAAGACTTGAGCCCAGACCAAAATCTATCCACTAGTCATCCTGGCATCTTTGGATCCTTAAAATGCTAAAATGTTCTGTGGGATTAAGGAGATTGTCCCAAGTGTTTGGCACTTGAATCACCTTGAAACGAAAAGTAAATTCTGTAACTTTGGCATGTTAAACGGGAGACAGAATCTAATGGAAGGCCATTGAATCAGAGAGGATCGTTTCACACTGTCATTGTACTCTAAGGCTTATAAAGCATTTACCTCATGGCCCTGCGAGGCAGTTAAGTTCAGGTGTTACTACACCCATTTTACAGATGAAAAAATGGAGGCTCAGAGATATAAAGTTACTTGCCCAAAGTTACATCACATCTAATAAGTCACAGAGCTGAGGATCAAACCTGGGTCTTCAAACTTTAAATCTATTATTCTGTACTGTCTCAAATAAAATTTTTTGTCCATTGGATTTTATATATATATTTTTATTCATGATACTTGCTATAGGTGACAGGGACTCAAACATAATAGTCTTATCACAATCATTACCAAAACCATGCCTAGGACTCTATGTAGGCAGGGTTGAGTGTTTTTGAGGCAGTTAATCAGCATTGGATAGAGCATTTTGGACCTGGAGTCTGGAAGACCTGAGTTCAAATATGGCCCCAGAAATTTACTACCTATGTGATCCTAGGCAAGTCACTTAGCTTCTGTTTGCCTCAGTTTCCTCAACTGTCTAAAGAGGATAATAACAGTACCTACCTTGTAGAGTTGTTGTAAGGATCAAATGAGATACTATTTGTAAACTGCTTAGCACAGTGTCTGGCACATAGTAGGCACCATAAAAAGACTTATTCCTTTCCCCCTTTGAGCCCTAACTTATTCACTTGTATGTTGTTGTTCATCAGGTATGTCCAACTCTTTGTGACCTCGTGGACCATACCATCCATGGGTTGTTTTGGCACAAATACTGAAGTGGGTTGCCATTTTCTTCTCTAGTGAATTAAGGCAAACAGAAGTGTCCAGAGTCACACAGCTAGCAAGTGCCTGAGACTGGATATGAACTCAAATCTTCCTGATTCCTGTACTCTATCCACTGAGCCATCTAGCTGCCTCCTAATTCACTTGTATAGACATGTCCTTTATTTTACTTCAATGACCTGGACTCAAAATTAATTTCAACCTTCAACATAGCAAATAGATTAATTGTGAACCTTCTTTGGCAGAAGATCTGGCCCTAGGTCAAGTTTAAAAATAGTGGTGCCCTTTCCCCTCCCATTTTGTTCCCCTTTCTCTATACCCTCAGTCTTGCAGTGCCCCACTTTCTCTCTGCCCAAAATTCCTTACAGTGGCTCCCCACCTAGATGTGTCTCTAAAATGTTCCATGGCACAAAGCTACCCAACCACTTTCCCTCTCAATGAAAACTACCACTCTCTCAGTGCAACTGATCATAGCTAGAGATGGTGGGGATAAAACTAATTCACAAAAAGATGATAAAACTTCCCTGCTCAACCTTCATGGTTCTCCAGTGACTCTTAAAATCGTGGTATATCAGGCCTAGTAGGAACCTTTTTGTTGTTGTTCAGTCATTCCTGACTCTTCGTGATCCCACATGGGGTCTTCTTGGCAAAGATACAGGAGTGGTTTGCCATTTCCTTCTCCAGCTCATTTTACAGATGAGGAACCTGAGGCAAACAGGGTTAAGTGGCTTGCCAAGGTTCATACAGCTACTAAGTGTCTGAGGCCAGACTCAGCACTCTATCCTATGTACCACCTATCTGCCTGAAAGGAGCCTTAGATGTCCTCTAATCTTACTCCTTTACTTTATAGATGAGAAAACAGAAGTGTGAGTCTTTTCCCCAAGATCCTATAGCTAGTGACAGACGGTGCTAGTACTCGAACCTAGGTTTTCTGGTTCCCAGAGTAATGTTCTTCCTTATACATCATGTTACCTCTCCTTAACAAAAGTATTTTGTATTTATACCCCTTTCATTTTTCATAATATTCCTCCTTCTTCCCTAGTCAGAGAGCCATTTCTTATAACGAAAGGAGAAAAAAGAGAGAAAAACCAAAGAGTTCAGCAAAACTAACTAACATGGCAGTGGAATCTTACAGTATATCTCTAGTGCTCCACACATGACATGCATTGACTCTCACATCTGCAGAGAGAAGGGGAGGTGGATTCTCACCTTTCTCATTTGTGGCCAAGTTTGGTCCTTATAATTACACACAGTAATAACAGTTGCTTTTACTTTTGGTTTTGCCTCCTCCTCCCCATTGATACTGTTTCAGTAATTGTATCCATTGTCCTTTTGTTTCTATTTACTTCATTTTGGATCAGTTCATATAATTTTTCACATCACGCTACCCCTCCTGATCCTCCTACTTTAAAACTCACCTTTCTAGCTCATAGAATCTAAAACACATGGAATTTCAGTGAAATTGTGATGTAGATACTTTCATTTTTGGTGGTGGTGGTGGTGTGTGTGTGTGTGTGTGTGTGTGTGTGTGTGTGTCTTCCCAGATCTCTAAAATTAAACTCCAGAGGTAATAGGTAAGATCTGGCCTTGACTGGTGGTTTATTCTTTTGGCGGTGAATGAAAGGAAATACATATCCCATGATACTAGGGCTGGAACACTTGGGGAAACCCACCTGCCTAGCAAATAGGCCAATTTGATTTGAAAATGCTCCATAAATGTGGCTGACTCTGAAGGCTTGTTCACCTAAGGAAAACCAGGCAGCACAGCAAAAGCTATAGGAGAGAAAAAAATTAATAAATTGTATGAGGACTCAAGAGCCAAGAAACATTAAAGAACAAACTCCAAACAAATTGGCAGCTGGCACATTAACCAGTCTGTTCACTTACAAAACACACCACATCTGTTTTGAATTAGCTTTATGTAACAGTAACTTGTTTTAATCATTCTTAGCACATACCAGTCAATAGCAGCTCACATTTCCATAGGCATTTCAGTTTAATAAGAATTTTTTTTTAACCACAACTTTCTGAGGTAGATAGTACAGGTCTTATTGTCCTCCCTCTACTTTTAAAGGTATTTTTGAAGGGGAGGAAACATGTTCAGAGAGGCTGAGTCATTGCCCACAATCACATAGTGGTGAACCAGAACTTGAACCCAGGTCCGATGACTTTCCTACTATATCACTTCAATTCCTAGCAAAAAGTATTTTTGAAATATTTAATTCTAGGTTTATTTGGGGGATTTTTAACCCTTTTGTAATTATGGCATTCTATCATAACTTATCTGAGTTGTGACACTATCTGTGTATATCAATAAACATTATATTTATTTTAAAAATAAAAATTAGTAAGAATTAGTCCTGATATATGTATGTATGTATATGTGTATGTACATATGGATATATGCATATAAACACACATTTATGTATGTATACACACGTGTGTATATATCATATGCATATGTATGTGTCTGTGTATGTATATCATATATATGTATATGATTTGTGGGGAGAATTTTGTACCATTCATTTTAAAATTCAAGACATCCTGAGTTATGATCAACCCCAGGGGCAGGAACAACCACCATATGATCTTTGGATTGTACAGCACTTTATGACTTTTAACAATTTCATATCTGTTACATCATTTTTTGATCGCCACAATTGTGAGGTAGCAAGAAGAAGAAGAGTTCACATTTATGTATCACTTCACAGTTTACATTCGAACGCATGATCTCATTTGATCCAAAACACAGCCATTGGATGTGAGAAGAGCAGGAATTATTTTCCTATTTTACAGATAAGGAAATTGAGCCTTGAGGAAGTAAGATGAATTTCCCAAGTTCTCATTGTTTGTAAATGCAAGAGCTGGTTAGTACTAAGTCTCCTGGCTTCTACTCTAATGAAGTAATTACGGCACCAGGCTTTGGCCTAAGTCCATTGAGGGAGGTATGACTAGAAAACAGTTTAAAAATGATCAACAAATTTTAGTGGCCATGTAAACTAAAAAGTGATTCAGCTGTGTCACAGGGCAGCCAAAAAATATCCTCTTTCCTAGGCTGCATCAAGAGAAATACAGTGTTTAGAATTAAAAAAAAAACAAGTGATACTTTCTGTTGGGATATAATCTGTCCTGGTCAGCCCATGTAGGGAGGAAGATGTTCAAAACTGGGCACCATCTTTGATACACATTTGATATTATACTTACCTTTTTCCTCAGAGATGGAAGTGAGATGGTAGATAAAATTAAATTGACCAATCACTAGCCACAGATACCTCTTGATACTCAAAAGGAATTCTACAACTCCTGTTTTTAGACTTATCTTCCTTATTCGTGATTGGTGTATTTCAAAGGTACTTGAGATTTTCTTGCCCCATGTTGATGTGTTTGTTTTGTTTTTGCTCATTTCTATTTGTGAATAAGCGTTTTATTTCTTCTTTTGCTGTTATTGTTATTGAAATCTTCTGTTCTTATCATCTTCATTTCTGAAAAACGCCCTTCTCCCCTCCTCTATTGAAGAGAGTTAACATTTATGACAAGGATTAGAAAAGAAAATGAAAAAAAAGTTATGAAAAACCAACCGGGTTGCCACATTTGTAAAGGCCTCCAGGTTGCTTTGTCATCTTCCAGTATAAACCATACAGCCCTGAACAGTCATTGCTATCCAATGGTTCAGCTATATCTGGAAAGGGCTGACTCTCTGGGAGCAGTTATGTGTGCAATTTCATTTCCTTGAGACAAAGACAAGTACCCAGCGAGGCACAGTGAAGTAGAATTGGTGCATGACTTTTTGTACCTTTCCTGCATGATTGAGTGTGTTCACTGAACTGATTTGTATGCTCCCAATAAACCCCACAGTAAGATAAACAGAGTGTGAACATTTATCTCCTCACTTTGAAATCCCACACTTGATTAGCTCACCATTTAAGAAGGATGTGAAAAGTTGGAGAATATCCAAAGGAAAGCAACCAGGTTGGTTGACATGGCGTCTGAAGGATAGTTGAGGGAACTTGGGAGATTTCGCCCCTAGAAGTGAAATGACATTGTAACTATCTTTGAAGGACAGTGGTGTGGAAAGGGGACTTGTCCTGCTTGGGCCCAGAAGCTAAAACTGGGAGCAGCTAGGAGTATTCTACCCTGCCAAAGGCCACCTAGTAAAGAAGCACAGTGTTCAGTTCTTAAGTGTTCAGAAGATGGGAACCAGGATGATGAGATGCTTGGAAATTATACAATTCAAAGAAAGTTCTAGGGGAACCTGGACATGAAGAAGGAAAGACTTGAGAGGGTGGGGGAAGGTTGAAGTACAGACTATTTTAGACTTTATGTAAAGAAAAAGGATCCTAACAATTAGTTATCCTGAAGTAGAATTGGGGAAGCTAGGTGGCACAATGGATAGAGCCCTGGGCTTGGAATTGGGAAGACTCGTTTTTCTGAGTTTAAATCCAGCCTCAGACACTTACCAGCTGCGTGATCCTGGGCAAGTCACTTGTTTGCCTCAGTTTCCTCATCTGTAAAATGAGCTGGAGAAGGAAATGGCAAATCGCCCCAGTATCTTTACCAAGAAAACACCTAAAAGGGGTCACAGAGTGAGACACAATTGAAAAATGACTGAACAACAAAAAAGTAGAGTAAGTTGCTTTATAAAGTAGTGCGTTTTCTCCCTTTCAAACTCTTCAAGGGTGGATTATCAATTCTAGGGAATGTTAGAGAAAGAATTTCTCTCCAAGTAAATACATGTTGGACAAAATGGCCTCTAAGGTCCCTTCAAACTCAAAGATTGTCATTTTGTGGTCCTGTAACATTTGTTTCACTTCAACCAATATTCATTAAGCACTTACACTATTCCTAGGCTTATTTTTAGATACATAGAGCTTTTACTTTGGTGTTCGGAAGGATCCTTGATTCGGCCTGCATTATTTCCATGATGGGCAGTCAGTGAGAAGTTACATGCTGGACCATCTATCATCATTTCTTTTCCACCCCCATAAATGAGGGGATTTGTTTTATGTGGAAAACTACCTCCCTCACGCACAGTAAAATTAAATAATCCCTGAACAGAAGACACATCAGAGTGGCCCCAGAGCCATGTGGTATGTGGATTCTACCATTCACAGACCAGTTTCCCATGTACTTCTATGTCAACTAATCAATAAGTGTTTATTAAGTGACAAACATATGTCCAATATCATGCTGGGCACTGTTAAGGATACAAAGATAGGTTTACATTGATTGGGGGAGGGGAAGTAACATGAGAAGGAATTTTGGAAGAATTTAGTGCTAAATTGTGTGGTCCTTACTATAAGTACCATAGTCATTCTGAGAGGAGGCCACCATAGTATAGTGCCAAGGACACTCAATTTGGAGTAAAAATACCTCGGTTCAAAAGCCAGTTCTTTTACATACTACCTCTATAATGATAAAATCATTTCCGGTCTCTGGGTCTCAATTTTCTCATCTGTAAAATGAGGGTATTGAACCAGGATAATCCTTAAGATTCCTTTCTGCCCTATACCCAGTGTTTGTAAATAAGAATTCAGGTAGAGCAGGATTAGTGAGAAAAGGCTTGATAGAAGAGAGGAGGCTTACATTTGGCCTGGAAGGATGGTAATTTTTCATGGAAGTTGGTATAAAAGTTTATTTGTGCTGACTTACACGTAACACAACACACCATTTTTTCATGTCCACCATTATAGTACCAATATAAGATGGGGGAACTAAGCCAGTTTATATGAAAAATTATGAGTTTTAATAGGTTCCAAGCTCAACATAAGCAAATGATGTGACATGGCAGCCCCCAAAAGCTAATGAGCTCTTAGGCAACATAAACTGAGATGTAGTGTCTAGAACAAGGGAGATCATTACCATGTGCTCTTCCCCTGTCAAACCACCTTGTAAGGGAGAATTGTGTTCAGTTCTCACATGTTCAGAAGGAGGAGACCAAGAAGATGAGATGCCTATAAATTATATCATTCAAAGAAATGTTCAAGGGACTTGAAGAGAGGATGTGAGAGTGGGGGAAGGTTTTTGGCTATTTTGAAGTATTTGAAGGGCTATCATGGGATAAGAATTATACTTCTTTTGCTTGGTCTCATAAGACAGAACTAGGAGAATTGGCTAGAATTTGTAGATAGGTGGATTTAAGCTCAATGTAAGGGAAAATTCTCAAAGTACAAAAGTGAAATGGATTGCCTTGGAGGCAGTGATTCAAAGGTATCTCTATTAATGGAGATCTTTAAACAGTCTGGATGACCAGTTGCCGGGGATACTGTAATGGGATTCATGCTCATGTATCAGGTTGGACTAGGTGACCTTTGCAGCCCCTTCTACCAGAGTGTGTCATACCACAGATGACCACATATCTTCACTGATGGGAGAATAAATTTCAGAATGGAGAATCAATTATACAGTTCTGAGGACAAATCTGTAGGACATGTTGTCACTGGATGTCTCACATCAGATTCTTTCTCTGGCTTCTAAGCAGTATACGATTGGACTGAGGATATCATAAGAGCCTCGAAGACACATTGATGCCATATAAACTATTAACTGCCCTTCAAAGGCATATCCAGGTCTATGTACAGTAATACTAGGGAGGATTGGAAGAGGAGGCTTCAGACTACCATAGGAAGGCCTCTACAAGTTTCACTTTCCCAGTCTTTCATAAACCACAATGGAATTGTCCCCAAAGCTGGGCTGGTCTTACTAGAACACATTAGCACTAAAGGTAGTGAAGAGGCTAATTTAAATAATTGCTAGATATGAATGGAGGCTTTGATGCACATTCTTAATTGGGCTATGCTCACTACTAAGACTCACCTCAGAACACTACCCCATAAGGACTCTTCCACCCTGTATTGTTGCTAACACCTTTCAAATGCAGTTCTGTGTAACAGCATGAACCAGGTGTGTATCAACACACCTGGCCTATGCTGTTGCTAATCTATCTTTTCAACTTTGAGATTTTGTGATTAACTAAAGGTTAGCTTAAAATGACAACTAAGACAAGGTTACACTGGGTAATGTTGGAAGGAGACAAAAAGGGAATAAGATATGTGAGGGGAGGTTGTAAAGAGAAGAAAATGAAGCAAAGCTTCTGGTCCATCCATGGTAAGCATGTTAAGCATGGACAGCCTTGTGGATAGGTCAAGTGCATAGAGTGAAGAACACCACATCTGTAGTATCAGAATCCTAAATCTTGCAGTTGGGAGGAATCTTAGAAGCATCTAATTCAACTCCACACCTGATGTAGGAATCCTCTCTATGACATCCCACACAATATATTCGTTTCCCACCTGAAGAAGGATCTTGCAATAGTTCATTCCACTATTGGACAATTCTACTTGTTAGAAAGTCTTTCCTTATATTGAGCTAAAGTCTTCCACCTCAGAACCTGCACTCATTGATCCAAGGTCTGCTTTCTGGAATAGCAAAGAGGGAACTCACTCTCTTTTTTCATATGGTAGCCTTCAAATATGTAAAGACTACTGTCATGTGTTTCCTTGGCATTCTCTTCTACAGGACAAATTTGCTTGCTTTCTTCAACTATTCCTCATTTAAGTTGTCTTCCAGATGCTTCACCATCTTAATCATTCCCTGGTGGCACTCTAGTTTGTAAACAGTAATGTACTATGACTCCATGGTCTATCACAAAGCATAATGGTAATGTTAGTTCATGTGATCTGAACAGTATACTGCTATTAATGGTCCCTAGAGTGACATTAATTTGCTCAACAACTAAATCACATTATTGGCACATATTGGCACAACTAAAATCTCCAGAGCTGTTTCATGTAAACTGTTCTCAAGCCAAATATCCTCTTTCTATATTTGCATATTTTAGTTTTTGAACTCAAATGGAAGATTTTTCATTTATTCTCATTAATTTTGTTTTGTCATTTCTGGTAGGTTAATGATTTTGAATTTTGATTTGAATACCTGTCACATTAGTTCCCTTTTCTAACTCTGTGTCACCTGAAAATTTTTTTTAAATTCAATTTTATTTTATTTTCAGATCTGAAGTCTTTTCTTCCTTCTCCTCCCTCCCCCATTGAGAAAGCAAAGAAAAACAAAAGCCCTGTTACAAACATTTATAGTAAAGCAAAACAAACTCCAATATTGGCCATCTCAAAAAAACGTCCGAGTCCATTATTTCTCTACCAGGAGGTGGCTAGCATGTTTTATCACGAGTCCTCTAGAATTCTGGTTGATCATTGCGTTAATCAGTGTTCCTAAATTTTTTCTAAGTTGTCTTTACAATATTGTTATTATAGAAATTGTTCTGTCACCTGAAAATTTTGTTAGTATGTCTTTTATGTGTTTATCTAAGTCATCAATAAAAGGTCAGAACTCTATGGCACTTTGCTAGAAATATTCTCCCAAGCTGACAACAGTCTATTAATCAGTACCTGTTGAGAATCTATAAGACTTTTATACTAACTCAAATCATAACATCTTATTACAAAAGCATCAAAATAGACTTTATCAAATGTTGTCCTAGAATCAAGGTATATTACATGTCTATGGAATTCCCTTAATCTGCTGATCAATTTTATTAAAAAGAAGAAATTGGGTTAATTTGGCATGATTTGTTTTTAGTGAACCCATTTTACTCATAGTGATCACCACATTCTTTGCTACAGTCAGAAATTTTTAATAGTATATTTTAGAAAATTACCAGATATTTTATATACAGAGAGATATATAGAACTCTCTCTCTCTCTGTCACACACACACACACACACACACACACACACACACACTTTTTACATATTTGTAGTTGCTGTGGTATGTGTATTATAAGGCAGCTGAAGAAGAGAACTAAGTGAAGAATCTTTTTGGCAGAGCAGTATAGCTCTGGAAGTCTGCAGTTCCTGGGTGATTTGTCTTATGTTTCATTCATGTTCCCCTGTGTGACCCTGGGGAAGTCTTGTGCAATGGGATATACTACAGGTTATCTGAGACTTCAATCACAAGGATTTCTGAAGAGATGATGATGATTCTTTCACAAGGCCAGAATGGTTATGTCCTTGACAACACACCTTTTCTATTTTCTTGGGTATGCCTATGTTGGAGATCATGAGATTCTCACACTAGTAACGCCAGCATATCATGGTGTCATCTACACATTTCCCCTTCACTTGGATAGTTTGGTGAATGGAGTGCAAAGCTTAGGCCAGTAACTGCAGCTAGGACAAGCATTGATTATAGGGGATCATTATATAATCACAGTCCGTTAGGGCCTTCCACAGTGGTTTCTCTGGCACTGCCTGAGCCAACAATTATACCCCTTCCTTTTTTAAAGAGATAGGAGAAAGAAAGAGCATTAGTGTGTAATAACATCCACATTGGCATACACAGAATGGCTGCTAGTGTAGGTTCTTAGATCTGCTTTATGAAGGAAAGCAACTTAAAAGGAGTCAACAATCTTCCTTTTTAATCACATAAAATACAAACACAGGAAATACAGAGAAGAGAAATAAAGACTCTACTACCTGAATCAAAGCTTTACATCCACCACTGAATTGAGAGAGCCTTTGCCTCTGAGGAATCGGATTGGTGGTGGTGGTGGGGGTGGTGGTTCTGAACATAGGGCCACTCAGAGTCTCCACCAGAGAATCACAACATCTTTCTCATAAGTGAGCCCTGAAAGCAAAAGCTCAGCTCTCACAATATATACTCTTTTGGCTAATAGGCTCAGAGCCAGAAGACATCACAGCCCTTGTGGCTCAGTGCCTAATTAGCTTAGTACCAAAAGGTGTGGAAGCCTTCCTTCAAGCAAGGTTCTCCTAAGCAAGCTTCCTTTAATGGGCTCCATGTGAGGCCTATTAGTGGGCAGGGAAGATCTTACTCCCCATTAACCCTACATAGTGTCATCCGGTCTTTAGGACTCAGCCTTGAACTTTCCCATTGACTGGACACAGATAGTGTTTATCATAGGGAAAATGGGAATCATGGATTTGATTGTATGATGCCTCTGCTGGGAAAAAGGAAGCCCTTTAATGGGGGACTACCAGAGCTTAAAGACCAACTTTGGTTGGTCTTTATGGTTGGATATTTTTGCATAAAGAGAATTACTGTACCTTCAATGTTGGATGTAAAGCAAATAGAGAAACCTGAATTTACATACATTGATGTAGCCTTTCAAAAAAACATTAAATAAGTAGTTCCAAGACTTGTTAGCAGAGTACTTCATTCCAGATCATCAAGAAAGCCAATAGACTTACTCATCTGGCTAAGTGTCAGCCTGAAAGACTAGAAGAAGAGGTGAGCTTGGGGTCAAGATGAGTGGAGTGTGCCACCAGGCGAGCAAAAGAACACTGAAACTCAAACAGGTCAGGGTCCTTTGCCAATGAGAAATTTATCAGCCTTTCCATAGCCTGTGCTTCAGCAGGTGGTGTCTGTAATTTTCTGATCTGACAATGTAGATGGGCTTAATCCTGGGACAACAGAAAGGAACCTTTAGGAAATCAGAAGAAAGTTGGGATTACACTGATAAACATTATCCTCCCAATGTCTAGCCATATTGGCCTGGTTGGTGACACCAGTACTGGAGATGAGAAAAATACACTTCCTTCATGTGGGTATGGATCTGCCATAGCAGCAAAACAACATTCCAAAGTCATCTAGGAGGAAGGATGACAGGTGCTTAAACCTAGAAGAGATTTCAAAGCAGGATAGAAATTATTGACATTCCCCTTATCAACCTTGCCTGTAAGAAGTTTGAGCCAAGGTTTTCAGATGAAGAAATTAGGACTATCTATAGTCATATGAAAGAATGCTCTAAATCACTAGATAGGTAAATGCAAATCAAAACAACTCTGAGGTACCACCTCACACCTATCAGACTGGCTAATATTACAGAAAAGGAAAATGATAAATGTTGGAAAAGATGTGGGAAAATTTGTATACTAATGCATTGCTGGTGGAGTTGTAAATTGATCCAACCATTCTGGAGAGCAATTTGGAACTATACCCAAAGGGCTATAAAACTGCACTTTTCCTTTGACCCAGCAATGCTAATTCTAGGTCTATATCCCAAAAAGATCATAAAAATGGGGAAAAGACCCACATGTACAAAAATATTTATAGCAGCTCTTTTTTGTAGTGGCAAAGAATTGGAAATTGAGGGGATACCCATCAGTTGGGGAATGGTTGAACAAGTTGTGGTATATGAATGTGATGGAATACTATTGTGCTGGAAGAAATGATAAGCAGGTAGCCTTCAGAAAAACCTGGAAAAACTTATGCTGAATGAAATGAGCAGAACCAGGAGAGCATTGCATGCAGTAAAAACAACATTGTGTGATGATCAACTTTGATAGACTTAGCTCTTCTCAGCAATACAATGATCTAAGACAATTCCTAAAGACCTATGATGGAAAATGCTATCCATGTCCAGAGAAAGAATTATGGAGTCTGAATGCAGATCGAAGCATAATATTTTCATTTTTTTTCTTTCTTGTGGTTTCCCCCTTTTGTTCTGATTCTTCTTTTACAACATGACTAATGTGGAAATATGTATCATATGATTGCACATGTATAACCTCTATCAGATAGCCTGATGTCTTGTAGAGGGGGGAGGGGAGGGAGGAAGAAAAAATTGGAACTCAAAACCTTATAAAAGGGAATGTTGAAAACTATCTTGACATGTAATTGGAAAAAATAAAATACTATTAAGTGGGGGAAAAAAAGAAGTTTGGGTCAAGAGGCCTTAAGTGTGGAAGCATGAGAAGCCTCCAGGGGATAAAACTGTTTGAAGCCTCTTCCTCAACTGGAGACTACATAGAAAGAGAGCAAGGTAAGAGACCTATGGTTTATGGCTCCAAATAGATTCCTGAAAATACAAAGAGGGCATTGGACATGATTAGTGTTGTCCAGCACTTCAGCAGAAGAGCAGAAATGAAGATCACCTAAAAGAAAAGGTAGAGGACATGGAAGAAACTCATAAATCACTTTTACAGATGCCATGCTGCTGCCTTAGGAGAAGAAGATGGACAAGCAGCCGTAAGAAATGGGAACGCTTTTCAGGCACACACTGGTTCCCCAACCTACCTCACTTCCCCATCCCCTACGAGGGTTATGTGGAGAAATACATAACCATCCCTTCTCTGGAGATTGAGGGAGCATAGGGCTTAGAAAAATGATACTATTACCATGTTTGGGGAGGCAAAGCAATTTATCTGTGGGGGCAGAAAGGCAGCAGCTGCTGTCAGTGACCTTGAGGAGAAAAAAATATTCCTCCCACCCTGAGGCTGCATGTAGCCAGCTCATAAAAGCAGGGAGATCCAGAGCCTCTGGGCTGGTATTTAGACTGGTCCGTTATGCCAAAGCTACAGAACTGTGTTTATTGGAAGGAAGGAGAGTAAGAAAGAGGTGAGTCCTCTTTTTTTGGTGAAGTAGTGGGGCAATGAGAATCTGGGGGTCCTGAGTTGCTTTCCTTTTGAGTCTATATTGATGTCTCTCTGTGATGGTCATGTCCTTGGGTGAGTCTTGCACAACAAATTATCCTATGTTGCCTGAGGTTTTGAGCACAAAAAATACAAAAAAAAACTGGGTGAAGATAACTTTGTTAGAAGTTCAGTGACATTTGGGTCTTTCCGTATCCTCTTGATAATGACTGTGTGAGAGATAATAGGACCCTCCTAGTGGGTCCCTGAAGAAATAGGAAAAAAGGCTCAGTAAGTTTAGACTGAAGGCAGGGGTGGAGGAGGAGGACACTGAAGATCATCTTTAGAGGGGATTAGGTCCTACTCAAATGGACAATGCTTTATGTCATCCTGGCATCAAATAAAGCCAGCAGGCAATTGGGGGTGGGTTTGAGGAGGCGGGGAGGAAGAAGGAGAGAGTGGCATTGAGGTGAGTTGGTATGGAAAATAAACTTTGTTTCACACTTTTGCCCAGCACTCTTAAATGGTACTCAGCTAATGTCTTCCTGGATAAAAAAGAGAGGATCAGATTTAATCTGTTTCTGTCTGAAAGATGGCTTTGAATATGAAAAAACTGCTCTTTTCTTTTAAAACAAGACTGTTTTCTTTTTTTTAAAGCAAAGTATGCTAAAATGTGATTCCTTGTGGATGGGAGTAACTATCTATAGCAACCAAACAGTTTACATATCTCCTGAAGCTGAGAAAGACAGGGTCAGTGAAACATCCAAGTGGGCTATTTACATTTGAACATGGGTGTGCCAGGCTGCTGTAACGGTTTAACGGGTTTATGAATGTTTCATTGTGTGACACATGAGGCCAGGTCTTCAGAGACTGTGAAATCTGATCCTTTGGCCCCTTGCCTCTTCCTGACACAGGAGAGCAGCGTCTGGAAGCAGTGCATAACCACTGGGAGTGAAGGGCTGGGTATCCAAGTCTCCCAGACAACCATCGGTACCTCCTTTGGGAAGGGGTTTGCTGTCAGCCATGTGATGGGAGGAGGGGCCACCTACAGGTACAGTTAACACTCAGTGTCAAAAGTATTTCATGTGGTTCATAGACAGTCATTTACAGGAACTGTGGGCTCAGTTATCTAAACCCAGGAAAGCCTGTTTCTTAAGCCAGCTGTGGTGGGAGAGTTGGTCCCCAGTACTTAGATGAAGCCTGATTTGGCCGAGACAGAAATGGAGTTAGGTCCTGGGTAGATCACACAAAGATTTTATTTTGTGAAATAGAATGAAAGTAGCCAGCAGTGGGGCTGGGCTAGCTGGTCTCTAAGGGCCTTTCAAACTCTTTCTTTCCCAGAGGAGAGACTCCAAACCTCCCAGAGCTGTAGTTAAAGCCACAAAGGAATGTCTGCAGCAGATGTAGTTTGAATTGGGGGCAAGCTGGGATGTATGTGTGGTTGGAGGGATGGGGGAGGGTTCAGGAAGGGAACTTGGAGTGTTTTTCCTTTCCTTCTACACTGAGAATGGACAAATTGGCCATGCACTCTCTTAAACTACACCTTTCTGTTGTTTCTGTATAGACTAGCAGCTTCAGGTAAACAAATGATGATTTGAATTGTACATCAGCCCTATCTGAGGGGAGACTATGAAACAGAAATAGAGGAAAGGTTTTTCTCTTCCTGACTGTGAGGGGTGGGAGAGTAGAGAAGAGAAGGGTGAGTCATGTTGTTATATATTGTATGGCTCTCGAGGGAGAAATGGTTTAAGATTCTATAATATTGGTACTCATTTTATAGATGTGGGGTTTGAAGTATAGCCCTATCAGAGCCATAACTAGGAATTTTTAGAACTAGGGTAGGCAGCATGAAAGGCAGTGGTGGTGACCTCACCAATAATTTTATTATTCCACTCAGTGGAGCAGAAGCAGTTTGGGACATAGGCAGACAGCTACTAGGAAGGCTACTTATCCTTATGCTCTTCTCTCCCTGACCCCCTCCCACACCTCAGAAGCAGGCCATCTGAGAGCTTTGTATTTCAACAAATTATACTTAGTAACTAGGAGCTAAGGTGCTATTGTTTCGTCATGCTTGGTATTCAAGAAGCCTGGCTACTGGGGCTAGGGTGGAGGAGAAATGCTAACTCTTTCAAGAGACACGTTTTTCAGGGAGGTGGCTGAGATAAGAACAGAACCAATCCCCCAAAACACATACACAAAACCCCTCAAAGTATCATGTTATAGCTGGAAGGGGCCTTAGGGATCAACTAGTCCAAGACTTTCATTTTAGAAGAGGACACTGAAACCTCTGAGAGGAGAATTAACTTGTCCAGGGAAGGTTTATTCAGCTCTCGTTGAGACTGAGGATGAATTGATGTAGAGTCAGAACCAAAATCTTCATCACAAACAACAGTTGTTTGTGATCTTGAGGGGACCATAAAGACTACCTTTCCCAATCCCCTCATTTTATGGAAAAGGCAGAAAATGAGGTCTAGAATCAGTGTTGCAGAAAAACACTCAAACCTTGGTCTCCTGGCTCCCAAGCTAGAGTTCTGGTCAAATTGTTGAAACGTGATCCCTTCAGAGCAACAGCCCCTGGTCTCATGAGTCAAGATAAGCTGAAGAGAAAGGGGGTATATACCCTGGTCCCAAGCTCACCAACTCTACCCCAAGAGTCTAATCTTAGGGAAGTTTTCGAAGGAACAATTTCAAGAGAAAGAACAAATCCCCAGGAAAGCACAACTCTCTAGTCAGGGCTGTGACTTCATTTCCCTTCCCCAGCTTGTTTCCCTAGAAATATTATGCTCCACTATCCACACCCTACTCCTGGGGCAGGCTGTACTGACAGGCAGTGGAGAATCTTTAGGCCTGGGGAGGCATTAATTACCATCTCCCTGAGCTGAAGCCTGTGCCCTGAGCTGAGGAGAGACTGAAGGCTCTGAAATGGGTACCTACTGTCTCATGGGACATACCAGTATTTCCTGTGGCCCATCACACTTTTTGCCTTGATAGGCCTATGTACCAAGCAGTACTAGAGCAAAACTCTAAGATCCCTGAAACGGGAGAGGTGAAGGTTTCCCTAAGAAGTCACAGCCCTCTGCTAGGGATCAAGGCACTAGTTATTTCCCTTAGTTACCCCACTTCAAGGACCGTTTTTCTCACAGGCTGATTGTAGGTGCATAGAGGTAAGGCATTTCCCAGACTGTTGATTTTTTCCCCAAAATTGTCTTTATTCTTGGGGTAGAATAGATTGCAAGATGGACCTTAGAGAGATGCTTCTTTTGACACTGAGGGACCCTGCTTACTAGGGGCCAGGACTCCTTTCCTCCCCCTTCTTAGACTACCCTACCTTTGGGAGCCTTTTGGTCATGGTCTTTGACCTCTCCCCTCCCTTGCCCAGGAACCCTATGAGATGGACCTGAAGCTGGAATCTGAGCCACAGTCACAATTGAGCTGTTTTCCTTCTAGAAGCAGATTTTTCTCTTGCCTCATTGTTGTCCTACCACTATGCTGTTCTACCCCTATCTTCCTCCTTACAGTCTAATAACAATGTGCCACCCTTAATATTTCCCAGCTCAGGGCACATTTCCTATCCAAGGATTAATCCCTAACCTAGGGTAAAGCCCTTACTGCCTGTCCTTAGTTCTGAGCAAACCCTATAGAAACTCAGACTTTCATCTTGTTTTTTATGCCTGAAATTCAGGTGAGTTGGGACTTAGAAATTGTAGGCTTAGAAATTATTCCTTTCTAGGTATGAATAAATGAGAGAGGAAAAACAGAAAGCAATCTAGCCAATTACTTTTCTAAAACCGTATAATTTATGATGAAAATAGCAGTATTAAAATTGACAAACCCCCAATCACTACCTTTGTTTTTCAATGATGGAAATGTATATAGTACTTTAATATCTGTACAGTGATTTACATATAATATACATGCAAACAAGACACTACAAAATAGAGAACAAGATTTAAAGAGATGTAAATAAATAGATATGGATGGCTATCTTTATCATTAAACTCAACTATCATCAAATACAACCTTTGCTTATCTCTGTGTTTCCTTTTGAAGAGCAAAACAATTTCATTTACCCAGAATCCCTTCTGGATTATGACCCTACTGCTTCTTTCTCATGTTTTGGAGCTTCTGGGCATCATCTTTTTTACTCTTTTCCACTTTCAGACATCAGAAGTATTTAGTTGCTTAAATGCTATTAGGAAATGCTAATCCCCTCAACACATCTTTTTCTCTTTGTATTCCCTGTTCTAATTGCCTTTCTAGCATCTCCTTCAGCAACACAAATAGAAATTTCTATGCAGTTGTACATTTGTTCATCTCTTTAAATGCATAGCTCATTTAGAAGTTATCAGCTATTAGCACTTTAGAATTAATTAGTTTTGTCAGAGATTGGCAAGCTTGCCACCTTGGGGAACTGGTAAAGGTAAGCTTTAATAAGGAAGAAGGAAAAGTGTGGAATGTGGGACATTACTATAATGGTCGGGTCCAGGGCAGGTCTTCGAGGAGGAAAAACCTAGGTATTTGAGGAGGCAACATGATGTCACTGGGTGGGGAAGGGGAGAAGGAAGCATGAAGAAAGGGACTGTGGAACATCATCAAAGAAAACCTTATCACTTAATAGAAGAACCAGGTGCGCCAATTGGCAAGAATTTTTTTTATAACTGTAAAATCTAAAATTTTACTGTAATTTTTCCTATCTGCATAAATGTCTTTTAAATACCAATAATTACAAGTGACATTATAATTTTTACTTTTAAATAAAAGTCTGATCCTATCTCTAGTATGTACAAATGTACAACATCTCTCTAATTAATGCAGCTTGTTCCCTTGAGATATTTTTAAATTCTGGTCCTTGCTATATGAAACTGCCCCGTTCTAAATTGCTACGGATTGTTTAGTAATCATTTGATGCTATTTCCTCAGTCATCTTCTTGCCAACCTCTCTAGCCTTTGATACTGTTAATCATGCTCCTCCGGATACTCTCTCCTGGCTCTCCTCCTTGTCTGACTGTCTATCAGATTCCTTTTCTGGCTCATGATCCATATTACATTCCAGTACTCTTAGTATTTCCCAAGGTGCTGTGCTGGGGCCTCTTTTCTCTCTTGGACCCTCTTGGTGATTTTATCAATTCTCATGGGTTTAATTATCATCTCAATTCATATTATTTATCTATCCCAAATTTCTCCCTCAAACTGTCCACCCCACCTTCCCAACTGGACAGTCAAACTGAACTGAGACTTCTCAACCTTAGCATGTTTAGAGCAGAACTCAAGCGCCGCCCCCCCAAAAAAAACCAACAACCCTCTTCCAAATTTTCCTATTTCCTTTGCCAGCATTAATCCCAATTTTCTCACTTGTTCTCTTTCCACATATCCAATCCAATCAGTTGCAATCTTTTCAAATTTCTACCTCTGTCTGATCCCTTCCTACACAGCTGTTCAGGCCGTCTTTACCTCTACCCGGCCTATTGCATTGGCCTCCTAATTGCTCTGCCTGCCTCTAGTCTCTGGCCGCTCTAGACCATCTTCAACATGGCTGTCAAATGGATTTTCTTTAAGTGGACATCTGAATGAGTCATTCTTCCACTCAATAAACTCCAGTGGTTTTCTATTGCCTATAGGATGAAATATAAACTCTTTTATTTGGCTTTTAAATTCCTCTACATACTGGCACTAAACTATCTTTCCAGCCTCATTATATATTATTCCTCTTCCCAGACTCCATGATTCAGTCAAACTGGCCTTCTTTCTATTCCATGGGCCTGAGTCTTAATCAGGACTGTATGCCTTTAAATCTTGCCTCAGACACTTACTGGACAAGTCATTTAACCACTTGGTACCTCAATTACTTTATCTGTAAAATATCCCTTTTGATTCTCAGTCTCTGTCATTGAGACTCAAGGCCCCATGGGATTTCAGGACATTGCCCAATGTGGGCAATTAACAGATCACTTCTCAAGAAGCTGCTAACAAGGGAGGGAGCATAGGAGGATCTCACTTGGGATACAGGAAGACCTGAGGACCTCACCTTGATTGACATATTTTGGCCTTCATTAAAATACAAATAACTCTCCTGTGGGCTTCTTGAAATTGGATATGGTCATAGTGGGAGGGGATGGTCCATCCTCTGGACTTAGAGTGCCCTACTCCCCACACCCTCCCCCAGCCTGATGATACCCAGGCTCCAAAAGAGGAAGTGGAGAGGAAAATAATGGTCAAGTGGGACACGGTGCAGTAGTAGCCACTCCTCTTGACCCCAGGATGTGGTGAGAATGGGCTTGTCATACATCAGAACAACCATAGCTGGGGTGCAGGGTTGAATGATGTGACAAGATTGTGGGATGGAGGTGGTGGTGGGTGCCCTGGGATAGATAAAGGAGAAGAAGTGGTCATGCTGCCAATGAGCACTAGAGGTTTAGTAGAGAACTACTTGTGTGGCCAGGGTAGGACTAGGGGAATCATTCTTGGGTCAAAGATACAGTAGGTCAGCCATGGTTTTTGCTGTTATTTGGTCCTTTCAGTCATGTCCAATTCTTCCTGACCCCATTTGGGGTTTTCTTGGCAAAGATACTAGAGTGGCTTGTCCTTTCCTTCTGCAGTTCACTTTACAGATGAGGAAACTGAGGTAAATAGGATAAAGTGACTTGTCCAGGGTCACACAGTAAGTGTCTGAGGCCAGATTGGAACTCAGAAAGATGGGTCTTCCTGACTCCAGGCCTGGCACTCTATCCATTGCACTGCCTAGAAGCCCTGATTATAGTCCTTCGTATATCATCACAAGGCACCAATCCTAGTCTGAGCTCTTTAACTCCTGATTCCCCTTCTCTGACCACAGCATCCTTCCCTGTGTTGTTTCCTGTTATTGAGCCAAAAATGCATCTTCAGTCACTAAATGTCTCTATTGGCCCTCATTTCCAGCTATATACAGGTTCCCGCTCTCCCACATGCCAAGGCCAACAACTCTGAAGTTCTTTCTCTATTACTTTGGGCTTCTCCATCCCTCTAAAGTCCTCCTGAGCCTACCACACTGATTCCCAGTCCTGTATTATGCCTAATGTCTGCTCTCTTCTCCCAGGCCAGATAGCATTAATGAAAAAACAAAAGGCAAAATTGAGCAAATGTGGCCCATTGTAGCTTTACCCTGCTTGATCCAGTTTCAAACTGGCCCTTGTTGTTCCACCACTGTCTTTTAATTTGTATCTGATTGCCTCTCCAGCACATCCCATCATACTAATTATTCCACACCATTTCTCTTCAGAGAGGCCCATTTCCTCTGCAACCCTCATTTTCATCAAATGATTTTTTTTCCTCCTTTTCATTAGAATGTTGGTCACATTCCATATGAGCTGCTTCATGTACCCCTTTCCTTAAGACAGCCCTTCATTATTGTCCTGACACATTTTCACCCCTTCTTCTAGTCTCTCTTCCTCTTCCTCTGCAGTACTCCAGTGCAATAATTTTGTCCATCTCTCCCTTTCTATGGGGTCCTTCCCCTGCTGCCACCTCCAAATCTTAGAAGCTGTGTGATCCTGGACAAGTTAATTAACCTCTCTGAACTTTCCTAATCTATAAAATTTCTATGATACTTGAGGTATCTATCTCACAGGATTATGAGCGTCAAGTGAAATGGTCTATGTAAACTGCTATATAAATGTGAACTGTTATGCCTCCATGAGAGGAAATCTTGAAACCAGGAAAACCTGGGTTCAAGTCCTGACTCTGACATATCCTGGCTCTGTGACCCTGGACAAGACATTTAACCTTTCAAAGGCTTAGGAAACTAAAATGACCAGTTTCAAAGAAAAGTGCCAACTTGTACTGGGGAAGAATTTTTTCTCCTGGGAATTCCCTATTCTAATGAAATTATACATTTAGTCCCTATGTTTATTATGAATAGGGATAATAGAATTATCATTCCTAAGTTGTCACTTTATGACAGGCTAATTAGAAGAAGCCAGAAGGGCCAGTCCAGATACCTAGGTGGAACTTTGAATTACTCCCTTGCATAGAATACAGTCTTCATTTTAGCCAAATTGGTCATGTAGGAAGTACCAGGGGAGTGAAGTGAACTGCTATGCCTCCATGATTGGAAGTCTTGAAGCCAAGAAGACCTGGGTTCAAGTCCTGACTCTGGCATATCCTGGCTGTGTAACCCTGGACAAGACACTTAACCTCTCAGTGGGAAGTTCCAAAGCTGGAAGAATCAGAATAGTACTATATGAGACTGAGTTCTGGTAAGGAACACAGCTAAGGTTAAAAGGGACAGGCAGATATAGCAATCTAAGGCAGAATTCAGCATCTGGGAGGTCAGAAGGAGTCATCAAGAGTAAGACCAGCAAATCTGTTGTTATTGTTCAGTCATGACCAACTGTGACCCCATTTGGGGTTTTCTTGACAAAGATACTGAAGAGGTTTTTCATTTCCTTCTCCAGCTCATTTTTACAGATGAGGAAACTGAGGCAAATAGGGTTAAATGACTTGCCCAGGGTCACACAGCTAGTAAATGTCTGAAGCCAGATTTGAATGAGTCCTCCTGATTCTAGTCCTGGTACTCTACCCACTGTGCCACCTTGCTGCCCCAGGAGGCTAGCGAATAGGCAACACCAAAAAGGCTGTGAGCTACAGTTAAACTAGACTACTAGCTGATATCATCTTGTCTTCATCTACTTTGTGCAGTTCATCCTTCAAAGCAGGAACACACTCCCTCTTCTTACCAACTCTTTTCTTTGCCTTTAAAAAATTAGCATTTAAAAAACAATTTTGAGTTCCAAATTCCCTAAATCCTCCCTAAAGCCTCTCCCTGACCTATTGAGAAGTCAAGCAATATGATACCCATTTTACATGTGAAGTCATACAAAACATACTTCCATATTAGCCATGTTGCCAAAAACAAACAAACAAAAAACCAAGAAAAAAGTATACTTCAATCTGAACTCTGGAGGCAGATAGTATTTTTTTTTATCCCAAGTCCTTTGGAATTGTCATGGATTATTGTATTGATCAGAGCTGCTAAATCTTTCACCGTTGATTATCATTAAAATATTGTTGTTACTGTATATAATGTTCTACTGGTTCTGCTCCCTTTACTTTGCATCAATTTATATAAGCCTTTCAAGGTTTTTCTGAAACCATCTCGCTTGTCATTTCTTGCAGCGCCATAGTACTCTGTCTCAACCGTATAGCACAACTTGTTCAGCCATTCTCCAGTTGATGGACATCCACTCTTCTAAGGAGCCTTCCTCAATTCTCTCCCACCCCTTCTAACTAAAAGTGATGTTTTACTTCTAAAATTTTCTCAATAGACTTTGTCTGGATGATTTTTTTGGCCTAATCAATTCTACCTTGCATCATACTTATCTGTATGTTTATCATACTCCATCTACTAAATCATGAGCTCCATGAAGGTAGTGACTTTGGCATTCTTATCTTTAGTTCCTTAGCACTTATCAGAGTCTGGTACATGGTAGACACTTGAACCATTGTTGAAATGAATGTAAATGAAATAAAAGGGGCTTGTCTATAGATGCATTGGACTAGTAGTCAGGAAGGAAGCTGGAATGCTTCCACAGACGCTTAATGTGTGACCCTCAGAAAGTCACTTGATCTCTCAACCTCAGTTTCCCCATCTGTAAAGTGGTAATGATAATAGCACCAAACTTTTAGGGTTGTTGTGAGGAGGCTCAGATGAGATAGTATGTGTAAGGCACTTTTGTAAACCTTCAAGAGCCGTACAAATGCTCACTGTAACACAAAGACCTTCCAGTTGGTTTGGGAGCCATGGTAGAAGACCATTTTGGAAGAAAAATCAAACATAACATGGTGGAAAGAGCACTAGAAAGGAGATAAAATATCTGGGTTCAAATCTAGGCAGTAGCATTTACTAGCTACGTGACTTTTGGGGGAACTCATTTAATCTTTATTTCCTTTTCTGAAAAAGAGGAGCAGTAATTCTTGTACTTTCCCATAAGGTCATTGTGAGGATCAAACAATAAATAAGGTGCCTCATCACTTTTAACCATTATGTAAATGAACCATTATTGAGGGATATTGAACACAACCTGTCATGACCATGGTCAGTGAGCCATATGGACAATGTTTGTGATGCTCCCTGTACCACAGTTCAAATGAATAGCTTGGAGAAGCCCCTAACCACCTCCTAAGTAAAACCATAGAGGAGAATTTCTCAATACTGGAGCTTTAAAATATTTTTGCTTTTTAAAAATCTGAGAAGCCTTCTAAAATTGTTGCTAACTAGTTGAGTGACCTTGAGCAGGTCATTTCAGTTTAATGAACCTTAGTCTTAGTTGTGCAATGAAGATATTGGAAGAGATGATCTCTAAGGTCCCTTCTAACTAAAGAATTGTGATTCTATCCCCGAGGGTTTGAATCTATCTGTATTATAACCAAGTTTTAATTATCCAGGGACTGATTCTGTGATTTGTAGATTAGCCAGACCTTTGGATTTTCTACACTTTCCCAGCCCCCTTGCTATCAGCATCCTAATTTCACATTCTGTTAGCTCCCCAGTCAAAGGGTAGATGAGGGAAGGAAGCAGCAAAACTCAGATGAATCAGATGGAACATCCTGCTAACAGTGCCAGTAAAATGTTGACACTATGCAGGTTGAAAGTACTTTGTGTACCTCCAAAACATGGAAATTAAACTCAGTGACTTAGTTTAAAAATGAAAATAAGAGATTCCCTTCATTTTTGTTCTTTTACTTAATTAACTATAAAGCTCTATCTCTTGGTGATAATGAACTGGTTAATCAAAACTTTAGAGCATCTTTTTTTGACTTTTCACCTTTAAACTACTATAATTAACGGAAGACAATCCCCATCTGGATCTGTAATCTCACCTCTCCAGACCTTCTTTATCATTCAGTAAGGATTTAGGTACTTCAAATTACACAACACCTAGTTCACTGAGCCATTATGAAGCACCAACTGGGTACAGAGCTCTGTGCTAGAAGTTGAGGGAAAGCATGGAGTTTGGATAAAACACAGTCCTTATGCTTTAGGTTTCATAAAGTCATTCCTTGAAAGCATCATTATTCCCACTTTTATAGATGGAAAAACCTAAGGGCTTAAGTGACTTGCTTCTAGTAATCAATCAGTCTGTAAGTATTTAGGGTCTGCTATGTAGGTACTACTATTATAAAGTAGGAAATAATCCTTACTCCCAAAAAGCTTACATTTTAATAGGGGAGATAACAAGTGTTACATCTTCTGACACCCTACACCAGGGCTGTCCAAAATATGGCCCGTGGGCCATGCAGCCTGCCTACAAGCATGGAAATTTACATAAATGCTTTAGTAAACAAAGCCAAGCTACTGCAGAGCTCTCACTAAAATGGCAAATCAAAATATACCATCCATGGTTTCAATAAAAACCTAAGGTTGGACTGCCCTGCCCTACACTAAGATACTTTTCAAGGAGTTAGCAATCTAATAAGGAATATGACATATACACAAATAATTTAAATACAGAATAATATACAAATGCCCAAGAGAGGTAGTAAGTGCAAGAGTCAAGAGGTAAAATATATTTTTTGTGGAATAGCTAGGAAGCCAGTGTTGCTGCATTGAAGAGTACATGGTGGGGAGTAAGGTGTAAGATGATTGGGAAAGTTGGAGAAAGTTAGGTTATGGAGGTCTCTGAAATTCCAAACAGAGGATTTTGTATTTGATCCTGGAGGTGATAACGTTAAATAAATAAGACTAAGAACTCCTGTAGTGGGATATTGAGGTGTAGATATTCTGGAGACAGCTGGATATTCAGGTTTGGAGCCCAGCAGAGAGGTAAGGGCTTGATTTGAGAATTATCCGTGTAGCAGTGATAAACAAAGCAACATCTAAGGGAGAAAGCTTATAAAGAAAGTGGGGGCAGGGACAGAGGCTTGGGGAATGCTCACCATAAAGATTCAAAAAGAAGATAAAAAGCCAGGGAAGGAGCCTTAAAACATGAAATTTAAAAAAAATAAGAAAATATTTGTATCTCAATAGCCAAGGGAGAAAAGATTGTTTAAAAGGATGAAGTTGGTCAACAGCCAAGGGAGAAAAGATTATTTAAAAGGATGAAGTTGGTCAACAGCAGTGTAAAATGCTACAAAGAGATCAAGGAGAATGAAGGTTGAAAAGAAGCAACTGAATTTGACAATTATGAAGACGTTTTTGACCTCTGAGAACTATTTTAGTAGAGTCATAGAATGGAAGTCAAATTTGCAAGGAGAGAATGGGTGGCAAGGAAGCCAAAGTGTTTATATTACACAACTTTTAAAATAAGCATCACAGTGGAGAGGAAGAAAGAGTTGGGAAGGCAGATGAGTGGGTTAGAAAGGTCAGTTACATGAAGAGGTTTGTTTGTTTTAAGAATTGGAGAGAACCGGTTAAGTGGTAGGCAGATGGGAATAGCCAGTGGAGAGGCAGAAAAAAGCTTTGATAAGGGTGAAGGGCAGATTTAATGAGAGAAAAGGGTAGGATGTCACAGCTGGGAGTGGAATTTTGAATTTCAGGAACTTGGGAGTAGTGCAGTTCCATTAGATGGCACAGTCTAAGCCCATCACTGAAGTGGGGAGATTATTGGCATTTAGGAGATTAAGGAATTATGTGCTCAGGAAGTATTGCAGGGGTTATTCACTTTAAAAATTTTTTTAAGTCTTTTTTGGTGATGTCAGTCTAGTGAAGCCTATGGGCACTTTCTCAGAAAAATGTTTTTAGATGTACAAAATAAAACACATAGGATTACAAAGGAAACTAAAGAATAGTGAAAATAAAGATGTAATTTTTTCCTATTCAAGTTTATATAATTCCTGAAATCTATCCACCAACCCCTTGGGGGTTCCATGGACCTCAGGTTAAAACTCTTGTGTTAGGCAATTAACCAGCACGACTTGAAACTTCCATAGATGATGATGGTTGTGACTGGGATAGAGAGAAGACCATGAGCTAGTTTCTAAAGTCATAGACAAAAGTGAGGGGGAGTTCTGGAAGTAAACATTGACAGTAGCCACGATATGAAGGTAGTGATGCCAATGAATATCTTAGACTTGAGAAAGAAAGATTGTCAGATGATTGACTAGAAGCATGATTTGAGAACAGTAGAGGCAGGTAAGGAATATGCTACTCCCTCCTTCTAAAGCCTTAAGAGTTGGGGGTGGGGATGAGGGAAGTGAGAGAGAGTGGATTGTAACTTTTGTAATGATGGAGTATACTTGAGGAAAAACCAGGTTTCAGTTAAAGCAAGGAGGCTGAAAGGAAAGTTGGTTGAAAATTGGAAAGATATAGAGCAACTTGTTGAGAATAGAGAATAATACACAAAATACTTGCTCTCTGAGAAAATGTTGGGTGGCCAATTTCAAATGCAGTTTCTGGAGCAATCATATAGACAGATAGAAAGGCAACACCTTGGAATGAACCAGGAGACAGGTTGACTGGGTTGGCATGGACCTGGGGAACATCAAGGCTGATGATAATGCAGTGAATGAATGAATGGATCATTGTAGGAATATCTCTAGGCTATGAGATCAGCACCTCAGTTTCACTGACAACACCTTAATGTCATCAGCTTTTCACCCAACCAGACCCAATCAACCCATTTTCGCCTTCTCCCCTCCCTGGAAATATCTTTCACTTTTAACTGGTTAAATAACCAGTTAGTTCCCAAGAATGAATAGATAAACCATTTATTAAGTGCTTACTGTGTGCTAAGCACTGGGGTCACAAACGTATGAGTAAGAGGAACCTTGTTCTTGAACTCATATTCTAATGGGAAGGACAAGTATGGAAGGTTTCCAGAGAGCTTGTCGGCCTTTCTGCTTTGGAGGGGCTGAGTATGGTTGGACACAAGATGAGAAGGGGAGACACCTTCAGCAAATCCCATTGCCTGCCCTAGGACCTATGCTTTAAACTGTTTGAAGACTTGGACATATAACATGGTTCTCTTGGACAAGCTGTTTCACATCTGGGGCAGGCTGTCTCACTTCCAACCTTAATTATAGATTGCAATTGGGTCCTGGTTCCTATTCACCAATATCTAATTTAAAACAGAAACACCAGCATTATACAATAATTTTAAAAGCAATAACTTACTTTTGTATAGTACTTTGTATTTTCACATACATAAACTATGTATTGTTTTTTGTTGTTGTTTTGAAGGGACATCTAGTCCAGTGTTCCCAATAAGCCAAGCATCCTTACTGCTCCTATAAAGTAATATAAAGCTGTGGTTCAGCCATTTTTCAGTCATGTACCAACTCTTCGTGACCCCATTTGGGGTTTTCTTGGCAAAAGTACTGGAGCAGTTTGTCACTTCCTTCTCCAGTTCATTTTTATAAATTAAGAACTGAGGCAAACAAGGTTAAAGTGACTTACCCAGGGTCACACAGCTAGTAAGTGTCTGAGGCTGGATTTGAACTCAGGAAGAAGAGGAGTCTTCCTGATTCCAAGCCTAGTGCAATCTGCTGAACCACCTGGCTGCCCCAGAAAGGCATACACAGTAGGATGATGCAAAAATTAGCATATACCAGCTAAAACATTAGTTGATGAGGAGGCAACTGTGGAAGGGAAACTCACTTATTCATTTAGAAAGCATTTATTAACAGGCTATGGTTTGAGAAGATAACAAAGATATAAAATGTGGATATAATACCTGACTTGGAATCAGGAAGTTCTGGGTTCAAACTCCCTTTCAGACACTTTAACTGTGTGACCCAAGGCAAGTTCCTTAAGCATTTTGTGCCTCATTTTCCTTACCTTCAAAATGATTTCATTGGACTTGGTTTTTAAGGACCCTTATAGTTCTAAATCTATGATCCTATGTAGTCTTTGCTTTTTGAGAAAATGATGGATGACCAATTCCAAATGCAGTTTCTGGAGCAATCATATAGACAGATAGGCAATGCCCTGGAAATATGCCAGAAGATTTAGAGCTAGAAGGGACCACATAGATCAACGTAGAGAGAAGTAAAGGAGGTGGTTAACTAACATAGCAGAGATCAGAGGCAGGCTTGTCTGATATTCTTTCTACTATTCTCTAATTCCTGATCCCAGAAGACTCAATTCATCTTCGTATTATTTCCAACATTATTCCCTTGTCCTAAAGCATCCCCAATTTTTTCTTAGTATGTTTCTTAATATGTGTGTTTCTTGGTTGGCCCCACAGAAAAGTAATGGAAGGAAAGCCATCAATCTAGATTTCCTTTTGGGTCTTGCATTAATAGTACAATTGCTGCTATTGTAACATGTGGATAATTGGAGATAAAAGGGCCAACAGAGAAATTACCATAAAATGGGTTTACTGTAAGGGCAGCTGGGTGATGCAGTGGATAGACTTCTGGGCTTTGAGTCAGGAAGATGCATCTTCTTGAGTTCACACTTATAAGTTGTGTGACCCTGGGCAAGTCACTTAACTTGCTTGCCTCAGTTTCTTCCAGTCTAAAATGAGCTAGGGAAGGAAATAGTGAGCCACTTCTAGCATCTTTGCCAAGAAATCCAGGGATGGGGTCATAAGAAGCAGACATGACTGAAACAACTGAACAACAACCACAACAGGTTTCCTGTGCAGGTATGTCTTAGCAATAGAGAGGTGCAGAATATTTAAACTTCAAGGGGGAACTGAGGCCCAAATAAGGCAAATTAATCATCAGAGACCACACAACTATTTGGTGGCAAAGTTAGAATTTAGAATTCAGTTTTCCCAACATGATTGGTCTAGTGCTCAGCCTACTATCCCAGGCTGCCTTGCTTAACAAAGTGAAAGAATCTCTGAAAAGCTGTGTCTGAATGGAGACATATATTGAGCACCATTTTCCCATAGCCTTATACATAGCTTTGGCAATGGTTTATCTTCATATTAATTTAATAGACTTTACACATTAATCTACTATATGCCAGATGTTGTACTAATGGTCTGGCATATAAAGAAGAAAATGATGCTATCTCTACCTCCAATTAGCTTATAATTTAATAAAAGGGATAAAGCATTAAGGATAGGAGATAGGCACTGGGCATGTGATTTCATTGATGGAGGGAATTCCCACATGAGAATATTCCCTTTTCCATTCTAGGTCAGCACCTTTTCTGTGACTTTTAAGTCTTATTTATCTAGAGCACTAAAACTTCAATGACTTGCCAGGGTCACACAATCAGTATGTGTCACCAGACTTGAATCCAGGTCTTCTGGGCACCTAGGTCAGCTCTCTATCCACTAATTACATAAAGTAAAATGTGATAGGAGAAGGGAAGGCTTCATGGAGGAGAAGAAAAGGAAAGAAGAGGACTTTAGCAGATGCAGAAGAGAAGAGTCTGTGTTAGACATCGGGGAAATCCTACATGAATATGCAGAGCCAGGAGAGGGCAGGGTTGAAATCAGGGAACAGCCCATGTAGAGTGTGGGAAGGGAAAGCAGCAGGACTGAGCTTTGGCAGGGGTTCCTGGCAATTTAGTTTCAAGTCTCTCTGCCCCTTGATCTCTGCTGTCAAGTAGTTCTGTAAACAAATACTTATGTGTTCTCCAGGGAGCTCACACTTGAAAGGAACCATTGGATAAGTCCTCCCATATAAAAGTGAATAATCATTCTTCAATTCTCCTTTTGGTGTATTTTGGCTTTTGGATATACTGCTTTTCTTTAAAGCAGCGTGCATCTGTATTGGGAGCTGGGCTGTTCTCTGATTTTAGGACAAAATGGATTGGATCATGGAAAGAATGAAGAGAGGCCCTCCCTTTGTGTCTCTACCTCAGGACTAGAGTTTTGCTTAAACTAACTTGATTTAAAGAAGAAGAAATGGACAGTGACCTTGCGTGCTATCTGTTGATGTCCCATAATGGCTATACCACTTATAGCATGGTATGTTATAAAGCTGGAATAGGAATAGACATCTGGGTCCTAATCTAAGATCTATTGCTAATTAGTCTTCCCCTGCCCTACCTCTAAGCACTTTGCCTTCTTGTCCTCATATTGCAAATGCTACAAATCAAGTTTTGATGTATTGTTTTGTTGATTGTCTAGACCTAAGAAAGTGATGGAAAAAATTTAGCAATGCAGATGAAACTTAAAAAATGCATGCTTCCCCCCTTCCCCCATGGAGACTGGTCATCAAGCATTTACTAGTATACCCTTGGTTAGACTAGATTAACTCTAGGGTCCCTACCAGACCTAATATTCTATGATCTGATTTTTGACCAGCCTGAAATGTGGCTAATTCATTCATTTCAGCTGTCTCAATGATTAATACTGGTTGCTATGTGCCTAATTTGAACAGAGTGACTTGATCAATGAGCTTTAATGAATATAGTTGAATAATTGTTCCATGGCCCAGTTTGACTAGGGTATAGATGGTGCCATGATTCTGGCTAGTTTTTTGAGTTTAATTCAACTTGGAAAGCCTAAAAGTCCTATTATTCCTTTATCAGTGTCTGTGTTTCTGCATAGGGTGGTAGCATGGTATAGAAGGAAGTATAAAGGCATTGGAGTCAGAGGACATGGGTTAAAATCCTTCCTCAGATGCAAATCATTTAACTTTCCTCAGCTTCAGTTTTTTTTTTCATTTGTAAAAGGAGGATGTTGGACTAGGTGACTTTTGTGACTCCTTCCAGTTCTGATACTATGAATACATCTCAAAATAGGGAGCAATATGATTCAATGGGAAGAAAATTGGCTCTGAAGTTCTAGGTCCTTGGTTCTGATCTTGTCTCTTATGTTTATGTCTGTGACCTTGGGCAGGTCGTCTAACAGTTCCCTATCTATAAAATGAAAGAGTTGGACTAGAGAACCTCTGAAGTCCCCTCCAACTGTAAAATTAGGATTTTGTTCTCTTTTAAACCTATGTATTTTCAAGAAAAGTCTAACATGACATAAACCATCAAGAATCCCAACCATCTGAGTTCTGGTGTCCACTATGTAGACCCAATGGGAATCATGGTGTGCTTTTTCCCCACTCTTAGAGATGGCCGATTAGCACCAGGAGATGAGCTGTTGACATTTAATGGACAATCTCCTAAGGAGTTCTCCAGACAGGAATCGAAATCTCTCATTCAATCAGCAACGGGCTTGGTCAATTTAGGGATTGCTAATAAGGTAAGCAGAGGAATTATAGACCCACAGGACAACTGCCTAAACCTGAGACTTCTTGGTCTCAGTGGAAGATGAAGGGAAAATCTTGTTTGGAGGCACTCCCTTTCCCTCCCACCTCAGCCACAATCCGTCACCACTAGCAATGACAAAACCCCAGCTCATGTAGCCAGTGTTAACTCTGAAGGGTGGAATAGAAGACCTTTGTGTCTGTGGAAAGCATAAAACTGTTGACGTGTTTGCTGGGATCCTGCACTCACTCTTTGATGTATGACTATTTCAACCAGAGCACATTTTCCATGAATGTGACCAAGCATCACTCTGAGCCAAGGACAGACATTTTGCTCCATTAGCTCTCGTTCTTTTGAATCATTCTCTGACATGATAAATTCAAGAAGTGCAGAGGTCCCTGTAGCAACGTAGACACACCTATCATTTAGCTCAAACTTATAGGACTTACTTTCACTTGAAGAATAAATTCAGAATTCTGAGCTCAAAGAATCTTAGAGATCATTTTTATTTGGAGGAGGAAACTAAAGTCCAGAGAAGACCAAATGCTTTGCCCCAAATCACACAGCTAAAAAGAAATGGAATTAGAACACAGGTTTCCTCCTAATATAGTGTTCTTTCTATTATGGAGTGATTTCTCTTTATGCACAAAACATATTGTGCTGAGGGTAAAACTTCTTTTAATGAGAAATCAGTGTTTTTTGTTATAATCAAGAGGAAGCAGATTATCCCTTGTTCTCATAGCTTATACCAAGGCCTATGTGACAAAAACAGGGTAATGTGGTGAAAGAACAGTAGGTGTGCTATCAGAATACCTGGATTCATATCTCAGCTTTGCCACCAGCCAGCTGTGTGCTCCTGAGAAAGTTCCTGGATCTTTCTGAGCTTCAGCTTTCTCATCTATAAAATAGTCCTGATGATATTTGCGCTCTATACCGCATGGGATATCTTGTGGACCAAATTAGGCTGTGTACATGAGACGGTTTGTACGCTTTCAGGCCCTCTGTAATATAAACTCTTATTAATCTTGGCCAGTGTTCTTTGGGGCAGCTGGCTATACCCTCTTTGTTTGTTCCAAATGGAGGTGTCAAAAAACCTTCCATGGGATATATTGAGACAAAACTTTCAAGAGACTTGGTTTGAACTTATTTTGTTTCCTGCTCCAGTTCATGATAAAATGTAACCATTATTTCCCATAAGAATTATGTGGTAAGATAATTTACACCATGGCTATATCTCCTCAGGTAAAATGGAGTGTTGTAAAATTATCCAGGGAATTCAAACAGTATTGACTAGTCCTCGACAATTCAAGGCTTATAGGATAGTTCTGACCCAGTGGGCACCTGCAGTCAGTTTTCAGTTTGACTTGCAGGGTGAGAGTTTTATAAACTCTGTCCCACCCTATTCCCCCAATACTATATTCTCTTAGAGTTGTATGTAGGCTTTGTCCTAGGTCACTGACATCCAGATGGGTGTCCTTCTTCCATGGGCAGAACAGGAAATTTCCATCCTGACAGCCATATGGAGACCACCATCTTATGTCACGTAGGGCCCTACTCTCTACTTGTGTCCAATCCTAGTAATTTGGAGAGCAATTCTGTCCCTTCTTGGGCTCCATTACCAAGGTCCCTAGACTGTGCAGTGGCAACCTCCTCCAATTCTCTTGCTGGCCCTGTAGAGCCTCTTTCTTGGGGATGCCTTCTCTCTACCTCCAACTCTCATGGATGCATAAGTTGATATCTTTGGAAGACAGTCCACAGCCTTTACTTGTACAAGTGCCCTTGCTCTGACTGCTCTTTATGTGGTCCCCTATGTCACATCCTCTTCATCAATAGACTCTTCCCATGCCCCAAAGGGTAGCAGTACTAATTATGATCCTATAACCTCTATAGGTCTCAATTTCCTCATGTATAAAATGAGAAGTTTGGCTTAATTATCCCCAAAGAATCCTTCTGGCTTTATATCCATGACCTTAGCATCACATCATCCCCAACTCCTATCTACTGAAGGCAAATGCAGGTTGATTATCCATTGGTCCTATTTTAGTCTGGGTCTCCAGTATTGAGAAGATAACATTCTTTAGCTTAAAGGCCCATAAGCCCATGTTCTCAGGTTCCCTACATGTGATTCATCAAGTGTTTTGGTATAGCCTACACCTAGAGATGCACTGGATAATTGCAATGAGGAAACCCCTTTCCCGTTCACAATGGAGTTTTGTTTACAGATTGCATGGTAACTGCTTCAGTGTCTATGGTATGCTATTAATTTCCTTTCACCCTCCAGACTTTTACTATATTTTTGTTTAGTATACTGCTTAACATGTACCAGGGGTTTAATAAATGTTTACTGGTTGATTGGTATTTCCACTTTATAACAATCTTGCCATTAACACAGAACAAAGCTAAAAAAAATCTTTCAATTAACTCAACTAACTTTATGATCATTAAGAAAAATATTTTTAAAGGAGATTTTGCAAGCAAGGGAAATACTAGCACAACAAATTGGCAAGCCTCATTCTCCTAGTTTGCTCTTGCTCCTGGTAGGTAGGACACAAGTAGCAGTTGAAATTCAGTTTCCTTCCTTATTGACCCACACAAACTATCGCTTATTCTGGAAGAAGTAGAACAAGGGAGTGTTTATGTATATGACTGGGTGTTGAAAGGAGACCTGAGTTCTAATGAGAGTAGCAGAATTTTGGACTGGGAATCAGAAACACAGGCACTTGAATTCCATTTCTGATAATTATTAGCAATGTGAACCAAGGTCAGGTAGCTCAATATCTCCATAGTCTCAGTTTCTACATCTGTAAAGTAGGGATAATAATACCTGTAGTTATCTACATTAAAGGGTCCAATAGAATGTAAAAGCTCCTTGAGGGCAGGTGCTCTTCTTCATTTTTCCCCTTGTATGACCAACCCCTGGCACAGTACCTTGAATTTAGTTGGTGTCATTCTTGCTCTTTAGTAGTTTCAATCATCTCTGACTCCCCGGGATCCCATTTGGGGTTTTCTTGGCACAGATACTGGAGGAGCTTGCCATTTTCTTTTCCAGCTCATTTTATAGATGAGGAAACTGAGGCAAACAGGGGTAAGTGACTTGCCCAGGGTCACACAGCTAGTAAGTGTCTGAGGCTAGGATTTGAACTCTAGTTATCCTAACTTCAGTCTCAGCTCCCTATTCACTGCACCACCTAGCTGCCCAACATTCTGTGATGATGTAATTCTATTTCCATAGTGGAATCAAAGACCATGGACTGACTCTTTGAAATCCCTGTAATGAATTAATGGAACATGGTTCTAATAATCACCTTTGGTCAAATAATCCTCTAAGCTTTTTAAAAACTGATTCTGTTTTTAAAAATTCACAGAACTAGAGTGAATAGATCATTTTGTTTGACTTGGTAGTGCCACCTGGTGCTCAAAAAAGAAAGTGATTCCCCAATTCCTCTCCAGTCCCCCAGACTGGCTTCCATGCTAATCTACATGGAAGGCACTAGGCTATTTCTGAATCAATGCATAGACTCAGAGAATGACCAAACTGGAAATGTCCTCTTGAACCTTTTTACTTTGCAGATAGGGAATTAGAAGAATTCTCGTGGGGAGGGGGGGCGTCGCTACAGGAACAGTGGAAGGGATTGCCGATTCACAGAAAGGCAAGGAGACTGAGATAATAGCACCCACCTCATAGTGTTGTGAAGAGCAAATGCAATAAGAACAGATGGATATAGATCTATCTATATGGACATATGGGGCAGCTAGGTGGATAGAGTGCTGGGCTTGGAATCAGGAAGATCCAAGTTCAAATACTGCCCAAGACATTTACTAGATGTGTGACCTAGGCAAGTTACTTAACCTGTGTCAGACTCAATTTCCTTATCTGCCAAAATGAGATAATAGCACCTCCCTCACAAGGTTGTTATAAGGATCAAATGCAATAAAAACACATATGTGTATACATGTGTGTATCTGTGTCTGTGTGTTACATATGTATATACAACATACATATGTACAGATATGCATAGTGTATATGTATATAGCAATGTATATATGCATATACATACACACCCACATACACCAATATACATGTATACATGTTATATATATATATATATATATATACATGCATATACATGCATATGTGTGTATATATATATCTTTGCAACCTTAAAATGCTCCACAAATGCTGGCTTACTTTTCTGCTTCTGAAACAACATGGCTAAGAGCATAATACTAATAAGGATAATTTGTTATATATATATATGCATATATGTATGAATATATCCATAATGATATAAAGTTATATCAAAGCACTCAGATTATTTCATTTGATTCTGATGCCAACTAACTCATGGTTTAGTGGAAAGAGCACAGTGTTTGAAGTTTCAGGGAACCGGGTGGACTCTGTTGAAAACCATGCTCTGATATTTATTATATCTGTGACCTTGACTAAATCATTGAATCTTTCTGGTCCTCAGTTTCCTTATATGTAAAACGAGAGGGTTGGACAAGATGACCTCTAAGGTTACATCTCCTGGCTCTCAATCTGTAATGTTATGAACTAAAGGAGGACATCAACACTAGAGAGGTGTCTTACGTCCTTATACACCAATTAGGTAGTTGTTTGAATGGATTTGAATTCACATCTTCAGAATGAGTGACTCACCTGTAGAAGGAACTTGACATGATCTCTGCATATGATGTTAAAATTACATGATTCTAAAGATCTCTAGTCTAGGGCTCTTTCTTTTTCTCTTTCTTTCTAGGCAAACAGGGTTAAGTGACTTGCCCAGGGTCACATAGCTAGTAAGTGTCTGAGGCTGAATTTGAACTCAGGTCCTCCTGACTTGAGGGCCAGTGCTCTATCCGCTGTGCCATATAGCTGCCCCATCTCTTTTCTTAAAGTAAGTATGTTTGGCTAGTTTTCTTCTTTAAACTCAACTCCTCAAATACTTCTTAAGTACAAGGTGCCTCATATGTTAGGCTCTGAAGATGCAAAAATGAAAAACAGTAGGATTCCTGCTTTCCAAGAGCTTACATTCTAATGGGGGTGGGGAAGGGTAGGAAACAGGACATCTCTATACACAAGGTTATTCACCTGCATCCTCTCAGAAAGGACGCAAGCTTTGAATTGTCACAATCGACACTGATTTCTTGATGGATCCATCTTCTTGCCTGGTCCCTGTCACGACTAACTGCATACTTTATGACAAAGCTAACAAGGACAAGAACCTTGTTCTAAATGATTTATTGAAATAATATTGGGGTTATTTCGTAGGAATCCTCAACAGCTACCTCTAGAGAAAAGCCCAGTAAACTGGAAGCCCAAAATAACAGTTTCCTGCATTGCAAAACCACTGGCCAGAGGACACGCAGTAACTCCACAAGTAAGTTCCACTTCAAATAACTTTGGTAACTTTGCCTTGTGTTTGTCTAAATATGGATTCTATTCTTCTATGGTGATGAAGTCATAACTATTGGGGGGGTGACTAGAGCTTTTACTCCAAGGTGCCAACAGTGAAGAGAGGCAGTCACCCCACAGTGGTTCTCTGTGCTCTGCAATCCAGTTCTGGCTCTAAGCCACCTCCTCCCCCCAAAAAGTCACCCTTCCAAGGGTCCCATCACTACTATACCTCTCTCTCAGAGACTGCATTCCTCTACTACTCCATCAGAGAAACTGTATTGGATGGGGATGCGTTGCTTAAATTTTACTATAGTGTCTAGGCAATAGGTATCAGATGCAGCTGGGTGGTGCAGTGGATAGAGCACCAGATTTGGAGTCAGGGAAACCTGAGTTCAAATTCAGCTTCAGACCCTTACTGGCTGCTTGACCCTGGGCAAGTCACTTAACCTCTATCTGTCTCAGTATCTTTGACTGTAAAAGAGGCATAATGAGAGTAACTACCTCCCAGGGTTGTTGTGAGGATTAAATGAGATCATTTGTAAAGCAATTAACTGCCCCTTTCTGGGGACTTCTACCATGAGGGATACCTAGTATCTGTGGCTGGACCAGTGCCTGTAGCTATACACATTGGCTTCCCCTGCACCAGCCTCAAGGCTTTTTTCTCCCCCAACTTTCCTCACCCGAGAGCCTCCATGTGCCAAAAATCCTATGGATGGCTCTGAGTGCTGATATTATTCAGGCCTATACAACTGTGGCTGAACTGGGTTGGTGCTAAAATATTTAATACAAATGATTCTCATAGACATCTTTATAGCAGGGGCTATAGCCAGACTGAAACAGCTAGGTCTTTGCCCCACAGAGAGTTTATGTAGGTGACTCACCTACTCAGCTGTGAATCAAGCAATCTCGTCATCTCTCTGTCTGTCCCTTTGTCTCTGTTTGTCTGTCTCTCCCTCTTTCTCTGTGTGTATGTTTGTCTCTCTGTCTCTATCTCTTTGTCTGTCTCTGTCTCTCTGTCTCTCTGTTTCTGTCTGTCTCTCCATCTCTGTCTCTGTCTGTGTCTCCGTCTCCCTGTCTCTGTGTGTGTGTGTGTGTGTGTGTGTGTGTGTCTGTCTCTCTCTCTCTCTCTCTCTCTCTCTCTCTCTCTCTCTTTCTCCCTCCATGTCAACATGGGTAGTAGAAAATATTGCACTGGGAGTGAAGGGATTTGGGTTCTAGTCCTAGTGTGGACAATTTACCTCAGTTGTCTGAGTCTTAGTTTCCACATGGATAAAATGCGAAGTTGAACCAAATGAGTTCTAAAGTCCCTTCATGATCTAGTTTTTTATGATTTGGGAGCTCTGGGGGGGAAAGAACTAGATTGGCAGTGAGAAGACCTGGGTCTGGGTGTCCCAGTTCTGCCACATACTTTGGTGATGATGGGAAAGTTGTTTTAACTCTGTGAACCTCAGTTTCCCCATGTGTAAAATAAGGTAAAAATACTTGTCTTATTTCCTCACAGGGTATTGTTGTTCAGTCATACCCAACTCTCTGTGATCCCATTTGGGGTTTTCTTGGCAGAGATACTGGAGCAGTTTACCATTTCCTTCTCCAGCTCACTTTACAAATGATAAAACTGAGGCAAACAGGGTTAAGTGACTTGCCCAAGGTCGCGCAGCTGGTAAGTATCTGAGGCCAAATTTGAACTAAAGAAGATGAGTCTTCCTGACTCTGGGCCTGACATTCTATCCACTGTGCCACCTGGCTGCCCCCATCTCACAGGGTAGATATCTATCTAAATTTGAGCTAGTGTCTGTTATCTAATCTTTCAGTTCCATCTCATTTAGCTACAGCTTTTATAGACATGACCAGGCATTGTGCCACTGAAAGTCCAGCAATTATGCTGATTATTTTTGGCCTCTATTTGATATTTCTCTTTGGAAGGGTTATGTATGGAGCTAATCACAAAATTTCTGACTTTTGTTTCATACACAATACAATATTTTACATATACAATATTTTAAATGAAACTTTCTATCTTCTGCAACCATGCTCGATTATTGGTATAGCCTGTCATTGAGGCAGCATGGCATAGTGCATAGAATGCTGGGCTTGGAGTCAGGAAGAACCGAGTTCAAATCCCACGGCTGATGCCTGCTGTGTGGCCATAGGCACTCTCCTAGGGCCTCCTAGGGCCTTAGAAAACCTCATTGGTAAAATGATAATTAAGCTTGTTATCACTTGTCCCCCAGGGTTGTTGGGAGAAAAGTGTCTTGTAAAATTTAAAACAAAAGCACTGGCCCGGAGTCAGGAGGACCTGAGTTCAAATCCGGCCTCAGACACTTACTAGCTGTGTGACCCTGGGCAAGTCACTTAAGCCCAATTGCCTCCAAAAAAAATGTTAAAATAGTACATAAGTGTGAGTTGTAGTTATCTCTCAGGGGAAGGGGATGTACAAAGAAGTGTAAGGTGTCTCTGCCCTTAAGAAACTAATCACCTATCAGGTTAATGGTCTCCGATTCTTAGTGTGTGCAGATTTTCAAATGTCACATCAGAGTGCCAGAGGATATAGGCGCAAAGCCGATAATGGTAACAGTTTACATGCCTATGATGCTTTGTGGTTTACAAGGTGTTATCTTCCCTGTGAGAGCAGCTAGGTGGCGCCATAGTGCATAGAGCACTGAGCCTGGAGTCAGACTCCTCTTCCTGAGTTCAAATTTGGCCTCAGATACTTCCGAGCTGGGTGACCCTGGGCAAGTCACTTAACCCTATTTGCCTCAGTTTCTTCATCTATAAAATGAGCTGGAGAAGAAAATGGCAAATCACTCCAGTGTCTTTGCCAAGAAAACCCCCACAAGGTCACAAAGAAGTAGACATGATTGCAAATGACTGAGCAAAGCTTATAACTGAGCAACTTGATATAAACAATGATTGGTATTTACCAACAATGTGTAACTAGTTTTGCATAAAATTACATGCAAGTATGCTTTGAGATATCTTGGATATTTTAAATGAATGGAGGTAGTTTTATACCAAACCCTCTCAAATTTTCATTTCCTTGGAGAAGTTACACAATATAATATAGTGAATATTAGAAGCTACAGCAATGAGGATCACTTTGAGAACTTATTCTTCCTGTTAGAACCTGTGTGGCCTTGGACAAGTCATTTAACATCTTTCTAAGGCAGAGAGAAAACTTGCTGTTTGGGGAAAGATCACTGGCTTTGGTGTCAGAGGCCCTGGGTTCAAATCCCGCTTCTGTCACTATGTGGGTGACCTCATGCAAGTCGTTTAACCAGTTGGGACATCAGTTTACTCATGTGTAAAGTTGAGACTTCTAAAGTCCCTTCCAGCTCAAAATCTATGATCATACATTTTAAAATACTATGTAACCATAAAGTGCAGCATAATGGTACATTATTACTGGTTTAACTTTTTAAAATGTGTTTTTTCCCCAGAGTTTTGTATGTGTGGGGTTAATCAGTCATTGACCGTGAGGAAATGGAGCCTAGCATCCCTTGCACCCTGTCCCTCAAATAGAGGCCTGGTTGTCCTAGATCTAAACCAATATGGCCACATGCTTGGATCAAAGGCTAAGGAAAGAGAGAACTTGCGTGTAGTCCTCCAGCCTCAGCAATTGTCCTTAATGGGAGACAGGAAGAGACCATCTCTCTCCCACACCCTCACATAGCTCCTGGGCATAAAATCATCAGGCTAGACAAATTATATCCCAAAGCCGAGGTGTGCCAGTAAATGTTTAACAACTGATTCTCCAAAAAGAGGGGGGAAAAGTAAGCTGGACACGCTTTAAAATTTAATCTATATTTGTCTCTGTAACTTTCTTAAGTCCAGTCTATCAACAAACCAATAAATCAAGCCCTGATCTGGAGCCTTTGCAGATTTATAAGGTGCAAATGCTCACACTGAAAATTCAACAATTGGTTACTGCAAGACAGTTCCAGCTGGTTCTAGCACATCCCTGTATCCAAATACTGAAAGAACTGTAAGAGAGTATGACTGAGACACTGTTAGTGATCTGGGAAGGATACCATAGGATTGGGGAAGGGTAAATACTAGACTGATTTTCATAAAAAGGAAAAGAGAACGTGGAGTCTATAAACCATAGGTCAGCAAGTTTCACTGAGATTCCAAGCAAAATTCGTAACAATTTTTTTGACCATTGGGCATCTATATACAATTCCCTTTGATAACTTAGGCTGTGCAGTGGTTTTAATTGTGGAGCCTTAAGTAGGCATTTTCATGCCCTCCACAAATACCATAAACTGTGCCTAGGGCCAAGTTGGAGGAAGTTGACACTCGGTTGGGAATGTGGGGGATGGGCGTGGGATATTACCCCATGGCACAAAGATGCCACGACTCGAGAGACTATTGCTGGGAAGTAGTTGGGGGGAAAGGACAGTAAGGAGAGAGGGATGGTGGGAGAGTTACCAGGGGAGAAAGACCTGACATTTCATAAGGTCTTATTTTACCTTGCTAACTAGGTGCTAAGCTCCCTTGTTTCTATGCTGCTGAAGGATTATAAGTGCTATGTGAGTACCCTCTCAATTTGTTGCTCTGGAACAAAGCCATGGCAGCCTGGACTTAGTTAGGGCTCTATTTAAATGCCACCAAAAAAACCCCAAAAGATGGAAAGGAAATTGTACTTTTTTGCATACATAATCATATGTAATTGCAGGGTTCCTTATTCCTCTTCTTCACTGCTTGCCTTTTGCAACATACAAAAAGAGCCACTTTTCACAGGGGAAAAAAAGAAGCATTGAAATGCATTTAATTCCAAATGTTCAAATAATGACGATGATGCTAAGCTAGTACTTACATAGCACCTTAAGGTCTGAAAAACCCTTTATAAGTATACAACCATGTGAGGTTAATGCTTTGATTAACCCCATTTTGTAAATGTAGAAACTGAGTCAGATAAAGGTTAAGTAACTTAGCCAGGGTCACAGAGCTAGTAAAGCTTGAGATCAGATTTGAACTCAAATCTTCCTGGCTTTAAGCTCAGTGCTCTACCCCCAGCACTACCTGACTGCCTTTTTTTTAAGTCATGTTTTCATTCCACATGGATTTGTATTCAGGAAGGAAAAGAAGAATTGGTAACAACTGGGACCTATATTAGGAGTAGCAGTGTCCATAATATTTTTTAAATGACTTACCTATATTTGCATTTACAGAATTGTCTTTTTTCTTCCCATTGCTATGTGTTACATAAAATGTTAAAGTGGATATAGGTATTTGATGCTTCTGCAGGAGTTAAAAGACCTAATTCTTCCATTTACTGTGGGAGTGGTTACTAGTCTCTGTGTCTCAATTGTCTCATCTGCAAAATAGACATAATACAACTTAATCTGCTTGCCTTATAAAAAAACACTTTGCAAATTGTTAAATACTGTATAAATGTGAACATTTATCCCCAACAATTTTAACTCTTCGGTCATCTGTAGTTGAATTAATTTCAAGAGATCTTTAATACTGTGAAACTAATCATATCATTTGAGGAAGCAGTATGGTGAGAATTTTCTGTACTAATGTGGTCCTAGAAACAATTATGGAGTAGTTTACACAGAAATCTAGTGTGGTGTGGGAAAAGGAGACTTTAGTGGGTCACTCCAAAAGGGCAATGCCCCTCAAAGTGCCCCCATGGTTCCATGACAGTCTTGAAGCTGGGTAAGCTGCTAAAAGACAAAAACATGCAGAGAGCTATGGTTTCTTCGGGATGGGGTAAACTCCTTCCAGCACTATGATTTAGAAGACAAATCTCAGGGAATTGTCTGAAACATAGAGATATTAAATGCCTTAGCCAGGGTCATATAGCTAACAAGTATCAGGACTTTGCTGCCCCTGTAGCCATTAACCATTTCTTAGTCCTCTGCCTTTAGTCTCTAGCGATTTAAGGGATAAAGTATAAAAAAAGATAAATCTATGGAGATTGTGTCTATGTTTCTATATGTGTGTTTTGTTTTCCTAGATTGAATATAAGCTCCTTGAGGACAGATTTTCACTTTTGTCTTTTTATCTCCAGTACTTAATGTCTGGGACATAGTAGGTCCTTAATAAATGCTTGTTGATGGGTTGATTCTAGAATTCAATGAAAAATATGAGACTCTTCATCCAACCTGTCTTTTCTGTGACCTAATGGTCCTTTTCTGCGTGTGAGGGAAATACCAAAATAATCCTTAATTTAATGAAAGCAACCAGCAAATTGCTTTAAGCAAAGGCAATGGAAATGACTTAAGTGGAAAAATTTAGCCTGTTTTCGAAAACAATTTCTCATTTCCTGATGGAAGGTGCTCTAGGATATTTTCAATTGTGGTCCTTTCACATGAATAGTGTCATCCCACAAACTATTCCATCATTTTAATTGGTTTGCCTCTTGTTTCCTGTAATCTGCATTAATTGATTCATCTCCTGTCTCCTGCAATCTGTTTTATTTTCTTTTATTTAAACCGACAGGGATAAATGAAGATGGGTTCCCAGCTAGGAAGGCCTGGGACCAATTGAGTGTTCAAGGAAACCTTTTCATTGGCATCTCATGCTCTAATGCTCTAATAACACTTAACATTTGTATAAGCCTTTTCACAGTTTACAAAGGGATTTTCATATTTATATTATCTCATCTAGTCCTCAAGGTAACTCTGTGGGGTAAGCAGGGCAGGAGTTGTTATCTCCCTCTTACACAGAAGGAAAGGGAAGTTTGGAGAAGTGATTTGCCCTGTTACATGACCAGTAAGTGATGGAGCTGGAATGAAGACCCAGCTCTTTTTTTTTTGTCCATGTTCTTTCGATTACGCAGTGGCTCCCTTCCAAATAGAGACAATGCATCTAAAAATACTTCTTGTGAGTACAATTGATAATCAGTCTACACTTATTAAATATCTTCTATGTGTTACGCATTGGGGATACTAAGGAAAAATGAAAGAGACCCTGCCCTCAAAGAACTTACATTTAATTGGGAGGAAAAAAATAAACAAACTATACATCCTTAGGTATGTACAAAATAGATATAAGGTGATTTTTTTGAGGAAGGGGAGTATTAGAAGGTAGTCAGCTGATGCAGTGGACAGAGTGTTAGGCCTGGAGTCAGGAAGACCTGATTTCAAATCTGGCCTCAGATACTTACTAGCTGTGTAACCTTGGGCAAATCACTTAATCCTGTTTGCCTCAGTTTCCTCATCTGTAAAATGAGCTGGAGAAGGAAATGGCAAACCACTCTGTTATCTTTGCCAAAAAAATGCACAAATTGGGTTATGAAGTATCAGACATGAATGAAATGATTGAAGAACAAAAGTATTAGAAATTGGGGAGAGGATGAGGAAAAGGTCCCAATAGAAGGTAGTACTTGATCTGATTTTTGAGGGAAACTTAGGGATTCTAAGAGGGAGTTTTGCAAGCAGCCTATTTGCTCAGAGCTGGGCTAAATTAAACTCTGCTCCTTTTCCAGTTAGGCCAATGTCACGCCTCCCCCATGGCTGAGCTATAGCTTGGGTGGAGGGCACATTCAGAAGCACCATTTATTTATTAGTTCTTTGACTTTTCTGGTTTCCTTCTTTTGCCATCCTCAGTTGGGTGCAGGGATCTGGCTAAGACACAGATCATACACTGAGAGGAAGCTGGAGGCAACCATACACCTGGATTAAGCTGACCTCTGGGAGTAGCTTGCCAGTTTTGCCAAGTGTATCCAGACTCTGTCACAGCCCTGTTGGTGGCCTGCTCAGATTAGGCAAGATTCCTCCCATTCTGGCTTCAGTATTTATGATACCCAGACATCTTAAGAGTCAACACTTCACCCCCCTCCTCCCCACTTAGTCAGTCTAGCTAAGAGAAGGAGGTTGTCTTAAATTTCCTTTCTCTGTTGCTAAGGCGATAGATAGGATGGAGAAAGTAACATGATGTTGACATCTTTAGTAGTGAATGGCACTGAATGTCAATGTCAGATTTGGCCAGTGTGGCTTTAGTTATGAAACTGATGCCTTGTGTCACCTTGGTCCCTAGTAAGGTTGACACTGAACTGGAGTTCTGGTCTCTTTTCTATACCTAGTATGCTATATCCTTTTAAAAAATAGCCAAGCCATGGATATTTGTACTCATCGAACTCTGAACATAAATCTTTTTTTTAAAAACAGGGTTATATTTCAGCCTCACAAATATGTATTTATCCCCAAAGAAGTTATGCTCTAACCATGGAAAATATTTTTTAATGGAAATTGTTCATACCTAGCAATATATTTGCTCAGACTCACTTTTTGTATGCAGACTATAATTGCCTATTTCTTTAATAAATGTAGAATGGTAAAACTGGAAGGAGACTTTGAGGTCATCTAGTCCAATAGACTTCCTTCCCCCACCCTTGTTTCTTCCCCTTTTGTAGCCTTTCAATTTACTGCGTCTCCCATAAAACAGTTCCTCACTGCCATGGAGGCTTTAAAACCTAAAGCCAACTCGCTGCAAAACCTATTATTTTCTTTAGTCAAGCAGAACAACCAAACACTATAGACTCCTAGACAGGAGCCATATTATATGTTTGTTATAGATGTGGGTGTTTGTGCAACAATGGATTCGCTGGGGCCAAAGTAGAAGGAGGGAGGGTGGTACTTGCTCTCTCCTACTAATGGGATGCTAGTTCGGGGTTCATGCAGACTGGGCTCATGTTGGGGGGAACCTGGCTTCCAAAGAGAAAGGTCAAGCTCTTTTCTCATACTCTCTGGCTCTTTATGTCTCCACCCTAAAGCTATGGAAAAAATGACTTAAAGATTAGGTTTGGCCCATATCTAAGGTCTCCCTGTAAAGGAAATAGAAACGTAACCAATGTACAGGGAAGTTTTGGTATTTGTTGCTCATTTAGTTGTGTCCAACTCCTCATAACCCCATAGACTTGCTCCATGGGGTTTTCTTGGCAAAGATACTGGAGTGTTTTGCCATATTTTCTCCAGTGTGTCTCCATTTTATAGATGAAGAACTGAGGTAGATAGGGGATAAGCCACTTGCTCAAGGTCACACAACTAGTATTTGAGGCTAGATTAAAAATTCAGATCTTCCAGACTGTCAGTATAGGACAGCTATTTATTTCCTCCACAGAAAAGATATGCTTAAAACATGTGTACCCTGACAGATTTAAACATGAAGAAGTAACCCTGTGACTTCAATTGTATTCTCCTTGGAAGCTGACACTTAAAACATTAAAATCCAGTGCACTTAGTGGGCGTGTTAAAAAGGCATTTCACTACCTCAGACCTGCCCTGCTTTCACGAGTTTCTTAAGGTTTTTAAGGTTCATATTTTTTGGCCAGCCAGACATGGACTTGAACTCATCATCCCTTTGTGGTCATTTTCTTCAAGAAGAATGCAGTTGCAGGAACCGTCTCCTAACAGGCAGCTCCTTCTGAGAGACCTAGGAGCTGCCAGCCTCCAAGGAAAAGAGGCAGTCAGGAGCCTGAGACCCTGGCTTGGGCTCACATAATCAATACATGTGCTCACTGCCTTTTTTATTGGTAGTCCCAATCACCTGTTCTGGAGAGATGAAGAGGAATTTGTTTTTGCCCCTAAAGTGAGCTGAGTAGGTGGTTCTCCCAGGCTCATGGTCCAGTCCTCCTTGACGTGGGTACTCAGTGGGGCCTTCATGGAACTAAGGCAGGGGTGTGCTGGATCCAGCTCAAACCTGCTCATGAGAGTAGACTGTTAACTTTTCAGTGTGAGCATTTACACCTTGTAAACCTGCAAAGGTCACAAATTTAACGATAGAAAAAATATTTTTAAAGCCTTTCAAACAAGACCTCTTTTCTATCTTTCCTTAAAAAAAGAGAAAATATTCAGAATGCAGATTAAGTTTAAAATTGTGTTATGTGTGCATCTTTTGGGACAGCCAGTTAAACATTTATTAGTACACCACTGGACCAAAGGCCCAATAAAGGGGCTATTTTGTTATCCTAAAGTACCCAGTATTAAGCCAGAGTGCACATAATCCATTGGAAGTGTACCAGAGCCCTGTAGCTCATGGGGCTTATATTTACTCCCATTATATTTGTAAATATGTGTATATCTGAGGGGACTAGGCCAGTCCCAGGATACTATCAGGCAAGAGTGTTAACAAACAGTGAAAGATGATTTGAACTATGTCATGTTAAGGGGGGAGGGAGGAAACCTGGAAGCAGAGAGATGCTCATAATAATCTGGGAAGCAGTTGAGTATAGTAGGAGGCATACAGTAATAGAAGTCAATCAACACACATTATTAAGCACTTACTGTGTACTAGGTCCTGTGCTAAGCTCTAGGCTGACCAAGATAGTTTCTGCTCCGAAGCTCATATTTTAATGGAGACAATAGACATACAATTATGCACATACAAGATACATATAGTGTAAATAGCAAGTAATTTTTTAGGGAAGGCACTAATTGTGGGGGAATGATAGGGGGAGAGGAAAGGCCTCTTGTAGAAAGTGGGATTTGAACCTAGTTTTGAAGAAAGCCAGGGAAACGAGGAGCAGAGGTAGAAAGAAAACATTTTAGGCTTGGGGGTGCAGCTAGTGAAAAGCGGATGGAATGCTGAAAGAGAGGAAGAGAAAGGAGGTCATTGTCACTGGGTTATAGAGAAGGTAGAGGGGAGCAAATTGTAAGAAGGTCATAAAAGATAGGAAAAGGGTCTTGTTTTGAAAGGCTTTGAAAGCCAGAGAATATTTGATCCTGGAGACAATAGGAAGCCACTAGAATTTATTAGGCAGCTAGGTGGCGCCATGGTGCCCAGAGTGCTGGGCCTGGAATCAGGAAGACTCCTCTTCTTGCGTTCAAATCTGGCTTCAGATACTTACTAGCTGTGTGACCCTGGGCAAGTCGCTTCACCCCATTTGCCTCAGTTTCCTCCTCTGTAAAATGACCTGGAGAAGGAAATGGCAAACTTCTCTAGTATCCTTGCCAAGAAAACTCTGAACAGAGATAGACAGTCAAACACAACTGAAAGTATTGAGCACAGAATTTATTGAGTAGGGGAGTGGCATGGTCAGAAACGTACTTTAGAAAGGTCACTTGGACAACCAAGCTGGGGAATTTTTGACCAGCAAAAAGAGAGATCCAGGTTTGCAGTAGATAGAATGCTGGGCCTGGAGTCAGGAAGACTTAAATTCGAATTCAGCCTCAGGTACTTATTGCCTGTGTGACCTTGGTCAAGTCGTTTAACTTCTGTTTGACTCAGTTACCTCAACTGTAAAACGGGGATAATAATAGCACCTACTTTGCAAGGTTATTGTGAAGATCAAATGGATATTTGTAAAGTACTTAGCACGGTATCTAGCACATAGTAGGTGCTTTATGAATGTTTGTTCCCTTCCCTTCCCTTGGAAAGGCTGAAGTCAAGGAACGAGAAAGAACATCCTAGAACTGAGGTTATCTCTTAGGAAGCCCTTTGAAAACTGATCAAGGTATACTCTTCCTCACTGTGTATCGTGCTGCACTAGGCCAGTTCACTTAGGATTCATCAATCAACAAGCATTTATTAAACCCTTAGTCCATGCTAGGCAATGAACTAAGTGTAATGGGTACAAAGAAAAGCTCAAACAGTACTTGCTCCCAAAGAGGACACATTCTAATGAGAGAAAAAACCCATGTAAATAAACAGAAACATACAAGATATAGATGCAATAAATAAAAGGTAATCTGAAAGTGGAAGGCACCAGTAGTCGGGGGAGGGAAAGATTGGGAAGGTCACCTGAAGAAGGTCTGCTTGACCTGAGTCTTGAAGAAAGCTAGGGAAATGAGGAGGTGAAGGTGAGAAGGCAGAGCATTCTAGATGCCCAGAAAAGCTAGCACCAAGGCATGGAGCACAGAGTTGGGGTGGTACGTTTGGGGAATTGCAAGTAGGCTAATATAAATGTTTAAAGTAGAATTGTGAAGGGGAGTAAAATCCAAGAAGACTGGAACAATAACAAGAGGTCCTGGGAAAGAGGGAAAATCTGACTAATCAATTCAATAGACGTTTATTAAGCACATGTTTGAGGCATTGTGCTAGGAGACATAAAGCAAGCAGTTTGTCTATTTCCACTAACCAATAAGCATTTATTAAGTGGCTACTACATAGTCACTGTTCTAAGTGCTTTTACAAATGTCTTATTTGACCCTCACAATAACCCTGGGAGGTAGGTTGTTTCCCCATTTTACAGTTGAGGAAACTGAGGTAAATAGCATTTAACTGGGTCACACACTTAGTCACGTTTGAACTCAGGTCTTTCTGACCACACACCCAGAGCTCCATCCACCGGTATAGGAAATATACAAAATAAATGTAAAATATTTTGAGAGGTAGACATGGGGGTACTAACAACTGGGGGAATCGGAAAAAAACCATTTAAAAGAGGTTGATAATTTATTGATTCCAAACAAAAGATAAAGCCATGTTCCATGGCCCCTTAAGAGAGGGTCTCTGGGTCTGTTTGATTCTGACTCTGGGACATAACAAGTCACAAGTGAAGTCTATTCAGCTTTTCTGACTAATCATGGGTATCTCCTTATTCCCTGCCACCTTTGAATGCATCAAGCAGAAGTGAGCCAGATAAGAATATACACCCATGTTGGTGTCATTTGGAAGTGGGGGAGGGAAAAGAGGGGTGTATGCTTATTTGCCTATAACTAACTATGGATTCACTAGTCATTCTGGCTATTTTTTATTCAAACCCCTCTATCCCCTATCCCCTATATATACTCTTGCCCTGGAAAAGAAGAAAAATGTGGCTAATTTAACTTAATAAGCATTTATTAAACACATGTTCAAGACTTTGTGATAGCTGATGGGGAGATGTATAGATAGCAAAAAAAAAAAATCCCTGAAATGCTCTCTGCCCTCTGGATTTTATATTCTACTGGGAGTGGTACAATGAATACTCTGTTGTTGTTTAGTCATTTTTCAGTCATGTCTGATTCTTTGTGACCCCATTTGGGGTTTTCACAGTAAAGATACTGGATTACTTAGTAAAGATACTGGTTTGTCATTTCTTCCTTCAGTTCATTTTACGGATGAAGAAACTGAGGCAAAGAGGGTTAAGTGACTTGCCCAAGGTCACACAACTAGTAAGTGACTGAGGCCACATTTGAAGTGGTCTTCCTGATTCCAGGCCTAGTTCTCTATCCACTGTACCACCTGCAACAGAGTAAAATAATGTCAAAAAGCAAGGAGCATTTATAACCAGGGGCTTAGGAAAATCCTTCTGTAAGAAGTGTTCTTTGAGCTGGTTTTAAAGGGAGGTGGGGATTATAGGAGGCAAAGATGAAGGAGTACACTCTGGACACACGGAAAACCTTTACAAAGACACAGAGGTAAGAGATTCACTGTTATGCAAGAGGAACAGACTGCCTCAAGGTACATAACCAAGAATGGGAAAGCAATAGGTAATTTGAGATGGAATGTGTTTTTCACCCAGCTTCATGTGTCAAGAGAACTTTTATTGACATTTTTTCCTCCTCTTTCCTCTCCTGATTTAGGTGTGAATCCATATTGGATTGGTGAAATTGATTTCTCAATGACCAAAAAATCTGCTGCTTGTAGAGACAGACAACCTTATTCTCTTTATAGCAACAGAAAGTCACTGTCCCAGCAACTGGACTGCTCAGCAGGAAAAGTTACAGTAAGTTTCACGAGTCTGTATTTGAAAGGAGAGCCAACATCTCCATATGTAGGCATGTACAAGACAGATAAAAGGCAGACTGGAGGGAGAAGAAACTAGCATCTCAGGAGACTGGGAAAGTCCTCATGTGGAAGACAGTACTTGAAGTGAGTCTTAAAGGAAGAGGGATTCTAAGAGATGGTGATGATGGGGGAGGCATGAAGGACAGCCAGAGAAAAAGCATAGATATGAGGGATGGAATGCCATATGTGAAGGACAGAAAAGAGGCCAGTTTGTAGAGGGTTTAGAAGGGAATCATCAGACATCAAAGGTAGGATAGAGCCAGTTTCTGAATGCCAAATAGAGGAGTTTAGAGTTGATTCTAGAAGCAATAGAATCCATTTGAATTTTTAAAATTTATTTTATTTTCAATTCATGGAACAAAACAAATATTTCCATAGCACAGTACAAAAAAAGATGATTGCACACAAAACTGCAAATCTACCATGTACAACTTGCTGTTCCCTCCAAATATATGACAAAATTATCAAGTATTTTTTTCTTCCTTCCTTCTACCCTAGAGATGGCTACCATTAGACACAAACATATATATATATATATATAATGTATATACATATGTGTATATATGTGTATGTGAATATATACATATGTGTGTATATATATGTGTATGTGTATATATACATATATGTATAATTTTCTGTGCATCCATTTATCACTTTTCTCTGCAGCACTGGAATTTACTGAGTGTGTCTGGAGCTGGTGGGGGGAGGGGAGGGATAAATGTTCAGACTGGGACTTTCTGAAAATCATTTTGTCAGCTGTGTGAAGGATAGATTGGAATGGGAAGAAACTTGAGGCAGGGAAATCAATTGGGAAATTCCTGCAAAAGTCCAGGAAGAGGTGAAGGGGCCTTGCACTAGGGGCAGCTGTGTTAATGGAGAGAAGGAGACATACATAAAATGTAGAGGTAGTCACAATAAGATTTGGCTCTAAAGTTTCTCTGTATTACTCATCTCCAGAGGAATGATGATCAAATTTCCCTTCATTCTCTCTGCTTCCCCAACTCAACGGGAGAAGATAGACTCAGTTCAGATTCATGGCACTGGTGATAAAACTCTAGTGGTTGATACCGATTGCCCCTTTGGTTTCTTTCCCTTGGGTCTCAGGGAAGCAGTTTAGAGTAATGCTCAGCCCCTTGAATGTAAGCTCTTTGCGTAGGGACTGTTTCATTCTTTGTACTTGAATCCCCAGAGTTTAGCACAGTGCTCTCCACATAGTAGGTGCCTAGTAAATGCTTTATGATTGCTTGATGCCATAGCCAAGCCATCATTGGACTGCTCAGCTGTTTCTTATTCTTCTCTCTCCACCAGGCTGCAACATTTATGATCCATTCATTCTAATAGCTCCTTTCCCCTTCTTCTATATCTGCCCTTCCTCTTCCTTCTCATATGGCACCTATCTCCTTCACATTTCATGCTCACGTGATGAAATCCTGAGTCAATGTACATAGGACCTCAGCAGTCCTGCTCAATGGAGTTTTCTTCATCATCCCTGCCAGAGTCGCAGCTGTGGGCTGATGAAACTGTGCTTGCCCATTAAGGGTCAGAGGCCATCCCCACCCACAGCATATCTCCCTTTCCAGTTTCTTTTTTCCATATCACAACCCTCCTTTCATTCAAGTAGTGGAAAAGAAGAGAAAAGGAACATGCCTTAATTAAATGCCTGCCATATACCAGGCACTGTGCTATGCACTATACAAGTATTATCTGCTTTGATCTTTGCAGCAAGTCTGAGAGGTAGTTGCCATTATGATCTTGATTTATAGCTGAAGAAACTGAAGCCAGGAGAGGTTTAACGACTCTTTTTATATCTCCAGTGCTCAGCACAGTGACTGGTACATAGTAGGCACTTGATAAAATTTTATAGATTGATGCAGCTAGTGAGTGTCTGAAGTTAGATTTGAACTCAGGTTTCCATGATTCCAGGCCCAATGCTCTATCCAATCCACCATCTAGCTGTAAACTTGATCAGCTCTGTGACCACCCATGCCTTTGTGTCCTTGCTTAGATTGTTCTATGTAAGTGGAAGGTCCTCTCTCCTTCCTTCTAGCTGTTGAATTCGAACCTCTTCTTTAAAGCCCAGCTCAAATGCCTCCTCCTCTGGGAAGCTTCTTTGATGGTTCCTCAGTTAGCAGCAACCTTTCCCAGCAAATATCTTACTGCATTTTTGCTTTTTTTATTCCTCTAATGTACTAATCAGGGCAAATCACTCCACTATCTTTGCCAAGAAAACCAAGAGTTAGAAATGACTAAAAAACGACTCAATAACAACAAATGTACTTACCACGTAATGCTATCTATTATAGTTATCTTTCCCTCTCCGAAGTGATGCGTTAATGTGCTATTCCCCTACCCAACTAGGCTAGGACTACCTTACACAAACATTGACACCCCTCCCTTGTCCTCACAATGCTCTTTGCTTAGCAAGTGCTTAATAAATGCTCATTTTACTGCATTGTTGGAACTCTCACTTGCTCTGACATTCTTTGAATGCTGGATGAATTTTTAAAAAGAACTTGTGAAACTAAAAGTTAAGCCATTTTAAATCAAGTGAGCAAAAGTTGCAACACATGCTATCAGGGCTTTAAGATTCCTGGAAAATCAAGCTTTCAGATTCACTGTTTTTGGCTTCTGGCTGGCTAAGAATGGCGTCCATGCCTTGATAATGGGATTGGAGTCATGGGGACAGCACTGCTTGTCTATCTGCTGCCAATCATAACAACAGTCAACTCTTGTCATGCTCTTGCTACATCCTGCTTATTTATATCATTGCCCACTCACCCAGGAAATGCAGAAGCTGAACCCCAGCATGGGCCCCACACGGTCTTGTTTTGTGCATCTGTTCTGGTCAGTTACTATGGAACTGAGGTCAAGTGTGACTTAAAAGCTTTATAGTCACCTCATGAATCCTCAGTTTGGGGCACTAATAGTCACTATTGCTTAAGGCTTTAAGGTGCTTTTATCTACATTTTCTCATTTAATAATCACAATAGGCCTATGATGGAGGCAAAGCAGATTGTATTAGTCCTATTTCACAGGTGAAACAATTGAGGTTCAATGAAACTAGATGACTTGTCCGAAGTTACACAGCTAGCAGAGCCAAGACACCTCTTCTTATTCTCTCTCTCCACTGTGACATGCTTCCTCTTGAACTTAAATATGTACTCATTTTTTTATTAGTATAAGTTAGTAGAAACTGACCAAAAAACCCCAAAATTTTGGGACAAGTTTGCACAGCAATATGGAAGAAATTAAATTTAGACCAACACCTCACACCTTATACAAAGATAAATTCCAAATGGGTACATCACCTAGAAATTAAAAGTCATCTCATAAGCACATGGGAGAAATTTGGTAAAAATTACCTTTCAGATCTATGAATAGGAGAAAAGTTTGTAACTGAACAAGGGATAGAGAAGATCACAGAAGATGGAATGGATAATTTTGATTGCATAAAATTAAAAATTTGTGTATAAATTCAATAAAGCTAAGATCAAAAGGGAAACAACAAGAAAAACCCCAAACCTTTGAAGAAAGTTTCTCTGAGAAAGGTCTCATTGCTAAGATATGTAAGAAAGCGGTTCAAATTTATAAGAAAAAGAGACATTCCTCCAATTAATAAATGGTCTAAGGATATAAATAGATAGTTTACAAGGAAAGAAACCCAGATTATCAATAGCATATGAATATGCTTTAAAATGCTACTATTTAGAGAAATGCAAATTAGAGTAATTCTGAGATTTTTTACCTCACAACCAACAGAGTGGCAGAGATAACCATAAAAGGAAAATGACAGATGATGGAGTGGCTGTGGGAAAACAGGTATTTTGACGTACTTTTGGTGGACCCGTAAATGGATATAATCAATCTGAAAAGCAATTTGGAATCGTACACAAATTAGTTTCTAAACAGTTTGACTTTTGACCCTTAGCACTACTAATCCTGTAGCCAAAATACATGAGAGGAAGAAGAGAAAGTCCTTTATACACAAAAATATTTATAGCAGTTCTTTCTGTGAAAGAAACAAACCTATCCATTGAAAACTGAATCAATAAATTGTGATATATGGATGTGACGGGATACTATTATGCTATAAAAAATGAGGAAATCAATGATGTCAAATGATTTTATAAAGACATAGAACAATCTCCATGAACTGATGCAGGGTGAACTAAGCAGAACCAAAAGAACAATTTATACAATAAGATCAACATCGTAAAAATGAACAATGTTATAAATTGATGAAGACTGGAGTGAGCAGAACCAGAAGAGAAATTTATATTACAACAACCCTGAAAAACAAAACAATTTTGAAAGCTATAAAATGTATGATCAATACAATAAACATCCATGATGAACCGATAATGAAAGATGTTATCCATTACAAAGAGGTGATGGATTTAGAGCACAGAAGAAGACATATGAATGACATAGATAGTTGGATAGATAGATACAGGTATGTGTATACAGCTGTTGAGGGAATGCATTTTGCTTGACTATGCATATTTGTTAAATTAAATTTGTTTTTCTTTTTTCTTATTTCCTCCCTATGCATTTATGTTAATCTTTAAAAATAGAGAAACAGATGGATTTATTATGTTATTAGTTTTCCTTAGTTACACTCTTATGGAGTGGGAGTAAACTCTAAATATTTGTAATATTAAAAAAACAGCATTAAAGCTTTTTACAAATTAAGTCAACCATGATGAAATAATAACAGAAATTATATTGTAATGGTACCACAAGAAATTTGTTTTAGAGTTTTGTTTTCAAGCTTTTTTGATATTTTCTGTGGCTTGTTATAGTAACTTCAATCCCCTATAATGAAATGTGGTCTATGGCAAACAGTAGCCTGTAAAAATTTCAGGGCACAAATTACACAGAAATCAAATTTTGAATATTTATTCAATTCAGCAATCATTTTTATGTACCTACTGTGTACAAGATACCATACCTGGCAATACAAAATTAGATAGAACTCAAACATTGCTCTAATGGAGTTTACAATCTAATGGTTAAAGGGGGAAAGGTTACTTTCAGATTCATTGTCAGTGGGTTGGTGAAGCAAGTCTGAGAAGTCTTCATGGAAAAGGAAGTCTTCATGGAAAAGATGGCATCCTAGTTGAGTCTTTAAGGAAGAAAAAAATCAGTACATGGAAATTGGACAGGCGAGAGCATTCATGGTACAGAGTACAGGGAGTAAAGGTATGCAGATTGGAAAGGTCAGTAAAACAGGGCATTTTGTTTTCAGTTTGACTACAATACAGAGGGATTAGGTTAGATGAAACTGGAAACATTGGAGCTAGATTATGGAGAGCCTTGAATAGGGATAAAGACTGGATCTGGTCCAGGCCAACTTTCCAGTGATGAAACTGTAAATTTAGTTAGGCTGAACTTAAGGAATCAGATACATAGTCTCATCAACAACCAACAAGCATTTATGAAACACCTACTTTGTTTCAGGTCCTGGGCTAAGCACTGGAAGAGGCAGTGGGGTTTGAGATTGGCTACAAAGAAAAAAAATGCCAGTACTTGAATACTACCAAACTGGAAAGGATTTATTATTTACGTATAGCTGTATGTGTGTGTGTATATATATATATATATATATATATATATATATATATATATATATATATATACACACACATGTACTCTAATACTTCTGGGACAGCCTGTATCTGTATTTCTGTAAGCAAACAAATCTATATCTATATGTATATATCCCCATATATACATATATATGTATATATCTCCATATATACATATATATGTATATAAATACAAATAAATACACATAGAGACAGACAAATCCTAAATGATAAGATTGTGCCAGATGGTATTTGAGGGACCTTACAGCTCCAGATGAATGATCAAATGATTTGCAAAAAGCAAAAAGCAAAAAAATAAAAAACCACAAACAGGCATTAGGTCAATGGAGAGATAATGTTCAAGATCTATTTAAATTCTTCAGACTAGGGGGTGGAGCCAAGATGGCAGCTGTAAAGCAGGGACTTGCATGAGCTCCCTGCCAGGTCCCTCCAAAAACCTATAAAAGATGGCTCTGAACAAATTCTAGAACTGCAGAACCCATAAAACAGCAGAGGGAAGTAGGGCTCTAGCCCTGGATGGTTGCTGAGTGAGGTCTATCGTGCATGGAGCTGGGAGCAGAATGCAGCAGAGCCCAGTGTGGGTGGCAGCAGGACCAAACAGACCAGGAGCCAGGCAGAACTGGCCCTAGTGCCCTGATTCAGTGAGCTGGGGCAGTTACCAGACTTCTCAAACCACAAACACCAAAGACAACAGAGCAGGTTAGTGGGAAAAGCTGCGGGGACATAGTGAAAGGAGTTCTCGGGTCGGCCACCACCCCAGGGGCAGGAGGCATGGTGCAGCTACGGAACTACAGCTGCAGTTGCTTCTGGCCCCAGGCCCACCTGGTGGGAGGAATTAAGTGGTGGATCAGAGCAGGAGTGCAGAGCCTGCTTAAGATCTGAGTCAGGTCCAGGTTGGTGGTTCTTGGGGAAGGAGGAGTGCTGGTGTGGCAGGGCTGCCTGTATAGAAATAGCTCTAAAAACAACAGTGCCATCCCCTCAAGCTTGGAACAAAGTACTCTTTACTCTACAAGCAGTCATACCCTGACAAAAAACTCAAGGGTCAAGTAAGTTGGCTGGGACCATGGCCAGGCAGTGAAAATGGACTCAGATTCAGACTCAGACTTTGGAATCTTTCTTTGGTGACACAGAAGACCAAAACATACAGCCAGAAGAAGTCAACAAAGTCAAAGAGCCTACATCAAAATCCTCCAAGAAAAACATGAACTGGTCTCAGGCCATGGAAGAGCTCAAAAAGGAGTTGGAAAAGCAAGTTAGAGAAGTAGAGGAAATATTGGGAAGAAGAATGAGAATGATTCCAAAAACCATGAAAAACAATTCAATGACTTGCTAAAGGAAACCCAAAAAATACTGAAAAAAATACTGAAGAAAACAACACCTTAAAAAATAGACTAACTAAAATGGCAAAAGAGCTCCAAAAAGCCAATGAAGAGAAGAATGCCTTGAAAGGCAGAATCAAATGGAAAAGGAGGTCCAAAAGACCACTGAAGAAAACACTACCTTAAAAATTAGATTGGAGCAAGTGGAAGCTAGTAACTTTATGAGAAATCAAGATATTATAAAACAGAACTAAAGGAATGAAAAAGTGGAAGACAATGTGAAATATCTCATTGGAAAAACCACTGACCTGGAAAATAGATCCAGGAGAGATAATTTAAAAATTATTGGACTATCTGAAAGCCATGATCAAAAAAAGAGCCTAGATATCATCTTTCAAGAAATTATCAAGGACAACTGCCCTGATATTCTAGAGCCAGAGGGTAAAATAGAAATTGAAAGAATCCACAGATCGCCTCCTCAAAAAGATCCCAAAAAGAAAACTCCTAGGAATGTTGTTGCCAAAATTCCAGAGCTCCCAGGTCAAGGAGAAAATCCTGCAAGCAGCCAGAAAGAAATAATTTGAGTAGTGTGGAAACACAATCAGGATAACACAAGATTTCACAGCTTCTACATTAAGGGATCAATGGGCTTGGAATATGATATTCCAGAGGTCAATGGAGCTAGGATTAAAAGCAAGAATCACCTACTCTGAAAAACTGAGTATAATTCTCCAAGGCAAAATATGGATTTTCAATAAAATAGAGGACTTTCAAGCTTTCTCAGTGAAAAGACCAGAGCTGAATAGAAAATTTGACTTTCAAACACAAGAGTCAAGAGAAGCATGAAAAGGTAAACAAGAAAGAGAAATCACAAGGGGCTTACTAAAGTTTAACTGTTTTGTTTACATTCCTACATGGAAAGATGATGTGTATGATTCGTGAGACCTCAGTATTAAGGTAGCTGAAGGGAATATGCATATATGTGTGTGTGTGTGTGTGTATGTATATACATATATGTATGTGTATGTATGTGTATATATATGTGTATATATGTATGTACATATATATAGACAGAGGGCACAGGGTGAGTTGAATATGAAGGGATGATATCTAAAAAAATAAAATAAAATAAAGGGATGAGAGGAATATTTTGAGAGAGGGAGATAGGGAGAGATAGAATGGGGTATACTATCTTGCATAAAAGTGGCAAGAAAAAGCAGTTCTGTAGGAAGAGAAGAGAAGGTAGGTGAGGGGGAATGAGTAAATCTTGCTCTCATTGGATTTGACCTGAGGAGGGAATACCATACATACTCAATTGGGTAACTTACTACACAGGAAAGAAGGAAGAAGAAGATAAAAAAGTGGGGATGATAGAAGGGAGGGCAGATGGGAGGGGGGAGGTAATCAAAAACAAACACATTCAAGAAAATTCAATAAAAGGGGATAGGTTAGGAAGGAGCAAAATATAGTTAGTCTTTCACAACATGGGTATTGTGGAAGGGTTTTACATAATGATATGCATGTGGCCTATGTTGAATTGCTTGCCCTCTTAGGGAAGGTGGGTGGGGAGAGAAGAGGGGAGAGAATTTGGAACTCAAAGTTTGAAAAACAGATGTTCAAAAACAAAAAAAAAAAATTTGCATGCAACTAGGAAATAAGACACACAGGCAATGGGGTATAGAAATTTATCTTGCCCTACAAGAAAGGATGGGAAAAGGGGATGGGAGGGGAGTGGGGTGACAAAAGGGAGGGCTGACTGGGGAATGGGGCAGTCAGAATATACACCATCTTGGAGTGGGCGGGAGTGTAGATATGGGGAGAAAATTCGTAATTCAAACTCTTGTGAAAATCAATGCTGAAAACTAAATATATTAAATAAATTTAAACAAAAGAAAAAAAATTCTTCAGCCTAAGAATAGTATTTATCATAAAATATAAGTATAAGGTAAGCAATACTGAGTACTAAAACAGTTATTAAGCATTTACTATGTTCCAGGCATTATATTACATCATGAGGAAATACGTACAAGAAAGCAAGATAGTTCCTGCCCTCAAGGAGCTTATACTATATTCTAATGGTGGAACAAAATACCTAAACAGGAGCCAGAAAGATGGTGGAAGGAAAGAGGAAATTTGCATAGCATCATAATTTAAAAATGGCTGGGAAATGATGTTCAGATATAGTACCAGGCAAGACAAGGCAAAAGCTTTTTACCTATCAGAGCATGGGATCCCGTATCAGAACCCAAAGTTCCAGTTAGAAGGGGATGATAATAGCCATAGTTCAGGTGACATGCTTTGGAAATGAATGGGAAGTGACATGTAGGTTTGGTTCTGGGCAGAATAAGGCAAAAGCACACACATTGGAGCCCAGGGTGTGCTTTATGATCCTCTGACCCTATGTTAAAGCATTGTTTTAATCAATAACTCAAATTTTTTGAAAACAGTATGATATGTATCTGTACTACAAAGTAAAATCACCACCACCACCACCATCATTATCATCACCTATAACTCAAGTCCTTTGCTAATTTGAACCAGCCTTACTACTTACTGTTCACTTGAGTCAATGAACTCCTGCCTCTTATTTACCCTTTATTTTTGTTTGCAGGCAATTTCAAGACCTTCTCGGTCACTTAGCACAGCCCAGCTCACACAGCCACCAGCTGGCTTGCAGGCTTCTGTCATTTCTAACATTGTGTTGATGAAGGGCCAGGCCAAGGTAAGAAATGGATATTTGCTAGTGGGAGAAAAAAATAACAACCAATTACATGGGCTAGAGGAGCTCCGAAGTCTCTCCTAGTTCTGAAATTCCATGTTTCTGCATTTTTCCCCCAAAGCAAAACCTTGGGTGCCTCGGGTAGACTGTAGAGGGATTATAATGGGAAATTGATGAATTCACATCAGTGCTTCTGTACTAGAGATGGTTTCTTAGGTTTAGTCCTCAACTGAATTAAGAAGAAGGAAACATTTGGGTTTTTGTTTGTTTTGTTTTCTTCCCTGTTATTTATTTCCTGTATATAACTTGCTTTGTATATATTTGCATGTTGTCCTCTTCATTAGATTATAAGCTTCGTAGGGCAGGGACTTCATTTTGCTTCTTTTTGTATCCCCAGCACTTCTCACCATACCTGGCACACCATACCTGGTGCTTAATAAATGTTTATTGAGTTGAATTTATTTTTACAATTGAGGACACTAATGGCGAGAGAGATAAAGTGAATTGCCTGAAGTCATATAGCCTGCAGGGGCCAGAGCAAAGATTACAACCCAGTTGTCATAACATCTACTTCACTGCTACTTTCTCTTGCCACACTGCCTCCATGAGAAAGCACATCATCGTAATTAAAATCTGTATATGTGTGAATATATTTCTTGTTTGAAAGGTAATTTTTAATTTAAAATTATCCAATAAATTAGTCATGATAATAATGACTGTATACCTGCTTCCCATTACAGTTTCAGAAAGGGTTGTGTTTTTATGTGGTCACATCTTAAAAATAACACCAGCAACATAAGCAAGGTCTTTTCTGTCTGGAAGCCAATCAACATCTTTCCTGAGGACTAAATGGTCTTTACCCCAGCTTTGGGGAGGAGATGGAACTTAGAGCCTTTGTTTATGATATATTACGTATGTAGACATACTCCATATACTGAGAGCATGGGGAGTCTTTTGGCTTTCTATGTACCCCTTGCACTTACTATACAGTGTAAGTGCTTAGTAAATGTTTATTGATTGGCTACATACATAAAGAAACTACATACATAAAGAAATTAAATAATTGAAAAGTTGTTTTTCAAATAAATATATTTAAATTGCTGAAAGATAATTTTGTGCTGTGGAAATAGTACTAGCTTTAGAATACAAAGGACAGCATTCAAATCCCAGGCCTGACACTTATTTAGTTAGAGGACGACTGAACAGATTAAATTCCCTAAGCTTCAATTTCTTCACCTGAAAAATATGAAAATGTATTTTATTTTCTTCTGTTAAGCCGGATGGGTGCACAGGTATAAGGCTAACTACATAGTATGTGTATGTGCATGCATACACGCATACACACACACACAACACACACACACACACCAGCTAGTTTGAGGGGGACATGCTAGCTGCCAGTAAGTATTTGAGGGAAGAGGTAATAGACTTCTTTTTCTTGGCCCCAGAACGTAGACACAGAAGCCATGGATGAAATTTGCAAAGAAGTATAAATATAGACTTCAAGTAAATAAAAACTTCCTAACAATCAGGTCTTTCCAAAAAATTCAAAGGACTGTCTGGGGAGGTAGTGGGTTTAATTGGAAGTATTCAAGCAAAAAATGGATTTTGACTTGTTGGGAATTTTATAGAGAGACTCATATTAAAGTCTGACAGTGGACTGGATGACCGCAAAAGGCACATCCAACTTTTAAGAATCTGTGCTTCTACTGACATAACACAAATCATGAACACAATTCTTCCCCTTCCTTTCTTTAGGGACTGGGTTTTAGTATTGTTGGTGGAAAGGACAGCATCTATGGCCCTATTGGTATCTATGTCAAAACAATCTTTGCTGGGGGAGCAGCTGCTGCAGATGGAAGGCTACAAGAAGGTAGGATTTTTTTCCAATAATGATCTATGTGAAGAAAAATTTTGGAGATTAAAAAAAACAAAAGCAAAAAAAAAAAAAAAACAACAGGCATCAGGCCAATGGAGAGACTTAAAGTTCAAGATCTATTTAAATTCTTCAGACTAAGAATAGTATTTATCATAAAATATAAGTATAGGGTAAGCAAAAGGAACATATTTCAGCTTGGAATTCTACATGTGAGTTGCCCAATTGATTATGTCATCTGTGTAGGCCACTGTTCACTGACATGTGACAGTCTTGCATGTATCCCTTGGGCAGGAATGGAGGTCCCACTAGGACCTCATATCTATGTTTTTCCCTCCTATCACTCCACTGTCCCAATTGCTGCCACCTCCTTCCTGTTCTCCCTTCTATCTTCTCTAAAATTCCCTACTAATGATATTGCCACCCACTTTGGTTCCAGTATATCTCTGATATATTTGTGTTTTTTACAGAGAGGTTGGCTAGATGGTCTTTGGGACCCAGTCATATTCCCTGTGACCTCTACCCTCCCCATCTCTATTCTCTTTATGAGTTAGTAGCACATTTGTTCTCCAGGGTGAGTGGTGGGAATGAACGGCCCTTCCTCAGGCTGAATACTGCTTAACCACTTTCCTCCATTCACAGTCTCTCTCCAATTTTGAGGGGAAGGTTATTCATTCCCATCCTTTCTGATTTCTAGGAATGGGGTCCAGAGATTTGTTTGAGGTATTGGGGAAGGGGCATTGCCTAATATGAGCTCCTAACTGTTGTACATAAATAAAGGATTGGGATCAGGCCAATCATAGAGAGATTGGCTCTATTTAAAAATTAGGGATTTATTTAAAAGTTGTTTTTATGTGTCATACATAAGACAATATGGCATAGTGGTTAGAGAGCTGTCTTTAGAGACAAGAAGAGCCTGGATTCAAGTCCAGCCAATGATACATACTGGTTGTGTGACCCTGGGCAAATCACTTAACCTCTCAGTTCTAGCAACTCTAAAATAAGTTGAAGAGAAGCTAATATCCTGTGTTGGTACAGGGAGTTTCTTCATTCAGGAGTTTCTATGCCAATGACATCATTGGTCCATTCCAATATATTTTTATGTTTACCCAGGCCAGTGTCTACCTTGGAAGCTTCTTGCGAAACTTTTCTATTTGACTATTGTCCCCACACAAGGTTTCCTCTGGGAATATCAGGATTTGGCTCATGTCTAGGTATCTACAGAATAAGTAAAGAACCCCCCACTTCTAATATTGGCAATCAGGCTAACGCATCATTGAATATAGATCAGGCATCTTTACTCAGGCACATACGGAAACAACAAATAAATTTGTAAAGGACTTTTACCACAATCAACACAAATCTCTTCCTTTTCAGAGAGCTTGCACCCCAGAGGGACCTATTTATTACTCTAGAGTTGATTACTCCCTCCTTCTTTCCCCTTCTTCCTTCCTCCACCCAAAGATGAAAAAAGTGAAAACATTCTGGTTTGCTAGAGAATTAAGGAATATATTCCTTCGGTGAGCCTTTTCTCTCCTGGAATCCTATATAAGACTTTGGATTTGGAGCACCACTCTACAGTGAGAGACCACCTTGCAATGGAAAAGGCCTTGGTACTTCTAGAGAGTCTAGTCCCGAGGGATAAGTCATCTTCCTTTGGGACTTACACAGGCCCCGTTGCTCCCAACACCCTCAAAGAGGTTTACTTCTTCACACCATGACTGTTCTTCATTTCTCCTTGGCTCTAGCTTATACTTAGTTTTGGAATTCACTCCACTCACCCTCTGTTGCTGCTGCCTTGAGTGTTATCTTGGCTTAATAACTCCTCATCAATCTACTAGTGCTCCTACCTATGCCATCTTGCATCATTCCCCATAGAAAGAGTCAAAAGTTTGCCGGATTCCGCTTAAGAAGACTGAGTCTCTGTGTGTAGCATCTCTCTTCTCTGTATCTCTATACTGGCTTATCTATTCCTTATATCTCTGTTTTTTCTGACAAAGTTTCAAGGATGGGGCTCAGGTGTATCAAATCAATCATGCTCAAAATGTTTGCTATTAAAGGGTCAAGGGAGCTGGGGGTGGGGTGGAAAAAGCACTAGTTGACGTCATATCTTGTTAAAGAGCTAGCCTTGTAAATGGAATTTAACAACTCATAAAGGACTTACAGGAATAAGGAGGGCTTTATCAGGAAGGCATATCCCCTACATTTAAATATATTGTATCATATTTCAAAGAAAAAAGTGATTCCATAGATTTTTGTTTTATTCACCATATTTCATTGCAAATGTACCCAATTTGGCTGTATTACTGGTTACATTGGCTTTTGTGGATTGGACTGGGAATCTAACTGCTATTTATAAGATTGTTTCTATGGAAAAATATATTTGGATTTCCAACCACCCAAACACAAAACAAACCTTTGGAACATGGTCTGTTCATAAGATGAGGCCTAATTTTATGTCTGATGAATCCAACTACTCCCATAAATTTTCTTAAGAGGTCATAATTTAGAGAATTTGTTGTTGCTTTCAATACAGATTATGGAGTGGTTTTATTTATGTTGGTGATTTTATTACACTTCTCTGGGGGAAAATTTATATTAGTCTGCCCCATGTTTTATTCTTAGAGTTCCTTGTTGAAAAAAAATAAAGTAATGTCCAGTGAGTTGAAATACTTAATATTTCTGTCTCCTGGTGCAGAAAACCTAGTTAATTTCTGTTATTCTTATCAGAAATAGTATTCTAGACTAGACTAGAATCAGACCAAACAGTCTTCTAGAGCACTGGGGTGATCAGTTTCAATAAAAAATCATTAAGGATGTGGTTTGATTTAAATATTTTCATTTTTCAATACTCATCTCTAAAGTAATGATATCAACAACCTTTTACATTATCATAATGTTTTGTAGTTTACAACGTGTTTTCACATCCATGATCTCATTTGCTCCTCACAAGAGAAGCCAGTCAGCCAGGAATTATCACTGCAGCTGTACAGATAAGGAAATTGAGGCTCAGAGAGATTAATTGACTTGGATAAAATGAGATAGTATTTGTAAAGCCTGTATCACAGTGCCTGGCACATAGTAGGTGCTTTATATATGTGTGTCCCTTCCCCTTCCCAACATTCCATAGCTAGTACTTTAAGTCATAGAGTTAGGACTAGAACCAAGGTCTTCTGACTTCTAGTTTAGTGTTCTATTAAGCTGTGCTGTCATCGCTTTACTGAAGTATAACTTACCCATCTTTTTTTGAATCTGGGTGGATTGTCACATAGTCCAAAATAAGCAAAAGATGGAATTGTATGATTCTCATTTAGCAGGAATTTTCAGCACCCTGAATGCAAGTTCGAATTATAAATCATTTAGTATATATGCATGTCCAAAGTAGTCTAGTAACTTTCTCTGAATGAGAATAGACTTTCAGATACAACACTATATATCTCTTGAATTCTAATGTCTTTGGATTAGGTAATAATTTTTTTCAATTTCCCTTTAATCAAACAGGGGATGAGATTCTGGAACTCAATGGAGAATCAATGGATGGATTAACACATAATGATGCTTTGCAGAAATTCAAGGTAACCCTATCTTATTGTATGGTTTCTTTGGAATGCAGTAGTATCTAGTTTTCCTAGATGTGTATTAAAGCATGCACGCACACGCGTGCGCGCGTGCACGCACACACACACACACACACACTCATTCATTCAGTTTCCACTAATTTAGAATTTGTGATGATTAAATCAGGAGTTTAGCCAAAGATTAATTTTGCTTTAAAAGAAGACTGCTAAGAAAACTAATGCTATTAAGCAAGATTGCAGGGTAAATATGTAAATTACTTAATCTAAAAGTTTTCAAGAATTTTAGAAGCACTCATTTGTAAAGAAGCAATTCATATGCTAATTACATATCAGTTTTACATATTCATTAAAGCAGGTCTTATAGTAATTGCTACTAGGTAACCCTCTAGTTCATGTTATTCTTCTTACATGAATTTATTAATTCAACAAATAGTTTTTGAGTGTTATGCAAGGCAGTGGGATCACAAAGGTGAACAAATAGAGTCTTGTCCTCAGAGAAATGTGGGAACCAATTTCTATGGGTGGGTAAAGGAGAGTAGTATTACTTCTTTCTGAGAAGAATTAGAGAAGGCTTCATGAAGGACATGGCATTTGACTTGGACCATTCTGCAATAAGTCTTGAAAAATGGAAAAGATTTGATAGGTGGTGGTGGGACCAAGTATCTATATCTCACATGATTCAGATTTTTCACTGTCAGGTGAAGATCTCTTCTGATTAATTTGAATTCCTGAGCTTTTTGCAATATTTTGTAATATCGTATTTTCTTTTTATAGCAAGCCAAAAGAGGGCTTCTCACTCTCACAGTCAGGACCAGCCTGAGTGCTCCCCATTCAGTGTCCAACTACTTTTCTCCTCAACTGTGCCGTTCACTGAGTTCGAGTACCTGCATCACCAAGGAAAATAGTTCTTTTGGTCTGGAAAATTCATCCTTCTCAGCCAACACCGCCAAGCCCAATGATAGGATCATAATGGAAGTTTCTTTAAAGAAAGGTATGAGCTCCTGGATTTGCTCTGAGGGGCACTATCCTATCATCACTGGATCACTGACTTTCACAGATATTTCAGCTTTTTATTTGAAGAAAGCATAATAAAAATAGAAAAACACAAGGTATTGACTGATTTTATTTCACTATCACTCAGTTCTCCCTCTTCCCCCTCTCAACACCTCTCTACACAGAAAACTTCTGTTGCTGTGCTTGAACAGTGATAAGTATCTTCAAGTCTGGACATAGATGGACATCTTCAAGTCCATACATAGATATTTATGTGACTGTCCCAGCCTCCAGAGATCTGAATTTTAGTAATGCTACTCAAGCATTTTGTTATTTATGTTACAATACAGAGAAGATGGTCTTTGTGCTGAGCTCTTTTTCTCTCTCATAGAGACAGAGAGTGAAAGACAGAGAGACAAACAGAGACAGAGAGACAGAGACAGAGAGAGATAGAGAGAGAAAGAGAGAGAGAAAGAGACAGAGACAGAGAGCTCAGCACAAAGACCATCTTTTCTGTATAGTAACATGCATGTGAATCTATGTATGTGTACACACATATGTATATATGTATACAAATACGTGAAGTATAAGAAATAAACATTAAAATTTAATTATTTATGTATATATACAAATACATATACATATATACATACATATACATATATCAGCACAAAGGCCATCTTTTCTCTATAGTAAAACATATGTGAATCTATGTATGTGCATATATATGTTTGTATGTATATATAAATATGTAAAATATAAGAATTAAAATTTAATTATGTATACACATACATATACAGATACAGATACAGATACAGATACAGATACAGATACAGATACAGATACAGATACATCTCATAAAGGGCATCTTTTCTAGGAAATCTTCCCTGGCTTCATCAGTCAGAAGTGATCTCTTCCTTGTCTAAGCTCCTATTACCCTTTATATTTCTCTCATGAAACATTACTTTCTTTCTGATAGTTGTTTGTGTGCGCATGTATACACACATGCACATATGTAAGTGTACATGTATATATGTGTACATATGTATGTATAAATATATATAATATATATCCTATTCTGCTCTCTAGATTATAAGATTCTTGAGGGCAGAGATCATGTCTAATAAATCCTTTGAACCTTCACAAAGCAGAACATAGAGCTTAGCCCATAGAGAGAAAGATAATCAATGTTTATTGATAGATATATAGTATGTAGACAGAGAGAGAGATAGATATAGAGATAGAAAGAATATTTATTAAGGACATACAATGTGCCAGGCACTATTAAATGAATAAATGATAGAATAAATAAATGAATAATACAATTAGGCTGTGCAAATGATGGAAATCAACAAGAACATTTAGAGCTCTCAGAGTGAATTTATCCTGAAAGACATATTGCTCCTCATAATCTAGTCCAGCAATTCTCAAACATTTCACCTTAAGACCTTATTATATTCTTAAACACTATTAAGGATTCCCCCTCCCCCATGACCAAAGAGCTCTCATTTATGCAGACTATGTATATATTTACTATATTATGAATCAAAGCTCTTATTATTATGAAAATAGTTTTGATCTTGTAGAACCCCTAAATGAATCTTGGGAATCCCAAAGGGAACCCAGACCATACTTTAAGAACCATTGATCTAGTCAAAGACTAGAAGTATTAGGACAGGAATAAAGAAAGCTTTATACCATCAGTATGCTTCTGGTATACATTGCATCAAAAATAGTCCAACTTTTGGTTAATTTATCACTCATATTCTACATTTTCCTTTCTAGAGGCTGGAGTAGGCTTGGGAATTGGCTTATGCAGTATCCCTTACTTCCAGTGCATCTCTGGGATATTTATTCATACTCTTTCCCCAGGATCAGTGGCTCATTTAGATGGACGCCTCAGGTATAATATTCTATTTTTTTCCTCGAAAGTACAAAGGTGGCAAAAATTCATGAAATAAGGAAGTAAAATTATGAAGGATCTTATGGATTTGATGGAAAATTGTGGTGATATGGTCAGTACCTGAATTACTTGGTTGATTTAAAAAGAGCTTTTAAATGTTGTAGTTTGTGGTGATTGGGACAGCAGCTAGGATAAAATTTACTTTCGTAATATTAGTTTTATTAAGGGTTTTCTAAATAAATGTATTGTATAGAAAATGGGCCAGGTACTCCTACTTCTTTTTTTTTAAAACTTTTAAAATATTTTTGAGGCATTTTCAAAGAGCTGATGTGACAAGTCAGTAATCAACTAGTTAAAATTTATTAAATCCTACTATGTACCAGTCACTGTACTGGCCAAATACAAAATTATCTTGTCTGTCAATATTTATCAAGCTCTATTTCATCTAGCTGGGTTACTTTGGGCAAAACCAATTAACTATCTGAGCCTATTTCTCCACGAAAAAAAAATGTTGATATCAGTACCTGCTTTTGCCTACCTTGTTAGGTTTGTAAGGATTGAACCTAAAAGTGCTTTGGAAATTGTAAAACGCTATAGAAATTCAGGTTATCATTATTATTTGCATGATTCTTTTACCTGGGCCCACTGGAAAAGTATGTCAATGCCTACTCAAAACCATTAACTGATGAACCTCTGGTGATATGCTTATTTTTACCAACTAACCAGAGTACCTATTAGGTCAGACAGAAACATTTAATCAGACAGCATCACAAAGAAAGTAATTAGAAAATATCTCCTTGTATATACATGGAGGTCTCTAAGGGATTGGATGTTATGATGAAGACAAAGGATAGAGTTTAGAGGTGCAAGGCAGGAGAAGAAACAGAAACACATTTTGATCATTTAAAGAAATGTCAACAGGGAGTGGAGTCAAGATGGCGGCTGGAAAGCAGGGACTTGCTTAAGCTCTCCCCCAAATCTCTCCAAACACCTGTAAAAATGGCTTTGAACAAATTCTAGAGCTGCAGAACCCACGAAATAGCAGAGGGGAACATGCCTCCAGCCCAGGAGAGCCTGGAAGGTCTCTGGGAAGGGTCTATTGCACAGTGCTGGGAGCAGAGCACAGCCCAGCCCTGGTCGCACCAGGACAGACCAGACTGGCTGAAAAAGGCCTTAGGGCAATGAATCATTGAGCTGTGGCAGTAATCAGACTTCTCAAACCACAAACACCAAAGAGCAGGTTAGTGGAAACTGTAGAATCGAGTTCAGAGTGGTCCAACCAACAGCCCTGGGGGTGGAAAAGGTGGTGCGGCAGTGGCAGTGGCAACATGGTGGTGGCAGTGGCAGCAGCAGGAAACTCCTGAGACTTCTTCCAGAGCTCCAGTGTGAGCTGCTTCCCTGGCTTATACAGTGGTAGGAATCTAGCAGCGGATCAGAGTGGGAGTGCAAGGAGTGCTTTGGGGGCACAAAGGCAGGTTCTCTTGCTGTGCCCTGCTTAGATCTGCATTGCAGTCTTGGTTGGCAGTTCTTGGGGGAGGAGGAGCACTGGTGTGACAGAGCCTGAGGTGACAGTGGAGTAGAAGTAGCTTTGAAAACTGCAGTGCTTGGACCCTAAAGCTTGGGACAAAGTATCTCTACAAGTAGTCATACACTGACAAAAAGCTCAAGGGTCAAGTAGTTAGCTGGGAATGTGAACAGGCAGCGGAAATGGACTCAGATTCAGACTCAGACTCAAACTCAAACTCTAGATTCCTTTTTTGGTGACAAAGAAGGTTAAAACATACAGCCAGAAGAAGTCAACAAAGTCAAAGAGCCTACATCAAAGGCCTCCACGAAAAATGTGAATTGGTCTCAGGCTGTGAAAGAGCTCAAAAAGGATTTGGAAAAGCAAGTAAGATAAGTAGAGGAAAAATTGGGAAGAGAAATGAGAGTGATATGAGAAAACCATGAAAAACAAGCCAATAACTTGCTAAAGGAAGTCCAAAAAAATACTGAAGAAAATAGCACCTTAAAAAATAGACTAATCCAAATGGCAAAAGAGCTCCAAAAAGCCAATGAGGAGAAGAATGCCTTGAAAGGCAGAATTAGGCAAAGGGAAAAGAAGGTCCAAAAGCCCACTGAAGAAAATACAACCTTAAAAATTAGATTGGAGCAAGTGGAAGCTAGTTTCTTTATGAGAAATCAAGATATTATAAAACAGAACCAAAGGAATGAAAAAAATGGAAGACAATGTGAAATATCTCATTGGAAAAACCACTGACCTGGAAAATAGATCCAGGAGAGATAATTTCAGAGTTGTTGGACTACCTGAAAGCTGATGATCAAAAAGAGCCTAGACATCATCTTTCAAGAAATTATCAAGGAAAACTGCCCTGATCTTCTAGAACCAGAGGATAAAATAGAAATTGAAAGAATCCACTAATCACCTCTTGAAAAAGATCCCAAAAAGAAAACTCCTAGGAATATTGTCACCAAATTCCAGAGTTTCCAGGTCCAGGAGAAAATACTGCAAGCAGCCAGAAAGAAACAATTTGAATATTGCGGAAACACAATCAGAATAATACAAGATCTAGCAGCTTCTACATTAAAGGATCAAAGGTCTGGGAATATGATATTTTGGAGGTCAAAAGAGATAGAATTAAAATCAAGAATCACCTACCCAGCAAAACTGAGTACAATGCTCCAAGGCAAAATATGGACTTTCAATAAAATGGAGGACTTTCAAGCTTTCTCAGTGAAAAGACCAGAGCTGAATAGAAAATTTGACTTTCAAATACAAGAATCAAGAGAAGCATGAAAAGGTAAACAAGAAAGAGAATTCATAAGGGACTAACTAAAGTGGAACTGTTTTGTTTACATTCCTACATGGAAAGATGATGTGTGTAATTCATGAGACCTTTCTCAGTATTAGGGTAGCTGAAGGGAATATATATATACATATATATACATATATATATATATATATAATGTGTGTGTGTGTGTGTGTGTGTGTATAGACAGAAGGCACAGGATGAGTTGAATATAAAAGGATGATATCTAAGAAAATGAAAATATTTTAAGGGATGACAGAGGAATATATTGAGAGAAGGAGAAAGGGAGAGTCAGAATGGGATAAATTATATCACATAAAAGTGGCAAGAAAAAGCAGTTCTGTTGAAAGGGAAGAGTGGGCAGGTGAAGGGGAATGAGTGAATCTTTCATCAGATTCAACCTGAGGGGGGAAAAACATACACACTCAAATGGGTATCTTATTCCACAGGAAAGTGAGGGGAAGGGGATAAAAAAGGGGGGATGATAGAAGGGAAGGCAGATGAGGGAGGAGGTAATCAAAAGCAAACACTTTTGAAAAGGGACAGGGTCAGGGGAGAAAATTGAATAAAGGGGGACAGGATAGTATGGAAGGAAATATAGCTAGCCTTTCACAGCATGAGCATGGTAGAAGCATTTTACATAATGATACAGGTGTGATCTATGTTGAATTGCTTGCCTTCCTAGGGAGGGTGGGTGGGAAGGGAAGAGGAGAGAGTATTTGGAACTCAAAATCTTAAAAGCCAATGCTCAGAAAAAAAGTTGTTTTTTGCATGCATCTGGGAAACAAGATATATAGGGAATGGGGCACAGAAATCTATCCTGCCCTACAAGAAAGTAAGCGGATGACAGAAGGCGGGGCTGACTGGGGAACAAGGCAATTGGAATATATGCCATCTTGGAATGGGAGGCAGGGTAGAAATGGGGAGAAAATTTGTAACTCAAAATCTTGTGGAAATCAACATTAAAAATGAAAATATTAAATAAAAATGATAAAATTTAAAAAAAAGGAAATGTCAGAGTTCAGGAACACGGAAGTGATTTATTTGTAGGTGACAGAAAGATAAAAGTCATGATGATCTCTGTATATTGCTGAGGTACGGTGAAGGAGTAGTTTATGGGAAATGGCTAAAGTGAGGAACTGGGAGACTAAGGCATTAGAGGGAGGATCATTGTGTATGTTGAATCTGCTTACTTGGACTGTAGTTGATTATTTCCTTTGCCTGTCTTTCTTCACATCCCTTTGATCCTCACCTTTTTACACAGTAAAGGGAGGGGAAAGTGTCCCCCCCCCCATTTTCCTTTTGTACTGCAATTGTAGTATGATTTATATCCCATACAAAGAAGTTCTGATAAGAGCTTCATTTTATGGGGTGTGTTAAATACTGTGCTTGAGGAAATTACTCCTTTTCCCTGTTTTTGTGTTAAGTTTCAATAGGGGAAAGGAAGTCCAAGGACTGATTTAATCACTAGCTGTATCAGATATCAGCCTAATCCTTCTTGAACAAGTAGTTATAGGCCCAACGTAACCAAGCCTTGAAAGTCTGGATGTCTTTTTGCTTTGAGTTATGTCGCTGGAATCATGGACCTCTTGCTGATGTTTCTTTTGCAGATGTGGTGATGAAATAATAGAAATTAATGAGATCTCAGTTCAAAACATGACACTCAATGAAGTGTATGCCATTCTAAGCCACTGTGATCCCGGGTCAGTTCCAGTGATTATCAGCAGGCACCCTGATCCCCAGGTAAAGCCTCAAATATTTCCACTTCTCTCACCTAGTTGCAATCACCTAGAACCAAACTTGGAAGTCAAATTTTATAGAAATGAAGATGTTCCTGGGAAATTTTACTGCAAGAAGGTTTAGTGTAAGCATGATAATCTTCACATGGTAACTAATATCCATAACAAATGAACAGAAAACTCATGGATGGGGCTGTTGTGAAGGATCATTATTAGGGGAGGTACAATCCTGTTTCTGGATTATAGATATTAGTTTTGTTTGAGCCTGGGTGCTTACTGTGAAATGTGATGTTTTAAACCATATTTATGGAATTTTATACACGTTTCGATTTATTCTCAGTGTACCAATAAATAAAGAAAATGGAATATTTTACTTAAAATAATTAGCCTAGATTAGATAAGAGTCCAGCCAAATCAAAACAAGCCTTTATTGTTCACTATGTGCCAAGTACTGTTATAAGGGATTTAAAGGAAAGCAAAAAATGGTCCCTGATTTCAGGGGGCTCACAGCCTAATGAGGGTGACAACATAGAAACAACTAAGTAGAAACAGAATATGGATAGGATAATTTGGAGATAATCTCAGTGGGGAGGCACTCGCATATTTTGGGATCCAGAAAGACTTCTTGTAGAGGGTGGGATTTCATCTGAGACTTGAAGCCATGGAGTCCACAAGGTAGAGATGAGGTGGGAGAGAGTTCCAGACATGAGGGGATATCCACCAATGAAAATACCCAGAGTTGGGAGATTGGAGGAACTCATTTTGGAGGAACAGCTTGGATGTGAATGTCACTGGATCATTAGAATGTATAGAGGGAAGTTTGGAAAATTAGGAGGGGGGGCAGGACTTTGGGGCCTTTGGATGCCAGAGGATTTTACATTTGATCCTGGAGGTGATATACAGCTACTGGAGTTGATTGAATAGTGCGTGTGTGTGTGTGTGTGTGTGTGTGTGCGCGCGCGCGCGCGTGTGTGCGTGTGGATGGGGGCCAGGGGATGACATTATCAGACTTCTACTTTAGAAAGATCAATTTGATGACTGAATGGAAGATGGACTAAAGGGGGAAAAATTTGAGTCAGAGAAACCAACTAGAGATCTATTTCCAATAGTCCAGGTGTGAGTGATGAGAGTTTACACCACAGAAGTGGGAGTGTCAGAATAGAAGAGAGGTGTATACGAAGGTGTTGTGAAGGTAAAATTAGCAGGACTCGGCAACAGATTGGATATGGTAGGTGAGAGAGAGTGAGGAGATGAGGACGACACAGCTTATAAGCATGGATAACTGGGAAGCTGGTGGTGCCTGAACAGTAATAGGGAAATTAGGAAGAGGGGAGGGTTTGGGAGGAAAGATAATGAGTTCAGTCTGGAATATGTCAATTGAAGATTTCTGCAGAACATCCAGGTGCAGATTCCAATAGCAAAGCAGATCCTACTTAATTTGCTAGATGTTTCTCTTTGTTGCTAAGATTTTCATATGTGGTTTTCAAGTGTGACATAGGTATTTAAATCCCAGAATAATCTTTCATTAAGGGAGTATCTTAGGATGGTTTCACAGAAGATAGCAGGTTACCAAAACAGTTTAACCAATTTGTTACCTGGCTTTGTCCTAACTTTCTGGAACACTCAAGGGATTTAGATCTAGAAGGGCCAATGAACAGGGTGTCCCAAAATCTGGATACATAGGCAAAAATGCATATTTTGAAATATTTGGAATATTAACAGACCTTAGCCACATTGACATCTTTTTCTGGGGTATGCTAAAGGAGAAGGTGAACTCAATGAAAATCACAGATGCAATAACCTTGATTGAATGCATAAAGAGTGAATGTGCTAAAATTGATGGCAATGTGGAGTTATTACATTGAGTTCACATAAATCTTGCAAAGCGCATCAACCTTTGCATCACAAATGATGGAAATCATATTGAAAATGTTATTTGTTAATATTCCAATTAAATAAAATGTTGTTGAAAATTTCATTCATTTCATTTCTTGAAAATATGTATTTTTGCCTATGTGTCCAGACTTTAGAAACACCCTGAAGATTATCTAGTCTGATTCCCCCACTTTACATATGAAGAAATAGGTTTAGGGATAGAAAATGACTCGATCACAGTCACACAATTAGTAAGCGTGTAAATTCATGTCTTCTTGACTCAAAGCACAGCAGTCTAGCTCTTGCACCATACTAACAACAATTTTAAAAACACACTCCATTATTAACAAACATCCACTGATGGACCTACCGTCTGCTAAAAGCTACGGGATAAAATGTGTCCCCTCCCCTCATTGATAGAACGTGGTTGGGAAGATAGGACCTATACACAAAGGGATGAATCATTATAATACAACATCACATGGGCAAGTGCCAACCTAGAGATTCTGATAATAAATGCTACAGGTAAAGAGAAGAAGGAGCCACTCCCAGGATGGCATGTGGCTTTAAAAATGGTTGGATTCCAATTCTGTGGTCTTGGAAGGCTTGAGCAACCAGGGACATGGAATCCAGGACACCTGGGTTCTTGTCTCGGTCCAAACATTAATTAGCTATGTGACTCCCAGACAAGTGAAGGATTTGAGCCTCATTTTTCTCATTTGTAAAATTTAGAGGATCTGCACAATCCTAACTTTAAAATGTAGAGGATCTCCACAGTCTCACTTAACACAAAAACTCTAGGATTTTATCCTTAGAGATAGAAGCTGATCTGGGGTTTGAAGGAAAGGTGAGACTTAACACGGGAGGGATCCTAGGCAAAAGAGCATGAGCAAAGGCAAGCATATACATAGCTTGCTCCAGAGATAGACCAATTGAATAAGAACAGAGGATCTATATAGGGAGAGTAATGGGAAATAAAATTGAGGATAGATCATGGGCTTTGGATGGCAGGTTTAAGAATTTTACAATTTATTCTATAGACAAGAGGAAGTTATTGAAGTTTTTAAAGGTGTGTGTGTGTGTGTATGTGTGTGTGTTTAGGGAAAGTGATATGTATGAAACAGTGCTTTCAAAAGATTACTCTGTCAGGATGGATGGATGGAAGTGGAGAGAAACAGGTAGTAAGACCAGTAGGAGACTAGAGAGAAACAGGAAGTAAGACCAGTAAGAGACTACAGAGAAACAGGCAGTAAGACCAGTAAGAGACTAGAGAGAAACAGCCAGTAAGACTAGGAAGAGACTAGAGAGAAACAGGCAGTAAGACCAGACTAATACAATAACCTTGGCTTGGCATGAGGCAAAAATTAAGTTCTCAGTTCTCTTGTAATTCCCAATGCAAGTTCACAAAGTGAGGTGATATTTCCTAGGTGTCTGAACAGCAACTAAAAGAAGCTGTGGCTCAGGCTGTAGAGAGCAGCAAATTCGGAAAAGAGAGACATCACTGGAGTTTGGAAGGTAAGAAAAATAAAGAAGCCGAGGTAACCCTTGGTCTCCTTTGGATGTGCCATGGGGCTATTGGTTACAGAATACTACAAATGCCTAAAATGAAAACTGTTATGTGAGGAAATACAGGGTGTAACTTAAAGCTTTTATGTTTTAAGAGCTTAAAACTGCCCTCAGACTTTTGGGACACCCTGTAGATTCATCCTCTCCTTTCTACTCCCACCTTGATTTGAGCTGTTATCACTTTTCTTTACATTGAATTATTTACTTACCTTCATGTAACTTCCATTTCACCTTTTGGTTCGATCAACAAGCATTTATTTCCTCTCCCTCCCACCTCTTCACATGGGAAAAAGAAAAAGACAAAAAGCCCTTATAACAAATATTCGTAGGCAAGCAACGCAGATTCCTTCCTTGTCCATGTCCAAAAATACTTGTCTAATCCCACATGCTGAGTCCATCACCTCTCTGACAACAGACGGGGAACATGCTTTATCAACATGGTTCTGGAATCATGATTGATTATTTCACTGATCAGAATTCTTACTCTTTCAAAGTTTGCTTTTACAATTTTATTGTTGTTATAGTCTCATTAACTTCTTACTTGGACTGGTCCTATAGGCATTGAATTGGTTTCTTCTCCAATCCATGCTATATATCTGAAGCCTGAATAAACTTCCTTAAGCAGCTGGATGGTATAGTAGTAGCTGGGTGACATAGGGACCAGAGGACTGGACTTGGAGTGAGTTTGAATTCTGCCTCAGACACTCATTAGCTGTGTGATGCTAAGAAAGCTGTGCCTCAGTCTCCCCATCTATAAAATGAGGGTTTTAGACTCATGGCCTCTAAGGTCCTTTCCAATTCTAAATTTATGATCCTAGATCCTAAGCACAGATTTCATCATGTCAGTCCCCTGCACAGAAAGTTTCTCACTTCCTGCTAGACAAGTTCAAATTCCTCGGCATAAAAGACTTCCATGATCTCACTCCAAATTAACTTTCTAGTCTTTACCCAACTTTTTGTCTTTATGCATCCTGTGCTCTAGGCAAACTTGAGAGTATACCAGTCTCCTGGACATACCACTCCTCAGTGCACGTAATTAGTACTTAATAAATATTTATTGACTTGAGTTGAATGTTTATAAATTATTAGATTAGAGTCTTAATTGGATAACAACCACCAAAATAGCTGGGAGCAGAGAAAAGGCTAAAGAGGCAGAATTTTAAGCTGACCGTGAACTCAGACTGGTGAGATAAAAAGGCTAGATCTATGGACAGAACAATTATGAATAATACACTTATGTGACCGGCTGGAAGCCTGCTGGGGCATCATGGAAGGCCTTGAATGAGAAGGGTGATACAATAAGAGCTTGGCATTGTTCAAGGGCACAACATGACATCTGTCTTTCTTTCTCCCTCCTTTGTCATAGTCTTATCTCATAGTTTGGCATAGTGGAAACAACATTTGGCTAAGAGTCAGGGGGCAAAAGGGTTCTGTCATCAGCTTTGTCACCAGCTGTAGGACCTTGGGTTTAACCCTTAAATCCCCCTCGGTCTTAATTATTACAACTATAAATTCAGGGAAATCAACTATTCAGTCTCTAAGGTCTCTCATCAATCTATTATCTATGATTTGCAACAAATCATAGATTTACAACAAATGATCTGTTTTATAATTTATAGCACATATCTGCCTCAATTTTCCAACCATTGAGAAGTATGAGAATTTTGTTCTTTGACAGTGATCTTGCTAGGGGTGGGGGTGGGAGTGGGAAAGGCACTTCTGGATTATCTACTCTTCCAGAAGACAGAAACAATCTCTCTGTCTCTCTGTCTCTGTCTCTGTCTCTCTGTCTCTCCTCTCTTTCACCTTCATCTATCTGTATCTGTATATCTTTATCTATCTATCTACTAACCCACATATACTACTTCACTCATGATAGTCCCACCTCTTATGGAAGATTTCATTATCCTAAACATCAAGTCCATATTCTTAACAAAATTGGCTATTGTGACTATTGGTTGTGCTAGAATAAGCACTATTTTGGGGAACAGGGCTATTTTTAAAATCAGGCTTTTCAGTTGCCTATTTGAGTTGCAGTAGCAATGAAACAGAAACCAGCTTACCTACATGAGGGAGTAAAAAAAGAAGAATTAACAAGATGCACGATTTGCATGACCCTAAAGGGGAACAAGGATCAGCACAGCAGGGAATCATAGCTAGATCTATATATCTATACATATATATTCATATATGGGTATATATCCATATCTATGTCTATCTATCTATCAATCTATCAATCTATCTATCTATCTATCTATCTATCTATCTATCTATCTAATAGTAACTTGGATCTATTCTTTTCCAAGGTGGCTCAGAAGATAGATGCTGGACCTGGCACCAGAAAGACCTGAATTTAAATTCAGCCTCAGACACCCACTAGCTATATGACCCTGAGCGAATCACTTAACCTCTGTCAGGCTAGTTTCCTTAACTGTAAAATGGAGATACTAATATCTGCCTTCCAGATTGTTGTAAGAATAAAATGAAATAATACTTGTAAAGTGCCTTCCAAATTTTAAAGCAATATATAAATGCCAGCTATTATTATTGTCACTACTGAGACACCTTTGGATTGTCTGGGTCTGGAGGGAAGATAGGATCCACTAGAGAGAAGGGTTGTTTTTGATGTCCTCAGGGTTTTAGCCTCTTATCCATTTTTTTTGGTTAGATTAGATAAAACATATTCTGTACATAATTTTCTGTTAAACTAAATGTTAACCACTTGAGGGGAAACTGAGGGACATTTTAGAGAGAAATAGGAGCAAAATTATAATGATCGTAAGGGAAATTGTGGATAAGTCCAAAAGCCCAAAAGATTTTGTAAGAGATTCTCTCTCTCTCTCTCTCTCTCTCTCTCTCTCTCTCTCTCTCTCTCTCTCTCTCTCTCTCTCTCTCTCTCTCCCTCTCTCTCTCTATCTATCTATCTCCCACATCTCTGACCAATATTATACGCAGGTCCACGATATCATAGTCTATAATGCTACTGATTCATAGCTTACCTATGTATTCCTTAGCAGCCAGGATAACAGGCTTTAAATTATAAAGTGTAAGGGGAGGTCTTGTCCTGCCAGAAGCTCATAAGATCCTTGAAGGCAGGGACTTCAAATACTTCTTTTGTATTCTGGTGATGCCTAGTATAATTCTGGGAACATAAGAAATAACGTAGGATTGGATTATTGCCTTCTAAATAAATCTTATTCAAGAAGTTTTGACTGTGTTCCAATTGCAGGTATTAAAAGACTAGAGAGTAGCTGGCATGGCAGACCCACGTATGAAAAGGAGAGTGAGAAGAGTTCCATTCCTTTCCACCGAAGGTCTCAGAAAGTCATGATCCGATCTAGTAGTGACAGCAGTTACACCCCTGCCTCATCTGTTGGGAACAGCAGTAACAACAGCCCACAGCAGCCTTCAGACTCAGAGCCAAGAGCTGCCAGTGTGAATGTCCCCGTGACCCAGGAGCCGGCTTTGTTACTTTCATCTTCAAGAACCAGTCCCGAGAGCCAAACTCCAGTGGGGACTGAGGAGTGCCACCGACCCTTGAAAGTCAAGAAATCCTTTGAGATTCTAGTTAGAAAGCCCACGTCTTCCAAGCCCAAACCTCCACCCCGAAAATACTTTAAAACAGATGCAGCCACTAGTGATCAGCAGCAGAGCTTTGATGGGAAAGAGCCTTCAGTATCAGTTGAACAAATGTCTCCAGCTAAGGATCAAGTAAGAGGTTACCGTATTAATATCCACTAAGTGTTTACCGTAAGTGAAGCATTGTTGATCTGCAACACCATCAGATCTTTTAATCAGACCAATAGATTTTAAGGATTTCAGCTACTCTATCACAGCTTCTGAGCTTAGTTTAAATTTAGACAGGTATGTTTGGAACTTGGTGGATCTAGTAAGTACAATCTTTCTTTCTTGACAGCTCTTAAGATGCTATAGGAAAGCTTAGATATTATTTACTTCATGCCTCTCATTTTATAGATGAGGCCCAGAGAGGTCCAGAGAGTACAGATACATCCATCGTAGATCCCCCAGCAATCTCTATGATATTCTGAATCGCATGCAAACTGAATGCATAGATAGCCAGTAACACCTACCTTCCATTGATAGTATAACCCCCCAAACACTAGAATGGCAAGGAGATCTGGGTTCCAACCTTATCTCTGATAAAACTTGGGTGAGCTTTGTCATTTAACCTTTTTTTAGATCTCAAATTTTACATCTGTAGAATGAAAGATTTGGGATAGATTCTGTTCTTAAAATGTTCTAAAAGAAATTAAGCATTTCATCAAGCCTACAATAATTTGATATCTCTGGCTATGTCTACTTTAAAAACATCTGCCAGTGGAAGTGATAGAGTTTTTTTGTTACAGATAAAAACTGTTTATTTTTTTCCTGTAATAGTTTGGAAGTGTACCTGCCTGCACCCGGAATGTACACTCTCCTCTATGTAGAGCTATGAGAACATTCTAAACAATTACTCCAAGTTCATTCTAGGCCTTAGGATTCTATAGTTAGGCTAGAAATAATAGCAAAAGTAAGGCTGATGTAACTCTAAATATATTTTTTTGGCCCAAATCAACAATTACATTGGTAAAGGGAAATCTTGGTGAGTAAACTTGTCTCCCAAAGAAGAACAGTAACTGTTCTGTGATTTATCATTCAGAGAATTCCCCGAGGCAGCAAGAGGCTGCTAAATGACCAGGCCAGGGTCAACCAGCTAGTATATGTCAAGAGACAAGACTTGAACACAGCTCTCCCCGACTTCAAGGCTGGTTATCTAGCTGCTTAATAACTATATTTTTTTGAGAAAAGATGACATACTTATTTTTAAGTGATGGTAGCCATTTCTTGTGTTTAAAAATTCAAGCACATGTGAAGAACATGTATGTCATTCTTTTAAAAAAATTAATTTTTATTATTTTTATTTTTAGTTTACAACATTCCACAGGTTTTGGGGTTCCAAAATTTCTCTCTCTCCCTCTCCTCCACCTCCCCCCCAAGATAGCATGTAACCCAATGTAGGTTCTATATTTACCTTCACATTGAACTTATTTACATAATAATCCAGTTGTAAAGAAGAATTATAAGCAATGGAATGAATCATGGGAACAGAGAAACGAAACCAAAAAAGAAGGGGAAAACAAAAGAGAGCAAATAGTTTGCCTCCATCTGCATTCAGACCCCGTAATTCTTTCTCTAGATGTGCATGGCTTTTTCCATCATGACTCTTTCGGAGCTGTCTCTGAACCTTGCATTGATGAGAGGAGTCAAGTCTATCAAAGTTAGTCCTTACAGATACCGTGTGTCTGTAATCATGTATAATGACCTCCTGGTTCTGCTCTCCTCAGTCAGCATCAGTCATTATGAAGACCGTATCTTCCCCATTTCTTACAGCACAATAGTATTCCATTACATTCATATACCACAATTTGTTCAACCATTCCCCATTTGCTGGGCATCCCCTTGATTTCCAATTCTTTGCCACCACAAAAAGAGCTGCTGTAAATATTTTTGTACATATGGGTACCTTTCCCCCTTGTCGGATCTCTTTGGGATATGGCCCTAGAAGTGGTATTGCATGCATATCATTCTTAAGGCAGACCCAAAGTAGCAACACTGAGAGATCACTCAATTAAATCTAGGAATGATTCTCAAACTTAGGATAGACTAGATGAGTATAGACAAGCTTGGCCTCATGGTTGACTGGGTAAGTGACTAACCCCCTTGTTAGGGGATAGGGAAAGGGATTGGATCTGGACTTTCACTAGTACAAGGACTCTACCTCTACTGAGGCAGGTTGAAGCCTTCTGTGAAACTTACTCTCTTAGAGAGTTGCCTAGATAGTGGATGGGCTGTTCAGGATCAGTATGGGTCAGAAGCAGAACTCGAACCCAGGTCCATCTTCCTTGTGAGGCTGGCTCTCCATTATATACATTGCCTTGACTTAAGTTATAAGGATAATAATGGGTGATTAAAAGGTCATTTAAGATCATAGGATCATAGCCCTAGAGCTAGAAAGGATTTCAGAGGTCATCTAGTCCAACCTCTTCATTTTATAGATGAGGAAATGGAGGCCCTGGTCCTCTGCCTCCAGAGCCAGAGTTCTTAGGTGAAAAGACACAGATATTCAGCACACCTTCTCTTTGACCTGTTAAGGGTGAAAGTGTAGCAGGGAACATTTAGCTATGGGAAGCTGGTGGGGGAGTTATTTTTCAGAAAGGGAGTCTTGCATTGTTCCTATCATATGTATCCCAGGCCAAGTCCGAAGCAAATGAATATATATATATACATATATACATAAAACTATTCTCTAGTTATACCATGAAGACTATGCCAATGGTATTTATTCTGATTCATGGGGATGGGACCATCTGCCTCTTCTTTACTACCTTGGTCATCCATGCTTCTCAAGCCCACTATTTGTCTTAAGGGGAAAACATGCTGTCTTATCATTCTATGTCCAGATTGCTTTTCCTTATGGAATTAAGTTCCTTAAAGATAGGGGATGTTTCATTTTTGCCTAACTTAGCACACAGTGGGCACTTAGTAAATGCTAGTTGATTGATTAATGCCCATTTAGATGGGTGTGAACATGCTGGGCTTCTTTACTCTCTTTCCAGACTTCTTCCATCTCTCACCATTAAAAAATATATATTTTCCAATTGTTACTCATTGGTGAGTACTTTATCCAGCCTTGCTCCAGTATGCTATAGGGAGGTAGGTAGGTAAAGCAACCAGATGGTGGGATTTTAATACATTTTATTAGGTCCAACTTCCAGAACCTCATAGTTAACTTAGCTATTTAGTACTAAAGGTCTTGTCAAAGTCTTATAAAATAATATATGGATACTTAGGTTCGTAGGGTACAGTGGATATTGCACCAGTGCTGGAGTTAGGAGGATCTGAGTTCAAATCTGACCTCAGACACTTACTAGCTGTGTGACCTTGGGCAAGTCACTTAACCCTGTGTGCCTCAGTTTCTTCATCTGTAAAATAACGTGGAGAAAGAAATGGCAAACCACTCCAGTGTCTTTGTCAAGAAAACCCCAAGTGTGGTCAGGGAGAGTCCGACACGACTGAAACAACTCCACAACTTGGGCTCACAGGATCAGAGATTTGGAATTAAAAGGAACATCAGAGGTCATTTAGCCCAACCCCCTCATTTTACAGGTGAGGACACTGAGGCCCAGAGAGGTTAAGTGACTGGCTGGCCCAAGGTCACATAGAAAGTCAGTGACAGATACATGATTGGAATCCTTAAGTATTTTGAAATTAGAATTTGGGAGAAAGAAAAAAAAACTATTGAAAGAAGAAACAAACTGAGCTATTTGAAGCATTATGAGAGCCTAGTGTCTTGAAGAGGAAGAGGAACTCAGGTTGCTAAAAAGGAAGCTCAGTTCCTCAAAGAGCAGGATGTGGTTGCTTTTGTACTTAGCTAATGAGTTGCTGTAGTTCTTCCTTTTTTTTTTTAAATGGATATCATTCATCTTCATGACTGAGGGCCTAGGAGAGCAGAGGGTAAAACTTAAGAGATTTTTAGCTGCCAGGCTGTAAAGGCACAGGTTAGGAAATAGAGTGCAAGGGGGCACTAGCATGCACTCTCCATGGACCTTGAGGTCACCTTTTTGGTGGCCCTGGAAACAGAATAGGAAGTCAAAGAGCTGTACTGACCACTGAAGCATAACCACTTAAGTGAAAGTCCTTGAGTAGTCAGGAGCTGGTGCTGCTGGAGGGCACAGTTTGACTAATGGCCTCTTTTCAGCAGGAAAGAAACAATGAGACTTCCACTTATGGAGCTGGGGGCAATATTCTCAGCAACAAAAGCAAAGAAAACTTCTCCAACATAAAATAGAAAGCCGAATTAAATCTAGTGGAGGAGGTCGAATAAGGTTCCCCCTAAGAGCCTGTCAAGAAAGTGAAATGGATGGCAGATGTATTGGGTATGAACAAACAGGGGAGGGACCAACCAGTCTCCCCAGTAGTCATTTTACTCTAGTGGACATACTCTGCCACATGAGTGTGACAAATATTTGTCTGATTATGGAAGACTCTCTCTTCAGAACACTTGGCTGGGCTACAGAGATAGTACAGAGAGAGTTGGCCAATAAAGTGTTTTGTTTTATTTTGAGCCACATCACATTCCTTTGGGTACACAGCATCCTTACTTTATTTATCTTTTGCGATTAATTGTAGCACTTTCTGAAGGATAAAATATTCCATTAAAAGTAGCATTTTTTAGTTCTTTCATGTTCTGTGGAAATATATCTACCAATCATAGGATCATAAAATGAGAGCTAGAAATGAACTTTCAGGTCATCCAGTGATATGATCATAAATGAAGAGTTGAAAGGGACCTTCAGGTCACCCCTGGTACAACCTTCTTGTGTGGGATGAAAGATCCTCACCAATTAAAAGTTAATAAGGAGCCATCTCAGGGTGGGAACAGAAATCAATTTTATTCAGTTCTCGAGAATTGGGCGTCCTCTGCTAGCACAGAGCAGAACCAGCAAATGAGGCTCTTTACAAGGGGCAAAGCACCAACAATTATACCTAACCCAAGAGAATTCTCGCCCACCTCTGACCCTTCTCACCACTGGCTGGGAGGCGGGCTTACAATCTGAGCATGAAAGCTAGACAAAGAACCGGGGAATAGAGGCACAGAAACTCCAATTTCCATTCCCTTAGTTAATGATTACAACTGAGGTGACATCTATAAATCTAAAGAAGGAGAATAGGATAAAGGGAGGGGGAGACCCTCTCCATTCTCTTACAGTACTTTTACAGTAAAGGAAAATAGGTCACAGTGACCCTATCCTTACTGAGCAAATCTTTAAATTAGAACCAGAAGAAAGAACAAAAAGTTTCAGGGTAAACTTTCCCAGAGGCTGAGCCATCAGACTCTCACAGCCTCAGAATTTTTCCACTTCTCTATTTCTTGATTTTTAAACATTTCTTAGTATATAGGTGACAGAACCAGGAACTGAACCCAGTTCTTCTGATCATGGAGCTGGTATTCTTTCCTCTATGTTACACAGCCATTGTGCCTTCTATGATGCTCTATTATCTTTAAGATTATTATCTTGATGGAAATCCAAACAGCCCTTCTAAATTCATCATTTTAGGACAGCCTGGACCTCTTACATTTTAGTTTTGTCTATTTTTCATTTAAATTGTTTTTTTTTCCTATTTACATATTCCTTTAGGAATTCCATTAGGATAATAGATTTAGAGCTGGAAAGGATCTTAAAAATCATTCATTCCAACCTTCTCATTTTGTAGTTGAGGAAATAGAGGCCCAGACAGGTTTAGTGACTTGCCCAGGTCACATAGCTAGTAAATGTCTAGAGTTTTCCCCTCCCAGAATGATTATTTTGTGAAGGCAAACTAGGCAATCTTTTGCCCCCCATTCTTACCTGTCCTTTAATTACTGAATGGGTGTTGCCTCAGACAAACTGAGACCTGAGAAAGATCTTAGCTTAAGAAGACCAAGGTCTCCCACTGCATCTGGAGCCACTGCCAGTTGTCCTGACCTATGTCTTGTCACTGGATTCCAATGACCCTGGAGGAGAAAGTGAGATCAATGACTTTGTGCAGCTCTGCCTCACTTAAATCCAATTCACCTGTAAGTCAAGACATCACCCTCTTGATGTCATTCGTCTTCTTGGAGAATGAAGGACGAACAACAACAACATCTGAGGCAGATTTGCATCAAAGTCTTCTCAGCCCCAGATCCCTACTTCATCTATTATACTGTCTTGCCCCTATATACCACGTGAATGGTTATTGTCTGTCTAGATACTTACTGTGAGGCAATTTAAATTCCAAGGCCTTGTACAGTCCTAGTTTAATGCCTCATTTGGAGAAATTTCCTCTGCCTTCATGGTCTTGTCAACTTAAAGAAAGCCCAAAGGACCATGCAGCAATTAAATTTATAAATGAGTAGAACACAAAGGAAAGAGCAGCTTTGAATAGTATTTTAATTTGCAAAATGTTAGGGAGTTATTTCAATGATGTCTTTCTCAGATGGTAATCTGTTCTCAGCATGCACAGATCAGAGACATAAAATTCAATACAAGGCGGAAGACACAAAGCACCGACTTAATTGCTTCCTCTGAAGAGCAGAGCAGGTGACAAGAGGAGGTCCAGGAAACAAGCTGCTGAGCCTTGGGGACCATCAAGCAGGCAGGAATCAGGAACTCATGACTAAATAATAATCCTCTTCACCTTTTCCTTGAAGCCTAAGAAAACAGTTTTCAGGCTGTCCTCTTCAAGGCTACCCCCCAAAGTATAGCAGCTACATGCCCTGCTCAACCCATGCCCCAGTTCTATATCTGAGGTCCTGTGAAACCCTTTTCTCTGACATTCAGTGCATTATAAGCTTTGCATTTAATTTAATTTTGTGATAAACCAACTTTCCACAAACTAACTGGTTAGAAAGAATGTGATAGTTTCTGTACTGAAATTCTTCTTAAAGCAACAGGAAATCAATGCCACAAGGATGATTGGTCCAGCGACTGCAACCCATTTTAGTTCTGCACAAGTGCATAGGAAGAGATGTCATTAAATGCTTTCCACCATGCCCACCCCCACCCCTCACCACCAAGTAGTTGAAATGGCTCATTGTGAAGCTGTTAAACAATTTTTCATCTAAAGCAAAAGCCTGAACGTTACTTAAGATTTATGCTGAGGATAAAATCAAGAGCACAAAGATGACTTGTGCCCACAGCAATTCTTACCATTTATAGCATGGCGTTTTGACAGACTATATTTCCTGTTTACACCACAGGAAGTGGGAAACCTGCAGCTACGGGGAAAGAAAACTGTTATAACTCTGAGTGAAGTCCCATCTTGTTCAGAATCAAGAGTTTCGGTTCAAGCAGAGAGTACTGAGGCTTTTGCCTCAAACCCAGCAGAATCAGAGCAAGCGAATGTATCCAGGACAGGTATGTTTGGATTTTAAATGGCTTTATGTGCTTTTGAATGTGCATCATCTGTCTGGGGAATGGATGTATTTTTGAGCTGTGAAAATGAACTTGAAAAGTTTGATTCTAAAATTTGAGTGCAAGTCAAATAGTCATTTTGTGTATGCATTAGCCTCTCTTAAAGTAGTGCCAGAGGGCAGGGTTTGAACCTGGGACTTCCTGACTTTTATGCCATCTCTCTATCTGCTACATTGTACTGCTTCTCTTCTTAAACATTAGCAGACAAAAATTCATCTCTTCCTCCTCCTCATCACCATCCTCCTCCTTCTCCTTTTCCTTCTCCTCCTCCTCCTCCTCTTTCTCCTTCTTCTCCTCTTCCTCCTCTTCCTCTTCCTCCTTATCTCCTCCTCCTCCTTCTTCTTCTCATCTTCCTTCTCTCCTTTCCTCTCCCCTCCCCTCCCCTTCCCTCCCTTCCCTTCCCATCTCCCACTCCCCTCCCCTCCCTTCCCTTCCCTCTCTCTCATCTCTATGGGAAACTCTTAATAAGGATACTCCCTCCACTAATGCAGATCAACAATTCATCTGCAACTTATACTTTTGGAGAGTTGCCTTGGGATGCTGAGAGATCAAATGATTTGCTCATAATCTCACAACTAGGATGTGTTAGGATGTTCAACATTTGAACCTGTATCTTCTCTGCTCCCACGCCAACCACTCTCTCCACTATGCCATGCTTCCTCTCGTCCAACAGGGATAATGTGAAGCAACAGTGTGAGAAGTAACACTGAGAAGGGACTATGCTGATTGTTTCAGTTCAAGAATGATGTGCTAACTATGTAATTATCCAATGACATTCAAAGAGACATCATCATGGTACCCTTATGTCTATTCTTTTTAGCTTTATAACTAAAGGAAAAGAGATTTGAGATGAAATATATGTGTGTATGTGTGTATGTATATATATTTGTGTGTATATATATATATACGTGTGTGTGTAAGTGTGTATATATGCGTGTGTATGTGTGTATATGTGTGTGTATATGTGTGTGTGTGTGTGTTTGTGTAGAAGGCTTGAAGGTAATACTATTGGAAATTATGGGAAACTGTATTTAAAATAACAGAGTTGCTAAATTCACATGCCCATTATTATTTCACAGTATGAGTTCATGGGGTTAGAAGATGTAAAATCTCTTATCTAGAAGGCCTTAATTCTCTGACATGTAGAAATATTCTAGATCAGAGAAAGGATGTAACTGGATGATGTATCTACAGATACCTCACCACAAGGTTATCTAGTGATGGATCAAAAGTAGTCTTGGGGAAAGGTACTTTTGAAACGCTCAGTGTTCAAAGGAAATCTTCCATAGGAGTTAGGAATTCCAACAAAAGAGCTCCTGCCTTTGAGTTCAAACTTAACCTCAGATACTGATTTTGTCACCCTTCAGGTTTCAAAGCCTCTCTTTTTTCATTTGTAAAATGGAGATAAAAATATCTGTTGTCCTTACCTGAGAGGGTTATTTTGAGACTCAAATAAGATAATGCATACAATGATCCCTTTCACATGGGGGGGGCGTGGCTAGGGGTGCATGTGATCCAGAAAATCTGCATAAAATTTTTTGGCCTTCCTTTCATACCAGAGAAGAAATCTGAGTTTTATCTGGATATTACACAATACTATGCATATATTTTATGCATTTCTGAGTTTCTAAACCTTTTCTGTATTGTCTGTTGGTCTTTACATGTCATCTGAGGCTTTTGCAAAACTCCCAAGCAATTCGCATTAAGTTTCTTATGCTGACCTGTGATATATCAAAATCATGATGGGGAAAGTCATGATGTGGAAGGGATAACTGTACACAGTGCTATTAACTCTTGCTATTGGAAGACAGTGGGGCTTTTACAAAGAGGAATATTCACTTCTAAAAATGAACATACATGCATATTCCCCCAACATAGGGGAAGCATAATCCCCCTCCCCTCTTTTACCACCTCAGTCCTGGGGAGGGGAGGAGGATTCCTTTCATAGCTTAATTCAGTCCCCAAAGAGCACAGTCCCAGTTCAAAGTCCAAAATCTCCCTTGGGGTCAATTCCTGGGTACCCACATTTTACAAATGGGTCAGCTGACTCCCAGAGAAGTTATGTGATTCTCTCAACATCACATAGCTAGTTAGTAGCAGGGCTGTAAATAGAGCCCAAGTCTCCTAATTCTAGATTAGATGGTTTTTTTACATCATTTGTAAAAGAATCCATCAAAATTAGCTTCCGTTACCTATAATTGGATACAGAGGAAAGAATAATGGATTTGGAGACAGAAGACGTGGGGCTGCCTGGGGTCCTGACTATGCTGCTGTTGAGGTTTAAGGGTGCTGGGATCCCCAAATAGTGACACAACGGATCCTGCCCGAATGAATTCAACCCAAGCCTTATTTCAGCCAAAGTAAAACAAAGTTTATTAAAGCTCCACCATATTGGCTAGACTCTTAAAGAATCTGAGCATTTGTATGGCTAATGCCAGTGGGCCAGATTGAACTTGGAGCCTTTGTAATACTAACATAAGCAGGCTAGATAGAATCTGAGTGCTTTCATGGAAACAAGATGGATCTTATATACAGAAAGACTGAGGGAGGAATCCAGGGGTGGCACAGTAGTTGGGGTGTCTGGAGGAGGGGTGGGGGGGTTCCAGGGATGGTTTTGATGGAAGTGGTCAATAGCCTGGGGTGAGTAGAGGTCAAATCTTGGGAAGATCTTGATGGGAATGACCAGTATCCTGGGGTGACTAAAGGTAGGATCTTGAGTACCCTGGGGCAACGAGAGATCAATCTAAGGAGGATCTTGATGGGACTGGCCAGTAGCCTGGAGAATGGGATTAAGGGTGGGGAGTAGCTGAACCAAGATTTGGACATAGCTATAAGCCTCAAGGGAACACCAGATCTAGTGGGGAAATCCCAGGAGATTTCAAGGTGGGGTTTTAAAGGGCCTTTTAGACAAATGGGACCTAAACTCTTTTGGGGTAAGGGACAAAGGTCTCAGTTTAGGCCTCCCCCCTCCCCATAACCCATTACTACTTAGTATCTGTGTGATCCTAGGCAAGTCATTCTTGCCTCTAGGCCTTACTATGTTTTCTCATTCATTTTCAATTCCAAGAAAGTCACAATCCACTTATTTTTCTCCAACTCATATCAACAATAAAATCAATAATAATGATAATAGCTAGCATTTATGTTGCACCTTACATATACCATTTTAATTGTTGCTCACAACAAGCCTGGGAAGTAGACATTATTATAACCTCCACTGTATGTATAAGTAAGCCGAAGCTGATAGAGCAAATGACTGGCCTAGGGTTGCACAGATAGCAAGTATCTTTGAGGCAGGATCCAAACTCATTCATGCCTAGTTCTGATTCCAACATTGTATACTGTGCTACCACCTAGCTAAATCTGACCATAAGCACATCTAGTGTGAGAAATTAATTATTTCTGTCTTGTATTTAATAACTAATTGTTGAATCAGCACCAAGCTTCTATTTCCTCATCCAGAAAACAACCAGCATGGGAAATCTCTTTCAGAGATTTACCAAGGCCAAGATCTAATCACACAGTAAAAGAAATTCTAATTTAAGGCTGATGGGTGCATTTCTGCTCATAGTGTTTGCTTGGACAGGTCTGGGGAAATGTGGATCCTCCCTTTTGTCCCACAGGTCATGTGGATATTGATGTCTCTTTGACCAAGAGTTGGGTGACACAGGTCATGTACCCCAAGACACTCATATTAATATACTGCACCTTCCATTGTGTTAATCAATCAGAGTTGATTCCCACCCCTCAGGAATACCTATCCTTTGCAGGGCATATAAACTGTGAGCCTACTGCCATTAGGCATCTTTGTTCCAAGAGAGATGACCAGATGGCCATCCTTTTATTAATAACATGCTAGCCTCATTAATAAAATGATTAAATTACCCAAAAACCATGTGTCTCAACCTTTTTAATTGTCACATTAGTTTGGTTGAATAGGGTAGAGCTCTGGAGTGAAATCAAGAAGACTTGGATTCAAATCCTTCTCTGCACTTACTACCTATATGACCCCGGGCATGTTCTCTGTATCTCCAAAGTTTACTCATTTGTAAAATGAGGATGTTGGACCAGATGACCCTGGAGGTTCCTAAGACTCTTAACTCTGTGAACTAGTCAAAATTAGTGTGTTTGAAGTCAGAATTAGTGAGTAGAGTACCAGCCCTGGGGTCAGGAGGACCTGAGTTCAAATCCAGCCTCAGACATTTGACACACTTACTAGCTGTGTGACCTTGGGCAAGTCACTTAACCCCAATTGCCCTGCCTTCCCCCCTCCAAAAAATTAAAAAAAAATTAATAATGAAGTCATTTAAATCCATTATCTTTTAAAAATAGAATTAAAAGCCAAATGTCAAAAGGAAATGTTAAATGTTTAAAGGAATGTAATTTAATTTTTGAATTACTTCACTGGGAGTCAGGGGGGTATTGCCAAAAAGAACACGCTGCTCAGAAGAGGGAGATCATGGATCCTCACAAGGCCTTGGGCCTCTTTGATCCTCAGATTCCTCATCTATTAAACCAAAAGGTTGCTTTGGACAATCTCTAAGGTTCCCTTCCCCTCCAAAGTGCTTTGACTCTATGAAGTTAATGCCTAAGGTTTCAAATTCAAATCCTAACTCAGACACTTCCTACCTGTGTGACCCCGGGCAAATAACTTAACTTCTGTCAGTCTCAGTTTCCTCATCTGTAAAATGCAAAACCCTATCTCCCAGGGTTATTGTGAGGATCAAATAAATGCTATTTGTAAAGGGCTTAGCACTGTGCCCAGCATATGGTAGGTACTTAACAAATGTTCTCTTCCTTTCCTCTTTCCCTCTCTCTCTTAGTAGAATCAATTACATCTAATTGGGAGTTAGATGGCAATGCCCTAACCAACAGCATCACCCTTCCATGTACCAGATATGACCAGGCAACCCCATTTTCAGCTATTTCCTTATCATTAGAAATATCATCTTTTTAACTAGTCTATTCTCATATAAAAGTATAAATTTTAAGCTCTTTTTTCTTTGTTGCTTAGGTGCCATCTCACTAGTGAAGCATCCTTTACTTAGAAGACAAGCCCGGGTAGATTACAGCTTTGATACTACTGTGGAAGACCCTTGGGTCAGAATTTCAGATTGCATCAAAAATTTATTTAGCCCCACCATGAGTGAAGACCACGGTCACTTAGACCTCAGGTCTAATGTCAATTCCAGTGAGGAAAACCGCAAATGTGGCCTCTCTGATGGGGTGTTACAGAAGCTTGAAACTGCAGGTGACATTTCCAAAGGCTACAAAGCTGAAGAAAATGGCAGTGTGAAGAAAGGCCCTCCAGTAGCTCCCAAACCAGCCTGGTTTCGTCAGAGCTTGAAAGGACTAAGGAATCGATGTGGAACCGCAGAACCCAAAACACTACCAGATCAAAGCCCTCCTGCCCAACCCAGTCCCACTTTGAGGGAGCGCTCCCTGCTCCCAGGCAGAGCGTCATCAATCAAACAAAGGATCAGCTCTTTTGAGACATTCAGTACTTCTCATCCCCCAGAGAAAGGAAACCAGAGACTGGTTCCAAAGTTCTCCCTCTCAGAGAGAGAAAAATCTGGTAAACAAGATGCAGGAGTCCCCACTGGTCTCTTCTCTCAAGGTACTCATTGTACGACTGAGCAGCGGGCTCCTGCAAAGACCCCTCTGCCCCTGGACTCTCACGCTATTTCAGTTCCCAAGGACTCAGACTTGTCTGATTCACCCCCACCGGCACGTCCATCCAGCCCTCAGGAAAGCCACAACACCAACAGTGATAGTGATCTCTTGAATCTGCTCCAGGCCAAGATCACTGAGTCACAATGTCTCCTTGTGAATAATGCACCAATCCAGAGAGCGAGGAGTTTCCCCCTGACCACACATCAGGCTTGTGAGATGAAGGCAACAGAGGAGAAATCTAGCAAGCTGTACTCCATCAGCAGCCAGGTGTCATCAGCCTTAATGAAATCTTTCCTCTGCCTTCCTCCATCTCCAGTCTCCTGTGGACACAGTCCATGGAACCCTCGGGAAAGGTCATCTCCAACGCCTGTGGAAGATGTGAGGGCTGTCAGTCCTTCAAATGAAAATTCTTCTACGGACATGGGGTTTTCACTGAAGTAAGCCATTTAGAGTGCTTTTTTCCTGCCTAAGAATAGGTTAGGGACCCCAGGAGTCTCCACTGCAGAGCACATGCCCTAGTGAACTCTGTTCAACCCTGGTCCTATCCAAAGGAGAGTTATTTCCATCATCAGCTTATGAGTCTAGACTTTCAGCAGACTTGGCGATGAACTAGAATCTAAGGACATCTCTTGGAAGTTCTTACACTCCTGGGAAAATAGTTAAAATGGGTCTGAGCGAATTCCCCTAGCAGATACTCTGTATTAGCAGAGCCTTGATGAGATGTTCCCTGTTTAAGACATTTACCCAAAGACTGGGTCTTAACTGAGTTTGCTTTGTAGGATTATAGGTAGGATTTAGATCTGGAAGGGGCTTTAGAGAACATCTAACTGTCTCATTTCACAAAAAAAGGAAACTAAGGCCCAGATAGGTGATGCAATTTGTGCAAGGTTATACAAATAATCCTTCCCTTCCCTCCCCTCCCCTCCTCTTCCCTCACCTCCCCTCCCCTCCTCTCCCCTCTCCTTCCCTCTTTTCCCCTCCCCTTCCCTCCTGTCCCCTCCCCTCTTCTCCCCTCACCTCCCCTCACCTCCTTTCTCCTCCCCTTCTCTCCAAAAGGCTCTCTCAATCAATGTCTATTAAGCAAGTTTTTATCATTTTTCTTCCCCACATGGCTTACTTAGGCAGACATAGCCTATCAACTGCAGTCCTCCAAAATTTTGTAGTCCATGGTGGAATGTTCTTCTCACAGTACATTATTTTTCTCTCTTGTCCCACTAACATGAAAGCCTTTCTGAGCTGAGAGACTATTCTGAGGGTCTGACAGAGAATGAGGAGGCAGAAGAGGGTAGCAACTCTCCTCAATCTACATGTGGATCTGGGCAATCTGTCATCTCTCTACTTACTCGGGAAGAATTAAAGAAGCTCATAGAGGAAGTGAAGGCACTAGATGAAGCAACATTAAAGGTATGTGTCCTTTCTCAGCCATCAAATTGCTTTGTAATATGATTTTTTTCCCTGTAGTGATCTAATAGTAAAGATTCTACAAACTATAGTTCAGTGAATTTGATTGCAGGCAAACTTGCAGCATTTGGTTTTTTAAAATATTATTTATTTTTAAGTTTTTTTTAAAAATTGATTGCCAAATTCTTTTCTTCTCTCTGGTATCTTCCCCATCCATTGAGAAGGCAAGCAATATGATATCAACTATACGTATGAAATCACATAAAACATATTTCCATATTAGACAAAAAAAGTAGAAAAATAAAGTGAGAAATTTCTACTTCAATTTGCACTCAGAGTTCATCAGTTCTCTTTTTGGAGGTGGATAACATTTCTCATCATGAGTCCTGCACAATTGTCTTTCATTGTTGTCTTGATCAGAGTGGCTGACTCTTTCATAGTTGATCATCATTACAATAATGCTGTTACCATGTACAATGTTCTCCTGGTTCTGCTCACTTCACTTTGCATCAGTTCATCTATGTCTTCCCAGGTTTTCTGAGACCATTCTCTTATAACTTCTTATAGCATGATAGCATTCAATGGCAATCATCTATCACAATTTGTTCAGCCATTGCTGAGTATCCCCCTAACTTCCAATTCTTTACCATCACAAAAAAGCTACTATAAATATTTTTGTATATATGGGTCTTTTTCCTTTTTCATTGATCTCTTTGGGATGTAGAACAATAGGTATGCAATTACATATGTGTAATAACAAATCTAATATGTCACACTATTATCTATGCCTGTAGTTTCTATTTAGTGTTGAAAGTCGACCTGAGGATTCAGTGTGGTTTGTAGGATTTCGTGTGAGGATACATGGTGATTTATGTGTTGAAGTGTCACCAGGATGGTTCTCTGCCTCAGAATGGTTTCCCCAGCCTCTCTGAAATTCCACAATTAGAGATTCATTCCTTTAGATGTTTGATGGCATTTTTGGTTTTCTAGATGTTCCAGCTATAGTAAAAATATTCCAGGTAAGACTAATATCTTAAGCCCTTATCTGTTAACATAGTTAACAGAATAGATGGAGGACCAAAATTTAAAAGAAGTGGGAGAAAGATGCTTGAAAAGACAAATTTGCCTTCTTTTTTATTTACTTGTTTGTTTTTATTTTACATCAGGCCTCTATTTCTTTTAGCCAAAGATCAACTTTGCTATTTCACAATGTTACCTACAACTGGTCAGTTTGTCTGAGGGTGTGAGGATGGTTCCCACATGCTTCCCTTGTTCAAGTCCACTCCTCTGTGAAGACATATTAAAGTTATTGGGTCACAAACACAGAGATAAAAGGAACCTTTCAGCTAATCAGATATCTCTCAAGCAAGAGTTATTCTTGGGATCCAATAACTTCAAGATCACAAGATCATAGATTTAGAACTAGGAAGGGACCTCAGACATTGTAATCATAATGATCATGTAACCGATTATAAAAGAAAAAGAAAACAAGCTGATGGTGAGAGAGCTGCTAACTGAAGTCCCTTCTAGGTGGTAAACAACAGAGGGCATAGGATGACTACTTTCCATTCCACCATGGGATTGATGCCTCTGGTAGTTCATTAATAGAAGTAAGGAATCTCCATGTTGAAGAGGACCTTAAAGCTCATCTACTCCATTCCCAGTTGTATGGTCACTGTGGTGGTAATAGCAGCTCCTCACATTCATAGAGCACATTCCTGTCCTGAAGTACTTTCTCCATAACAACCCTGTGACATGTGACCCCTGGCTATATTCTGTTTATCCATTCTAACTGCTTCTTGTGATGAATGGAGATGCTGAGGCTCAGAGAGTTGAAGAGATTTGACCAAGGTCACCTAGTTTGTGAATAATGTTTGATACTCAGTGAGCATTTTTAACATGCTACGAAGAAGACTAGATCTTCATGCTCCTAGGAGGGCTCTTTCTATTCTACTTCACTATTACAGGACCACAAGAAGAACAGGTAAATCTAGGACCCAGAAGTCTGCTTCATGAAGAAGACTGGAGTGAGGATCGATCACCTCAGAGAGGGGAGCTTTGTCCTGGTCAGAACGCCGTGTTCTGAGGTGCCCAGGTCCATATAGTGACATGGCATATGGATAATAGAAAAATGGCTAGAATCATGGAATGTTAGAGCTGGGGGGGGGGTGGAACTTAGAGAGATAATACTCTTCTATCCTCTCATTTTACAGATGAGGAAACTGAGGACAAGAGAAAAATAAGGACCTTGCCAATATCGCACAATTAATCAGGGGGCAGAACAAAGACCTAAACCCAGGCTTTATGATTACAGGGCCAATGAAGATTTTTAAAATAACAGGTTGAGGGGCAGCTAGGTGGTGCAGTGAGTAGAGCACCAGCCTTGGAGTCAGGAGGAACTGAGTTCAAACCCAGCCTCAGACACTTGACATACTTCCTAGTTGTGTGACCTTGGGCAAGTCACTTAACCCCAATTGTCCTGGCTTCTCCCCTCCAAAAAAAAAAAGATCGATAAAATAGTAGGTTGTGTGTGTATGTGTGTGTGTGTGTGTGTGAGAGAGAGAGAGAGAGAGAGAGAGAGAGAGAGAATGAGAACAGACCTACTCATATATACAAACATATGGAGAAAGTGGCAATGCTTTGCATTTACTGGTCTGAAATCTATTATTTTTATTACTGTCTGAGAAATTATAATCCACTCTGCTCTGAAATAAAGTCCGTACTATCAAAACAGTCAAAATAGAAGCACTATGGGAAATTTTAGTCAGGAGAATTTATATTTGGTTAGTGGAAAGTGTCAGGGAAAAATATAAATTAACACAACCAACATAAAAGAAACTAATATAAAGAGGGAACAATCAAATTCTGCTTGGGGAAGAAAAGGGAAATCTTCATGGATCAGACAACCTCTGAGTCAGGATTTGAAGGAAGAGAAAGTCTTGGGATCATTGGATTTGGGGCTGGCAAAGCCCTTAGATGTTCTTGTTTGAATCTCTCATTGTATAGGTGAGGCCCAGTGAGGGGCCTAAGGTCATGCAACCAACAATTGGCTTAGACTATTCATTCGAACGCATTTAAATATGTTTTAATATTTTCTTTCCACAGCAATTTGACAGCATTCATGTTACCATTTTGCATAAGGAGGAAGGGGCTGGCCTTGGATTCAGTTTAGCAGGAGGAGTCGATCTGGAAAACAAGGCAATCACAGTAAGCAGTCATAGTTTCTGGCTGTAGCTCAGGTCTCTGGGAATATGGATGAGGGCTGCTCAGTGATTTGAACATGGACAGCGTATCAGAGGGCCTTGCTAAGAAAGGGTCACTTTTGCCCATCAACTGAGCAAATGTTTACAGTGTCAGCTACCCCCCACCCCCACTGCAGGTGAAACTTCTGGGTTCAGGTTTTCTGGGAACTGAGGATTCTGAGGTTGGCTTGCTATCTGCTAAACCAAGATGCCTTTCCACATTTAAACCACACTAAATATTAATATGTACATTACCCACCTCATAGGAACGTGGTGAGGAAAATGCCTCATAAAACCTAAAGTACTACAGAGATGGAAGTGATTATTTATTTGGGACAAAGAAGATGAGCAAACACTTTGTTTCATCTTTACTTCCAGACATCTGACAGTGTGATAGAGCTCCACTGTGACAAAATGATCTGGAGGGCACGGACTTTTTTAGGATGGGATTTTCTTTGTTCTCATGTATTGGTCTTTGTTTTTGGTGTTATATTCAGGTTCACCGAGTATTTCCCAATGGACTAGCCTTTCAAGAAGGGACCATACAGAAAGGAGATGAGGTCCTTTCCATTAATGGGAAATCTCTTAAAGGCACCACACATAATGAAGCTTTGGCCATCATCCGCCAAGCTCGAGACCCAAAGCAGGCTGTTATTGTTACGAGGAAAATGCAGGAAGACGAGACAGGGCTGAATTCTTCCGTTGAGTCTGCATCTTCAGCAGCCAGTGAAGTTTCCACAGAATCAAGTAAGTTTTCCCCATTTTCTGAAATCCACAGATACCATGGCGCTTCATAACCCTTTGATTCCTTCCCTGCAAGGTAGCTAAGAACTCTTTTTCCCCATAGGTTTGGTGCCTGGTCATGGGACTACTTAGGGAGAGCAATGGTATGTGTGTATCAGGGAATGCAAGATATTCAGGAACTTTTGTACTTTATGGGTATCCTATTTGTTATCCCTTAGGGGTCAAGTAACAGTAGTGATAGCATCAGGTACCTGTGTAGGATTCTGAAGTCTGACACAGTATTTCTTGGTCTAGACTAAGGGTTCTTCACATTTTTGCATTTTGGCCTACTTGGCAGTATGGTGAGGTCTATGGATGCCTTCTCAGAATGCTGTTTCTAAATGCATATAATAAAATATGTAGGATTACAAAGAAAACATTATATTGAAATAAAATTATCATGTTCAATGTGGATACTTCAGGCTTAGAATATCTTTCTTGCTCTGGGCCTCATCCCCCACTTAGCTGTCTTTCTGGCCCAAACCTGCTATCACACCCTGATGTCTGGGACACCCAATGATGGAAGCAAAGACAGCCTGAGGGGCATCATCTCCTGCAAAGCCAGCTTGGCACATTCCAAAGCCATTGTCGACAATGAGAGCAGCAGTATCATCATCCATGGTAAACTCTGAAGAGGCAAGTTTAAATAAACACTGGAGAGAGAAGGTGGTGCCACACCTCAAGTCGGGGGAGAGGCAAGTGCATGCTGGGTGGAAGAGCTCACATCTCTTGGGCAGAAGATCTCATAGCTCCGCACCCTTCATATAACATGGTGCATTATATTTATTGCTGGTGCATCTCCCTTCTAAATTATGAACTCCATGAAGGCAGAAACCATGTGCTATTTGGTTTTTCTATCTCCCTTAATAGATATACAGTATGGGATAGTGAATAATGAGCTGACACATTCCAGATAGCACAAGATTTTAGCTGCCCTTCTTTTGGTTAATAAATAAGGGCATGCTTCCCAACAGCTAACTGTGATCCAAGTTATCGCATTTTGCTTCAGGAATGGCTTTGTTTCAGGGGTAAGACTACTCTATATTAATATTTATAGATTCCTCTACTTTGAGAAAATGACCCATTTCTACTTATATTCACATACAAAATCTGATTTCCACTCCCACCACCACTACACTGTCCAAGGTCATAAGTTACCTCCTAATCACTCTGACTGTCTGAAGCACTCCACCCTAATAAATGTAACCCACTCCCCGCCCCACCCCAGACTTTATTTTTCTCAACTAAAGGCATTTACTCAGGGTAACACACCAAGTAGGCTCCTTCTTAAGGGAGGTAGCACTCCAGCCAGGATCAGCCAGGGATTTTATAGAGGAAAATCTGCCACCACACACACACCTTTTAGAAATTCTCCTTCTTTTGCCTCTGTGAAATTATTTTATCCTGGTTCTTCTCTTGACTCTCTGACTGTTCAAGCTTGTCCTTCTTCTGGCCTCAAAATCAGGGAATTCTTCAAATCTCAGACTTTATTCCTCCAGTTTTCTCTTTTTACCTTCCTCAAATGAGATTATTTACTCACTCTATGAACTTAATCTTATTTGCAAATTTTGCAATGATATTCTTTGGATTCAATTTTCATTCTCTCACCCAGCAGGTGGGTCTCTTCAATGCCTTTGTGCCATGGTAAAAAGAAGTATTGGCCTGTATAGTTGGATGCTTTGCTTATACAGTTGAAAGTTTAGCATTTTCATAGATAATCCTCATAAATTCTGTGAATGGAATAAAGAACACCCCCTCTCATTTCTTCCCTTTCCAGTTTTTCCTGAAAGTCCATACCAGAGTATCTAGCTTATTCACCCCCATGTGGGAGCACCTAGAAGGAAATCAGACTTTAAGGCAACATTCCAAAATGATAGCACACAGAATGCCAGAAACAAAGCGAATCTTTCGTTAGTATAGATGGAGAATTTTATTCCAAGTTAGAATCAGACAATTTTAAAGCTGAAAGAGATTAAAGATCATCAAGTGACTAGATCCTAGTCCAATGCCCTCATTCCTCTGATAAGGAAAGCCAAGTCCAGAGAGGAAATGATTGACCTCAAGAAGAAAAAAAAATAGCAGAATGTAATGAGTGATTGAATATATGTGGCAGGGAGATGAAGGGGAGGAAGCTTACATAAGGAAGAGTATGATGGTATCAAGATAAATAGGGTAGTTAGATCACGTGGGGAAAAAAGGAGGGAAAGGAGAAGCAGCTATTTTGGAGCGAAGAAGAGGAATTCAGTCCTAGACAAGTTAAGTTTTAGGAAGACCATACAAGTCTATTGCTGATGTGTGTCTCCGTGTCCCATCCAGGCCTCTTGGAAATTTCAGACTTGAACCTGGATGGTATGTTAAGGCGAGAAGTGGAGCTTTAGGGAGTTCACTACGTAGCAGAACAGAGTTGTAATGCAACAATAGAGTGGCTGCTTTAAATTGTAGGCAGTTACACCTCTTAGGCTATAAGGACACACCTTGCCCTACTCTCCCATGCTGCAGCTGGCGCAATAACCGAAAGGCAAGGGAAAACCAAATGAAAAACAAAACCTTCTGATTGCCATGTTTGATAATGATAGGAGTAAATTTTGAATAAAACAGTCTGAGAGAGGGTGAATATATTTGCGTTCTTCTATTCCATTCACAGCACTCTTGAAAACACTACATGTGACTTTTAATAACTTTTGGTTGCTGGCACTGAACTGCGTACACTCATTTCTTTGTTAGCACAATAGTCCTAAGAAGGACTGTTTGGCTGGTGTTCAAGAATACTGTGTGAAGCCTTAGAAAAGTGCCTTTTAAAATGTTGCAAAAGAAACTCAACTCACTAAGAAGCCTGTAGACCTCAGCGGGGGCAGCCTTACTCCTCTGGAGGCAGAGAAATGAGGTAGATGCTGATAAACAGGTTATATGAGTCCCTATAGAGTCTAGCTAGCTACTCAGGGAATATTGCAACTGTCAATGAGATAATTTTTGGACTCGACTTAACACATAAACAGACTCTGATCATTCAAATTACATGTAAACAGAATTTGTATTATGACATGATAAAATGCCAGGACAACAGAATAGCTTCTTTAACTATTTCCTCTGTAAAGTCCTTCACTGATTGAATTTCTTGCTGCATATGTCACTGACTGTGGGAATGCTGAAGTCAATTCTATTCTAAGTCAAGTCGGAAACAATTGATTTTTTCTAGTTCAGAGATTCTAAACATATTTTTGCATCAGGATCTCCTTTGGTAGGTTGGTGAAATATCAAAATCTTAGAATAGTTTTTTTCCTGCAAAAAATAAAATTCATAGGATAACAAAACTGATTACACTGAAGCAAAGATGTAATTTCCCACTCCAAGTTCAAAGACCCTCTAAAATCTGTCCTTGGAATGGAGCCCATGTCAAGATCCCCTCTTCTCATCTCTTTAGATAGGTAGTTTTGTTGGGCTTTGTCTTAAACATGGATATCATTCTCTTTTCATCCACTCCCATGGTTTTAAGTTTGTTAGGATTTCATTAGTATGGCAACCTGGGGTGGAGGAAGGGGTGTAGAATTTCTTCTAACAAGGCAAGTTGGCATCTGCTCTGTGCTTGATGCTGAAGGAGTAATTTTGGCTTAAAACAGGCTGAGAGAGGGAGAGTAGATTTGCATGGACTTCTTCTATTCCATTCCCAGAACTCCTGAAAACACTAGGTGTTTAAGGAAGGCCATACAAGTTTTAGGAGAGTTGTCTAGGAAACTGAGAATTTAGTTAATTCTATTTGTTTTATTTTTAATTTATGGAATAAAACAAGCATTTCCATAACATAGTACAATAAAAAAAAGATGATAGCATAATTAGTTTTTCTAGAGTCACAAAGCCAGTACATGTCAGAGAAAGAACTGAACTGAGGTCTTTTTTGTTGTCTCTTTCTCCATTGTACCACAGGGTTTCCATAATCACATGGCTTCACTTACCACCTGCATATGGATATCTCCTACATTTCCAGCTCTAGTCCTGACCACTACCTTAAGTTCCCATAGTCTTTTATTTCTATCTCTACTGGGATGTCGCAGTGAAATTTCCAACTCAACATTTTCAAAACAAATCTTATTCTCTTTGACCCAGTGTCCCTCCTGACTTTAAAAAACCAACCAACCAACCAACCAAAAAACAACAACAAAATCCTGACAACAGCTGGCCACTTTTCCTAATGTCCCTATTTCTGTTGACCAGGACCAACAACCTCTATCAGAGTCACTCAGGTGCAACACCAGTGCTTCCTTTTTGTCTCTGTTCTCTCCCTCACAGCCCACGATCAGCCAAGAGTTACAAAGGCTTATTGACTTATGTCTCTAATATCACTCAAGTGCAGCTCCTCTTTTCTGGTCTATTTGCTTTGGGGGTATGGTAGAACTAGCTCATACTGACTTCAGAGAGAGGAGATTGGTAAATTTTCAGCATGTGCCTATGCACCTTGCAAACTGGCAAATGATACAAATTAGAGCTTGTTTATAGTTTTGTTAATTGCCCAGACTTAAGAAAGTGATGGAGAAAATATTAATAATGCAGATTAAATCTTAAAGTATCCAGCTCCTTTTTTTTCTTTCAGAAGATCTGAGTTCAAATACCACCTTGGGCACTTGCTAGCTGTGTGACTGTGGGCAAATCACTTAACCCCCTGGAGCCCCTCAATTCTCTGTTCTGTAAAATGGGAATAACAGTAGGACCTACCTTACACAGCTGTTATGAGGATCAAATGAGATAATATATGCACATGCTTTGAACACCTTATACAACTGGTAAACCACCATCACCATCTGCAAACAGAGGTTGTCCCCTGAAATAGCTCCCTGGTTGTTCTCTCTGCCTCAAGACTCTCCCCACCTCCAATCTCTCCTCCACCAAATCTATGCTGTCACTAAACTGGCAGGTCTGACCATGTCACATACACACCCCTACTCTCCAGCTCAACAAACTCTGGTGGCTCCTTATTACTTCTAGAATCCAATAGAAAGTCATATTTGGTATTTAAAAATTTTTCACAACCCAGAGCATTCTTACTTTTCTAGCATTCTTGTACACATTACTCTTCCTTCTGCATCTTCTTCAATAAAGCCATGTAGGCTGTCTCGCCATTCCTCACACATGATAATCTATCTCTCATGCCTGTGCCTTTACCCTTGTTGTCCTCAATGGTTGAACTGTTCTCCCTCTTCTCTGCATCTCTTGGAGACCCTGGTTCCCTTCAAGACCCTGCTCAAGGGCCTGCCCTTTCCGTAGGAGATCCTTCTTGGTTCCCCTTTCCCCCTCAGATGCTAGGACCCTCCTACTTCCCACCCTTCTACCCCCGGTTGGATTGTATCTGTTTTGCATGTGTTTGCAGGTACGACCTAGGTGTGCACATATATGTATATATATGAACATGTAAACATATATGTATATTTATACACGTTACCTAAGTAGATTATATAAACACATGCAAAGCCTACACACACATATGTTGTTTACCCAATTAGAATATAAATTCCTTGAGGCTTTAGTCTTTGTATTGTTTGCGCAAAGTGCCAGACACTGTACTCAATAAAGCTTCCTGGTGGATTGATTGCTAACTGTGAATATTCCCCAATGCCTTGTCCCGGATTCTTTTCTCTTCTTCATCTATACTATTTCACTTGGTGATCTCATCAGTTCACAACTCTCTCTCACCCCTCCTCTGCCAGATCCAATTAGTTGCCTGGTCCTGTAGTTTCTACCTCCATAACATCTCTTACATGTATCCCCTTCTCACCTCTGACACTGCCACTACCCTGGTGCAGACTCCCATCACCTCATACCTAGACCCCTGCGATAGCTTGCTGTGTCTGGTCTCTCTGTCACTCCGGCCCATCCTCCATGCACCTACCAACACAATCTTCCTAAAGCACAGTCTCTCATGTCACACACCCTCTTTCCACCCTACTCCCCTTACTCAATAGACTCTTGTGGCTCCCTATTACCTACAGGATCAAATATAAAATTTTCTGGGGCTTATAAAGCCCTCCATAACCTGGCCCTTTTCTCCTTTTCCAGTCTTTTTAGACTTCCCTCTAACATATATTCTGCAATCCAATAACACCATTCTCCTTACGGTTCCTCACCTATGCTACTCTATCTCTTGACTCCAAGTGTTTTCACTAACCCAGTTTCCAAGACCTAGGTAGAACTTTCTCTCTCATCTTCACCTCCTAGCTTCCCTGTCTTCCTTCAAGTGTTAGCCAAAGTCTTACCTTGTGCAAGAAACCTTTCTCTATCCTTCTAAATGCTAAGAATTCCCCTCCTGAGATTATCTTCCAATTCATCCTGTATATATCTTGTTTGTATATAGTCATTTACTTGTTGTCTCCCCCATTAAACTGTGAGCTTCTTGTGAGAAGGGACTATCTTTTGCCTTTCTTTGTATCTCCAGTGCTTACCATAGTAACTGGCACATAGTAGGTGCTTAATAAATCCTAGTCAGCTGAGTGATTAAGAAGCCCAGGTATTTGGAATATAGGAATATGTTGGCAGATAAATCAGGCTAAATTCAATCACATGTAGTGGTCCATAACTGGGAACGAATCTGAGGTGACAACCCAAGACAGTAACTTCAGACTGACCAACTGATATTTGGGCATTATCACATAGGTGCTCCACCATGGTACCCCTCATAAACTGGAAGAAAGTTAAGACCCCTTGAGTGTTAAACTAAATTTGTATTTTAAACAAGGTTCTCTCCACAACATTATATCAGGGAATGGCTTCCTCAACCCTCGAATATGACAGGAGAAAGGCTTGACTGACTTCAAAAGTTTTTATAAATTAGATGCCCTAATTTTAAAAGCATTCTCAGACATCTCCATTTCAAGAATGGATAAGTCTAGACATGAGGAAATAGCACTGTCCTAATATCTTGGAGGTTTGGCTTATTATTTGTTGGAGAAGAGGTACCTTTGGGAACTGTGTCCTTAAATGTGGGACTGTTAACCTCCCCTGAGGACAGTCCTTTAAATCAAAAATAGGCTTGAAGCAGTAAATCTATTTGAAGGTACTGGACTGGGATTGGGCTGGGGGGCAGTGATCATGAGCTTTCCATTTTGGGGGAAAGGCATTATGCTAGGCCAGGTCTCTATTAGAGCTATTTCTCATTCCACATAAAAGGTATAGAATCCTAATTTATATGCATATTTTCACATATGTTTGTGTATAAACATGTAAATACACATAAAATTATAATAAAATTCTTATATATGAGACTTTTACATTATACATACATATTTAAACATATACACATGACAGACAAATTATACACAATAGAATATTGCACACATCACATACACATGTAATATTACACACGTTACACATGTAATGTATATTATACATACATATGTAATACTGTATATATTACATCTATACACATATATTACACACATTAACATGTCCAATAAGGGCAAAAGACCTAGATTTTGTGCTAATCATAGATTTGGAGATTCTTAGAGCTGAAAGGAACCTTAGAGATTATCTGGTCCAACTCACTTATTTTATCAATGAGCAATCTAATAAAGCCTAGTGGAGATGGAATCCAGATCTCTCACCCCTGGCCTCTTGCTTCTCCCACTAATCATCTAGCTCTTTATGTATTACCGAGCACTAGCCTTCCAGCAACCCTACGAAGGAAATAGTTCTAATATTATCATCCCCGTTTATAGATGAGAAAATGGAGGATCAATCCTATATCCTTTGACCCCAGTGATCCCAGTACTTGGCACATAGCCCAAAGAAGTTATAGACACAAAGATCTAATATATGTCAAATTATACACAGCAGGATTATTTGTGGCTATAATGATACCAAATAGATGCCCGTCAATTGGGGATGACTGAAAAAAACTACGGTATATGAATATAATGTAGTAGTATTGGTAGTAAGAAATGATGAGTATGAGAAATTCAGAGAAAATGGGGTAGATTTATAAAAACAGATGCAGAGTAAAATAAACAAAACCAAGAGAATAGTTTGAACCTCTACGTAATGACTAGAACAATGTCAATAAAAAGTTTACAAGGTAGAACTCTGAGTAACAAAAAAACAGGGAAGGTCTCAGGGAAGAGATAATGAAGTACAATGTCTCCCTCACAATGGAGAGTTGCTGGACCAGACAGAATATTGCATACCTTCTCAGATGCAGTTGTATTGGATGTTTTTGCTTACTTGGTTTTTTTTTCTCTGTCAAAAGGGATGATTCAATGTGAGTGAAGGGAGCAGTGTTGAAACGACCGAAATATAAAGACAAAAGGCATCAAGAGAACATTTTTTTAAATAAAAGAAAGAAAATACAAGCTCAGTGCAATTAAATGATTTGCCCTGTCATCCAGCTATTAAATAAATGATCTAGGACATGGACCTACATCTCCTAATTCTTAGTCCCATACTCCTGCCATTAGATTACATTGCCTCTCTAAGAGACTAGAGGTCAGGATAGGTGCAGGAGCTTGGGCAGGGTGAGGTTAGCACAGCTAGTACTGAGTGGAGCAAATTATGAGGCTAATAACTAGTTCTTGAATATCAGAGAAGACAGGATTCCTCTTCAAGTGGAGATCCAAGAAGTGCTTAGGCTGTCCATCAGAGTCTATGAGCCAAGGGCAAAGAGCCCTCTGGCTGAAGTTGCAGCCTTTTGAGCCTGGGAAGAGGGGGTGGAAATAGTCTCAGAGGTTGTCTTCATCCCAGGCAGTCCACACCCAACCCCTAGTCTCCCATTGAGGAAGTTAGTGCCATTGTAAGTGGGGCTACTTTTGTCAAAATGGTGGCAGACTCAGTGAAGGGAGGATGATGGTCAGTAAATGTGCGCAACAGCTGGTTGGTTCTTTGCCAATGATGTCTCAATAAATGGGCCTGGAAGAAGAGTAAATTTCCCTTACATGACCTTCTGTTTTTCCTCAGCAACTGAAGTTACCATCTGTACTGTAACTCTTGAAAAGACATCTGCTGGTTTAGGATTCAGTCTGGAAGGAGGAAAAGGCTCAATTCATGGGGATAAGCCTATATCAGTTAACAGAATTTTCAAAGGTATGAAACTAGTAGGGTATCAATCTTTCTCCTTGGGGGCATGTGAAAAAACTCTCTGAAATCATTTAATATTTTTCAGGCCATAAATATTTCACATGGACTATATTGCATCTGAGAAATAGCATGGCATAGTGAATAGAATGCTGGACCTCAAATCTGAAAGATCTAGGTTCAAATCTCACCTTTTATACTTTTTAGCTATCTCAACCAGAGCAAGCCACTTATCTATTCTGTGTCTCAGGCAAATCTGTAAGACTTACCTAACCATGTTACTTCCATACGAAATAAATTCCCATGGCCTACAGGCCTATGTAAATTGATCCAAGGAACTCCTCTGTTTGGTATTTAAAGCTCTTGATAACCTGACCCCTTCCTGTCTTTCTAGTCTTCCTTAAAAATTACTCCATGATCTGGTTATACTGGCCTGCTTGCTGCTCCTCCCACCTGGTCCTCCATCATCAGATTCTTTACCTTTTACTCACTGTTTCCCAAGTCTGGAATGTTCTTCCTACTCACTTCTGAATGCTAGCTCCCTTTAAGACTGGACTCAAATCCCACCTATTTTTAGGGGGGGGTGCTTTCACAGTCCCTCTTTTCCCTCCTCTGAGATTACATTCCATTTATACCAAATGTATGTATATGTACATACTTATTTGCATGTTGTCTCCCCTACTAGAATGTGAGCTCCTGGAGAACAGATACCATGACTTGTCTTTCTTTGTATCCCTGGCACTTAGCACCTTGTTGGACACAGAGCAAGCACTTAATAAATTATGATTGACTTACCAGTTTTGAGGAGCAGTCATAGAATATTTGATATGGAAGGGAGCTTAGAAATCATCTTGCCTCACTACCTTATTTGACAGATGAGGAAGCTGAGGCAGAGGTGGAAGTGATTTATTCAAGGTCTCTCCCACATCTAGTAAATGGAAGGACTAGGATTTGAATTTAGATCTCCTGACTTCTGATCCAATGCTCTTTTCACTGCACCGTATAGTATCCATGAATATGGGTCTTGGAGATATATGTGAGAATGTTTGTATGAATACAATCACCTGTGTGACTTTGCATGAAGCCCCTCCTCCATGTCTCTTTGTCCCTAGGCCCCAGAGGGACCTGGAATATGCTCAGTAGCAGGAGAGTGCTTCTGGAAACAGAAGGTGTTATTGTTAGAGTCTGAAAGGGTATCGTGTTCTCTTTACAATTTTCAGGATTTTTTAACCACTTTAGGGTACCCAGTTCCCCTGACACCACTGGGAGCCTGGGAATACCTAAAAACCTATCCTGTCTCCGAAACATACCCTCTGGCCAGGAGGCTTCAGAAGTTGGAAAAATTGCATTTTTTTTGTCAGTCAGTCAGTCAATAAACATCTATTATGTGCCTACTACATGCCAGGGGAAACTAGATGGCATAGCGGATAGAGTTCTGGGCCTGGAGACAGGAAGACTCATCCTTCTGAGTTCAAATCTGGCTGCAGACACTTACTAGCTGTGTGACCCTGGGCAAGTCACTTCATCCTGTTTGTCTCAGCTTCCTCATCTGTAAAATGAGCTGGAGAAGGAAATGGCAAACCACTTTGATATCTTTGACAAGAAAAGCCGAAATGGGGTCATGAAGAGTCAGACACAACTGAACAAGAACACTATATGCCAGGCACTGTGCTAAGCCCTGGGGATTCAAAGAAAGGCAAAAGACAGTCTCTGGTCTCCAGGAGCTCTCAGTCCAGCAAAGTATTTTCCCGTCTGGCAAAAACACTAGGAAATGTGTTAGTCCAATTTCTGAATAATCCTGATAATCTTTGGGTTGTCTTAGCACACATTTAGTTTAATGGGAAATTTCTAGTAGGTCTGTGGTCTGATTTCTTTAGACATTCCCTGGCATCTTTAAGACATGTATTCATTCTCTTGTTTGGTTTTCTCTCCAAGCAAAATATCAGAATAACTTTTCCCCATTAACTCTTCTTCCCTGTTCTCAGGGGTAGCTTCAGAACAAAGTGATGCGGTCCAGCCGGGAGATGAAATATTGCAGCTTAACACCACCACAATGCAAGGACTTACTCGTTTTGAAGCCTGGAATGTTATCAAGTCTTTACCTGATGGGCCCATCACAGCTGTCATCAGGAGAAAAGGACTTCATCCCTCCCTGGCCAAATCTTCTGAACAGTCCCAGGGGAAGGACTGACAGTTGCAGCCCAGAAGCAACAAATGTCTCCCTCCCTCAAATTGTTCTCTCAGGACCTCTTCTCCCACTGTGCAGATGTTGGGAAAGTCCAGATGCTTCACTCTGGCAATTGCCGGTTATCATCAACTTTCTGGGACACCATCCAACAGCAGGTTGTCCAGAAAATGAAGATCCATAACTGCATCCAGAATCTCAAAATTCTGCAACAGCGGATCGTATAAACTGTGTAGACTTTGTAAAAAGAATATACATATATAGAGATCAAATAGAGATCATATTGGTGATACTATGGTATAATAAAGATAGGTGAATTTAATTCACCTCAAAAGCCATTTTCTGATTTTTTAAATTTATTTGGGGGGGCACGGCAATTGGGGTTAAGTGACTTGCCCAAGGTCACACAGCTAGTAAGTATGTCAAGTGTCTGAGGCCAGATTTGAACTCAGGTCCTCCTGACTACAGGGCCAATGCTCTACTCACTTTGCCACCTAGCTGCCCCCATTTTCTGATTTTAAAATTGTTTTAATTGGGCCAGGGAGAGCAATGGGAAGCTTAGGGTTGGGAGGGGGAAGTAGCGGTTGTATAACTTTGGAAGACAGAATTGGTACCAATGGGTAGATTTCCTAAGCAAATCGGGATTTTTACATGATGAGAATATGCGAGAAGAGGAAATGGGGATTGTTGGATGTAAGGCTTTTGTATAAAGATGGACCTGACCCATATGATTTAAGACTTTATGTATCTGAAAGGAATCACTGGGGGAAAGAGGCAAGAAGGGGCTAACACACACATGTGTGGGTGGAGATATACATATCTACGTGTGTGTATGGTATGTGTATAGATACGCACACATATGTGTATATGTGTGTGTGTGCAAAAAGCAATATTGTATTTGTATAGTACCCTTATTTAGTGCTCTCAAAGTACTTTATGGCAATTCTTATACCATTAAATTTACCTGCCCTGGAAGGCTGGATTTCTATCCCAATCTTGACAGCTGACTTAGGTAGTTAGGTGGCAGTGGATAGGGTGCTAAGTTCAGTCATGAAGGTCCAAGTTCAAATCCTGCCTCAGACACTTACCAGCTGTGTGACCCTGGCAAGTCTCTTAACCTCTGCCTGCCTCAGTTTCCTCATCTACAAAAGAGGAAAAATAATAGAATCTAACCCTCAGGGCTCTGGTGAAGATCAAATAATATAACATATGTAAAGTGCTTTGCAATTCTTAAAATGCTATATAAATGCTAACTACTACTACTGCCACTACTACTACTACTACTACTACTACCACCACCACTACTACTACTACTACTATGCTATTGAGATAGGTAGGGGGAGGTGTGATATAATATAAAAGACAGTGACCTGAGAGATCACACACTTCACTTTACTAGCTCAGTGACCTCTGAAAAGTGGATCTTTCTTTAACTGTGAATAAACCCTTATGCTATGTGCTGCCCAGGACTGTTGCAGGTGTTAAATGTAAAAAGTCAACATCCTGAAAGAACTTGCAGATGGAATTACTTAGCTGATCTTCGAATGATCATGGAGAATAAGAGTAGTACTTCGGGATAAGAGAAAGGCGAATGTCACAAAAGGAAGAGAATAAAGCATATAGATCATGTGCCAATGAACTTGACTTCAATCCCCAAGAGAATTCTTGAACATATTTTTAAAGGTCACAAGAATCCAGCACAGCTTCACCAAGGACTGGTCATGTCAGACAAGCTTTCTTTCCTTTTTTGACAAGGCTATTAAATTTGGTTTACTACAAACAGGGTTACTAAACAATCTCTGAGCCTGTCATTCATGACTTAGCTAAATTGATAGACAGGAAGCTCTTGTTTCCATTCCTGTCCAACATCTGATCCTGTTTTTCATGCTTTCCTTGTGGATTGAATGAAGAAATGTCAGTTAAGTGATAGAACAGTTTTAGATGGGTTTCAAATGGGAACTCAAATGCAAAGATTCATAATTTGACGTCAGCCTGGAGAGAAGTCTCCAGTGGAGTGCCCCAGGGATTTGTGCTTCAGTGATTCCTCCATGGTTGACTACAATGCTAATGAAAGAAAAAATACAGAGTCACAATGAACAAAAACAAAATTTTAATGGTGCAAACATCAGCTTCCACAGTTACCCATGGTCTTGTCCCTAGAAATGCTTAGATTAAGAACTTTCTAGTGACGACATGGGAAAAGGAAGATGATCATTCAACTCTCAGCTCATTAGAACAAAAGTGAAAGACTTGAGCTATGTTACAGATGCACACTGAGTCAGACCAAGTTTCTTCAGTCCACATGGTTTTTCCAGCCTATCCCCCTCAGCAAGGTTAATAATACTCTTAATCTGTTTCCATCCTGATTAGACCAACTAGTTAGGAAACACACCAGTTACATTAAACCCTCCCCACCTTATATACCCACTCCTCTAGATAATAGGCATATCATGATTTGGAATATTGCTTTGTTACTTAGCCAAAGAGGCAGTGTGGCATAATTTACAGAGAGCTGGCATTAAAACCAGCAAGACCTGGGTTCAAGTTCTGCCTGTGGCATATAACCCTGGACGATTCACTTAACCTCTCAGTGCTCTAGGCAACTCTCTTGAGACTATAAATGGCCAAGAAGTAGTGGATTTTATTGGTAAGGGTTATTTTCTCACCGAGAAGTTCCCCATATCAATGAAATCACAAGTCCAGTCTTTATTCCTTTTTAACCTAAATTTTATATCACAGACTCTTGGTTGAAAGGTTCCTCAGAGGTCATACCTAGTCCACTCCAAACCTGAACAAGAATTCTCCCTCCAACATAGTCTAAGTGGGCATCCAGCTTGTGCTTAAAGCCATCTAGTGGAGCACAGTACTTCCTAGGGCATCCTGTTCCATCTTTGGGCAGTTCTAATTGTTAATAAGTTTTGCCTTTTTGCAACTTCTATCTATTGGGACAATTACTTCTGTTTTCTGGTGCATGCTGAATGAGTCTAAACCCTCCTCCATGTGCCACACCTTGAAATAAGTGAAGATGGCTATTATACTCCACCACCCTTAAGTCTCTCTTCTCCATTTTAAGCAATATCCTCATATGAAATGACTATTTAGTCATAGTCTCATAGTCTATGAAGCAGGATTTAATTTTATGGACCAGGTATTCATGTGAATAAAATAACACTTTGTAATCAATTTTCAAGTTCAGCTGAGACTGTATTTTAACAGAAACATCTTATAAATATGACCCAGATCACACAACTCTTCAGGGGTTGCACAATTAGGCCGAGACTCAAATAATGGATAATAATATGTTGGGATCAGTCAATTAAAAATAAGTAACTTTCTGCAGAAGTTGTCAATGGGTAAAAGAATGAGTGGATTGATAAAGTTTGTAGATGACAAAAAAATGTGAGACATGGGATAGAACTGTTTCCTTGGAAGATCAGAAGAAAATTCCAAAGTTGCTGAAAGTCAAAATTCAGCACAGAGTAAACAAACAAACAAAAAAACAAATAAAAACCAACCCACCGAACTTTTTCACAATTAGAGCTACTCAGAAATAGAAAGGGCTTCCTCTGATAATGAGTTACCTGCCTCAAAGGTGGTTCAAGAAGGGAATGATTGATCATTAGCTGCCAAGAGGACTCATGCTCCAGGGAGAGTTGTACTAGATCTTGCCAAACTGGAGATTTGGACAAAAAAAAGACAATAAAATACTATCTTATACGTAGAGAGCCTCAAGGTTGTAAAGTACTTTGCAAATACATTCTCATTACATCTTTAAATTGAACCAGGTATTATTATTCCTATTTTTCCAATGAGAAAATGGATTCTCAGTGAGGTAGAGAAGCTATGGCCTCAGAGATGACTAGATTCAGTGCTCTTTCAAGGATATCACGGAGGCCTCTTAAGGTTCAAAAAAGCAGAGATATAGGGTAAGTACAAATGGGAAGAAGAACCAACTAAAATACAAGGAGGAAAGGGCTAGCAATATAAGCACTGCACACAAAAATCTAAAGATCTGTTTCTAACAGCAGGATCCAAGTAAATTTGAAAATCACGTAGATTTTATGTTTGGTTCCCCCTTGTATACCAAAGTAGGGTCTGTCTTACTGCATTGTGCCTTATATTCCCAAATAACTTGGCTATCTTAGTCAAAATTTCTATTTCTTCAGTACATAGGAAAATAACCTGATTAAAACAATTATCACTGAAGTGTGAAATTCTGCTAGACTTGACCCTTAGGATCATTCATTTAGAACTGGAAGAGATCTTAAATATCATCTCGCCCAATCCCCTTATTTTATAGACGAGGAAACTAATACCCAGAGGGGCTAAGTGATGCAAAATATCACACAGATAGTAAGTGGCAAAAACAGGGTTTGAACCCATGTCCTCTAATTCAAAATCCAAAACTACTTCCATAAGACTATGCAGGAATCATCCCTAACTAAATGCCAGTAAAGCCAAAGATAAGTATCTTATCCATTAAATGACTTTACAAAATCTGGTTCCTTTTCTTTTCTTCTTCTTTTTTTTTTGATGAAAGCCATGGAGAAGGTGGAGGAGGAAAGGAAATATGTCAGTGGCTGGTGTCTTTGTCTTCTTCCTCCTGTTTTATTTTGCTTATTTGTTTGTTTTTAGAATGCAAACCCCAATCAGAGTTCTGCTGTCCACCATATCACTTGTGTCCCAGCAACTCCTGTCTCTGAACAGATTAAACAGGATGTTTTTCCATGGGGAAGAATGTCATTCTTGAAGTTTGTTCACTGCTTTTTGAAGATTATTGTAAAATTCAGCCATACTGTGAGGGAAAAAGGAGTTCACCACATTCTGGGGAAGGTAGCCACTGAGGTCAGTCTGAAAGAAACTGACAACATGGGTCTTGTTTGGTTCCCTGTGAAATCAACAAACAAATTATGTCATTATCCTATAGATGTATATGCAAGAGCAATATAGGGTGTGGTACTGAATTATAGAACCTTACTTTGGAAGTAAGCTGAAGAGGTCATCTAGTCCAAACACATAACATCTTGGACATGCTGTTATACAACCTCTTCTTAAATACTTCACTATCTCACAAAGCACCCCACTCTATTTTTAGTTAACTCAAATTCTTAGGAAGTCCTACCAAATTGTAAAACTGAAATTTTAATTTTTTCTCATCGATCTTCATTCTAGCATTTGGTGCTATAGAGAATAAAACTAATCCCTCTACCCCATGAAAATAATTTAAAGAAATATTAAAAGAAATCTGTAAGGTCTACCTCCTCACTTTCTCCAATTCCTTGTAACTCCCTTTTCTTCTCCTGCCTAACTCCCCAACCCTAATTCAGCTGTTTATAAGATCATCAGTAATCATAAATCAAACTAGGTACTTCAGCTCCAGGAAATGGACTGAAGGTCAGATATTTCAGAAGTCAGAGACTTCTAAAAGCATTAATTACTTATGTAATTACTCTTCTGAAAATTTACAGTAAGGGTTCAAAAAAGCAAACAACACATTTCATATGTGAAATTATGTTTTGTTCATGGGGTCCAAATAGGCAGATAGGAAATAGTTCAGTAGAATAATCATAATGCCTAATGCAGACATGGCTGGTCTTGTCTTCTTCAACAAAATTCTTTATTGGAGATACATTATTGATCCTGCACCTAAATACCAGGGGTCACTGTGTAAGCATGCTGTAATTGGAAAACTCGAATGACACCCTCCCAATTGTCACCTTCACTACCTTGTTCTTCACCTTCTGAACTACTGCTCTCACAGTAGTATGTGTGTTCTTACAGCAATCCACAGGGCAGAAGGGGACTTCTACATGTTGACCAAGAATATGGCTTTGATTTGATTTGCGAGTAGCAACAATTATCTACCCACTCACAGGTACTCATGGGGAACTTGAGTAGGTAAAAGGTATAATAGGGTGTGAACAGACTGGAATAAGGTCCTATAGATCTGTATTTTCATCTATAAACACCTTGTCACCAAGGAAGCATGGCCTCCAGTGGTGACATACATGTCTCTTCCATACCTTGTCTCTTACGTTTGGAACATATTGCCTACTCACCTTTGCCCCTTGTATGCTTTACCCTGAAGGCCCAACCCAGGGACCTCCTTCTTTAGCATGCCTTTCTTAATCTCCCTACACACTGCTTTTGCCCTTCTTAAATTATCTTGTATTTATTTATCTGTTCTAATGTTGTATCCCAAGTAAAATGAAAGCTCCTTGAGGGAAGGGGTTGTTTTTTTGTTTATGTCTTTATGTGCCTAATTTTTTTTAGCATATTTGACAAATGTTTGCTGAATTTAATTGAAGAGGAAGAGGGTATAAGGCTTCAACATTTTTTTGAGGTTTATATGTCTAAATAAGTCAAATAAAAAACCACTAAAGACTAAGTCAGTCAAATAAAAAACAAGACACAACATACTGAATACATACTGACTTGACTAAGACTATCTCATCAAAAATGTAATTGAGTGAATACATCTTAGTTATCCCATTGAGAATCATATTCAATATTTCATTCTACTTCAAAATGATATCTTTCTAGTATGGAAATCATGAATAGCTTTTGAGAACATCTTCAGTTCTTAAGAGACAGAAGAGATTTGAGAGATTCAATGATTTGACCAAGCTCACACAGATGACAAATGAGTAGGAGGCAGCAGGAGCTGTTGGATTTTCAATGTAATTCATACTTTCCAACTAGATCATAAGCCCCCTGAGGGCAGGGATTATGCATCCTTAGCCCCTGGCCAAGTGCCCTGCACACTGTAGGTGATTAATGTTTGATGATGATGGGGATGGACATCTCAAATAGTCTTTCACCATTGGGTATGAACTGTCAGCAGTGGACCAGATATCCTTCTCATTTACATTGTGAGTGAATGTGGAATACAAGGAGCAAGATGTCAGGTTTGACATCTTGTTAAACTTCTTTAAGGGAACTAGTGAATTATCAAAAATACTTTACAAAGAAGTCATAATAAAGGATATATTTCACTGTGTGACTCATGGGTTGTGTCAAAAGATGCCCTAAGTGGGGTTTTGGTGAAGAGAAAAAGTTCATGGCTCTCCTATGGATTCCAGAGAATGGTTCATGCATTTTGCAGATTCTAGCTCATGATACTGTTATCAGATGTTTGGGGGCGGGGAGGGGAAGGAGAAAGAAGTCAAAACCAGGTCCATCTGGCCTTTCTAGGACTCAAATTCTCCATTGGCAAAATGGGAATTATCCCTGCAGTGGGTCTTGAAGCTAGGAGATGAGGCTCAAATCCTGACTTTGCTCCTGTGGGAGTCTGGGGAAATCATTCCATTTCACTTTCCTTCTCTACTTAAAATTACTACAGGGCCTTGGGAAACTTCTTTGTAAATATTAATGCACTATAGAAGTGAAATATTGTTACTGGATAAAGATACACAAAAATATTCTAAGGTCTTTAAAAGAAAGACCTTATATGTGCAATAATATGTGCAAAATAAGTCAAACAAACGCATTCATTGAATGCCTACATCCAGGAAAAGTTCTGTCTTCCTTCTGTGGCTCTCCAAACTCTATAGCTCCTAAGAATAAAAGCTGTGAAAGGCATGAAACCCCAGCCAACACAATCCTGTGTGTCAAAAGAGAGGAAAGCATGAAATGGTAGCCCTGAGCTCAAGTCTATGACCTTGAGAAGTTCTTGTAATCAGTAAAACAAAGAAACAAACAAAATTGTCCCTGTTTTAGGCATTGTTCAGTTTTGCTTTAGTCATGTCCAACTCTTTGTGACCCCATCTGGTATTTAAGCTACTGGAATGGTTTGTCACTTCCTTCTCCAGCTCATTTTACAGATGAGGAAACTAGAGCAAACAGGGTTAAGTGACTTGCCCAGGGTCACACAGTTAATAAGTGTCTGAGGTTGGATTTAAACTCATGAAGATGAGTTTTTCTGACTCTAGGCCTGGCACTCTATCTACTGTGCCACCTAGTTGCCCATGCATTGTAGGCACTGGAGCTTCAAAAGACCTCACAGGTTATTGAGTGCAAACACTCTTCCCCTCTATTTCACAGCTAAGGAAACAGATGAAGCAACCTGCCAAGAGATCCCATACCTTGGTAGTGGCAGAGTTAGAATTAGAACCCAGCTCTCCTCGCTTCTCATCTAGGGCTCTTTCTACCACACCATGTGCGATGGCAGCTATGATATCTTTGAAGTTTATAACTGTCTAGCTGTATATTTGTAAAACTACTTTTAATTGGCACTTCTAAAGACAGTTGTGCTGAATGTGTTATTGGTTCCTTAGATGCACATACAAACACAGCATGGTGGGGTGGAAATAACAATGGATTAAGAGTCAGAAGATGTGGATTTGAAACCAGGCCCTTTTTTTTTTTTTTTTTTTTTTACTTCTCATGGCCTCAGTCTTCTTATCTTAAAGTGGGATGGCTGGACTAGATGACCCCTCACGTCCTTCCAAATTGAAATCCTAGGGGCAGCTAGGTGGTGAAGTGGATAGAGCACTGGCCCTAGAGTTAGGAGGACCTGAGTTCAAATCCAGCCTCAGACACTTGACACTTACTAGTTGTGTGACCCTGGGCAAGTCACTTGACTCCCATTACCTCACCAAAAAAACAAACAAACCAAATCGAAATCCTACAACCAAAAAAAAAAACCTCATCAAAACCGGGGAAGTAGCTTACACATATAAAAATGGAGTATAGACACATTCACCCTTGGCTTTGGAGTCAAAGGATCCAGATTCACAGTTCAGTTCTGTTGCTTTCTAGCCGGGTGACCTTGGGCAGATCAGGTCTCAGATTTCTCATATGTAAAATGAGGGGGTCACTTTTAACGTCCTTTTCAGTTATAAATCTATGTTCCTATAAATCCTTCCCTCCTCCTCTTCCTCAAGTAAACAAGCACTGCAGAGTTTAGTCAACAAACATCTGTGGGTGTGCTATCTGGCACAGCCTTATGGGCAGGGCTTGGATTGAGCAGTAAGGGAATTAGAACAGAAAGTGGTAGTGAGAACTGGGTGAACCACACTGACTCATCTTATCTCGTGATTCAGTTCTAGAGCTAGCCCATTTCCCTTTCTATTCAGTTGTGGATCTAGTCTAATTTCTGTCATGTGAGAACACTATTCAATTGTGGGAATTGTCAGAAAACTTTATTGCATTGTTTGAATGTGGCCCTTCATTGCTGGGAGGCTGGACCATCTCTCCCTGCTGCTTTGAGACCCCCTAATTAAGGACCTAGATTATGCTGACCAGAAACCCAGTAAGATCTGAAGATTGATGCAAGGAGTTCTCACAATTATATACCTCAAGTAACCCAAATGTCTTATCTGAAAACTGGCCCCTTCCTGGTCAATCAGCTATCATTTCCACGTTCCTTTGATTGAATACAATCACTTAAGAGGAGTAGGATACTCCTTTTTTTCTGATTTCAGGGAATTGTACCTGTTTGTTCTCCTTCTCCCAACTTGGAAAGTCCCTAATCTTTCCTCCAATTAGAAATAAAATTACCTAGTTTTGTAGCCTGGTTAATTGTTTTATTTTAATTAATTAGTCTTATTTGAGTAATTGTTTTTAATACATATAAAATCTATCCTGTGATAAAGGTTGAGGGAGGCCACTGGTCCCGATTTGTTATATAACTGGCATGCACTGATTAATAAATTGATATGCTCAGAAACTCAAACCTATGTTCCCTCAGTCATTTCATCTTTTACTCACCATAACAAGCAACCTGAAATCAACTGATAAAGGTTTAGTTAAAGAAAAGTGACCTAGATTCGGAATGAAGGGGCCTCATTTTTAGTACTAGTTTTACCACTGACTGGATGTATTCTTTAACTTCTTTTTGCCTCAATTCCTTAAAAATTATAGGTGATAGAAATATACAACAGTGGTAAGTTGTTAATTGGCTTTCAGTTTACAAATTATTTCTTACACCATTGAAATCACAGGTCCTGTCCAAAATTACCAACATTCTAGACTGCCACAAAGAAAGTATTTTGTAAACCTTAAAGCACTGTATAAATGGGAGTTGTTTGCTCACTTGTTTTGAGTAATATAACCCAAATTTCCAAAGTGGATCCTGGCTTCATATTTGAAAAAATCTCTTCATTTTGCCAATTTTAATATATAACTACCATTTCACCCCAACTATATGTCCATGTGTGCATGTGTTCATTATACTTCCTCCCCCAACACACACACACACACACACTATGTATACAAACACATACATACATATATATGGATGGAAAACGGGTGGAGTCAGTTTATGCATAAAAGACAACAGATTTCTTCTTACCCTGGAACAGGTTCACAAAAGCAACCACAGGGATGATTAAACCCTCTCACGTAACCTGATTGTGGAGGACAAGGTGGATAGTCCACGTAGGTAGCTAGAAAACAAAGAACAGAGAAGCAGTCACTGACCTTGACTTGGCATGCAGGATATTCAGAAGACTTACTGTATGGGATGCCACAGGAAGGGGGTCAAGAGAAGCAGGAACATAGCGGGCTGCCCAGGACCAATCTGCATCAACCTGAACAGTATGTCATAGAAAGGAAATTTCAGGACACAGGTATGGGAAGGAAAGAGAATGAGAATGTCAAGTACCAGTATCTGTTATCAGATTAGATTCCTACAATGTGTACAGAAGCATAGATCCTGAGCGCTGGAAGAACTTTTAGCAATTATCTGCATATAGGAGACAGTAGAACCAAAAGGAGTTTTGAAGACCCTCTTATAGCTGAGGAAACTTGAGCCAGAGCTGGCAAGTGACTTGTTCAAAGTCACACAGGTAGTAAGGGGTCAGAGCAGAGCTTCTGACTCTGTGCTCTTGTTATCACCCTGAATAGTTCAACCTCCATAAGAGCTCTGAAATGCCTTTATTGGATAACAATCTCCTATCATTCCATCTCTCCCTATACTTTATTCCTCTTAGACTTATTCTTTGTCTTCACCAAGACCTTTAATCCCTCTACCCCTTACTTCCAGTATCCTGTATATATACTAGTTTGAATGTTGTCACCTCCATTAGATTTTAAGATTCTTGAGGCAAGGGACTGTCTTTCGCCTCTTCTTGTATGCCCATAGCCTAGCACAATACCAGGTACATAATAGGCACTTAATAAATATTTATTCATTGATTTATGTCAGTAAAGTAGCTCTGGTGGTTTCTGATTGCCTCTAGGACAAAACATTAGCATTTCTGTTTGGCACTGAAGGTTTTTCATAATTTGGCCCTAACCCATCTTTACAGATCAATTTCCTATTATCCCCCCCTACATACTAGCTTTTCAACCTCCCTGATGTTCTCTATACATAGCACTTCACTCCATGCCTCAGTGCTCTCTCCTGTGTCTGAGAGGTTTTCCCTGCATACCTTCACTCCTTGAAATACATGGCTCTTGAGGAAGCTCAAGTGAAACCTGCTAAAAAGACCACTTTTCTGATTCCCTCAGTTGTCAGTCCTTTCTACGCTCCCACCCCACCCCTTAGGTTACTTTGCATTTATTTTGTGTGCATATTGACTTCTCCTGGTATGTGTTGCATCTACTCAGAAGAGTGTGAGTTTTTTAAGGCCAGGGAGGGTTTCATTTTCAAAAGCACCCAGAATACTGCCTAACACAGAAAAGGTGTGAATTAATGGTGTGAAAATGAATTGATTAGGGAATCTCATTGACAGGTTGTTCTGGGCTTATTGCAGCCAGCACAATGTCCTCTGCAAACACATACACCGTCTGGGGGATTTTTAGCACCTTGAGGGAAGCACTCTTTCCTTTGAACTTTTGCCTGGAAGGTCCTCCATGACAGGAACAAACACTCTCGAATATCCCAGTTTAATGATTCCTTCAATACTAATAACCAAAGGTGCCAACAAAGTGATTTCTATCTCTATAATCATACTAGTGTGAGAGGTTCTTGTAGCAAAGTCTCCAAAGCAGCATTTTATGCTGTTGAATCAAATGCTCACTTGTTTGTGTTTTTTAAACAAAACAGTGGGGTTTTGTTGTCGTTTTTCTTCCACAAATATATACCATGAGCATTGCAATACACGTCCCATGAAATGATATTTCTTTTATCTTTGAATCCTGATAAAAGCAACTCATATCAGAGATGTGAAAAACCTCAGAGTTCACTTAGTCCAATGCATTTCTGAATAAGAACCCCTCTCTGCAACATAGCTACTGTCTGTCTAGTCTTTGCTTCAAGACAACCTGTGAAAGGGAAGCCTCCCCTGAGGTGGGGGAAAAAGGATTTTTTTTTTGAGGGTTGGGATTTCCAAGGAGAGCCTTCCATTTAGCTATGATTTCCTCTTTTTTTCTGGATCGTTGGATCATAGACTTAAGGCTGGAAAAGACCTCAGACATCCTTAAGACCTGCCCCTTCATTATAAAGGTGAGTTAACTGAAACTTACTGAGGTTAAGAGACTTCACCAAGATCACACAAGTGGTAAGTATCAGAGATCAGAGTTCAATCCATCGACTCTGACTACAGAGCCCATGCTCTTTCTGCTTTAACATCATTTATAGTGAGAATCTTAATATTCTCCCAATAATATGTCCCCTGAGGCATTGCATGAAGATTTGGAAAACAAACAGCTAGTTAAATGTTTAGAGATGGTCTTAAAACTGTGAATCTTAGCACTTCTGTACCCACCTTCTTTTATTTTGCGGCCTTCACTGTAGAACTGAAAGGGGATAAAGTGGGACTGAGTTCCATTTTATATCTTTATTTGTTTCATGGGTTTTGATGGTCTAAGAACTCATCAGTTAGTGGCCAGTCTTTAAGTGGTGAATCTCTTCATGCTTAGGCTGGTCTTAAGAAGGTTTATTTTTTATTTTTTCAATGATTAGTATTTTTGGCTTTTATGTCACCTACATTTTCCAATATACCCCTTTTCCTTCTCCTAGAGAGGAGATTTTTTTTTTCTAGATCTAGGTCTACAGAGAAGATTTTCTCCTAAAGAGGAATCTTTATAATAAGAATAAAAGAGAAGAAAAAAAAAGTTTAGCAAAATTAGCCAACATATTAAAAAATTTTGAAATTACACATAGTGTTCTTTGCTCATACTTCTCCATTTCTGTGAAGAAGCAGAGGGTGCAGAGATGCTTTTCTAGGCTTTTTCTAGCATAATAGAACTGCCAGAACTTATGTTCTTCCAGCACAATCTTCAATAGTTCACATCACTTTCAGTGAATGAAAAGGTCCCAGAATAGGAATTCGTGGAGGACTAGATAAGTACACAAATAATATATTAGAAATTCTAATTTGAAGACATGATAGGATCATAGAATTGAAAGAGATATTAGCGATGTCATCTAGAAGTAACTTAGGAGGAGTAGTGGTTAGAACCCAAGGCCTAGAGTCAGAAAGACTTGAATTGAAATTTGGCCTCAGACACAGACTACTAGTTATGTGACCCTAGGAAACTAACTTAACCTCTGTCTGTCTCAGTTTCCTCAACTGGGAAATGGGGATAATGATAGTACCTTCTTTACAGGGTTATTGTGAGGATCAAAAGAAATAATATCTGCAAAGTGCTTAGCACAGTGCCTAGCACATAGTAGGTGCTTAATAAATGCTTGTTCCCTTCTCCCTGCTGCCTCCATCTCCTCATTTTAAAGATGAGATAATTGAGGCCAAGAGAGGTGGAGTGACTTGTCCCAAATCACACAAGTAGTAAACAATAAAACCAGGTTTTGCTCCCAGGTCCTCTGAATGAAGATCCGTTGATGTCTAAATCAAACCACCTTCAAAATGGATAAAGAGCTGTATTAGATGATACAGAAATAATTTCCAGCTTGGGCCTTCAGGGTAAACACCTAATGCTAGAAAAGCAAAGCCCTCAGGGTTTCCTTCTGGGCCTCATGAGCCATCTAAAGAAACAGCAGAAGCAAAGAAATAGTAGAATAAAGACACTTTTAACTCTGAGATAACTGCAAATCTGTATAGCTGATATAAATTTGACCCGATGGCAACAAGTCCAACGTAAGGTTCTCATGTTCTCTGGTGTCAACCACAGATTTCTGTCTACGGTGTGCAATGTGTCTTTGGTGTTATGGCTCTGGGGACCACAGGATGGGAGTAGAAATAGGGTGGGGGATACAGACTCTAGACAATGCAGAAGCAAAATGGTACAAGGCAGAAGATATAATCTACAAGGAAGTTCACTAGGAAAAACAGGAGATAAGAGGTGTTGCGTTCTTGCAGGGTTCATGCTTGTAACAACACTGTTACTTGAAGCTACTGTGGCTATGTAAGACCAATAACACCAGCACACAGGAGGGCTGCTACCACAGATTCTTTGATCTGCTTTTCTAAGGAAAGCAACTTTAAAGGGTTTATAATCTCACTTTAATTAAACATACACATATCATTCACTCATTTCAGGCAAAAAAGTCAGCACCCTGAACTTCAGAGCAAATACAAACAGAGAAAATATAAACAGAGCAAATAACACAAATCAATAGACAGACTTTTAGCTGTCTGACCAAAAACTATACATACATAGTTACTAGAGAGAGAAGCACCAACATCTGAGTTTTCAAAGCTGGAAGGGGGGGGCCTCCTTAACAGCTACCCAGAGTCTCCACACCAACACTCTTCCAATGAGTGAGTCCCAAGAAAAATGCTAACCTCAGAGTATGCCTACACTTCTTCAGGGTCAGAGGGCGTCACAACCATATGGCTCAAACCCATGTGAACTAGGCTTTCTTGTGAGTTAAACAGGTCCTCCAAGACTCCCAATTCAATCAAAGACTCTTGATTGAAACAAAGGCAAGACTCAAAGGCACTTGATTGCCTTAGTGCTGAAGCACTCCAAAACAAAAAATAGCATTGCCATTACAATGCTACATCATTTTATGCTACTCATTGTTACAAGTTTATGCTACTCATTATTAGCTACTTCTGTCTTAGTCTCTAATAAATTCAGAATTATACAAATTTGTTTTTGGCTTCATGAAAAATATCAGTTCTATAAGGTTTTTAAACTTAAAGAACTGACTAAACTGAGATCATGGACTAAAAATAAAAGTAAACTCCCAAATCAGAAATGCAATTCTCTGATTTCTCTGACAGGAATCTTCCTTCCCCCCACCCCCACTTAGGAGAAGGGGTCCCTACAAAAGGATCTAAGCCAAAATATGGACTAGGAAGGCCACATAGAACTTATTCTCTTTGGTAACTTAAAAGAACAATAAGGGATGTCATCTGCTTAGAGAGCAGTGGGATGTGATGGAATGAAGTAGGGGTGGAAGAAGAAAAGAGAAGGTTGGAAACAGTTGGTATAAAGGAAATAGGAAGTCCCCCCTTCCCCTCCCTAAAGACAGCTGTGCAGTGGTGAGGACCCAGGCAACACAAGCTAATATTTTCCAAGTGGCCCACTTTCTTCAGAATCATTGCATTTGATAGTCAACACACACACACACACACGTTGAAATGAAAAAGAGACACAGAGTCATAGCTCACCATTAGAAGTTATAGTCCCATCATCATATTTCTTGATTAGTACCAGGTCCACAAAATCTCTAGGAGAAATGAGTTTCATTGCAGCTGATGGTGTGATTGTTCTAGTTATGGAAAGATCCTGTCAAATTTAAAAAATATATACTTGAAATATTCTAGGACAGATTTTTGTTTCAGGGTGTGAGGGACTCTGCAATTTTGGACATCTGTCTTTCCAAGCTATAACTGGCTGGGATATTGTTTTATCAAGGTTAAATTAAATAAAATTTATTCTGGCAGACTGGTGCCTAAATACAGAGTACAGTATTAATATTTTTTTCTTGGACACTTAATTTTAGTCAAAATCATTGGTCATCAGACAAGGATAAGAAAGGTAGGAATATCATATTAGTTTTTACAGATGAAAAAACTAAGGATCAGAGAGGTTACGTGAAGTACCCATGGTCATAGCCCAGTAAGTGGTCTATCATCTTTCTATTACACTGTGCTATCTCTTTACAATTTGAAGCTCTGTTATTTCCCATTGGCTTCTGATCAGCCTAGTTCTTCTACTATTATGCAAGATGGGGTGACATCACTTTTAAAAGGATCCTATCCTTAATTCTATTTCAGTGAAGCCTACTAGATAGCCATGAACCTGGATTCAGGAAGACCTGAGTCAGACCTGAGCCTCAGTCACTTACTAGCTCTGTGACCCTGGGTAAGTCATTTAACCTTTGCCGGCCTCAGTTTTTCATCTGTAAAATGAGGATGATACCAGTACCTACCTCTCAGGGTTGTGATGAAGACAAAATGAGATTTTATCTGAAACACACTCTGCAAACCTTAAATGCTTGCTATTTTTCTTCCTTCTAAGTGATATCACTATAACATGGTATAACCAATATCTAAAGAGGTAATAATTATTTTAAATTATTATGTGGTCTGGGCCTATAATTTCACTCCTGTGAGGAAATCCTGGTGTGGAAATTCCCTTCACTGATGCAGATTAGCCACTTGTCTCTGACTTAAGAGTCTGGGAAGGACTTACATCTTTGATCAATTCAAGAACTTGAAAGTCTTTCACATTCTCATCCCATTTTGCCCGTAATCCATTATCCACTGGTGCTAGGAATTTCCACACTTCTTCAGGAGTGCCTTTTATTATTCCTTCTCCTTTGTACCTATGTGGGGTAGGGGGGAGGAAAATTGGCACAGAGGTATTATAGCTCATCTGTAGAGAAACCGTGTATTGTGTGCGCGCGTGTGTGTGTGTGTGAGGGTATAACAGAAAAGCCATTGTCATTGTCTTTGCACTCCCAGTATTGTGTTCATTAATAAATGTTTCTTAATAATGCATTTAATGTTTCTTGAATTAATGAATCACTGAACAATAAATCCAAAAGAGGAAACCAAAGCTCATCAGCCCACCTCCTCTTATGCCCGTATATAATATATCTGTGTCTCCACATTCCAATTCGATTTGATGAAAATGATTTGTTTCAAAATAAGAGATTATATTTCCCAGAAAAATAATCCTGATGGACTGACCTCAATGGGCCCTTGTACTATATATACTATGGCATTTAGTAAGTGTGCAGGATTTTGTCAAGAAAGATTCAACATTTTCTATAGTTTAAAGAAACACATTGACTTACAGGTTCCCAGGAAACTCCGTGGAAGGCCTCCAAGAAATTGTAACTCCTTTCTGTTAACAAAATTATTGGGAAAGAGAAAAACACTTAAGGAGGAAGTCTCAATCTGACTTAAAACCTTCAGGCGCTTTACAAAAATAAAAAAAGTTTACACAATTTAGAGCCTCTATTAAAATTCAGATTTTCAAGGAAGTAAAAGTTTACTTAACACGTGTGTTTTCAGGGAAACATAATCATAACCTACCTATCTTTATATCTCCCCTGTCTAGCTCATTGTAGGTAATTCGTTAATATTTACTGAATGGAAATTTTTGTTTATAGTTTCTGAAAATAAAATCCTCTTTTATGTGGGAGTTCTGAATTTTCAGCTTGATTCATCTAGAGCAGTTTCGAGTTCTGAGATTCCAGTGGGGGACAGAGGACATCAGAACTCTGGGAAATTGTCAGGTATGACGCGACTCATGTGGGGCAGTGATTGTGCGACTGAGTAAGGTGGGGAGTGTGTGGTGTGCTGAGGGGTCTTGTCGGGGTACGGAGGCGTCATGAAGTAGACGGATCGAAAGTCTGGGCTGAGTAAGAGAAGGTCCTTTGTTCTGGGTGTAAGGAGAGCAGCCTAGAAGTAGTACTAAGCTAGGAGATGAGGGCATAGGCCCGGAAAGGAGGTGGGGGAAACGAATAGGGTGTTGATGAGAAGGGGCCCAGAGCACGGTGTCCCTCAAGGAGACGTGGACTTTGAGTGAAGAGGCACTGCATCATCCTGGTGCAGGTAGGTGAAAAAGACGAGCCCAAGTCCTCGGCGGTGCCTCCCCTAGTCCGACTGTTCGGTCCCCCCTGGGGCCCATGACTCACTCCGCTCCGACACGTCTTCCATCCACTTTCGTCCCTTCGGTAGAGCAGCATTTTCTCAGCCACTATCCCGGCCACCTCAGCTGCCTGGGCTGGGTCCATGGTGAGAAGCGAAGTTAGCCCGGCGTTACCGAAGCAGGTACACCCGAAGCAGACAGTCCTCACCAGGTGGGGAGGAGTCGGGCCTAGACCCGCCCCCGCCGCACGGATTGGTCTGAGAATCCCCATTCTTGGGGACCGTCCCTCCCATTTCCCTGTCGGCCCTTCGAGGCAAGGCCTCACGCGGTCTGTCCAATGAGGTCTGGTTTTCTTTCATTGCTTCCTGGTCTCTGGTTTTTGTAGAATCCAGTTCTGCTTGGCTTTGGAAAGGAGGCGCCTAGGGCTGCCCTGCTTCGTAAAGGTCGGGAGACGCCCTTGGCGAGATAGGCGGAGCGAATCCCCGCTTCAGGGATGTGTCGGAGAGCTTAGCTGAGTTAAACTAGGCTAGGGTTCTGGCTGGGCAGGACTAGATTTAGCATGCCTCCACCCTCTACTTTTTCCTACCAGGAAGACTGGAAAAGGACTGGCCTTTCCACTATGCTACTCTCACCCGAACTCTGCAAACACCTTCTCCCTAGAATGAATAGGTCGTCATATCACCTCAGCCTACAAGACGATGCATCCCTCCTAATGTAAAAATAACTTGCTTTCTTGATCTTGTCCCTTCTGAACTCCTGAAGACCCCAATAAACGGGAGCAAGTCGCTGATTGAGTTAGATCTGGAATCCATGGGCTCCTGGGCTCCCCGGGTAGAATTTCAGGGGATCGTTCCCCTACTTGGGTGGGGGGAAAATTGCGTCTTTATTTTCAACAACTATTAAATGAACTTTAACATTTCCTTCAGTTGTTTAAAAACTGTCAGGAAGGAGTCCCTAGACTTTGCTAGGCTGCCAAAGGGGTCTGCACTCCTTCAAGCTGAAAATTCTCTGACCCCTTTAATTCCCTACCTCCAGCAACTGTTTAGTCTTTAGAGTTTCTTCCTTATGGGCACCCGCCTCACGTCAGTCACTCCACGGTTGCGAAGAGGGTTTTTTATGAGTTTCTCTGGCAAAACAAACGAACAAAGCAACTACCTCATGTAAGGCTGTTCCTCTTATATAAAACATATACCTTGACATCTGGTAGCACTAGCTAAACCTTTCCGATTAGATAGAATTTGGTAGGATTCTTTTTCCCTGTTAGCACAATCTTTGACACTCAAGAGTCACCTTGACTTTTTTTCTTTTTTTTTTTTGAGGGGGGAAGGCAGGGCAATTGGGGTTAAGTGACTTGCCCAAGGTCTCACAGCTAGTAAGTGTGTCAAGTGTCTGAGGTCGGATTTGGACTCAAGTCCTCCTGACTCCAGGTCCAGTGCTAAGGCATCCTAAGAAGACTTGAGCACAGGATACTCTCCCAATGTGGGAAGAAAGGGTCAAAAGTCTCCCTTTGCTCCACTTTAGCACTTGGCTACCCCTATTTTTCTCCATTTCATTTCCAGGCTTTCCAGCTCAACAGCTTCCATTTCGTCATCACCTACTTCCACCTTAACTTTCTACCTTTAGATCTCTGAAATAATGGCTCTCGGTTGCCTAGCAAATTCAAGAGCATTGTGTCAGACATGATTCTCAAACTTTCTGCAGCATTTGGCAGTCTTTATCACCCCTTCCTAATTAAAACCCTCCCCACTTAGTTTTCTGACATCATATTCTGGTTTCTCTGTCCCCCATCAGTTCTTTAACTAATTCTCCATTTTTTAACTTTTTAAAAGGTTAATTATTTTTAGTTTTCAACATTCATTTCCATGAGCTTTTGAGTTTTAAATTTTCTCCCCCTTCTGCCTTCCCAAGACTGCATGCAATCTGATATAGGCTCTACATACACATTCATATTAAACATATTTTCACATTAGTCATGCTGTAAAGAAGAATTGGGACCAATGGAAGGAAACATGAGAAGGAAGAAACAAAACAAAACAACAACCAAAAAGAGAGCAAATAGTATACTGCAATCTGCATTCAGATTCCTTAGTTCTTTCTCTGGATTTGGATATCATTTTCCATCATGAGTCTTTTGGAATTGTCTTAGATCCTTACATTGCTGAGAAGAGCCAAGTCTATGAAAGTTAGTCATTGTACAATGTGGCTGTTACTATGTACAATACTCTCCTGGTTCTGTGATACTTGAGAAATCAGTTATTGCTGAATACTGACAGCCAGCCCCTGTCAGAAGACACAGGTTCCAGGAAAACCCCTGCCCCTCCACTCCTGATAACCCGCCCCCCCCAGATTACATAAGGGAGAATGAACTTGGACCTTACCAGTAAACGTTTGACAAATGTTCCTGGGGTCCCATGGCTGTTTCAGGTAATGTCAATAAAATAGAATTATGCCAACTAAAGACACCTGTCAGGGTCTTTGTTCCCATTCCCCGGACCTTGCGACTTGACTCATGAAATTAAGGAAATAATTAACCACTGAACCTTGGCTTCTGTACCCTTTTTGCTTGCTTAATCATTAATAGTTCCGTATAAAGCCTCTCCTTGAGCTCTGTTCTGGGCTGCTCTGATTTGGGTTGCTTGTGCCCCGGATAGCTGCCAGCTAATAAATTCTCCATTTAAATTTGTACTCTGTGACATGTCTTGCTCGCTGTGTGATTTTGGCATAACAGTTCTGCTTACTTCACTCAACACTAATTCATGTAAGTCTTTCCAGGTTTTTCTGAAGTCCACTTGCTCATCATTTCTTATAACACAATAGTATTTCATTTCAGTCCTATTCTATAACTTGTTAAGCCATTCCCCAATTGATAGACATCCCCTCAATTTCCAATTCTTGGTCACCACAAAAAGAACTGCTATAAATATTTTTGTACATGTGGGCCCTTTTCCCATTTGTACAAGCTCTTTGGGATGCAGACCAAGAAGCAGTATTGCTGGGTCAAAGGGTATGCACAGTTTTATAGCCATTTGGGCTTAGCTCCAAATTACTCTCCAGAATGGTTGGATCAGTTCGAAACCCTTCCAATAATGCATTAATATTCCATTTTCCCCACATCTTCTCCAACACTTATTTTCCTATTTTGTCATGTTAACTAATCTGATAGGTGTGGTGTGGTACTTCAGAGTTGTTTGGATTTGCATTTATCTAATCAATAGTGATTTAGGGAATTTTTTTATATGACTATAGATAGCTATAATTTCTTCTTCTGAAAACTGCCTGTTCATATCCTTTGACCATTTATCAATTGGAGAATAACTTGTATTCTTACAAATTTGACTCAGTTCTCTATATATTTGAAAAATGAGGATTTTATCAGAGATACTGGTTGTAAAAATTGTTTCCCAGCTTCCTGCTAGCCTTCTAATCTTGGTCGTATTTGCTTTGTGCAAAAACTTTTCAATTTAATGTAATCAAAATCATCCATTTTGCATTTCATAATGTTCTCTATCTCTTGTTTGGTCGTAAATTCTTCCCTTCTTCATAGTTCTAACAGGTAAAATATTCCTTACTTTCCTAGTTTGCTTAAAGTATCTAAATCATGTACCAGTTTTGGCTTTATCTTGGTATAGGGTGTAAGATGTTGGTCTACACCTAGTTTCTGCCATACTATTTTCCAGTTTTCCCAGCAGTTTTTTGTTAAATAGTGAGTTCTTATCCCAGAAGCTGGAATCTTCAGATTTATCAAACAGTAGATTACTATAGTCATTGACTATTGTGTCTTGTGTACCTAACCCATTCCACTGATTCACCACTCCATTTCTTAGCTAGTACCAAGTAGTTCTGATGATGGCTGCTTTATAATACAATTTAAGATCTGGTATGGCTAGGACACCTTCCCTACCATTTCTTTTCATTAATTCCCTTGATATTCTGGACCTTTCGTCTTCCAGATGAATTTTGATATTATTTTTTCTAGCTCTATAAAATGATTTTGGTAGTTTGATTGGTATGGCACTGGATAAGTAAACTAATTTAGGTAGAATTGTCATTTTTATTATATTAGCTTGGCCTACCCATGAGCAACTGATATTTTTCCAATCATTTAGGTCTGACTTTATTTGTGTGAAAAGTGTTTTGTAATAATTCTCCATTTTTTGGTGGCTCCTCAGTTCTCATTTCCTAAATATGAATGTTCCTCCAATAATCCTCTTCTCTTCTTTATACTGCTGAGATGCTTTTCTTGTTTCTACACTTCTCCCTCAGAATTCATATTTAGTTATCATCACCTCTGTGTTTCAAATATATGAACTAACCAATAAATCAGCATGCACTTATTAAGCTCCTACTATGTGCTATTGCTAGGTCTTATGGGTGCAAAACAATGAATGAAACAATTCCTCATCCCAGCTCCAGGTCTATATCTTAAAATATCTACTGTACATTTCCATGTGAATGTCACACTGCTGTCTTGGTTTGCTATTCCATTTTTGGTGATACCAGCAGTCATTTTGACACAAAAATCTATTGTGATTTTGACTACTCTTTCTTCTTTCCCATTTTCTTCATGATTCTCATCTGATTATTCATCCATCTCTATGGATTCATCCTTCAAAATAGTTCTAGTATCTGTCAGTACCACACTTAAGAATTATGGCATCTGGGACAGATTCTCTTGAGCTAGGGCTGGGTAGTGGTGGTAGTGTTAGTGGTAGTGGTAGTGATAGTGGTGGTGGTGATATCTAATGCATGACCACACCTTTGAATGGTTGATTCTGACTGACATAAAAGTCTTGAAAGTTAAGGAAGGTGAACAGCCTGAAGGGTAAAAGTGTCTAATATGGCCAGGGATTAGGATGGAGAAGACTGTGTTGCAGCTACTAAATTTATTGAGGAGGAATTATGACCTGGAGGTCCATGTATAACTACCACCAAGATGTGGAAAGATGTGGGAAACACTGAAGAGAAGAAAGGATGGAGTAATGGTGGAAAATGGTAGGTCTGAAAGTGACATTCAGGAGCAAGGAGCATTATTCCACTTTCTTCTGGTTCTGTCTTTCAGAGGGATAGTGAGTGAGAGACAAATAGCTACCTTGCAATGTATGTCAAGAAATGAGTACTGAACAGTGTAAAGGATATCAGAAGACAAGATTTTGGGTGACAGCTGATCATTCACTATTCATTTGAAGATTTCCAGGAATGGGTGACCTAATTGCCTTCTGAAGCAGCCATTCTGTTTTTGATCAGCTATCATTTTTTCCTATTTAAAAAAAATAAGTTGATATCTACTTCTCTATAAATAAGACAAATCTGATTTATTTTCCCCTTCAAATACTTGAAACCTACTACCTTGTGCTGCCTAAAACTCCTCTTTTTCAGGTTAAACTTCCCCAATTCCTTCAGCCAAACAATTTATAATAATATGACTTTAAGTCATTCCCCCCTCCCCTGATTCTATTCACTCTCCTTTAAAAGCTTAATATCTTGGCCAACACATTTCCCTTACTCTAGTACCCTTATTAACTACAGGGGAAGAAGAGGATGAGGGAGAAGCCAAATTTAGTTTCTGATTGGGAAGTATATGATCTATCTCTAAGCCATTCAAAATGGGAATTAAAAGTCTTAAGGTCAGAGAAAAGGGAGAGGCAGAGAAGGCAAGATGATAATTGGGATAGGGAGAATTTCTCTCCTTGTCTGGTCAGTCTTTGCAGAAAATCCCATAATTCTAAGAATAATGGATCTGAGCATGAGAAGCAGCCAGAAGTCCTGTTCATGATACTAAAATGCAGGGTCCTAAACTAGACACAGCACTCCAGATAAGGCATGACTGGCGCAGGACACTCATATCTCCCAGTCTGTGCAGATGAATCCCAAATCTATACCCAGTCCACACATCTCCTCAATTCTAGTCCCATATTACCAACTGCCTATTAGACATTCATTCCCCAGTTGTTGTTACATAAGCATCTCAAACTTAACATGTACAGAAGAAAAATTCATCTTTCTCCCCATACCCACCAACCTTACAAACTTCCCTGTTTCTGTGAAGGACACTCTATCCTTCTGGCCACCTGGGTTCGCAACATTGGTGTTATCCTCAGTTCCTCACTCTCACTTATGTGTGTATATACACATTTATGTGTGTATGTATATGTATACATTATGTGTGTATATGTGTATCATATTGTAGATAAATATATGCATGTGTGTTTGTATATATAACATTGTGTTTTATATCCACACATGTATATGTGTGTGTATACATATATATGTATATACATACATACATATATATATATATATATATATATATATATATATATATATATATATATATATATATATATATATGTATATATTGTATAGAATGAGCACTCTACACCCTGCCCTAGTCAGACCACTTCTGGAGTGTTGTGTTTTGTTTAGCTTAGGACCCTATATTTTAATGTCGCTGAGAGGGATCTTTGGGCACTTCTCGTGTTCAAATCCATGAACTCTTAAGACTACGGGAGTTTATACAAGGGCTGAACAAACATGGACAGATCCCAATTACTGTATGTATATGTGTATGTATGTATGTATGTATGTATGTATGTATGTGAATGATAAATCATTACAGAAGATCTTCCATATTATTGTGTGAGCCTGGCTTTTCTTCCTTCCCCTCCACCCCCCAGCTCCTGCAAGATCTTTAGACTTTCCGGCTTGGAATAAAGAATCAGACATTAACCTTTCAGACATCCGCTCTCTGGCTGATGGGCCCGGACAATGGAATACACTAGGAGACAGGCCCAAACAAAGAACAGGTAACTCTTAAGACAAAGGACAGGAAATTTTGAAACTGCTTCTTGAGAACCTAGCCAGTTCTCAAAAACAAAATGATTGACAAGATCTTCCCCTCCCGAGGGGCGTGGCTGCCCCTTGTGGAGGGGAACATCCAGGACAGTTAGCAGTAGGCCCTCGTTATTGAGGAAGCTATAAAAGTCCCCACGTGGAACAAGCTAATGGGGATCTCACTATGGAGAGGACGTTTCCTGGGATCAGTTTCCCTTTTGGGCCTTGATCAAGCTGGGCTGTGTAAACCGGGACCCCCCTCAGCTTTGAGAGCATCAAGTGCTGGAGTTCCCTCAAGAGTGATGAATCTACGTTGTTTGTGTCTTTGTCTTTGTTGTGTTGACTGTGTTTGTTAGAGTATTTCCCCTGTCTTTCAATAAAAACCATGTTCTTTCAGGAGTGCGCCTTATTGCCTGCGTGAATCCGAATCCGAACCTAACTTAGCTTAACCAAACAGTATGTATGTAAGTATGTGGGGCAGCTAAACGATACAGGTGCTGGCCCTGGAGTCAAAAAGACCTGAGTTTAAATCTGGCCTCAGATACTTACTTAGCTATGGGACCCTGGGCAAATCACTTAACCCTAATTGCCTCAGTTTCCTCATATGTAAAATGAGCTGGAGAAGGAAATGGCAAACCACTCCAATATCTTTGCCAAGAAAACTTCAAATGGGGTCACAAAGACTGAAATGGCTGAACAGTATGCATGTACGTATGTATATATGTATGTATTTATGCATGCATGCATGCATGTGTGTATTTCTTCTTCTCTGCTCACATAGTCATCACCATAGTTTAGATCCTCAGCATCTCTTATCTACATCATTTTAATAGCCTCCACATCAATCTCTCCACCTCAAGGCTCTCTTCACTCTATTCTGTCCTCTACACAGCTGTCAGTGTTTTTTTTTTCTAAAAGGCAAATATGACCACGTTTCTATTATCTCTAGGATCCAATAGGATCTATTATCTCCAGGATCCCCTCTAGAATTTAAAGCTCTTTACAACTTGCCTCATGCTACCTTTCAAACCTTATTACACATTACTCCCTTCTACACCTACTTCACTACAGCCAAAATGAACCAGCAAGATGGCATAGTAAAGGGAATGCCAGAATTGGATTAAGACTGAATTCAAATCCTGCTTTAAGACCTTACTGTCTGTGTCATCCAGGGCAAGCCACTTAGACTTTCTTAAATCTCAGTTTTCTCATCTATGAAGTAGGGATAATAATAGCACCTATGTCACAAGGTTGTTTTGAGTACCACAGGAGAAATATATATAAAGTACATTGCAAACCTTAAAGCACTGTATAAAGACTATTATCATCATCATCATCATCTTCACCGTCGCCGCCACCACCACTACCATCATCATCATAGTTACACTGGCCTTCTTGATAGTCTTCACAAATAATGCTCTGTTTCCTGTCTGTGCACCTTTGCCCTGGCTGTCCTCCCTCCCTAGAATGCCCTCTCTCCCCACCTCCACCTTTGGAATCCCTGGTTTCCTTAGGACTCAGCTCATCTTCTGCAGGAAGTCTTTCTGACTTTCTCTTGCTGCCAGAGCTTCTCCCACATCCACCAGGGTAACTATGTATCCACTTTGTATAATTTACACCTACCTATGTGTGTTCATGGTGTCTTGCCCCCTTAGAATCTAAGTTCTGTAATTGCAAGAACTGTTTCACTCTGGTATTTGTATCCCTAATAGTCAGTACAAAGCCTGGAGCACTGGCTTAATAAGGGTTTGTTGATGGATTGATAATTGATACTATGTTTCTATTCAAATTATCTGAGAATCCACATTAGCTTTTTTGCCTCCTGATCCCATTGTTTTGCTTGCATAGTCGCCACTGCACCCAGCACAGGGCCTCAGCTTAGACTAGGGGTTCTGAACCTGGGGCCTATGAATATGTTTTAACATATTTAAAAATATTTTTTCCACTTAATAGTATTTTATTTATCCAATTACATGTAAAGATAGTTTTCAACATTCACTTTTAGAAGATTCTGAGTTCTAAATTTTTTTCTCTCTCCTTTCCCTCCCACTCCCCAAGACAGCAAGCAATCTGATACAGGTTATACATGTACAATCATATTAAACATATTTCCATGTTAGTCATGTTGTGAAGAAAGAATCAGAGCAAAAGAGAAAACCACAGGAAAGGGGGAAGAAGAGAGACACTAGTCTGCTTCAATCTGCATTCCAACTCCAGAGTTCTTCCACTGGAGGTAGATAGCATTTTCCATCAGGAGTCCCTTGGAATTGTCTTGGATCATTGTATCGCTGAGAAGAGCCAAGTCTATCAAAGCCGATCCTTGAACAATGTTGCTGTTACTGTGTACGACCTCACCTAGTTCATGTAAGTCTTTCTAGGTTTTTTCTGAAATCCACTTGCTCATCATAAAAATACTTTGATAACTTTATTTTAGTATAATTAGTTTCATTTAAGTTCTTTGAATTGTGTTATATACATTTAACATATTATTCTGAGAAGAGAGCCATACATAGGCTTTACCAAACCACCAATACTTAGCACAGTGCCCAACACATAGTAGGTGATTAATAAATGTTTATTGACTGAGTGGAAAAAGTTACACACACACACACACACACACACACACACACACACACACACACACAGAGTTTAGAATTCTAGCCTCAGAGAAATGAAAAATCATTGACAGATTTTTTTTATTGCATAGGACATTATTTTTACTTCTTAAAAGACAGTGCAACAATAAACACAACACTTTATTATTATTCTTTTGAAGGATGAGCAACAACTAATTGGAGCTGTCTCCGTTACATAAGGGGAGACTCTCCAGTGACAGTGACTTTACCCTTTTTGAAGCAGAATCATGTGGAAAGACAGCTTGAGTTATGTGACCTTTTCCTCTGACTTCAAACATCAAGAATGGTGCCAAATGGTTTGCCTGCAAGCCACTGCCCATAAAAACATGATCTATATTAAATGGTTGTCCACATACACATCTGTTGCTGATGTTCTAGAACAGAAAGGTTTCAGAGCATTGGGAATCTAGGAGTAGGCAGTACTTCATGGAGTTGTTTCCCTCACAGGTCAAATCTTTGCCCCATTGGTCCATCATGATATATGACTCATTTCTCTGTCCGGAAAGTCTCTAACGTGCACCCTCATTCTTGATACCAGAATCACCATGACGTGCTGCTGTGCTCCAGAGGTAACAACAAATCCACTTCATTTAGACATTTGAACAAATCAATTCACTGGGATCTGCAATAGTCAGTTCGAGCCTAGACTTGGATTTCTTTTTGCTAAGCTTGCCTGCAGACTTCAGGTACTTGTCTTTATTATGAATGACTTGGATGTATTGATCAGTGCTGCTATTTTGCTGGTCACTGCTAGAGGCAGACACTGAATCTGACTCTGTAAAGGATGGTTCTGTCTTTTGTTTGGTTTTTGGTTTCATGAAATGCTCTGGGTACTGGAGTTCTGGGTCAAAATTCCGTAATCGAGGCTTTTTATACAAATAAACTGGTCGGTAGTGGTCTACCTCAAAGCCACCATTCCAAGATTGGTAGTGCATCCTGGCCAGATCTTCAGCAGCCAAGATTTGGCTCTCTGTTCGTTCACCAATGTAAAAATGAGGTGTCTGATGAAGGTCTGAGAGGGATCGTGGACGGTAGGATCTATTGAATATGTCCCTTCTTAACTCCGGCTCTTCCTCTTCGTCACTCAAATGTGGGGTGTAGGGATGGTGCGGTTTTGATAACACATAGCCCCTTTTGTTCCTAGGATATATCTCTCCAAAGTCACCCATGTTTTCCCTATGAAAATGCCTTGGTGATCGAGAGGTGGTACGAGCCTTTCGGCGGGCTTCCCTCTCATTAACAATGTAATATCTAGGGACATGAGTTCGTCCTCCTACAAACCCTGGGACTCCTGTTCCAAGCACATCAGGGTTCATTTGCTGGATGCCTTTTCGAAAGAGAGGCTCTGAATAGATATCCTCCAAGTGTTTCTTGAAAGTAACTGGGGTGCAGGGCTTGGTCTTGCAGAGGTCACTATCATGTGTAAAATATGGATACCTTAAAAAAAATAAAAAAAAGAAAGAACAAAACTTGGACTTTGTTCTTCCATACTCACTGAGATATAAATGCCAAAATTTTATGGGGAATGCTCTGTCTCATACCAGAGTTTATGTCTCTGGTGTGTAATTTAAAACACGGTAAGCAGCCATTTGAAACAGAGCTCATTTGCCTCATCTGCCAAATTCCTAAAATGAACATTATACTGACACACTACTCATGAAATCACATTAATTTGTCTTTCCTAAAGGATCCTGGAGATGTGGGGCTCACAATTGCCTTTGAGGGACTTTGTTCAATCTACTTGAAAACCTTCCAAACATCCAACAGCTATATTTCTCTATGCTTACCCTACTCCACCATATGTTGAGCCACATTCCTGGTGAACAAAGTTCAATGCTCCCTACTTCGAATCAATGTTCGTTGAACTGGAACTGAGTATTTTTTTTTTTGTGGCCTAGACAGCATCTTGTGATACCTTGGGGAAGAATGATCATAGAATCACAAGGAGGTAGAGCTGGAAGGAGCATCTAGCCCCATCTTTCATTTTATAGGTGAGAAAATACCTAGGGAAAAATATCTAGCATCATTTTTTGACACTAAGAATATTAAGTCTAAATTAGTGGTGAACTAGAAAAGACAAATTATTTTCTCAATTTTGATGGATCTTTTTGGGCAATGCTTGTACATGAGCAGATGAAACAAAGGTTTTGAATGCCATGATTGCCATAACATTTCTATTCTCCACCTTGGAATGTTAGCTTGAGTTTGAGCAAGTCATTAAACTATGAATTATTCTTCTGTTTCCTTCTCTGGAAAATGAAAACAAAGTTGTTTGCTCTCTACTTGTCTCACAAGGATGTTTCCTTCAATATTTCAAAGGTCCATAATTTCTTCTGTATAGTAGTTTTCCACCAATTAGTACAACCCCGCCTAACCCCTTGTCTCTTCTTCACCTCACATAAATTCATCTGCTGGTCAGCTTGCTGGTAACAAACATTTCTCTGAACTTATCTAGATGACAGATGGCTGAACTTGTGCTTGAAGCTTTTTTCATCTTGATAAGACCTGCTCTCTGCTGGCATAGAGATGAACCTTGTGCCACCTCTATGCCGCAATGAGGCATTAGAGGATTTTGGAGGGATGTATAGGAAAATCATGTCAATAATATAAATAGGTTGGAGTTGTATTATGGACTCTCTTTTGTTGGGGTATGACAATTGTGTTTGATGGAAGAAATCCTGAGAGTAAGAATATATCCATTTCAATGTTCTTCTTTTCCCCCTCTTAATTTCCTCCAACTGGCCTGGGAGCAAAGAAGACTGGGTTTTAAATGCTCCTGACACATTTTAACTGAATGGCCCTGAGCACACCATTTTAACTTTTCAGGGCTCCCTGGCAACTCTCTAAGACCCCTTAATGTGGGGACCTTGGACCTCTGTGGATAGATTTCAGAGGGCCTGTGAACTTGGATCAGAAAATAAATTACATCTTTATTTTTACTAACTTTTGGTTTCCTTTGCAATCCTATGTGTTTTATTTTATGTATTTAAAAGTTCGGAGAACTGGTCCATAGTTTTTGCCAGACTGCCAAAGGAGTCAACATCTCCAAAAAGATGAAGAACTCTTACTCTAAGGCTTTAAATTGCAGAAGAGGTGCTGTCTGCATTGGTAGAGGGAGTTTACTTAGCCAGAACTTCCTATGCCATGTTAAGTCTGGACGAAAATAAAACCACAAATACCACTTTATACAGCTTTCTTGTTTTCCTTAGCACCTTGGTTGACTTAATTCCCTAAGGCAAAGTGCTCATGTATAGCTAAGCCTTTTCATAAACTAAAAGTCCCTTAGTACAAGGTTGTTCAAAACACTACTCAGTCTATGCTTTTATTCTCTTTGTGGCTAAATGCAGGAGTTTCTTCTAGTCTATTAAGGCTGAACCTTACCTGTTGTCAATGGGCTCAGATCGTGCCTTGGAGATACCAGTAACTGGAGAAGAAATCTCCCCTGGCCTGGAGATCTTAGTCTGGGGTATAGCTTGTGAAATAGTTGGAATTCTGCTGCCTGGGGAGTCAAAGCTGACCACATTGCCATTTTTCCTGGGAGTCAGTGAGTGACTTGAGGCCTGCTGATTGACAAAATCACTTTCCTGAGGTTTTTTCTTGCTTCCCTCCTGGGTCTGGGTCCTGGCTGAAAATGGAAGAAAAAGAGCTATTCTTGTCACTCTTCTGTTCAAAATCCTTCAATGACAACCTGATGCCCTCCTCTTTGATGTGCTCTACTTTCTGGGTTTCCAGGAAACTACTCTATCATGGGTCTCTTCCGAGCTATTAGATGGCTCCTTCTCAACCTCCTTACTAGATTTTCACCAAGTCATTCCAGTAAGGGTAGGCATCCTTAAGGGCTTGGTTGAAGGCGCCCTTCTTTTCTCCCTCTATACAATTTCCCTTGGTAATCTCTTCAGTTCTCATGGCTTCAGTTCTCAACTCCACGTTGATAATTCTCAGATTTACTTATCCAGCCTTCTTTATGAACCTCTAGATTTGCACATCCAACTGCCTATTGGATTTTTAAAACTGGATGTCCTGTAGACAACTCAAAGTCAAAGGTATCCAAAACCTAACTTATCTTTACTCCCAAGCCTTCACCCCTTTCCAGATTTCCCTATTACTGGTGAGTCAGTCAGTCAATAAATATTTATCAAATTTCTATTATTTCCCAAACACCATACTAAGTATTGAGGACACAAGGAAGCAAAACATAGTCCCTGCCTTCAAGGAGCTCACAAATCTAAAAATCCCAGTTACCCAAGTTCACAACCTAGGTGTCAACCCCAATTTTTCATTGTCTCTCTCTCATATTTAATTTGTTGCCAGATCCTATCATTTTTTACCCTTGGGATATCTCTCCTCTCTCCCATGTAGTCAGTCTGCAATCTATTGACAATGGCCTCCTTTCTAACCCTCAGGCAAGACATTCTATCTCCCAACTGTACATATTTTTATCAGTTGTCCACCATGCCTAGAATTCCCTCCTCATCTCAGTTCCCTGGCCTTACTGCCTTCCATCAAGTCCCTGCCTTCTACAAGAAAGCTTTCTAGATTCTACTTACTGTTAGTGCCTTCTCTCTGTTGATTATCTCCAATTTATCCTGTCACTCTTATTTGTGTGTTTTATCCCTCTTTAGACTGTGAGCTCCTCAAGATCCAGGACTATCTTTTACCTTTTTTTTGTATCTCTACAGCTTACCACAGTGCTTGGCATACAGTAGGAGCTTAATAAATGTATATTGACTAATGTCTACCAAGTTCAAGCCAAACTTTTTCTGTTGGAACTCCAAGTCCCCCACAATCTGCCTTCCTAGCCATATCTCATACTGGTCTACTCTACAGTCTTGGTTTTCTAATCTTCATGCCTTTGCTCACTGTTTCTTTTGTTTAGAATGTTCCTTTGTCACTACTTCTACTTCCCTTTGCCTTTACAGGAGGCTGTTTGTGGAAAACGCACTGATTGTAGAATTAGAGAAGCTGAGTTAGAATTCTAGCTCCATTGTTTATTAGCTTTGTGACTTTGGACAAGTCATTTGATCTTCCTAAACACCCCAGTTTTCTCATAAGCAAAATGGGCTTAGTCACAATTATATTGCCAACCTTACTTGGTATTTGTAAGGAAAGTTTTGTAAATGTTAAATTACTTTATAAATGTGAATTTTTATGATTATTCTCCTGGTGAACTCCTATTGATCTTTTGAAACCTCACTCATGTCACCTCTTCTGTGAAGCTTTTCTTGATTCCCCAGTGTGTAATGACCTGTCCTTCCTAATATGGTACTTTTTGGGGGCACCTCTCTAATAAACTTATGCTTCTAGACTGTAATCTCCATGATAACATAGCAGTGTCTGATCTAATCTTTGTATCTCTCTCTGGACCCAGCACAGTACTCAGAATGTAGTCAGTGCTTCATAAATGTCTCATGAATTGAACTGACCATCAGCTGGGATGATCTACTAAATTAAAGGCTCCTACCCTTAATACTATGGGCATTTGGATCCTGTTGGGTTTTTTGCTTCTTTAAATAGCTGAATATAAAAACAAATGACCATGAACTAAGTATATCAGGCATAGTGAACTCTACTCTTAACTTTTCCAGTCAAATACTATGCAACATGTGGGTGGGGTAGGGTGGGGTGGGGGGGAGAGGAAAAAATTGTCCCATAGAATGTTACCTCTTAGAGATGATTTAATCATTCTCCTAATTTTTACCAATAAAGAAACTGAGGTTCAGAGGAGAGGGGGACTTTTTCAACCTCTTTTGGGCAAAAGACCTAATAACATCAGTTTAACAGAATTTCTATAGAAAACAATGAAAGAGTATGAAACACCAGGACATTTTGTGCTTATAAAATGAATGCTGTTATTATCCTGAGGAACTTGGTAATTTTTGACTTAGAAAATGATCTGATCTATACTGGACTATGCCCAATAGGTAAATATTATTTGTCAGTGATTGGAATTAATTGGTTTTAACAGCCATGAAGGTGGCTGAAACAGGCCCTGTGGAATGCTTAGAGCTTGGCCAGACATCAAAGACCCCAAGGTCATCCACTGCATCCAGGGCCATCACCAGTCATCCTGACTTTTGTCTTGCCACTGTACTTCAATGATCCTGGAAGAGAGAGTGAGACTGATGACTTTGTGCAACTCGGCCTCACTTAAATCTATTCCCATACAAGTCAAGGCATCACTAGTGATGTCATTGGTCCTCTTCAAAAACAAAGGACAAACAACAACAGTCCATGATTCACAATGAATCACTAGGACAAATACATATTCAGTGAAAATAAATAATAAACATAAATGTGAATATTCACATAACTACTCATAACTTGAAATCAGTATGACTCCATCACCATTATGTTTTTTAGTCCCTATAAAATGGGTTAATAGTCAAACAGCCAAGAGAATGTGACTGTTTTGCTCTTGTATCTAGTTTTTAAAGTATAACATTTTCATTAGCTGCTTTAGACTCAGTGTGGGCCCCATGTTTTCATGGATGTCCACAATAAGTTTTCTGCTTAGTAAAACTCTCTGTCAGTGTTCAAATTCAAGGATGCCAGCCTGGTGAGTTTCAGAGAAGTAGATACAACACCACTGTCTCAATTTTCAGTTTTCAGTTGGCTATCTGTCAGTAGTCCTTTAAGGATCAGAGGAGGTGATACAGGGACAGCTATCCAAGGACTAGATATCTGCAGATACCTCACCGGCAAAAATTGCCTCTGACTTGGCTGTAACCAGAACTTCATAGGCTCTTGCAGTCAAGGAATCAGAGCCACAGGGGATCTTAGAGGTGATATAGCCCAAATCAGTCATTTGGTAGATCACAAGATCACAGACAGATTTAGAGCTGGAGGGGACCTTAGAGGTCATCTAGTTCAATCCTGTCATTTTACAGGTGAGAAAACTGAGGTCCAAGGAAGTTCACAACTTGCCCATGTTCATAAGTCAGTAAGTGGCACAGCAGGGATTCAAACCCAGATTCTATGACACCTAATTCAAGGTTCCCTGCCCCCCTTTCCATTATGACTGGACCCATAACCAGAATTTCTCTCTTTGGATCTGCCTCCCATCCCTCACCCTCTCTCTAACTTGGCTCTAACAGTTCAAAGCCCTCCTTCTCTTTCCTCTTAGATCTCATGATTTTCAGAACTGTTAATGTTCCAATTGTGGCCTTGTCTCTGGATAGCTCCAGCACTTCTCCATGCTTTCCTCCCTGTAGTGAGAAGCACCCCACAGATGGAATTCACTGACTACATGCCCTATCTTGGGGTAGCTATCTGCTAATTCCAGTAAGACATCTATTCCTACCTTTCTCAGTATTAGGGTGGTTGAAGGGAATATACATACACACACACACACACACACACACACACACATATATATATATATATATATGTATATATGTATACATATAGACAGAGGGCACAGGGTGAGTTGAATATGAAGGGATGATACCTAAAAAAATAAAATCAACTTAAGGGATGAGAGAGGAATATACTGAGAGAGGGAGAAAGGGAGAGACAGAATAGGGTAAATTATCTCACATAAAAGTGGCAAGAAAAAGCGGTTCTGTTGGAAGCAAAGAGGGGGCAGGTGAGGGGGAATGAGTAAATCTTGCTCTCATCAGATTCAACTTGAGGGGGTAATAATGTACACATTCAACTGGGTTTCTTACCCCACAGGAAAGAAGGAGGAAGAAGATAAAAAAGGGGGATGCTAGAAGGGAGGGCAGATAGGGGGAGGAGGTAATCAAAAGTAAACACTTTTGAAAAGGGATAGGGTCAAGGGAAAAAATTGAATAAAAGGGGACAGGATAAGATGGAAGGAAATATAGTTGGCCTTTCACAACATGAGTATGGTGGAAGTGTTTTACATAATGATGCATGTGTGAACTAAGTTGAATTGCTTGCCTTCCTAGGGAGGATGGGTGGGAAGGGAAGAGGGGAGAGAATCTGGAACTCAAAGTTTTAAAAGCAGATGCTCAAAAAAAAAAAGTTGTTTTTGCATACAACTGGGAAATAAGATATATAGGGAATGGGGCATAGAAATCTATCCTGACCTACAGGAAAGTAAGGGAAAAGGGGATGGGAGGGGAGTGGGGTGACAGAAGGGAGGGCTGACTGGGGAATGAGGCAGTCAGAATATATGCCATCTTGGAGTGGGGGGGAGGGTAGAAATGGGGAGAAAATTTGTAACTCAAAATCTTGTGGAAATCAATGTTGAAAACTAAAAGATAAAATTAGAAAAAAGAAGTTAATTGAGGGGTGTCCCCTTTATTAAAAAAAAAATCAAACTGGGAGGGGAAGACCCTCAGGGTTCCAGGCCAAAGAGAAACAGTTACTATTTACTGTTTACATTCACTCTGTGCTAGGAGGGCAGGGACTTATTGTCCAATTTAGGAGCTCAAGAATGATAAGATAAGATATAAGTAAGATAAGATAAGAAATAGGTAAGGGTCAGCCATAAGGAGGGAGTGCATTCCAGTCGTGGGATTCAGCTAACAAAGATATGGAGGGTGACCTGAGAGACTGTAGCATACTTAAAGGGGTGTAATGTATAATAAGGCTAGAAAGCCAGGCTGCAAAAAGTTTTAATTGTCAAACAGAGGAATCTGTATTTGATCTCTGTGGTGTCAACCTGAAAAAAATTTGCATAATTTTTTTTTGTACCAAAGAAGATATCTGAATTATTATGGTATTAAAAGATAAAATATGTTGATATTATACAATACTATATGTATATTTTATGCATTTTTGAGTTTCTAAACTTTTTCTTTGTCCTCTGCTGGCCTTCAAGTATCATCTGCAGCTTCTGCAAAACTCCCCCCAGATTTTCATTTAATTTCTTATTCCAACCCATGATATATCAATACTGTGATGTGGAAAGTCCCAATGTGGAAACGATAACAGTTTAACTCAGTGAGGGAAACATAATCAAGGATAGCCTTTAAGCATTTGAAGGTCTCTCTTGTGGGAAAAGGATTTGGAAGAAGTATCTGAGATTCTTGATACCTAGCTGGGCTGGCAAGAGAATTTGCTATCTTCTGAATCTTCTCTGCAGTTCCAATTAAAAAAAAAATCCTCTGTCAGGGAAGCTTTGTTGAGGTCAGGGAACCATATGTTGAGGTTTAGAGGTACTCGAGAACCCAAAATACTGACACGCTGGGTCCTGCTGAATGAATTTGACTCAAGCCTTCTTACAGCCAAAGAAAAACAAAATTTCTTAAAGATTTGCCATATTGGGTAGAGTCTTAATTTTAATGGCCAGAAGCTGCCCACTTAGCTTGGGGTTTACTATCCTATACCCCATCATTTTGAGAGTGTTCCTCATTCCAATTCTACTAATTCAGAATTTGTGGTAATTTGACCAGTGGTCAATTGAATTTTATTTTTGTATTATTTTTTATGCAATTTGGCCATATGGTGCCCCTTCCCCCAATGAGAAAGAAGGTGCAGGGAGACAGAAAACATTAAAGTGATTGATGGAATCCATGACCATAGTCCCTGACAACAAAGGAATGATACTAACTCCAGTCCTTACCAGTTTATTCATGCCCGGTACATTTAAAAGAAAGGATAAATACGATGAATGTAAGTTCATTGAGAGCAGGGATTGTTTCCTACTATCCCAAGCAACAGCATAGTGTCTGGCACAGAGAAGGTGCTTAAGAAACACTTGTTGATTGAATGATTAACAAATATAAAGAAAGTAAGGGAAGACTTAAGTAAATTTACAAAGTAAAATAAACAGAACAGGAAAAAAAATTCATAAAGACCACAGTAATATAAAAGGGAAGGGGAACAACAAAATAATTAAAACTAAATGATGTGAAATTATAATGAACAAACTTTGCTCTGAGGAAGAGATATGAAAAGGTATCTCAGCCTCTTTGCAGTGGAGGTGTACTATGGGTATCGAATACTGCATAAAATGTCAGATTTTTTGGTGTATTGTTTAGTTGTCTGTTTTCCCTCCTATTTTTTATTCTTCTCTATAAAAGATAGTTTTCTGTAAGGGAATACACTGGGAAATGTAAGATATTAATAAAAACAATTAAAAAAACCCCATCTATTCCTAACCATCGTCCCTAACCATTTTAATCCCAGGAACCATAGGTCCCTAATTATTTCAGATGTCTCTGTTTTCAAAATGAAGCTCTTTCCCATATATTCCAGCTCTCTGCTCCCCTTTACTGTCTTTTTTTTTCCACTCCCGGGGATCTGCAGAGGTCTTACCTCTTTTCGGGTAAGAATTCCTAGGAGAGGAAACCGGAAAGATGGCAGAGTAGGTCAGAAAATTCCAAGCTCTCAAGATTTCCCCCCACAAAAGAATTAAAATAGCACTTCAGGGTGAACAAAATGTGGTTGGAGACAAATAAGAATTGAGGCACAACCGAGGTCTTCCTGGGACAACTTAAGAAGATCAGAAGAAAAACCACAGGACTAGGTTTAGTCCCTGAGAAGAGTAACCACCTCCAGGGTAGGTTCTGTTTTAACAACAAGCAGCAAGTCCTGGGGTTAGTTGGTTGAGAGGCTGCCTCAGCTCCAGCCACACCTGTGTTGTGAAGAGCAGTGGGGGCGAGAAGGAACCAGCACATGCCTGGTGAGTGCACAAGCAGTAAGGCAGAAAGCCCCTGGCTGTGGGCACTTACAGGAGGTTGGAGGTTTGGCTTTGGTACCAGACTAGAGGGGAGAACTGAAGATCTGGAGCAAGAGGCACCATTTCCCATACACCAGGGCTAGAGGTGATTACAAAAATCAAGCTATTACCACAAAAAATGCACAGGCAAAGGAGAGAGAATTCAACCATAGAACCTATTATAGGAATAGAGATGAGTGGGGTTCATCTTCAGAGGAGGATATTGAAGTAAAGAAACCCTTAAAGAGTAATGTCAAATGGTCACCTGACCAAAAAGAATTTATAGAAGATCTTGAAAAAGACTTTAAAAATCAAATGATACAGATGGAGGAAAAATAAAAAAAAAATCCAAGAAAAACAAAAAGGTTATGAAAGGTAAGTCAACCAATTAGAAAAGGAGACCCAGAATCTTAAGGAGGAAAATGACACTTTAAAAATTAGAATTGGGCAAAATGAAGCCAGTGAAATTGTAAGAGATCAAGAAATAATTAAAGAAAATATGAATAATGAAAAAAATAGAAGAGAAAGTGAAATATCTTATAAGAAAAACAACAGATTTGGAGAATAGATCAAGAAGAGAAAATATAAAAATAATTGGACTAACTGAAAGTTATGATCAAAAAAAGAATCTTGATACAATAATACAAGAAATAATTAAAGAAAATTGTCCTGAAGCATTAGAACAAGGCAGGGAAGTAGAAATAGAAAAAAAAAATCCACTCACCACCACTTAAAAGAGATCCTATGAGGAAAACTCATAGGAATATCATAGGCAAATTCAGAAGCCCCCAGCTAAAGGGCAAAATATTAAAAGTGTCAAGATTAAAACAATTTAAATATGATGGTACCACAATTAGAATTACACAAGAGTTAGCAGCAGAGACATTAAAGGACCACAAGTCTTGGAACAAAATATATTGAACAGCAAAAGGACGGGTCAAAAATTATCATACCCTGCAAAGTTAAGTATTATTCTGAATGAAAAAAAAATGGATATTTGATAAACTCTCAGACTTTCAAGACTTTGTTAAAAAAAATCCTGAACTTAAAAGAAGATTTGACATACAAGAAGCAAAGGAAACATAAGGTACACACCAAAGACTGATTATAAGGGATTCATAAGGACAGACTGTTTACCTTTTACGTATGTGAAATGTAAAATGTATGTCTAAGATTCTTATTAATAATTGATGAGCTCATAAGAAAGATTGGGGTAAACCTGACTATGATATGAATTTAAAAGGTAAAACCATTTAGGAACAGCTAAAAAGAGTATTTATTTTATACAAATGAGTTAGGAAGAGGACAGAAGATGGAAGAGGAAGAATGGAAACAGAGGAATTAGATGGGGGAGGAGGGCTGGTAGTTCTGGTAATGTACTTTCATTGGGAATGGGTTTAAGAGGGAACAATACATATACATTTAGAAGTTTCAATATTTATGTTTATGATCTTTTTTGTTTCTTTTCTCTGTTCTGTATTTGTGTTCTTGCCCTTGAGTCTAAAATAAAATTAAAAAAAAAAGAATTCCTAGTGAAAAGTTTGTTTAGTCATAGCTGGAGAAAGTATGGTGAAGGAGAAGTAGCTTTAGACTTCATGTCAGAAGGTGTAAGAATGTTTAACAATTACTGCCTGATCATTGCACAATCTGTCAGTTTTCTCATCTGAAAAAGGTAGGGTGGGCTAAGGGGGGAAGGAAAGGAATAAGTATTTATTAGGCACCTACTATGTCCTACAACCCTGGGATGTAGATGTTGTTATTATTGCCACTTTACGGTAGGGAAAACTGAGGTAGAAAGAGGTTAAGTGAATTGCTAAGGGCGAAAAAGCAACAAATATCTGAGGCTAGATTTGAACTCTGGTCTTCCTTATCCAAAGCTCAGGGCTCTATCCACTGTATCCCCTAGCTACCTCAGAGAAATTTGGTGATAATTTTATTGCCTACCTTCCAGGTATTTTCTCTCCCTAGAATCTGCCCATATTCTTCTCTACTTAGCTTAGAGGGCTATTTTGGCTGTGCATTCATTCATTCGTTCATTGATTCATTCATTTTAAACTAACGTATGTAGCACTTTGGGCCTCTAGGTGGCGCAGTGGATAGAGTTCTGGGTCTGGAAGCAGGAAGACTCCTCTTCTTGAGTTCAAATAGTAGACGTGTGTCCCTGGGCAAGTCACTCAACCCTTTTTGCCTCAGTTTCCTCATGGGTAAAATGAGCTGGAGAAGGAATTGGCTAACCGCCAATGAGGTCATGACAAGTCAGACCCCACTGAAATAGACTGAACAACAACAAAATATATCACGTTATGGGTATAAAGAATTTTATGTACATTATCTCATTTTTTCAACAATCCTGCAGGATAGGTAGGGAAGTTATTCTTATTTATATTTTACAAATGAGAAAGCTGAGGCCTAGAGAATTTGAGACTTACTTTCCCAAGGTCATACAGCTAGCAAGTGATGCAGAACAGACTCAAATACAAGTCATCTGACATCAAATAACGTTTTCTTTATTTTATTATTACTGACACTCATAGTTTTAAAGCTGTTAATTTTGATCACTATATTTGGTTTATTTTCCTCATTTTTAATAACAAAAATGTAGCTGAGAATAATCGGTAAGGAGGTAAATATGGATGACACCACTTTTTTCTCACTGGCTTCCATGTTCCTATCCTGTGGTTTTGAATATATTGCACTAAGTAAGATATCCATTTTTTTGTGTGTTTATTTTACATTTTCCACTTACCTTCTATCATTTGGGCAACTTTTTTCTTGTCTTCAGACCTATCCTAAAATATACATGGCAATTATTTGCAATTTTGATATGGATTAAACTTTAAACAATAAAAACATGAGATTGTTAGAGATTAGAAATTTATTTACCCGTCTGGTGATGTAACCATATTGCGACATTGGCCTACGGGGGATACCTAGGCCCCAACTATTTGATTACATCCCCATCCCCCTCCCAGTTACTTACACAGTGTGAAAGCACAGAGCCTTCTCTAGTATAGGTGCAAGCGGAGCTTTGCCCCCAAAGTCCTGCCCCATCCCCCATTCTTCTCCAAAAGGAAGCCTAGCAGCAACCCTTCCATCCTCATAAGCCACAACTGTACCTGGACCACCACCACCACTACCACTATGGGTCCAGTTAACATAGCCTTTTTGTCATTTTTCCAAAATCTGCCTTTCTCCCAAGCATCCCCACAATCTTCTTTCCTCCGTCAAGTGCAGACAACCTCCTCCCCTTGCCTGAGTGTACACATGGTCAGACTATGACTGTGCCGTTGATGCTTCTGTCACATTGTGTCCCCACAAACTATTTTTACATTTGGTATTTTCCTTATTAGTCTTTGGCAAGGAAGATATTAAGGAGCAGTGTGAGGATTCATTTAGGCTTCCTGTTGTATTTGTGTTTCCAGAGCAGCAGCGGACATACTGAATCCTTAGTATGCTGCCTGGCATCTTCTTTTGTCGAATCAATGGAGCACAGAGAAAGAGGAAAGTCTATATAATCTCCTTCAGAACTTCATTGCTTCCTTTCACTACTTCGCTAACCCGTCAATCAGCATTAGAACAGCTATCGGTAGACCTAGCCAGACAACCATTTCAAACTATTCCTGTCTGGTCTGAAGCTAATTCATGGTTGGCTAACCAGGAACATTGTTGGGAAGAGAGAAAGGGAAGATTTTCTTCCCTTGCCTTTGAGTGTGCCTCAGAATTATTATTATTATCGAAGCTCTATCAGTACAAAAATGCCTTTTTGTACCCCCAAACCTATGTATTGACTGGTGAACTAAGATGAAAGCAATAGTTACTGGATGGTAGTATATTCAAAGTGCAGTTCAGACTTCTAAGAAGGACGCTGTCCCTCATAAACACACCCAAAAAACCCACTCACCTTGAATGACGAAAAATGACAATGATAATATTATATCCTTCTTAGGTGAAAAAGTACTTTATACATCCATAATCAGCATCATTATAACAAGAAATTATTTGATGACATGCTTAGAGATAATATTAATCACATGTGTTGCCTGATAAGGGAAGTTAGGTAGCCCAGTGGAGAGAGTTCCCAGCCTGGATTCAGGAAGACTCATCATCCTGAGTTCAAATCTGGCCTCAGACACTTCCAAGCTATGTGACCCTGGGCAAGTTTCATGTCACCCTGTTTGCCTCAATTTCCCCATTTATAAAATGAGCTGGAGAAGGAAATGGCAAACCACTCCATCTTTGCCAAGAAAACCCTAAATGGGTTCATAAAGAGTCGAACACGACTAAAAAATGACTGAACCACAACAACAACTACAACATGCCAGATAAATATGACTGCTGTGATCATGGATTTAGAGCCAGAAAGAACCTTGGAGACCATCTTGTCCAACTCTTTTGTTTTACAGGTGAGGAAAATGAGCCCTAAGACATGAGGTGACTTGCCCAAAGTCAAGGAAGCAGTAAATATCAGAGCCAGGATACGAATCCAGGTCTTTTGTCTTCCAGTAAAGCCCCCTGTACCTCTCCAATCAGCATCATAACATGAAGATGACTGTGGAGTCTATCTGCAGAACACAAATCTGAGCAGGTTCTATCAAGCATAGTCCTTGCTATCAAATATAGTCCTGCCAATAGACTACTTTCCAATGACCAGTATAGCTAAGCATAGGTAGCTAAATTAGGGTAGCCAGGTGATGAATACTTTAGTGAAATGAAAATAAATAATAAATTTCAGCAAGAACTATCACATATTCTATAAGCTTCTAAAATGATATTACCTTGAGATTTTATTTGGGGTCTAGGATCAATAGGAAAAAATAAAATCACAGAATAGGTAATTTCAATTAATACTTGCACTTTGAATTTGCATTCTCAGCTGACTGTTGGTGAACTTCAGTGATCTCGCAATACTCTGAAGATAATAGATCAGCATGCTATAAGAGAACAGGGTATAATCATACAATCCATTGGGGGGAAAATCACACACACTTTTAAAAAACCAGCTGAATTTCTGGAAGATCTCATAAGGAGCCAGAAAGGACAAAGCCACTATAGCAAAGTAGTCAAGCATTTTTTCTAGGGCGCTAATATTTTGGGTAAGTCAAGGTACAATTCCTCTACATTGCTATCAAGGATCTATGTCTCCTCAGCTCATGTCCTTTCAAAATCCCACAACAGGACTATTCCCTTGCGCAGACTTTCTGTTCCTTAAAGATCTGCCTTCGTTCACTGCCTTTACTCCATCTGATGCTTTTCTCTACCTCTGTATCCTCTCTGGAGTTGGGAAGTTGATGGCTGTCAGCCATATGATGAAGGCTGGGGCCAAAGACAGGATCTCTGGGTAATGGGGAGTTCCTTCTCCTAGAAAAATTGTACCTACCTGAATCTGACTATCTTTTGTGTTGGTCCTTTCCCCTTCCCTACCTCAAATGAATTTTGTATATAGGAAAAGTGAGGACAAACACTAGAGTCTGAGACACTGATACTGGTCACATGGAATCACTTATGGTGGCATTACTTATTTTGGTGATTTGGGAGATAAGTTCCTGAATCCCAGTTACAGCTAAGAATATACTCAGAGAATACCTTTGTTCTACAGAGAAGTGAACTGAAGGCCCAAGAGATAAAATGACTTTCTTCATTGGCACACAGTAATAGGCAAAATAGCCAATGTATATATGTTGAAGTCTTGAAGTGTAAGATGAAAATAAGAGAAACTAAGGGAATATTACAGGAATCAACCAACTAGATCCAAGGTTAAAGAGCACTGGCTACTTCTGTGAATCAGATTAAATCAGTCCTGTGAAACAACATTTTAATAGATTTGCAAGTATCATACTCACAACAGAAGAAGCAAAGCAGGAAGAATGACAACTGGGCTGCTAATGTACCCAATCACTGAGTTGAACCACAAGGGAAAATCATTCTTAATAGTTTCAGACACAATATCATAGATTTTCTCTTGCCCACTGAGAGAGGGGAAAAAACAAACAAATAGAAAACAAGTTATATTGCTACTGGTTCAATAAACAAGTCCTAGGCCCAAGCATTAATACTTCAACACTTGAAGCTATAATTGAGGCAATCAGGACTTGAAAAAACCAGACTCAAGGAGTTGGAAGAAACCTTGTAGGAAATCTAGCCCAATTTCTTAGCTAGTACTAGGAATCCTCCCAATAATGTTTTTGACAAAGCAGTAGTCCAGTCCCTACTTGAATACTTCTGGTGATAGGAAAGTCACTACTACACTAGTCAGTCTATTAGGAAGTTCTGGCAAAAACAAAAACAAACAAATCAGCAAAAAAAAAAAAAAAACAAAAAAAAAACAGACAAAACTTTCCTCCCTGTAACTACTACTTATTAGTCCTCAGTTCTGCCTTGCAGGGCAACATAAAGTAAGTCTACATGTTCTTTTACATGGCAGCCCTGGAAGTGTTTAAAGATGGTTATCAGGTCTTTTCTAATTTATCCTGCAGGCTGCAATCCCTTTATTAGAGTGTTCTTATCTATGATATTTGAACATATCTCAGGATGAGGTGGGGTGGGTGGTGGTGAAGGGAAACATAAGCAAGCCATGTATCCTGTAATTTTTTTAATTGTACCACTTAACAAAGTGATTGACATATAGTAAGCATTTAATAAGTGTTGAGTGATTGATTGACTGAGTTGTCTAGGGCCAGCTACCAGTTAGGTGACTTGTACAGGGTCACACAGTCAGAATATATCAATGATGTAACTTGAACTCATGTCTTCATTCCTCTGAGGACGCTCCCTATTCTTTATGTTAACCTGTCATTCCATAATTATCTTTCACTAAATCCTAATAAGTCCTAACTTGAGAACTTTGCCAATTATATCTGGTTTTTAGCTGATAGCTATCTAATTGTTTTTGAAGCTATGAATTATAGCATCATGCATAGAATTTGGGAATGAAAATCAAGGGATACATACCATTCATTCCCCTCCCCTCCACCCTGATCAACCTCTTCAGCAGTAGAGTGGAGTCATATGGAAGTCAGTTAATCATTTCAAACTCACAAAATGCCATTGGCTTTGCATAGGTGCATAGAATGCTGGCCTTAGACTCTGGAAAATTTCAGTTCAAATCCCAGTGCTGACACTTACTGGCTGTGTAGCCATGGGCAAATCATTTAACTTCTCTACCATTGTAGTAACTGCTTCATAGGGTGTGAATTTCAAATGGGTTGATGTATGCAAAGCAACAAATGTAAAGTCTTACTTTAAATATAGGTTATCAGAATTGGCTGATTCATAATAAAGAACAATTTACATGAAAATTGAATTTTGGTTTCTAAGTATTTTCCCTCTCTCTTTCTCTCCTTCCTCTCCCTCTCCCCCATTTCTGTCTCTCTTTCTGTCTGTCTCTCTCCCTGCATCTGTCTCTCTCTCTCTGTCTCTGTGTCTCTCTTTGTCTCTTTCTGTCTCTGTGTCTCTGTCTCTCTCTGTCTCTGTCTCTTTCTCTGTCTCTGCCTCTCTCTTTGTCTCTGTCTCTCTGTGTCTGTGTCTATCTCTGTCTCTGTCTCTGTCTCTCTCTCTCCTTTGTTACTTTTAGATTATGTGAATTGAGGGGAATTGGATCATTAATGTTCTATGAGGAGCACACCTGGCAGACAGTCCAGTTTCTCTTAAACTGGTTTTAGTTTCCAAACAAAAGCAAGTCTTTAACGAAGAGATCACTCACCTGAAGGGACCACAGTTTAAAGATGGCTTATATCGGGCAATGGCAAAGATTGTTGGCAACATGCACAGAAATAGCATGAACAGCAACATCGCCAAGTAGAAGTTGTTGGATCTACGAGAAAACCAAATATAGTTGGCTTCAGTTTGCAGGAAATCTGTATACAATGTGTACAGATATCCAAGGAATTCCTAAAGAAAGGTCAATGATATTGACCTTTCTTAACCAGAAAACTGCTCAGAAAAGGAATTTAATGTGTATAGCATTAACCTTTGCTTCACTTCAGTTTAGAATACAGTGATACATGCTAATTGGGGAAGACAACACATGGTGGGAATGGTGGTCAGGAAAGGGCGCACTGGTGTATGAGTAGTGGAGTGGAGCACACAGAATGATGAATTTGTAGAATTAGGAAACTTGGATTTGGATCCTGACTCTGACACTATGTGACCTTGATGCTCTCTGAACCTTGGTTTCTTCTTCTTTAAAATATGTGTATTACCTAACTCATTGTAAGGTAATTGTAAGGACCAAACTAGGTAATTTATGTAAAGTACTTGAGCACTACAGCTTAGTAGTAATAACAATAAACCAATCAATCAAAAATCAAACATTTATCAAACATTTATCAAGTACATATTATGGTGCAGGCTACTTGGGATTACTACCACCACCACCACCACCACCACCACCACCATAACTACTACTATAACTACTATTACTACTACCAGCTTGATTTATATAATACTATACTTTAAAAAATTCAATCGATCTGTGATCTCATTAATGTGAGTAGTCTCTCCACTGGTGCACCTCACAATCCATCTTAGTCTTTTCATCTACAAATGAATAAGCTGGAGCAGACAGAAGGGAAGTGACTTGCTTAGGGTTAAAGAGCTGGTATGTTTCTGAGGTAGAATTTGAACTCAGGTCTTCCTGACTCCAGATCTAGCGCTTTATTTACCACACTACTTAGCTCCCTATAACCTTATTATTCTTGAATATTTTATTTCTCTAATACAGCTTAAAGCTCTCATTAACTTCCTTAGCTATCATATCACATTGCTGATTCAAAATTAGCTGGCAGTCCAATAATCCCTCCCATTGTCCCCTGTCTTTTTCCTATGAGCTTCTGTTTAGCCTTTTCCCCTCCGTCTTGTACTTGTGAAATTGATTCTTTTTTAACTCAATGGTAAGACTTTACATTTCTTACTATCAAATTTCAACTTGTTTAATTCAACCCAAAGTTCTAGCCCACCAAGATATTTTTGAACCCCTGTTCTCTTAGCTAGTGGGTTAGTTATCTCCTCCAGCTTAGGGGAGACATCATCTGAAAATTTGATAAGCATTTAATTTGTGTCTTTATCCAAATATTTGACACATGACCAAGCACAGATCTCCACAAGCTTCCCTTTGGGCTCTCCTTCCAAAGTAACAACAATCCTTCTTTGGTTGTAACCATTCAATCTATTCTGAATGCAGCTAATTGTGCTCTCATCTAAACCATGACTTCATTTCCCGGTAAGACTAGCATGAAAGACTTTATCAAATGCTTTGCCAAAATATTAATAAAATAATCTATAGCATCCTTCTGGTTTTACATTTTATGAGGTTAACTTCTTTAGAGTAATATATTTCATTGAAGGGGCATTGTAATGCTTTAAGATTTGATATAATAATATCTGAACAAAATATGTGTATATACCTACACTAAGTATTGTTATATTTTCAAAATAGTAATTACAATTTATACTCATTGTTGGTTGTTATTATTACCCAGGGTATAACACACAGAATTTCACTTAGTAAGTTCTTAGTAAATCTTTGTTGGAGTCAATTCTAAATTATCACCATGTGCACCTTACATTAAATAATGTTGTAAAATATATGCTTGTACTTGAATGCTTGAAGAATCTGTGATTTACCAATGTAATACCCCTTACCCTGTTACACACTCAAACCCTTCATTGACTTAGTAGATCATCTTCAAGAGTTTTTGTGCCTCCTTCCCCCAGTATTTTTTTTTATCCCATGGCTCACCTGATGATGAACAACTTTGTCTTAGTCATGCTTGTCCTTAGATGGTCCATATGCAGGAATCTTTTACCAGGCCCCTACTCAAAGCCTTTCCAGTTTGGTATTGCTTGCCAGAGCTTCTGCTCTGCTGGTATAGACTTTTAGAAATCAAGGTCATGCTTCTTTGCCACAATGAGACAATGGAGTAGAATTTTGGTGCAGAAAAGGGTACATTTCTATTATTTAAATATGGTAATCTGGGAACCAATTGTGTAAAATTAATTAATCTAAAAGTTACCTTGGAGTGAAATTGTGTGTATAGCTCAGTGGAAAGAGAGCAGGATTTGAACTAAGATCTGATTCTACAACTATGGCGTGATCTTGGGCAAATCACTTAGTCTCTCTGAGACTCAGTTTCCTCACCAGTAAAATGAAGGGAGTTAGACTAGATGATCCCTGATGTGCCTTCTAGCTCTAAATCTTTGATTCCATGATGGTCTAGAGACTTGGCATGAAGGGACAGAGTTTTGTGGTCTGTTCTATGTTTTGGAGTCCATCAGTAAGCAGAATAACAACTTACTGGTTGATATCTGGTGGGATATGTTTTGAATAGTAACACTGGTACATTCAGCAGAACAGTCTACATGGGAATGACTGCAAATGGAAGACTGTTTGTATGCTATTAATGTGACCTATCAGGCAACATATCATGGCATCTGTGGGTGTTTTATTTGATGGACAACTCAGAACTGGAGATTGAGCTAAGTGATTCTCTCACTGATGGTTTGTGTTTAAGGTACCTAAGGCTATTGAAATATAGAGGTAAGTATATGTGTCTGAGGTTTAACTGGGTCCTATGTCTCTTAAATTTGAGTCAATATGGCATTTAAGACTAAGTGATTTCTTTGACTTGGACCAACAGTGGTATGGAAATATCCAGATGGATAATTAGGTGGTTCACTGGCTAGACCATGGGACTTGAAGTCAAGAAAACTTAATTCAAATCCTGCCTCAGACATTTCAAGTTGTGTGACCCTGGATAAGTCACTTAAACCCTCTGTCCTTCAGTTTTCTCCTCTGTAAAATGGCAATGATAACAGACAAGGTTGTTATGAAGATCAAATTAGATAACATATGTAAAGCATGTTGCAGTTCTTAAAATGCCATATGCTAACTGTTACTGTTAACTGAGTACAATTGGGCATATAGACAAATCTTGCTTGGGTATATAACCTAGCCCTTAAAGAAATTCCTTACTTGGTTTAGGGTATGATTGAACTGATTATCTGGATATAGTAATTTAAAATATTTTTTCTCATTGTATAAGTGTATGTATAACTCAAGTACTTGGCCACATTTCTTCTTTTACTTTGAAGGGGGACAGCAACCTGAACTCTCTTTCCTCAAACCCATGACTACCTAAAACAAATATTCAGGGGGTTTTAACAAAGGCAGTTTGCTTGACTGAATGGTCTGAACAGACGTAGCAGTTAAAATGACGTATCTGTTTCTACCCTAGACTGGATCTGTTTTCCAACACTCAGTCTCTAATTTACCTCACTACATCATAAGTTCTGTGAAGGATTTTCAATTGGCCTTGCCCCCAGCTTATCTCAGTAGTTTCTTTGCAACTATGAGCAAAAGGTGCCCTAACTCATGGGGCAAATTAAAGTTGGGATCCCCTGATTCCTCTTCATAGAATAAACTCCATAGAAATAGGACTCTAGGACTTCCATTTTCTTAACTTTATTCATAGGATCATAGATGTAGAGCTGGAAGGGATCTTAGTGTTCATTTAATGCAACTCTTCTTCACTTCCCCCCCTCCATATTGCACATGAGGAGACTGAGGCCCAGAAAAGTTAAGTGATTTGTTCAAGTTCACACAACTGTTTCCTGTGGAGAAGCTATGAGAGGGATAACCTATAGTCTGGGGTCCTTCCTTCTGGCTAATCATTAGACCTTTGGATATTCTTGTTAGCCACAGAAGATTGAACCCAGATGACTGCAATTCAAGAAATTGTATTAAGTACCTACTATGTTCAGAGTCCTGTATGACCACTTCTGGGGAGGTATCAGTTTCAGATGAGGCATTGTCCCTGTTTTCATGATGTTTGAAACTTAGCAGGAGGTTATGCCATATAAACAAGCAATTTATACTTGAATATTTTAATGACCTGTGATTTCACTGGTTGTAGGCAATCTAAATTTTGATGTAAACTGCAACTCTCCTATGGTTTAGTAAATAGTCTTTAAGAGATTTCCATGAAAAGTTCATGACCCTGTGGTCAATTTGGTACTGAGCCTCTCTGGCCTTAGTGAAGCTGGTTTGGGGATGTTCATCCCTGGAGTACTCGAAATCTTTACAGCTACGATTGCTTCAATGTTGCCATGATCAGGCACCAGAGGAGGACTTTCTTTACATGTGATAGCATATGATGAGATGAGTGACTGAAGGGGGATGCAGAGCTGTACCTCCCCAACAAGTTGGGAGTCAGGCATTAATATTAGTTTTTCCAAGTAGGATACACAGTAAATAAACTAGAATGCAAAATTTTGGCCCATCCTCTTTCCTGCCTGGTACTAGTCCCTCTTTCCTCATAGACTCCTCAAGGGCAGAGAGAGCCTTTTATTCTCCACAATACCTAGCACATATTAAGTACTCACTAAATGAGGGAGGGAGGGAATATAACTTTGGGCTGATAGCCTCTCAACATTTTTATGACTAAAACTTCAGTGAACACCTTGAGTTTACTGAAGTTATCAATTTTGCTACTGAACAGTACAAAATAATAAGCTTTTATTTGCAGGAAGTTATTTCACTATAAACAGGGAAGAAAAAACGTTATTCAATAAGGTTAAACTTTTTACATCCCTACACAGGAAGATGATACTTGTAATTCTTGAGAAATGTATCTCTATTAGGGCAGTTAGAAGGAGTATACGTAGGCAGAGGGTGTGAGTATAAGTTGGCTTTGATGTGATGATATAAAAAAATTAAGGGGTGAAAAAAAGGATTGTACTGGGAGAAGAGGAAAGGGGGAGGCAGGATGGGGTAAATTAATCCCTTGAAGAGGCACAAAAAACCTACTACAGTAAAGAGAAAGAAGGGAGCAGGGTGAGCATTGTTTGAATTTTACACTCATTGGATTTGTCTCAAAGAGGGAATAACATATACACTCATTTGAGTAGAGAAATTTGCTTTACCCTATAGGGAAGTACGAAGGGAAAGGGAAAAGAAAAGGGGGGAGGGGCTGATAGAAGGGAGGACAGATTGAGGAAGGTGATAGTCAGAAGGAAAACAAAGGTGAGGAGGGACAGGGTGAAAGGAGGGAGAGAGAAAAGTATAAATAGGGGAAAATTTGGACAGAGGGAAATACACAGTTAGTAATCATAACAATGAATGTGAATGGGATGAACTCTCCCATAAAATGGAATCAGATAGCAGAGTGGATTAAAAACCAGAATCCTATAATATGTTGTTTACAAGAAACATTTGAAGCAGAGAGATACAGATTAAAGGTAAAATGCTGGAGCAGAGTATATTATGCTTCAGCTGAAGTTAAAAAAAAGAGCAGGGGCAGCAATCCTGATTTCAGACAAAGCAAAAGCAAAAACAGATACAATTAAAATAGATAAGGAAGGAAACTACATCTTGCTAAAAGGTACTATAGAAAATGAAGTAATATCAATACTAAACATATATGCACCAAGTGGTTATGTATCCAAATTCTTAGAGAAGTTAAGTGAGTTACAAGAAGAAATAGAGAGCAAAACTGTACCAGTGGGGTACCTCTACTTCCCTCTCTCAGAATTAGACAAATCCAATGACAAAATAAGCAAGAAAGAAGTTAAGGAGGTGAATAGAATTTTAGAAAAGTTAGCTATGATAGGCCCCTGGAGAAAACTAAATAGGAATAGAAAGGAATATACCTTTTTCTCAGTGGTGCATGGCACCTACACAAAAACTGACCATGTACCAAGATAGAAAAACCTCACAATCAAATGCAGAAAGGCAGAACTATTCAATGCACCCTTTTCAGATGATGGCACATAAAAATTCCATGTAATAAAGGGCCATGGAAAGATAGATTAAAAATTAATTGGAAACTAAATAATTTAATCCTGAAGAATGAATGGGTCAAAAAAAATCATAGAAACAATCTTTAATTTCATCAAAGAGAATGACAATAATATGTGGGAAGTAGCTAAAGTAGTATGTAGGGGAAAATTTATGTGTCTAAATGCTACATGAATAAAATAGAGAAAGAGCACATCAATGAATTGGACATGCAACTAAAAAAGCTAGAAAAAGAACAAATTAAAAATCCTAAATTAAATACCAAATTAGAAACTCTGAAAATCAAAGGAGAGATTAATAAAATTTAAAGTAATAAAACTATTGAACTTTCAAACAAAACTAAGAGCTGGTTTTATGAAACAAAACCAGTAAAATAGATAAACCTTTGATTAATTTGATTAAAAAAAGAAAGAAAATGAAATTACCGGTGTCGAAAATGAAAAGGGTAAATTCATCACCAATGAAGAAAAAATTAAAGCAAAAATTAGGAGCTATTTTGCCCAACTGTATGCCAATAAATCTGAGAATCTAAGTGAAATGGATGAATATTTACAAAAATATAAATTGCCCAGATTAACAGAAGAGGAAATAAAATACCTAAATAACCCGATTTTAGAAAAAGAAATTTAACAAGCCATCAATGAACTGCCTAAGAAGAAGTCTCCAGGGACATATGGATTTACAAGTGAATTATACCAAACATTTGAAGAACAAATAATTTCAATATTATATAAACTATTTGGAAAAATAGGTGGAGTCCTACTGAATTCCTTTCATGACACAAATATGATGCTAGAAGAACCAAAGCAAGAAGAGCCAAAGCAGAGAAAGAAAATTACAGACCAATTACAGACCATTATGAATGTTGATGCAAAAATTTTAAATAAAATTTTAGCAAAGAGGTTACAGCAATTTATCAAAATTTATCACTATGACCAGGTGGAACTTATACAAGGAATGAAGGGATGGTTCAATATTAGGAAAACTATCAGCATAATTGGCCATATCAATAACAAAACCTCCAGAAGTCATAGGATTATCTCAATACATGCAGAAAAAGCTTTTGACAAAATATAGCACCCATTCCTACTAAAAAACACTAGAAGGCACAAGAATAAATGGAGTGTTCCTTAAAACGATAAGTAATAGCTAGCTAAAATCATCAGCAAGCTTTACATTTGATGGGGATTAACTAGAAGCTTTTCCAATATGATTAGAGGTGAAACAAAGATGCCCATTGTCACATCTCTTATTCAACATTTCACTAGAAATGTTAGCTTTAGAAATAAGAGAAGAAAAAGAAGTTTAAGGAGTTAGAATAGGCAATGAGGAAACAAAAAAAACTATGACTCTTTGCAGATGATATGATAGTATACTTAGAGAATCATAGAGAATCAACAAAAAACCACGTGAAACAATTAACAACTTTAGCAAAATTGTAGGACATAAAACAAACCCACCAAATCATCAGCATTTCTATATATTACCAAAAAGCCCAGCAACAAGAGATAGGAAGATAAATTTGATTTAAGATAACTATAGACAATATAAAATATTTGGGAGTCTACCTGCCAAAACAAACCCAGGAACCATATGAACACAATTACAAAACACTTTTCACACAAGTAAAATTGGATCTAAACAAATGGAAAAAATATCAGTTGCTCATGGATAGGCCAGACTAATACAATAAAAATGACAATTCTACCTAAATTAATTTACTTATTCAGTGCCATACCAAACTAACAAAAAATTATTTTATAGAGCTAGAAAAAAATAATGAAATTAGCCAACCCTACCCCCAAATAACAAAAAGAGAACAAAAGGTCAAGAATATCAAGGGAATTAATGAAAAAATGCAATGAAATGTGGCCTAGCCTTACCAGGTCTAAAGCTGTATTATAAAGTGGCAATCATCAAAACTATTTGGTACTGGCTAAGAAGTAGAGTGATAGATCAGTTGAATAGGTGAGGTACACAAGATACAGTAGCAAATGACTATAGTAATCTGCTGTTTGATAAATCCAAAGACTCCAACTGCTGGGAAAATTGGAAAATAGCATGGCAGAAACTAGGCATAGATCAATATCTTACACTGTATATCAAGATAAGGTCAAAATTGGTACATGATTTAGACAGAAAGGGGATAACAAAAACAAATTAGGATAACATGGAATAGTTTACCTGTCAGATCTATGGAGAAGGGAAGAATTTGTGACCAGGCAAGAGACAGAGAATATTATGAAATGAATAATAGATAATTTGATTATATTAAGTTAAAAAGTTTTTGCACAAAGAAAACCAATGCAACTAAGATTAGAAGGAAAGCAGAAAGCTGGGAAACAATTTTTGTAGCCAGTATGTCTGATCTCATTTCTTAAATATATAGAGGACTGAGTCAAATTTATAAGAATACAAGTCATTCCCCAAGTGATAAATGATCAAAGGATATGAACAAGCAGTTTTCAGATGAAGAAATTAAAGCTATCTCTGAAAAAATGCTCCAATTCACTATTAACTAGAGAAATGCAAATTAAAACAGCCCTGAGGTACCATCTTACACCTATTAGATTGGCTAATATGACAGAAAAGGAAAATGATAATTGTTGGAGAAGATGTGGGAAAATTAGAACGCTAATGCATTGTTTGTAGAGTTGTGAACTGACCTAACCATTCTGGAAAGCAATTTGGAACTATGCCGAAAGAGCTATAAAACTGTACATACCTTTTGATTCAGCAATATCACTACTAGGTTTGTATGCCAAAGAGATCATAAAAGAGGGAAAAGGACCTACATGTACAAAAATATTTATGGCAGCTTTTTTTTGTGGTGGCCAAATATTGGAAATTGAGGAGATACCCATCAATTGGGGAATGGATTAACAAGTTGCGGTACATGAATGTAATGGAATGCTATTGTGCTATAAGAAATGGTGAAAAGGTGGATTTCAGGAAAACGTGGAGAGACTTATATGATCTGATTATGAGTGAAGAGAGCAGAACCAGGAGAATACTGTACACGGTAAAAGCAATATTGTGTGATGACCAACTCTGATAGACTTAGCTCTTCTCAGCAATTCAGTGATCTAAGATAATTCTAAGACTTATGATGGAAAATGTATCCATATCCAGAGAAAGAACTATGGATTCTGAATGCAGATTGAAGCATAATATTTGCACCTTTTTTGGTTTTCTTTCTCATGGTTTTTCCCCTTTGTTCTGATTCTTCTTTCACAACTTGACTAATGTGAAAATATGTTTAATATGACTGTATATGTATAACCCATATCAGATTGCTTGCTGAGGGCAAAGGGAGAGAAGGAGAGAGAAAAATTTAGAACTCAAAATCTTATAAAAATGAATGTTGAAAACTATCTTTACATGTAATTGGAAAAAATAGAATACTATCAAGTGAAAAAAAACACAGTATAACCAATAATTTAAAAAATATTCTGTACTGGAGTGCTTGATTAAACAGAAGAATTAAGAAACAAACAAACAAAAAGAAGTTATTTCACTGACCTGGAAGCTCTGAAAACTTGCTGATGAGGCACGTTACAGGTTAGCACAGCCCAGCTCCGTAAATACATCAGACCAATCAACTTGAGAACATTGAATGCTGGAAGACAGGGTGAGAAAAAAGCCCCCATCCTGTAAAAAAGAGAATATATAACATTACTATATAATATCTTGCCCATTATTTATATTTTTCAAAAATTATAAATTCCTAATTTTGACATTCAAGGCTTTCCTCGGCCTGGTTCCAATCTGCCTAACCAGTTTTGTTTCATTCTCTTATTCACTTTATATGCTCTGTTCTAGCCAAACTGGACTACTCTTTATCTCTTCTTGACCACTCACCTACCTGTTCCTAAACTTTTATTTTATACTATATGTAGAATAAACTTCTTCTTATTCATTTTGTTCAATTTAACCAATATATAATAACTGCTTAACATATTCAAAGCACTATCCTAGGTACTCAAGGTACAAAAATTAAAATGAGAGCTTATATTCTGCTTGAAGGGGTAGGAGGAGGGTGGTACAGCATACATACAAATAAGAAAACGTAAGATAGTTTGAAGAGAAGAGAACACTAACAATTTAGGGAAACCAGGGAAGGCTATATGAAGGAGGTCAAAGTTAAACTAAACCATGAAGCAAAACAAGGATTTTGAAAGGCAGTGATGAGAGGGAATATATCAGAAAGACCTTTTGCAAATGCTTGGAGGTAGGAGATAAAATGTTGTGTTCAGGGAACAGTTTGTAGTCCAGTTTCACTGGAATGTAGAATTCATGAAGGCAAATAATGCAAAATAGGGCTGGAAAAGAAACCTGGGGCCCAATCATGGAAGGCATTAATTGCCAGGCTATATTTAAGCCTAAAGTCATTAAGAAATCATTGAAGGTATTTGATCAGCAAAGAATATGGTCAAAACTTTCTTTGCCTTGCAAAGATAGTTTGATGGCTATATGGAGAATGGATTGAAAAAGAGAGAGACCAGAGGCACCAAGAACAATAAGCAGTCTCAAACAATAGTTCAGGAAAGAAATAATGAGGGCCTGAGTTAAGGTGGTAGCTATGGAAGTGGAAGAAAAGGATGGATATGAAGGACAGGTAGGATAGCAAGATGAAAACTGATTGAATCTAAAAGTAAAAAATGAGTAAGAGTAACAGAGGACTCCAGAGTTATGAATTTTTATGACTGGGAGAATGGTAATGCTCTTAACAGAAACAAGGACAGGAAGAATAGGTTTGGGGGGAAAAAAGAGGTTTTATTTTGGACATGCTGAATTTGAGATACTGATGGAATTTCTATGTGGAGATACCCAACAGGCTGTTAGAGAGATGAGGAAAATGTTAGCACTACATATGTAAATTTAGGAATAATTAACCTAGAGATGATCGTTGAACCCCTGGGAGCTAATGATATCATCAAGGGAAAGAATGTGGAAAGGGAAGCAAAGACTGTCCAGGATAGAGCCTAGAGGAGGGCCTGCATTCAGGAAATAGGATGTAGATTATTATTTAAGGAAGCAGGCGGTGACCCAAGGGTGAGGACTGGGAAAGTATGGATAATGGAAAGACATGAGAGTAAGAGATCTGAGGGTAGAAGAAACTGAATTGTTAAATCATTTAGCTATAGCATCACGACTAACTAAAGTCTGGACACATAGGAAATCTCATTAACATCTCATTAACTGTTTCACCAAAGACTCAGAGACTTCTTTTTCTGGGCTATGCTAAAGGAGAAGGTGAATGAAAACGAAAATGGAAATCACACATGCAACACACTTGATTGAACGCACAAAGAGTGAATGTGCTAAAATTAACGGCAATGTGGAGTTATCGCATTGAGGTCATGTGAATCTTGCAAAGCGCATCAATCTTTGCATCCCAAATGATGGAAATCATATTGAAGATGTTATTTGTTAATATTCCAATTAAATAAAATGTTGTTGAATATTTCAATCATTTCATTTCTTGAAAATATGCATTTTTCCTATGTGTCCAGACTTTAGGAACACCCTGTATAAAAAAAGGAACAAGAGAGGCAAATTGGAAGAATATGGAAGATTATATGGTGAAGGACACCATTAATCCCAGGCAGCTACTTAACAACTCCTCTATCCATCTACTTGTCCTCAGGAGGGACTGGTATAAGCATAGGGAAGGTCAATGCTAACAGTGGTTAAAAGACTTATGCGCTGAAAGAGGCCCCTCCTATACATCTATGAAAGTACTTATTCAAGCCCCATCTTAACCCTTGTCTCCTTCACGAAGTTTCCCTTCTCTCCTTAGATTCTTCATAGCACTTTACCTGGACCTTTCTTTGTATTTGTTTCACTCTCCCTCCCTTGCATCATAGATATTTGTGTAAATGCCTTTTCACTCCATTAGATTGAAATCTTCTTAAAAGAAAGGTCAATATCTTCTATGTCTTTGAATCCCCAGTTTGTAACAGCGTTGTGCGTTGCAGTGCAAATCTAATAAGTGGGTGTTGGCTTGAATAACTTGTGAATTAAATTTGATGTAATTATTCAGAAGTCCCATCAGGAAATTGGACAGGACAATAACAATATCTATTTATGGGCTAGGCAGGACTATTAAAATGTATGTATTCAAAGAATCATAGAATATTAGAACTGAAACATACTGTAGAAATGCTCAAGTCCAACATCTCTGTAAATGTTCATAGACCTGAACCTTCTCCACAGATGGAAGGGAAGCCTGTTTTTAAATATTCTCAAAAGGAAAAAAAAAGCCACAATCCCTTTAGAATTTTTTTTTCAATACTAGTTGGCACAGTGAAAGTTTTCCCTATGTATCAGCTACAGTTATCTGGCTATAATAAAACTTTATATGCCTGGTTTCCTTTTGTCATTGGGTATGGTGGGTAGTTGGTCTGAATAGAATTGAGAGGAAGGGTCATTTAACAATTAGGACCAGACAATGTGGTCCTGTGGTAAGACCACTGTATTAAGAGATAGGAGATTTGGATCTTGTATCCATCAATAAGTGTATGACCTTAAGAAAGTCATTGAACTTTTCTGTCTTACAGAGTTCTCCACTGTCAGGTGGAGATAACTGCTGGCATACCTAAGTCACAGAGTTGTTCTAACGATTAAAGGAGTTTTACTCATGTGAGTGAGGTGCATTGTGGGAAAATGTCCTTGCGGCCACCACCAGTGAATAAGATGAACATAAGGAGCCATTAGAAATGTTGTGGCAACTCAGGCAGGTAGATCGGAAGGTAGAGACATATAGAATAGTGATAGCATGGTGTGGAAATGAGCTATGCAGAAATGATTGCAGAAAGAAGAGGATCTTGGATTTAGAGTTAGAAGTACCTTTAGAAATCGTGTATTCTCCACCCCTGCTAATTTTATAAGTAAAGAAACTGAAGTCAAGGAGAGGTCATAATGTGTAAGTGGAAGACCTGGAAATTAAAATTTAATTCCCTGATTTCAAATCCAGTGTTCCTTTCATTGGATCATAATACAACGGGGACAATAGTAGCAGGGGCAAATCTGTGGGATTTTCAGATGAAGAGCCATAAGCCTTTTCTTCTCACTTCAGGCAGAAACCGGGGCCATTTATCAGTTACAAATGAGAGAACCGAAAAAGAAAAGTCAAAGAACTCATAGTATTTTAGAGCCAGCTGCGAACTTAGAAAGGAAGGACAGGAAAGAGCTGAAGAGTTGGGATTAAGATATTGGAAGAGATATAAAAAAGAAGAGGGAGGAAGAAGAGGCAAATGAGAAGACCAACCAGAAGGCGGCTTAGAGACTTTTCTAGCTCAACCCTTCACCTCTTTTCAGATGAGAAAACTTAAGTCCAGGAATGTGAAGTGTCCTACCCAAGGTCACAGCTACTTAGGGGAAAAGCTAGGAGCAGAGCCCTAGTATCAACTGCCTGACCTGTGATCTCTCTACTTTGTCACAGCAGTCTCTTGTTTTGTAAAAGCTACAGGAAGTGAAGAGGATAGGAGAATAAGAGAAGACAAGGGAGAGAGAAAAAAGGAGAAAGAAGAGAACTGAACTTTTATCACTTCTATTAGGGGAGGGTGATACTTGGGAAACATTTCAACCTCACAAAACATCCTAATGGCATCTTAGCAAGATACTGTGTGGTGAAAGCTCTTATGGTCATTTCATCTTAAGTTTTTTGAATTGGAAGAACTTTTGAGATTACTTTGTTTAATCTCTTTATTTTATAGATGACCCAGATGGAGGTTCTTAGATGAGTAAAGAAGAAGGTCATAAAGCTAACTCTCATTTGCTTTTTCCTCCATGGTTTTCTGTAGTCATACCCTTTCTTACTTTCCTCTTCTGTAGAGCTCCAGAAAAGCTGTTTCATGTCAGCTTTTATTGAGGTTTCTTTGAGATCACTTTTTAATGTGGTAACTGCTTAAAAATAAATAAATAAATAAATAAAATGAATATGTTGTTTTCTTGATCAACCGCACCCTTTCTGGAAATGTGATGTCACTGGCTTACACAAGGGGTTTTGAAAACTGAAAACAAAAGATTTTATGAAATTATAGATGATAATTACTACTGGAAGTGATGGAACTTTTGAATTTTCAAGACAATGCTGTGTAAGTTTAATAACAGTGCATTCATAAATTGAAGCTTCCAAATGAAATGGACAGACCAGAACACAAAAACAACTTTGTTACCTACCAAATCATTCCTTGGTTGTAGACCAAATGGAGCACATTTTCAGCTATTTTGAATTCTCCATATTCGGGCTAGGAATAAAAATGAGTAATAAAATAGTGAATAAAATATATTAAACCTTTTTGTCTAAGCCATGGAATTATATTCATATTTGCAATGCAATAAAGTCTTCAAGATTGAAGCCTGAGTTTGTGTAAATGGCTGTGTGTGTGTGTGTGTGTGTGTGTGTGTGTGTGTGTGTGCGTGTGGTGGGGTCCTATTTGTCTTTTCCCTTCTCCCATATCATCTATCCCCCCCTAGAGCTCCTAAGTCTGGCTAATGCAGTAAATAAGAATCAGGAGAGGGTAACTCAGAACTTTTTGAACAAGACATCTTAAACCAACATAGTAATGAACTTACAAACTTGCTTTCCAGGTCCCAACACCAACAGTCACTTAAATATCGAACAAAAAGACCACGGAAAAAGTCAATAAGAAGAATGCTTGCCACTGTGAAAATCATATCAATAATGGAGAGCTTCAGCATTTCCTGTAAAGTAAAAGGTCTTGTGTTATTGACTATATAAATTCAATGACTTCTTCTTGTCACTTGTATAGCTATTTGCCAGTCTCTTCATTATCATTTTAGCACTGGTAAAGTGGAAGCTATGGTTCTTTTAGTATAATATAGTTTCCTTATTTATCCCTAATCTTTTGAACCTCTGTTTCTTACTTAATGTCATAGTATGATGCAACTCCTTTTTCTCCCTACATTCAACTGATGCATAGTAAATATTTTTGACCCCTTAATTTTTATTTCATGTCTTCTTTCCTTCCTTCCTTCCTTCCAATTTTTATTTTATTATTTTTTTGGAGGGGTGAAGGCAGGGCAATTGGGGTTAAGTAACCTGCCCAACATCACACAGCTAGTAAGTGGGTCAAGTGTCTAAGGGTGAATTTGAACTCAGGTCCTCATGACTCCAGGGCCGGTGCTCTACTCACTGTGCCACCTAGCTGCTCTTTCTTTCTTTCTTTCTTTCTTTCTTTCTTTCTTTCTTTCTTCCTTCCTTCCTTCCTTTCTTCCTTCCTTCTTTCCTTCCTTTCTTTTTTCTTGTAACATTTCTGATTCAGGGCGCTAGGGCCTGTTCCACCCGGCTCCCTGTCTGGTTGGTCCTGGCACAGCTCACGCTGGGCTCTGCTCCACTCTGCTCCCAGGTCCATGCGATAGACCTTACCCGGTGACCATCTAGGCTATCCTGGGCTGGAGCCCTGCTTCCCTCTGCTATTTTGTGGATTCTTCAATTCTAGAATTTGTTCAGAGCCATTTTTTATAGGTTTTTGGAGGGACCTGGGGGGGTAACTCATGCAAGCCCCTGCTTTCCAGCTGCCATCTTGGCTCTGCCCCTTCCTCTAATATTTCTTATAAGCAGTAGATTAGGGTTGTATTTCCTTATCCTCTCTATCACTCTCTTTGGTTCTATCGGATTGTTCACTTCATTTATATTTAAAATTATGAGAGTTAGAATTATATTTTTCTTCATTTGTCTCTAATGTTGTCATTTTCCCCCAAATTAGGATTGTTTCCCCCATTAGATTATGAGCTCTTTGAGGGCAGGGACTACATTTTGCCTCTTTTTGTATCCCCAGTGTTCGGCATAGTGCTTGGCATATAGTAGGGACCTAACGAAATGTTTATTGACATTGTTTTCCTCTTCTACAAACACAGTACTATGTATCTTTAGTTTTTTAGCTTAACCTATTTTAAGGCAACCCTATTCCCACTTGTTGTCTTCTTCTTACACCCTCAAGCCCCTCCCCCACCCACATGAATCTGTATTGATCCTAGGATGTCTGCTGATTTCTATTTGAGCCTTCTAGATGTTAAACTATTAATTCTTTTGACAAATATTGATTAAGAACCTACTTGAGGCTGTCAGTGGATATGAGTAAGACTAGCCCATGAGGAAAAAAAAAACTGGAAAGGAATCAAAGTTTGCTTGTCATTTCAAAGAGTGAGGGGAGGACTCACTTTCAATTCTATGAGGACTAGGGAGGAGGGCCCTGGGATAGGGATGCCAGATTTTTGAGACCAGAGAAGCAGCAGCTGGTGGAGAGTGAGGGAATAGGGTCTCACCCCTTGGAGTAAGAGGAAAACTGAGAGCAACAACGTGTAGCAATAGTGGTTAGTGGATTGCTACAAGAAGGACAAAATACCTCTTTCCTATGTCAGTGCTCTAATATAAAATCTTAATTGTCCTGCCCTAGTTATGGTTCTGTCAACTGAGTCTTTGAATGCAGTAGATACTAACAAAAATGTGGATTTGAAAGGTTGAGCCCTTGAATGGTACAAGTGTGATAACTCAGGCCTAGAAAAGTAAGGACACACAGGATTAACTACCTTTAGTCAAAGAACTAAGACTAGAACTCAAGTCTCCTAGCTCCCATTTCAGTCTCTAATACTCCAGTGCTGATTTTCTACATCTTACAACATTTTGATACCTCTAGAAAACAAACCACTACACAATCAATACTATTTTAATTTTCCATAGACAGCATAACATTATTAGATGACCAGAATGGATAGATCCAAGTGAGTGTCATCTGCATTAGAGGAATTCCCATAGGAGGCTAGACAAATTCCACAGATGCTCCATTTGGGCCATATGATGATTGGTAAGAAACAAGTGACAGTAAAGTACTGAGAATATGTATGTGGGTGGGTTATTGGGGGTGGGAGGAGACAGATAGATTCATAAAGTGTCCTTGAAGGTCTTCCTTTCCCAAGGAAAAAGTTCTAAGTTCTAAGCATAATGTTGAGTTTGGGTAGTCACTGAACAAATCTTCTCTAGGTGACTACTTTGAAGAAGTTAACGCTCAGATATTTATTTTCTGGTCTGTTTTTAATCACATCCTTCTCATTACATTATAGCTTTGCTTTATACATCCAGCATCACTTATTATTATTATTATTATTTTATAATGTTGATGAGTAGAAGAAAGCCAGTGCATACTGAGAAATAAATGTGTGGATCTAAATGAAGTAATTGCTATCTAAAGATAAACGGATGTAGGCAAAGACTTTTACCAGAGAACTCCTCTAATGCATATCATCACATGGAGGTGGCCCTAAATTGCCAATAGCTAGGTAATTGCCCAATAAACACTGACATGCATGAGATAACCAAGCTGGAAAGAATTTGAGACTCTGTCATCCAACAACCAGTTTGGCTGGGTTCAGGAGATGGCTGTAGGGTGATGAATTTTCTAGTCACAGCCAAACCCAAAGGCCAGAATTTACTAAAGCACAGAGGAGTTACTCTTCCAACACAGTACCAGCAATGCCATCTTCAGTGGAAGGAATAGCCACAGTAATGGAATCACAGATTCTTGGAATATTAAAATATGAAAATATCATAAGTCAAAGGCATTATACTTCAGAGAGGGTTCAGACTGTATGACCTCTGAGGTTCCTGTCAGATCTGTGACTTGATTATTGTAGGTTACATAGAAAGAAATGTTTCCTTCTATGTAATCTGTTTAGATACCTACAAGACATCTTTCTTGTGATGTATGGTGATACTTTTCTTCCCCAAAATTTTAGCAATGTGGTACAAAGGGGTTTAATAGACTTCCTATCATCCATAATTTCACTCTTCATATGTTCCCTACCTGCCACCCCACACATTTGAGGTTTTGGCTTTCCAGGCTCCTTTTTTCAGGATCTCAGTTTTCTTTTCTTTTCTGGGTTCTCTATGTTTAGTTGTCTAAATGTAACTATGTGACTTTTTCCAGAATGTGACACATAGCACTTCCCAGGCTTTTGCTTAAAAGGGGGATATAATAAAATGAACTACATTGGTTGTGGTCCTTCTCCATGGGGCGTATTGCAACCTATCCAGTAAGATTTGAATTCAGGTCACTTTGATTCTACTCCTAGTACCCTCTCCACTAAGCTGTACTGTCTCTCTGTAATGTACAATAGTGGGATAAAATTTAAAAAAATAAAAGAAAAACAATAGTGTTTTATTGGTATATGAGTTAACCCTTATGCCACATGTAAATATATTTAGGCCTGGGACTTATTTTCTCTTAATTCCCACCCGAAACCCCTTTCGTGACTCCTCTTTTCCCCAGTTCTTAGAATCTGCTTGCTTAAAGCGCACATTATTCCCCCTCGCCATTTTTCTCAGTCAGACATAGCTATAATTCTTATAATTCCCCTTTCCCTTTCTCTTGCCCCAGAAAGCAAAAACTGCAAGCCTCCTCCTTGTTCTTCAACCATACTTCATAGGTTCATCCTTGGCTCCAGAATGGTGTAAATTGAACCCATCCAGATGGAGGCAGGATTCATTTCTCTGAGTGTCTCCCAGACTCACAGCCTACATAGTCTACATCCCTTTGCTTCTCAGGAGTCAGTCATCACAGACTTTTTACCTCATAGGTAATAAATATACTAATTTGTTGAAGCCTGTTTACCTGTCCAACATATGTTTCCCAGCATTGGTCCTGTTGATTCTGCACATTATAGTTGAAGGAAGTTGTTTTATTAGTGATGGTAGTGGGTACCAGGTAATTCTGAATTGTGCTGTTTTGTTTCACTTGGATACCAGGCATCGTTGGGAACCATTTCTCTTCCTCAGGAAGTGTTCTAGTGGGTAGGAAGTGAGGAGAATCTACCCAGTTGCTTGCATTATTTTTAGCTTCAGCTTCCTGCGGGAAAGAAAACAGAGGTTGCACACACCTGTGTCAATGAAACTCTGTTCCCAGCAATGTCTTTCCTTCAACAAATGACCTCATTTGCCTGTAGTATGAGAAGCATAACTCATTTTGGCCAAGAATAGTTATTGGAGAGCTGGGATTTAGTTTTTGTTTTAGTACTTACTCATTTACTTACTCAGAGAAGATTGCTACATGTACAGTCTATATCAGATTTCTTGTGGGGGGGGGGGAGGGAAAGGAAGGGAGAAAAAATTTAGAAATCAAAATCTTATAAAAGTGAATGTTGAAAACTAAAATAAATAAATTTTAAAAACCTATATAGTTACAAAAAAGGAAAAAAGAAAAGAGAAGACTGGGGAGGGGGGAGGTGCATCATAGCTCTCTCCAAGTATCTGAAGGGCTGTCACATGAAACAGGCCCTAGAATTGTTCCATTTGGCCTCAGAGAGTAGAACCAGGGACAATTGATGGAAGCTGCAAAGATGAAAATATGGGCTTGATGTCAGGAAATATTTCCTAAAAATTAGAGCTGTTCAAAATACAGTGGTCTGCCTAGAGAGCTGGTGGGTTCTCATTCTCGAAGGTCTCCAGGCAGAGGTTGGATGACCATTTGTCAGATATGTTATAGTGGGGATTCATTTTGTATGTGGGTTGATGAGATGACCACTAGGATTCCTTCTAATTCCCAAGTTTTGCCATTCTGTGAGATCCTTACACCAATGAATTCACAGGTCTGGTGATAGATGGATAGATAGATAGATAGATAGATAGATAGATAGATAGATAGACAGACAGATTTTATAAATACAGATATTTATGTGTACATATATGTCTTCATATACATACATATATTTATATGTATGTATAATGAAGGGGAGAGAGAGATATTTGATTGGATCGGACCTATGATTTCATTTTCTCCAGGTATTACTTCTACTCTTTTTCAAAGTCTTTTTAAAAATACCACCCCCTTCTCCAATGCTCATTGGCTTTTAGACCTAGTGCACAACAGCCACGGGCCCCAAGTGTGGGACCTAGGATGACTGACCCAATTCACCATATTCATCACAGCTTTGGCCATCAGATGTTCTATGGTGCTGTTGAAGGACATGGGCATAAAGTGATCAGTCACCCTCTGCTCTATCAATGTAAAAGCAACTCATATTTGAGATACATATTCTTTGTGAAGGTCCTTTTCTTCCTTCCTTCCTTCCTTCCTTCCTTCCTTCCTTCCTTCCTTCCTTCCTTCCTTCCTTCCTTCCTTCATTTTTTGGGTTATGTGGCTCTCACATGGCAGGTACATATCCTTCAGCTTGTGTAAACCTAGTAACAGTAATCTTTCCTCTGTGCATCTAAAGATGCTGTTAGAGAACGTTGGAATACTCACAGCGATACTCATGCTGTTCACCTTATCCAGAAGTGCAATGATTAAGCTGTACAGGTTTCCCAGATATAACACAAGAACCCTGAAAGTAACAAATATACAATGAGGCATTAGCTGTCACACATTTGGTTGATGGTCTGCATTGCAGAAATTATAATCAATTTAGTATGATGGGAAGTGTTGAGTCAGGCTTCTGGGAATCTAGTCCTAGGTTTGCCACACTAGCTGTGTGACCTCAAACAAATAACAACAGTTCTCTGTGGTTGTTTCTTTCTTTGCAAAATGTAGGGATTAGATAAACCAGCCTCAGAGAGCATCTTACAATCCTTTCCCTCCTGAGATATATTATGCCACCTATTGTTCCTTTTTGCAGGTGGGCATGTGGTCAGATTTGGGAAGAGAAATGGATTTAGGTGGTAGCACAAACCAGTGTCTAATTTAAACAGAAAACTCCCTTCTCTTTCCCTTACAACCTGCTAGATATAAGACAAGTTGTTAGGCACGGTGGGGAAGGAATCACAAAGATAAAGAAAGAATAACCCCTCACCCCAAAGAGCTACAATCTAGTAAAGAAGTAGAAAGACAAGTCACTAAGCCTTTTTTCCTCCTTACTGTGAAACAAGAACGATGGTACCAATTGACCTAATATGATTATTGTGAGGACAAATGAGACAATTAATTAGATTCTTCTTAATGCCTCCTAGGAAGGTAGGCGCAAAGAAAGGCATTTACCTCTCTCAGATCAAGAGAGGATGGGGATATGGTCAAAAGGAAAATGGTCTTGGTCCCAGCTCTGTAGTCACTCACGGTGATACCCTGGGGAAGTCACCTAACCTCCGTGGACCTCAGCTTCTCATTGGCAAAATGAGGAGCAAGGTTAAATAATCTCTAAAGACCCTTCTGGCTCTAAAAATTCTAGAATACAGTTCATTTTTTGGTGATGCCATAATTGATGCCACCTCATCTCCATAGAAAATAAATGCCTCTCCTTCATTATTTGTATTACGACCAGAGAAGGACTTTCGAGTTAAGGAGAACAGATAATGTCAGCTTCATTTCACACTTACTAGGGACCAAGCATAGTTGTGCCAGGTTCTCAGTGCTAAACCCTGAAGAAAGAATTTCCTTAAGGGATTTACAAACTTGCTGCATTTTAGTTCCTGTGGAAGGGGTACTGCATAAACTAACCTTACAGAAAGTGACTACTGTACCTTGCAAGCTGGAATCGCAATGTGGTTCGTGGGTGGTACATCTCTAATGCAGCCACAAGTTCAAAGGCAGAAGGAGCTATCATAGTGATCAGGGAAACTACCACACTGACCTACAGAGGAAGGAAAGTTCAGACTGAGAGCTTTGGAATCATCTTAAATTTCTACATTCATTATATTTTTTTATGTCAGGGATCATAAGAGTACTTCGTGTATTATAATACACAGTAAACAAATGATATGAGTGATTAGGAATGCCACATGATTTCTGAAACAGTAAGCAACTCTAAAATAACAGTGATTATTCGATGTAGGAAGCTATTACAATAATGGTAATAATACATGTACTTGAGTGATGGCAGAATTAATCTTCATTTTATATGACTATACCACCCAATGCTTCTCAGACTGAGTATCTGGGGAAAATTCCAATTCATACCTTTAGAGCTGGAAAAGACCCTAGAGATTAGTGAGCCCAGTGTTTCAAACTCAAATAGAAAAGAAGGCACTAAACCAGGGGTGGGGAACCTGTGGCCTTGAGGCCATGTGTGGCCTTTTAGGTCCTTGGGTGCGGCCTGATTTGTTCTGTGAACTTTGGATTCATTCAAAGGCAAAGGACCTAGAGGGCCATATGTGGCCTTGAAGCTTGTTCCCCACCTCTGCAACTAAATCCTACATAAGAATCCTTGCAGCTGTCTATTGACTTAGAAAGCTACATCTTATATTATCTATATTCTATTGTATTTTTATTTATTGTGTTAAATATTTCCCAATTACATATTAATCTGGTTCTGACAGAGTAGAAAGTGTTGGGGCAGAAATGCAGCCCATATCTATATTGCTGATATTGATGACAGATAGATCTGTTTTTTCTGATGCCCAGAGACTGGATGGCACTTGGATATTCCACTGGCAACTCAAACTCAATCTGTCCTCAAACGAGCTTCCTTCATTCTCTCCAATAACTTGTCATTTTGATTTCACAAAGAATTATGAAATCTCAGAGTTGAAAGAAATCTCAAAGGTCATCTATATTTAAACAAGAATTCTCCTCTACAACAATCCATAGTGTTTATTAAGCAACTACTGTGTATCCGTAACAAGTGGTCATCCAACCTTTTCTTGATGATTTCCAGTGAGGTGGAAAACATTTTTTCCTGAGGCAACCCAATCCACTTTTAGACAATTCTAATTGTTAGGAAGTTTCCTATTTCTTTATAATGAGCTAGAATTAGCCTCCCTACAGTTTCACCCATTCATTGCTCCTAGCTCTGCCCTAAACCTCTAAGCAGAACATGTCTAATGCTTCTTTTACGTGACAGTCCTTCAAGTATTTCTCTCTAAGCCATTGCCATTTACTCATGCAGTTTTCCCATGTTTGAAGACGTGGTGTTATATTCTCTCTCTCTCTCTCTTTCTCTCTCTCTCCTTTTTTCCTCCTCTCTCTTCCTCTCTTTCTCTCTCAAGTCATTTATATACAATAGGACTTAGAACAAGTTCCATTGATTCTATATCTATTGTAACTCTCCCATCTGACCCCTCTCTTTATTTCCACTACCACTACTGTAGGAAAGACACATGTTTCCACCCAAATAGACTATCACAGTAGCATCCTAGTCTTTCCTCCTTGACTTTATGGTCCCTCCAAACCTATTGCTACCAAGTTTTCCTTATGCATATTTTTGGACATGTTACTCCTCTGCTCAAACTCTGAGATGGCTCCCTATTACTAAATAAAGCTCAAATTCCTTAACCTGGAATGCAAGGCCAGCCTGGTGCCATCTATCTTTTCAATGTTATCTCATAGTATTGCCCTCTATATACTCTCAGCTCTAGTCAAACTACTCCCTGTACCCTGTAGCTGTTGCTCCCATTTCCCACCTCTGTGTCTTTGCTCATTCTGATCCCTATACCTATGCCAACAACTTAAATCTTATTCATCTTAACCTATTGAATTCTTATCTATTCTTAAAGCCCAATTCAAACATAAACTTCTGCATGAAGCTGTCTTTAATCTTTCTTCCCCTTTCCAAGTCATTAAGATCATTTCCTCTGGAATCTCAGATAGCATCTAGTCTCTAACCTTTTCATGTACTTGTTACATGTACATGTATTATATCCCTTGCACACTATAAGTTCTATGGCCAGGGACTGTGTCTTAATTTAGTCTTTGAATCTCCATAGCATAGAGAACAGCACTCTGAAAATAGCAGGTGCTTTAAAAATGTTTGTTGAATTGAATAATCAACTTCATTGTCCCTTTCCATAGTGTGGTCTACTCACTCTGTCCCTGTTTCCCTCAACTTGGATAAAAGATAAGACCAAGGGAAAAAAGCATGGAAAAATAGAGGAGATAAAGACCGTTCAATAGTCATTCAAACTATGTTTGGTTCATTTTTCAGACAGTTATAACTTGTGGTTGACCATCTTCACTGAGAAGAGAAAAGGGAGAAAGATATCAAATAGATTTCAGTCTGAGTTGTGAGTTTTCTGATGGAGAGATTGTTTCCAGGGGAAAATATGGAATTTATTTCCAATGTCATAGAAAAATAGATATTCATTCAAGTGGCATGGTCTCAATGTAGTCTTGACAGACTGTCTCTCCACATGCTTTCTAACCTTGACTCCATATCATAACTCACTTTGAAAAAGTCATTCAGTGGAAGGACTGTGACTATTATACCATTTCTAGAATTTTTGCTATTTTTATACCGTGTGATTCTCAAATGTGGGAGTTGGAAGGGACCTGAATTTTTAGCTCCCTCAGAACTTGATTATTAAATTGTAATTCCTACAAAACACGTCTGTAAAGTGAAAATTCCTCTGCTTTTTAAATCCCTTTAGGTCAACAGGTGATCTCTGGAGCTAGGGTGACACTTGTCCTAAGGATATGTGATGTAGAAGAGGATCAACTTGAACTGGCATTTCCAAAGCCTTTTGTGGTTGGGAAGAATAAAAGTCTCCTATTAAGACTTGAAATGGGTAGTTGTGGGCTTATATCCCTTGCATTGTAAACTTTAGAGAGTAGATAGAATAAGGGACTCTTGGGTAGGATGGGATGAGGGTAATTCTTAGGGATATTTCTGACTGTACTTGAAAAACAAAGTAACAGATGCAATGACTGCAAATCAGTACTTTCAACAGGAAACTGGAATGAGCCTTCTCAAAGGCACTCTTGTTCAAGCTGAGCTAACATGCAAAACCTCATTCTTTTCCCAAAGGGTCAGTTCCTCTTTGGTCCGCTCCAGCTTCTGGGACCGATCTACCACAAAGTAGATGAGATAAATGCTCCCAGCAAGTGAGAGGAGCACTAGGATGTTTGCAATGATCCGGAGACATATGGTCACTGCTCTGAAAAAAAAGGAGATGAAACAGGGTCACAGGACTCTCTTTGGAAGGGTAGTTATCACATAGACAGTGTACTTTAAGTCATAAAACACATTCACTGCAAATTACATTTTCTATTTGCAATAATAATTGGCTATTTGAATAGTTACTTATTTCTTGAAGAATATAAAATATAAATAGATGTGCATGAAAGCTAGCAAAAGCTTCCCTCTTGCCCTCCCTTGTTTTCTCACTACTATGTGGTGATGGAGACTTCTGTATAGGATATATGGATGCATACATTGGTTCTTCTTCACTCCCACAGTGAATTATACTCCCTTTCAGGGTATTCTGCTTGGGGCACATACTGACACTAATGTGCTACCCTTGATATACAAAGCTAATAATAATATCTTAGATTTCAGGAGTGCTTTATATTTCAAAAGTGTCTTCTATACATTTTCTCATGAGATTCTCACAAAATGCTTGTATGGTTGGTGATACAGGTATTTTTATCTTCCTCGTATGGATCAAGAAACAGACCTGGAAGTATTGAGAGACATGGTGCCACAGTAATAAGTAGCAGAGCTGGTGAGGTGGCAAGAGCACCGTCTAGTCAAAAGAAAGAAGCAAAGCCAAGACGGAAGAATGGTAAGGGGCACTGTATGATAAGCTCTGCTGCACAAACTTCTCTAAACAGATCTACAAAATACACCAGGCCAAATACTGATGAGGATGTCCAGGAAAAGCCACAGTGAATCATTTGTCCATCCTAGTTTCTTGGTAGGAAGACAGAGTGGAGGTTCTGTAGATACCAGGGTTGACCAGGAATATGCTGTATGTGGAGCACTCCAGTGCCCAGGATAAGAGCAGGTCCCAGACCCATACCAGATACCACCGGACACATACTGGGGCACTATAATGTGGACAGGTATGAACTGGCAGCTTTGTCACACACTACCTGGATGCACTGAAAAGGGGACCTGCACAGGACAGCGTCATTCCCAGGTAGGGAGGCCCTGAATTGCATATGAAGAAAGCAGAAAGTTCAGAGCTTTCTAGCTGGTTGACACAGGCTGAGTCCAGCAGAATTCTACTCCTGCTCAGATCCAAAGCCAGGTCAGGGACTTGCAGAGCTCGGACTAGGAAGGCAGAAATCAGATTTTTCCCTTTATCAGACCACTTTAGGTGTATTGAAAGCTTGTAGGTCCTTAGCCTGTCCCTGAGATTGTGGAATAACATTATCCACATTACCCCAAGCTGCAACAAGACCAGCCTTGAATTTCTCTCTAGAAGTGTGCTAGAACCCAGCCCTAACATCATGGCTGGAGTGAGCAAGCAGGCTGGAAGAACAGCAATTTAAAAAACCCACTATTATCAGCTATTATGGCAGTAGGGATGCTCAAGACACAAACCCAGAAGAAGAATGACTCCAAAATATCTACAAGCATTGCCTCAGACAAAGAGAGAGCATAGGCACAAACGATTAGAATTGCTGGAAGAGATAAAGCAAGAGGTAAAAAAATGTTTTTAGAAATGACATGAGATCACCTGAGAGGAAAATATGAGTGAATTAGTTATTTTGACTATTATATATGCCCAAGTTAATTATAAAGGATATGTAAAGAAAGATGCTACCTGCATTCAGAGAAAGAACTGATAAATAAAAGCATAAATAGAATAATTTTACATATATGTGTGTATATACACATATATACACATATATACATACACATGCATATACATACATATATATGTATGTATATACATATATATATATGTATATATATACACAGAACTGTTTGTGTCTAATGGTACCCATCTCTAGGGAGGAGGTGGGGGAAGGGAAGAAAAGAAAAAAAAGGAAATTTACATGATAATTTTGTTGTTTATTTGAGACAAATAGCAAGTGGTGCATGGTAGATTTGCAGTTTCATGTGTAATCATCTTTTCATTACACTAAGTTATGGAAATTCTTACTTTATTTCATTAATCATAAAGAAAATAAAAGAAATGAGAGTTATAAAGAAAGAACTGGGAAGAGAATTAGTAGGTTGCCACAAGAGTTACAAAATCTGACCCAAGAAACAAACTCCCTAAATATTCAAATGGACCAAATACATGTCAGTGACTCCATGAGGCAGCAAGAAATGTTAAAACAAAGTTGAAAGACTGAAAAAATACAAGAAAGGGTATGGATCTGAAAAACAGATTGAGGATAAAAAAATTTAAGAATCATTGGATTATCTGAATGCCATGACCAAGACATTGCATTTTTGAAAATCTTAAAACTGCCCAGGTTTCTTAGAACAAGAACGTAAAGTGAAAACAAAAAGAATCCACCCACCAGTCACCCCCGATAGAGTCAAAGGACCTGAGTTCAAATCCTGCCTTTGCTGCTCTGCTGAGTAACTTTGGGAAAACCACCTGACTTCTCTGGGCCTTACTGTTCTCATTGTAAAATAAGGGGGTGGGATTAGATAGTTACTTAATTCCCTTGCACTTTGAATCTAGGATCCTATGAACTTATGACTCAAGCTCAGATTTTTTAGCCTTAAGTTTAGGGTTCTTTTTTGTAACATCGACCCTGCTTTAAATAGCATGCATTCAAAGTCATTTTCCTAGCACTGATGATGAATTTGCATCAATCCAGCCATACTTTTTGTTTTTTTCCCTCTAGTAAGCAACAGAATATGCTTGTAAAATATCAGAGTTAAGAGTATCTGGAACCATTGAAAAATGTGAAGCTTCCATGGCTCATCTAGCATTTGAACCTATGTTCAACTTACTTAATGAAGACCTGTTTGCTCCCGAAATGTGGATAATTTAGTCATTGTTGTTTCTAATCTTTGGAGGGAAGGTTACAAACTATTCTTATATTGGTATCCCTTTGATCATCTTCCTAAGTCATGAGGAGTTGATATTTCATAGAATCAATGGATATCAGTATTGGGAGCAAATTCAAAGATTAAACCCTTTATTAGCAGACGGCAAAATGGAGGCTCAGAAAAGTAAAGTGGTCATGTGGCTAATTCCTTCTCTAGCTTTTTATGTTATATGATGGTGGTCCTTCATCCTGAAAGGAAAACTCCTTTCTTATCACTTAGTTTACTAAGCATGTATTGTGGAAAATTGACTTGATTATCTCTAACTCTTCAGAGAAGGGTAGTTGGTTATAGAAGGAAAACACATACTAGGCTTAGGTTTTTGAGTCCTTACTCTTAGACTTAGAAGTTCTGTGATCGGTTAGCAAATAATTCTCCAAGTCTGAGCTTCTTCATTTGTAAAATAGAGATGATAATACTTTCAGTGACCACCTCACAAAGTTGTTATAAGAAAAACATTTTTTTTAAACTCTAAAGCACCAGATGAATTCAAGTTTTTTTTAGGACAAACTTTCTGTGTTCTGGGAACAACAAAGAGTATAGACATTTAGTTATTTTTAAATAACAAAATGATAGGAGCAAACATCTGTACATCTTCCTGTCCTGGACCTTGTTCTCTTCTAGGAAGTTTAATTAGTTCTAACACTTCATCACTCAATGCTGGCTTAATTTTAAATTTCCATGAGCCACAAAAGAGGAAATAGGAGACTGAAAGAAACAAGGGAAGGGAAGTATGAGTTGCATTGATAATTCAAATGTTGTTGGTACACATCTGACAGGCACAAACCAAAAGAAATTGCCCAGGAAAGACTGTAGATGATGGGTTTGAACTGAAATAGAAGGTGGCTCAATTATGGACCTTATGGTCCCCAAGAAAAGGATTTGCTTCTGAAGGAAGACAGGAACTTTGATAAATGGAACTCAAACATCTGCTCATTCGATGCCTGAATGTTGCATACCATGCTGAGGAAAAGCCACAGGGTATATTCTTCAAGTAGAATAGCAAAGAACTGATTCTTTCAGACTTCTTCAGAAACTTATATTATCTCATGAAATTTTGGTACATACTTTTGTGGACTGCATGTGAAGTATGGAAAGATATGGAATCTATCTGAGCTACACATTAGGTAAATTATCAAGCTAGAAGGATGATAGCAATGCAGAATAAAGAGAACATTGGTAAGAATACTTATGGAAACAAGGTACAGATGAGCTACATTTTATTGAAAACAATAAAATGAAGAGGAAATTCATGAGTTAGTTGGGTGAACACAAAGGTATAGTTTTAATACGTACAGATTTTTGCTTTTCTTCTTCTCTTGTTCCTCCAAGATAGCCTCCTTCAAGAAAACACATAACCTTGAAAATACCACTATGTAATAAAAAATAAATCTAATTGTTGAAATAATATTTCTTTTTATTACAAAGCTTATTTTTCTAAATGTGTTATTGGTTTTGAGGTTATACACATATAAGAATGAAGGTCTCAGGTTTAAAAGTCTATTAGTGCCATTTGTCCTTTGGGTATATTGAAATCTATAGGCTGTATGACCTTACATGAAAAGACCCTAGGCTCCTATGACATTTGAATTCTTCCCCCTCCCTCATTTTATAATTTATATGTTTTCTCCTTCCCTGTCGATTATGAGCTGTCATTTCAGCTGTCAACATTTCTGTTTTGAGCTGTACCCGGTCCCCCTTCCTTTCTAACTTTCTGGGTCTCATCTAATGTGGGCTGGCAACCAGATCACAGCCCTTTGGAGTTGGAGGGCATTTCAAGGGCCATCTAGTTCTATCTATACATGAACAAGAATGCCCTACAACACACCTAAAAGAGTGTTAATTCAGCCTTTGCTTTCAGACTGCAATAGAGGAAAATCCTGTACCAGGATTCCCAGAGATGGCCTATTCTAATATTGGATAAATATGATGGTTAGGGATTTCCCCTAGCATAAGCTTAAATTTCCCTTTTTGTATTGTCTAACCATTATTCCTAGTTCTGCCAAATAATGCAAATAGAACTCCTCTTCCCCTTTTTCACATAGTTCCGAATTTTTGAAGATAAAAATTCCCCCTTCTCTTCTCTAAGCTAAATATCCTTAGTTCCTATAAACTAAACTACTCGGATAAGCATCCTTGCTAGAACTACACAGAAAATAAAAGTAAAAAGATTCCGTGCAAGATCCTGAGAGATTATCCTATTAGAAAAGTACATGAGTTTTAGAACTTGAATTCTGTGGCATCTTTAACTAGTCCTTTTTGCTTACTTCCAGATTCTTAGCTGTATTCTGATTAGTTAAGGTTGTCAGGCAAAGGGCTGTTGGATAAGGGAGGTGCTACTGTAAGCCACCAGTTCTTGACCCCACTGTCCCTTATATTCCCAAAATGCATTTTTTCTTCACTTTGCCCTTTCAGAATCTTTCTTTTCCTTTAAGACTGAGCTTTTGTGAGCTTTGTGAATCTCCTCCTGAAACTGTCCTTGAACCCCCCACCCCGACTCCAACCAACCATTTCACTTTTTGTTTTTGTATTCCCAGAGGCCTAGCAAATAGGAGGCACTTAAACCTTTGTTGAATAGAATTTAATTAAAAAAAAAACCTTCAAATGGTTACCAACATTAGTTGGTAATGATCTGCAAACTGAGCAGTACAAATATTCCTAACAACCCACTCATAGTTCAGCAATATGACTGGTAGGTAAGGGAAGGTTCAACTTGTTATGGTGGAATGAGCATTGACCTATGGCATAAGAAGGCTCAAATCCTCTGATGATTACTTCACTTGTGATTTTAGATAAGTCACTTAACTTCCCTGGAGCTCAGTTTCCTTATATGTAAAATAAGTTGATCAGATCAGATCACTTCTGAAGTGCCTTACAATTCTAAATTTGTCCCATGATCCTTTGATCCTAGTGCTTTCTGAAATGGATGATGCTAAGACTATCAATAACATAAAAATTAATGATGTTAATTTCATTAATTAAGATAAAGAAGATGTTAATTAAGATGTTAAGAACTAGAGAGGTTAGGCTAACATTTTTCCAGCATATGTTTTGGGGCAGGGGAGAGATGGGACTGGGTGCATTTTTTGAAGGAGACTTAAATGTTCCAAATAAATTTGCTGGATAACTTCCCAAAAGCAAATACATCCCCAGGGGAGCTCTTTATCCCCTAGCCCCAAGTTGGTTCAGCAGTCACGTAGCTTACCCTGATGCTGTTCACGATGGCTGCAGCCTTGCTCTCTGCAGCCTCTGGGTTTCCTATGAGATAATCCCATGCACAAAACACTCTCCAGCAAAATGTGTAGTTTTCATTGGATGCGCTTGCAAGGCTCATTCTGGAATTCTTTGCCATTCTGTAAAATGCCATCAGAACAGGAGTCACAAACACACCACTCCACATGGCTACCCAAGTCTGATCTATTTTTTCATATAGAACTTCATATTGGCAGAGAGCATTGAATACAGTCTTCCTTTTTTTCTTTTGCCGGAAAATCCGATACATGAGGTAATGGGCAGAGATCTGGGCCACATACTGTCTATGTCACCTTGGGCAAGTCTCTAAGCTTCTCAGTGCTCTAGACCAGGGCTGTCCAAAATGTGGCCTATGAGCCTGCATGCAGACTGCAGTGTAATTTATGGGTCTGCCTACAAGCACAGAAGTTTACATAAATGCTTTAGTAAAGGAAGCCTAGCTACCATAGAGCTCTTACTAAAATGGCAAATCAAAATATATTGTCTATTGTTTCAATAAAAACCTAAGGATGGACAGCCCTGTGTCTAGACACATCTTTAAGATTGTAAATTGTAGAGAAATTTCCAACCTACATTGGTGGAGGGCATTTCCTCATCTGGAAGTTCTTTGTAACCTATCTCAATTTTAATCAAATGATAATAATACCATTTTTGAGAATAGCATTTTTAGAGCTTTCAGAGTACTTTGACATATAGAATCCCATTTGATCTTTCTAATAACTCTGAAGTAGGCAGAATTGCTGTTATATTCCCTTATTAAAAATGAAAAAGAAATGAAGTTGAGAGATTAATGATTTTTTCCCAAGGTTAAACAGGTAATAGAAATGACTGACCCGGACCTAGAATCCAAACTTCCTTTCACTACATATACTCTGCTTTCTATTTTATTTCTAAATTTTTATTATTTTAATTTTGCATTCAAATAAATTAATTTTAGATACCAAATAAAACAAGCATTTTCTTATACATAGTAAAACAGAAGAAGAGGATTATAAATAAAGCTATTAATCTCTATTATATACAGACCCAACAAGTAATTATCAAAGCTGCCCTGCTTGTCTGTGATTCTTTCTGGCTTTCCTTTTATTCATAAAAAGCCTCAATAACCCTTTTTACTTTTTATCTTTCTCTTTTCTCCTGGCTAGTCCATCTTGTCCACCCCCCCCACCTTCTGCCACCTCTCATCCCCTGCTCCTCCCCCGGCACCCAAAAATACTTTAAAAAGACAAAACTAAGCCCTTGTAACAACTATGCATGATCTAGCAAACAAATTTCTACTTTGGCTGCCTCTGAAAATGATAGCCTTCTTTTTACTGAGCTGCAGCAAAGGTAAGAAAGTCAGTTCCAAGGGCATGACATTATTCGTTTTAAACAATATCACCACCAGAAGCCAGGGAAAGGCGCAATAGGATGAGCACAGGCTCTTTTCTTTCTTTATCTTCCTGACTATCCCTTAAGTCAGTAGGTCTCTGTTTATCAGCCTCTTATATATAGCCATAGAATCGCAGACCTGGAAGAGACTTTTGAGATAGCCTTGCCCACCTACCTTTTTTATGGATAGGGAAAGTGAGGTCTGGAGAGGGAAAATAATTTACCCAAGGTTGCACAGCTGGTAAACTGAGACTAAAAACCTATTCTCTTCTCAGGCTAACACCTTTTCACTACACTATGTTGCCTTTAATAGTATATTTGATTCTTGGGATATCTTAGAGAACAGATGCAGCCTTTGGCCTTTGGTACATTAGGATACAAAAGATGGTCTAATGTAATTAAAGGAGCCCCTATACTCCTCATATTTGTGATGGAATTAATGAGCTTAGAAAGCAGAGTGTTTACCTTGAAGCCAGCAGGTGCTTAATCAATTTTTTACTGAGTTAAATTAAGTTGCAGAGGCAGAAGAAGGATAGACTATCTGGTCAAAGCTGTGTCTGGTTGGCCACATTCCAGAGCTTCAGATAGGCTAGGAGAATGTAGGCTCTCTGAAGGCTAGAACTCTTTTTTAAAAATTTTTGTATTTTAGTCTTTGTATCTCCAGGGTCTAGTACAGGGGTGGAGAATCTGTACCTCGAGGTTACATGTGAAGTTTGGATTCAGTCAAAGGACCACACTTGAGGACCTAGGGGGCAACATGTGGCCTTGAGGCAGCAGGTTCCCCACTTCTGGTCTAGTACAATGCCTGACTAATACATGCTTGCTAGATTAAATTATTGAATTATCCTTGAACGTGCCAAACTTTGCTCTCTCCTAAGCGTACTAAAACCCTTTTTTTCCTGAGTTCTATGAGCTTCTAAAAGTAAAGGGGTGCAAATGAAGCGGAAAAAAATAGTGTGGGAAGTGAGTTCAGATCCATTCTAAGTCACTTAACTAGTGTGTGACCCTGGGCAATTTATTTAACCTCAGTCTTCTGTAATATAAATGGTGATAATACAAGCGCCTACCTCCCAAGTTTATTGTGAGGATTCAAGGGGATGGTATTCATAAAGTTCTTAGCAAGTGATAGGCACATTGTAGGTACTTATTAAATGCTTCTAAACTATATAACAAATTCATCATTTTTTCAAAACTTTTTGTTTCCTATTGACTTTTAATTTACAATCTTACCATCATCACCATTATCTTTAACCAATTATAGATTCATGTAACTTAGTTAATATTCTCTTTTTAACAAAAGGTGGGGGCAGGGAGGGCAGTATTCAATCTTGGGTTCTTGGGTTGAACTCTTGGGTTCAATTCACTTTAATCAAGATCCATACCAAAGGGAGCACTACAGGACAAGAGGTCTGTGGAGGAGGGAGGAACCCCAGAGGCTATCCAGGGTAAGAAGGAGGATTTGATCTGAGGACACAATGAAGAAGGTATGCGTCAGGGGATCAGACTTGGGGGTGGAAGGGAGAGATGGAAAGCTGGAAAGAGATTCAGAAAGGTGAGCACAGAGATGCTAAGAACAAACTTCAAAATTTCAGTGGCAGCCAGCGTTTTGATACCTGAAGACATAAGGACTGGTTTTGAAGGGTACACATCTCATAAACTCTCATTTCCCCCCAATTTATCCCTGTGTCCCTATCTAGATCAAATTATTTTATCTATACTCACTTGTGTAGGGAAGCTAGGTGCCATAGTGGTTAGAGTCCTGGGCTTGGAGTCAGAAAGAACTGAGTTCAAATCTGGCCTCAGACACTTACTAGCTGTATGACCCTGAGCAAGTCACTTAACCCAGGTTGCCTCAGTTTCCTCATCTGTAAAATGAGCTGGACAAGGAAATGAAAAACCACTCCAGTATCTTTGCCCCAAAAAATCTCAAATGGGGTCACAAAGAGTCATAGTTGACTGAAATAACCGAACAACAATTATTCATTTGTACACCTATTCTTTTCCCTGGGTCGAATGTAAACTCCTCGAGGGCAGGCAATGTTTCTTGGCAGTCAGTCAATAAATCAATAAGCATTTAAAGTGCTTACTATGCACCAGGGACTGTGCTAAGTTCTTGGGACATGAAGGAAAAGCAAAAGACAGTGTCTACCCCATAGAAGCTCACAGCCTAATGAGGGAGACAACAGGCAAACAGTTATGTATGAATAAGTTACATACAAGAGAAATTGGAGATAATCAACAGAGAGAAGGTATTTGAATTAAGAGAGATCAGGAAAGACTTATTATAGAAGAATGCATTTTATCTGGGGGAAACCAGGAGGTGAAAACGAGGAGGGGAGACATTCCAGGTATGGTGTCAGCCAGTGAAAATGTTTGGAGTATGGAGATCAAATGCTTTATTCAAGGAGCAGTTAAGAGGCCAGTGTTACTCCTCTAGAGTGCATGGAGGCACATAGCAGGTTTTTAATAAATGTTTGCTTGATTTTCCAATTCAGTTCAGTGTCTGACTTGTGAGGATCACAACTCATAATCTCCAACATACAACTGGTATTCATTTGTATATCTGGTAAAAAGAAATGATCATTGGATCATAAAATAGATCTGAAAAGAACCTTAGAAGACATTGAACCCATTTTACAGGTGAGAACACTAAGGGAGTCCAAGACAGGTTAAATAACTTGCCAGGGTTGTGTGGCTGGTGTAGGATGAGGAGAGGAAAAGAGTGAAAATGAGGAAAAGGAAAAGCATATGAAAAAGTAATATATGTAGGGTATACTATCTCTTCCTTCACCCCCATCTTTTCCTTTTCTTCTCTTATTTTCAATAGTGTAGGATATGGCATTCATGGATTTCCCCCTTCATAATTCTCTTAGAATGTATATCATGGGAGTACAGAGAATTTATTATATTTCTATCAATTTTTTAAAAAAAAATCCCACATCACTAGCTAGATTGTACTTACTACTTACTTCCTTAGAGCAAGGTTCTTAACCTTTTTTGACAGTTTGAATAATCTTATTATAAGCCTTCTTAGAATAATGGTTTGTTGCCTGCATTCATAATTGAAGGAAATAGGAGATTTCATTTAGAGGTCAGTAAAAATAGATGTGGTATTTTTTTCCCATTCAAGTTCATGGGCCTACAGAAATTTATCCACAGACCCCTTATGGGGCCATGGAACCCAAGATAAGAACCCTTGCTTTAGAAGCACAGTGTGGACTAAAAGGCCAAAGTGGATAGTCCAGAAAAAGATGCAAGCACATTCACAACCTTACTTCTTTAGCAGAATGATAAAGCTGTAAACAAACACCGCCATGCCAACCAGGAAGTAAGCCAAGGGCAGCCGGTAACCTGCTTTGCCAATCTTCCGCTCCTTGCCGTAGTAGCCATAAAATAAAACAGAGTACTTGAGATAGCCCTGCAAAGAAAATATCATTGACATCATCACTGACCTTTGCTTTCCCCAAACCTTGTTGTATTTGCAAGGAAAGTCAGTAAGAATTTACCCCCAGGGACCAGACGGTGTCTAAATCTTGCGCTGAAGCAACGTGGTCTTTGGGAATAGTCTTGCTTATGGTGCTTCCAAAGGGCTGCCCTGCAATTAGCTGATTAGAAAGGAAAGATCAGTGGCATAAATTGAATACCCATTCTAGAGGAATATGAGGAAGAAGAGGGAATAGGGAGAAATGAGCTGACTGGCCTGAGAGAGGGACCCTGCATTGGCACCTGGGACCATCATCATTGCAATAATCTCCAACATAGAGTTGGTGTTCATTGTATATCTGGTGAAGAGAAATGATCATTGGATGTTAACTTAGAGCTGAAAAGGATCATTTTACAGATGAGAAAACTTAGGGAATACCAGGCAGGTTAAGTGACTTGCCAGGGTCACATAGTCAGTAAATGTCTGAGGAGAGATTTGAACCCAGGTTTTCCTCATTCAAAGTTCAATGCCCTATACTCTGCACAAATGATACTGTACAGCCTAAAGCTATGGCATGCCCCAGTCTCTAAAGTATTATAGCTGAAGGCTATCTTAAGTGCAAGAGAGAGCCTGATAACACAGTGCCAGTAAAGAACTGTGGAGGCAAAGCATTATAAAGGATGCTTTCAGAATGAGGTATGATTTGGGAAAAAAATTTGGGCTGGTCACATTGAGAGAGGGAAGGAAATCCAGCCATCAGCCCACTTACTTCATTGGCATCTATACAATGACAACAGATCTGGAGGAGAGGGTTCCAGATCATTGGGTGGACTTTTTGTTGTGTATTTATGGGAAGACCTGGACAGTGGTTGGAGAGGAAGAGCAGGCGTGGATAGAGTGTGATCTATATTGTTGGTGGGAATACACATACACACATACACACACACAGATCCATCAACATACCAAAGTAAGCATATCCTGCACTTATGTTATCCAAAGCCTACTGTAGTGTAATACACATAAAAAGTACTAGGGATACCTGTATCCCTGTTTTGGGGAATTCATGGAGAGCTGGAGGATGTACAATGTGGGGACTATATTTTATAAAAGGGGCAAGGATATATCTAGGAAATTAAACCTGGAAACTTAACGTCTATATCCGGAAATGTCAATGCTAAGAAAAAAATGGTCACAAGATTGATTTAATCAAATCAATTTCTGACTAAACACTGAGGAGACAAGAGTTTTGATTGGAGTGAGGTATGTAAAAGCCATAAAAGAGGACACATCACTGGATAGGAACTTAATTAAAAAGAAAAAGAAAAAAAACAAAAGAGAAATTAACCTACTTTTGTACTAATCTGATTTATTTCTATGGCAGTTGGTAGATTGAAAGGAAGTCAGAGATGCACTTTATTTTGTAGGAAAGCTTTTTAAATTTGTCCTATAAGATATGTTCATTAATTAATGGAAAATCTTGTGTCAACCAATCAATGCTAGGTAAGAAACTAGATGGTTGGATAATACCCCTTGAAAAGTGGTTATCAATGTAATGAGGCCAACTTGAAGGACATAGAAATGGTGCTATATTGGGTTTAACCATGGCACCATTGTCAGTGGACATGGGCTAGAGAGCAACATCATCACTAAATGGGCAGAAATGATATTTAACAATGAATTGAGTTTCATATTGTGATTCTATTTTAACCTTTAAGTTATTCCCCACCATCTCTCATGACAAAAATGTAATCTCCTTTCCTCTTTCCCTAAATGCCATGTGTTTCTTTTCTTTTCTTTTGTGATGAGTCTTACCTCTGGAAGAACAATAAAAGCACCCGTCATTATGGTGAGCACGATGTTAATTCCAAACAGCCATCTCAAAAAGATGAAATAGGAGGCAACCCCAGATCCAAAATGACCTTAGGAGACATAAGGACACATGAGCAGCCACTCACTTTTGATCCCTGCCACAAGGCTAAGGCTTTTTGTCTATTTCAAGTCATATGATGATTGCTCTACTTTAAGATGGTAATGATGATTCTCTTTAGATCACAATGCACAAAGCATAGTGCATTTCTTGCTTCTAAAGATCTTGTAATTGTTGCATGCAATGTTAAAGTAAAAGATTAATTCAGAAATGTACATATTACTATTTATATGATCCCCTTTTAGCCCAGTTTTAGTGGTTGAATTGGCCAGCACAAGGCTGAATGAAGCAAAGTTGTCATACAGGATGATCCAAAAATCTGATTACAGTTCTACTAAAAAAAACTTGGTAAGAGGATATTATTAAAGCTTAAAACTGCGTTGATGCTTCAGGGACACCCTCTACAAAACTCTTGTGGGCAGGAAATTCCTCCCTTCTCTTCCAGCCCATCCATAGAGGGGATCAGAGGCACAGAAGAAAGGCATAGTAATGGGAGTTTCTAAACTGAACTTTCTCAAGGAGTACTGCATTTAGATTGCCTAGAACCCCAGTCTTCTGGAGGAGTGTCAGAGTTTTAGAACTAAGATTAATAAGTGATGCAAAAGGCATAATAGCGGTGGAGAGGAGTAAAGTACAAGAAGACTAGAAAGGTAAAGTGGAATCAGGCTCTAAAGACCTTTACACACCAAACGGAGGATTTTATATTTGATCCTGAAGGTGAGACAGTGTCACTGGAACTCACTGAGCAGTGTGGTAACCTGAAGTTTAGGAAAATCACTTTGCCAGCTGAATTGCCAGAGGATTAATTAAAATTTAATTAATTAAATTGGAGACTGGCTTGAAGTAAGGAAAACAATTAGAAAGCTATTGCAAAAAAATTGGCAAGAACTTATTAGGGCCTTCCCTATTCTGGTGACTGTTTGAGTAGATGATAGCAAGAAATAAAACCATGGTAAAGAGGAGAAAAAAGTTAGACTTCGCCTTTCTCTACAATCATGAGTTATTTAGATGGTTCAGGTCTGATGTGAAGGAGGTTGTTCTTTAGCAACCAAAGTTAATTTCTAGGGAGATTCTTAGCTCTTGGTGTGGTACCATTAGATTTATATGATTTCCTAAGGTGAAAGCAGGACCAGAATATTAGGAGTTGCCTCTCCAGCCTAGGGTAATTTTTCTTTGGAGGGTAGTCTAAACAAGGGGTTACACTGAGTTTGAAGCATTGTAGAGGTGCCTGCATGGGATTGCAGGTGGGGCAATGTGGGGTGAGGGAGTGGAGGAAGATAGAACTCAGCAGATGAGAATTGTATCAAGCAATTAGTGCTCAGGGTAAGTTCATTATGTGCTTTCTATATTATTTGTGGGGCAAAATAAGGGAAGCTCTATATCTGATATGCATTCTTTCCCTGAGTACTTCTAGAGGAGCTGGTAGTATCCTTTCATCTATAACTTTGGAGATAAGTAAGCAAGCTAAATTCTGAAGATCTCAGAGGGAATGCTAGGTGGGGGTAAAATGAGCAAAAGAATTTATTTGGGGGGCTATCTCCATGACTGAATCCCTTATATGTAAACTCATAGACTTGGTTGCTGGGCTATAGGATCATCAATTGGAGAACAGGGAAGACATGACTTAGATGAAAATTAATATTTAAAAAAGACCTGGCATTTCCATTGAACTTTGGTCAGGTGATATCTGTAGCATTTTGTTCATTTTGAGGAGCCATATTTAAAAAATGAGACCATGTCTGAATAAGAAGGACCAGGGTAGTGGAGGGGTTTGAAACCATCTCATGTGAGGAACAGCTGAAGAAATAGAAAGTGTTTAGTCTTAAAGAAGACCTTAAGGAATGTGCATTTGTCTTCAAATATTGGATGGTGAAAGGTCAGGTGTTATGGTGTTAGATAGTTCTAGAAGGCTGAAACATTGTTGACTTTCTCACTCTTCTGAGCGGCCAAAAATAGAATGGGCAGCTTCAGAATGCTTCGGGGTTTTCCCCTTCCTGGAGATATTCTAGCAAAGGCTGGATGGCCACTTTTCAGAAGTTTGTAGAGAGATTCTTGTTCAGACATAGATTGAACCATACAGCTTTGGAGGCCCTTCCAACTCTGAGCTTCTGTGATCTTATGATGCTGGGACTATTACATAGAATACGAATTAGCTTTATTCTTTTTTGTTTGTTTGTTTTACTTCATAGGGCGAAGCTAGGGCCACTGATTAAAGGTAAAAGGAAGGCAGATTTAGCTCAACATTTGAAAGAACTTCCCCCAAATTGGAGGATCCAAAAATGGAATCTGAAACCCGATTAAGCAATTGAGGCAGTGAGGTGGTACTTAATAAATCCTTCCTCCTACCTTCCCTCCCTCCCTCCTCTCTCCTCCGTCCTTCCTCCCTCCCTCCCCTCCTTCCTTCCCTTGCTCCCTCCCTCCCTCCTTCCTTCCTTCCTTCCTATCTCTTTCCTCCTTTCCTTCCTTTTTTCCCTCCCATCTTCTCTCCCTTTCCCGGTAAGGAAACTCACTCTATCAATGGAGATCAACAACTGTTCTGATTTAGTCTTAGAGAGATTCCTGTGACACTGAAGAGTCACAAACAACACATATATTTTGAGGTAGGACTTGAAATCAGCACTGATATTATATAATAAGGCCAATGATAGAGCCACTCACAGGTATGGGGCCACTCAACTCTTTCTTCTGTGGCCTCAGTGTTCCTTTGGTTCTGGGCAGCCAACTTTTGAATATATATCATTGGTGGCAAAAGGAGGAGGTAAGGGTGAGGAAGTAAATATTGATTGGCGTAACTATAGCACCACTTCGGGAAAACAAAAAGAAAGCAATTCCCTAAACCATCATGGTTGGTGGATCAGAGATGTTACCTTCAAAGGTATTATATAGCTTTTATAATCATAAAGGCCAGTGTTACCTAACTTATAGGCACAATGGCTTTTAGATGTCTACTAAACTACCATCTCCCTCCTCAAATGAAGTCTTGTAAATAAAGACTGGACAGGAATTCAAATAGTTTCACTGTTACATTTTCCATGCTTGCACTTTTAGCTCTTTATTGGGAAATTTAAGATTTCCTTCCATACTCAGTACCATTTCCACCATTGACTACTCCATGTATCCCTGTTAAATCCCATGTCAAGGGATGGGATGACTCACAGTCTAATAAGAACAGTAAGTAATACAATATTCCATCATGAATTACTAACTATTAAGCCTCCATTCACAGAGCTGAAAGAGACCTTAGAGATCATAGGATCCCAGATTTAGACTGGAAGTGATCAAAGAGATTAAAGGATCAGATATTTGGGTCTGGGAGTGATTGTGGAGGTCATTGATTACGACTCCCTCATTTTACATATGAGAAAACTGATAACGTATAGAGGTTGTGACTTGTTCACAATCACGCAGCTACTGTAACATGACTAAAAAGAACTGAACAGCCACAATAATCCTGACTCCCTATCCAATGCTCTATTTTTTATGTCATATACAACCCCTTCATTTTGCAGATGAAAACACTGAGACCTAGATTCACTAGAGTTTTAATGTGCAAAGCAGCACGTAACTCATTTAATTTTATAAGCAAATTTTTTTCCTCCATAATTTGTTCTTGTCTGTGTAATGATTGAATCACAGCTACACATGCAGAAATGTCATAAGATTTAGAGCTAGAAAGGGAATAGCTCTAAATCCCAATTTTGCAGATTATAGGAAAAAAATTCCAGTGAGAATTTGAGAATTTCAGTGATTTATTAAAGGCCACACTGGTAGTGAGTAGGAGAGTCAATTGCTGTGACTCCAAGTCCAGTATTCTTTACATTGTGCCATATTGCCTTTGCTTACTATGGAACAGAAAATTGTGGATCATACTCAACCCTATTTCTCTAACACAGTTGTGAGGAAGGTGCTTTGTAAATCTTAAAGTCCTTTAGAAATGGAATGTTGCTATCCTCGTTATTATTTGATGGAACATAAAGGGAGCCAGAGCCATAATTGGGGTGAACAATGGAGCTTTGTGCCAAGGTGCAATGGGAGAGGGCATGCTTCTTTCCTTCAGTGGTTCTTTAGGCTACCATTCTTCTGCCTTATGGTTCTCTCCTGCTTGGTGCTACTGATTCATCTCATTGCTGCCATCGTCCTGTCTCTCCTGGGTCTTATCCCTATGGCACATGTCTCCTAGATTCTGCCTTCTGGGATCTCCTGCCTGTTGCTTATATCCCTGCTCGTGGGAGTTGTAGGGTTTTGGACCACTAGTAATTTTACCGAGAGCAGAAAGACTATCCTTGGTGTTACCACCCACAAGCTGAATTTTCCAGGAGAAAGAAGTCTAGTTGTAGCGTTATTGATAGAGTTTAATGCTCAGTTCTTTGAAAAATGTTCTGTGAAATTGCTCAAGTTTCTAATTTTTAAAAAAAATGCATTTAAAATAGTGTTTGAATTTTGTAATACTTCCACTGTCCCTGCATATTTGAGTCTCACAACAACAAAACTTTTCAGGCTGTAACTATAGGTATTATCTCCATTTTGCATGAGGGAGCTGAGGCTCAAGGACATTAAATGGCTTTTCCATGGTCATATAACTAGTATCAGAGGTAGGATTTGAACCCATATCTTCCTGACTCCAAGACTAACATGTGGTCCATTTTGCAACACTTCATCTGCAAACATTACTTTGGAAAAGAATAATGCGCTAACAGCTAATTGAAGCAATAACCAACCATAATTCCAGAGGCCCAATAAGGAAATATGGTACCTGTATTTTTTTCAGAGAAATGGTAGACTTGAGATACATTTTTGGATATAGCCAATGTAGGAATATGTTTTTGCTTGTCTCTATATATTTGTTATAAAGGTTTTGTTTTTCTTTCTTTCTTTCTTACTTTGAGGAATGAAAGAGAAAAATATATGTTCATTAATTTAAAAAATTAAAAAGAAAAAGATGACACAATTTTTCTGGATATGCAAAGGCTTTATAGAACAGAACATTGGAAATAAAGCCTGCCATCATTCCCTATCTCTCCACTTATTACAAATACTTACTTTCTATTTTCTTTATTCTCATTTCCCATGGAATGAAGATGACCACAAAGTTATAGGCAAGCCGGACAAATTTCCTCCAGAGCTAAAGAAAAATGGACAGGAAGAAAATGTCATTTTCAGGAACAAAGCAGCAATCAGAAGATCTGGGGATCATGATGTCCAAGTGCATGGCCAGAGAACTATAAAAGATGAGAGGGACTTAGGAATATGTTCTCTGAAACAGATTTGGATGGGGAGGGGAGGGGAAACTACAGGGTTTTCCCTGACGTTAGACATCTTCCTCTGAATGTTCAACATGACCCTGGTAATCCTTGAACCATGATGGAGTTGGTGGGTTCCCTTAGATTGGAGCAGGTATTCTCTGCCTTTTCAGAGGAACCATGGATTCTATTAAAGACTATTCAATACTTACGAGCATCCTAAATGATTCAGAGGATAATATGCTAATATATAGCTCATTCATTGCAGAAAGACATGAGAAATTTCAGCCTTTGACAAATGTTAATGAAAACCAGTTTTCCTATAGTTTCATCAACTTTGTTTCTTCAAGCTACGAGAGTCTTTAGAAATCACCTAGTCCAGAGGTGTCAAAATTGCAACCTGCAGACTAAAATGTCATTGGGAAATGTTTAATAAGATAAATAAAAATACAATACCACATTTAATTGTAGTTATTCTCCTTCTCTCTCTCCCTCCTCCTTTCCATCTGCCTGTCTATCCATCCATCCATCCATCCATCCATCCATCCATCCATCCATCCATCCTTCCTTCTTTCCTCCCTCCCACTTTTTCACCCATACATCCTTCTTCCTTCCTTCCTTCCTTCTTTCCTTCCTTCCTTCTTTCCTTCCTTCCTTCCTTCCTTCCTTCCTTCCTTCCTTCCTTCCTTCCTTCCTTCCTTCCTTCCTTCCTTCCTTCCTTCCTTCTTTCCTTCCTTCCTTCCTTCCTCCCTCCCTCCCCTTCTTTTCTCCTCTGCAATCCCCTACACAGCGCTAACCTCTCATTCCCCTCAACTCATAGTCACAGGTTGGGTTCTGTCTCCCACCCTCACTGGGTCCCTAACTCCACGTGCTATTTCTACTATATCACAAGAGTGCTAAGAGCCATAAACAAAAGTGCTTTAGGTATGGAGGAGGCAGTTAGAGGAGAGAGGCACAATCAAGAAAGGCTTCAAGGAAGAAGTGGTATTTAGGTAGGCTTTGGTAGATAAGATTTTGCTGGGTGCATATGGTGCTTACCTATTTTTTGACTTAGAGATAATTAAGTCAGAATTATGTTATTTAGAAGTGATTAAGTCATAACTCAAACATTTTATACTCTTACCTTCAAATATTAGCACAATGTAGTAGAAATCAGGCAACAGAGAATTAGAATACCAGATTTTTAGTCCTAGCTTTGCAACAATGGACTGTGTGACCTTGGAAAAGCCATTACAATTCTCTGGGACTCAATTCGCTCATTAGGAAGATGGAAGAAGGAAGCAGTCTAGAGAAACTCTTTGTCATCTTCCAGACTTGTAAGATTGAGATTCTGTTTATTTTGAGATTTTTTTGTTTTACCATTTTATAACACAGCTTTCTTTTCTTGATAAATGTAGTGAAATGGCAAAACAAAAATATCTCAAAATAAACAGCATAAGGAAGCTGTGTCCTGCATTTCTGTGATCCTATCTTAATGACCTTGCCAATTGTAGGAAAGAGAGCATGGGATTTGTCATCAGAACTCTGTATTTTATTCGTGGCACTACCACTTACAACCTGCATGTCCTTGGGCTCTACCTTATTAGGCATCAGATTTCTCATCTGTGAAATGAGGGAGGAGAAATAAATGATTTCTGGGGTCCCTTCAAAACCCAGTGATCCTATAATTTGCAATTCTCTGGGATGTCACCAGACCAAGGGGGAATTACCAGTCTAATGTTTTGTAATTGGATTAGCCTTTGAAATATTACTCTTAGCTTGGAGATTCTAAAGATCCCTTGGCCCTTTGTTTTATGGATGAGGCAACAGGGTCCAGAGAGCCCTCTTTCCTAAGATTGGCAGTCTTTAGGATAGACAGATAATGCTCAGGTTTAAGGTAGTTTAAATAATGATTAATAATCATAGGTCAGTCAGACAGAAGATCTTATTTCAAACTCTAACACTGGCCAGAGGTATAACAAATAATTTTGCCCCCCAAAGCAAGAAGCAGAAAACATGCCTGGGACAAATCGCATCAAACACTTGTCAAATGAACTTTTCAAAGACAAATTCTTTTGGAGGGTTGAGGGAGAGATCATTGGACAGTCTTATTTGAGGAAGACAGAGAACCTATAGGACTTCTGCTGCTAAGACTTCCAAGGGGAAGTGGTCTGGGTGGGGACTTCAGTTGGGGTGCTGCTACTAAGGGAGGAAGTTCCATCTGGTTTCTTCCTACTTGAACTAAAGCTTCTTATAATCTTGGTCCTAAGCTCTGTCCTTTCTAGTGGCTGAAGGACCACAAGTGCTGATAGAACTCCCAAAGTTTCAGTGTCTTAGAGCAAAGTCCTAGACTTCCTGCCCTGGTTGTAACACTCTAGGTCTGTGATTTGGGGCAAATGCCTAAACTTTACTGAACCCCGGTTTTCTCATCTATAAAGAATAGTCATAGTGATACCTGTATTACCTGACATGGTTGTTGTGAAGGTCATATATATATTATACACACACACACACACATATCTATGTATATACACACATATATACGCACACATATATATATACCTACACATATATACATACATATGTATGCATATATTTATATTTATATATGTATATTTGACAAAATTAAAAAATACAAAAGCCAGCTCTTATTAATGTTGCTGAGAATGTAACAGACTTTTCCTAAGAATACTTTGTTTATTCCTTCAGCATCCTTTCTTTTAGCTTCACTTATCTTAATTGTTTAAGTGACTTCCATCTCTTTCTCTGGAAATTCAATGAGTCAACAGTGTGATGTGCCAATTTAAAAAAAAACCCAAAACTAACATAATCTTAGAATGCATTAATAGGATAACACTATTAAAAACACAGGAGTTAATAGTCCTCTGCACTCTGCCTGGTCAGGAAGGGCACATCTGGATTATTGGGTCCAGTTTTAGGAACTACATTTGGCAAGGTTATTGACAAATGTGAATATGCCTAGAAGAGAGTAACCAGGATGATACCGTGACCAAAATCTTGCCACGCAAAGATTAAGGGAACTGCAGATGTTCTGCCTAGAAAAGAGAAGATGGTAGGGTGGTGATCTTTGTAAATGTGTGTGTGTGTGTGTGTGTGTGTGTGTGTGTGTGTGTGTGTGTGTGTATTATAGAAGAGGTGTTAGAATTATTCTGCTTGACCCCAGAAGGCAGTTAGTAGTAATAGATGGGAATTACTAAGAAGTCAATTTAAACCTGAGGTGAAGAAAAGCTTCCTTATAATTAAAGCAACCAAAAGTGTAATAATAAGTTGCTTTGGGAGGTGACTGATTTCCACTAATAGGAAGTTTGCAAACAAAGTTTGAATGATGATGAGGAGGGGATAGGGAAAGGACTCTTAGTTAAATATTGATTGGACCTGATGACTTTTGAGGTCTCTTTCAAGTCATATTCTATGATTCTCTAGTTGTTATCTTCACCACCAGTGTCAGTCTTTCATTTCCAATGGTCTTCTGAACAACTGTATTTGGGTATCCAGTTCTCATTCAAACTCCACATGTATAAAATTGATTTCATTTTCCTCTGCTGTCTACCAAACCATAAAACCCTCAAGCTTTCTTATTGGAGTCCCTGTTTCTTTCAGTGACACTACCCTATCCTCCAGGCTCAAATCATTATACTCATTTTATACCATTCCTTTCCTCTTTCCCTTCCCCATTTCTCCCAGTGTAATCTCTTTCTGTCTCTCGTCCACCCTTTCTCCCCTTTCTCTCTGACACAGAGCCGTGGAAGCAGTACTTTATTTAGACTATTTGAATGTTAGAGCTGGAAGGGGACTTTAGATATTATCTAGTTCTCCCTCACTTCGCACATGAGGAAACTGAGGACCAATGGCAATAAGCGACTTACCTTTAGGGATAACTAGTCAGAGACTCAAAAACTAACAGAGCTAGAGGAGACCTCAGAGGCCATCTGGTCCTACCTCTACCTAAGCAAGATTCCCCTTTGCCATTCCACAAGTGATCATCTACCCTTTGCTTGAAGACATCTAGTGAGGGGGAACCCAACATATCCCAAGGCAGTCCATTCCACCTTTATAATGCTCTAAATATTGGAAATATTCTCTTTATGCAAAGCTGAAATTCACCTCTCTGCAGCTTGCATCTACTTGTTCCCCTTTCTGATTTCGGGGGCTAGGTATAATGAATCTAATTCCTTTCTTTCACAAGGCAGTACTTTAAATACTTGACTATAATAATCTCCCATCTTCCATATATTTTCTCTGATCCAAGGTGAATGCCTCCAGTTCCTTCGACCACTCCCCTGATATCATGGCCTAAAGGCATCTTGGTGCTCTTTAGTTTGCATACACACGTGTTTGTATATACATACACACATATACAAATATATTTTAAATTAGCTATCTAGGAGGGAACATCACTGAGTACCATGGAACTATCCCTTTTCTCTTCATGTTTAAATACAGCCTAAATATCTCAGCTTTTTTGGCTGCAACATCACTGTTGACTCATCCTGAATATGTGGTTGAGATCTTTTCCATTTACACTCTCATCAAGTTATACCTGCCCCCACTTTGTAATTGTGAAGTTGGTGACTTTTTGGACCTATAGTTGGAGTTTACATTTATCTTTAATATATTTTACTTTATTCATTTCAGCCAATTGTTCTAGCCTGTTGTGATCTTTTGGATTCTGACCACTGCCCTTTATAATTTTTAATCAGAGACCTAGGATTGGGTTCTATCTCTGCAACTAATTAGCTGTATAGCCCTTGACAAGTCATATCACCTTTCTGAGTCTCATTTGTAAATGGGGGCAATAGTTCTACTATCTTCCCTGCATACTGATAAAATGGAACAAAGAGGAGTATTAATTTCATTTTCTCCACAATTTCCTCTTAATTTCAGAATTAATCACTAAAGAAATAATTAGTATTTGGATTTTAGTCCTAGGGAATAGAATAATTTTCTAGCTTTGAATGAACTAATGGGAAAGAATAAACATCAATAAGATTTTTTTTGACCTCTGCTTCTGGAAGAGAGCTGACTCATATTAATTCATTATGAAACAGGAGTGTGAGGACTCTATTTGGGGGCCCATGTTGCCAAGCAATACAGTCTAAGAGGCTGCATCAGTTTAGCATAGTTAGAGATTCTGTCAGATAAACTCATGCCTCCTAGGTTGGCATGGGATAAACATGTACATATTATGCAAAATTCTTAATAATAATAATAAATACAGATAAAATTATTTACTGTTACTCCTAAAACCCAGTTCTGATGATGTCATTACCCTACTCAAAAATTTTCAGTGGATTAATATTGCCTCTAGGAAAAAATACATACTGCTCAATCTGGCATTTAGAGCCAACCACCTTCTGGCTCCATCCTGCCTTTCGAGTTGTGTTTCATATTGTCTCCCTTCACAAACTCTCTGTTATAAACAAAATGACCTAGTAACTACTATCTGAAGTCTAAAACTATCTTCAAGGCTTATCTCATCCCCAGTTGGGAAGGTTTATAGATTCAGAGCTGCCTGTCATTTCTATGCTCATGTCTTTTTTTCTTCTTTGACACTGACATGGGGGATTGGGTGGGAGGGGAGAGTTCTCTTGAGTTTTGGAGCTATGCTATCCTAAGGGAAGAGGAGGTGTCTGGCTCCATCTTTCATACACTCTGGTGAAGAGTTTTTCATTCTACCCTTCCCAATAGCTGTCCTGCATGAACCATAGCCACAGACTCCTATGCCTTTTGTACCAGTATGGCACCTCTAAATTCTACAATAACTAGGAAAACCTCCATTTATCCCCCTGGGGTTTCAACTCTACTGATATCCTAGATCTGTTGAATGTCTTGAATAAGAGACTATATGGAAAGTGATTTTTAAACTTCAAAGTGCTGTGCAAATCAGTTATCGTTATCAAATGTGAGATCCAACCTAACAACCAACAACTATCATCACAATTTGAAAAACTGAGCCAGATCCAAATGGACATTTGCTTTAAATGTAAGTAGATAACATAAAGAAATTGCACTAAAGGCAACTCCAGAGAGACAAATAAAGGAATTGATGGAGTTGGCTTCATCACTCACATACCCAAGGGTAACAAGAAACAGCAGTTTCATGAGAAACTTGATCATCTTGCAATTTTATCTTGAAAAAAGAGAATACATTAGCAAACTAAGGAGACAATTACATTTAACATATCAATATCTGTTGCAAGGGCAACTAGGTGGTGCAGTGGATAGAGCACTGGACCTGGAGTCAGGAAGACCTGAATTCAAATCCAACCTCAGACACTTACTAGCTGTATGACCCTTGGCAAGTCACTTAACCCTGTTTGCCTCAGTTTCTTCATCTGCAAAATGAGCTGGAGAAGGAAATAGCAAACCACTCTGGTATCTTTGCTGAGAAAACCCCAAATAAGGTCATCAAGAGTCAGACATAAACTGAAACAACTGAACAACTTCTGTATAAGAAGGGGTCATGTTTCCTCTAAACTTTCTGTCTCCTCTGGCACCTAGCCTAGTGAACTTCAATAAGTAGGTATTCATTAAGCATTTTTTCAATTGAATTTGAAATACATAGGTCTAGGGGGTGGAAATGGAGCATTAAAGAGGGAGGGGTAAGGAGGAAATAAAAATTTTCAAACTTTTCTTTTTAACAAAATTGAAATATCATTGAATCAAAGAATCACATAATTTAGAGTTGGCAGGAATTTCAGCAGTCACCTAGTCCAGCCTGTTTCTAAAAGGAGCCTCCACTATAACATACCTGAGAAGAGGTCATTCAGCCTCTGCTTAAGAATCTCCATTGAGTAGGACCCTACCATTTCTAGAATCAGTTCCATATGTGCTTGGACAGTTCTAATTACTGAGGTTTTTATTTTCCCCCTGACACAAAGCCTAAGTTTGCCTCTTTGTAACTTCAAACAGTTTTTGTTTGTTTGTTTTTGTTCTTGTAGTTCAACTCCTTGGGGCAAATAGAAGTCTAATCTTTCTCCTATGTCCTTTGAATACCTGAAGACATGCCTCTCTTAGCCTTATATGTTTTAGGCTAAAACTCCCTAGTTGCTTCAACAGATTTTTCATATGGCGTGGACTCAAGGCTTTACCTTGTTTCCCTTTTCGGCATGTTCTTAATGTTCTCTAATTTTCTGCCTACGCTGTGACTCCCATAACTGAAAACAATACTACCAATGTGGTTTGACTAAGACAGGAAGGGACTACTCCATCATTATTTATGAAAACTAAGTCTCTCAATGGGCAAGTAGGTGATGCAGCCTTAAGTCAGGAAGACCTGAGTTCAAATCTGGTCTCAAATACTTAGTAGCTAAGTGATCTGTAAAATGAGCTGAAGAAGGAAATGGCAAACCATTCCAGCATTCCAGTATCTTTTTCAAGAAAACCCTAATTGGGGTCACGAAGAGTTAGACACAATTGAAAAACAAATGCCTCTCAATTAAGCCCCAAATCATATAAGTAGCTCTTCTTCTCCTTCTTCTTCTTCTTCTTCTTCTTCTTCTTCTTCTTCTTCTTCTTCTTCTTCTTCCTCTTCTTCTTCTTCTTCTTCTTCTTCTTCTTCTTCTTCTTCTTCTTCTTCTTCTTCTTCTTCTTCTTCTTCTTCTTCTTCTTCTTATTCATCGTCTTAATCTTCTTTATCTCCTCCTCCTTCTTCTTCATCTCCTTCTTCTCCTTCTCCTTCTCCTTCTCCTTCTCCTTCTCCTTCTCCTTCTCCTCCTCCTCCTCCTCCTCCTCTTCTCCTCCTCCTCCTCCTCCTCCTCCTCCTCCTCCTCCTCCTCCTTCTTCTTCTTCTTCTTCTTCTCTTCTTCTTCTCTTCTTCTTCTTCTTCTTCTTCTTCTTCTTCTTCTTCTTCTTCTCCTTCTCCTTCTTCTTCTTCTTCTTCTTCTTCTTCTTCTTCTTCTTCTTCTTCTTCTTCTCCTCCTCCTCCTCCTCCTCCTCATTCTCCTCCTCCTCCTCATCCTTCTTCTTCTTCTTCTTCTTCTTCTTCTTCTTCTTCTTCTTCTTCTTCTTCTTCTTCTTCTTCTTCTTCTTCTTCTTCTTCTTCTTCATCTCCTTCTCCTTCTCCTCCTCCTCCTTCTTCTTCTTCTTTTCCTTCTTTCTTCTTCTCCTTCTTGCTGCCACATCACACTGTTGACTCGTATTAAGCTCCTAGTCCACTAAAACCCTCACCTCTTTTTTATGTAAACAACTGTCAGCTCAAGTGTCCCTGATCTTGTTCTTGTGAAGCTGTTTTTTTAACCTAAGTATAATCTTTATATTTATCTCCATTTCATCTTATTAGGTTCAGGACAATGCTCTAGCCTGTTGAGGTCTTTTTTGGATCATGCAGTATCTTAGCTATCCCTCCTAGATTCATTTTATTCAAATATTTGATCACATCTGCATCATAATTTTAGAATGATGAATAATATTTTAATAAGTTCTTCAGGTCTTCTTATCAGACTTTTATTTCTTTTAAATTATTTTAAAAATCAATGTATTGGGAAGAATTTTATTTGAAAGAATTTGTAGTCTAAAAAATGAGGATTCCTTTATACTGAGGATAGGCAGAGCCTGGGAGAGATAGCTAAGATACTACTCTATGTTATCCTTAAAGGTAATGTCTAGAAGAAATCCTCCTTCTAGAAATCAACATTTTCACAAATAAAAGAAAAAGAATCCTACATCTTCTTTGTTTAGAAGACTTTCTAAGAATTTGCTGCTTTTAAATCTTGCAATCAGAGAATATGTTCATGAGTTTCTGACAAGAATGCAAAGAGCTGGGAATGAAATAGAAATTGTCAATAGTGTTTCTTTATTATTTACTGCTATATATTTTTATTTATTCACATTCCTTTATGTTTATAGAAACTAGAATCAAGGACCTAATTGCTCAGATTGCTCGAAAGGGTCTGGACAGAGAAGAATAAGAGTAAATTTACATGTTACAAAATTGTGCTAAACAGAACCTTCTTGACTATACCTACTCTCCCTGTAACTAAGCAGTTGGTCTAGGAGTTGATACATTAGTACGTTACTATGCTAATGAATACTTAAAAGATATCTAGAAATAGTATGCAAGATCACTGTTTCGATGTGAAGGGGATGCAAGCATTACCTTGGACAAGTCATGACACCTTACCCAAGGTGCTACAGGTAGTAAGCAGCACAATTGGAATTCAAGTTTGTCTTCCCGGTTTAAGTTTATATGGTGCTGTTTTGGGCTATCTGGGGTCTGACTAGTTGATTAAAAAGCTGGTGGTATCCAGATCCTTGTGACTAAATTTTCTGCACATACCTCTAAAAATGAACAAACCCATGAGGAAATGTCATGGTTCTGCAGCAATTGTTCTAGGGCTTCCTGACTTTCTATCTGTCCAGAGAAGGGGCATCTACTGGAATATGCTGAATAGGATGTGTGTTCAGAGATGAGTAATGATGCCTACTAGACCCAAAGTATCTGACTAGGTAGGGAGAGCTTGAGCAGGCAGGCTGTGGCCCTCTAGATGAAAGCCTCAAAAGCCCCCCCGCCTTCTTCATAGAGTGACTATTTCCAGGTATCTCTTTTGCCTGCTATTGCTATAGTCTTCAGAGAGCTCAGTTTCATGCCCAGCCCCTCTTGCTGCCTTGTAGACCTCCTGGACATAACCTCAGACCCTCTGACAAAGACTATACCTCTGCACACTTGCCTAGCTATTTGGATTTGGAGTGACTGACCCAGCCAATCAGACCACGACCTTGACTTGTCCATATCCCTTAACCTCCTTATGTTCTAGAGTAGAAACTTGGAGACTATAGCCTCTGTCCAGGACTGCTAGGTGTTTGAAAAAAAAGATACAATATTTAGGTATTCTTATACCAAGTGATAATTTTATCCAATATATTTCTGGGTAATATGAGAACTTTTCAAGCAGAGGTCCTAGCAAAGTTTAGGATCATAAATTTGGAACTGAGAGGGACCTTAAAGATCATTGAGACTGGGGGTTCTGTACTGGGGCTCTATGAGTTTTTTTATATTTTGGTAATTGATTTTAATATAATCAGTTTCCTTTATATAAGTATGCATTTCATTTTATGCACTGAAAAACATTATTCTGGGAAGGAATTACTGGGATTCACCAGACTACCAAAAGGGTCCATAACCTAAAAAAGAAGTTCTGAATTAGGACAACCTCTCCATTCTACAAATAAAGAAATAGGAAAAAAATGCTTTTAGAAACCATCAATGACTTGCCTAAAAATGTAAAAGTAGTTTTGGGGACAGCAAGGACTTGAACATAGCTCCTTTGACTCCAATGGTGAAGTGGTTCAATGGCAAGAGTGCTGGATTTGGAGTCAGGGAGACCTGAGTTCAAATCCAACCTCAGACATGGCCCAATTGTGTGTTCCTGGGCAAGTCACCTCACTTCTCTGTGCCGCAATTTCTTCATCTCTAAAATGAGAATAACAACAGTAGCTTCTTAGCTGGGGTGCTGTGAGGATAAAAGGAGATAATATTTGTAAAGGATTTTGCAAACTTCAAAGCACTATACAAATGCTAGCTATTATTATTATTAAATTATTCAATTTAGCAGGCTTCCTATTAAATTCGCCAAACTAACTCTAGAGTCATTCTAGTAATTGTGACCTTCTCTTCGGCTCATTGATTTTAGCTGAAACTAACTATCTCACCAACCTAGAGCAGCTCAGGAAAAGATCCCCTTGCTTTGTAATTAGTGTTGAGAAATTAAATTGTCATCAGGTCCCCTGAAAGACAAAAGAGCCTTGGACACTTAAAAAATCTTTGTTGAATTGAATTCCAAAATGAAATAATAGCTAAGGCTATTTTTAAAAATACAGCTATTTGTTAAAAAAACAACACCCTTGCTAGATCATGCATTTCAAACAAAAGCAAGCAGAGTTTGTCCTGGAGACAAACAAAATTACTGAGGAAATACCCCACTGCAAATGCAATTAAGAGGTCCTTAGCTACGAGACTGTGTGTGCTTGTGATGCAGACTTCCATGACACCCCTTTCTTTCCCTTTCTTTTTCCTATCTCCCTTCCCTTTCCTTTTTAAACTCTTTCCTTCCCTCCTCCCTCCCTTTCTTCCTCCCTCTCTTCCTCCTTTCCTTCCTCCCTTTCTTCCTCCCTCTCTTCTTCCTTTCCTTCCTTCCTTCCTTCCTTCCTTCCTTCCTTCCTTCCTTCCTTCCTTCCTTCCTTCCTTCCTTCCTTCTCATATTTTATAAGCACTGACATATTTATCTTTTTTTATAATCTGCTAGAGGACAAACCTATTTCAACCTAAAGATATTTACTGAAATGACGTATTGAAATGGGAAAGCATTGTAGTTCAGTGAAAAAAGAAACTCTGGAGTCAGAGAATCTGAATTTAAATCCTGCCTTGGATGCTTGTGACTTGCTTGAGTTTGGGAAAGGCATTTAAATTCCCTGGACCTCTGTTTCCTTATTGCTAAAACAATGGGTCTGGGGTAGATGGGTTCAGATATTCCTTCTAACTCCAGCTCTAGGTTATGACTTTGACTAGTCTATTCATGATTGCTAGAACCTCAGGATGGATTGGGGGAAGTAACAGCGACTGTTTAGTCATTTTCAGTCCTGTCCAACTCATCATTACCCTTTTGGGGGTTTTCTTGGCAAAGATACTGGAATGGTTTGCCATTGCCTTCTCCAACTCATTTTCCTCAGATAAGGAAATTGAGGCAAACATAGCTAAGTGACTTGCCTAGGATCACACAGTTAGGAAGTGTCTGATGTTGAATTTAAACTCGGGTCTTCCTGACTCCAGGTCCAGCATTCTATCCACTGCACCACCTGGCTGCCTGTGAGTAGTTGATTGTATTTAGGATGTTATATACAAGACTAAAATATCTGAATCAGACGCACAAACAAATACAAGCAGTAGCCCCGGTTCATGTACAGAGCAGCAAAGAGGAAACAGCATACACGCAAGTTGTTTTGATTATTATTCTATAGAGAGCAAATTATTGGCTTAATGAAGGCCTTCTGTCAGTATCAATATTGTAGTCTTCTGAAATGATTTGCCGGGATGGGTAGTCAACATGCTATGAAATGTATCATCTTTATGGGGGGAAAACTCCATTAGCTAATTATCTTAATCAAGGCCAAAGACTCTATTTAAACAATTAGCATCAATGAAAGGCATACGGAGAAACACAATTCATAAATTAGATAATGCTTCTTCCCAGCTATGGATGTTAAGGTCTGTTTATGCTTTAGGTCTTCATTCACAAGGTCTAGTAAGACCAAGGGGTTTATATTTTTTGGACTGGTACTATGATTTCATAGGTATAGGGAACTGTGAATGAGGAATTTCCTCCAGCAGTGTAGATTGGCATGTGCTCTGTAGGGCTACCCTGGTAGAGAAGGGGGCTCTTTTGGACCAACCACTGAACAATTGGTAACGATGGGCAGGTAAGCCCAGTGCCCTAAGAAGAGTAGCATTCTCAGACCACTGACTCTGCTTCCAGCTTTGCTTCCAGAGGAGCAGCATTTACATGTGTAGATCTGACACTGTTACTATCAACACAGATGCCATAACCATCTCCTTTTACGCATCTACAACTATTGAAGAGCTATAAAAATAAGTTTTCACTACCAGATCCTTGGCATTGTAAAATTATTTAACATCAAAAATAGATATGGTTTCTATCACTGGAAAGGACAATAAGAAAGATGATTATCTGCTTTGTCACTGCATCCTAAGGCCTGCTGGGTCATTCCATCTGAAACCGCTTTCATAAATTGAACACTTAATGATTTATGTTCATTCATCCAGCCATCCATTTATAGTATTAGTGAGTTGCATGGGGAAGGAAAGAAGGGTACAAGCACTTATCAAAAACCTACTACGTGCCAGACACTGTGCTTTGTTGTTCAGTCCTTTTTTCAGTTGCGTCCAACTCTTCATGACTCCATTTGGGGCTTTCTTGGCAAAGATACTGGAATGATTTGTCATTTTCTTCTCCAGATCATTTTACAGGGGAGGAAACTGATGCAAACAGGGTTAAGTGCCTCGCCCAGGGTCACATAGCTAGTAGGTATTTGAGGCCAGATTTGAACTCAGGAAGATTAATCTTCCTGACTCCAGGCCTGGTACTCTATCCATTGCACTACCTAGCTGCCCACTATATAAATATTATCTCATTTAGTCATCACTACAACCCTGGGAGGTAGGCACCATTATTATCCCCATGAGGAAACTGAAGCAGTAGAGGCTAAAGGATTTGTCCAGGGTCACATAGTCACTATTTGTCTGAGACAGGACGTGAATCTCGGCCCTTCCAAAGCTGGGGCCATCTTTATATCCACCATGTCACAGTTGCCTCTGATATATGCAACAAATAAGTAGAGATAGATGGGGAACTAGTTTCAGCCAGAAAAGTGATGGTACAAAGTGTTAGGGGACTTGCGAGTGGCATAATATATTTCTGATAGGAGTGGATAAGAAGCTAAAAGTGATGGGATTTGTTGTCCAAATTGGGTTTGGTTGGAGCTGATTGAGACCTAGAGGCCCATTAGACCGAGCTCTATAGGACCAGCAGCCAACACAGTGCCCTGGTAGGCAGGAAAACAGTGTACCTACATCAGCACCTGCTGCTTGATAGCCTCTTGTCCTGGTCAGCCTCCCTTCAAACTTCAACACGATCTCTTTAGCTCGTCTGCAAAAGAAGGAAAGGTCATCATGTCCAGACAACTCCATTTGATTACATTCAGAACTCTGGGCCAAACACATTTGAATAAGTAAAGCAGTAAACAGTTGTCCCAGAACCTATGAAATGTTGCTGTGGGATGATGGAATTATGTAAATGTTTCCTTGAACCGCTTTGTGGTGATCAGGAAATTCAATTTTTCCATGAGCCCTTTAGCTTCCTCCTGCCTCCCCCTGCCCTAACACCAAGCCTGTAAGGCATCTCATATTCTTCCCAATACTGATATTAAATGAACTTTTTTCATGTATAGTGCCCTCCCTCTAATTTAGGGTATAGAGGGGAAAGTTTGGCTTATTAGCCTCAGAAATTCTGTGAGCAGAATTTGGTTGTCTCCCTCAGAGCCAGCCAGCCGTATAGCCATGCTGGGGTTTTTTTCTTGAGATCATGGATTATAATGGGAGAGAACCTTCAAGGTTATCTCTTCCAACCCTTTCATTTGGCAGAAGATCACATGCATAGAAAGTATTGGAGCCAAGATTCATCTCCAAACCCAGGGCATTTTCCACTGCAACAAATGGCTTCTTTTATGTCATAAAGACCTCATCTGAGCAGGAAAGCCAAAACCTCTACTAGAGAGCCACACCCAGGAAAATATGGGCATTGATGATGATAATAGTCAGTATTTATATAGTGTTATAAGGATTACAAAATGCTTATAAATATCTCATTTTGTTCCCACAACAACCATGGGAGGTAGGTGCCCTTATTATCTTCCTTTAATAGATGGGGAAGTTCATGTTGGCAGAATTTAAGTGATTTGCTCAGGGTCACAAAACTGGTGTTTGTGCAGACTTTGAACTAAGGTCTTCTGGATTCCACGTCCAGATCTCTTTGCATTGCTACCTCTAGCAGGTAGACGTGAGCATTGAAATTCTATTTGAACAACCCTGGGGCAGTTAATTAAAACAAATCAACAGTTAATATGGAAAGACTGAAAGGTCAAAATGAATCAGCTGCATGATGTGGTGGTGGCTGACAAAACTAATGAGAGTCCAAGGCTGGATTGAGAGTCCTAGGTTGATGAAATGAGAATCCTGGTGTACTCTGCTCTCGTCAGACTAATCACACTGGGAGTATTGTGATCAGTTCTAGTATTGCAATAGAAAAACACTGAAGAGGCAGCTAGGTGACATAGTGGTTAGAATGCTGGGCCTGGAGTCAGGAAGCCTTATCTTCATGAGTTCAAATCTGGTCTCAGACACTTATTAGCTGTGTGACCCTGGGCAAGTCACTTAACCTTGTTGCATCAATTTCCTCATTTGTAAAATGAACTAGAGAAGGAAATGGCAAACCACTCCAGCATCTTTGCCAAGAAAATCAAAATGGGGTCACAAAGAGTCAGACACTACTGAACACAACCGAACTGACAGGTATCCAGAAAAAGGTGACCAGGAAGAGTACAGACTTGGAGGTCACATCATATAAAGATTGATTGAAGGAACTTTAGGTGTATACCTTGAAGAAAGTCCTTTCTCTTTGTGATGCTTTCTTTTCCCCATCCCACAGAAGATCTACCCGGTGACTATCACTGTGGATCATGGATCATAGAGTTTAGAACCAGAAGGAAATTTAGTTAGTTTTATGAATGAAGTAACTGAGACCCAGACAGGTTTGTCAGCTTGGCCAAGATCAAATATACATGTTAAAAACAGCTGAGCAAGGATTCAGACCCAGAGTCTTAGAGGGAACATGATACCCCTTTTCAAGTTAGGTTGGTGTCAAAATAGGTAGAAGACTGGACTTGGAATTAGGAAGACCTGAGTTCGAATCTAGCTTCAAACACTCACCAGCTGTGTGACCCTGGACAAATCATTTAACCTCTGCCTTCCTTGGGCCTTCCTGGCTCAGAGTGAATGTAAATAGTAACTGTTTCTCTTTGGGCCAGCAACCCTGAGGGTCTTCTCCTCCCAGTTTGATTAGTTTTATTTTTATTAAAGGGGCTATCCCTTGACTCATTTCTTAAAGAGGCCTATTCACTGAATGGGCATTACCTCACTCAAAGTGAGAACTTGAAAAGACCTTAGCTTAAAAGGGCCAAGGTCTCCCGCTACATTCTGGGCCACCTCCAGATGTCCTGATGAATATCAGGCCCCTGGACCCAGATGGCTCTGGAGGAGAAAATGAGGCAGAGACCTTGCACAGCCCTCCTTTGCTCAAATCAAAGTCAACTGTAAGTCGTGTCATCATTTCCCTAATGCCATGGTCCTCTTTGAAAATGAAAGGTAAATCACACAACCTTAATTGCCTCGTCTATAAAATGATGACAATAATAAAGCCTACCTCCCAGGGTAGTTGTGAGGATCAAATTAGAGAGTGTTTGTAAAACATTTTATAAACCTTAAAATGATACTTAAATGCTAGTTAATATTGTTCTTATTATCTTTAGGATCTTAGGATTGTGGATTTAAAGTTGGAATGTACCATAATTAAGATGGAGTCCTACTCTTTCATTTCATTAATATTTAATCTGTTGATATAATAGCCCTATGGTATTAGACAAGGCCCTTGTGTGTCTGTTTAATTACAGTTAAAAAACAGGATGTAAAACAATAATGGAAGTTAACAAAATGACACCAGCAACAAACAAATACATCTGCCCTAAACTAGGACGGTAGATCCTCATCCTGCTGCAGGATGGTTACCTCCAAAGATTTTACACCCCAACCATGAATGAAGAGCGTGAGTATCCTTCTCCATTCTGAGGGATTTCAAACTCTAGACTTCTACTAAGGTTGGCTTGAGTAACCATGGTTTTAGCAGCGATACCAGAGCCAGCATCACAGGAATAGGTTGTGTAGTCAAAGAAGACTTATTAAACACTCACTATGTATGGGGTTTTGGGTTAAGCACTGGGGATACAAAAAGAGGGAAAAGATTGCTGCTGTCCTCAAGGAACTCACAATCTAATAGGGGAGACAATAAGCCAACAAATATGTACAAACAAGCTATATATAGGATAAATAAAAAATAATTAACAAATGAAAGGTACTAGAATTAAAAGGAATTGGGAAAGGCTTCCTGTAGCAGATGAAATTTTTGTTGAGACTTAAAGGAAGCCAGGAAAATCAGTAGGTAGAAAAGAGGAGGGAGAACATTCCAGGCATGGAGGACAGCCAGAGGAAAAGCCCAGAGCTGAGAGGTTCATTGGCAGCAAGGAGGGCAGCATCACTGGATTGAAGTGTTGTGCAAAACTTACAGGGCTTTATAAATGCTTTTGAAGAGTACATGGTGGGAAGGAAGGTGTGGGAAGACTGATAAGGTAGGAAGGGACTAAACTGTGAAGGACTTTGAACACCTTACAGAGGATTTTGTATTTAATTTTATTGATAAGGAGCCACTGGAGTACGCTGAGTAAGGGAATGACATGGTCTGATCTTCATTTTAGGAAAATCATATTGGTGACTGAATGGAGGATGAATCTGAGTGGTGAGAGAACCGAGGCAGGCCAATCTACCTTCACACTGTTGCAATAGTCTAAGTGTGAAGGGATAAGGGCCTGCACCAGAGTTTTGGCAGTGGCAAAGGAGAAAAGGGAGCATATTCAAGAGATGTTGCCAAGGTAAAACCAAGAGGCTTTGGCAACAGATTGGATGGGGGGAAATGCGAGAGGTAATGAAGAGTTCAGGATGACTCTTAGGTTGTGAGCCTGTGGAACTAGGAGGAGGATGTTGCCCTCTATGGTAATAGGGAAGGTAGGGGTTGGGGGAGGATTTAAGGGGAAAGATAGTGAGTTCTGTTTTAGACGTTTTGAATTTAAGATGTCTCTTGGAAACAAAGTTTGAGGTATCTGTTGCTATATTCTTTTCTTTCCTCTGTCTTATTGGAAACAAGTAACATTACCATCAACACAGATTATAGAATTCAGAAACTGAATTGATTTCAGATAGGAATCTACCCCCTTCATTTTATGGATGAGGAAACTTAGACCCTGGAGAAATTGAGTGGCTTATCCAAGGTCATATTTATATGTAAATAGCTGAGCTAGGATGTAAACCCAGGTCCTTTGTTCCCATATCCAGTGTTTTTATACTACCTCCTCACTGCTTTCATGAAGAGGGGGTGGTTAGTGAGGAGGACACATCTTCACTACTAATTCTATCCAGCTCCCCAAAGTACAAATTTCAATCAATATGTAATATTGTCACACTAATCATAACTGAGTAATAATACATTACAGGCTAGTAGCCACCCTGCCTAAGGGCAGTGTAGTCGACAGCAACTATGTTGAAAGCTAAAGATTATCTTCAGACTCAGAGCTCTCACTTTGGCCTATATGGGGTCATATTCACTTGATTTCCAAGGAGATACAGCTCAGTGGACTTCTCAGAGAAGCATCACAATTAGCTTCCTGAAGGCCTGGCCAGCAATATGCTGCATTAGCACCTCCACAAGCGGATGGAGACAGGACTTATGGGACTAAGAAAGAACACATAAAATAAAGGGAAGGAGAATAGTAGTAAGGAGCACTGGAAGACTGTAGGGGTCTCAAGGCTGGTGTTAATGTGTGGGAAGAGCATGAGAATGGTTGGATTGTAACACTATTAGAAAAGGGACTTAGTTGACAGCAGGTTGGCTGTTCACATATGGCACACATTTATTAGTAGTAATTGGTACAATGATGTAATATGTGTATGGCTCACCATAGTAGAAATTACCCTCTAGTTGTCCACAGAGCTTTCCCCCCAATTCCACACTTCAAATAATACCCATTCTTTCCTGCTCTTCTCCAATCTCAGAAGGGTATCAGTAGACAGAGGGTACTTGAAATACATGAATATCTCTTGTTAAAGCAGAGCATTTGAAATTTTAACTTGCTTTGATGATAATTTGATTTTTGAAAAGGTTCAGAAAGCAGTGGGAGGGGCTCCCATTTTGAATGACCCTGATTTTGACCAATAAGAAGAAACTAATTAATGAAATAGAAGTGACTTAAACTTTGGCAAGAGATATAACAGTTTTAGAGTTCATAAAAGATAAATTAATCAACAAACATTTATTAAGTACCTGCTATATGCTGGGTACTGTCCTAGGTACTGGGTATACAAAGACAAAAATGAAATATTTTCTGTTGTTTTGGGAGAACTCACATGTATGCATATAAATAAATACAAAATTTACGTAAAGTCAAAGTAAGGAGGGGAAAACTTGGTATATTCTGGTATGCACCTGAGATTTTGGAAGAACAGATTTCAGCATTCAAAGAAATATTAGTTTGGAGCTCAGAACCTAAGATTTTCCCAGGGAAATTGGCTCAGGATGGAAGGGATATGTTAAAAATAAAATTTTGATTGATGGGAATACTTTATTCTCATGAGGAGGAAAAAGTGAAGTTGGCCAAGGGACTGATACGGATACATAGAGAACTCACTGGACAATTTAAATGAAAAAATATTATAAAGAAGATAGTAGCAAAGGCATGTAACTCAAGGTGAATAACACTGAGTGGCATGGTCCTATAAGACTGCTGGAGATTTAGAATCTTCAAATGAGCTGTCTTACTTTACATGCTAAAAAAACAAAAAGCGCTATTTTAGATAAACTTGACAAGAGGAAATCAAATAATGAAGAGGCCTGACACTTGGTACAGATGGGACAATGATAATGCAGAGAAGATAGAACTTAACTCCTATTTTGCTTCTGGAGAATGATCTTCAGATTGGGCCACGCAAGACATAAAAAATGGTTACTAAGGAAGTGAAACCCAACAAAAAGAAAATGTTTAGTGACTATCAATAAATTCAAGCCTCCAAGACCAGGTAAATTGTGTCCCAGATACTAAAAGAACTAGCTAATGTGATTAATGAACTGCTACTGCTGCTCTTGGAAAAAATGGAGATAAGGAGAGGCCTACAGGGCTATAGGTGGTCAAATTTTTCTTTATTGAGAATTATAAGCAACAGCTAGGTCAAATATTGAACCAATTATCAGAAGGTTATTTTATTTATTCTAGGGTGATGAGTTTGACTTCAACTTCTGGAAAAGTTCTAGGATGAATTATTTAAATCATGTTTTATTAGTTCTTAGGAAGGAAAATTATGATCACTGTGAACCAGGATTATGTCCAATAAGATAAAGTGATGCCAAACTAAATTAATTTCTTCTTGTGACAAAGTAAGTAGAGTGGTAGATCAGGGGAATATCATAATCATATATAGTTGGATTTTGGTAAGGTATTTGACAAAAGTCTCTCACAGTATCCTTGTGGAGAAGATGAAGATATATGGACTGGATGGTAGCAACTTTAAGTGGATTTAGAACTGGTTGAATGACCAGGACCAAACAAGTGATGATTAATAGATCACTGTTATTTTGGAAGGAGATTGCTAGAAGATGGCCATGAGATTCTTTCTAAATCCTTAGTCTGATAAATATTTTTAATCAATGAGGGGCAGCTAGGTGACACAGCGAGTAGAGCACCAGCCCTGGAGTCAGGAGGACCTGAGTTCAACTCTAGCTTCATACACTTGACACACCAGCTGTGTGCCCTTGGGCAAGTCACTTAACTCCAATTGCCCTGCAAAAATATTTGTGATCAATGACATGGGGGAAACATATAAGGAATATTTAACATATATTTGTATGACATGATGCTTGGAAAAACATCTAACATATTGGATAAGATTGGAAAAACTTAGCCACTGTGCTGCTCAAAATCTAATGAAAGGAAAAATTTCAGGGACAAATGTAAATTCCTATGCCTTGGTTCAAAAAAATGCACAAGCACAAATTAGAGAAGACATGGCTCAACATTATTAGATGTGAAAAGGGCACAGAAGCTTTTGCAACAGTAAGATTGTTAGGAGTTGATTCAACGTGGCAGCTAGAAAAAAAAACACAGTGTCCAAAATTATCAAGATGATCTCACCCCTGTACTTTACCTTAATCAGACTACATTTGGAGTTCTCTGTCCACTTTCTGGGTGCCATATTTAGCAGGGATATTGACAGACTAGAAGATATCCAGATGAAGATGATGAGGGTGAGGGAATTCAAAACCATGCCCTAACAGTATTGATTGTAGGAACTGGTTATGAAAGAAAAGACAACTTTCCAGTACTGGAAGGACTATTATGTGGAAGGCAGACTTGATTTGTTTTGTTTGGCCATAGAGGGAAGATAGGTAGATGGTGCAAGATGTGATCTTTAACTCAATAAAAAGAGAAAGAACTTTCCAATAATTAGTCATATCAAGATGGGCCAAACAGAAACTGAGTTAGGATTAGAATTCGGGTCTCCTGATCTGCAGTCAAATGCCTTTCCCATTACCCCCACGAGTCTTGCCTAAATGTTCTACTCCAACTTTAAGTACCTTATTCTGCTGAGTTGGAGGCATGGAGTTCACTTCAACAAGTCTTTTTTTGAAAGCACCTTTGCTATCTAAGGGGTTGGTTTCACAGTATAGATATTGGGATCTACCTGTTCTAAATGGGTTCCGAGTAAGATGCCACCCAGGGAATAATTGCCTCTTAACTAGTTAATTAGCTAATTGTCTAATCTCCCCTTAACTAGTTAATTAATTAATAGAGATAACTCTCCCCTTAACTGTTAAGTCATTAGAAAGAACATCATTTCAAGTGTATGAGAGCTTCTTTCCTTAAAGAACTGGACATATAGGACTCAGCTTAGTCTGACTGATTTCCTTAAGAATTATGGGATTTTAGATTAATAGCTGAAAGATATCTTAGAGGTCACCTAGTTCAACTCACTTTTTTTAAAGATGAAGCTACTTTGGTCCAGAGAGGCTGACTTTTCAAAAACCATGCAGGTAGTGAATATCAGAGCCAGGATTCAAACTCATGTCCTGTGATCTCCAGCTTTTATCAGCTCTATCATACTGCCTCCCTGGGTTTTGTAATGAGCACATAAAGTTAAAAAAAGTCAGAAATATGACAAATATGCTAGTGACAGCAAAGTTTGGATTTTGTAGCATTAAATAAAAGCTTGGAATGCTAAACTTGGGCATTGTCTGATTTTACCCCACTGTAGCCATCACATAGTAGTCTCAATTCATGGCTTCTAGCATGGTTGGTGAAAAGGAAGTTCATGTCCTTTTAGTTCATTATCTCCCAAGTCTAAAATGGGCCATCAGTCCTCATATATACAGAGGATGGGTAGCCATTCTTTTTATAATTGGTAATTTTGCCATGTGACCTCCTTCCCTTGGTCAAAGATCAGAAAGGATTTGAAAATGCTCGGTGATGAGCTGTCTTTACCTGAGAGCTTTCAGCTTCTGCTTCATGGGCCATGGTCTGCAGCGAATTGTGGCCATGAGGTCTTTCTGAAACTGTATGTTCTGGAAGATTTGTTCTGGATCATTGCTGTCCCCTCTTTCATCATCATTATCACTGTCATCCAAGTTGCTGAGTTTAAGAAGACATTGAGAGAAGAAACAAAAGGGATTATTCTGATACACCTTTCTAGCAGCACAACTATAACTCAGTCTGACACCAGTATCTTGCCATCATAGTGTTACAACTTCCACTAGGCACTAAGCCACTACTGTCAACTATTGCTACAAGGGTTCCCTTGAGTGGACTTGTTTCTCCAGGTGAAACAAATCTGAGTATACTGAGAAAGGAAAGGGGAGAGGTTTATTCTTTCTGAAGTGTCTTTGGTGTAAATGCAAAATGATTCCTCTTAGAGTAACTTCACTAAAAAAAGAATTTATTTGTAGGGATAGAACTGCTTCTTGTGATAATGTGAGCTAAATAAGCAAAGAAATATAGCAGAATCTCATTTATGCAATCTTTTATTGAGAATTAAATTTAATTTTGACAACTGGCCTTTGACTTTTTCTATGAAGAAGGAAATGTATACTGGAAATGAGATTTCAGGGAAAAATATGCTTAATTGATTTCAGAGAACAATTTCAAGCATTTGTTTGCATATAATTAATACACTCATTATAAATGCATCTCCTCTTCCTTGAAGTCAGCTCAGGGGGATCTCCACTTGAGAGTCCTTTGTTAGTAATTTAATCAGTCTGTGCTTGAAAGTAATAAATGGCATCTCTTGAAAATTATTCTAATTTTCTTCTAATTAATCTAATAGTAATAATATAAATGATAACAGTGTACATCACGTTTTGTGGTTACAAAGTATTTCTAATTTCATGAGATTTTAGTGTATAACATTTTATCAAATAATTTCAGCACCTATTCATTTGAAGCATTTTGTGGGTATCATATTAATTCTCATATTATCTCTATCATTACTATTTCAATTCTTTCTCCCTTTTTAGGAAGTTAAAAAAATAACCTACATAGGGTCACTCAGCAATAATACTGGGATTGGAACACAGGCTTGGGGCTTCTAGAGTGCTCTCTCCCGTTTTCTCTGTCTTTGTCTTTTTATCTCTACCTGAGTTGTAGTCTCTTTCTCTTTCTGTTTCTCTCTGTCAATATTTCTGTATTAGTCTTTATGTTTCTGTCTCTCTGTCTCCCTTTTTCTCTCTTATTTTCTCTACCTGGCTCTCTTTCTTTTTGCCTCTATCTCATTTTCATTGTCTATGTCCGTCTTTGTCTCTGTCTCTTGCTGGATCTGTGTCTGTTTCTGTCTTTGTCTCTGTATCTCTGTCTGTCTCGATCTGTCTTTCTCTCTTCTGTCTGGTCTGTTCCTAAAGCATAGGTGACACACAACAGCAAAGACTTCATGAAATCCACTATGCAAAAAGTCAAAGAAATGCTCACCTGAAATGTAGTGGCTCCCTGTAAGGGTATAGTTGACTGGCATTCCTCTTGATGCTTGTATAGCGCCTAGACAACTTTGAAGATTTCATGGTAGCAGATGAATTTACTGTTATCATCAGGGTAGCAGCAAGGCATTCATAAAGTGGGCAGGCAGAAGGGTTTGCATCAGTCAGTGTTTCCTGGACATGAGCTCAGGGGAACAGCACTGCTCTCCACCACTTCGAAACAGAAATCCAAGCTCCTACATCTGGTACTCTCACAAGGATGCTGCTGGTCATGCATATGTAATTTTAAGGTGGCAGCACACAGTATAGACTAGAGAGGATCCTGCCCAGGCAAAGACTGGAGCTAGAGTACCAACAGATCTTGGGATGCTTGTCACAATCACCAAGTTGTGATTTCCATAGTAGCTGTGCTTGAAAGAGACCCCAGTCCCTGGCTCTGTGGCTAGATCCAGAGCTTCTCAGGTGGGATTTATAGGCAGCTCAGACCCTTAAGGTTTATGATTAGGACTACATTTCCACGGGGTTCAGAATGACTCCAGGTCTATTGCAATTTCAAGGTAATTACACCCCTTCCACCAGCCATGAGGCAAAGGCATCCCATAAGCAAGTAGATAAGGACTCCCAAGCAAGCAAAGATTCTGATCTTGACCTCACTTTTTAGCTCTTAGATTATCTTTCTACTTCTACAGGCTAAGAAGGAGAGTAAAAATTGAGGAAGAGTTCTGCTTCAGGGGTTGTGTCCTTTGCCACATACTAGCTCTGCGACACTAGACAAGTAACAAGCCACCTCAGCCTTCTCAGCAAAATGAGGAAGTTGGACTGGATGACCTCCAAGGTCCTTTCTATATCTAAATCTATAACCCTATGATCCATTGAGAGATGATCTTTCTGTTTCCTCTGATGGTCCCTCTTTCTTTTACCTAGTCCATTGTAGTCCAGCACACACAGGTGGCTCAAACGAATTAAATCTTGCTATGACATAAAAGAATTCCAGGATACAAAATATATACAGTGGAGGCACCTCACAATTACAATTCACAGGACCAAGTTTGGTGCATGTAATGACAATTTAGATTTGAAGATCTTTCCCATCAATTAATAGGCCCCTGTGACCTGATTATGTCACAGGAAGCCTAAGTCACATGTGGTAGGAGGAGCTTGCTGAGAGGAAAAGGAAAGTGTGCCACAGGAAATGCTGAGAGAGCAGTTAGAGTTGAGGGAAAGAGCAGATGTGTGTTGTGCTATGAGTGATTGTTGGTAGCAAGGCCCCAGCAGAGGGTGGGAAGGTTATGGGATGGAGTGGTTCTCGCTTGTGATATTGTGTATTGAATTCTTCGCTGCTGTGATGGATTGGGCTTATTGGTTTTGGGATCTGGTTCTCTGGTGTCTGAATAAATGGTTTACTTCTTCTGCCTTCTATATGGAGAGTCTTATATTTTGCGATACAGAACCACATAGGCATATTGACAATTATTGTCTACATTGTGATTATTGCCTTGCTAATACAGTGCGCTATTCATTCCTTTCCTAACCTTCAGAATTATGGTTATTTGTACTTTATTTAGTCAATGTGCTCAGTGGCTACTATGCACCAGGCACCGTGTAATCACTAAAGATACAAATACATCTGTTTCTACACTCTGGCTAAGGGCAAGAGATTTTCTTTCATTCTTCCATGCTCAAGCATCACCATTTTTGGGTCCTGGTTGAACATGTCCTAGGCATAGTTCTTACCAACTTGTTAAATGTCCCTCAGAGTTCCATTCATTGCAAGCTCATTTCATTTCTACCCCCATTTTTTAACCTTCTTCTTAGACTTTTCTCCCATGCTGCTCTCCTAACCCTTTTATTCTGGATCAGTTCAACCTGAATCCTACAGATAGATGGCACAGTGGATAAAGTCAGGAAGACTCATCTTCCTGAGTTCAAATTTGGCCTAGGACAATTACTAGCTGTGTGATCCTGAGCAAGTCACTTAATCCTGTTTGTCTCAGTTTCCTCATCTGAAAAATGAGCTGGAGAAGGAATCCACTCTAGTATCTTTGCCAAGAAAACCCCAACTAGGATCATGAAAAGTTGGAAATGGTTGAACAACAACCAGCAGCAGCACCAGCACCACCACACAATATACATATTAATGTATACATACATACATATTCATATATACATACATATTTATGTATGTATGTATATATATTAGAAGAAAGACAGTAGGAAAGGAAAAATAGTAGGGAGAGAGGAGAACATCTGGTTCCTTTTTATAATCAGGGTCCCCTTTTTGGCAAATTAGTTTTATGTTTGTTGGTAACCCCAAATTTTTTTATAGCAGCAACCTCCAGATATCTTAACTTTCAGAACGAAAACTGTAAATTCCCCATGTCATTCACTTTAAATTAAAGTCTGAAAAAGTTTCATAAATAATATGCTGAAGTTTGTACAAGAGCATTCATCCCAAATAAGCCTCATTTCACCACGGCCAGCCTTTCTCAATTGCCAAAGGTTCTGCCCTGGCTTATTAACTATAACAGCCCATTTCTGAAGATGTATTCACATGCCTTTCATGTTGTTTTTGAAAATCTGAAAATTCACTTTAAACTAAGAAAAAAATAATTGGCAGGGATGTCCTGGAAATTATTAACCAAAAAACGCAGAAAGAATAGATTATATCAAGTTATTTGGCAAACAACTGAATTAACTTTGACATAAGAACAATCATTTCTTAGCATACTTTCCAAGAAATTATCTTAGGCAATGAGCTTGAAACTGGCCAGATGCTTTATGATTCCTATTAGAGGGAATACAATGCTCTATCTGTTATTCATTTAGAAAATACTGATGGATTTATATGATGAGAAGAGAAATTATGAGGTATAGCCATTACATGTTTGAGTGGACACAGACTGGGGGGAAAATGTCTGAGTTCCTATGAGTGAGACAACAATTAATTGATAACTAGCTGCAACTGGGATATAAAATGTGGCATAATTTGGCTAAGATCAGTATCTGCATTTAGTCCAAAGGGATGCTTTCCCTACCCCCAAGTCTTTTAGCTCCTCCACAGTTTACTTGTATTTTAATCTCTCACTGACCAGTGACTGTGTCTATCCACACACTTTTTTTTAACACTTGTTTTCAGTGTTTGTAACAAATTAACTTTTAGTTGAATCAATGTTGACAAAATCCATTCATTTAAGAGAGGTAGCTCTTCATCTAAACCTTGATATAGTCATCAACAAATGAGATCCCTGAGATTGTTTGGGTATGATACCTGTAGAGGAGATATTCAAGAAGGAAATGTCATATTGGAGAGTTATTATATTTTCCACTTGTGTCAAAATTCTTGCGAACATCTTTACCTCGAATTCTTCTCATTCTCATAGACAGATTAAATGATCCTATAAAACAATCTAGAATCATAGACTTTTAGCTAGAAGGGATCATTTACTTGAACCACTTCATTTTACAGAAGAGGATTCTGAGACCCAGAGAGTTTACTTTTCCAAGGTCACACAGGTTACTAAGTAGGAGAGCTGAGATTTGATGCCATGGAATCCTTGACTCTGTATCTAGTGCCATGTTCGTATATGATGTACCATCCTGGCCCTCCCAATAAAGGACTTGCAGAACTTACCTTCCTTTTTCATTTATATATGATCTTTATTTATTTATTTTTAAGAGTATTTTATTTTTCCCCAATAACATGTCAAAACAATTTTTTGCATTCATTTTTTTTGGGGCAGGGCAATTGGGGCTAAGTGACTTACCCAAGGTCACACAGCTAGTACATGTGTCAAGTGTCTGAAGCTGGATTTGAACCCAGGTCCTCCTGACTCCAGGGCTGGTGCTCTACTCACTGCACCACCTAGCTGCCCCTAGCATTCATTTGAATAAGACTTTGAGTTCCAAATTTTTCTCCCTCCCTTCCTCTCCTCCCTTCTTCCAAAAATAGTAGATAATTTGATATAGGTTATACATGTACTATTATGTTAAATGTATTTCCATATTAGTCACAGTTGTGAAGGAAGGAGCAGATCAAAAGGAAAAAGACCATGAAAAAGAATAAAGTAAATAAAAAATTACTTTGATCTGCATTAAGAGTCCATCAGTCCTTTGTCTGGATCTGGATAGTATTTTCCTTTACAAGTTCTTTGTACTTGTCTTGGATCATTGTGTTGCTGAGAAGAGCTGAGTTATTCATAGCTGATCATCACACAATGTTGCTGATACTGTGTGAAGTATTTTCCTGGTTTTGTTTATTTCACTTTGCATCAGTTCGTACAAGTCTTTCCAAGTTTTTCTGAGATCTGCCTGCTCATTGATTTGTTTTAGCACAATAGTATTCTATTACATTCATATACCACAACTTGTTCAGCCATTCCTCAATTGATGAGCCATGCTTCAATTTCCTATATTTTGCCTCCATGAAAGGGGCTGCTATAAATATTTTTGCACATGTAGGTCCCTTTCCCTTTTTTATAATCTCTTTGGGATCTAGTAGTGGTAATTGCTGGATCAAAGGGTATGCACAGTTTGGTTGCCCTTTGGGCATAGTTCCAAATTGCTCTCTAGAAAGGTTGGATCAGTTCACAAATCTACCAGAAGTATATTAGTGTCCTAATTTTCCCACATCTCCAAAATTTATCATTTTCCTTTTTTGTCATATTAGCCAAACTGATAAATGTGAGGTGGTGCTTCAGAGTTGTTTTAATTTGCATTTCTCTAATCAAAAATGATTTAGAGCATTTCTTCACATAACTATAAATAGCTTTAACTTCTTCATCTGAAAAATGGCTATTTATATCCTTTGCCCATTTAACAACTGGGGAGAGGCTTATATTCTTATAAGTTTGACTCAATTATCTATATACTTGAGAAATTAAGCTTTTATCAGAGACACTTGCTGTAAAGATTGTTTCCCAGCTTTCTGTTTTCCTCCTACTCTTGGTTGCATTGGTTTTGTTTTTACAAAAGCTTTTTAATTTAATGTAATCAAAATTACCTATTTTACATTTCATAATGCAATCTCTTATTTGGTCACAAATTCTTCTCTTCTGCATAGATGTGACAGGTAGACTATTCCTTGGTCTTCTAATTTGCTTATGGGTCACTCTTCGTGTCTAAATCATGGACACATTTTGACCTTATTTTGGCATACAGTGTGAGATGTTGGTCTATACCTGGTTTGTATCCTATTGTTTTCTAGATTTCCAAGTAATTTTTGTCAAATAATGAATTCTTACCCCAAAAGCTGGTGTTTGGGGGTTTAATCAAACCATAGATTACTGTGGTGATTGACTACTATGTCTTATGTACCTAATCTATTCCATTTATCCACCACTCTATTTCTCAGCCAGTACCAGATAGTTTTGATGATTACTGCTTTATAATATAGTTTGAGATCAAATATTGCTAGGCCACTTTCCTTTGTATTTTTTTTCATTAAATCCCTTGATAGTCTTAACCTTTTGATCTTTGTTGTTATTTTCCTGGCTCTATCAGGTTTTTTTTTGTAGTTTAATTGGTGTGTCACTGAATAAGTAGATTAACTTAGGCAGAATTGTCATTTCTATTATGTTAGCTTGGCTTACCCATGAGTAATTGATATTTTTCTAATTGTTTAGGTCTGACTTCATTTGTGTGAAAAGTGTTTTGTAATTTTGTTCTTATAGTTCCTGGGTTTGTATTGGCAGGTAGATTCCCAAGTATTTTATATTGTTTATAGTTATTTTAAATGGAATTTCTCTTTCTATCTATTGCTACTGTCATATAAAGAAATGAAGATCATTTATATGGGTTTATCTTATATCCTGCAACTTTGCATAAAGTTGTTAATTATTTCAAGTAGTTTTTTAGTTAGCTATCTGCGGTTCTCTAAGTATACCATCATATCATCTGCAAAGAGTGATTTTCTCATTGCTTATTTGAATTTTTAAAATTTCTTTTTCTTCTCTTATTGTTCTAGCTAACATTTCTAGTATTATATTGAATAATAGTGTTGATAAGGGGCATCCTTGCTTCACCCCTGATCTTACCGAGAAGGCTTCTAGCTTATCCCGATTACAAATAATGCTTGCTGATGGCTTTAGATAGAGGTTGCTTATTGTTTAAGCATGCTCTTTTAATCCTATGTCTTCTAGTGTTTTTTTTTAAATAGGAACGGGTGCTGACAATATGATCTTTAAAATGGTATCTCCACTAAATCTGGCTTTCATTTTGATCAAATGCATACTGCCTTCAATATCAGCTCTGTAAATTTAAAAACAACAAAAACAAGAGATGTAAGAACTAAATGAAAGGTATTAACATAACTTTATGTCAGTTTTTAGTTTTTGAAAACTTTTGGGTATATAATATTGACACTATTTTATTTATTTAAAGTACCTTTTAACGTTTTCAAACTTTAGCTTTAGTTTTTTTTTTAACTTAGCTTTGTTTAAAAAAAGTGTTCTAGAAAAGATCATAGGATTTTAGAGTACGAAGGGACTTTAGAGGTCATTTAGTACAATTGTCTTATTTTATAAGAAATCTATGGCCCAGAACAGAGAAATTATTTACCCAAGGTCACACAGATTATCGTCATAGACCTAGGATTCAAACTCACATCTTCTGACTCAATATTCAGGGCTCACAATGCTGCCTAAAAGTTATTCTTTTAGAAAAATTATTTTTGATATGACCCTTTTTTTGGATTCTGTTATGTCTCATAGGTAACTTTAAATCTTGATTCTGTAGTTTATAAAATTCATTGCTAAATTCAAATTACCAATCCCCATTAGACTCATCCAAGGCAATGGTAAGAAATGATAAGAATTTAGAACAAAGTGTCCTGAAATAAAATACAATAAATCAATCAATTGATAAATCTTTATTAAGTACCTACTATGTGCTAGGTACCATGGTAAGCACTGGGGATACAAAAAGAGGCTACAGTCTCTGCACTCAAGGAGCTTACAATCCAATGGGGAAGACAATCAGCCAACAAATAGGTCCAAATCAAGCTACATACACAAAATAGGAAATAATTAACAGAGGGAAGGTGCAAGAATTAAGTAGAGAAAGACTTCCTGTGGAAGGTGGAATTTTAGTTGACACTTAAAAGAAAGAAGATATGATAGAGATACATGGGCTGGATATTATTTCTTATTGTTTCTGCCACCTGCAAGAAAGCTGGAAAAGAAACCAGGAAAGCTGGAAGAGGAAGCTAAGATTTTTTCTCTGTTTAGCAGTGAGCAGGAATATAAAAGACTTTAAATAGGACACTTGATTCATCTTTGACTTCAAAAGAAAAAAATAGAAGTAGGGGCTTTGACAGCTGCCGAGGCTACAAAATCCCTTGAGTTATACACGTCTTGGGATGATTTCAGTAATCCACATGAACAACATCTGCGTCTAATGCTCATGGCAAGATCTGGTGAAACAGGCACCAAACTGTACCTTGGTATTTGTGAGATCTTGCTATTTATTTATCTCTCTTAAGAATGATGATGATAGCTAACATTTATGTAGTGCTAACTATTTAACTATATAGATACTGTGCTAAGTGCTTTACAATTATTATCTCTTTCATCCTCATAACAACCCTGGGTAATAGACACTATTGTTATCCCCATTTTTCAGAAGAGGGAACTGAGGCAAACAGGGGTTAAATGACTTGCCCAGGACCACATGGCTAGTAAGTACCAGAGGCCAGATCTGAACTCAGGTCTTACTGACTCTAGATTGGGCAGTCTTTGCACTGTTTTGCCTAGCTGCCCTTGTTTATATGTTGTTAGTCATTTCCAGTCACATCTGACTCTTTCTGACCCAATTTGTGGTTTTCTTGATAAAGTTACTAGAGTGATTTGCCCTTTCCTTCTCCAGCTCATTGTCCTGATGAGGAAACTGAGGCAAGTAGGGTTAACTGACTTGCCATGAATGACACAGCTAGTAGGTGTCTGAGGCCAGATTTGAACTCAGGAAAATGAGTCTTCCTGACTCCAGACCTGGTATTTTATCTATTGTGCTATGCATATTATGTTAAGTAATATAGTTGTTTTAACAAAATTTCATTATTTTGAATATGATATTGAGTGGAAAATTTATGGTTTTTATATGTGTTAGTATATGCTTTAGCACTGGCTCCATAGATTATATGACCAAGGAACCACTACCATATGAGGATAGGTTAGGCTTATCACAGAGAAAGTCTCTGAAAAGATGCTAGAAAGAAATAATCAGATTTTTAAGTGCTGATTTATGAACCTGAAGGGTCATCATAGTGATGTTATTTAGCCAACAATATTTTTCATGTCCTGATGGAAGATTCAGAATAAAATAAGACAACCACTTTCTACATGGAAGAAAAGGCATACATACATGAATACATTACAATGCAAGGCAAAGCTCCCTGAAGGGAGGACTTTTTCATTTATGTCTTTGTTTCCCAAGCATGTAGCACTGTCCCTGGCACATAGTAGGCACTTAAATAAATGCTTGTTGACTGGTTTATTATTGTATTGCAGTTGGGTGTTTCATTATAAGCATTCAGAAATAAAACACAGCATACTGGCAGGACTCTATTCATGCAGCCAAAATTAGAGGAAAAGCAGAAAACTGGGGGAAAATTTATAGCAAGTTTCTTTGATAAAGGTCTAATTTCTCAAATAATTATGGAACTGAGACAATTTTTAAAAAATAAGAGCTACTTCCTAATTGATAAATGATCAAAAGACATGAAAGACTTTTCAGAGGAAGAAACCAAAGGTATCAATTGTCATATAAAAATGCTCTAAATCAGTGATCATTGGAGAAATGAAAATTAAAACAATTCCAGGGCACCACCACATCCCTATCAGATTGACTAACATGACTGAAAATGAAAATGACAAGTGCTGGAGGGGATGTGGGAAAAGAGATTCTCTAATGCGCTGGTAGTGGGGCTGTGAACTGCTCCAACCATTCTGGAGAACACTTTGGAACCATGCTCAGAGGAATATCAAACTGTGTATATCCTTTGACCCAGCAATATCAATACTAGATCTGTACTTCAAAGAGATTGAAAAAAAAGGAAAAGGACCCATGTGCACAAAAAAAATTTATAGCAACTCTTTTTGTGGTGGCAAAGAATTGGAAACTGAGGCCCATCAATTGGGAAATAAGTAAACAACTTATGGTATATGAATGCAGTAGAATACTATTGTGCTGTAAGAAATGATGAAGGGAATGGTTTCAGAAAAGCCTGAGAAAATTTGTACGAACTGATGCAAAGTGAAGGGAACAGAATAAGAACATTATATGCAGTAATAGCAGTATTGTAATGTCGATCAACTGTGAAAGACTTAGCTACTCTGATGAATACAGTTGTCCAAGACAATTCCAAAGGACTCATGATGAAAAATACTATCTGCCTCCAGACAGAGATCTAATGCATTCAGAGTACAGATTGCAGCATGGTTTTTTTCTCAGATCATGGTTAATGTGGAAATATGTTTTGCATGACTTCATGTCTATAATTGGTATCATATTTATTGTTTTCTCAATGGATGGGGAAGGGAATGGAGAGGGAGATAATTACCTGAAAATAAAAAAAAAATTGTAGTTGCCATTACAAAATAAAAAAAAGTGACAGTCCAGGAGATATGGTGTATTTTCTCACAGAATCGCAGGGTTGAAAAGCACCTACGAGGCTATATAGCACAACTGATGTTTCACCAAGAATTCCGTCTACAACAAACTCAGTGAACGGACATCTGGCTTCTGCACCAAATTTGCTCCCTTTGTAGGCAGCCCATTCCATTTTGGGGTAGCCCTCTTCTTTAGGAGATTTCTCTGACCCTTCTGCCCATTGCCCCTGGTTCTGGCCTTTGGGGTCAAGCAGAAATAGTTTCCTCTCTTCTATTAGACAGTTGTTCAAACATGAATATAGTCATTATGTGCCTTCCTCCTTCTGCATCAGTTCCTTCAAGTAATACTCATATGACTTGATCTGGAGAATCTTCACCATCCTGGTTGCCATCTTTTGGATGTTCTCCAGCTTCCCAATGTCTATATTAAAACATGGAGCCCAGAAAAGAATAAAATATTCCAGTTGTGTTATGACTGAGAGAGAATCTGGTTGAATTTTATTTCACTCATTCTGGATGTTAGGCCTCTCTTAATGTAGTTTAATCCAGCTTTCAGTTTTTGGTAGTCACATCATATTGTTGATTCATTTTGAGCTTGTCTCCCCACCCCTATCCTGCTCTCCTGTCCCCCACCCTGATCATTTTTATATGCATTGCTAACTAGTCATACTTCACCAATCCTGGACTTGTTAAAAAGATGCATTTTTGAATCCACAGAAAAGCAGGTTGTAATGATATAACAGGTTACAAATGAGAGGATCTAGGACCTCTCATATCACCCTTTATGATATCTAACATTTAAGGTTTGCAAAGCACTTTATATATGTTAGCTCATTTGATCTTCCCAAAACCCTGTGAGGTAGGCTATTATTTATTATGTTATCATATAATAGATATCTGAAAAAAAATCTATTATCTATTATCACCCTATTTACAGATGAGGAAACTGAGACTGAAAGAAGTTAACTGATTTGTTTAGAGTCACTTAGCTTGTAAAGGCCTGAGGCAGGGTTTAAATTCAGGTCTTCCTGATTCCATGTACAATACACTGTGGCACCTAACTCCCTGTAACTTACTTTAACAATTGAGAGAAACATTGCAAAGGACCTTAAGAAGCAAAATCTAGCATACTGAGATAGATTTCCTTTTTCAAATAACTATTTTCAAAACCAATTCTGAACTTAAGTGTCCTGTTGATGTCCACAAACATTTGTTTCCTAATGATGTCAGATGATAGTGATTTTCTTCTTACAGAGCCCCTGCTCCATCTGTGAAGACTGCTGTCTGTTTCTCTTTGGGGTTAAATGATATGATAGGAATACTGTAAACATATTAATTTCCCCTAGGATTTCTGAAAGCATTCTAACTGCATTATTTTTCTTCCAAAAATGAGGTATAACAAGACAATAATTGTGGAATTGAGTTCAAACAGTTTGGTAATGGCTTCTAAATACAAAGAGTGGTCATCAATGCTGGGAGAACAGGAAGGAAAATAGTTCTCTTCAGATAGACTACTGGATGACATTGGATCCCTCTCTGATGTCTCCTTTTCCTTTACTCAGCCAGTTATGACATCCATTGATTCTTCCTTCAAAACAACTCTTGGGTTCATGTTGTTCTTTCTGTTTCAGTGCCTACTAATGACCTTGCTCTTGACTACCTTCTCCACCCCTTCCCATCCACCATGCATAGCTAACAAATCTTCTGGAAAACTATTTGTCCAATTTAGGTGTAAAACTCCTAAGGCCAGGGCCAAACTCGTTACCACTAGGAAGTAACCTGGATGGTAGACTGTTACAGGAAAACTACAAACAAGCCCAGCTGACTGTAGGCAAGGGTTGAGGTCAATAGGAAGTCTAGAGTAAAAGATGGCCTAAGCCCAAGAGAATGGAAAGGTGGGGAGACCAAGGAGCTAAACATTGAAAGTCCAAAATGAGTCAAAAGTTGAGAAGTTCAAGGAAGTAATGTTAGGAGTCAGGATCAGAAACTCACAGCAAGTTCTGAGGAGAACAGAGTCCTGAGAGATGCAGCAGAACTGATATTAATTCCAACTCACATTTGTTTACTATTCTCAGATTCTTCATGCATTGTTCAATATAAATGTCACTGTAGGGTAAACTCATTTTCATCACCACTTTACATGTAAGAAAATAAAATGAAACTCAGAAAAGATAAGTTGAATTGTTCAGGGTCATTAGTGAGTTTTTGAGACAGAGATTAAAATCTAGTTTTTTTTTCCCTCCAGGTTCAGTACTAAATGTATTATGAGCTAACATTTATATAGTGCTTATGATGTGTAGGCTCATTTGATCTTTACAACAGCCCTGGGAGGTCAGTGCTATTATTGCCTTCACTTCACAGAGGAGGCAAACAGGGGTTAAGTGACTCATCTAGGCCTCACAGCTAGTAATAGTCTGAGGTGAGATTTGAACTCTGGTCTTCCTGACTCCACTCTTGGCACTCTCTCCACTGTGCTGAGTAGCTGCTTCCATTCACCTCTGAATTGGCATGATATTCCAGACTACTTCAAAATGAACTCAAGACCGGCCCTAACCAGGCCTGCTGATGGTGCTTGTAAATTTTAAAGTATCCTTTCCTTTTTCTATGGATGAAAGTTCCTTCTGAGATCGTGTCCACTGAGGCTTCTCTGCTAGTTCAGGTACCAAACCTCAAGCTTCTTTTCTTACCTGTAGAAAGATAATCCTGAGGTACCTCCTTGCATTTGTAGAGGTACTTTGTGTTCTGAAGTGCCACAGGACAGAAAGGTAGCTCAGAGAAGGATGAAATTGGAGGGTGGGGGGAGATATGAGAGGATTGAACAGAGCAAAAAGAGGCTTCCAAACTTTGTAAACTGAGCAAGTGGCTGTTCCCATTTCCTGGGATTCTCTACCTTCTCAAACCCTCCTCGACTCCTCTGCATTCCTTCATGTCTGGTAAAACTCCACCTTCTACAAGAAGCTTTTCCCAGGTCCTCTTAATTCTAATGCCTTCCCTCTGTTGAATATCTCCAATTGAGCCTGTAAATATCTTCTTAGTGCAAAGTTGTTTTCAAGGTTTTTTTTTTCCATTACATTGTGAGTTCCTTGAGGTCAGGGGCTGTCTTTTGCTTTTCTTTGTAGCCCCAATGCTTAGCAAAGTGCCTGCTATGTAGTAGGCACTTAGTAAATACTTGTTCACTGACTGATTTCTCCAAACAGAAACAGTAAACGGAAAAAATGGCCAAAAAACAAACAAACGAAATCAGAGAGGCTGACACCCTGAAGGGCTTGTGGGCAAAGAGAACCTTGCTTTTTTTCAGACTGAGGGACAGCTCTGAAATACTCAACAAATGTTTTTGTTAATTTGCATTAATTATTATGATGGGAGCCTCTTTTTGCCTTCGCTCCTGGTCTGTTGATCCATTTCATAGATGCAAGACCCTCCAATATTGGCTTGTTAGCATTGAGTTGTCAGGTATTTAGTGATCTTTTTTTACACCCCTTCCATACCTAAGACATGAGGCCCTTTGTCCAAACTCCCAAAGGAATTATAGTATAGTGTTGTTGTTAAGATATTCAGTCATGTCCAATTCTTTGTGACCCCATTTGGAGTTTTCTTGGCAAGGATACTGGAGTGGTTTGCCATTTCCTTCTCCAGCTCATTTTGCAGATGAAGAAACTGAGGTCAACAGGGTTAAGTTACTTGCCCAGGGTCACACACAGCTAGTAAGCGTCTGAGGCCATATTTGAACTCAGGTCCTTCTGAATCCTGGCATGTCACTCTATCCACTGTACCATCTAGCTGCCCCTTCAATCACACAGACCCTAGCCCAAGGCCTTTAATATGGCATTGGTTAAACATTCCAATTCTGAGTCCGGCCACCTTGATCTTGATCAAGCATTGCCTCAGTACTTAGGAGCTAAAGCTTTGGGAACAGAGGCAACAAATGATGGCTTGTATCCTGTTCCATTAAGCTAGATTAGGTTTGGATTTGGATTTGTGCTGGCAATAAGACACGCTGCCAATAGAATAAAGTTTTTATTGAAAGACAGGGAAATGTTACATTGAACCCACAACCACATTAATCAACAATTCCTAACAAACACAGCCACAGAGACAAAGACACAGATGACATAGATTCATCACCCTTTGGGGGAACGCCAGCACTTAATCCTTTCAAAGCTGAGGGGATCCTGGTTTATAGAGCTTGACCAAGGCCCTGAAATGGAAGGTAGTCCGAGGCAAAGTGTCCTCTCCATAGGTGAGATCCAATGTGATTCACTCACGTGGTGATTTTTATAGGACCCTGAACAAAGAAAATTTTTTCCCATCAGAAAGAGGAGCCACCCCTGCCCCCCTCATTCTTTTAATGTCTTCAGGAATGTTTCTCCAGCGGGAGAGGAGTTATTTCCTATTCTTTTTCTTAGGAGTTTCCTTTCATTTGTTCAGGGCCTGTCAGTCTCCAAGTGGAAGAGTCTAAAGGTCTGCAAGGGGGCAGGGAACTTGACTGTAATATGGAGGATCTTCTCTCATGATTTATCATTCATATCCCTACCAATTAAAATACTGAGAAGTCCAATGTGGTAAGGAGTAGTATGAAAACAGTTAGGAATATCCTTGTCTGCATGGAGAGTGGAGGTTTCTCTTTGATGTAATGAAGTGTCAGGGACTTCCATTTTGGGGCTGCTTCCGTTGTGGGCCTGAACTTTGTGTTGGCATCTTTGCACTAGAACTTAGACTTTGGGAATCAGCTGAGATCTAAAACAAATGGCCACATTGACCTCATGTACCATGTCCCAAATTGTCAGTATCAAGATGACCTACTCAGTACCCATGGTCCTATACCTTTCTGTGAGCACTTAGCACAGTCTGCTACATGGCAGGTGCTTAAAATTTCATTACAATAAATCTGTCTTTAGATACATGTTTTGTGCTTGGTCTATCATTCATTCTTCTAGTTTAGTGATTGGCTTATAACAAATCTAATCTGAGGAGGAAATTCCCCCAAAATGAAGTACAAATATAAATTCAATAGATGATTAAGTTTGATTCCCAGACAAGGAGTAGTAATAGTAGGAAGAACAGTAACACCAAATAGCAACAGCAATAATAATATCTGGCACTTATACTGAGCTTTTAAATTTTACAAAACTCTTTATAAATAGTATCTCATTTGAGTCTCTCTGTTGTTCAGTCATTTTCAGTCGTGTCTGAGTCTTTGGGAACCCATTAGAGGTTTTCTTGGGGGAGATACTGGAGTGCTTTGCCATTTCTTTCTCTGACTCATTTTACAGATGAGGAAACTGAGGCAAAAGGGGTCAGTGACTTGCCTAGGGTAACACGGCTATTAAGTGTCTGAGGTTGGATTTAACACAGGTCTTCCTGACTCCAGTCCCGGTGTTCTGCCATCTAGCCATCCTTTGAGTCTCTTTCCAAACTCTCACCAGAAATAGTGTGGTATATGGACAGAGGGTGTCAGATGGAGTCAGGAAGACCTAGGTTCATATCTTGCCCCTCAAACATACTAGTCATATGATCATTCACTGAACCTCTCAGTGCCCCAAGTAACTCTTTAAAACTACAATTTGCAAAGACATTACCCATCTTTGTTGATGGAAAGCGATTTTACCACATAATATATTTTATTGGTGAAGTCATGGATCCAAACTAAAGAGAAGGGGAAAAAAAGAACTTTCAGAAACTCAATCAAGGACTGAAGCACTGTGAAAGTGGAATATGCTCCAATATATCTGGATTTAACTATCAGCTACCCAGAGCTTCGTTGTCCCTTCAGAGAGAGAAGATCCAGTAAGACTTTTTCAACTTGGACTTACATACGTACCTAGTCGCACCCAGTAGTAGCCCATCACTTTGGTGGGGTAAAGACATAGAAGGATAAGTGAATTGGTATCTACAAATGGAGTATGACTTTGCATGACCAGCAATTGAACATATTTCAGACACAAGATAAATATGAGGCAATTTGTAGTAGGAATTACAAAGAATATAAATGATGATGTTCAGGAAATAAGAGTAGACCTCAAAAAAGACAAACTTATCTATTGGTATAGTTTGCTGTAGGGAAAAACATACTGGATTTGAAGGCAGGAATTGAGTTCTTATATGGGCTTTACCATTGGTTCATTATATAGCCCTGAGCAAGCCAATCCACTAGGCCTCTCCTCACCTGTAAAATGAGGGGGTTGGTTTAGAGCAGAGGTTTTTTGTTTTTTTTTGCATGTCATGGACCTTTCTGGCAGTCTGGTAAAGCTTACGGAATGCTTCTGGGAATATTGTTTAAATTAATAAATGAAGGAAATGCTGTATTTCAGTTGGAGGTTAGTGAACATAAAAATGTATTTCCCATTCAAGTTCATGGTCTTCCTGAAATCTTTCCCCAGGGATCAGCAGATTCCGGGCTGAGGATCCTTGGACTGGAGGATTCCAGAGGTCCTTTCTAAGGCTGATATTCTATGATTAGAATTGGCTCTATGAACTATTTAATAAATTTATATTTAACATTAATACAAAATCTCTGACTGCTTTAGAGCCTCTAGTAGTTATATTGTATAGTAATTATACATTATGGTATAGTGCTTTATGATCTACAAAACATTTCCATATAAACAGTCTTACTTGGGGGGCAGGGAGGACAAAGTATTGAAATCTCCATTTTATACATAGGCCTATTGAGGATAAATGTTTTGTCAAAAGTCAAACAGCCAGTAAGCCATAGAGTTGGGATCAGAACCCAGGTCTCCTGATTATCTGGGATGCCTTGCAATTCAGGAAAATATTTACATTTCTAATGTTAAAAATGATATAATTCAGAAACAAACAAAAATATGACATTAAATTGCAAAAGAAAATCTGGCAGCTACCTTGTCTTAATTCAATAGAATATTTTTTAACGTGCAATAACACTGAGAAAAGCCTACTTTAGGGACTTAGATATTGCTAAACACCCATCTTGTTCAGATGAAAGAGACCTCTATCCTATGTCATGATTAGGGTGATCGTATCTCCAAGTCTAATCTCAATTGCTTATGGCTTGGGAAAGAGTGAAATTTATGTGATGAAATAAAAAGCAAAAGGCACTAACATATTTCTTTTTAAAGAAAAATATCCTTCTTTGTCCTTGAAAGAATATACAAATATGGAAGGATCCACATTTTCATCAGGTTGAGGGAATTCCCATGAGGTAACTCCTTCCTCTATCAAACATCACAGCCCTTTTATGGCTCAGTAGACAAGAACAAGGAAGATGTTTGAGGCACATAAAGATTAAGCAATATGTGTAAGGTCACACATATACTCAGTATCAGAGAGAGGTAAGCTAAGGGAGCCACTGCTATAATGTAGGAGTTTTGAATCATAGCCTTTCAGAGTTGGAAGGTAGCTAGAGATTCATCAAGTATTCCTCATTTTTTTCATATGAAGATACAGCTTAGAGCTCTCTGAGAGCACCTAGTGATTTCTAGTTACTGAGTATCCCTCAGGGATTAGGAGCATGCACCAATTAATCACTCAATCAAAAAGTATTTATTCAATGACTGCTGGGTGCCAGGCACTATGGTAAACATTGTGTAATACAAATAAAATGAACAATATGATTGCTTCTCACAAAGAAGACTTTACATTTTAGTAGGAGAGACAAATACACATAAAATATAATGAGAATAAATGCAAATAATACAAAATATTTAAGTATAAGGGATTTAGGGAAGCAGGGAGGGCATTAACATGTGGGTAGATCAACAAAGGCTTCATATTGAAAGAGGTGTTTGAGCTGAACCTTCATGTAAGAGATGGGACTCTGCAAGGAGGAGGTGAGGATGGAGTAATTCCAATCACTGTGGAAAACCAATTGTAAAAGCAGTGAGATAGAGACAGAGATGGCATGCTTTGTGTGAATAACAGAGAAGGGCCAGTGCAATGTACAATGACACTGGAAAGATAGGAATAGGGAAGATTTTCAGGGGCCTTGAAAGCTAAATAGAGGAGTTTTTATTTTATCCTGGAGGCAACAGGAGTTTACTAGGAAATATGCAAAACAAACCTGAAACAAAGCAAAACAAAAAAACCTGTGCACAAGCTATCCTGAATCAGTCTAGCATGAGCCATACAAATTATTCATTGCTAGATGATCTTTATTAAACATTTATTAAGTCTCTGGTATGTTTAGATCTGCTTTGGTTTCTTGGGACTCGACTTTCTCATGATAGGCTATCTCTGCTCTCTAGACTCATTTTCTCACATATTCATCCTTCCCCTTTAGGGAATTCCCCCGTAATTACTTGGAAAATTTCAGCTCCAAGCACTCTCATTGAATGGCACTTTCCTGTGTGTGAAATCAAAGTTGGAAAACCAATAAGATATCCCTGATAAGATCTGTTCTCAGTATAAAACACATGGCCCTCTTCCACATGCTCCCCCCACCCCAGGTCTTCTTGCACCCAACTAGGAGGGATGGTGAGAGACTTTAGTAAACCTGACGTTCCTGATCTGTAGGGAACCTCCCTCAGATTTATTATTCCTCTTTATCCTTCTGCTATGGACTGAAAATCATCATACCCAAGGCTGGAATTTCAGAAAATGTTGACAGAGTGAAGTGAAAAAACTCAGGCAATGTGAGAGAACTTATTTTTGTTTAGCGGAGCTATAATGAGGAGAGATCAATTCTGCATGGAAGTCTGACTCCTAGGCTTTTTGTGCTTTGTACATCTTAACTTCTGAACCCATACACTGTCTAAAAGATTGAGGGTAGCAGGATCTCTCAGATGGGTGGGGCTATTTGTATCTACAGGTCAGTTAATAAACTGAGTGTTTAAAAAGCAGGACCTGCTTTTGTGATTTTCACATATTAGATATGCCTAAAGCAAGTTCCTCCCATATTTGGAAAATACATTTCCTTTGAAGAAGACTATTATCTGAAAGAATGTTAAAATGCTGTGAGCACCCTAGGAGATATAAATATTTACTATTTCTTCTCATTTTTAGAGCACTTAAGGTTTTTTTTAAAGCTTTGAAATGAATCTATTATGCATTCTTTCGAAATGGGACTATTGTGAAAAGCTTAACATTATTATTATCTAAACCATATGTGCTTTGGACATCTTTAGCACTAGATATGGAAGCCCTTTGTCTCCCGTTCAAGGGTGAAATATTGAATTTCAAGGATTGTTTTAATTTTCCCAAAGGAAGTTACTGAGAGAAGGAGGACAGAGTGTTAATATCAATGATCTTTATTAATGGCTACACTTCATATATGTCAATGTCTCCTCTTGGAAGAACTCAGTGTTTTTAAGTAGTTACTCTGTAGACTTTACTGAATAACAGTGGTACTTCAGTCCCTGGTAAATGTATTGACAATCTAGCACTCGCTCATCTTGAAGTCTGTTTGTTCAGCCAGATTTGGGGTAAGGAAAGGGAATTTTAAATGGATTAGAGATTGCTTGTTTTTCAATAATGGCTAAGATGGTTGTAGTGTACTATTCTCCTGCTTCAAAATGTCCTCCTTTTGGATGAATGATCTTTAAGTTTCTCCCCTAGAGCTCTGATGTTCCATCAGTATCCATTGCATTTTATACTAGAAGAAATTATGATTTAAATTCATTGTGGTCTCCATAGGAGCACAGAACAAGCCAGGGAATGAATAGGTACTGCTGAGGGCATCATTCAACTTTGTAAAAGCAGAGATTAGTATAGAGGGAAGAGTTATTCACTCAGCTTCAGGAGACTTGGGTTTCAGACTATAGGTCTGTAACTAAGGTTAACAGATGCTTTATCTTAGAGGAGCCTATTCTCCTCCCTGAGACGCAATTTCTCATCTGTAAAATGCTTTGCCCTCCCAACCTCACAGGATTGTTTTAAGAAAAGTGCTTTTGAAAATTGTAAAGTGCTACATAACTGTAAGCTATTATTTTTCTGGTTTAGCCAATTAAATTAAGCAAATGTGAAATATAGTATGGATTCACACCCTGCCCCACACACAATTTTTAATTTAATTTTTTAATTTCATTTTATACATTTTATTGATCCATTTTCTTTTCACAGCATCATCCTTTACTAATATACTCTCCCTTGTAACAAGGGAAAACTGTAAATTTTAAAACAAGTAACCAAAGGTAATGTATACATGACAGTGTATGCAATATTCCATGACCTTAGATACCCCTTCTTCCACCCCTCTATAGCGAGAAGAGAATTATGCTTCCTCATCTATTATCTTGGACCAGAATTAGTCCTTACTATTGATCAGAGTTTTGCTGCATTTTCATTGTTGTTTTTCTTACCATTGCAGTCATCATACAAATTCATGCTTTCACCTTTAAAAGGAAAAGAACTAAAATATGAAACCAACTACTTTTCAATTGTCAGTTCTTTCTTTTTACCTCAATATTCATCTCAGTAGAAAGAAAGCAGCAGACAAGTTCATTCTAACTAAACAGCAAACGCTCTTCATCTGTTGGCAGAATGAACAACCAGTTTCTGTGCAAATCATCTCAGTTCAATATTGGTTATACATAGTGAAAAGCAAAATTTTGCCAGGGGTGGGACCCTCACATTTCCTTATGCTCTGCCTGCTGGATAACCTTGAAAGAGGAATCACTGGCAGTCCCTAATCCCAACTAGCTGTTCTAAATCTTACAGTGTCATGTTCTCATAGTCTGGCCTCTGCACTTTTCCTGCTATTGAATGAGCTTCCCATAAATTATCTAGGAAATGAAGTAAAATGTAATTAGAGTGTCCAGCAGCACCAAGGCAGACAGATAGGAAAAAGCTGAACGACAAAGCAGCTTGTCCAGCTGGCGTTCAGTAAATGTTCTTTGGAAGTATAGAGAGAAACAGGACATGAATCATTGTACCACCTCACTCCCAATGATGCCATTAGCTCCTAAAGACAAAGGACACCCAAATAGGAGCCATTTCAAATGAGAAAGACCAAACCAATGGAGCTGCTTTTAAAAAGCGGCCTTCAGACACCAGCTTTATCAGAAGAAATCCAGGGCATCTTTTGCATGATAGCAAATCCCTCATGATTCATGGAACAACGTGGCTAACTGAAACCCGTCAATCAGTTACTATGTCATTTCAGTGAATCGTGGAAAACATCTCTCCCAGCAAAACTATTACCAAAGAAGGAGATGCTCTTAAACATCGATGTAATAGAATGCATTGCAAAGAGTGATAGAAAATTGGATGAGTAAATCTTGGACCTGACTTCTGCAAGGGGCATTGAGTTACAGGGGTACTAAAAGCAAATGGAAGAGGAGGTTTTGCATTTGTTTGCCTTTTTGATCCAAAGTAATCAATCTCATGACATTCAAGGATCAGATTAAATCCACTAAGTAAAAGCAACTGAGTTCCTCCAGTGGATAGATTCATTGATGAAACATACTGGCCCTAGCATATAATAAGTACATAATAAATGCTTGTTGATTGAAGGAAAATTATGACAGTTTTTATTATGAGAATATATACATCTTGATCTTAATAAAAACTTCATTTTTTTGCACCTTAAGCTCTATGAAGTGTTTATATGTATGATCTCTTTTGAATCTTACAAAAACCCTGAAGGGCAAGCATCACAGGGATTAAATAGGGATAGACACTAAGCTTATGAATTCATCGATGGGGGAATTCCCAGGTAGGGAAAGTCCCTTCACCAACATAAGCTGACACTCCCCCCTCCTCAACTTAAAGTCTTAGAAGATTCCCCAGAGCATGGAGAGATTAAGTGACCTGTCCAGAGTTATTCCGTAATATAGGTTAGAGGTGAAACTTGAACTCAGGTCTTCTTGGCTCCAAGGGCAGTTATCCCAATTCTTTACTAAGCCACATTGGCTCTGAGAGCTGAGATTCACAAAAGTTAAGCCATTTGCCCTGTTCACATAGCTTATAGGGGTGGAATTTGAGCCCACTTTCCCTACTCCAAGTCCTCATCCTACTGATTATACCATGGTATCTGAACCTTCCCAAAATGAAGAGGCAAATTAGGTTGGATGATAGATTTAGAGTTAGAAAGGAAGTTGGAGACCATTGAGTCTAACCCACTCATTTTACAGATGAGAAAACTGTGACAGAGAAGCTAAATGACATTTCCAGGTTTACACAGCTAGTGTCTGTGATGAGATTTGAACCCAGAGCTTCATTACTCCAACACCACTGGCCTCTACAATACACTACGCTACCACTCAAGTGAAGCTTTCCTCATTAGCTTTCAAGGCCTTCCATAATCTGGTCTCATTCTCCCTATCTAAACATTTCTCATTGTTCCCTAAAGTCTAACTTCTACTCCTGTCAGATTTTCCTCTTTGTCTCATGAGTCATCCTTATTTATGTTAATTTCTACCTTTGTGCCTTTAGTTATGTTGTTGAGAATGAACCTTCTCTTCCTTAAAGTGTCGAAATTCTACCCATCCTTCAAAGCACAGTTCATTTCTACCTTTTAGGTGAACTCTTCATCATTATTTCTGCTTTCATTTGTCTTCACCTACTTTGAAATCCTATAGCATTTAGCTTGGTCCATACAATTTTGGACTTAGCTATAGGCTATCTTGTATTATTCACTATGGCAGTTCCTTGAATTTAAGGACTGTGTCTTATATTTCATTGTGCCCTTCTTATACTTTGTCATAGCCAACTGTTTTGAATGCAGTTGTTGACTGAAGGAAAATTATTACAGTTTTTATTATGGGGAATGTATACATCTTGATCTTAATAATAGCTTCCATTTTTTGCACCCTAAGCTCTATGAAGTGTTGATATATATGATCTCTTTGGAATCTTACAAAAACCCTGAAGGGTAAGCATCACAGGGATTAAATGGGGATAGACATTAAGTTTATGAATTCATTGATGGGGGAATTCGCATGCAGGGAAAGTCCCTTCATCAACATAAGCTGACACCCCACCCCCCAACTTAAAGTCTTAAAAGATTCCCCTGAGCATGGAGAGATTAAGTCCAGGGTTATATGTAATATAGATTTAATTATACATAATATAGAGATAATTAAGACAAACAAACAAAAACAACATTTCATGCCAAAACCCTGCTTGCTGACTGGAACCTCTGGAAATGTAGATGGGTTGAATGAGCTTTCCAGAATGTCAAGACAACAAGTCAACAAGCATTTCTTAAGTGTTTGCTATGTGCTAAAGGTACTATGCTAGCCCTTTGGATACAAAGAAAGGGAGGGGAAAACCAGTCCCTGTTCTCAAGGAGCTTACCGTCTAATGGGGAAGACAACATGTAAAACAGTTATGTACAAATACAATAGATAGAGGATAAATAGGAGCCAGTCTCAGAAGTTATGGAGTAGACCAGAGCCTTGAGGCCACAGATGGCCCTCTAGGTCCTTAAGTGCAGCCCTTTGACCGAATCCAAACTTCACAGGTTTCCTACCCCTTCACTAGATTAAGGAGAATGGAAAAAAAAAGTTTCTTGCTGAAGATGAAACTTTAGTTGAGACTTCAGGGAAACCAGGAGAAGGAAAAAAAAGAGGGAGAGAATTCTAGGCATGGCAGACAGCCAGTAAAAATGTAGAGAGTCAGGAAATGGAGGGTCTTTGGTGAGGAACAGTAAGGGGTTCAGCATTACTAGGCTACAGACTACATAGAGAAAAAGAAAGGTATAGGATGGGGAAGCTGGGCAGGGATTAGATTATGAAGGACTTTTAAAAGCTGGAGAATCTTATATTTTATACTAGAGGTAATAGGGAGCCATTGGAAAGAGGATTAGTTTGTCCTTTTCCCCAGTAGTCTCCAGAAAGAGAGAGGGAAATCAGTTTAGAAACAACTCTATTTGAATTGTATGCAGCAGATACTTCAGACTTTTCCTTTATTTTTTGTTTTATTGACGTTTTTAGTTATTTGCAACCCATCCACTTCCTGATAAACATTCCCCATAGAATGGGCTCTCTTATTACATATAAAAATAATTAAAACCAGTTGATGCAGAAAGTACAACCTTGTCTGACAGCATATGTGACATTTTGTGCCCATAGGCTTACCACCCATCCACAGAGAAAATGAGTTTAATCACTTGTGTGCCTATATTTCCAACACCGAGTGAAGTGTTTTCTATAGAGTAGGCACTTCATACATGTAGATATGTATGTGAACACACACACACACACACACACACACATATATATATATATATATATATATATATATATATATATATATATATATATATATATATATATATATATATATATATATATATATATATACATTTAAATTGAGGTGCTCTCTCACAAAATCTTGGCTGTATCACTGAAAGTTTGAAGAAAGGGAATAAAATGGGACTCAAATGATGCCTTTATTCACCAGTTCTAACTATATCACCTTCTTAGCTATTGCTTTGGAGAGAAGTTGGAAAGGAGTTAAAAAAGAGGAAAATAGCTAGGGAAGACAAAACATGGTGTACTGTGTAATACTGCTTCTGAAAATCTGACACATCTTCGCTAATACCTTCGTCAGGGATGAACTTATTATATGGACTATACTTATAATGATTTAAATATAGATGGGAAAGTAGGCATATAGTCCACCATGTAGATATAGACAGCATTATAGTGGATAGAATCCTGGACTTGGAGTCTCAGAGGACTGGGTTAAAATTTTAGCACTGTCAATCAACTAATAAATATTTTTTGTGTCTACTATTTGCCAGGCACTGTGCTAAGTTGTCACTAGCTGCATAACCTTAGACAAGCCATTTACATTATGAATATCATTGTCTTCATCTTAAAAAAAGGGTATGATGGTAATACTGACATCATGAGTTTGTTACGAAGATCATATAAATAATGTATTTAAACACATTTGATCTTCACAACAAATCTGTGATGTATATCTAATGGGATTTGCCAATTTGAAAATACTGTATAAATTATTTTTAATTATTGAGGATGATGATAATAATGATGGCTAGTTGTTAATGTTCTCTTTATCGTTTTGAAGGGATGCATTGATAAGGTGCTACATTTTTACCCACTTCTCAAATTCATGAGGGTTGTCAACAAGGCTAGAAACATCCTTCTCAGAATCTGCTTTTTAGTTACCTGTCCAGGGAAAGAAGCACAAAGTGTAAGAGGAAGCCGGGAGCCTAAGATTCAGTTTCATGGTTGCCTAGGCGAGCACATGTCCTTGCTGCCATGTCAGCATTATCATCATTGCTATTGGAGCATTGGAAAGGGAAAGGAATTTCCTCCACTTCTCCCTTCCCCCACACTAGAATTCCAAGGGACAGTTGGCACTAACTGTTTCCTAATAAAGAAACCACGTCAGAAAAAGGCTATCCTCAGTATTTATAGCCCACCAGATGGGGGTGGGAGAGCTTTTGTGACTCAGTAGCCAATCCTTTTTGACACAACCCCTGGTCACGAGGTTGGACCCATAAGGACCAATCAGAAGCTATTGGTTGTTTATGTCCTTCAGTGAGGGACCAGAGCATGTGGCCTTCCAAAAGGGGTCAAAGCATTAACTTTAGGGACAACGTGCTGGTTCAATTTTCTTCTCTACAAGATCTTGTGATTTCATCAGGGTGGGGAACTTCTTTCAGTAATGCAGATCAAGATTTTGCCCCAAAATTTAGTAGATAAGACCTAGTGAGTTCCTTGTACTAGGGAGAGTTCAAAGCAACAGCTATTAAGTGTTGGAGATAGGACCTGAACCCTTGACTTCTTGACTCCAAGCCCAGGATTCTGTCCATGGTATTATGCTGCTCACAATACCACGTAGACACAGAAGCATAGATTTAGTGTTAAAAGGGAATTTAGAAGTCCTTTAGTTCAACCCTATCATTTTCCAGATGAGAGAACCACAGTGCAGAGAGGTTGAGGGACTTGTGATAATAATAACTATTATAATCATTACCATTGCCGTGCTGGAGTAGATATTAAATAGGGTCAGTGTCCCCTATATTTGGGGAACCACACAGCTGGCAACAGCCTGATTTACACATATAATAATCATTCCCTAATTATGTTTCTTCATCTATAAAATGAATGGTTCAGATTAGGTAAGCTTCTAAGGTCCTTTCCCACTTTAAATCCCATGATCCTATACTGTATTGCTATTAGCAACAGTTTGAGAGAGTAGACAACCAAGCTTTTCAATGCTAGGCCCACATCCCTTAAAATAGAATGTAAGATTTGATATAGTTTGAACAGAAAATTGAGGTTTTTTAACTGGTTTCATCACTGTGGTAACAGGGATGTCTGTGTCCCATGATTGAACAATGGCAAAGAGTTGGACAAATTCTGTCCACCAGGGTTACGTTTCTGGCCCCAGATAAATTTTGTTGTGAGTTCCATGCTTAAAAACAAAACAAAACAAAAAAACCACAAGACAGACCCAACTGAAAGATTTGGGATGAATCATTGAGTCTCGTTATTTGCTTTAGTTTTCCTGTCTGTTAGTCTATTAAACAGTCCATAGGCAGTTCTGGGTAGCAGTTCTAGGGTGGAGACGAATGTTGAAATAAATAATAAAATTGAAAAAGAGAAGAAATTGCATTGTAATAAAAATACCTAATTTTGTCCTATAATTAGAAGATGGTGCCTGGGATCCAAATAATACTATCTAAATGTTGTTGTTTTTGTTCAGTAGTTTTCAGTTCTGTCTGGCTCTTCATGACCTCATTTGGGGTTTTCCTGGCAAAGATACTGGAGTAGTTTGCTATTTCCTTCTCTTGTTCATTTTACAGATAGGGAAACTGAGGCTAACAGGGCTAAGTGACTTGCCTAGGGTCACACAGATAGTAAGTTTCTGAGGCTAGATTTGACTCAGAAAGATGAGTCTTCTGACTCTGGGCTTGGCACTCTATCCACTGTGCCACCTAACTGCTCAGTACTATCTAAATACTTTTCAGAAATAGTCAAAAGCAGTGTGGAAGAGGGTTTCCATATACATAGTGAAGTTCTCCAGGTATTCCTAATTAAAATTGACATTGTGACTACATCCGTCAAACAGTACCCATGTTATGACAGTGAGCAGAATCAGAATTGAATAGGAGGTGAAGAGCAACCTGGATCACATTTGGGAAACTTCATGGGCTCTCTCCATGATCCCAAGCTGCTCCATGCCACTAAATACCACTACCACTCATACATTTTTTCCCCCTGTGATATTATATGTTGGCAGCCAACTCAAAGGGCAAAGGAAAGATGGGAAGAAAGTCTAAGTAGATGAAGTCTGTCTCCGGTGTCAACCTCCCCACAAGAAGGGGTACCAAAAACGCCAGGGATGCCTATAGCCAGAAAAAGGAGGTGGGCTAATTACATAGCATAAGGGAAGGTTAAAAGAGAGACAATGTAGTGCAGGGGAAGTACTCTGGCCTTGGACTTTTAGGTTCTGGTTTCAAATCCCAGCTCTGAAATTTACTTCCTGTGTGACCTTGGGAAATCATTTCCCCCTCCCTCAATCTCAGCCTCATAAAATGAAGAGGGTGCAGGAGCTAAACTAGAAGATTTCTGAGGTCCTTTTCAGCTGTAGCTCTATGATACTAGGATGTCCTACCAGATTGTTGCTTTGTCTGTGAAATATTGGAGAACCTCTAGCATGTCTAATATATCTTCTGTGGATGCAGGAAAGAAACATACGGTGTGAGATTGCAGATGTAGGATCTAATGAGAAATAAAATAAACATTGCTCCCTGGTATTCAAATTAATTAAATGTTTATTAATTTTCTATTACGTGCAAGATCCTGCTCTAGCAGACTTGTCTAATAGCTGAGTATATGATCTTTCATTTCTCCTTAAAGGCATATAGTGATGTACACCCTGCACTATATACAGTGATTGACTCCACCATTCGCAAGTCTAGTTGTTTCCTCAATCTATTAGAAGGCTAAGTCTCCACCTGGTGGCTAAATCAGGTTCTGGAATTACTCTTAATAGTGCTAGTTAGCATTCAGGAAAATTGATTTCTGGCTCTTCTGAGAATGAAGGTCCTTTATCATTTCTAAATTAAAAAGAAACACACTCCAAAATTTCAGGAGTCAAAGCTTCCCTCTTTTGTAGCCTTGAAACAAGAACTCCCTGAAGGAAAATGAGGGAAATGACAACCTCGAAGGTAAGCTATCCTCAATGGGATGAAATTGTCTATTTTCTGCCTTTCTAGCATCCTCCCTCTTTGACCTACTCAGTCTCTATCCTCTTTTTTACAAATATTTTATGTCTACTCTCTTTCCACTCAATAACCCTTTGCCCTTATACAAAAAGGGGGGGTAGCTAATAATGCTTGTTGTTTATTTACAAATTGGTGAGAGTTCCTTGTCTAGCATATCCATTTTAAGCCTTGTAGACCTAATTGTGAAATGGAAAAGGGAGAAACAAACAAAGATTTATTAAGGTTGTTAGGGTTTTACAAATATTTTTTCATTTGATCCTCACAATAATCTTGGGAGGTAGGTGCCATCTCTACTGCCATTTTACAGTTTCTTTAATTTAAAAATATTATTTTCAGTTTCTGATTCTTTGCCTCCTTCCAGCCCCTCTCACCCATTGAGAAGACAATAAATGATACCTATTATATATAAGCAGTCACACAGAACATATTTCCACATTAGCCATGTTATGAAGGAAAAAAAATATACTTCAATCTGCATTTAAAGTTCATCAGCTCTCTTTCTGGAGGTGAATAGCACTTTTCATTATGAGGCCTTTGGAATTGTCTTGGATCATTGTTATCAATCACAGTAGCCAAGTCTTTCACAGTTGATTATCATTACAACATTGCTATCATTATATGTTCTCTCCTCGTTCTGCTCACTTCCCTTTGCATCAGCTCATGTAAGCCTTCACAGATTTTACCAAAGTCATCCCCTTCATCATTTCTTAAAGCACAGTAATATTCCATCATAATCATATGTCACTACTTTTTTAGCCATTCCCCAACTGATGGACATCCCTTCATGTTCCAATTCTTCACCATAACAAAAAGAGTGGCTATAAATATTTTTGTACCTTTGGGCCATTTTCTTTTTTCTTGGATCTCTTTGGGGGTACAGATCTAATAGCTGTATTGCTGGGTTCATGATTTTAGAGCCCTTTGGCCATAATTTCAAATTGTTCTCCAGAATGGTTGGACCAGGCACCATTTTGTAGTTGAGGAAACTGAGGTTAAGTGATTTGCCCAGGGTTACATGGCTCGTTAAGTATCTAAAGCCAGATTTTAACTTGGGTCTTCTTAACTGTAAGACCAGCACTCTATCTACTGGACCACCTAGTTTTGTCTTTATTCCTGTAGTAGGTAGGATGTCAACTGGCTGAAATGAGGAGAGCATAGTCATGTATATAGTATAAACTGAGTCCATTCCACCTGAGCCCAGATCTAAACCTGTCCATTACCTCCTCTAAAATATTAATCTAATGTATTTCCTTCCATTGATGCTGCAAGACCTCTAGATACAGATTTTGTAAGTTTTGTCCAATTATAAGTTAATATTCACGTTTTCGTACTATAAACCTTTTTAATCTAGTATCCTGGGACACAATTTATTCAGATTTCTGTTTTCTTGTTATTCAGGATCATGGAATTTCTGAGCTGCCAAGAACCTCAGAATCTATATGGTTCAACCTAGAGTTCACCAAGAATCCTTTTTACAATTTGTAAGTGTTTACCTTTGAGGCAGAAGCCACTACTCCCCAAGGCTTAACATTACATTATAGGACAGATGGAATTATTAGGATGTTTCTCCTTATAACCAGTCATAGACTAACACAACCCCCACCCTTTATTTCTAGTCTCTCTTTGATAGCCCTTCATACATTAAAAGATAGCTATCATTATACTCTCTTCCATTCAGTCTTTTCTAGGTTAAACATTTCCAGTTCACACAATGCATTACCATATGTTATATTCTATGCCATATAGTCCCCTTACCCTTTTGGTCAAAATATGCTGGATGTTTGTGGGTCCTTCCTAAAATGTGGCACCCAGAACCAAATGTCAAGTCCAATCAATTAGAATCTATAAAGTGCTTACTATGTGCACTGCACTAAATGCTGTGGATATAAAAAAGGCAAAAACAAAACACAACAAAACTCAAAACAGCCTCTGTCCTCTAGGAGCTCACAGTCTAAAGGGGGAGACAAACATAGAAACAGCTATGTACAAACAAGATACATTCAGGATATATCTGAGGTAGATTCCTGAGGGAAGGCACTAAGATTAGGAAGAAATGGGAAAGGTTTTCTGCGGAAGTTGGGACTTCAGCTGAGATTCAAAGGAAACTGAAGATACCAGGAGGCAGAAATGAAGTGAGAGAGAGTTCTAGGTGTGGGGTCAGCTAGTGAGAATGTTCAGAGTCAGGAGATAGAAGGTCATGTGCAAGGAACAGCAAGGAAGCTAGTGTTACTGGATTGAAGAGTACCTAGAGAGAATAAGGTGTAAGAAGAATGGAAATAAGGGAGAGGTAGTGGTAGACAGTTTATGAAAGATTTTGAAGATCAAACAGAGGATTTTATATTTGATCTTTGAATTGATAGGAGTTCTAATTGAATTTGTGCCCAAGCTATTTTATTTTAGTTGAGGCTTAATTTGTAGGTGTTTTGGAGTAATTCCCTTTTTATGGATTTATATCTTGGGTGTCCCTATCACCATAATAACTCTTTGCAGTAGAATTATTATTTTTTTGTTTGTTTGCTTCTTCCATCCTTACTTCCTAACTTTGGACATTGCGTTAGTCTGATCAGGCTTTGACAATTCTGAAGGGAATATCTGGGTCTTTTTCTTGTTTTGTATTCTCTTAGGTCATATGGTTATCCTGTGTATATTAAGTGCTATGTTCTTCAAAGATCTTGAACAGCTAGGTTGGGGGCCTGCCATATTTCAGTGCCATATTTCAGTGCACCCCAAATAATCTTATCCAAGACAAAGACTGATCAATGCCCTCATGGCCTGACATTTGCAATCTCCTGATCCAAATCTGGCTCCGTGCAACACAACTCTACGATTGCCCCTGGTTGGAACCCCAGTGGATTGCTGCTGGACCCAACCACTGCCAGTTAGTGGGAAGCCTCTGAAGGTTTAGAGTGACAGAACTTTAGACCCCCCCTTGGATATAATTTACCTTCCTTGGTTATTCTGCTGCAGGCTTCAGTTTGGCCTAGGACTGGATTTGAGACTCTACTTCTCTGTTGGGGTCAGCTCAGGGTATGAATGATAGGATTTCCAGTTGGCTGTTCTTGTTCCCTGCATTGCATCAGGCCCCATAAGACTGCTACATGTGGGACTTCTTTCCTTACTGCATAGTCCCAATCCCCAGAACAATTTACATTGGAATGTTCTATGAAATGTCATTTTGGCTAGACCCCACCATATCCTCAGACCTTTGTCTCCCTGTGCCAACCTTGGCTAGAAAAATCCTTACTGAGTTTTACTTGGATTTCCTGATCAGGATTTGGCATGGTGCATTATTTTTTGTCTTTCTGGAGTATTGTGGAGGAGAAGTGGGTTGTATGGCTTCTCCCTACTCTGTCATCTTGATTGGTCTCACCATATTTCAGTGGTCACTAACAACAATTCAGCAGTCACATGCACCAGTTCTTTCAGTACCCTGGGATATAGTTTGTTTTTCTTCTTCTGAATCTGGTGACTTGAATTCATTGAGTACAGTTAATTGTTCCTTATTTGGGAATTCCAATTCCTTATTAACTAGTTTTGCTTTGTTGTCTGAAGTCCAAAAGACAACTTTTCTAGTTAGAGAAATCAGAAGCAAAACTGGATACTTTTGCCTCCTCCTTATTGTTCATTTTCACCAATCCCTCCACCCTTGGAAGCAGCCTTATGCATAGTACAAGAGAAATAACAGAATTTGGAGTCAAAAGACCTGAGTTTAAATTCCATTTCTGCTCCTAAGTAACCTTGGTTAAGTCACTTCATTTCTTAGAAGAATGAGGAAACTGGATTAGATGTCCTCCTAGGGTCCCTTCTAGTTTTAAAATTACAATACTCTTTTTTAAACTGCCATCCTGTTATACCTAACTTAAGCAAAAGTAAAAAAACCTTCCATTTATTTGTATTTATCTTAGTGTTCTTTGTAGTCTCAACTTCTTCTGGATTAGATCCTAGTTGAGACCATGTAACAAATTTTTAGTGGACCAAGTTTCTCAATTTTTTCCCAGCTTCATTCACCAGCATTTGAATAGGACTGAAGGCAGTTAATGTGGAAGTAATCCAAGGATGGGCCATGACAAGGCCTGATTGGCAATAAGATAGGAGGGTAAGAGACTCAAGGGTAGAGGATGACATCGAATTCACCACAGGGTGGCCAAGACACAAAATGAAGATGAGTGTATCTAGAGTAGAGATGATGGTCTGGAAAAGAATTGAGGGGAGGAGGGATTAGAGAGCCTGATAAGGTTGAAGAATATGTTAAGGGGTCATTAAGTAGGAGGAAAAATGGAGTGATAAAAGGTTGTCATCAAATAAGAAATTCAAGAAAGTGGAGGTAGAACATTTATTGATGATTAACAGCAGAGGTGGAGTAAGGCAATAGGTTATGAGAAATGAGTCAGTTGAGATACCAGAAGTTAAAATGCTTGAAGGAGCATCAATATATGCTGAACTTCCATGAGACGAGGGAAGGAATTTGGGAGAGGAGAAAGACTAGAGCCAAAAATTGAATTCATTTGAGGAAGTAAGGAACACACACTGTGTATTGCTGGTTAACATCTACCAGAATCTTTGAGTGATGAATATGGATTAAATGAACCTCAAAGAAGGAGAGGTTATTAAGTGATGGTGGGAGAGGGAGAGTCTGAAAGTGGTAAAGGTGAGGTAGGAGTATTCTGACTTTCCTAAACAACCACTGAGTTGGGATATTAAATGAAAGTGCAACTAGTACTTGAAAAGGTAGCAAAGGATTTTGTGTCATTAGAAGGGAGCCAAGTCTCAGTGACTGTCAGAAAACAGAAGAGGTGAGAAAGGAAAAAGGGTTAGGATGAAAGGGAATTTGTTAACTATGGAGCAGGCACTCCAGAGAGTACAGTGGATCTAGAGTGGCACATTAATTTGGAGGAGGGATTGAAGTGACAGGGATAAGAATAAAGGAGAAGATAGTGGAGGACAGGAAACGGATAACTGAGAGTTCAAAATCAGAACTATCAATGGGCCATATACCTTTGACCTTTTAAATCAGCCATTAATAATTTCTGCTAAGATCTCAAGATCTCTCTAGCAAGCAAAAGGAAAAGGAAGAGCTTATCAGATCAGTCAGTTCCTTCTGCATGACACTGCAGATGAGTGGCTCCTCCCAGAGATCATATTCCCAGACTTTGGGCTTTTTCTTGGGGGATATTCCATCAATAAAATTTATCCTTGAGGATATACCAATGGGTTGTTCCAGACTAACCAATTCATCTTGAGGGTAGCCTCAGATGGAAACTTAGTCAGGAGATGTCAATAGTCTTCTCAACAAAGTGTCATTTCCAAACCATTCCATCTTCACTACTATCCCTCTCCCACTGGAATCTGGACTCTGTCCCTGGAACTCTGGACTCTAGATGAGGTTTTGTCTTGTCTTGCACAGAACAAAGCCATCATATTACTTCTTGGCCATTTCCACATCCTACCCTTCCATATCCTTTCCTTTTCTATACAAAAAAATCTTTTTAAAATAAAATTTTACTGATACATTTGCTTTTACATCGCCTAAATTTCTACTGGTATTTCTTTCCTCTCCCTCTGAGAAAACCATCCTGTATAATAAATTGTTTTTAAGAAAAAGAAAAAGAAAACAGAAAAACTGATCAGTGCATAGAAAGGATTGAATACATATTCAATGTTTCACACCTATGAACCTTCCACCTCTGTAAAGGAGTGAGGGCAGCTATCTTTTTATACATTTTAATTTATCATTATTTGTAATTCTGTAACATTTGCTTTCAATTGTTTTGTGCTTGTCCTTTCTATTTATTGTTATAGTTATTGAGCATATTGCTTTCTTGGCACTGCTTGCTTTACTATGCATAAATTAATGTAAGTCTCTTTATGCTGCTCACTATTCATCATATTTGTAATTTCTTACCACACAATAACATTCTATTACATTCATGTACCACAATTTTAGTCATTCCTGAATTATAAGACAACTACTTCTATCACCAGTTCTCTTTTACTGCAAACTGTGCTGCTTAAATATTTTGGTGCATATCAGGACTTTTTTCTTTTCTTTTTTTTTTATTTTTTTTATTAATTTCTTTATTTATTTTTAGTTTACCACGTACGGTTCTACATAGCTTTGAGTTCCAGATTTTCTCCCTTCCCTCCCCCCTCCCTCCCCAAGATGGCATGGAATCTCATATAACTGTCATGTATAAATTTGCATTGAATTAATTTATGCACTGGTCAAGTTGTGGAGAAGAATTTTGACCAAAGGAATGAATCATGAGAAAGAAGAAACAGAACCAAAAAAAAAAACCCAAAAACAAAAACAAGAGAGAAGCAAAAAAGGCGAGCATGTAGTGCGCCTCAATCTGTATTCAAACTTCAGAGTTCTTTCTCTGGACGAAGACAGCATTCTCCATCTTGAGTCCCCTGGAGTTGTCCTTGCCCCTTAGGTTGCTGAGAAGAGCGCAGTATGTCAGGGTTGGTCCTCACGGGATCCATATATCTGTGGCTGTGCACAACGTTCTCCTGGCTCCGCTCCGCTCACTCAGCATTATGTCGTGTAGGTTTTTCCAGGTTGTTACAAAGTCTGCATCATCCCCATTTCTTATGGCACAGTAGTATTCCATCACTTTCATATACCACAGCTTGTTCAGCCATTCCCCAATTGGTGGGCATCCCTTTGATTTCCAATTCTTGGCTACCACAAAAAGAGCTGCTATAAATATCCTTGTACATATGGGTCCTTTTCCCGCTTGTGTGATTTCTTTGGGATACAACCCTAGAAGTGGTATTGCTGGGTCAAAGGGTATGAACATATCTATAGCCCTTTGGGCATAGTTCCAAACTGCTCCCCAAAATGGCTGGATCAGCTCACAACTCCACCAGCAATGCAACAATGTTCCAATTTCCCCACATCCTTTCCAGCATTTATCATTTTCCTGTTTTGTTATTTTAGCCAATCTGACAGGAGAGATGTGGTATCTAAGAGTTGTTTTGATTTGCATTTCTCTAATCAGTAGTGATCCAGAGCATTTTTTCATATGCCTACAGATAGCTTTAATTACTTCCTCTGAAAACTGCCTGTTCATATCCTTTGACCATTTCTCAATTGGGGAATGGCTTGTATTCCTATATATTTGGCCCAGTTCCCTGTATATTTTAGAAATGAGGCCTTTATCAGAGATACTAGTTGCAAAGATTTTCTCCCAATTTTCTGCTTCCCTCCTAATTCTTGTTGCATTGGCTTTTTTTGTACAAAAACATTTCAATTTGACATAATCAAAATTATCCATTTTGCATTTTGTAATGCTCTCTATCTCTTGTTGGGTCATGAATTCTTTACTTTTCCATAAATCTGATAAGTAAACTATTCCTTGCTTTCCCAAATTACTTATAGTATCAGCTTTTATTCCTAAATCATGAACCCATTTTGACTTTATTTTGGTATATGGTGTAAGATATTGGTCTATGCCCAGTTTTTGCCCTACCATTTTCCAATTTTCCCAACAGTTTTTGTGAAATAGTGAATTATTAGCTCAGAAGCTGGCCTCTTTGGGTTTATCAAAGAGTAGATTGCTAAACTTGTTGATTTCTCCTACCTGTGTACCTATCCTATTCCACTGATCCACACCCCTGTTTCTTAACCAGTACCAGGCAGTTTTGATGACTGCTGCTGTGTAGTACAGTTTAATATCTGGTATGGCTAAGCCACCTTCTCTAGCATGTCTTTTCATTAATACCCTAGATACTCTAGACCTCTTGTTTTTCCAAATGAATTTTGTTATTATTTTGTCCAGCTCAGTAAAATAATTTTTTGGTAGTTTGATTGGTATGGCACTGAATAGATAGATTAATTTAGGTAAAATTGTCATTTTTATTATATTAGCTCGGCCTAACCATGAGCAACTGATATTTTTCCATTTATTTAGATCTGATTTTATTCGCGTGAAAAGTGTTTCATAGTTATGTTCATATAGGCCCTGGGTTTGTCTTGGCAAATAGACTCCCAAATATTTTATAGTGCCATCAGTAACTTTGAATGGAATTTCTCTTTCTATCTCTTGCTGTTGGGCTTTGTCAGTAATGTTTAGGAATGCTGAGGATTTATGTGGGTTTATTTTATATCCTGCAACTTTGCTAAAGTTGTTTATTATTTCAAGTAGTTTTTTACTTGATTCTCTAGGATTCTCTAGATAAATCATCATATCATCTGCAAAAAGTGATAATTTAGTTTCTTCTTTTCCTATTCTAATCCCTTCAATTTCCTTTTCTTCTCTTATTGCTACAGCTAATGTTTCTAGTACCAAATTGAATAATAGGGGTGATAATGGACATCCTTGTTTCACCCCTGATCTTATTGGGAATGCATCTAGCTTATCCCCATTACAAATAATGCTTGTCGATGGTTTTAGGTAGATGCTATTTATAATTTTGAGGAAGGTTCCACTTATTCCTATGCTTTCTAGTGTTTTTAATAGGAATGCATGCTGTACTTTGTCAAAGGCTTTTTCTGCATCTATTGAGATGATCATATGGTTTCTGCTAGTTTTGTTGTTGATATGGTCAATTATGCTAATAGTTTTCCTAATATTAAACCAGCCTTGCATTCCTGGAATAAATCCTACCTGGTCATAGTGTATTATTCTCGTAATGAGTTGCTGCAATCTTTTTGCTAATATTTTATTTAAAATTTTTGCATCAATATTCATTAGAGAAATTGGTCTATAATTTTCTTTCTCTGTTTTGACTCTACCTGGTTTGGGTATTAGTACCATATTTGTGTCATAAAAAGAATTTGGTAGGACTCCTTCTTCACCTATTTTCCCAAATAGTCTACAAAGTATTGGAATTAGTTGTTCTTTAAATGTTTGATAGAATTCACCTGTAAAACCATCTGGCCCTGGAGATTTTTTCCTAGGGAGTTCATTGATGGCATGCTCAATTTCTTTTTCTGATATGGGGTTATTAAGAAATTTCACTTCCTTCTCTGTTAGCCTGGGCAGTTTATATTTTTGTAGATATTCATCCATATCCCTAAGGTTGTCAAATTTATGGGCATACAGTTGGGCAAAATGATTCTTAATTATTGTTTTGATTTCCTCTTCATTAGAGGTGACCTCACCCTTTTCATTTTTGATACTGGTAATTTGATTTTCTTCTTTCTTTTTTTTAATCAAATTGGCCAAAGGTTTATCAATTTTATTGGTTTTTTCATATAACCAGCTCTTTGTTTTATTTATTAATTCAATAGTTTTCTTGGTTTCAATTTTATTAATCTCTCCTTTGATTTTCAGTATTTCTAATTTGGTATTTAATTGGGGATTTTCAATTTGCTTTTTTTCTAGCTTTTTCAGCTGTATGCCCAGATCATTGATCTCCTCTTTCCCTATTTTATTCATGTAGGCATTTAGAGATATAAAACTTCCCCTAAGAACTGCTTTTGCTGCATCCCATAAGTTTTGGTATGTTGTTTCATTATTGTCATTCTCTTGAATGAAATTATTAATTGTTTCTCTGATTTGTTCTTTGGCCCACTCACTCTTTAGAATTAAATTATTTAGTTTCCAATTAGTTTTTAGCTTATTTTTCCATGGTACTTTATTAAAAATGATTCTTATTGCATCATGATCTGAAAAGGATGCATTGACTACTTCTGCTTTTCTGCACTGGATTGTGAGGTTTTTATGCCCTAGTACATGGTCAGTTTTTGAGTATGTGCCATGTACTTTTGAGAAGAAAGTATATTCCCTTTTATCCCCATTCAGTTTTCTCCAGAGGTCTATCATATGTGCCTTTTCTAAAATTCTGTTTAACTCCTTAACTTTTTTCTTATTTATTTTGAGGTTAGATTTATCAAGTTCAGAAAGGGGGAGGTTGAGGTCTCTCAATATTATAGTTTTGCTGTCTAATTCTTCCTGTAACTCCCTTAACCTCTCCTCTAAGAATTTGTATGCCTTACCACTTGGTGCATATATGTTAAGCAATGATATTGCTTCATTGTTTATGGTGCCTTTTAGCAGGATATAATGTCCTTCCTTATCTCTTTTAATTGAATCTATCTTTACTTTTGCTTTGTCTGAGATTAGGATTGCTACACCTGCTTTTTTTACTTTAGCTGAGGCACAATATATTTTACTCCAGCCTTTTACCTTTACCCTATGCGTATCCCCCTGTTTCAAATGCGTTTCTTGTAAACAGTATATTGTAGGATTATGGTTTTTAATCCATTCTGCTATCTGCTTCTGTTTTGTGAGAATGTTCATCCCCTGCATGTTCAGGGTTATGATTTCTATCTGTGTCTTTTTCTCCATCCTAATTCCCCCTGTTTATGCTTTTATTTCTCCCTTTCCCCTTCTCCTCCTCAACAAAGTTTTGCTTTGACCGCCGCTTTCCTCAGTTACCCCTCCCTCTTTATTCCCCTCCCTTATCTTACCATTACCCACTTGCTACTTCTCCTCCCCCTTCTGACCACCCCCCTCCCTTTTTCCCCCCTTACCCTCCCACTTCCCGTAGGACAAGTTAGATTTCTAAACTTATCAGAGTATGTTATTCCCTTCTTGAACTAAATCAGATGACAGTAAAGCTCAAATACTGCTCTTCTCCCTCCCTTCTTTCCCTCTACTGTAATATGGTTTTGTGCCACTTCATTTGGTGTAATTTACCCTTCTCTACTACCTCCTTACCGCTTCTCATAGCCCTCCCTTTATATCTCTTATTTATATTTTATATCTTTACATCAGTTAATTTATACAGGCATTCACAACCTATGTATATCCCTTTCAATTGTCATAATAGCTGTACCATTCACACGAATGACTTATATATGTGTGTGTGTATATATATGTGTATATATATATATATATATATATATATATATATATATATATATATATATAACATACATCAGATGATATAATCCCACATAAAGATGAAAACAACCTAACCTTATTGGTTAATAAGGTTTGTGGGGTTTTTCCCCCTGGTTACCTTTTTATGTCTCTCTTGAGTTTTGTATTTGGAGATCAAATTTTCCATTGAGTTCTGGCCTTTTCATCAGGAAGGTCTGGAATTCCCTTATTTCATTGAATGTCCATCGCCTTGCCTGTAAAGTTATGCTTAGTTTTGCTGGGTAGTTGATCCTTGGTTGTAGTTCCAGCTCCTTTTCCCTTCGGAATATCATATTCCAATTTCTCCTGTCTTTTAATGTGGAAGCTGAGAGATCCTGCGTGATCCTGACTGTAGTTCCACGATATTTGAATTGCTTCTTTTTAGCTGCTTGCAGTATTTTCTCCTTGAGTTTATAGCTCTGAAATTTGGCTATAATATTTCTTGGTGTTTTCAGTTTGGGATCTCTTTCAGGGGGTGATCGGTGAATTCTTTCAATGACCATTTTGCCCTCTGGTTCCAGGACCTCTGGGCAGTTGTCTTTGATAATTTCTTCTAAGATACTGTCAAGGCTCTTTTTTTCATCGTGGATTTCCGGAAGACCAATAACTCTCAAATTGTCTCTCCTGGATCTATTTTCCAGGTCAGTTGTTTTGCCAATCAGATATTTCACATTTTTTTCTATTTTTTCATTCTTTACGTTTTGTTTTATTACTTCTTGGTGCCTCATAGATTCATTAGCTTCCACTTGCTCAAGTCTAATTTTTAATGAGTTAGTGTTTACATTTTGCTTTTGAGTCTCCTTTTCCAATTGGTTGATTTTGCCTCTTAGGGTGTGATTTTCTCTCTCTAGATTCTGAATCTCCGTAGCCATTTCGCCAATCTATTTTTCCATATTTTCTTTTAGCTCCCTAATTTGGTTTTTAAAATCCTTCTTTAGCTCTTCCAGCAGTGCTTTTTGGGCTGGAGACCAGTTCATATTAGCTTTTGAGGTATTTGATGTATCTACCATGTAATTGCTATCCTCTTCTTTATTGATATTTTGATCCTGCCTGTCTCCATAAAAAGAATCTATTGTACTCGGTTTTTTTGTGTTCTTCTTCATGTTGGATTGCCTTTTGCTGGCTTTACCCCAAATTTCTATCTGTGGGTCTCAGGGCTTTCTGTCCTAGCTTTCTTATTCTGGGGGTTGTGAGTCTAGAATTATAACCTTCAGTTTCCTGAGGTGTGGGGGAGGGGTCTTGCTCCCTGGCGTCTCACTCCCTTTGGGTGCTCTCCAGCACTTGCTTTTCAGCAATGGTCTCAGATGTTTGTTGTCTGAGCTGATGTCTGGCACTTCCCCTGGGGGAGCAAGGTTACGTCTGGGCTCCTGGCGTTGACCCCTGCCGACTCTGCCCCTATGGGACTAATGAACTTCTGCTATTTGACCACTGAAGCCCTGCTACTTTCTGCTCAGTTCCAGCGTTCTTTTTTTTTTTGTCCCCGAGGAATTCTCTGGGTGAGGGGGGGAGGGATTAGAGCCTTTTACCTGGCCATTGAGTCTTCCGGAAGTTCAAGAAGCCGAGTTCCTGGGTTTTGCAAGCGTCAGGAGTGGGTGTTTTCACTGCCCGTGGCATTGCGCTGCCTCTCGTCGCTCCCACAGACTGCCATCCTGTGTTGGGAGTCCTGGGAATCTCTGCCGGTTTCGGGTGCCCAGCTTTCTCCCAGCCCGTGTCCCACGTGGATTTCCTGGCCAGCCGCTTCTGCCTTGGTCTGGAGCTGCTCCGCACCGAGCACTCTCCGAGCCTACAGGTTCGTGCCTCCGGCCTTTCAAACTCTGCCGGCTCGGAAATTTGCCCCACGCAGACTGCTCGCAGTTTCTGACTCTCTCAAATCTGCCCAAATTCACTTTTTTATGGGAATCTGACAGACCTTGTGAGAGAGCTCTGGTAAGACGCTGCCTTCATGCGGCCATCTTGGCTCCGCCCCCCCCCCCCCCCCCACTTGTTTCTTTTCAATGACAGCCTTGTAGGAATAGTGGAATCTCTGGGTCAAAGGTGACATTTTAGTCATTTTATTTTCATAATTACCAATAGCCTTCCAAAACTGTACTGATTCATAGCTTCACCAACATTGTGCTAGTGTCCTGTCATTTGCACAACCCTTCTGAAATGGACTGTTCCCATCTTTTATCATCTCTGTCAATTTTCTGGGTATGAAGTAAAGGCATCGGAGTTGTTTTGACTTTCATTTCTCTTCTTATTAGTGATTTAGAGCATTGTTTCTTTCATGTAATCATTAGTAATTTGCAATTTTTTTGAAATAGTTTGTTCATATTCTTTGATATCTATCTATCTATCCATTGCACCCTGGAATTTGGACTCTGTCCCAGGGACCCTGGTTCTGAGTATATATGTGTGTATATGCACACATGTATGTTATATAATATTTACATGCACATATATGAGTGTATATGTATCTACATACACAAATACGTGTATACACACATATTCATTACATATGTATCTATCTACATATAAACATGTATGCATGCACACATATATTTATTTGTCTCTATATCTTGGATATTATTGTTTTTTCAGTCGTTTCAGTCCTGTCCAACTCTTTGTGACCCCATTTGGGGTTTTGTTGGCAAAAATACTGGAGTGGTTTGCCATTTCCTTCTCTACCTCATTTTACATATGAGGAAACTGAGGCAAACAGGGTTAAGTGACTTGCCCAATATCACACACCTGGTAACCATCCGAGACCAGATCTGAACTAATGAAGATGATTTTTCCTGACTCATGCATATAATTCTATCCAACATGGTTGCCTGGTATTTTGGATATCAACTCTTTATCTGAGAAATTTAGTTCAAAGATTTTTCCCCCCATTCTGTCACTTCCCTTCTTAATCTAGATGCATTCATTTTGTTTGTACAGAATTTTTTCATGTAATAAAAGTTATCTGTTTTATCTTTTGTGATTGCCTCCATTTATTGTTTAGGTAAGAATACATATATTCATAGTTGTTAAAGGCATTCAATCTGTTTCTCTTTCCTGCCCCTTTCTAGTTCCCTTTATGTTTAGTCTTTCCATCTTGCCATATATTAGCTATAAAATTCCTGAGCACATTTCATTCATTTCATTCACTCTCCACTGGGTGATACTTTCAAAAATTCTAAACTTTTAAAAGCTCATTGAGTTGATGGCTGTGGGTGGTGGTGGTTAGGAGTGTACCACATGTACCACAATGTACCACAATTTTAGTCATTCCTGAATTATAAGACTCCCCCTATCAACACCTTATATATTGTTTTCCTATTTTAGCAGATTGGGACAGTGAAAGAGAAGTTCAGTGCCTTACTCATGATCATAGATTAATCAGTAGAGAATTTGGGATTCCAATCATGGTCTCCTAACTCTAAGTCTAGAAGTTTTTCCATTACTTCATGCAGTTGTCTCTCAATGATAGTGATGGTAGTGATCTGCATCCAGGTGAACAGGTCCAAGTGGTGCTATTTCCAAAAACCCAACTTTAGAACAAGTTAATTAATCACAAACAGATAGACTAGCCAGAACCAAGGCATGCATGAAGAGTCATTATCAAAATCAATAGCAGATCAAAAACTGTTTGGAAGGAAAAGAATCAGGAGGGTACAAATATCTGAAGGTAGAGGTTGCAAAGTCAAGGCAATCCACAAAGAACTAGGAAGACCATACAAAGGGGTAAAGGACCCACATGTACAAAAATATTTATAGCAGCTCTTTTTGTGGTGGCAAAGAACCAGAAAATGAGGGGATGCCCATCAATTGGAGAATGACTGAACAAGTTGTGGTATATGAATGTAATGGAATACTATTGTTCTATAAGAAATGATGAGCAGCTAGACTGGGAAAAGCTGGAAAGACTTATATGAACTGATGCTGAAAGAGGGGAGTGGAACCAGGAGAACATTGTACACAGTCACAGACACATTGTGCGATGATTAACTTTGGTAGACTTGACTCTTCTCAGCAATGCAAGGTTCTAAGAGAACTCCAAAAGGCTCATGATGGGAAATGCTATCCACATTCAGAGAAAGAATTATGGAGTCTGCATGCAGATGGAAGCTTACTATTTGTTCTCTCTTTTTGTTTCTTCTTTCTCGTAGTTTATTCCATTGGTTATAATTCTTCTTTACAACATGACTAATGTGAAAATTTAAAAAAAAGAACTAGGAGAACCATGAAAACTGAAGGAAGAGGACAAAGCATAATAATAGCAGATAGCTTTTTAACACTTTAGCTATAATTAGCTAACTTCTTTATAGCACTTAAAGGCTTATATGCTCATATCTCTTGATTTTCCCAATGACTCCACTGCCTCCCTTTCTACCCGCAGGCAAGCAGCAGACAGATTAATATCCATATTAAAACCAATGAGAAAATTGAAGATTTCCAAGGTTAAATGACTTTTCCATGTTTACGCAGGTAACAAGCCTTGGAGATGGGATTTAAACCTAAGTCATCTGGTAACTAGTTGGCACGGTGGATAGAGCACTGGTCCTGAAATCAGGGAAGAGCTAAGCTCAAATGCAGCTGTAGGCTCTTTTTGTTTTTTGGTTTCTTTTAGGGAGGTAATCAGGGTTAAGTGACTTTCCCTGAGTCATACAACTAATAAGTGTCTGAGGTCAGATTTGAACTTAGGTCCTCTCGACTCCAGGGTTAATGCTCTATCCACTGTGCCATGTAGCTGCCCAGCTTCAGACTCTTACTAGCTATGTGACCCCAAGCGAGTCACTTAACCTCTGTCAGTCTCAGCTTCTTCAAACGTAAAATGTGGATAATAATAGCACCTACCTCACAGGGGTGTTGTGAGGATCGAATGAAATATGAAACAATAGTTGTAAAGGACTTATCACGGTGCCTGGAACATAGAAGGTCCTTAATAAATGCTTGTCTGTCCCTCCATCCCCCTATGATTCCAAGTTCATTATACCAGTGGCTCTCAAAAGTTTTGTTCTGAGGACTCCCTTGTACTCTTAAAAATTATTGCCTCCATCAAAGATCTTTGGTTTGTGTTGCTTATATCGATTCATATTTACCAAAATTAGAAATTAAAACTAGTAATTTTAAAAATATTTATTTAAAATAACAATAATAAACCTGTTACTTGTTACCATAACATTTGAAATGAAAAAAAACCTATTTTCTAAAACTAAAAATAGTGAGAAGAATGTCATCATTTTACATATTCTTTCAAGTTTCTTTAACATTTGGTTTAATAGAAGTCAGCTGGATTCTCATATCTGCTTCTACGTTCAATCTGTTGTGATATGTTGTTTTGATTGAAACATGAAAAAAATCTAGTCTCATGCTGATATGTGGTTGGAAAAGAGAGGAATATTTTAATGAGCGAATAGCATGTTACTATTGTTATGAAAATAGTTTTGATCTCACATACCTTTTGAAATAGTTCGTGGTGGGGATCTCATGTGGGTCACAGTTTGAGAACATGGCTGATGTAGTAATAGTAGACAGTGTATTGCCTCTGGATTCAGAGGAGCTAGGTTTAAACCTTGGCTGTGCCACCTACTGTATGACCTTAGTTAAGTCATTTAACTTCTCTGTGTTCCAGTTTTTTTTTAATGTGTAAAATGGAGGCAATGGACAGAAAAACTTCTGAGGTCCTTTCCAGCTCAGAATCTGCAGCCCTCTGATCTGAAGTCAAATGAGCTAACTCAGAAAGTGGTGCCTTTCCCAGAAACTTTCTGGTGGAAAGAAATTGAACAATAAAAGAAAAGACTTATATAAACAGCTCTCTGTGCAAATGACCTACAAGGTTGGATGGTAATTGTATACAAACAAGTGATCTCTGGTTTACCATGTAGTCATTTCTTCAAGCTGGTTCCTTTTAAGAAACTGATTTAGTTTTTAACTTGCAACAGGGCCAAAGGAGAAAATCAACAGCAAATCACTGTCCTTGAATATGTGTACCACTAATGGCATGAATTTAAATGTCAGGCCTTCTGAGCAAATCTTTACAAATGGGTCCAAATTATAAATCCTGAAGCTCTTACAATATGTTTTACAGATGGAGTCATCCTTGGGACTTCTTACTGAAGGCTTAGGAACTATGGTCACTTCTACTGGGATAAATGTTATCAGTTTGGGTGTAGTTACCACATATTCTATGGGATATTTAGAATAGGTCTCTAAAAATAAATTAAATTATATTTTTTCAGTGAACAAACATTGTTTTTCTCTCTCCCTTCTCTTTCACCTTTCCTCAGGAAGAATAAGAAAAGGAAAACAAATTTGTTACAAATATTGATTGTTGTTGTTTTTATTATTTAGTCATTTTTTTCAGTTGTGTCTCACTATTTGTGACCCCATTTGGGGTTTTCTTGGCAAAGATACTGGAGTGATTTGCCATTTCCTTCTCTAGCTCATTTTATAGATGAGGAAACTGAGGCAAACCGGGTTAAGTGACTTGCCCAGGGTCACACAGCTAGTAAGTGTCTGAAGCCAGATTTTAACTCTCGAAGATGAGTCTCCTTGATTCTAGGCTTGGTGGTCTATCCACTGTGCCACCTAGTTGCCCCCAACAAATATTCATAGTCAAGGAAAAAATATACCTACATTGGAACTGGACAGGTTCAAAACGTATAGCTCATATTTAACTCTCTCTCAGGCACTGAATAGAATACTTCATCATCAATCCTTTGGAATCATGTTTTGTCACTGAATTGATGAGAGTTCTTAAAGTCTATCAAAGTTGGTTATTTTTACAATGTTGTCATAGAATAAATTGTTTTCCTGGTTCTGCTTACTTAATTCTGCCTCGACTTGCAAGTATTCCCTTAATTCATAAGTCTTCTAAAACCATCCTCTTCATCACTTCTTATAGCATAATAGTATTGAATTACAATTCATATACATTTATTGCTAGGTCTTAATGCCCTTCTTTCATCATGAAGACATGTGAATATTCCTGGGCAATCTGGCTTAGGGAATGGTGGAATTTGGAAATTATGGATTCCAGGCAGCTATGTGGTTAGTGCTGTGGCCAGTTACCACATGTCTGAATAGTTCCAGGTATGCCTTGAGGATCTTTACTGGAACTATAGGGAATCTAGAAGCCAGACCACATTTCTCCATCTTTTCTACAACTTAACAAACGTTTATTGTGGATGAGAATTATGCTAAGCACTATGGGGGAGGGAATACAAAGATGAATAAGATATAGTTTGTATTCCCAAGGATTTTTAACCTAGTAGGCATATAATTCAAGGCAGAATATGTGTTAGAGAAAAAAGTACCAAAAAATTACAACAGCATTTTAGTTTACAGTTTTTGATACTGTAGACCACTCCCTTCTCCTTAATACTTAGTGCTCCACTCCCAGTTTCTATGACAGAACTATTTCTTGGATTCTCTTTGCTAAATCATTATCCTATCATCTACTAAGTGTCAGTCAACATGATCCAAGACACTCAATGAGACCTTCATGGAGAATCTGAAATTTAAATTGGTCTTTGAATAATATTCCAAAGCTGGGACGTTGGGGAAGAGTATGTGAGCAAAGATATAGAGACAAAAAAGCGAACAATGTCAGGAGAAATGTTGAGTGGCCCAGCTCGGCAAGAGCATGAAGATGAGTGAGGGGAACAATGGCAGATGTATCCCATCTGGAATGTGCCATCACAGTAACATCTACGTGGCAAACTAGGTAATGCACTGGATAGAGATAGACCATCGGACTTGGAGTCAGGAAGACTGATTGTTTCAGACACTTAATAACTGCGTGATCCTGGAAAAGCTGTTTACTCTCAGTCTACCTCAGTTTCCTTATCTGTAAAATGGGGATAGGAATAATGCCTACCTCATAGTGTTTGTATTGGATTAAATTATATAATAAATGGAAATACATTTTGAAAAATCTTAAGTGATACACTTATGAATATCATATATATATATATACATATGTATATATATTTATATACATACATGTAAGTAATCTTTTATGGCAAAGAAGCTCAATGGAGCTACATAAAGGAAATGAACACCAGAGACTCTACCTATGCTTAGGGAAGGAGTAAGTAAATGGACTCTGAATTCTCTTCACCAAAGTCCTCCTGGGGGTGCTTCATTCTAGCAGGGCGGTAACCTTAAATCCCTTGCTAGCTGTACACAGGCTTCTGGTATGCCAAGCTAGAAAGCCTCTCACTCACTTCTCAGTCCCTTGCAATCTGGCTTCCAGATGACTCAACTGCAGCTTCTCTGTCCAAGGTGACCCGTAGACTGCTAAATCTAAAAGTCTTTTCTTTGTCCTCCTTTTACTCTATCTCTCTGAAGCTTTTGACATTGCAGATCACCCTCTTCTTCTGGAAGTGTAAGCTCTTCTTTTAGTTTCTGTGACTTAACTTTTTCTTTGATTTCTCCCCCTTTGCTGAATCATTATACACCAAGTATCAATATAACCTGAAGCTCTGTCCTCACCCCTCTTATCTTTTTACATTTTATCTCCTTTCTTTAGATCCTCTCAATCACCCCCAATGACTAAATTCTAACCCCTCATAACCAATTAGCTGTTCCACTATCTACATGGATGTCTTAGAGTTATCTAAACATAAAAATGTCCCCAACAGAACTCATTATATCCCCTGCCCCTCTCCCCATCTACAAAACAACATCCTTCCTCTGAACTTCCTGGTTTTTATTAAGGACATCCTTAGGCTAACATCTTCTGAGTTATCTGTGACTCTTTGTTCTCCCTCATTCCCTGACTCTCTCTCCACCTATTAGCTAATCTGCTTCTGAGTCCAATGGGTTATACAAAAGCTCTTGGATTTCTTCATTTCTTTCCATTGGTGAAACCACCATCTTAGTTTTGGCTTTCATCCCCTTTATACATGGACTTTGGCAATAGTCTCCTAATTGTTTTTCCTGCCTCAATTCTGGCTCTTCCTGACTCTATATTCCACATAGTTGCCAAACTGCTCATCTGAAGACATTGACCTTTGCTATTTTCCCACTCAAAAATTTCATTGCTTCCTTATTGCCTCTGGAACAAAATTCAAAATCACCAGTCTGGAATTTAAAACTTTCTTCAATCTAACTCTTACCTACCTTTATAAAGTTCTATTACTCCCCAGCTTATACTCTCTGCTCCAATGAAACTGTTCAACTGTGTATGACATTCCATTGGCTACTTCCATGAAACATTCCTGGAACTGTATTCTCTCTTCCCCTCTGTCTCTTAAAATCTGTTACTTCCTTCAAGTTCATGTGCCACTTTCTATAGGAAGCCTTTCCTGGCACCCCTAGATTTGGTGCTGTTTCCCTCCCCAAAATATAATTAAATGCTTTATATTTCTTTTTCTGTGTACATGTTATAGCCCTCCAGTAAAACATAAGCACCTTGAGGGCAGGGATGCTGTCTCCCCAGTGCCTAGCATGGTGTTTTGTCTGACACATCATGGATAAAATAAAAGGTTTTTGAATTTCTGTCTCCCCAACTTGGAAAATGTATATTTCTTAATAGTATGAATAGTTTTGTTTCAGTCTTTGCATCCTCTAATGCTTGATGCATAGCAGGTACTTGACAACTATTTGTTATTGAATTGTAGATTCTTTCTGGGAAGAATAGATATGGTTCAAGTAGTGATCAGAGAGGAAATAAACTAGAGACAGTCTCTGGTCAAACAGATTTCACTGGGAATGTTAAAACTGTCGGATGAAGCAGGAGGTCTAAAACAAGAGTATAAAGTCATGGTCAAAAACTGTGGAAGCAAGCCCTGAGTCAGGAAGAACATACTCCAAGGGAGCAGATGTCTTCAGGAAAATGCTGGTTTGTCAGCCTGGCTTGCTTGCCTGAGGCAACATCCTTTTATGTTGGTGGAGTGCTTGCTATATTCCCTCCTTGCTCTACCAAGTAAAAACGTGCACAGGGCTTACAAAGATCGCACATTCTCTGTCCCTGAGAAGCTTACCAAGGATAGTTAGAGAGTTAAAAAGAGACTCATGAGTAATTTAGTAATAGAAGAGAAGGAAACAATGGAAAAGCTGTCAGTAAGAGCAGCAAGAGAGGAGCCAGGCAGTGCAGAATGAAGTATCACATGATAGTCCGGATAATAAGTGCTGTAGGGTGGCAGGGGTGGAAGGAGTTCTGTTTCCCCCATTTGCATGAATAATTGCGAGTCAGTCATAGCTGAGGATATAGTCACCCTTTTGAAGCAGCTTTATCAAGTGAGCCAAACATGCCACAATGAAAGAATAAAGGGCATGTGAGAACACACAGAGTCTTGTGAGCAGACCAAAATGCAGGAGAATCTGACTGTGGGCTGGATTGGTGAAATCTACCAGAAATATGGAAACACAATTGCAGTAAGGAACGGTATCAGTGTGCAAACAGCCCTGTTGAGAAAACAATGGGGAGAGACAGAGGGAATTGGCAAATTCTCTTTTCCTACTACTGGAAAAGGCCAGGGAATTATCAAATAGATTTCTGAGACAAACAGCCTTGTGTTTGTGGGAGTACTTCCAGCCTCTTAGAAAATAGCACACTAGACTAAAGCACATTGATGGCGACACCCTGCAATGGCTCCAAATGTTCTGGAAACAGAAGCATGAGCATTGGCACTACAGAAAAATGGTCATTGTTTGGGAGTCTGCCCTGATTGATTGAGGAGAGGGCAAAGCAGGGACAAGTGGTTGCCAAGACTTGCTGCTGTTGTTGTTCAGTCACTTTTGACTCTTCTTGACCTCATTTTGGGGTGAAGGCACTGAAGTCATTTGCCGTATCCTTCTCCAGCTCATTTTACAGATGAGGAAAATGAGGCAAACAGGGTCACAGAGCTAGTGTTTGAGGCCAGATTTGAACGAAGAGGAGTCTTCTTGATGCCATGGTTGGCATTCTATCTGTGCCCCTGTGCCACCTGCTTGCCCTCATTATTTCATCCCTAACACGGTTGTAGGCTCTTATGGGAGATGTCAGAAGTTCTTTGGAGGAAGCCCCACTTGGGAAGTTCCATGTTGGCACCAGGGATTTGCTAGCCTTGGTAGATAGTGTTTGGGATATAGTATAAGGTAGCTTACAACTATCATGATAGATGGGTTACAGTGTCAGGAAAAGGATTCTGGCCTAAAAATCATGAAACTTGGCTTCTAATCCCAGCTCTATTTCTAAATAACAGAGTGGTGTTGGGCAAATCATGTCAGCTCTTTATGTTTCAATTTCTTCATCAATTTAAAAAGAGGGTTGAGCTAGAATTTGATGATGTCAAACTCAAATAGAAATGGGGACCACCAATCTCTAAGGCCACATTGGCTAAGTTTTAAAATGTAACATTAATTATGTTTTATTGTATTTTTATTGATTTATTTCATTATTACCAAATTACATTTAAATTTGGCTGGGCTGCACTCAGGAGTTCATAGACTTCATGAAGCCAGTGACAGATGACCTACAAGGCTGCTGACAGCTCTAAGCAGGGCTGAGGAACCTGTGGCCTCAAGGTCCAATGTGGCCCTCTAGGTCCTCAAGTGCAGCCCTTTGACTGAATCCAAACTTCACAGAATAAATCCCCTTAATAAAAGGATTTGTTCTGTAAAACTTGGATTCAGTCAAAAGGCCACACCCAAGGACCTAGAAGACCACATGTGGCCTTGGGCCTGCATGTTCCCCACCTCTATCTATGGTTATATTTTGAATGACTCCATTTCTTTGCAGGGCTAAGATGAACAGACAAAGGAATTCCAGAACTCAACTTTTTGAACAAACAGGGCCTCAATAAAATTTTTAATTAAGTCAGTCAATAAATTTGATTTTTAAAATTCAATTAGTCAATAAATATTAATGGGGCACTTTGCTGCTATATACAAGGCATCACTCTGAGCTCTTCCTCAGGCAAGACTTGCTAAAACCATCCCTGACAGAAGAAAATCCACATTGTCTGAAAGATCTCCAAAAAAGACACAGGATTTGAAAAAGAAAATCACAAAAAGGATTCACTATTTAATCATGATTTCACAGTAGTTGCCAAAATTACACATTCAATTTTCTCGCCCCAGTGTTGAGTTTGTTCCCAAACTTCAATCTGCTCTGATATCTGCTTTGTGACCATTCTATTAACTGAAAACTTTACTTCTTTGGAAAAAAAGTTATATCTTTTCTAATTCTGTCTCTTGTGTTTCTTAGAGGTTCCAGTATATATTATTTAAAAGAAAAATAAAATAAAATTCCTTTAATCAGATATGCCTGGCTAACTGGTCCTTAAATTCTTGTGTGCCTGGAGATGGTGTGCTTCCGTGTTAGTATGCTTTTTCCTCAGACAACCTTTTTTTTAATTTGTCTTTATCCCAATAGAAGAGAACCAGTGACCACACCCTCTTTACTTATGCAAATTTATTTCTATAATCACTGCTAATGTCATAAGCAACAGAGACTCAGAAACAGAGACATTAGGAGGGAAGGCATAGGGGAGGAAGATACTGATTTTTATTTTGCATATGTTGAACTTGAGGTGCCACCAGTACATCCAGGAGGTACCCAGTAGATAGTTGTTCATATGGAACTTGAGTTCAAGAAAAGGATGCATGTGAAGATTTAGGGATTAGACACATAAAGATAATTATATCCACAGAAGCTGGGGAGATCACCAAGGGAGAGGAATGTAGAGACAGAAGAAAAGAAAACCCAGGGCAAAGCCTTGGTGGACACCCATGATTAGTGGGCATGATGGATGATGAACCAACAAAGGAGAATGATGAGTAGCAGACCATAAACCAGGCTAATCTTGATGAAACTAAGTGTTCTACAATGTTCTTTTCTGCTCCCAATTTGTGTCTGTAAAGCAGACAAAGGTTTTTCAAGGCCAGACTAAAATTTTAAAAGTGATGTGATAAGACAAAGAGTACTTAAAAAAATATTGCTACCAGGAAAGCACAAAAACTAAAGATAGGATAATGGTATTCGTGTATTCAAGTGGGTTGAAAAAATTTCTATGTATGTATATACACAGAAGAATAAGAAGCAGGTTTTTTTTTAAGGTGGGTTCTTCATTTTTATACTGTCTCATACTTTGCTTCTTTTGTTTTGGAAAGGATAATTTTATGGGTTTTTTTTCTCCTCTTTCGTCCAATTGGCTTAGGAGCTCAGATGACAGTTGAGCTCTCTCTCTCTCTCTCTCTCTCTCTCTCTCTCTCTCTCTCTCTCTCCCTCTCTCTCTCTCAGGGTTCCCATCTGTTTGCCACTCTTTCTGAAATCTGAGAAAATCAGATAGAGACCTTTTGTTTTTTCTACCTAGCTAGAAGATCCAACCCATCTCATTAATAAGCAAACCTCAAATCAGGATTTTATTATTTGTTGATTATCTGCACTTAAGAGAGTGGGGAAAATACTGATTAAACTTAAAAGTGAGTGCATATCCCCTGCTCCTCACCCCAAGTTGTTAAACATTTTTCACCACACCTTTGAATTGTCTATAAACATTGTATTTGAGCTTAGCAAGAGTATGTAAAAGGCTCAATTAATGAAGTCAACATCAGACTGGAGGCCTGGTGATTGTAGGCTAATAATAACTGGCATTTATATGCCACTTTAAGGTTTGCAAAATACTTTATATCCATCATCTCATTTAAGCCTCAAAATATCCCTGTACTCATATATACATAATATATGCATATATATAGTTTGTGTATATGCACATGTAAAAGTATATGTATGTGTATATATGTATATGGAGATGCATATATGGACATGTTTATATATGTATATACATGTATACATATACATATGTACATGCTCTCAAGGAGACAGAGATGGCAACAGAGATGGAGAGTGAACAAGAGAGAGAGAGAAATGGAAAAGAGCCAGAGCCAGAGGTGGAGGTAGGCAGAGACAAAGAGATAGGCACAAGGACCCATACTCCAGAACATGGACTCTGGGATTAGGACCCAATTTGCTTGAGCTCGCACACACCTTTTCAACTCATTCCCTCTCTTTCCTGTTCCATTCACTGAATCCTCTCCTTTACTCCTCATTTTACACATTCTTTCCAAGCTCCACATATATATATATGTATATATATATATATATACACATATACATATATATACTTTTACTTATGCATATGTATCCTCTCCTTTACTCACTCATTTCATACATTCTTTCCAAGTCCATTCCAACTTATTCCTGGCACGTAGTAGGCACTTAATAAATGTTTATCAAATTGAATTGAATTACTCTTCTCTCTGTGTAACTAACTCAGGAACTCCCAAGCAATTAACACACATGCTAGATTTTTCCCAGATCCAAGATGAACAACGCTAGCCCTGAGGTTACTTCTTGATACTCTAGAGGCCTGGCCAGTAAGGAGCAGCTATATCCCCTTTGTCCCCAGCCTTAGGCAAAGAGCAGGTTTTCCTTTGTGGTTTCCATCTCTCACCTCTGTACATTTATTCCCGTAAGCCGGCCTCCGTTCCTGGAATATAGACCTCCTTTGCCTCTATGGGGTTAACATCTTTCTCTTTCTTTGAGGCTCAGAGCAGGTACCACAGTATCCTTGAAGTACCCCTTGATTGGCTCCCCTCATCTCACACAAAGTGTTATTTCCAGATCAAACTTACTTGATCTGCTTTACACCTCTCCTTTACTCCTGTCACACCCTGTACTATCCATATCTTTTTACACATCCCCACAGTAGGCTTTAAGTAAGCTCTGTGAAATTCCACCATTTTTCATTTTTGAGTTATTAATACATGAGAAGCACAGAGAAAATATTTGTTGACTTGACTTGAATTTGTTATTACATGTAGCTTCCTTGGCAACACCTGGGCTATCAATGTAGGAAAATATTTCATGTGCTCTCTCCCTCCGGGCCCTCAAAGGGCCTATCTGCAATGGACCTTTCTAGACATATTATTCCCTTTCATGTATTTTACATGCCAGTAAAAATGGACTGCTATCTCCCTTCTCAACTTACCCTCTCTAATACTTTAGCTTTTGCATATACTATCACCCATCTCCTTCATGGCAATCTCTTCCCTCCTTCAGAGGTCAACTCAACTGACATATTTTCCCCAATACCTTCCATCAGTCCTCCTACCATACTCCCCCTCAAAAAAAAATTCACCTCCCAGTATTTTGGAAGGATGTCTCCTTTGAAGTGTTCCTTTCCATATGTCCTTTATTTATGTATATATCTCCCCACCTTTCCCATTAAATTGTAAGCTCCTTGAGAGCAGAATCTGTATACAAACATCATTATATACCCAGAACTTAACAAAATGCCTTGGAGTAGGTAGCACTTAATACATTTTTTATTGAATCAAACAGAAGCTGAAGGGAGCTTAGGTAACGTGACTGTGTTTGCTTCCATAGCAATCTGTTATTTCAAGATACCAAGAAAAGTTTTTTAGCAAAGTAGTTAATAGTGATCAACTTTCTTTATAGGGTGATAGAGGAAAATGATTTCATTCCCCATTGCATCCATCACTTGACCTTTAAGCTTGAGGGATGCAGTAAAGAGTAATGAGGTGGTTATAACCGAGTAACTTAAATGGGTTATCTGCTCTGTTGAGATGAGGATGACAACATGGCCTGTTTGTGGGATCTTAGAGCAGCAAAGGTGTTTGGGAGAGGGAAACAAAAAGCTTTTCAGGGGTATATGAAATGATTGTATTGTGCTAGATCACCATCGTTTGTGTGATTGTATTAAAGACACAGAATGAAGTCAACAAGAATTTATTAAGGACTTACTATGTGCCAAGCATTGTGCTAGAAGTGCAAATACACACAAAGAGATAGTCCCTGCTTACATTCTAATGGGGGAAGACAACGCACAAAAGCAAGCTGGAAAAAAGGGCATGGGAGAGAGAAAATTCCCCCAAGTTGGGTCATGGTGAAGAAGGAAGTTTGAAGAGTCAGGTCAAGAGACCAGGATAAAATACAAAAATGAACATGGCTGGCTCTTCCACAAAATGAAAATTTCCCCCAGAATCTCCATTTTTGTGAGCAGGCCCCAGATAAGCCATTCCTGATGCTCCAAACAATGATACCATACTATAGCTGCTTCTTAATTCTGCCCTTACAGATCCTTCTCCCATTGATGAGTTCTTCCTGGAATCTCCATTTTGGGGAAGAATCTCAGACAAGCCATCTCTTATTTTCTGGACTCAGCCATCATACCACCATCTGAGTACAACCTTTTCTTCACTCTCCTGTTTTTCAGTTCCTTTCAAATGTTTTCTTCCCCCATTAGAACCTAAGCTTCTTGAGGGCAGGATCTGTCTTTATTTTTGCACTGATTATCCACAAAACTTAGCATAGCCCCTGGAACATAGTAAACATTTAACAAGTGCTTGTTCACTGACTGACTGGCCTGGACATTTTCTTTAAATTGAAGTATCTTGGAGGAACTGATCAATCATAGGAAAGGGCCACAATGGCAGAGTGATCTAGGGTAAGGAGACTGCAGGAACATGGTAGAGTAGTCTGATGAATCAGGAGCAGAGTCCAGAGAGGAATGAAGGTCTGAACAAGAATGATATATGTTCATGTTTTTCTGAGACATGAGATTAATATTGTAAAAAAAAATAAGACTCCTGAATGAGAATATCCTAGGTAGCCTGGTAAATCTGAGGGTGGGGGTGAAGGGTCTTAAGGGGTTTCCATTTTACTGTTTAAGGAACTTGGAACATATGTATGTGTATATATGTGTGTACATGTGTGAATAAATGTGTACATATGTGTATACACACATTCGCACATATACGTGTATATATACATATAACTTGGGTTGAATTATATATAGAACTATGTACGTACACATATACACACATAATAGGCACATATTTCTCCAATTATTTGGGTCTATCTTTAATTCTGTAAAAAGTGTTCTATGCTCATATTCATATAGTTTCCATGTGTGTTTTAGTATACATTTTGTGGTTATTTTTGAACGGAATTTTTCTGTCTTTCTGCTAGGTTTTGTTGGTAATAAAAATTCTGATGATTTATGTGGATTTATTTTATGTCTTAAACCTTTGTTGAATTTATTAATGATTTTAATTAGACATAATTGAAATGAAAATAAATGAACTCTCTATCACAGTTGATAATAGATGTGTCTTCTGGGGAAAATGGTTTCATTTTCTCTTTGTTTATTCCCTTGCACTTTTAACTTCAGAGGCTGCACTGAGTGCACAATCATCCGAAAACAAAGAATCTTGCACCAGCTCTCTCTCTACTTTGGTCTTGGCTTGTAGCCTTTTCAAATTAAATAGTTTAACCTCGGTGTGATAGTTGACCTTGATGCCATGTTCATCCTCTTTGAAGGCTTCTGACAACATTGCTGAAAAAATCATGCTTAAAAAAACATGAGAGCAAGCACACAGCTTTGTTCTGTTGCACTCGATGCAGCCTCTGAAGCTGAGATGCACAAAGTATGGATTGATTTTCTGTTGCTTGTGCTGATTTTCACCTAACAATTAACACAAAGAAAACAGAGATTTTCCACCAGTCAGTACCATACCATCTATACGTGGAACTATTGGTTACAGGAAATGCAGAAATTTTGAATTGAAATTTTGAATGCTGTGAATAAGTTCACTTACCTTGGCGGTATACTTTCCAGAGATATACACATAGATGATGAGGTTGACCTGCTCATTGCCAGAGCTAGTTCAGTGTTGGAGAGGCTCTGAAGAAAAGTGTGGGAGAGAAAAGGTATTAGATTGCCTACTAAACTGAAGGTCTACAGAGCTGTTGTGTTCACCTCATTGTTGTAAGCCTGTGAAACCTGGACAGTTTACCAGCACCAGGCCAGAGAACCGAATCACTCCCATTTGAATTGTCTTAGGAAGATTATGAAGATCACCTGGCCAATAAGGTACCAGTCACTGAGGTCCTTTCCCAAACTAAACTGCCAAGCATTCAGACTGCTACAGAGAACACAACTCCAATGGGCTGGCCATATTATTCGAATGCCAAATGTATGTTTGCCTAAAAGATTATTTTATGGAGAACTCATGCAAGGCAGGTGCTCATATGGTGGTCAGAAGAAGCAATACAAGGGCATTCTCAAGGTCTCTCTAAAGAACTTTGGATTCAATTGTGAGACATGGGAGACCCTGGAACAGGACTGCCCAGTGTAGCATGGCCACATCAAAGGAGGTGCTGTGCTCTGTGAATGAAACAGAATTGTAGTAGCTCAAAAGAAACATGAGATGTGCAAATTTAGAGACATCTCCACTCCAGATGTTCATATGGACTATTTGTGCCTGACCTGTGGTAGAGCCTTCTGAGCTCATATTGGTCTGATGAGTCACAGTTGGACATACTGTATGGATGTCATTTTGGTCCCCTTTGAGAATGAAGAAAAAACATTATTCCCTAGATTTCTTTTTCTTGTCTTATGCAATTAACCCTCAGAGAGCTGATGAGCATGGAGAGGTTAAGTTACTTACTCAGTGTCTCACAACCAGTATATATCAAGGTGAAACTTGAACCCAGGTCTTTATTAATCAAAGGTACAGTCTCTGCTTGCTATGTTGTGCTTCCTCATATAAAACTGAGCTAAAATCTGCTTTTCTGTGCTACGTGTTGATTCTAATTTTGTCTTTTGCAGCTGAATGAGAGTTGCTCCCATGTTGCCAGCCCATTCCAGTAATGTGACTTTGGATACATTCTGTTTAGTCTCTGTTTACAAAATGAATATTCTGAATTTAACACAATATTTCAGATGGCTAGGGATCAGTAAACAACATTATGTGAGGAATGATGAGGAGAAATTATTGTTAAGCCTAAGGAAAAAAAAAGACAGAGTGAAGACTTATGAATAGGAGTTGGGATGAAGGTATCAATGGGAGGAAGGATGTAGATAGCTTAATGTCTCTGAGCCTCATTTTCCTCAATTGTAAAAGGAAGGGATTGGATTAGATAGACCCTAAGGTCCCTTCCTGCTCAATATCTATGATGCTATGATCTAGAATGTCTTCCTCAGGCAGCATGTCAAAGCAGCTGAAAATGAAAATATTATGGGATAGTCAGCTGAATGAGCACGATTACCAAGTTATATCCTGGAACTGTCTTGAAAAATGCCTGATGGCATCGGGCTTGGGGGTCATTTGCATTTTCTTATGAAGATAATGAGGGTGGTGCAGTGGATAGAATGCTAGGTTTGGAGTCAGGAAGACTCATTTTCCTGAGGTCAAATCCAGCCTCAGACACTTACTAGCTGCTTGACCCTGGGCAAATGACTTAACCCTGCTTGCCTCAGTTTCCTTATCTGTAAAATGAAGTGGAGAAGGAAATGGCAAACCACTCCAGTGTCTTTGCCAAGAAAACTCCAAATGGGGTCATGAAAAGTCAGACATGACTGAAATGACTGAACAACAACAACCTCTCAGGGCTCTTGTGAGGATCAAATGAGATAACAGTTGTAAAGCATTTAGCACAGTGCCTGGTACATAGTAGGTGCTAGATAAATCCTTATTCCCTTCCCTCTCTTCGCCCTTCTACCATATCACACCATCTCCTAACCAGATCTTCCTGACTGCCAGTGCTGCATTCTGCCTCTTAGGCCATAGACTCTTGCAGTCCTGCATGTAGTAAGTGCTTAATAAATGTTCATTGAATTTAATCAACATACTTAGCAAATACTGTGAGGTTAAATTATGATTGACTCACTGGTCAAAGCAGTCTTCTTCCCAGGGATCGTTCGTTCTCTGGAGCAATATTTCTCACATCTTGTCTATCAAGGTACTTTGACTCATCAGTAGTATTGAAAGCATTAAGTGCACTAATACTTCCTGGTCAGTGTCAACCACTCTTTCATAGGCATATGGAGAATGGAGGGCAATTCTCATTATTTCAAGACTTTTAGGGTGCTTAGGGAGGACTTCTTCTACGGCCTCCCAATTCTTTATCATAACAGCTCATAGCTGATGTTTATACTGCACTTACAGTATGCCAGGGAGCCTATTGGGCACTTTACAATTCTTCTCTCTTTTAGTACTCGTAAGAATCCTGGGAGGTAGGTGCTATTATTATCCCCTCTTGACAACTGAGGCAAACAAAGGCTGAGTAACTTGCCCAGGATAAGAGAGTTAGTAAGCATCTGAGGCTAGATTTGAACTGAGGTCTTTCTGACCCCAGGCCCACTGTTCCACCTGGCTAGCTGCCCCTGTTATTCAGTGGAATAAAATGAAACTTCTGCCAATATCAATCAAACCAGGCAACAATTTTTCTCCAAGTATCCTGATTTTCTTTTTTTCACTTTGAACAGAAGCCGGGGCCTGAATCTTTGATATTACAAGACCGGATGACCTGTATTTCGACTGCATGACAGATGAACTCTGTCATGTAATCCCTTCAGGGTTGTTTCATATTCTGAATAATACCTTGATCTCTGGTGAATAAGCAAGGTGACAGTGGAAGGCAGTAAAATGACAAGAGGGGGCATGGATTTAAAATGAAAAATGAAACATACAATTTTGGACATGACCAGTGTCCAAACTGGAATTTATTTTGCTGAACTGTGTAAATTTATTGAGCAGCTGACTGATGCAGTAGATAGACCACCAGGCCTGGAATCAGGAAGACTCATTTTTATTTGGTGTGTGACCCTGGGCAAGTCAGTTAACTCTGCACTAGTTTCCTCATCTGGAAAATGAGCTAGAGAAGGAAATGGCAAACCACTCTAGTGTCTTTCCCGATAAAACCCCAAATGGGGTTATGAAGAGTTGGACACGATTGAAATGACTGAACAAGAATATTTATTTTGACGGTTGCATTTAGCCTACAGGTGGCTAGTTGACATAGAGCATTGGACTGGGAGTAAAGAAGGTCTCAATTTGAACCTTGTTTCTGACACTTAATATTGTGTGTGACCCTAGGCAAAGAATTCAACATCTCTCAATTTAAATTTTCTCACCAGTAAAATATTTATTATACTTAAGAAGATAATGAGGGCAGCCAGGTGGTACAGTGGATAGAGCACCGGAGTCAGGAAGACTCATTTTCCTGAGGTCAAATCCAGCCTCAGACACTTACTAGCTGCTTGACCCTGGGCAAATGACTTAACCCTGTTTGCCCCAGTTTCCTTATCTGTAAAATGAACTGGAGAAGGAAATGGCAAACCACTCCAGTATCTTTGCCAAGAAAACCCCAAATGGGGTCATGAAAAGTCAGACATGACTGAAATGATTGAACAACAACAATCTCATGTTATTTATTTATTATAACATTTATTTATTTATTGTAATATAATTTATTACTATAATAGTAGCTCCTGTCTTAGAGGTTCTTATGAGAATTGTGGGAAAATGCTTATTATTAAATATTTATTAATATTGTTTGAATCTGGCTTGATGTGGCTCAAAAATTGTTCAACTCAAAGCTTATAATAGAGATCAGGCTGACCTTAAAGATATTCAGGGGAGGACAGATGGCTATAGGGAATGATTAGATCTCACCCAGGTCTTGTTTTGGATCCATGTAAAGCTTGTGTTTTGGGCTCCCCAAATTTGAATGTTTATACTTACCGGCTAATACACACCTCAGACTCTCTTACTGCCTACCTATGGCCAATCAGGCAAACTGCTTATCTGAACTTTATATGATGATGATATGGTTTACATGATGTAACTTTATATAAAGTAATCACAGATTGGAAGAGGGAATCACCCCTTTTCCCAGCTCCCTCCTTTGCAAAATGACCTAATAAAATTCTCTCTAAAACCATTTCAGGTTTTGGGGTTTGTTCTCTAACAGTCAAGTGACATAGCATATATAAAGTGCTTTGCAAGCCTCTATCAATATTAACTATTTTTTTATTTTAATATTTCATGGGGGAAGGAATGTAGAGGGAGAGATAAATACAGATAAATAGATTTTAAAAATAGAATAAATGACAAACTATCCCAAGAAATCAGGACTGATCCTACTTTCAAAGATGAATTCTATAGTTGTTTACCAATAGAATAACTTCATTTTCCTTGGGCATATCTGTTTCTTTCTTCTTTTTTTTAAATTTCAGATTAAAAAATGATGAAATTAGTTACAACTCTGAACTTCTTGGTCTATCCATACACAACCTCATGTTTCAAAAAACAAACTCTAGAACAATTAATTCTCTAGAATTAATTCAGTCTCTAAAGTGTTTCTTTTTTGGGAGCCTTTGCACAAGTAAGAAAAATCAACATGTCCTTTTAATCTTTAACCCCAAGACCTGTGATTGATGAGCATCAAAAAGGAGACCTGTTTTATCAAGAGTATAAATCTGTTCTGGGGCTACATCATGCCCAGCCTTGGTTTTAACACTTATGATGGTGCCACTTCATCTCTATGGGAAAGACTGCCTTCACAGGGCAAGATCCCTACCCACAGCATCTGTGATGGCTCTCTGCTATAATCCTTTCTGGCTGCTTGGGATTTTGCTATTTGGGCAGCGACAGAGTTTACTGTCATCCTTCTGATCTGATGAGGTATTCCTTGACTGCATCTAAGTCATTGTCTTTGGTTTCTTGGTTCCTGCTCTCTTCTATCTCAGAGTGTCACCTCCTTCTTGTACCTGTCACTGCTTCGAAACATCATTAGTCCTTCCCTTGTCCCTCTCTGACATTTCTAATATCTGCTTGCTGCCCCTGGTGTTTGCTGCTGTCTTTTTTTTTCTTTCCTTTTCTCACTTGTCTCTTCTCATTGTTGTTTCTCTTGGGCTTTTTGATATTCTATTCAGGGGCTTACTTTTTATAGACATGCCCAATGAATGTAAACATTCTTTTACTCAATTCCTCTGGCCCTCTGTTTCTTCATGTATAAAATGAAGAGGTTGGTCAAAATTTCTTTTCTTTAGTGGGGAAGGCAGGGCAATTGGGGTTAAGTGACTTGCCAAGGTCACACAGCTAGTAAGTATGTCAAGTGTCTGAGGCCAGTTTTGAAATCAGGTCCTCCTGACTCCAGGGCTGGTGCTCTATTCACTGAGCCACCTAGCTGCCCCTGGTCAAGATTTCTTAACCTGGTCCATGAACTTCATTTTTTTTGTAATCATATTTTAATATAAGTGTCTTCTCTTGTAATCCCATTTACTTTGTTTTTCACATTTTTAAACATTATCATGAGAAGGGACTCATATGCTTTACCAGTCTGCCAAAGAGGTCCATTACATTAAAAAGGTTAAGAACTACTGGTCTAGAGGGTCTGTAAAGTTTCTTTCCCCCATCTTACTTCTTGTTAGAAAACTGACAAATCTGGACATTGAATTTAATTTTCAGATGACTGGTTACACTCTACCATTACCATTCATTAGAATCATAGAACCTCAGAAATGGTAGAAGCCTTAAGGACCATTTAGTCCAAACTCCTTCTTGAAAAATAATCTTCTCCAACAAAATCTACCAGGGGCCATCCCACAATAGCTTTTGCTGAAGACTTTTTCCAGTGAGGAGAAACCCACTATTTCTTTTCAAGAGTTGTTTCTCTGCTGTTAGGTAAACTTAAAACTTTTCTCAGCTTGGCACCATAGCAGATGCTTGAAACTGCAGGAATATTTATGTGTATATATATATATATATACACACACACACACACACACACACACACACACATATATGTACATATATATACATACATACACACACACACACATATATATATATGTATATTTCTGGATAGCTGAGGCATTATTATTCCAGCATGATGCATAGGAATCTACCATCTCTGAACTGGGGCCAAACATGTTTGTGGTGATTAGGAGACAAATTAGCAAAGTAGTCAGCCTATTAAAGTGAACACTCTCAGAATGTAATTGAAGAGAGAATGAATGCATTTGTTAAACACTGATTGAAACAGTAATGTGGCATAATAGCTCATGTTCTCATAAAGCATATCTCTACCATCTCACTGCAGCAGAAAGGAGGAGGGTAATTAAATTATAGTGGTGTATTTAGCACCATTATACAGTAGCAGTTAAGAGTCTGTCAAATTTTGCTTTTAAATTTCTACTCACAGGGAAGTGTCTACAGGGTGGGATTTGGAGCTGAAAGAGACCTGGTGCAGCTGAAACCCCTAGAAACAAAGTGACTTACACAGGTCACCAGTAGTGAGTAGGAAAGGTAGGATTTGAATGTAGGACTTCAGACTCCAAGTCAGTATTCTTTTCACTGTAAGATACTGTCTCTATACAGGGTATTCCTAAAGTCTGGACATGTAGGCAAATACATATTTTCAAGAAATGAAATGAATGAAATTTTCAACAACATTTTTTTAAATTGTAATATTAACAAATAACATCTTCAACATGGTTGGCATCATTTGTGACGCGAAGGTTGATGTGCTTTGCAAAATTCGCATGAACTCAGTGCAATAAGTCCACATTGCCATCAATTGCCTATGTGTCCAGACTTTAGGAACACCCTAAACACCCTGTATTATAGCTATTTGGAGACATTCAAAAGTAAATACTTTTGAGGAAAGAAAATCTCAGCAAAGATTTAGGATTTGAGAAATGTGGGCTTTGCTAAGTTTGGAACAACACAATTTAAATAATACCAAAAATTTTGTCTAGTTTAATCCAGTACCCACTTTAGGATTTATTTAATTTCACTGTTGAACATTTCAAAAGATTTGAGAAAAAATGAATTATTACTCCAGGGTGTTGACCTGAGAGTTTGGTTAAAGGAGGCAGACAAGCTAGGTGATATGAAAATTCATATTGCTTATTCATTTATTCCCTTAAAGCATAGCAGACATGCATGCATGTATGGAGCCATACAAAGTCTGACTGCCTGAACAAAGAAATGAGAAAGCTTATATAACTTTTTCTTTAACAGACTCAGCGTGCCTGCATTACTTCACTTTTATGATCCCCATGTATGTTTAACCATGATACAGGAAAAGGATTTTCCTTAATGGAATAGATTGTAAATACAATAAGTCAGGATAGTTGACAAAGTGTCAATTGGAATTACAACCCAGAATCTCTGTGTTTGATTTACCATTAACATTCCATAATATAGTATATGCCCATAAAATATTAAGATAAGTAAAAGTCATATAATTCAAAATCATGTCTGAGGTCAAGGTTTTCACCCTTAATGGCCACAGGTAGAGAAGGAAAGAATACTCTTAAAGTCAGAGCCGATCTGGCCTTGTTGACATAGGAAAAGGTATTCTCTGAGCAAACTTCAGAGAACAAAGAGATGGTTAGGATCAGGCTCTTCTTGGTTAATCAGTCTGACCTTTACTGAAGTTACTATATTGATATAAAAATGATTATCAAGGGAAAAACAGAAAAGAGAATATGATCAGAACATTATTCTAATCCATCTACCCCTATCTAAGTTAAGCTAGTTTTTCCCATAAAAGTATTTAAGTCCTCCCTAAGACTTGGTTGACTCAAGAGACAAAAGATTTAGGCAAAGGAAACAAAGGAGCCATCACTTTTTCCTGATACAAAGCAGCCATGAGAAATTTGCTGGTGCTTAGCCATCTGTCAGACTGTGATGTAAAACTCAAGTAGGGGACCTTTGCTTAGATGTATCAACCGAAGATATAAAAACAAAATAATAGCTAGCATTTATATAGTCCTTTAAGGTTTGCAAAGAGCTTTACAAATATTATCTCATTTGATCCTCACAACAACTTTGGGATTTAAGTGCTATTATTATCACCCCCATTTTACGGATGGAAACTGAGGCAGGCATAAGTTAAGTGACTTGTCTAAGGTCATTCAGCTGAATGACCTTAGACAAGTCACTTAACTTATGCCTATTGGATAGAAGCCAATTTCCAGTGTCAGCGCATGGCTCCAAAGGATAGGTTGTAGCCTGAGCACTCAGCACAGAATCAATGATGTTTATAAATGTAGTCCTGTCTTAGGCAGCATGCTAATCCCAGAATGCATAGCTAGGGATGTTTTGGAATAGAGACTGGGAAGGCTGGGTTCTTGGTTCTAGGTTCAAGGTTCTTAAAGAGTTCTGAAAGAAAGATATTAGGAGCAGAAAGAAGAGGAAACCATGACCCAGGGTGGAAAGTCTGGTTGCCTCCATCTGGAAGCCATATGGACATGGCAGAGTCAAGCAGTTGGATATGGGGGAGGAGAATGACTCCCATTTCTTGGTATAGCTATATATAACGATCCTTTAATGTTGGGGAATTAGGATGGATGGGTCTAATTCTTTCCCCTGACATCAGCTACCATAAAGGTACTGTTAAGCATCTGAGAAGCATATTTACCAGTTATTTAAAATAAAGCCTTCCTAGCAACAGATACAAAGATATAGTCAACAAAGAAAGGGGTTATATGGGAGGGTGGAATTTCTTAGTCAAAGTAAAAAGGATACATGAGGCAGTTACTCAGATAATTCAGACCAAAAAACACTTTGGCTAAAGTAATAATGGAAAACCAAAGGGATGATGCTGCTTTTGGGGGACAATGAGTGGGTAAGGTATCAGTGTGGTTCCTTTTATATATTCCTGCAATTGAGATCACTTAATGCCCCATCTATAGACTTAACTCCACCCCAGAATCTTGACCAATCCACCCCCCAGGAAGGGAAATATTAGGGCCCAAGAATCCTTCTTAAATTCCCAAATGAAAAAGATCAGAAATTGTATGAAGATGAACTTGAGGTCTAAATCAAAGCAGGTGGTTGGGAAGTGGCAAGTCTTTGTAGTGTGTTCAGATTACATTATAATGGGGGATCTCCAGGTTTCTCCTAACTTTCATAGTTATAGCGTCATCATCTCCTTGTAAATATGGCCTTCTTCAAGAACCCTTTTCAAGTTCCTGTCAATGTTAATGCCTTAGTCTGAGATTACCTACAATCTATCCTGTATAAATCTTGTATGTAGGGGACTTGATGAACTGGGGTGTGGGGAGGGTGAAACTGGGGGTTGGGGGCCTCAGCTGCTCTCCCCCTCCTACCCTACTCCTGCTCTCTGTTGGAAGCAGTGTGAGGCCAGACCTTCCCCGAGATTTTAAGTTTGGGGGCTGGGTGGGGAGAGGTGAGGCCCATCGCAACCTGGTGCATTGGGCTTGGGGAAGGGAGAGCAGCAGGAGGCATGGGTAGAAGAAGGAGATGGAAGAAGGCGGTGGCCAGGCCATGCGTCTAGGTGCCAGAAACTTTTAGGCCCAGGGCCACTGTAACCATGACCTCTTTGCCCACCACCCTCCTGGAACCCAATGCCTCCAAAGCCACTTTCCAGGACTTCCCTCCTACCCTTCAGCCCCCACAATCCCTTTCCCTGTACTCCCGTGGTCTGCAGCCCTCGTCTCCTGAGCCCCACGAGCAGGCCTACCCAGGTGTTCCTCAGTGGTGGGGCTGCGGGGTAGGTTACCCTTAGGTCAACCCGCAGCCCCCAGAGGCCCCCACTTGCCTTATCAGCAGCTCAGGACCACCTCGCTGCATTTCCATGGCCCTGCAGTGAACGCAGGCTGTTGCAGACCCGGAGAAGACACTTGGGTTACCACAGCCAGAGGGACCACAAAGCTTCGAAAGCTCAGGACCACCTATTTCAGCCTCCAGCTTCAACATCTGAAGAAGCATTTCCAGCACACACAGGACCTGGCCTTTCCAGAGAGGGCTCAGCTAGCGGCCCAGCTAGGCCTAACTCAGACTCAGGTGGTTTCAGAACAAACGTTCAAAATATAAGAAGATCATTAAGCAGAGGTCTAGCAGTCAAGAAGGGAAGCTTCTGGGGGACTTCCTAGCCCTGTCCCTCCCCTCATTGTGGGATATGCCCAGGCCCAGGACATTGCCTACTGGGGGCTATGTCAGCAACTTTGGGACCGGGAACCAGCAGCAGCATCCCCAAAATACTCTGGCAGCACCCCAGATGATGTGAGTCTGAGAAGGGGTGGGTATTCCATCCCTCCCATATGGCTCTGGACCCAGCTCACCCATTCCTCTCCCGGGCCTTGGAAGAAAATAGCTTCATATAGGTTTTAGGGGAGGAAGAGTAGCTGGAGGAGAGAGGGAGATTTGGAATGAAAATGGACACATTTTAACTCACTTTCACCACACAACCACCCCCCTCCCCAAACAGACCTAAACATCATCCCCTTCCCTCTCCAGTTGGGTTGGGTCATTTCCTTCTAAATGGACAAAAGCCTAGGAGAGAAGCCAGCATGTTGTCTGGATTGACATGATGTAGTGGGTGGGGGGAGGGGGGAAAATCCTCTTGAATATCATTGGAGCAGAGCTAGGTTCCCTTCTCCAAGCTTCTTCTTTCCTCCTCCAGACTCATTGTATGACCAAAGACCAGTCACCTGTCTGGCCAATCTTTCCCTTTGGAAGGACTACTGCAATGCCAAACATGTGGGATTAAAGCCAGGCAGACACAGTAACTACCCTCCAACCCCACTGACAGTTGTATTTTCCCTTCCTTTGGCAGTGAGACGGGGGAGAGGTAGGTAGGTAGCACTTCAATCCTAAAAATGACAAGAAACTCATGTTAGCCTCCATGGTTTGAAGGTTTCAAGGAAATGGGAAGCAGGTCCTTGGGATAGGGGGGAGAATTCAGGGTCAGATTATCTGGGTAAGTAAATTCTGTACCAGTCCCCTAGAAACAGAGTTTAAACTGTAAGCCTAACAATTGGATAATTCATTCACTGCCTCCCTAAACTCTCCTCCCTCCCGGGTATGTGTCTACATATTTCAAGTGCAGAATGAGATTAATTATCCAGATAATTTAACAAGTATTTATTACCCACCCCCTTAAAAATAAAATTGTCCACAACATGATAAGTCTGAGTCATTAGGGCCAAATCAGGGTTGGGGTGGGGGAGGAGAAGGAGGGAGGAGGCTGGGGGAAGGGGAAAAAGAGGGGTAGGTTACTTGGATAACCTGGGTGTAGATTATGCAGATCTTTACAGCCAGGTTCTGTTTTGTCTGTGGGGATACTGCCCTTGGGTTTAAGGAATAGTTCTTTTCTTTATAAAGGTCATCAGATGTACTCAATGGAATTTGGGTCCTCAGGGCCTAGATGGGGTCTTTCTGGCCTAAACTCCCTTTGCCAGTTACTCCCTGAGATCCCCTGTCCTTACCCCTAGCATTCTTAAATGATTAAAGTTTGCAATAAATGCTTTAAAAAATAAATCTTGTACGTACGTAGTTGTTTGCATTTTATCTCCTCCCTTAGACTGTGAGCTCCTTAAGCACAGGGACTGTTTTTGCCTGACACATACTAAGTATTTAGTAAATGCTTGCTGATATGATTTGACTTGTTTTGTCAGATCTGTTCTCCTTTACATATAGGAAGGCAGATATAGGAAAGATGGTGCCCTATTACTCACTCATCCCCGATGTTCTCCTCGATAGTCAGGATTACCTGTGGATGGGAGAAAAGACCATGGGACAGTTGCTGTCGCTTGTATCCTGAGAGTAAAAACCACTGTGTTAGAGGAAATTCTAAATAGAAAATTCTCCTTTTCCCCAAACTTGAGATTCCCAAATTTTAATATTCAAGGGAGAGACCCAGTTATTGGAATTGAACTATAAGGTTGTGAGATTGACCACAATGAACAAAGCAAAAACCCAGTGACTAGACCTGTTGTACAAGGTTGGAGTTGAGATGATAAGCAAGTCTGATTTGAGGTCCTTGCTTAGAGCTCCCTGCCTGGGGCCAAGCTGGGATTGTAGGTTCACAGAACTGGAGCTAGAAGATATATACGAGGTAATTAGGACTGGCACCAGGGTCAATGTCACATCAGAGGAGAGAAGAAGACATATTCAAGAGATGTTACTGAGGCAAAAGCTACAGGATTTGCCAATTGATTGGATATGGGGTGTGACAGAGGGCGAGGAGTCAAAGATAACCCCTCAGTTGTGAGCTTACATAACTGGGAGTATGGTAGTGTCTTCAATAGTAATTGGGAAGTTAAGAAGAAGGAAGTCTTTTAAGGGAAAGATACTAAGTTTAGTTTGGGGCATGTTAAGTTTAAGATGTATATAGGACTTCTAGTTCAATATGTCCAGTAGCTGAGACTATGATATGTGATATGTGAGACTGGAGGTCAAGAGAGAGGTCAGGGCTGGATAAATTGATTTGAGAGTCATCTGTATAAAAGAGTCCTTCGATTTTCCATATGGTGCCCCAATTCTCCTCTGCTTTGTTTGTGGAAATGTAGCTTATGGTAGACACAAGTTTGATCCTTTCATTACCCTAGTCGATAAATGCCAGTGCCTTATTATCACCTTTGAGATCAAATATAAAGTCTTTTGTCACTGTAAAGTCTTCATAACCTGACCTCATCCTACTTTTCTGACCTTATTATTTATACCAGGGCTGTCCAACCTTAGGTTTTTATTGAAACAATAGATGGTATATTTTGGTTTGCCATTTTAGTGAGAGCTCTACGGTAGCTCAGCTTCATTTATTAAAGCATTTATGTAAATTTCTGTGCTTGGAGGCGGGCCGCATAAATTGCACTGCAGGCTGCATTTTGGACAGCCCTGATTTATACTCTTTTGCATATTCTATAGTCTAATGCCTTCTTGCTGTTTCTGCATTTCCCATCTCTGTGCTTTTTCACTGGCTATTCCTCATATAATGAATGCCTTAATTCTTCATCCCTGTCTCCTGGAATCCCTGATTTCCTCCAAAACTCCTGCCTTCTATATGAGACCTTATATGTTGCCCTTAGGTACATGCAGCTTAAAGTTACCTGTGTCTGTTTGGTGTGTATATCTATATATTATCTCTCTCTCTCTCTCTCTCTCTCTCTCTCTATATATATATATATATATATATATGTATATATCATATCTATAACATCTATAGCTATCTATAAGAACACACACACATATAGATGTGTATCTATATGTACACAAACATATATACGTACGCACACATATCACCCCTCCCTCTGTGTATAAGTTCCTTGAAGGGATGGAGTCTTTTTTTTAATCTCTATTACCTATCACAATGCCTGCTATATAGCAGACCTATAGTTAATATTTGTAATGTTTGTTAATTAATTGATTGGTTTTATACAGGAGCAGAAGGTACCTCTTTAGTGGACTTGCCATAAATTATTCTTATCATCATTTTTATAGACATCTCAGTGTTAATTCTATATTTAAGGTGAAGATAATTGAATATACATATATATATATATATATATGTGTGTGTGTGTGTGTGTGTGTGTGTGTATATATCCCACTTTTGTCTTAGCAAATAATCACATTTACCAAATTTGCATTGTTCAGCATGACAGTACATTATACAAAGAGCGGCATATGCCCCATTGCTTGAATAATGTACTTGAAATGGAAACCCTTGGGAGCTGCCCTGTACTGTCGCAAGAGCAATGGGTTAGCTCATCTAGTAAATTATTCCCATTGCTGAGAAGCAGCAGTATAAAAAGGTTAGATTGCTAGATATATAGTCGGGTCAGACCTAGATTTACATTCCTGCTCTATTGCATACTAGACTCTGGTCAAGTCATTTAACCTTGCTAAGCCTCATTTTCCTTTTCTGTGAAATGGAGTTAATTACATGTGTAGTCCCTACCTCATAGTGTTGTTTCATGGATCAAAAGAGATAACGTAAGTGAAGCATTTTGTAAACCGTATAAATGTCAGCTAGCTCTAATTTCTCCAATTTCTTGAACTAGAATGGAGGGCCGTCATGAAGACACCCGGCAGCTTGCCTGCACATGGTTGATATCAAGCAGTTCACATTTCTGTGAATTGCTCCTGGGTGATGCAAAAAAGGCAACAAAATGAAGTATCCCTGGGATACCAGATAATAGGGCAATTTAGAAAGTGGCAGAATATTTAGAAGAAGACACAAAAAGGGGTTGATTTTTCAAATATTAATGAAGAGCAAAGAACAGAGATGACAAAATGAGTTGTAGCTAATGGATTAACATGGTTAAATGGATGAGAAGATGCCTGTAGGCATTCATCATTCGATTCAATTGATTCTGTGGAGATGCAACTAGACAGCAGTTCATGCGAATAGACCTAGGGGTGTTACTGGACTGCAAATTCTACATGAGTCAACAGTTTGATGTGACAACTGAAAAAGCTAATGGACGCTACTTTTGTAACCTAGAGTAGATTAATAGACACAGTGTTCAGAGTAAGAGTGGCTTGAGCTGGTCACAACTGTATACTCTAAACTGGATCCTATTGAGCAGAGAGGGGACTTGAAAGTATGAATGATGAGGGAACCTGAAACTATGTCCTATGAAGATTAGTAAGTAGAAATGGGGATGTTTGGTCCGTAGGAAATGAGGTTTTTGGAGCCTAGGCTAGCTGTCATATAGAGAAAGTTGTCACAGAAGCAGATTGGCTAAAATGTTATGAATTCTTTGGCCCTAGTGACCCAAGAAATAAATAAAAATACAAAAATCCCTTCATCCTGTGTAGTTACTATACCCTTCAAAAGTGTCAATGGTAAAATGGAGGATAATGGGATCATAAAATCCCAGTGTTTAGAACATTAGAACACAAATACTAATGTAACTATTGGTGCCATAAATACAAAATGTTGGTTCAAAAATCAAAAGATTGATTCAGCTGCAAAAATGCACATATCCATTGCACATTTCATCTATACATGAAATTAAAAGCCCAAGAAGTTGATGTTAAATGGAAGGCTGGCTCGTGGGTGTTTTCTGGAGAGATGAATAACATAGCTGGCAGAGTTGCCTTTGTCATCCAGCCAGAGACAACAGGAATAATTGTTTGTTAGACTCAGTTACTTTGCCTTGCATGGCTCACATGAGCATGATCAACCTGAAGAGTATTGCAGGTTACACATTGACATAGGTCTTATGGGTGATAGATTTCAAGCTAGATAGAATCTTTGTCAAATTCCCTCATTGTATGGTTGAGGAAACTGAGGACAAGAGAAATTACCTGAATTGTCCAAGATCGCATAGCTACTGAGTGGCAAAGATAGGTTTTGAACCTGGGTTCTCTGACTCCAAATCTGCACTCTTTCCAATGCACCATCCTGCTGTGTTTATAGGACATGAAGAAGTAGACAAATTTTATGAAGAATTTGACTACACTCTGCAAAGCAATAAAATCATATAGTACGATACTATGTGACTTCAATTTGAAGAAGGATGCAGAGGTAGATGGAAAAACATATGCTTGGGAATACTTTTTGGGACTAGGAAATGAAAAAAGGCCAAAGACATTGATTACCTGCAAGCTTCACACCAACATGCCATGAATACTTATTTTTTCAAGAATATAAGGCAATGAACATGTTAAGCACTGCTCTCCATACCTCTTCTACCCCAATCACAATAAATTAAATTGCTTTTCTCTTAATGTAAAGCAAATTAATAATTACTGACACAGGAATTTTTTCAGTCACCTGTCTGTGATCAGTCAGATCAATGGCTGGTTAGGACAAAGGTCAAAATAGAAGGTAGAAAACATGAAAAGAACAGTTGGTATCCAATGGCAATAACTTCAACCTCACTTATTTCAATAAAAATAGATTAAAAATGAGAGATATATCCAATTATTTATGTTGTTGATTTTGATTGGCAGATTGTCACCATTTCCTGTGGAAGTTTACATACACATACATATCACAACAAGGTCCAAGTAGGTCAAACAGATTCAGCTGCCAAATATTTTATCTTATTAAGTGGAGAGACATGGCAGCTGAGGGCAGTTGAGAGCTCAGACTCAAGAGTATGAGCTCATTCCTAAACATTGTGGAGGAGATTGGCTAAATATTATGAGTAATACATCCTCATAAAAGAGAAAGCAGAGGGAGAGAAGGAACCTGAAGAAACCATAGCATCAGACTTAAATAATCCAGATCTTCCTAAAACCCTTATAGATAAAACTAGAAGGAGGACAACAAACAGAAAAAAAAAAACATGGGAAAGAATTGCCACCATCTCTATAATGTCTTCTTTGGTTATCATCAGTGACAGTGAAACTGCTGCATTTGGGCTCTAACCTCTTGGTCTTCACGAGCTATGTAAGGAAGAAGATGGGGCACTCAAAAATGAAGTTGGGATGAGGGGCTTGACCTCACCAAATATATGCCAAGGTTAGAACCTACTGTTACAGGAGAAAGTATGGGTAATGATCTGGCAAAAAAAAGACTCAGAAGTCACATTGATACAAAGGTGTACACAACTAAGGTCCTTCTTGTTTAATTCTGTTGAATTAATCAGCTGTGGTATAGTGAGATAAGTAGAACAATTGTGGGGACTTCTATGAACTGATGAAGAACGAAATGGGCAGAACCAAGAAAACAATTTACACATTAAGAAAAACATTGTCAAAAGCAAACAAAAAATACTTTTGAAACCTGAAAGGACTATGATCAATACAGTGACCATTCATAATTCTGGAGGACTGATGATGAAATATACCATCCATTATAGAGAGGCGATGGATTTAGGGTGCAGAATGAGATACATATATCTTTGTATATAGCTACTGAAGGAATTGGTTTTGTTGACTAGGCATATTTATTTTAAGAGATCTGTTTTTCTTTTCTTTTTTAAATAGAGTTGAGGTGGGAGGGAAAGAAAAGAGATTTCTGTTACATTAGTTTTTTTTTTTTTTGATAGAGGTGATGGGTGCTACACATATAGAATGTTGTCAGCCCTTTCAGATGTCACTGGTTTTCCTTAGCTGTTTTACTTTGTTAGGAGAAGACAGCTTATAATGTTAAAACAAAATATATCAATGAAGTTTAAAAAAACAAAGAGAGATGGAAAAGCACGACACAGAAAACCTGCACTCTGTTCTCAGTTACTCCAATATTTTGTAACCTTGTGGCAATTTATTTCATTTGGGGGCCTCAAGTTTCTCATGTGCAAAATGACAAGTTTGGAGCAAATGATTAGTTTAAAGTCCTTAGATAATGTCAATTCAAAGGAACAATATCTTCTATTTTTGTAGCCTTCTGTAATTTGCAAAGCATTTTCCAATGAAATCTTAAATATCTTAACACAAATAAAATATTATTATACCCGTTTTGCAGATGAGGAAACTGAAGCTCAGACAGGCTGACCAGCCCGAGGTCACAAAGTCCCTTAGAAATTAAACCAGTATTAAGAATTCATATTGCTTATCTTCAATAGTCCAGTGCTCCAGGCAAGAAAGAATTCTCTATGTTCAGTCCTGTTGTTTCATTTTATTTCTCCCTTAATAACAATAAATCACAGATACTGTTTCCCACCAGAATACTTACAAGGTGGCAGGAGGAACATGTTATGTGGAATCAAAGTATCTGTTTCCAATCTGAATTTGCTACTTACTAGCTGTGTGGCCTCAGCAAGTTACTTACCCACTCCCATCCCCACCCCCACCCCCACCATAGCCCCCATATCCTCCTCTGTAAAATGAGTTGGCTCCGATGATTTCTGTCATCACTTCCGTATCCTCATCTCTGATACAGTTATAATCTTCTTCAGGTCAATGTCAAGTGGGATATTGAGCAATTATCTAGTAAATTCCATCCATGGACACAGCTAATCTGTGTAACTCCAGATCTTCATCTAAAACAAAACAAATACATTCAGTCTTCATTAACAGGAGGGCAATTTTGGCTTTTAGTATTGGAATAATGTGCTTGAGTTAGTGCTTTATTTCCTCTTTATAGACAAAATATTTTATTGCGAATATCATCGTATAAACCACGGCTGGGACTCTTTGGAGATGATCTTTCTGTTTGGTGTCATTTTGTACATGCCTCTAGATGGCACTAGGGAGCTAAGGAAGGGATCCTGCTCTCCCTGGCTGACAAAGAGCCTTTGTGCTCCTTCCATGTGTAGATAAGCTGCTACAAAAGGAACCCCACTGTTTCGCTGTCTATAAATTGTTCAGCAATTTCTAGCTAAAATTAACTACAAATAATAATAATGTTGTCAGGGGGAGGTGCCCAATTGGAGTTGCCGAATATGGAGTGCAGCAGTTTCACGTTGAAATTCCCAGAATCCATATCATGAAGCCTTTTAGCCCAAACAGTACATTTGTTCACGAGACAGGTGGCGACAGAGACAGTATAGATGATATTCCTACTGCTTTTACACTGTGACCAGAGCAGCAAATCACTGAAGCACGATACAGGTAATAACACAAGGTCAGAGGTCCATGAGCTTAAGCATTTCCAATGGGGATATACCATCCTAGCCATAAATTGACAACTCTAAATATGTCCAAAGATGAATGGAAAAAAAAATAAGACTTAGGACCCCTTCTTCAAAAGAACATATAATGAGGCATTGTCGAATGAAACTGATGATTAAATATATAATTATGTGATCTTAGTCATGGCATTTAATTTTTTGAACCTCAATTTCTTCACCCAGAAAAGGAAGATCACACATATATTACTTGCCATATAGGATTTTTGTGACAAAAGTGCTTTATGGGAATTATGGTATAATATAAATATATCATTGTTGTTACTATGGTTATTAATGTAAGGGAGGCAAATATTTTGCTTTGATAACAGAGAACTCACTGCTTATCCCCTTCTCCCCAAGAATTTCGGTACCTTTCTGAGGTCTATAAAATCTTTAAGAATATTTACATGCTTGAAGTAGATGAAAGGATTGAAAAATAGTTGTTTGTCTCCAGACTCAGAAACTCACAGCTGTGTGGTGCTGGGGGGTGGCAGGGAAGGGGAAGCAACCTGCCTACTTCTTGAGGTAAGGAAAAGGTACAAGAAAACCACTCACCTTAATATAGATAGGAGTCAGTGAGGGAGATATTCTCTGCAGAGGAATGACTAAAGTGGGGGTACCTTTGGGGTACCTCCTCATGGAACTGAGACATAGGAATATACACACATATATATGCGTATATACATACATACATGTACATATATACACACACACATATATATTTATATCTATATATCTATCTAAAATGAATATTCCCATGTAGATAGTCCAGCAAAGAAATTCATGACAGGGGTGGAAGTGTAGACCATTGTGATTAGAAAAGGTGGAGTTTCCCTAAGTGAAAACTGAGGGTGAAAGGAACCTCCCATGATAAGGCATCTATCTCTCTTTCTCTTCTTTCCCTAGAGAAATGGGTTAGAAGAGTTGCCCTAAGAGCTGTTCTAGCAGCAACTCAAAGCATCCCTCCCTCTAGTGTCTTTGGAACATAAGTTCCTTACGTTCCCTGGCTAGCATGAGAGACTCTGTGTGGTTGGAAAATTATTGTCCATTGCTTTATTAGCACAATCAAGTACTGAACCAAGGCCAGCTATTTAACTTCCCAGTGCCCCAGGCAACTCTTTTAAGACCATAAATTGCACACACTTGTAGATCTGCATTGATGTAGGGAGTTTCCTCACTGGGAGTTCCTTTCAGCAATGAATCACAGGTTTGAACAACAACAACAAAAAGAATGAATCCATTGCATGAATTTTCTTGTTATTTCTGTTTTGTTCACAGGCTTCAATTAAAGCCTTCACTATTTGATTTCTAAGTATTTGGCTGCTGTGTAGACAGAATCTGCCCTGGATAGGGGCTTGAGCCGAGAATATATTTCACTTCCCTCATTGAACCTGAGCATAGATAGCATAGGAAATCAAAGGGAAGAGTGAGAGATTCCAGCTATGTTATTATTAATAATGAAATAGCTGTTTGAAGTTCTTCAACTTAACTCAGTCTTGAGAAGCATGCAGCTTTCTTGGACACTGTTAAATAGATTGCAAGACTTATCTTACATGAGTCTTTTTTCCCCTTAGGCTACAAAGAGATTTGAATTTTTTTTTTCCTGATTGAGGTAGATGTTGTAACAAAAAAAAAAAAACTCATTAAAATTATTACTTGTTTAAATGTATATTTTTCCCTATTTGCTATCCTCTATAGTTGACTTTGTCATTATAGTTGTACTCATTCTATTCATAAGGATGTTGGGACTGTGTGGTTTGAAAATTTCTATATTATAAAAAAATTGTTAGGAGATGACAGGGCTTTTCAATATGTGTGCAGAGAAAAAGTTTTTTTTTCTGTCATAACCTAGGGTTTTCCAGATCCTAAAACCCAACAGAGTGCTGATCATATCTATATATTTATGTATCTATCATCTCTCTCTCTCTCTCTCTCTCTCTCTCTCTCTGTATGTATACACACACACACATATATGTATATATATATGTATGTGTGTGTGTGTGTGTGTGTATATGTGTGTGTGTGTGTGTGTGTGTGTGTGTGTATGTAGGAGTGGTCCTTGAAAGCCCTGGACTTTAACAAAAAAGCGACAACAATGAGGTGTCAAAACTAAAAAAAAAAGTGGACATGTCAGGTGATCTTTTCTGAGATGCAAATTTCTTCTTAGAATGAATCAGAAAGGAAAAACCAGACAGGATATGGAAGTATAGAGTACACCTTAGGGTAACCTTTCAAAGGACTTGAAAAGGAGAGTAGTTCTTGAGAAATCTGTTAACTATCTCCCATCACTCTCAGGAACTTTTCAATGGTTTCATGTTGTCTTGACCTCTCTCTACTCAAGGTTCTTCTCACCTTCCCCTTATTGAACCAATAGGCTTGTGCCAGTTTTTGCCCTTGAATAGAACTTACCTGTTTATGTTCCCAAGCAAACTGGCTCTGAGAAGAGCCCTCACTTAGAGCAGTGTTGGAAGGATAGTTTGATGACCAGAGTGGTTCTCCTACTCTGTTTCACTCTTCTTAGTACGGACTCATTGCCCAGCTGGTTTTCTGTGTATAAATGATCCTTCTCTATTCTAGGAAATAGTATCAAAGAACCTATAATTTTCTTTGTCTTTTTGTTAGTTCTGAGGCTCAGCCAGAGCTAGTCCTTCAGTGTTTGTGTACCTCTATCACTTCTCAGGGGATGTTTCTTCTTGGAGACCTCTTCCCAATTGTATTCCCAATAAGTACATCCTGACTATCAAATGCTAGTGATTGCCACTGATTATAAGAATAAAATCAACATTTAAGACCAAGAAAGGTGAGGTAGAGCTGACATGGTGGAGGAGAAGCAGGAGTTTAGCTAAACTCTCCCATATTCCTACCCCCACCAACTTTAAAATAATGCCTAAAATTGAATTCTAGGTGATAGAGCCAATAAAAAGTTTGGGTAAGATAATTTTCTAGCCCCCCCCCGGCAAACTTAGATGGTCAGCAAGAAAGGTCTGTCTCACCAGGATGAGAGTAGAGTATAGTACAGTACAGGCCCGTGTCAGCAAGCCAGTGGCAGGTCTTAGGGCTGGCTGAATCAGCAGTGGCAGTTTCCAGAGCTTTCAGCTTATAGACAGTAAGGGGCTCAGACACTAGTCAGAAGGCGATTACAGGGGACCCTTTGCTGGCATTAGGTGCAAGACTCTGTTGCATTTTCCATATAAGGTTCCAGCTTGCAGTCTCAGGCTGAGAAGGAGCATTAGCACACTAGCGGTTGTTGCTACAGAGGTGCAGGGGCTCTGGTCAGAGTTCCAGGGTGGAGAAGTGTGTTTGTGGTCACTCACAGATTGGAGCACAGACCAAGAGAGCAGTGAACACACCTCTCTTTAGATCATGTCACCTTGGAAGAACCGAAAACTTGTAGATCCCACAGACCTAGCTCTGAAAATATAGCATGAAAAACTTGAAACTTGAGACAATGCCCTCTCACCATGGGAGCAGAGCCCAACTTTAATGTTAAGTTAAAAGTTAAGAAACAAGGTGGAAAACAGGGAGCAAAACAAAACAGAAAAGGAATCTAACCATAGAAAGGTAATATGGTGACAGGGAAGATCAAAACACAAATGCAGAAGAAGACAAAGAACGGAAAACATGAAATTAAAACATAGAGTCTCAAAGAAAAAAAAATGAGAATTTGTAGCAGGCTGAAAAAAGAATTCCTGGAAGAACTCAAAAACATTTTAAAAATAAAAGAGGTAGGGGAAAAATTGGGAAAATAAATGAGTTACAAGAAAATTATGAAAAGAGAGTCAACAGCTGAGTAAAGGATGCTGAAAAAATATTGAAGAAAATAATAACTTAAAAATAGAATTGATATAATGTTAAAAAGGTATAAAAATTCACTGAAGAGAACTCCCTTAAAAGAAGAATTGGTCAAATGAAAAAAAAAGCACAAAAATTCTTTGGCCAAATGGAAAAACGAGGTACAAAAGCTCATTGAAGAAAATAATTCCTCAAAAATTAGAATTGGGTAAGTGAAAGCTAACGTCCAATGAGATATTAAGAAACAATAACACAAAATCATAAGAATTAAAAAGAAGACAATGTAAAATATTTCATTGGAAAACCAAGTGACTCACCTGAAAAATAGATCAAGGAAAAATAATTTAATTCTTGTACTACCTGAAAGTTATAATTTAAAAAAAAAGACCCAAGACATCATATTTCAAGAAATTATCAAGGAAAACTACATTGATATCTTAGATCCAAAGGGTAAAGTAGAAATTGAAAGAATCCAGTGATCACCTCCTGAAAGAGATCTCAAAATGAAAACTCACAGGTATATAAACAGCCAAATTTTAGAGCTCCTAGATCAAGGAGGAAATATTATAAGCAACCAAAAAGAAACAATGCAAATATCATGTAGCCACAGTCAGGATAACACAAGATTTAGTAGCTTCTACATTAAAGGATTGGTGGGCCTGGAATGTGATGTCCGCATGGCAAAGGAGCTAAAATTTCAACCAAGAATCACCTACCCAGTAAAACTGAGTATAATCATTTGGGGGGAAATGGATATTTAATCCAAGAGAGGACTTTTAAACATTCCTGATGAAAAGATCAGCTCTGAATAGAAAATTAGAATTTCAAATACATGACTCAAGAGAAGCATAAAAAGATAAAGATGAAAGAGAAATCATAAGGGTTTCAATTGGTTTAAATGGTTTACTTTCCTACATGGGGAGAGGATACTTGTAACTCCTAAGAACTTTCTCATATTCAGGCAGGTAGAAGGAGTATACATAGACAGAGAGGGACATGGGCATGAGTTGACTATGATAAGATGATTTAAAAACAAGATTCAAGGGTGAGAAAGAAGGATGTACTGGGAGAATGGGGAAAGGAGAAGAAGTATGAGGAAAACTATCTCACATAAAAAAGGTGTGAAAGGAAGAACTTTTAAACCAGAGTGGAAGATGGAGGGAATGAGGGTGGGTACATGACCCTTACTCTCATCAAAATTGGCTCAAAGAGGGAATAACATACACAGTCAGTTGGGTGTAGAAATCTATCTTACCATATAGGAAAGTAGAAGGGGAAGGAGATGGGGGGACACTGATAGAAGGGAGGACAGACTAAGTGAGGTAAAAGTCAGGAGCAAAACACTTCTGAGAATTGACACGGTCAAAGGAAAGAGAGAGAGTAGGACAAATGGGGTGGGGATAGGATGGAGGAAATACATAGTAATCATTACTGTGATTTACAGAGTAAAAGTAGAGGGCTGGAGCAGAATCTGTTATGCTTCAGCTGAAGTGCAAAAAAAAAGCAAAGGTAGCAACTAAGATCTCAGACAAAACAAAAGTCAAAATTGATATAATTAAAAGAGAGAATCAAGGAAATTATATCTTGCTAAAAGAACCATTGACAATGAAGTAAAATCAATATTAAATACATAAAAACTAAATGTTATAGCATGCAAATTCTTAAAGGAAAAGTTGAATGAGTTACACGGAGGAAATAGGAAAACTATACTAGTGGGGGACCTCAACTTTCCCCTCTCAGAGCTAGATAAATCTAACAAAGTAAAACAAATAAGAGAGGAATTAAAGAGTTGAATAGAATTTTAGAAAAGTTAGATATGATAGACCACTGTAGAAAACGGAATGGGAATAGAATTGAATACACTTTTTCTCAGTGGCATATGGCACCTACACAAAAATTGACCATGTACTAGGAGATAAAAACCTCAAAACCAAATTCAGAAAAGCAGAAATGTTAAAAACACCCTTTCCAGATGATAATGCAATAAAATACATTTGACATAGGGTTATGGAGAGACAGATTTAAAAATAATTGGAAATTAATCTAATCCTAAAGACTGAGTGGGTCAAAAAACAAATCATGGAAACAAAAACAAATCCATTAAAGAGAATGAAAACAATCAAATTATATATCAAAATTTATGGAATTCAGCCAAAATAGGACTTAGAAGAAAATTTATATCTCTAAATGTTTATATCAATAAAAAAAAATTGAACAGACCAATGAATTGGGCATACAACTAGAAAAATTAGAAAAAGAATAAATAAAAAATCTCCAATTAAACACCAAATTGGAAATCCTAAAAATCAAAAGACAAATCAATACAATTGAAAGTAATAAAACCATTGAACTAAGAAATAAAACCAGGAGCTGATTTAAGAAAAAAAATACATAAACCATTGATTAATTCTATTTAAAAAGAAGAAAACCAAATTACCAGTATGAAAAATGAAAAGGTTGAAATCACCACCAATAAAGAGGAAATTAAAACAATTATTAGAAACTATTTTCCCCAATTATATGCCAATAACCCTAACAATCCAAAATGAAGAGGATGAATGTTAACAAAAATAAAATTGGCCAGATTACCCTATCTTAGAAAAAGACATTAAGTAAGCCATCAATGAACTCCCTAAATAACAATCTCGAGGACCAAATGGATTCACAAGTGAATTCCACCAAACATTTAAGGAACAGTTGATTCCAATACTATACAAGCTATTTTGAAAAATAGGCAAAGAAGTATTCCTACCAAATTCCCTTTATGAGACAAGATACCTAAACCAGGAAGAGAAAAAAACAGAGAAACTATAGACCAATTTCCCTAGTGAAGACTGACACAAAGCTTAAATAAAATACTAGCAAGAAGATTATAGCAATATATCACAAGGATTATACACTATGAATAGGTGGGATTTACAACAGGAATGCAATTATACTATCATATAATCTGCAATAAGAGATATTTTGTTTCTTCATTGACTATTCTAATTCCTTCAATTTCTTTTTCTTCTCATTGCAATAGCTATCATGTCTAATACGATACTGAATAATAGTGGTGAGAATAGGCATCCTTATTTTCCTCCCTGATCTTATTGGGATGACTTCTAGCTTGTCCCCCATTACAACTACCAAAATTTATTTTACATGCTAAAAATAATAACAATATTCATCTGGAAGAACAAAAGGTCAAGAATATCAAGGGAATAAAAAAAATTGAAGGAAGGTGGCATAGTAGCACCAGATCTCAAACTGTGTTACAAAATGGTAATCATCAAAAACAATCTGCTACTGGCCAAGAAACAGAGTGGTGGATCAGCAGAATAAATAAAGTACACAATTTTTATTGTTGTTCGGTCATTTAAGCTGTGTCCGACTCTGACTCTTTGTGACCCCATTTGGGGTTTTCTTGGCAAAGATACTTGAACGGTTTGCCATTTCCTTCTTCAGCTCATTTTTCAGAAGAGGAAACCAAGGCAAACAGGGTTAAGTGACTTGCCCAGGGTCACATAGCTAGTAAGTGTCTGAGGCCAGATTTGAACTCAGGTCTTCCTAACTCCGGGCCCTGCCCTCTATCCCCTGTGCCACCTAGCTGCTTAATATAAAATACATGATACAGAGTATCAATCACCATACTAATCTAGTGTTTGCCAAACCCAAAGATCCAAGCTTTTAGAACAAGAACTCACTATATAACAAAAATTGCTGGGAAAACTGGAAAGCAGCTTGGCAGAAACTATGTATTGACCTATATCTTACATGGTCAAAATGGGGCCTTGATTCAGAAATAAACTGTGACATATGAAAATTAGGTAAGCATGGAATAGTTTACCTGTCAGATCTATGGATAAGGGAAGAATTTATGACCAGACAAGAAATGGGTAGCATTATGAGATGTAAAATGGATAATCTTGATTACATTAAATTAAAAAAGTTTTGCACAAACAGGACGAACACAGACAAAATTACAAGGAAATCAGAAAACTGGAAGAAAAATACATAGAAAGTTTCTCTAATATAGGCCTCATTTCTCAAATATATAGAGAGAACAGAATTAAACTTATAAGAATACAAGACATTCTCCAGTTGATAAATGGACAAAGGATATGAACAAACTGTTTTCAGAAGTAGAAATCAAAGCTATCTGTAATCATATAAAAATATTCTAGATCACTATTGATTAGAGAAAGGTAAATTAAAACAACTCTGTGGTACCACCTTGCACCTATCAGATTGGCTAATATGACAGAAAAGGAAAATGACAAAAGTTGGAGAAGATGTGGGAAAATTGGGATACTAATGCATTGTTGGTAGAGTGGTAAATTTATCTAACCATTCTGAAGAATAATAATTTGGAAACATGTTCAAAGTGTTACAAAACTGTGCATACCCTTTGACCTCAAAATACCATTACTAGGTCTATATCTGAAAGTTCAGAGAAAAAGAAAAAGAATTTATATATGCAAAAAAATATTTATAGCAGCTCTCTTCGTGGTAGCAAAGAATTGGAAATTGAGATGATACCCATTAATTGGGCAATGGATGAGCAAGTTATGATATATGGGTATAATGGAATACTATTGTGAGAGATTGGTAAAAAGGAAAATTAAGTTTCCACAGAAGAGTTAATTGAGTTCCACAGAAAAATTAATTGTCAGCTTGAACAAAGAAGGAGTAAAAATTAACCAGGATGAGGGTCCTCAGCCAATCAGAATAAAGTTTGCAGTTTTGCAGAAACCACAGATTCAGAATGTTAGGAAAACTGGTCCAAACTGGCCAGATAGTGGTCAGGGTTGAAGAGAAAACTGGATTAAATGGCTACCTTGCATGCTTAATTTGCTAATTGAATATTACCTTACATACCCACAGGGAGTTTTCCACCATTTTGAACATGGGATGTATGATGAAGGAAGGGGGACATGCTTACTCATATCAAGGAGAGAACATATGAAGACGTGTATCAAGAAGAGTGGAGTGGACCAATCTGCTCTCCGAGGGGAGGTACTGAGTTGATGGTGCATCGGTCTGTGTCAGTCTAACACTATAAATCTAATCTCATTTTTTGTAAGCAGCTCTCCCCCTTCCTACAAATGGGTGCAGTCTGCTCTTGACCAGGAACATTTACCAATTCCTTTGGATTCCTCAATAAAAATAAATTGCCCTTGATACCCGAATTTCAGTGTCAAGCATATTTTGAACACTATTATGGTATAAGAAATGATGAACAGGATGGTTGCAGGATAACTGGGGAATACTTACAGGAACTGATGCAAAGGGAAGGGAATAGAACCAGGAGAACATTATACACAGTAATAGCAACATTGTATAATGATCAACTGTAAATTGGCTATTCTGAACTATACAATGATCCAAGATAATTCCAAAGGACTAGTGAAAGAAAATGCAATCCACCTCCAGAGAAAGAACTAATGAAATCTGAATGCAGATCAAAGTATACTTTTTTAAAGTTTTTAATTTTTTCCTTATTTGCTTGGTCTGGTTTTTTGCAACATAATTCACATGGACATATATTTTGTATGACTTCACGTGTATAATCTATATTAAATTGCTTTTTTTTTCTCCCAAGGAGGGGGGTGTGGCAGGTGGCAGAGTATTTGGAACTCAAAATTTTAAAAAATCAAAATGTTAAAAAATTTCATATAATTGAGAATTATCTAAGGAAATAAATGAAAACATATTGGGAGGAAAAGAAAAAAAAATAATAAAGCACTTAAATAAGAAAAAATAAAACCAAGAAAGATAAACAAGCCCTCTCTGCCTTCCCATTACCACTCTCCTCCCCTTCAATTTAAGGTTTCAGGCTCTCATTAGGAAGATAAAGAGGGAGGGAATGGAATAGCGTATTAACACTTTGGGGGCTATAGGTCTGAGTCCAAGGGGTGAATTTCCATCAACCCAGTATCTCTCCTGAGACACCTAAAGCCCAATCGACCCAAGCAGCCTTGTTTCCAAAATCTTCTCATCTTTCCTTGAGGTGATTTCTTCTCCTTACATACGCTTCTATTCTCTCAGCTGCGTGTGACTACTTGGAACATCCGTGTCTCCAGCTCCATATTGCTTCTGCTGCTCCCATCAATAGCTGACCTTTAATAGTCACCCTGAAGTGTGATCTGTCATTCTTCATCTTACTCAGTTGTTTCTCTTCTGATTCATTCCAGGGACTAATTTGCACCTCATAAATAGATTACCTTTTGGCTGCATCTTTTATAGTTAGCTTAACACCTCATCGTTGTAGCTTTTCTGTAATTAGGTCCTAGATTTTCAAGGACCGCACACTCATTGAAACAAATTTGGATTATTATAGTATTAATATAATTGCTTATTTCCCAACCACCGTCCTCCCTCTCCTCTAATCTATTCTGCAGAACACTCATTTCATCATTCCCCTTTTCAGGTCAGAAATCTCCAGTGGCTCCCGATTATGACACCTGTAGCAATTTCCATTTTCTGTTCTCTGTTTGACTTTGTCATTTTAGTTATACTCATTCTATTCCTAAGGATGTTGGGTCTATGCAGTTTCAAAATTTCTATATTAGAAAAGAAAATTAAGTTGGGAGATGACAGAGTTTTTTAATGTGTGAGGATAGGAAAAGAGCTTTTCTCTGCTGTAATCTTGGAACTTCCAGAGACTGAAACTCCAAAGACTGATAAGTTGGCAAACAATGTGATTGTGATTGTAATTTGTGAAGTGAAACCTCAATCTAACTACAATCCTAGCTTCATATTTAGAATCAAACTCACCATATCCTACTTTTCTGTCTAAAGACTAAAGAACAAAGTTAATGGATCTTTGAGCTTTCTAGTTGAACCTCTTCATTTCATTGATTAAGGAAACTGAGGCCCCGGGGCATACTTTTTGACCTCACTGCTGTTAATGGTGCTATCATTATCGCAGTGACTTACATTTTAAATTTCAATCCTTGACTTCTACTTTTGTTGATCTTATAGCTTGCAAACTCTCTTGTATCCATTCCTTCTTTTCCTTTAAATCCTCACTGCCACATCCTTAGGTTAATTCATTGTTTCTTCTATCTACTGTTACAACTCCCTCCTGACTGATCTCCTTATCTTCAATCTCTTCCTCTGCGTTTATAAAGCATATATATGTATATATTCATATGTATGTACACATGTATATGTATATATATACACATATATTTATATATACACCCATTCTAGCTGGGTGTCCTTGGGCTACTCAACTTCTGTCTTCCTCGGTTTTCTCAACTGTAAGATGGGGATAATAACAGCACTTACTTCCTAGGGTTTTTGTGAGGATCAGATGAGATATTTGTAAATAAAATAGCATTATGACTGGTACATAGTAGGCACTATGTATATGCTTATTCCTTCCCTCCCTCCCTCCCTCAAATGCCTACAACTAAGTCCAATTTCTTTAGTTTGGCATTTAAGACTATTCATGATTTGATACCAATATACTTTTCTCCCACAGTTTCCATTGACATATTCCCTTTCTGCCAAATAGAATTATACCCATTTGCTGAGGATGCCTCTGTGTCTATGTTTATGTCCCTTCCTATGTCTTCAATGTTCTCATCACCATTACCTCTTAAAAGTCCTAATTACCTACAAACCCATCTTAAATGCCACCTCCTACATGAGGCCCTTCCTGATCCCCTTGGATCTACAGCTTACCTCCCAACTTCCACCCCAAATCATTTTATGTTTACTTTGTACACACTTATATGTTTATATATAATTTAATCCAATAGAATGCAAGCTTTTTGGAGACAGGGATTGGTATTTTTATTCCTGTATCCCTAGTATCTAGCACAGAGCCTAGAACATAGGAGGCACTAAATAAAGGCTTTTCAATTGAACTCAAACTGTCTTCCAACACCTATTAGACACTGATCATCTTACAACTATTTTCCCCAATATATCTTTTTGTACTAAAAACTGTTTTGTAGAAACCTGCTCTCCCCTTGTTGTGCAAACTTAATGCATCTTAGAGCTTTTTGATTGACGATATCTGGCTGATGAATTGGCTGTCAACTGCTAGAAAATTCCTACATGCAGTATGACTCATTTGAAATACTCTTCTACTTGCTTAACAGGCAGGAACTCACATCCATCCCAAGAGAATTGAGAAAAAATAGTATACTCTTTATTCTAGTAGGAATAATCATACTAATAAGAATTAGGATTTACATAGTGTCTTAAGTTTTGTGAAGTCATACACACATACACATACATACATACATATACATATATATATATGTATATGTTAACTCATTTGACTCCCACAACAACCCTATGAGATAAGAACTGTTATTATCCCCAAACTATGAGCATGAGGAAACTGAGGCTGAGAGAGGCTAAATAACTATCCAAAGGTGACACACCTAGTAAATGTCTGAGGGTCAATTGAACTCAGGTGTTCCTGACTCCAAGTCCAATATCCTATCCACTGCACCACCCATCTGACCAAGGGAGGGCAGAAACCCCCAGTCCTAGTCAGCCCCTTAAACAGCACCTTCCATGTACACAATTCTTTGTGATCACAATGTGCTTCCTCACATATTATCTCATGGGATCATATGATTTAGAGCTGGAGTGGATTGCAGAGAGAATAAGATCACAGATTTACATATGGAAGAGGTCTTCAAGATTCTCTAGTCTCTTCGTTTTCCAGTTGAATAAGCTGAGTCCTGGAGAAGTTAAGTGATTTGCCTGAGATCAGACAGGTAGAAAGCCACAGAGACAGAATTTGAACTCAGGTCATATGACTCAAAATTTAGCATTTGTTCTATTATGCCATGTTCAGTCTTCTTGTTTTATAGATGAAGAAACTGAGTCCCAGAGAACCAGGTTTGAGTAAATTGTTCATCAGGTGTGAGGTTGTAGAGTCAGAATTTGAAGCCAGGTCTTTAAACCCATATGCCTTACTCTGCAGCTTCTCATTTAGACTACACAGCAACCCTGTGACATTAATAGTGTTGTCTTGTCTTTCCCATTATGCAAATGAGGCAATTAGGGCCTGAAGAGAACCAGTTACTTGTTTAAGGTCACACAGCTAGTAATTGGTGGAATCTAGACCCCAAACCAGGTTTTATGACCTTTTTAATATATATTTTTAAAACACCATGCCAAGGGTGTGCCAGCTCATAATTGCTCAAAAGACCCAATTGCTAAATTTTCACTGTGAGCATGTACACATGAGAAATCAGCAAAGACTACAAATCAGGGCTCTCTTTATTGTCCTGTTAATTGTCTAGACGTAAGAAAATAGAAAATGGTTACAATGAAGATTAAACTTAAAAATATGTCATGCATACAGTTTTTTTTCTTGGATAGCCAATTTTAATATATTTACCAGAACCCTACTGCCTCCACTTAGAAAAAGTGTTAGAAGTAGATCTTAGGATGTGTGCTCACAAAACGCTTTCTTTCATCATCTGTTTCCATACTGGTGAGTCCTGTCTGACATGCAATGTCCCAGCTATTCAAAAGTACTCAGAACAGAGGGATACAGTTATACAAACCATAAGACTACACACCAACAGGGGTACCAAAATCTGCCTTGTGCCATCTGCACTGAACATGTGTTAGGGCAATGTAACCTTTGGCAGAGGCTGAGATAAGCCGGGAGCAAGTTATACAAAAGTCATTCTTAATCACAGATACAGAGGCCAATGTGCTACCTGCCTTCTCAAGAGTGAAAAAACAAAATTGAAATATGTTTGAGGAAGCATCAGGCAATTAGATAAGGGTGTCACAGCATAAGAAGCAAAGAATGAACCCAACAATGCATATTCTCTATTTCTTAGTGCTGGAGTAGAGGAGTGTAAAGAACACTGGGCTTCAAACTGGGAGAATTAGCTTTGATTCTGATCTCTATCACTTGCTTACTGTTTGATCTCAGGGTAGCAAGCTTTGGTTTCTTCACCCACAAGATGGGGATAATGGCACCTTTACTCCTTATCCCAAAGAGTTGCTGTGGGGATTCAATTGAATAAACATTCACATGATAAACATTCAAGAAACCATTCCAAGCATCTACTATATGCTTAGGCATGATGCTAAGCACTTGAGATGGAAAGGCAAAAGAGAAACAATTCTGAATTAAAAGAGTGGTCATAAATTTTATGGAAAGCTCTTTGTAATCATACAGTATTATTTAAGTACAATCTATTACTTTTTTTGGAAAACAATAGCAAATTTGATCATTCTGAGGCAGATCATATTGTATGTATCCTCTGGTCTTCCACTTGTCCTGCCTCTGTCTACCATGTTTGTTTTTTAATTGCTTATTGCTAATAAGAGGAAAGTAAAAGGATGATGGAAAGTCAAAGAGATGTAACTCATACCAGACTCCATACTGAAGAGAAAGAGCATGATTTGGTGAAAAGAGGATGGGACCAACAGTGTCAGAAAACCTTGGTCCTGTCATACATTGTCACTGACCTTGAACAAGTTGCTTAATTTCTGAGTGCCTCCATTCACTTACCTATAAAAATGGCTAAATAATACCTGACCTGCTCACCTCTGAGTTTTTGTCAGGATCAAACAAGAGAATGTGAGTGAAAGTCCTTTGAAATCTTAAATCACTGTATGACTGCTGGAGATTGTTATTATGTGAGGTATCATTTGTTAGTAGCTCTGCCAATAGGTTTTGTTCATTGGATAAAAAGAGACATTGTGGGATTCAGTTACCCATACTTCCCCTGTCCTTACTTATCAAGAACAAGCTGAAATCTATTATATTTCTGTATAATAGGCAGTATCCTTTTTTCACTATATTCATAGTCATATAATAAGGGATCTTAGAGGTCAGATAGTTGAACTGTCATTCACTATTCAAGCCCTTATGAGAATATTTGTTCTGATTTTGGAACCCAAAACTTAAGAGGGTTTATAAAAAAGTTAAAAAGGAAAGAAGTGAGACTCATTAAAAGGTAGGCATCCCAGAGAAAATAAATTGGATTATTTTAGTTGAAATTAAGAGATGGATGTCTTCAAAGAGGATGATGGACCATTATTTGGGGAAGGTGCCCACTGTTCTCCATTTCCATGGTGCAAATGAAGTTAAATTACTGTGAGAGAGATTTAGGCTAGGGCCTGAGCAGAACATCCCAATAGTGGTGTTCATTAATGGTGGACCAATGGCTGCTAGGAAATAGCCTTTTTGAACAAGATAAGTAATAAGCTGCCTTAAAAATAGTTTAATTATAGGCCTACTTGGAGGTTGTGAAAAGGAGAAAATGCTAATAATAATAATAACTCACTTCTATGGAAGATTGTAAGATTTAAAAAATTCTTTCCTTATAGTAACCCTCTGGGCTAGGCACCATTTTCATTTTACAATTTCATTTTCAGGAAACTGAGGCTCAGAAATGAGAAATGACTTGCACATTGCTGCACAAGTAGTAAGTATTAGAGCCAGGATCTGAAAGTCAATATCACTCTAAGGCTAATATGTTCTTTCCTCTTTTTCCCAATGCCTATTTATTGATTTCACTTTATGTGTACAGAAAAAAAACAACTTAGTACTAGGCGACTGGAAAATGATAAGTTTTTCAAATAGAATGACTTAATAGAATGCAATAGGAAAGACTGTATAAAAAGGTAAATGAAGTGAATATGGCAAGCAAAATCCAACCCATCTCATAGCATTTAAAATGTGAAAGGGAACTTAGAAAGTATACTCCAAATCATTCATTTTATGGATGGGGACCATGGAAGTGACATGGTCTGCCTAGAATCACAGAATTTTGAAGTGGGAGGGTCAGGACTAGAACCCATGTTTTAAATTGTTATTCTGTCTCTCCAGTGTTCTTTGCATTAAACTATGTTGCCCATTTTTTCTATCCCACTTTTGAACATTTCCCAAAGAGAGAGAACACTTAAAGCAGAAAGAAAATCAAGAATCTAGGGAACATAAGTCTGGCTGGTAGCTGTCTTTTCCAAATGCCGAGACAAAGTGAAGATAAGAGGAGAGCTTGGGCAGGGAGCATTGAAGATTGAAGATGATCTGCTGCTGTTGCTGTGGATAGAAGGATGACCACACAGAGAGGAGGGAAAAACTTCTTTTCACACATTTGTGTTGCCAGAAATGATATGTAGAAGCTACACTGAATCTGTGCATGGAAGAGGTGTCTCAATAGATTATCACACAGAGAGAGTGGAGGAACTGAAGAGATGGAATAACTCACCTGTGGAGAAGAACATTACAAGTGATGATATGGTGTGAAATTACATAAGAGTTGTCCTTCCTTGCTGGGATTTTTGATTCAAGACATAGAACAGTTTTAAAAAGTATAGTGTCAGAGCTGGGGGGCACCTTAGGGAAGTGCTAGTGAAACTTCTTCCTTTTACAGGTGAGGAAACCGAGATCCAGGGGGGAAATGATTAGCCCAAGGTCAGAAAGCTGGTTAGTGGCTGAACCAGGCTACAGCCCAGGAAGCCTGACTTCCAGCTGGGCAGGAACCCAGGCCGCCTGGCTTTTAGAGCTCTTTTTTATAACATCAAGCTAAAATTATGTTTTTTTTTAACCAGAAAGTAAAGATTAGATTACATTCAGTAAATACATATTAAGTGTAAGATTAGATATGAGACATTAGAGATATGCATTAGATATTAGAGATATGAAGACAAAGCAGAATAAAACAAAACAATCCTTACCCTACAGGACATGCTAGTAGAAAAGGTTGGAGGGAGGAAGGCTGGGTATAACACAACCACAGATAAGATAAAACATAGTAATTTCAATAGAAAAAGGAGGCTAATAACTGGGGGAGCAGGTGAGGCTTCATGCAGGAAGTACTACCTGAACTACACTTTGAAAGAAATTCATTTGATAGGGCACAGGTGAGGAATGTATCGTAGTGTTAAAATGGATTGTAGAGGTCATCTAGTAAAATTCTATCATTTTACAGATGAGGAACCTAAGTCTCAGATATGTTGAATAACATTGCCCAAGGTCACACAGATAGTGAGTAGAATCCAGGTTTTTTAATGCCAAACCTGTTGTAGACAAAGTCAAATACTTGTTCAATAGCATGGAGGCAGAAGATGAAATATTATACATAAGAAATAGCTAAATGACAAATTTGAGTAGAATGAGGAGTGTATGAAAAAGAGTAATATGAAATAGCATTGGAAAGATTATTTTATATAATGAGCCAGATTGTGGAGGGATTTAAATTCCAGGCTGAAAATTTTATATTTTATCTGAGTCAGTAAGGAACCATAAATGTTTGTTGAATGAGTGAGTGATATGGTATGATTTGTGTTTAGGAATATATGTTTAAGGACCCTTTTGGAATGCTCTCTCCAATTTGTACTCATACTCAGGGTCGTGTCCCTAAGGGGTTACTGCTACTTCTGCTTCTAAGAGCAACCCTCTGGTGGCTACTCCCAATAGCTCAAGAAGCACCTACCTCCCTTTCTTAATTAGATTTTTGCAAATTCGTTTACTAAGGTAGGACAGTAGGAACAATTGATATAACATCCTCCTACCCCAAAGCAAAACAAGTGGGAAAAAGGATTACTATTAGAGCAAAACCAAAACCAAAACCTAGGATCCTTTCCTACATATATACACAGCATCCATGGGAAGAATGGGCTCAAACTTGGAGTACAATGTTGTAAGATAAACTTGCAGCAAAGGTAATATGTCTCCTGGTATTGAAAGACTTTTCTGCCTTTGCAGAGTACTCCTCATCTAGTTCTTGCATACACTTTTCTAATGGGTGGGATTCTCAGCTGGGATCCAAGTGTCTTCTTTTTTGAGTCCATATAGCTGGCACTTTTCTCCACCGCAAAGGATCCCACTCTCTGAAGCTGCCTCCTCCCTCAGGAGATTGCCTTTCCACATCTGTGTGTCCCTAGCATGTCTCTTTCCTTCTGGTTGGATGAATTGCCTCCTACTAATCTAGTAGCTCCTATGGTGAAGTTGATGGAGTGATGGGGGAAGAGAGAAAACACTTCCCCCCAACTCCCTTATAACCTTCTAGTACAGGCAAAGAATTCTGCCTCCAGGCTCTTGAGCCTGGAATCCTTAACTGCTGAATGGGTAGCTATTTTTACTTTTTGGCTCGAGACATGACTGATTTGCTCAGCCACTTACAAGATATTTCCTGTGCAGTGTCTTTTGCCAGAATGGCTAGACCAGTTCATAGTCTGACCAACAATGCATTAATATTCTATATCAGATATTTATGACAAACACTAACATCTATAGAAATTGTATCTACAGTATTTTCCACAACTACTCATTTATTAATCTTGTTAAAAATGAAATGAGGTTAGTCTAGCTGCAGCATGACTTGGTCTTGATGAAGCAATGCTGTGTAATAATCAATTCTGTTTCTAAATGTCTACCAACTGTTTCCTTAATGACTCATATTAGAATTTTCCCAGGAACCAAAGCAAAGCTCACTTGCAGACTTGGATCCCTTCCATGTTTTGAAAGTTGGGAAATCATTTTTTTGCCCTTCTCCAATCTTGTGTTATCTCTCCCATTTTGTATGATCTTTCACTTACCAAGGACATAGTTTTAGCAATTATATCCATCAGTTCCTTCAGGACCAGAGACTGTATTTTCTTTATCTGGGCCAGGTGCCTTGAATTTCTTAAGGGAAGTCAAATACCCTCTCACTATATCACCTTATTTATGTTGGGCATCAACTTTCTATTAGTTATTTTTTGTTCTGTCATGTTTGATACAAGGGGCATTTTCCTTGACTGAGAAAAGAGGCAATATAAAATTTGAACAGTTCAACATACTCTCAGTTGTCAGTCATCATTGTTTTCATCCCGAACAAGCAAAGGTCCTTGACTTCTTCATCCTCCTTTTTCTCCTAAAACAACTAAACAAAATAAAGTAATGATGACAATAGCAAAAACTTTTTATTGTTCTTTAGTCTTAACTTCAGCTTATTCTGACCTTCAGTCTTCTCGATGCTATTTTTACAAGCAGATGCTGTGCTTTTTTATTAACTTTCCATTACTTGGCTTCTTCCATTTTTGGTACAGTTTTTTTTTTCAGATCTGAGGAGGTTGATAAGTTCTTTGTGAATTTGTGCAGATTTCCTCAGACACATCCCATGTTTCCTTCTCTTTGGAATTGTTTTCCTTTGTATCTTTGGAATTTCATTCTTTTTCCCTTTTTTTGAAAACTTATTTTTTAAATTAATAGAATAAAACAAGCATTTCTATTGGGAAAACTAGAAAGCAGTATGGCAGAAACTGGGCATAGACCAATATCTTACACCATTTACAAAGATAAATGGATACATGACTTAGATATAAAGAGAGATATTATAAGAAAACATACTACTTTATAAGACTTATGGATAGGCAAACAATTTGTGAATAAACAATAGACAGAGAGCAAACTTACGTGTAAAATGGATATTTTGATTACAGTAGATTAAAAAGGCTTTGTACAAATAAAACGGATATAGATAAGATCAGAGGGAAAGAAGAAAATTGGGGGGGGAATTTTAGGGACAGTTTATCAAATAAAGGTCTCATATCTAAAACATATGAAGAACTTCATCAAATCAATAAGAAAATGAGTCATTCACCAATTGATAAATGGTCAAAGGATATGAACAGGCAGTTTTCAAATAAAGAAATCAAAACAATTTATAGTCATATGAAAAAATGCCCTAAATCATTATTGATTGGAATTTCATTTTTGAGCATCTCTAACACTTCTGTGATCATTTTCTTTATCTGATACTTTTTAGTTTACAGCATTGATTTCCTCAAGATTTTGAGTTATGAATTTTCTCCCCATTTCTACCCTCCCCCCACTTGAATATTCTTATTACCTGGTTCCCCAGTCAGCCCTCCCTCCTATCACCCCCTCCCCCCATCCCTTTTCCCCTTACTTTCTTGTAGGGTAAGATAGATTTCTATGCCCCATTGCCTGTATATCTTATTTTCCCGTTGCATGCAAAAACAACCTTTTTTTTGAGCATCTGCTTTTAAAACTTTGAGTTCTAAAATCTCTCCCCTCCTCCCTTCCCACCCACTCTCCCTAAGAAGACAAGCAATTCAACACAGGCCACACATGTATCATCATGTAAAACACTCCCATAAATATTCATGTTGTGAAAGACTAACTATATTTCCTTCTCTCCTATCCTGTCCTCCTTTATTCAGTTTTCTCCCTTGACCCTGTCCCTTTTCAAAAGTGTTTGCTTTTGATTACTTCTTCCCCCTATCTGCCCTCCCTTCTATTGTCCCCCTATTTTATCCCCTTCCCTCTACTTTCCTGTGAGGTAAGATGCCCAGCTGAGTGTGTATGGTATTCCCTCCTCAAGTCAAATCTGATGAGAGCAAGATTCACTCATTCCCCCTTACTTGTCCCCTCTTCCCTTCCAACAAACCGCTTTTTCTTGTCACTTTTTTTGTGAGATAATTTACCCCATTCTATCTCTCCCTTTCTCCCTCTCTCAATATATTCCTCTCTCATCCCTTAATTTGATTTTTTTTAGATATCATTCATATTCAACTTACCCTGTGCCCTCTGTCTCTCTCTCTCTCTCTCTCTCTCTCTCTCTCTCTCTCTCTCTCTCTCTCTCTGTCTCTCTCTGTCTCTCATGTGTATATATATATGTATGTATATTCCCTTCAGCTACCCTAATACTGAGGTCTCATGAATTACACACCTCATCTTTCCATGTAGGAATGTAAACAAAACAGTTCAACTTTAGTAAGTCCCTTGCGATTTCTTTTTCTTGTTCTTTTTCTTGATTACCTTTTCATGCTTCTCTTGATTCTTGTGTTTGAAAGTCAAATTTTCTATTCAGTTCTGGTCTTTTCACTGAGAAAGCTTGAAAGTCCTCTATTTTATTGAAAATCCATATTTTGCCTTGGAGCATGATACTCAGTTTTGCTGGGTAGGTGATTCTTGGTTTTAATCCTAGTTCCATTGACCTCTGGAGTATTGTATTTCAAGCCCTTCAATCCCTTAATGTAGAAGCTGCTAGATCTTGTATCATCCTGATTGTGTTTCCACAATGCTCAAATTGTTTCTTTCTGGTTGATTGCAGTATTTTCTCCTTGATCTGGGAGCTCTGGAATTTGGTGACAATATTCCCAGGACTTTTCTTTTTGAGATCTTTTTCGGGAGGCGATCAGTGGATTGTTTCAACTTCTATTTTACCCTCAGGCTCTAGAATATCAGGGCAGTTCTCCTTGATAATTTCTTGAAAGATGATATCCAGGCTCTTTTTTATGATCATGGCTTTCAGATAGTCCAATACCTTTTAAATTATCTCTGCTGGATCTATTTTCCAGGTCAGTGGTTTTTCCAATGAGATATTTCACATTGTCTTCTATTTTTTCATTCCTTTGTTTCTATTTTATAATATCTTGATTTTTCATAAAGTCACTAGCTTCCACTTGCTCCAATCTAATTTTTAAGGTAGTACTTTCTTCAGTGGTCTTTTGGACCTCCTTTTCCATTTGGCTAATTCTGCCTTTCAAGGAATTCTTCTCCTTATTGGCTCTTTGGATTTCTTTTGCAATTTGAGTTAGTCTATTTTTGAGGTGTTATTTTCTTCAGTATTTTTTGGGTTTCCTTTAGCCAGTCATTGACTTGTTTTTCATGATTTTCTTGTATCACTCTCATTTTCTCTTCCCAATTTTTCCTCTATTTCTCTTACTTGCTTTTCCAAATCTTTTTTGAGCTCTTCCATGGCCTGAGACCAATTCATATTTTTCTTGGAGGCTTTTCAGGTAGGATCTTTGACTTTGTTGACTTCTTCTGGCTGTATGTTTTGCTCCTCTTTGTCACCAAAAAAAGATTCCAAAGTATGAGTCTGAATCTGGGTCCATTTTCACTGCCTGGCTATGTTCCCAGCCAACTACTTGACTCTTGAGCTTTTTGTAAAGGTATGACTGCTTGTAGAGTAGAGAGTACTTTGTCCCAATCTTTAGGGGCCTTGTGCTGCTGTTTTCAGAGCTACTTCTACACAGCATGCTCTGCTACCCCAGCACTCATCTTCCCCCGAGAACCACCAACCCAGACCACGACTCAGATACAAGAAGGCTCTGCACTCCTGCTCTGATCTGCTGCTTAATTCCTCCCACCTGGTGGGCCTGGGGCCAGAAATAACTGCAGCTAGAAGCAGCCCCAGTGCTGCACCACTTCCATGCCCCTGGGGCTGGGGCCGACCATGCACTCTTTTCACTCCATTCTAGCTGTTCTACCCACTGACCTTCTCCCTTGTCTTCGGCGTTTGTGGGTTGAGAAGTCTGGTAACTGACACAGCCCAATGATTCAGGGCCCTGTGGCCTGTTCCACCTGGCTTCTGGTCTGGTTGGTCCTGGTGCCACCCATGCTCGGCTCTGCTCTGCTCCCAGTTCCATGAGATAGACCCTTCCCCATGACCATCCAGGCTTTCCTGGGCTGGAGCTCTGCTTCCCTCTGTTATTTCATGGGTTCTGCATCTCTAGAATTTGGTCAGAGCCATTTTTTATAGGTGTTTGGAGGGACCTGGGCGGGGGAGCTCACACCAGTCCTAGCTTTCCAGCCGCCATCTTGCCTCAGACCTCTCCATCTCTAATACTTCTAAGCTGTGTTCTCTGGTGGTATTTTACTCCACAGCATCCTACTTTTCTTTTCTCTGAATCTTTTGAAGTCTGCTTTCCCAAAACAAAGAGCACATTACAGGTTCTTCCTAAATTTCCTCTCCTCTTTCACACAGTCAGCCTTCTAGGTGGTACTTGACAGTGAGTCAGGAAAACCAGAGTTCAGATCTGGCCTCAGATGCTTATTAGTTGTGTGACTATGAGAAAATCACTCAACCTCCTCAGTTTTCTCATCTGTAAAATAGGGATAATAATGGTACATATCTCCCAGGTGAGGATCAAATGATATATTTGTGAAGCACTTAGCACAGTGTCTAGCACATATCAATATTATTTATTAATTCTAAAACAGAATGGTCACTTTCAAAATGCCCATCATTTCCACCTTAGCAATTAATTCATAAGTTTGGTAATAAAGTGCTTAGCACAGTGCCTAACATAATAATCACTATATAAATGTTAGTTGCTATTATTATTATGAAGGATCTTCAAGCTCATATTATAGTCTACCCCCCTTATATAAGGAAGCCAAAGCCCAGAGAGGGGAAATAATTTGTTCAAAGTTACATGGATAGTGATTGATAGAACTTAGAATTTAACCCAGGACTGCTGACTCCAAATCAGATGTTCTTTCCACTATAACATGATGCCGAAATTGCTGAGGAAAATAAAATCCAGAATAAAAATTTCCTCCTATCTTTTTTGTTTCTCTACCTTTTGAAGGAGGGAGTTATAACTAAAACAAGTATAACTCAGGATTCAAGCCTAGGAATTTGTATATGACTCCTTGTTGGTAGAAATACTACTTGACAATTACTGCCTGCCTGAGGGGAGAGGTTTGCAAAAGTTTGGGACAAAAGAGATTATTTTTCTGTTTGCTGCCTTCAAGAGAGGACACATGCAGTTCCAGGCTCTCTTCAGGGAATGAAAGATACTGGAAGACGCCAATGTGTTGAGGGGCCAGCACCTCAAGCATGACCATATTTCCAACTTGCTCCCCTAGAGACTTCAGGGAATTTTTCCTTGGCTGAGACTGGGGACTCAACTGAATTAAGATCATCCAGTAGTAGAGTTCATTCTTTATGTATATTGTCTGGTATATTTTAATTCTGTATAACTTCTCTGATATCTGTTATCAGCTTGGATAAATGAGTTTATTTTCTATTAACTAGTTGTGGTGGTCAGTGTAATTAACATGTGGTAGGGAGTCGAGCCTTTTTAAATATGGTTTGGGGCTTTCCTTCCTTATTAAAGAATAGTGACCAGAAAAGTGTCATGAACCTAAAAATCACTTTGCCTAGACTAGTAAAATATTTTGGTGGTGGTAGGCACAAACAGATATAATTCTAGTCTGGAATCCTATCTCTGATGAGAACAGAGTAGACCATCTTATGGCTCTGATCCCTGCTACCCTCCATGTAGAAATCAAGCTCTCCCTTAGAGAGGAGTGAGTGAGATTCCAGGGACATCTATTCATGCCTCTCTGGGAGACAAATTTAGAAAAACCCACATGGACATTTACATAACCCATATGGCTCTCTCTCTCTCTCTCTCTCTCTCTCTCTCTCTCTCTCTCTCTCTCTGCCTCTCTCTCTGTGCCTCTCTCTCTCTGTGCCTCTCTCTCTCTCTCTCTCTCTCTCTCTCTCTCTCTCTCTCTCTCTCTCTCTCTCTCTCTCCCCCTCCCTCCTCTCCTCTGCTCTGCTCTCTTCTCCCCTCTTTGTCCTTCTCCTCCCCTCCTCTCCCCCCTCACATACCCATACACCCTACACAAGTACAAAAAATGTTGTCTGAACTGCCATTCGCAGAGAGAGTACACCAGTAGCTACCCAGTTGATTGAAGTCCCTCATCACTATTATTTCACAGCTCCCTCAAAAACCATTTGCAGAGAAAATAACAAAATTCACATAAGGATCCCAATTAATTGACATACTAATTAGTTGAGTTCTGGTTAATCAAGATTTTACTTTATTTATATTGGTCTGTTTTTCTTTATACATGTATATTTCATTCTCCCCATTCTGTCCCCTGTATTTTGTTCAGAGAGACATCACCTCATCTTAAAGTAGGCAAGCACATACTTATCAAGAATGTCTTCTTTTCAGTTTCAAAAATATTATTTCAGCAGGCAATATGTACACTTAATTTTGAATTTTATAATACCCTAATTTGATACTGTTTGTCAACATCACTTCAAGATCTAGAAGGAAATCTTGTTTTTCATGGTCATTTACTTAATATGGGAAGAGGCCTTTAGTTGCTAAGCATTTCAAACTAATAGGTTTAACTTGACCTGGTTATGAACTTTCCTGATGCTATAAAGCTCATACACATTTTCATACTCTAGTATGGTAGTCTTATTATCTGTGCCCTTCTTGCTCAAATTCCAATTCAAAAGACATTTCTTAAGGTCCTACAATGTTCAGATCCCTGGGCTAAATGGCACTAAAAAGACCAACATAGTCTTTGATTTCAAGGCAAGGGTATGCTGGAGCCAGCTCCTATTGGCTCAGGAGAGTCAATGGTTATATTTTCAGTGTGAGCATTTGTACCTCAGAAAAGGGCAAATGTTACAAATCAAGATTTATTTTGTTGTTTTGTTGATCATCTCGAGACTTAAGAAAGTATTGGAGAAAGTGACAGTACAGATTAAACTTAAAAGTAGGTCTTGCATACTTTTTTTCAGGGAAAGCTGGTTGTTAAACATTTACCAGCATAACATTCTTTCAAGAAATTTATAGTCTAGTAGTCTACTGGGAAGAAATCACTTCTTACACATCTACTATAGTACAGAGGAAATAGCAGACACCTGACAAATATGTAGTGAACTGGAGTTATTTTTTTAGGATATTTTGCCAAAACTTGCTCAGAGAAGAGAAATTATTTCTTTAATTATTGTCTTAGTCAAGAGGAGCTGACAATTACTCTTCAGCTGTTAATTTCACAGTAGATTGCAAATGTGAAATTCCAGAGACAGCTTCCAATTGTAAAAGTAATTATATTTTCAGGTTTCAAAAACCAAAAGGCATTGATCTAATTCAATATCATTCATACTTCATTGTGTTGGGAAATGGTCCAAATTACCTGGTAGCATTAAGTAGATATGCATGAAGCTATCAGGAATCCCATTGCTTTCTGTGCATTAACATCTAGTAACTGTCTTATTCTTAAATGGTAGTTAAACTGAAATTACTTGTAATTATTTCATTTTCATCAATGAGCAGTAGCTTGTTTCATGGCCTCTTAAACGTTGAAGAGGGCTCTTCTTCACTCAGATGAGATGACAAAGAAAGCATTTCTCAAACCTTGAAGTGCAATATATGTGACAGTTCTCACCATTGCTTTTGATGAGAATGATGGTGATGTTCTCATCTAATATTTCATGGAGTTCAGATTGAAATTGTCCTGGGACAGGTTGCTATCTTACTATTTTTTTGGGGGGGGGTTTATGCTCAATGTTCAGTGGACTACTGTTTAGGTAGGTCAGATGATTGCTTTTTGTAACTGAATCAATGTATTGGGATTTAATAGGCATGAAAGCACTTGCTGACTGGGTGACCCAGGGCAATCATTTACCCTTTCTGTGTCTTACTTTTCACATTTGCAAAATGAAGGGGTCAGATTCAATGATTCTAAGGGCACTTCCAGATCGAAATTTATGATTCTATGAGCTTTAGGTGGATTCTGGTAGCAGATAAGAAAAAGGGGGTGTTATGTTATTCTCTTCGCATATGGTTTTGATCCTTCCTTCTTGGGCTTTATATTTTGAGAACTTTTTATTTCTTACAGATTTGAGGTTATACAAATTCAGGATGGTGATATCAATTATAAACATTGTACTTGGAATTGTATGGATCGGTGCTATGTCTGATGGATTGTGGGCAATGGTAAGAACTTTGATAATGCTCCCACTCTGTACATTTTATCCGTCAAATGATCAAGGAGATCTGAGGGTTTTATTGGAGGTACAAGTATTTGCTGTTTGTCACTTTTGGACAACAGTACTTTTGGTGTACAATTCTGACCATTTGATCAAATCTTTCTAGGTATTAAGTGGGTATTAAGTTTATACAACCTGTATGCTATTACCATTTTCCTTCTAGTTTCTACCATTTCCTTCTAAAATATGTGTTGATCAATAAGCCCAGGGCCCTTAAAAATGTATTTTCTGATATGTTGGCATTGGTGACCTGGACTTGTGCTGTTATTATGAATTCCAAGCTGAATCAAAGGACTTGGGTTCAAATTTTGACTTTTATTATTTTATATTTATACTTATTTATTTCTGTGACTTTGGACTTTGGGTGAGTTACTTACCTCTTTAGGCCTCAGTTTCCTTATGTGTAAAATTAGGGAACTGGAGTTGATACAGCCCCAAATTTATGAACCTGTGATCCTCATAACTATCATGAAAGGTAGTCAAAACATATTTTATTATCCCTATCTTATGGAAGAGAAAACCTTGAATTCTGCAACATTTCTAAGTTGGGGCCAAGCCAGATTAAAATGTAATTGGGAAATATTTAACAAATAAGTTAAAATACGATGGAACATAGATAAAGTTAATATGTGGTTTCCTAAGTCAATAGGCTTCTACAGGGATCTTAATATACAGTTTAGTGGAGTTTGAGATTACTGGTCTAGGAGAACCACACAAGTGGTCAGTGGTAGTACCAACACTTGAACTCATGCTTTCTGACTCAGTCATAACTGACTTCTTTGGGGCATTTTCTAGAGAACTGTGGTTGTGAATGAATAATAAGGGTAAATTGTGTCATGGCCTAAAAAGATTGTGTTAAACCCTTGAAAATATTATAAGAGAGAAAATAGTGATTCATTTTGGTGCTCCAAGTTCTCAGCTATTGAATCAGAGGGAAAGTGTACATGAGTTTTAAAAATTCAACATGGCACATGGATCACTTAGTTATGGTCCATAGGTGAAAAATATACAGAAACATACATACACATACGTGTATATATCACATTATGTATATATCTATTTTTACATAGAATAATCACAATATAATTCATAATAATATACAATATGTTACATCTATAATAATATATCATAATATGTTTATAATATAATATATATTTGTGAGATAATATATGACTATGATATATTTATAATATGATATATGAATATAATATGTAACACTACATACATAACATAATCTATATAGTACATATATATATGTATATATATATATATATATATATATACACACACCCACTTATGTGAAGCTATTTATTTTATCATCTCAGCTGACTGCATTAATCACACAGTTAATCTTGACCACAGCATCATTATATTTTAGGGGAAAGTAAGCAGAGTTTTGATTATTTTGAGATTTCCCTTACTTTAATGCAACATTTCACTGGCTTACTTCAATTCTTTTTTTAAATTTGAACTTTGAATTTAATTTACAGCCCTTTTCTACCACCTACAAATGCTTATGTCAAGTCTTCAGTTGCACTGGCCACTTAGGAACCAAAGAGGCTTGGCTAGGACACACTGGCCTGCCAAAAAGTGCTGCTCTTTTCCTTGGCATTCCTTGCTCTAGCATGATTTGCTTCTGGGTTGGTGCAGGTAAGGTAGATGTGGTATCTGAGCACTGTGGCATAGGAAGTCAGCTGCTTTAGTTAGAGACTGAAGAACACTCCTTTTAAACTGAGACTGTCATAGCCAGCATGTTGAGGCAAAGAGGAGCAAGGTTTTCTCTGCTCATATTTTGGATGCTGACTCCATTACATTGGTTACTTAGCATCTTGTAGTATTGAGCTAAAAGAGAGGAGGAGAGAGAGACTTAGTGAAGCAGAGGTGCTTGGTTATAGGAGTCATGGATGCTTTGAGGTGACACTTGTGGCCTTAACATCACCTTCTAAGCCATTTCCTCTTTCCCAGGAATGTCAGTATCAAAAAATCAAGGGTACTTGATGGTTCAGTCTCACTGTCTCGCCGCTCATTAACCTTTATAGGTTCTACTCTATCTTTGAAAACCAGCTCTTCTCTATCCCATCTTTTCTTGCTTAGTATTTCACTTGCTGGGATCTCAGTTCTTGTGGCTTTAAGGTTTTAGGCTGCATTAAGGTTCAGAGGCAACGGGATTGTGTAGTAGACAAAGGTTTGGACCTAGAGTCTTCAGATACAGAAAAACCTGAGTTCAAATCCAGCTTCAGATACTTTCTAACTGTGTGACCCTGGACAAGTCATTTAAACATTTTCTGCCTCAGTTCCCTCATCTATAAAATTGGGATAATGATAGCACTTACTTCCTTGGGCTGCTGGTAGGATAAAATGAGACAATATTTATAAAGTGCTTTTTGTAACTTAAAATGCTATATAAATACCACCACTACTACTACTACTACTACTACTACTACTACTACTACTACCACCACTACTACTACTACTACTACTACTACTACTGCTACTACTACTACTACTACCACCACCATCACCACCACTATTATTAAAAGTGAGGAGACTGACAATTCTACTATACTTTGCCCTAAGCCAACACAACCCACAGTATTGTATTCAGTTTGGGGTGTCACATTTTAGGAGCGATATTAACATGTTTAAGCACTTCTTGAGAATATAAGAGGATCATTTGAATTGTCTAGGGATATGGGGGAGAGATAGGGAAGAGAAAGGGAGAGAGAGAGAGACAGAGAGAGACAGAGACAGAAAAAGAGAGACAGAGAGAGACAGAGGAGAAGAAGAAAAAGAAGAAAGAGGAGGAGGAGGAGGAGGAGGAGGAGGAGGAGGACTGGGGGCAGGGTAGGAATAGAGGGAGGGTATGGTAGCTATGTTTAGGTATTTGAAAGACTTTCATGTAGAAGACGGATCAGACAGACTTTCACTATTTGTCCTAAGAGGGAACGATGGGTGGAAATTTCAGAGGAGCAGATTCTCATGAAAGGAAAAATGCCCTAACAAGTTAGAGTTGTGGCAAAGCAGAAAGGGCTATGTGAGAAGGTGGGAGCTAAGTGAACACTTGGGGGTGCTATTGTCGAGAGGATGCCATTACCGGTACATGGTGGACAAGAGCTCTCAGGTCCCTGCTCACACTGAAGTCCTGCGAGTCTTCGTGATTTTTTGGTTGATATCTCAAATCTGCCTTCTCTTTTACAATTCTAGTTTGGGGTTTTAATCATAGGATCAGAGATGCAGAGTGAGAAGGGAATCTCTCATTTCACAGATGAGCCCTAGGGAGGTTGCATGACTTGCCCCACCTCAAATAGGTAGTGAGCACCCTCGCGATGCTTCACACCCACAATTCCTGATGCCAGATCCAGTATTTTTTCTCTACCAGCCAAGGTTACCAGGCTGTGCAGTGCATAGAGCATTGGATGGGTAGAATCAGGACCTGAGTTAGAGTCCCCGCCTCAGACCCCTAATAGCTGTGTGACCCTGGGCAAGTCATTTTTCCCACTCTCAGTTTCCCCATCTATAAAGTGGGGATAAGAAGAGGATCTACTTCCCAGGGTGGTTGTGCAGTTCAAATGAGATAATATTTGTAAGGCACTTTGCAAACCTTAAAATGCTCTCTAAAGGCCAGCTATTATTATTATTTTTGTTGTTATAATTATCACCCTATTACCAATCCCTTGCTCTTTGCTTCAGCTGACTCCCCTGGCATATTACTGTAACTTGGGTTTGTGAACTGTGGACTCGGACTCCTCTGCTCTTTCTGACGTCACTTAAGGCATGCTGGTAGGTGTGGGTTTGTCACCCAGGAAGCCTAGTTTGTCTCAGCACTGCCTCAGGTCATGGCAAATACAGTTTGTATGGTTTGACAAGGCAAAAATACACCCTTACATTATTAAAGTTTGGATATTACTCTGGACCTCACTCTGAAGAAAATACAACAAATACAATTTAGCGACTTAAACAAAAAAAAAGTTTCAGCAACTGTTACAGAACTTGAAACCATTTAACAAGGGTATGCTGGAGCCAGCTCCAACTGGTTTGCCAAAGCTGACTGTTGAATTTGCAGTGTGCGCTTTTATACCTCAGCAATCAGTAAATGGTATTAGTCAGGACTTCTTCTATTATTTTGTTGATTGTCTACCAGGCATGGGAAAACTGCAGCCTTGAGGCCACATGTGGCCTTCTAGGTCCTTGGGTGCAGTTTTTTGACTGAGTCCAAGTCTTATAGAACTAATCCTTTTATTAGAGGATTTGTTTTGTGAAGTTTAGATTCAATCAAAGGGTTGCACTTGGGGACCTAGAGGGCCACATGGGGCCTGGAAGCTAGAGGTTCCCTACCCTTGCTAGACTTTAGAAAGTAGTGGAGAAAATTTTAATAATGCAAATTAAACTTAAAGGTATGTATTGTGTTCATTTTTTCCAGAAAGCCAGTTGTTAAACATTTACCAGCAAATCCCTGTCATGTGTCTCAGAGCTTCCTGGTTGATTCTTCATTGAGTAAAAGCACTTATTGACCAGTCAGAGTTCAGAGTACATGCACCTGTATAGAAAGTAGGGTGAAATATAAATGAAGCATAGGCCTTTTTTAAGCCAACAAGAATTCTCCCATCACTCTCCTTACTTTGGCTATAAGTGAGCATTTTAACTTAATGGTATTAGATCTTCTCTTAATTTATAGCTTTGTGCTATGTCATAGAAAAGCCTTTTTGTTGTCTGGATTTATTGTTGGTGACTTGTTTCAGTTATGTTTGACTCTTCATGACTCCATTTGGGGTTTTACTGGTAAAGATACTGGAATGTTTGGCCATTTCCTTCCTCCAGCTCATTTTACAGATGAGGAACTTGAGGCAAACAGGGTAAAGTGACTTGCTCAGGGTCACACAGCTAGTAAGTGTCTGAGGTCAGATTTGAACTCAGATCCTCCTGACATCAGGCTTGGCACTCTATCCACTCTACCACCTAGCTGCCCATTGTCTGGGTTACTCCTGTATTATTAACCTTTCTATTTTAGCTCTAATCAATATCTTGATCACATAAGGGGGTGGGAGGAGAAAGGGTTTCCTCCCCTAAATTTATTACATGGAAGGATGTCAGATTAGCTGTCAGAAATGATAATTCCTCACATATTATTTCATTTTCCTTGTATTTGTATCCCCAGTGCTTAGTACTGCGCACAGCACAGAGTAAATGCTTAATAAATACCTGTTGCCTGCCTACCTTTAAACAATACTTTATCCGGACCTCACTGGAGCACTCCAGTGAGACAGCCTGGTGTGCTTCACAGAATTAGGCTCTAGTCCTAGCTCTTCCCCTTATATGATACACTGTGACCCAGAGCAAATCTCTTGTCTCTCTGTGGCTCAGTTTTCTCACCTGTAAAACAGGAGGCTGGACCACATGATTGCTAATGTACTTTCAAGTTTTAAATTTCTGTAATTAAAAGGTAAAACACTAGGCAGAAGAAGCATTTGGAGGCTATTGATTTGGCAGCATGCTATAGAGAACGTAGTGTTGAGTTAATAATCAGGAAGATCTAGCTTCAAAATCTGACTCTAAAAGTTATTACCTGTGTGATCCTAGATAACTCATTTGGCCTCTACTTGCCTTAGGCCACTCTATAAAACTTATGTAAGTCAGAGACAGGCTGGTATTGTTGCATTAATACCTAAAATTTATATAATACATTAACATTTCCAAAGTGCTTTACATATACCATCACATTTAATCCTCACAACAACCCTGTAATTTAGATGCAATTATCATTCCCATGTTACAGGTGAGGGAAAATGTGAGCAAGAGAGGCTAAGGTACTCAGCAAGGGCTCACTGAGTTAGTAAATGACTGAAGTAGGATTCTAACTTGGGAGGCAATAGAATGGTCTACATTATAAAGTAATGAGTTGCCCAACAATGGAGGAATCCAAAAAGAAGCTGGGTGGGAGGCCATTTCTCAGGGATATTTATAGGACCATAGACTTTGAGCTGGAAAGGACATTATCGGGCCATCTAGTCTAAAGCCCTCATTTATAGATTAAGAAATGGAGGTTCCACCTTTGACCTAGCATACCACTTCTAGGGCTGTATCCCAAAGAGATCACACAAGTGGGAAAGGACCCGTAAGTACAAAAATATTTACAGCATCTCTTTTTGTGTTGGCAAAGAATTGGAAATCAAGGGTGGTGCCCATCATTGGGGAATGGCTCTGAACAAGTTGTGGTATATGAATGTAATGGAATACTGTTGTGCGATAAGAAATGGGGAAGATACAAACTTCATAATAACCTGGAAAAACTGAGTGAACAGAGCAGAAGTAGGAGAACATTATACATGACCACAGATATAGGATTCTGTGATGATTAACCTTGATAGACTTCACTCCTCTCAGCAATACAAGGTTCAAAGACAACTCCAAAGGACTCATGATGGAGAGAGCTATCTACATCCAGAGAAAAAACTATGGAGGTCTGAATGCAGATGGAGGCATACTATTTGCTCCTCCTTTTTTTTTTTCTTTTGTTTTTTTTCTCTTTTGTTTTTGTTTTTCTTGTTTTTGTTTCTTCCTTTCTCATGATTCATTCCACTGATCATAATTCATCTTTACAACTTGACTATTGAGTAAATAAGTTTAATGTAAAGTATATGTAGAAGATACGTCAGATTCCATGCCATCTGGGGGAGGATGTGAGGAGTGGGAGGAAGAAAATCTGGAACTCAAATTCATGTGGAACTGAGCATTGTAAATAAAAATAAAATCTTAATTAAAAAAAAAGAAATGGGGTTCAGTGAGGTTGTAACTTGCCCAAGGTCACATGGTTGGTTGTTGTCCATTCTTGAAGAGGACCAAAATGACATCATTTTGTTAGAGTTAAGTTACAATGTGTCTGACTGTGGCTGATCAGACCAATAAGCTCAGAATGCTCTACCACAGGTCAGACACAAATAGTCCATGTGAACCTTTGGGGTGGATTCTCTCAAATTGCACATCTTGCATTTCGTTTGAGCTATTTCAACTCTGGCTTTGTTCATAGACCACGCACCTTCTCTGCTAGAGTGCATGCCATGTTGGGCGGATCCTGTGCCAGTGTCTCCCATGTTACACAATCAATTCCAAAGATCTTAAGACAGACATTGAGAGTGTCCTTGTATTGCTTGTCCTGATCATCATGTGAGTACTTGCCCTGTGTGAGTCTCATTAAAATAGTCTTTTTGGCAAGATACATTTGGCATTTAAACAACATCACCAGCCCATTGGAGTTGTGCTCTCTGCTGTTAGAGTTGAATGTTTGGAAGTTTAGTGTGAGAAAGGACCTCAGCATCTGGTATCTTATCCTGCCAAGTGATCTTTGGAGTCTTCCTAAGACAATTCAAATGGAAGTTGATTCAATTTCCTAGCATGGCGCTGGTACACTGTCCAGGTTTTACAGGCATACCACAATGAGGTCAGCACCATGGCTCTGTAGGCCTTCAGTTTGGTAGTCAATCTAATACCTCTTCTCTCCTACACTTTCCTTTGGAGCCTCCCAAACACTGAGTTTATCTCTGGCAATGTACGTGGCAACCTGATTATCAATGTGTACATCCCTTAAAAGTATACTGACAAGGTAAGTGGATTTATCTACAGTATTCAAAACTTCTCCATCTGCTATAACTAATGGTTCCACATATGGATGGTGTGGTGTTGGCTGATGGAGAACCTGTGTTTCTTGGTCTTAATTGTTAGGCCGACAGTAGAGCGGAAAAGGAATGAGCAGCTTTCAGAGATTTGGTGTACAGCACTTGCATTTATTCATCGGGGCCAGAACACTCATAAACATCAAGACTGGTTTGACAAAACGATAGGGAAATCCAGACAGCTGCTAAAGAAAAACAAGAATTCCACAGGGGTTTACCAGAAGGACGTTCATTCACTTCTAAGAAGGCAGCATTTAATTTCATCAAAAGTAAAGCACAAGCAAAGCTTAGAGAAATGCCAAATTCTTGGCTCAGAAATGAAGGCAGATAAAATTCAGTTTTATGTGTATAGTAAGGATCCAAAGCACTTTTATGATGCCTTGAAGGCTATTTATGGGCCAAAGACCTATGGTGCATCTTAACTACTCAGTGCTGATGGAGCCACATTGATTAATGATGAGGACATGATCCTAGAGAGATGGCCTGAACACTTCCATAATGTTCCCAAGGTCACATAAGTAGTAAATGGAAGAGCAGGGATGCCACCACAGAACTGGCATCTTTTCTACTATACAACAAGGATTTGGCCTATGTGACATTCTACTCTTTCACTCTAAGAATCTCTTGTTATCTGGGGAGAAAACAGTGCAACCCATCACTACTACTTTCAAAAATAACTCAAGCATTCACTGTGGTAATTATCAATGGATTAATTTCCATATATGGACAGGCTCTTAATCACAATTGAAAGCATATGCTGCTCTCAAACCAATCCATCTCATTCTATCTTGAATCCTTGACCTCTGTTTTTGGTGTGCATCCTATATTAAGTTAATATCCCTTTCCATTTTGGGGAGGAATAATCTTCTTGGAAACAATCTCAGTGAATGGCCTTTGTGATTTGGTATTCTGGGTAGATATTGACTTCAGCTTGAGGCCTGGGACTTGGAAGTAGAGCAAAATTGCCAACTCTCTTGGTAACCAGAGTCTCATAGCTTTGCTCATATTGTATATCCTCTTGTAGTATAAAGTGTATGTGTCACAATCCCCTCCCAGAAACCATAGGTTCCATGATGGCAGAGACCAGTATCATGGCTTTTGAAATCATAAATCTAAGAGAGGGACATGTGGGGCCTTAGCCCCCATCTAGTCCAATCCTCTAGCTTTACGGATGAGGACATTGATGACTAGAGAAGTAACCCCACCCAAAGTCAAACAGGTAGTAAGCATCAAAATCATCATTTGAGACTGGAATCCCCTGACTCCAGAGCCATTGTTCATTTCACCATGCTGTGCTAACTTCCTTGTATTTTAACTAAACTTTCTCTGTTCTCCAGCACTGGGCAAACAGGAGGCAAAAGCACTTCATAAATCTTTATTGAATTGAGATGAATCAAATGGTAGTTATTATTAGTCACCAATTCTGGATTTTGTAAACTTTATTTACAAACTTGCAAACTATAAGTACCTTAAGGGCCCATTTCTAATGAGAAAACCTGTTTGAAATTTAATCTGTATCTATCTTGCCCTATACATAGTCATTTGAATGTTGTCTCCCCTATTTGACTATGAGCTCCTTGAGGGCAGGGACTATCTTTGCCTTTATTTTATATCCCCAGATGTTAGCACAGTGCCTGGTAGATAATAGGTACATAATGCTTTTCGGATAAATTTAGTTTAAGCCAAGTTATTTTTAAAAATAATGAGCTGAATGCTGTCAAACAGCTAATTAGTAATACCACCAAAACCCCCCATCTTACCTTTATCTAGTGCTGTACAGTTTTTAGATCACTGCCATATATGTTATCCCATATGATCTTATGACAACAGTGTGAATTAGGTAGCAAAAGGCATTATCTCTACATGGTTATAGGAAAAGGAAACAGGCTCAATGTTTAAATGATTTTCCCTGCTAAGTGGTACAGCCTACTGATTTAAAGATTCTTTATGCTAGAGAATGCTAAAATAAGACAAACAGTAGTTAAATGTTTTATAATTTCAAGGAATGTTTTGAGGGAAAGTCATCATCATTGTTCCTATAAGAAAAAAGAAGAAAAAGCTGGTGTTTTGTAAGTTTAAATGCTATTAAAAATAATTTCTTTCTGAAACAAAAATCCAGCTTTTAACAAAATTTTTTAAGGCCTACATGCCCAGAATCATGGAATGCCATTATCTCTGATGATTTAAAATTGTGGGTTGGACAAAGGGTACTGGAGAGATGAATGATGGGTGTAATTAGGTTACAACCTATTGCAAATGAACAATTGCACACAAGAGACAGAGTAAAAATATTGAAGAGATGGACTGACAGAAAAAGCAGGAAGACTGGTAATAAGTCAAGAGAGAGGGATAACCCACATCCAGCCCATGTCTTCTGCTGGTAGTCATGGAATGTTCAGAGACCCAGAGGAGATCAAACTCTGTGGACAAGAACAAATATAATAATAAAAAAGGTTGTTTGCTGGTTCCTAAATTATCATCCAATATCTTAGCTTTATCTCTTGGCTTTGAGCCATCTGTAAATGCGGCAGTGTTCTTCTATGAATTCATCCAAATCCATGATAAAATAAATATCATAAGCAAAAATAACAAAGGGCCAAAGACAGATCATTGGGTTGTATTATTAAGGGACACCTTCCAAAGTGACACTGACATATTAATAAGTATTCTTTGGGTTTCGTCATTCCACCAAATGTTGAAAGATGTTGCAAAACATTCTCTTGGTCAAATCTAAATATTGTGACCTACAACATTTCTGATTTACCATTTTAGATATATTGTTTAAAGGGAAAAAGAAAGAGGTTCTTCTCATGAACCTTCGTGACTTTACTATCATGATGACTTTGGTGGCTTGCTGCTTCCTTTGTAAATTCTAAGAAACCATCCCTTATATAATGTGTTCTAGAATTTTTTTCCTGATCAATGCCAAGCTCATTGGCCTATTGATTACAGATGCAACAATCTTTCTTTTGTGAAAATTAGGACATTTGTCCTTCGCAGTCCTATTGAACTTCTCTTATTCTGTACAATATTTCAAAAGATCATCAATCGGATTTTAGTCATATCTGCCAGCTCTTTTAGTATTCTGGAATGTTCAATCTGGGGCCAGAAATGTGACTTAATTGAGAGTAAAGTTAAAAGCTCTCTTACTGTCTCTCCCTTCTCATTGGCTTCACTTCCCTTCTAGCCATTTTAATTTTGTTCAGTTCGGTTTATTTCCCAGTTCAAAGATCATTCTCCTTGGAAGAGAAAACAGAAACAGAAGTGTAGTGATTATTTAAGCCTTCTCACTGTCACGTGTGGATAATAATCCCATTGACCCCAAATAGCAGTCATAGCCTTTCTTTGATAGAGGCCCTATCCTCCTATTGTCTCCAGAAGAGCTAAAGTGAACACATCAGAAACCAATATAACAAAACAAAAACAAACTTTGTTGCTGTTGTTATTATTGTCCTTAGCATTTATTACCAGTCTTAGCTTATTTTAAGCTTTGTAACTCCTGACATCCAGGACTGGGATTCTTTTTTTGGTATTCATCTTTGGTTACTTGCTGAGATTATCCTTTTCTTCAATCTTCTATGCGGATCTTGTTAAGTCTGAGTTAGTCGATGAGTTTCCTTGGCTACCACATCTGTTTCTTTAGGAAATGCTCCCCTCTCCCCCCTTTTCCCACATTGGAATAATTTTTGCTTGTGTCTTTCTAATTTCATGTCTGAGACATTCTCATCCCTCTTGAACACTTCCTGAGAAAGAATTTTAGGTCGTGGAATCTCATTGCTGCTACGATAAATATAAAATCCTTCTTAGTTTTTTAAGCCTTTAATAATCTTTGCTGACTTATCTTTCCAGCCTTATTACACATTTTTCCTTTACTCTTATACTCTACAGTGTATGCCAAATGAGCTTATTTTCTGTTCTTTACATCTGACTCTCCATCTTCCACACTCCATGCCAGTGTATGTTATTCCCTGTGCTTGGAATTTATTTCCTTCTCACCTTTGCTTCACAGAATTCCCAGCTTCCTTAAAGACAATTCAAAGATTACTTTTTAAAAGAATCCTTCCATGATTCTCTCCTCCACTCTTCTTCCTTAACTATCTTGCATTGAATTATCTTATATCTCTATTCACACTATGTATATATATATATATGTATCTACATCTATGTACACACACACATATATATTATATATATGTGTGTATATATATGTATATATATGTGTATATATATATGTATATATATATGTCTTTCTTAATGAATTACTTTGGGAATAGGGATTGTTTCATTTTTTGTATTCATATCCCACACTGAGCCCACTGTCTATACACAGTAAATACTCATTGATTGCTCAATTCTATCTCTCCTTTCTCTAAATCTTTTGAAATCTACTTTTCTCCTATCTTGAGTACATATCAAACTGTGCCTGCCTCTTTAATTCAGGGCCATAATTTAGAACTGGAAGGAACTGTTGAGATCACAAAGTTCAACCTCCTTATTTCGAAGATGAGGAAACAGTACCCCTGAAAAGTGAAGTGACTCTCCTTAGGTCATCCAGCTTACTAATAGCAGAGCCATGTGTCAAAAGGGGAGAATTATAGCAGGCACCCTCAGCCCATTAAGGTAGACATCAAAATTTTGGGTTCACTGGTTCCTAGTGTCTCCCCATAAATCAAATAAAAGTATGGGTAAATTGTTTGTATCATTGTATTAGAGAGTACTAGACCCGAACTGAACATAGTCTTATAATTTAAAAGACTAGACAGTCATACTGCTTTAATAATTGACCTTCATTTTCACTCTCCTCATGTTTTCTAAGTCAAAGTTTATTTTAGGGGCCAACAGCTCTCCTCAGATCCTTACCTTGTGTCACCTGGGAAGCTAAGTTTTATCTTTCAAATACTTACTTTAAAAATAAATAGGCTCTGCATGCTGCCTTCTATGCTATCTCTAGAAAAGGGGCTTTGTGGGATGTCAGGTAAAAAAAATACCAGGGATCCATGTGTGTTGGCAACCAAAAATGGGCTCCTTAGCACTTAGTCAACAAGTGGCCTTGACTAGTTTGGCTTTTTCCCTGAACTGAATGCTGTTTGTATCTTGGACTGGAGTAAGCTTGTCGGCCCCTTCACCTTGCTTCCCTTGCTTAAGCTGATGGAAAGAACCTGTGCTTTCCCGGTCAACCCCTTCACCTTGCTTAAGCAGATTGAAAGAACCTGTGCTTTCCCTGGCGTACCTTACACCCCCGCAGAAGCTGGATGGTTAAAAGCAGCTCCCGTTGGAGCCAGAGGCTGCTACAGCTACAGTCACAGCCGCAGTCACAGCCACAGCTGAAGCAGGAGCTGACCTACGGAGGAAGCTGAACAAAGACTTCAGGCCAGTGGGTAATCTTTTTACCATAGAGGGGAAGCATGATTTTGCTTTACGCAATCATGCTTCTCTGTAGCCTCCTGGTTACTCTTTCAAGGCGTACTTATTGGGCCTGGAAACTTTTGATCAATCAGAATGGGGTTGCTGGTTCATGGGTTGGTTACTGTGGAGCCTAAATATATGTTTTGATTCTTCTGCCTTCTACTTTGAGAGTTTCTTATATCCGGCGGTTCCGAACCTTTCAGACATGTTTATGATCCTCTTTGAGATTATAAACTCTGCCCTCCTAATACACCATGTCTGAACATATTCTCAAACTGTCTTTTCTTTCTTACCACAGACTCACACTGCTGTTGACTTTCTCCACACACAACCACATCACAGATCTCTTTTCTCTCACTATGTTTTGAGGGTTAGGTCTCACACCACCATTCCAGACAATGATCGCTAGTGTCACTATCTCTGTAACTTTAGTGTTTGGCAGAACAGTAACCAAACTTGATCCCAGTCTATGAGATTGAAGAGAATATTATCAACAGGCTTTCTGGCAATTGTTGAATTGCTAATTGGCTAATTTACCAACTATGTGGCAACTTCATTATTACCATATGAGTCTTTATAAAGGCTTAAAAAATAACCATATATTAAGAAACACCCTTGAGAAGCCATGACTAACATTCAGTTTGACTTAGGAAGCATATGGAGAGAGAAAATTAAGGGCAATTGAATAAAATTTCTTTTCCAAAGGATCCTTATTTCTCTCACTTCCATTGTCAACCTATCCCAGACTTCTAAGAATATCTGAATGCTTTCCTTGACTTTTGGGTCTGGTGTCATCAAATATCTCTCATCTTATAAATTAGTTCCATTTGAAAAGTTGTACCAAGAAAATAAAGGGGGACTATCAAATGAAGTAAATACAAAAATAGACCTAAATTACTAAGGTTTTGTAATATTTTCCAGTGTCACTTGGTATACTGAGACATATATTTTCTAGCCATAGATGAGATTGACTTTATCTTCAGGGGAAACTGAGATCTTCAATTCTAACTGGTATCTCTGTTTAATCTAGTTCTGGTCCATATGGCTCTACCTCCCCCCCCCCCCCCCACACACAAACCCGTGTGTGTGTGTGTGTGTGTGTGTGTGTGTGTGTGTGTTGCATCCCTTTGGCAGTTGGATAAAGCCTATTCAGAATAACTTTGTATCAGTTTACAAAGGAAACAAAAAAGTTAGTGAAAATAAAGATTTTTAAAGTCTCTGAAATCTATCTACTGACCCAACAGACACCAGGCTAAAAATCCTTGCTCTAAATGTGTACCATTTTGAAGGCCCTTCTTTTTTCACAATTTCTTCTCCGGTATTTAGAACCAAATAACTCTCTTTGGAATTTCCAAGTTTGGTCTCTTGATGCATCTCCTATCCAGTTCCAACCTCTAGTCTGAGAATACTTCTGCAATTGCTTCTCAGACTATGGGTATGAGTGATGTCAAATTCAATTAGAAATGGGGGACATGAAACCACAAAGATCCCTTCTGGCCACATATTGACAGAAAATCGCATATTAATGTTATCCATGCTGTATTACATTTTTATTTATTTTGTTAAATATTTCCTAATTACACTGGGAAATTCTCAATTACATTCTGGTTCTGCTACATTGGATCTTGTCATGGGCTGTAATGCAGCCTAAGGGCCATGTGTTTGACACCTCTTGACACCACTTTGCAATTTTTTTGGAAATTGTTTCTTCACATCTTTGGACCATGTATCCACTAGGGAACAGCATAATCTATATATCAGTGTTTCCTCATATAGCTTGAAAATCAGACCTTTATTAGGTATATTTCATGCAAAGATTTTTTTCTTCCCCAATTAAACATTTTCTTCTTTACACCAGCTGCATTATATTTTTGTGTGTAAACATTTTTCAATTTCATATAATCAGAGTTATATATTTTTCATTTTCTTTTTGGATTACTTTAATCCTCCTTTAAGAATTTTCTCCCTAGCCATAAATTTTTCATGGACTGACATTTCACATTCAGGTCATACATGTATTTTTGGCTTATTGGACCACAAATACCTGAGACAGTTTCCAGGAACAGAAAGGAAAGGGTCATATTGTCGTGACATAATCTGGTTATCTTGAGCAAACCGTAAAGACTCTTCTTTAATTCCATGAGTCATGTGGTTGGATAAAATAAATGACCCTCTTGGCAGGCTTTGATTTCACTATCACACAAGATTCTTGGAAGGGAAGGTCAATCCAATTCTCAAAATTAAATAGCTTTGCATGGCTCACATCTTTTCTTAAAAGGGGAATGAAAGGCATAGGAAAAGTCAACTGACACTCTGTATTTGCTTTTTCTTTGGTTACAAGGATGCATTGCTTTTTTAGCTCACTCAAACATTCAAGCAGTGGAAATCCAGGCCAGGGTAAATCCGTTGCTCTCCCAAACCTCCGGTTCCCTGGTTAGCATCTTAACTTGTGCTGGTAACTTGATACGGGGTAATTGCAAGCAAACCTGACCTCACCTTAATCTTTGGACTTGCAGAATGATCTCAGCTTGAAGTTTCCTCATATTTCCTTTCATGTTCCAGATCATGACTGAGACCAATAAAAAAAGCAGAGTATCCTGAAGGCTTGAGGCTCAGTGGTCCAGACAGTTCACCCCTGCCACAGAAAAATGAGACAAAGTCTGTTTCCTTGCAGCTACTCTATTACCCTATGTGACACTAATTCCCTAAAGGTGGATACTTTGAAGCTGACCAATGTTAAGGGGCGATTGAATATTCTAAGATAAACTGATTTGAGGTCACTTTGCAAGACCTTTGGGTACTATAAAAAAGAAAAGCCATGAATCCTTCAGCTGACATCTCAGAGGCACTACTCAGGATACAACTTTTAATTAGGGGAGCGGATGGGTTAGATTTCTCAATGCTGTAAGGTCAAAGGAGAATCTGACCTAAATCCTTAGGGCAAAAATATCCCTGAGATCAGTCTTGAAAGTTTTCCCAAAATTTTGGTTTATTTGTTATAAGAAAGGATATATAATTCTAATTTATTTAGTACTTTTGTTTACAAAGTTTCCCTCCCCCGCTATTGATTTTAGTTCATTTGCCCTGCACAATCACTTTGTGAGCTAGGTAGTGCAAGGGTTTTAATCTCATTTTCCAGATGAGGAAATTGAAACTCAGACAGGCTAAGGGATTTCCCTGCCCAGGGTCCCAAATTGTCAGTGACAAAGCCATTAGTAAAATGCATATCTCTCTGACTTTAAACCCAACACTTTTTTCAATGCAGGAATTTAAAACCGTACAACAAATGGCATTAATAGTATCAAATTAGTCAATGAATATAGGGATTTTCTCTTGTCAGAAAAAGTTAGGTCTTGTTTATATAAAATTTTGGTTGTAGTTAAAATTCCCAAGAATTAGACTCATGTACACAAATGTTGCTGCTCTGCAGCTGATGGAATCTGGGTAGGATTAGAAAGAAAATGTAGAGATCTTGGTTCATAAGTAAAGAGCTTTTACATATCATTCAACCACCAAACATTTACTGAGTACTTAATGTGTACATAGAACTGTGTAAGATGATTTTACAAGTGAAAGCTTCTTGTGATCAGGGACTATCTTTTGTCCTTTTTTGTTTCCCAAGCACTTAGCACAGTGACTGACTTTGAGATGCAACAAAATGTTAAAGATTGTGTCAATTTCTTTGTAACTCCAGCACTTGGCACAATGCCTGCTATGAAGTAAGCTCTATAGAAATGTTTTTCCCCCTTTTCCTTTTTCCCTTCCCCCAATTACTTAATAATCTCTTGGACAGGTAAGACTAGTGTATATGAAAATTAAACTAACAATTTCACAGACCTCTAGAAGAGATCTTAAAGGCAATCTAGCCCAACCTCCTTATTTTGTAGATAAGCATAGCATGACCCCTTAGAAGGGAAGTGACTCACACATATAATACTTAAAGCTAGTAAGTGGTAGCACGAAGAGTAGTAGCCAGGTATGCTGATTCCTAGCCCAGGTCTTCCCTTGCCATTAGTACATAATGCCAAATGAAGAGGACTCCCCTACTGTGCTATCGTGTAGGTCTTCAGAAGTAAAATAATATCAAGGTGGACAAGAGTAGTTGGGAAAGTATCTGCACAGCTATGGCTGGGTGGTGGGTGGTGTGGTGGTGGGTGGCATTCTTGACTAGATAGGATACAGATCATTATAAAAATTAAAGAGACAAGTTTATTCATAAAATTCAAAAGCCTTTTCATGAAAGATAATGCATCTAGAATAAGAAGAGTAGCAGTTAATTGGGGAAAAAATCTTCAGAGCAAATATCTCTGATAAAGTTCTGACATTCAATATATTAGGGAATTAATATAAGAACAGTGGATAAATGGCTCCCCAGTAGGTAAATGGACAAGGGTATGAACAGCAAGTTTTCATAAGAAGAAATGAAAGCTAGTAATAACCATAAGAAAAAGTGCTCCAAATCACTAATAATAAAAGAAATGCAAATTAATGCAACTCCTGTTTTACTTCATACCCATCCAACTGGCAAAGGTGACAAAAGATGAAAGTGATAAATTTTAGAAGGGCTTTGGGAAGTTAGGCACACTAATGTACTATTATTGGAACTGTGAATTAGCTTAACCTTTCAGGAAAACATATGGGAATGATACTAAAAATGTCCCTAAAATGTACTTAATCTGTGATCCAGTGATACCACTGCTAGGCATATAGCCCAAGAAGGTCAAAGACCATAAGACGAATACAGTATATACACAAATACTCATACTGACACTTTTTTTGTCATAACAAAGAACTGGACTGGAAGTGGCTTCTCCTTCAATTGGTGAATAAATTGTGGTATGTGAATGTGATAGAATATTATTGCATTGGAAGAAATAAGAATATGAGGAATTCAGAGAAATTTGAGAAGACTTATATGAAATGATACAGAGAGAAGGTAAACAGAACCATGGGAGCAATTTACATAATGAATACAATAAGGTAAAAGAAAACAACATTGAAAGACTTCAAAACTGAGCAATTCAGTGACTGTTACTTCAGAGAACTAAAGTGAAGCATGCCTATAGGCAGAAGGGCTACAGACTACAGGGCAGAGCGAAGCATGTATTGTCAGACGTAGGCTATGTATTTATTTGTTTGGGGTAACTGTACTTTGTGACAAGAAAGGGTTCTACTATGGGTAGTGAAGAGAGTAACTGGGAAGTAGCAGTGATGTCAATAAGGATCATGGGTAAACATAAAATAGAAAACGATGACAACAGCAAAAAGATGGGCACCTAACAGTAGGGGAACGCCTAAACAAATGTCATATGAATACTCTTACACTGTAGGAAATGACCATTGTGAGAATTTAAAAAATCATAGGAAGAATTATATGAAGTGGTGTAGAACAAAGAAAGCAACAAAGTACAATACGTATTCTCTCTCTCTCTCTCTCTCTCGTTCTCTCTCTCATTCCATATATGTATATGTACATAACATACATAGATACACATACTGTATACACCTACACATATACATATGTATATGTATATCATATCACATGGGGAGTCCCAAAAATCTAAGTCCAGTTTAAAGCTATTAAAGCTCTCCCTCCTCAATTCTACTACTTACTACCCTGGCTTCCTTTAAGTCCCACATAAAATCCCTCCTTCTACACGAAGCCTCTGCCAATCTCACTTCTGATGCCTTCCTTCTGTTAATTATTTCTTGTCATCCTGTATATAGCTGGATTGTATATATTTATTTGAATATGGACTCTCCCGCTAGATTGTAAGCTCCTTGAGGTCAGGATTGTCTTTTGTCTTTGTGTTGTATCCCCAGTCCTTAGCATAGTGCCTGGCACATAGAAGGTGCTTAACACATATCTATTGAATGATACAGCATGTGAGAATCAGTTGAAGGAACTGGCATGTTTACCCTGGTGAATGAAAGACTCAGGGGAGCTATTTTCAATTTTGAAGAATTGTCACGTTTAGCAGAGATTTTAGTTTTTTTTTCTCCCCGGTCCCTGAGGACAGAATGAGGAACAATGAGTAGAAATTGCTAAGAGGCTAAATGTCTGAAAAGTTTGCTCCCAATTAGAGCAGTCCCAAAAATGAATGGGGCTGCCTAAGATGTAGGAGGTTCCTCTTCCTTGTAAGTCGTCAAGCGTAGACTAAGGATCACTTGTCAGGTATACAGTATAAAATGATTCCTTTTGTGTATAGGTTGAATCAGATGACCCCCGAGGCCCCTCAGAACTCTCAAATTCTGTGATTCCATGAGTGTGTGGAGAGAGGGGAGTCCAGCAAAGTAGAATAGCAAAGCCATGTATAGAAGCAGAAATGCATGTGTTTGAAAACAATAAATAAGCTAAACTGGTCAACACAGAGTATTCATTTAGGAAAGCAATTCAAGATATTTATCAAGAATGGTGTGTTCAAATGACTACATGTGACATCGGTCAAGTCACTTAACGACTCCAATCCTCAGTACCCAATTTCACAGGGCTGTGGTGAGAAACACACTTTGTAAATTTTAAACATCATATAGATGTGACTTGTACATTCTTAACTATTAATGTGGTGTCCTTGAATTGTAATCTACAGAGTTTGGGTCCACTGAAAATTTTGAGCAAGGGAGTTACAAGATAAAAATAGGACTTAAGGATGATTAATCTACTAATATACACAGGATGGGAGACACTGGAGTAAGAGAGAATGATTAGGAAACCACTTCATTAGTCAGACATGACATCATCGGGTCTTGGTCTATGGTGCAATTGGAAAGAATGAACAAATAATAGAGGGTATTATCAAAGGATAATTGATAGGACTTGTAGCTCATTAGGCATTGTATAGTTTGGGGGACTGAAAGAGCAGAAGAAAAAAATCAGAGATGATTATGAGGCTTTAAACCTGAGTGACCTGGAATGAGGTTGCTACCATTGACAGAAATGAACTTATTGATTCTGATTCAAATCCCTGACTTTATTCTATTTCTTCCATTTTTCCAAATCCACAAATGATATTTATGATAGTCAGTTATTGAAAAAAGACTACAGTCATTACATTAACTTTACATTAATACTACATTAACATTCCAAAATCTTTCATTAAAACATAGCCACAAAATTTCCCTTGAGTGTTTGGATTTTTGGGTTAGTGGGTGTTTAATTCACAGTAAAAGGAAAAGAATAACACCTTTAGAAGTATAACAAAAGCCTTATTATGTCACAGGTCATAGATGTCCTCACAATGTCACAGGTGTATTGCATTTAAATAAATGCAATTATGCCTGGAAATCAAATTAAAATATAGAAGACACCCTTTGTCCCCAAAAGTCCCCCCCCATCAGGTGGAATCAGATGGAGAACATCTGTAATATATGAGGATTTTAATTTAATTACCTTGCAGCCACCATGCAATAGAATTACAGCAGATATAATGCCCATTGACTAAATCCCTCCTTATTAGGACGATATTAATTTAAAAGAAAGGAGAATTTTTATTACCCCTTCCCAAGATAGAAAATAATAACAATGTTATTTACAAAATATTTTCCTCAGTACAGCTCCATGAGGGAAGCCAAAGGAAAAGAGATAGAGATTTCATGAGTATGGGGAACTCCTAGGCAAGGAACCACCCTGTGTCAGTGCAGGCCAGTACCTTCTCTGCAACTACACACTTAGCAAGTTATAGCTTAAGTGACTTGTCCATGGTCACGCAGGATGTATCAGAGGCAGACCTTGGACCCAGGTCTTCCTGGCTTAAGCTCATCTCTCTAACCATGTCACACCATGCTTCTTCATACATGATGAAGGAGATCGTGCAAGTAATATCTTTCCTAGCAAACAATAAGCATAAGATAATTGATGCCTATCTAATGCCAAAAAATTTATAAAGGGCTTCGCCTACATTATGCCATTTGATCCTTTACAGGAATCTTGTGAGGCATATATTTTATGTCTAAAACAAGCATTTATTAGGAACCTCATGCATACCAGGAGCCATGCTAGGTGCTAGGGATATAAAGACCAAAAATGTTTTCAAAATCCTTATATTTTACTTCAGGGATATATCCTAGGCATAAATAAGCTGAGGCAAGGTATTTAAGGAGAGAGAGAGAGCATTAGCAACTGGGATAGAGAGGGACTGGAATGGACAGGATCATGGAAGCCTTCTTCTAGGAGGTGCATCTGAGATAAGCCTTCAAGAATGACAAGAATTCTGAGGGCTGAGCAAGATGCCACCTTTCCTTTAAAAATAAAACCCGGGGTCTCTTCTGGTTTGGGGAACAATTCTATATATGGGACTAACCCAGGAGACCCTTATTGAACTTGTGAAAAATGAGGCAATTCCAAGATAACCTTAACATCATATCCTGAGGGGTCCCTTAGCGCCTTGCAACTGTGTTTGTTGGTGTTGTGAAGCCTGAGGGCATGCTCAGTGCAAAGTGTGCATGCTTTATATTCAGAACCAAGGCTGAAGTGAAGTTACATGATGCAACATGGGCAAGCGCTACCAGAAACGCCTAGAATCCATCATGTGTTTGATTTTGAACTAATTTTTGGTCATTGCGCATTCAGAAACCTTTTACTGTTGCCAAATTTTTCATGACCCCATAAGGTCATGACCCATAGTTTTGGAAGCGCTGCCTTAGTGAATCATCAGCACTCTTAATTTTCCCACTGAGGCCTATAGATCAACTTACCTCAAACCAGAAGCCCTTATATCCTGCCTATTCTGGATTCTGGTTGTGTCCTCAGCACTGTGGTCACTGTGATCTGGTTAGATATTCCAGCTCTTTTTCTCTTGCATCTTTCTACAAATGTGGGTATCTTATGTTAATCTACAGACCTTGCCTTGTGACTTAAAATACACCTGTAATAAGGGCCTATCGGTTTCCATTCATGCTAGGACTAATTATTTTGGGGGTTTTTTGGGGGGGGAAGGCAAGGCAATTGGGGTTAAGTGACTTGTCCAAGGTCACACAGCTAGTAAGTCTGTCAAATGTCTGAGGCTGAATTTGAACTCAGGTCCTCCTACTCCAGGGCCAGTGCTCTACTTACTGCATCACCTAGCTGCCCTGCTAGGACTAATTATTTTGGGAAACTCCCTTAAAATCTCAGCAAAAGATGAGAACAGGTCCCCAACTACACATACACATCTGTCATTTAGGGACTGACCAATGCCACCATTAAGACAATCATCTGCTCCTTTATACAATGAAGTTGTTCTCCTTCCCTCCCTGTCTTTACACACATCTTTAAATGGAGTTTCTGGTTTAAAAAAACATATCAGCCAAATTAGTAGCAGATGGAGTGCTCTTAATGAAGTAGAGCAAGTTGTGTGACTGCTTCAATGGCCTTCTACCCTTTCAGGAAGAAAGGGAGTTAACAGATATTTTTAACTCCTGTTCAACCATAAGAAAAGGTCCAAAGTGATAAAGAAATACAGTCCAATTTGCTAAATACCCTTCTTAACTGGTAAGAAAGGCAGTCTGAGAGAATAGCATATAACCACTGAGCATTCAGGAAGAGCAGCAAAAATGAATGTATTCTTCCCTACCGCAGCCAATTTCTAGAATGTCTCAAAACCCAAGTCTAAGCAGCTGTTCTTGCCTGACCCATGGACATAGGGAAAGCCCCCATCCCAAATTTTAACTTCTGAAGAGCAGACTTACCAGGATTCTAAAGTTGCTCTGGAGTTACATCTCCAACTGCAGCTGCTTCCACACTTTAACCATCAAACATGTTGCAATGCTCTAAGAAGAAATAGTGTCACCATGCCTAATGACTTCAAACAAGATTGTGCCTCAGAAAGAAGTGAAGGTCTGACTTTTGAATGTTGACTGAGTTGAACAGATACCTGCCGCATTCTGCCATTTTGGCCCTACATAATCCTTAGCAAGCATGTGGCCCAGGAATCAAAGAATCATAGTTCTAGAGAGGGAAGGGATATCAGATACCATCAAGTCCAACACTCTGATTTTACAATTCAGATAACTGAAGCTCAGATTAATTAAGTGACTTGAATAAAGTCATCTAGATGAGATTTGAGCCCAGGTCCACTGACTCCATGGCTGGAGTCCTTTCCAGTTACATGATGAATTCCTGGAGCTGGAGAGCGACTGTCAATGTTTTCTAGTCTGTCTTTCACTCCTTATTTGGTGAATGAGGTTTAGAAAGGAAAATTTACTGGTCCAGGATCACACTTATAGGTAGTGGCAAAGCCAGGAATAGAGCCCAGGTCTCTTAGTTTCCATAATGGTAATCTTTCCATAACACCATTAAAATTTCTTTCTCCCTCATTAGATATTGTGGTCTTATTTTTTAGCAAGAGCAAACAAATCCCTCCCCACAAACAGGTTAGAGTATTTTTAAGATTATTAGGACACAGTCCTGTATCAACTTGGCCTAGTTACTCAATGTCAGTTTCCTTTTCAGAGAAATATGGACATGGAACCAGATCTTCTCCAAGGTCCCTTCCACCACTAAATCTTATAATCCAATGAGTCACCTCACTCTTTCACCCCAGGCATATATGACAAATAATGGGTTAACCCAGCTCCAGACAAAAGGCAGCTCTTCGGGGGTTGCAGGTGGGAGGACTGAGTACTTGGCAGGAAAGCAAGAAAACAGGAGTTTGGAGATGCAATTAAAGGGACTCTTCACAGAGAATCTTTTATTTGCTTCATTAAAGTGGGAGGAGGGGGAAAGGGTCAGGAAACAATAGATCCTGTTCAACAGCCCCAATGGACTTGCCCTGCTTTCCCTCATTTCTTTTCCTTGGCCTGAGTCAGCTCAAAGAAATTGAAAAGGCCTAAACTGATTGTTATTCTTGAGAATTCCTAAAACTCTTTCTATTGACAAAAGGTTTTACAACCAACACTCTCTGGGGAAAGGGAGATCATTTTTATTTCACAAAGGAAAAAATAGAACTTGGATTTCTGTCTTGGTGCTTCAGAAAGAGGCAGTGGTGGAGAGAAAACTAGAATCCAAGTCTTTGGATTCTTGACTTGAGTGACTTTGCTGAAAACACTAAGCACCAGACCTGACAACCACCTCTGACTCAGGTAAGGCTCATGGAACAAAAGGTTGGATAAACCGGAACCTTCCATAATGACCCTATTGGTAACAACCACCTCTCTCCAACCTCACTTAGTATTTTGCTTTGTACTTCTAGTGATACAGTGGAATGAATGAGCATTGGGTTTAGTGGACTTAGGTTTGACTACTACCCCTGCCATTTACTACTTTAATGACTTGACATTTATCTCTCTAGACCTCAGTTTTCTTATCTGTTCAGTGAAGCTAGAGTTAGATTTCTAAAGACTCTTCCAACTCTCCATCTATGATTTATGGTGTACTCATCATGTTTCAGGAGGTGACAACATGTAGTGAAGAAGAAACGCTGGATTTGTAGTCTAGGTTTGGATCTTGGCTCTGCCACTTAAATTAGACAAGTCTCTTCATCTCTTTGGACCTCAGTTTCCTCACATGTTAAATAAAGACTTAGGATTATGTTACCTCTAAGGCTTATTTTATTTCTAGATCTATCATCTTATGGTTCATGTTGAGGCTGCTTATGTGTCTTATAGTCCTATGAGACTGTAAATTACAATGAAGGCAGGGACTACGTCCTAACCAAGCTTTGTGCCTCTCCCTGTCCCTGACATAGTGCTTTGCAAACAATACACATTTAATAAATGTTTGCTGACTGTGATATAAATTGAACTGTGTACATATAGTGTGTTTCCAAAGAGTTTTGAAGAAAGCTTGGCTCTCAACCTTCCAATGAAAAAAAGTAATTTATATTTAAGGGTATACTGCACCTAAGAGCCTAAAATAATTAACATATCCCTGAAATGCCAGAAATTTATTATCTTTTTATGGTGAAAATAATTTCATTCCCAAGACTCCAATTAGACAGCCAATGGATAATTATCATTCTCCTTATTTTGTACATGAAACCTGAGTGGCTGGTGTAGTTTAAATGATGTTTTCTTGCTATAAGAAGAGAACCCAAGATGCTTAGCTCTATAGCCTGATATTGCAGGAATTTCCTAGGATTGCTTTTTAGAAATTATCTCATTGAGATAATTGCAGATGCCACATAGAAACCCATTCCCTAAAAGTCTAATGCTCTCTTGATGCTCAGAAAAAAATGCTAATTTTCAAAAGTAAAATATTACTCTAATTATTCACCATAGCCAAGCATTATTCCTTCAATACAAAAACATTTAAATGTACTTATTATGTAAAAATCACTGCGCTTAGTGCTGGGGAAAACACAAATTTGGATGACATGGTACTTGCCCTCATGGAACTTACTTCTTCAAGAAGCAGTGTGTTTGGGGTATAAAGAGTACCAAACTTGCAGTCAAGAGACTTGGGTTTGAATCCTTCCTTAGACATTAATTGTGAAACTATGGGCAGGCCTCTTAACCTCTCAGAGACTCAGTTGCCTCTTCTGTAAAGTGGGGATATTAAAAATCACATTCCTCACATTCAAGGGTTGTTATAAAACAAGTGATTTGTATACTTTAAAGCACTACATAAATATGAATTTTTCTTCTTCCATTTCCCTACTATAGAGTTAGTCAAGTGTATTATATGAGGATTACTTAGAAATTCCTAAGAAATCAGAAAAAAAATTTATTGAGACAAACCGCTTGAACAAAATTGAAGCTGCAGTAAAATAAACCCACAAAAATCAGTAGTGATTCTATATAATAAAACTCAGGAGGAAATAATAGAAATAACATTTAAAGTGAATATACAAAAGATATAAAATCTTTGGGAGTCAATCTACCAAAACGCTCTCAATACATGTATCTATGCCTTAAAGAAATCAAGTACAATTTAAATAGCAGGAGGGATAATAAGTAGATGGGTTACCCCAATATAATAAAAATGACAATATTATGCAAGTTCATTTGCAGATTTAATGCTATACCAATAAAACTATAAAAGGAAAACCTTACAGAGTTAGATAAAACAATTTAAAAATCATTTGGAGGGAGAAAACATCTAGAATATTTAGGAAAATTATTCAAAAAGAAAAAACAGAGAGAGAATAACACTTGCAGATTTCAAAAACTTAGAAAATAGCAGTCCTCAAAACTATTGGTACCAGTTAAAAGAGAAAAGTGAACCAATGAAACAGACTAGCTTGGAGCTTAACATCAAGATATAAAACAAAACAAACCTAAGATCATGACATTTGGTCCTATCACTTCTTGGCCGACAGAGGGAGAAGAAATGGAAGCAGTGTCAGATTTTTTATTCTTGGGCTCAAAGATCACTGTAGACAATGACTCCTGCCATGAAATTAAAAGACACTTGTTGCTTGTAAGGAAAGCCATGGCAAATCTGGACAGCATACTAAAATGCAGAGACATCATCTTGCCAACAAAGGTTTATATAGTCAAATCTATGGTTTTTTCCAGCAGTAATGTGTGGGTGTGAGAGTTGGACTATAATAAGGAATGATGAGAGCAGCAGAACTGATGCTTTCCAATTGTGGTGCTGGAGAAGACTTTTGAGGATCCTTTGGACAGCAAGGACATCAAATAAATCAATACTTAAAGAATGTAGCTTTGACTCTTTTTTTGGAAGGACAAATACTGAAGCTGAAGATGAAATACTTTGGCCATATAATGAGAAGGAAGGACTTATTAGAAAAGATCCTGATGTTAGGAAAGACTGAAGGTAAAAGGCAAAGGGGACAGCAGAGGATGGGATGGATAGATAGTGTTACTGAAGCAAAAAATATGAGCTTGGAGACACTTTGAGAGATAGTAGAGGACAGAAGGGCCTGGTGTTCTATGGTCTGTGGGGTCAGAAAGTCAGACATGACAGAACCACTGACCAATAATATGTGAACTTAATATTACAGATCATAACATAAAAATTAGATGAGAAAAAGATTATGTACTTTCCCAGCTATATTCACAGAAACTGAATTTTTAACTAAATAAGCGATAGAGGCGATTACAAACCAAATTAGTAATACTGATTATATGAAGTTGAAAATCTTTCCTACAAACAAAATTAAGGTATCTAAGATAAGAATGGTATAATAGGAAAAAACAATCATGAGTATCATATAGCCTTAATAATGATTTGATAGCAAAGAAATATAGACAAGTAACAGATATGTAAAAGACTGTTCAATAAGAAGCAGAAGGTGATTGCAAATTGGATGCAAATTTAGGTTTCCAAATATTTAAAAGTATTCGGGTGTATTTCTCCTCGCAGGAGATCTTCAAGTCAAGTAAAGATGACCTCTTATCAGGCAAGTTATTCAAGCCTAAGCTAGACTAGATGGCCTTAAGATCCCTTCCAAATCTGCGATTGTTGGAAGATTTGTCAAAGGGACGGGTTGGCAGCACCCCACAGTTTAAGAAGCACTGAAGGGGGTCACGAGTGGATAAAGTTTAAGAAATTCTGTTCTAGATGACTATGCAGGTTCTTTTAGTCATGATTTTCTATGATGATCATATTCTTTGAATTGTGTGGGATGTTAGAATAGAAAAAAATTTAAAGTCTATTCTAGGAGATTTTTATCTATTTGTTTGTTTTAGCTCATGCTGTTGCCTTCTTTTAATTTGTACTTGAACAAAGCACACTTTGTGGGGAGAGAGAAGTGTGTGGGGACACACCAGAACAGCAATTGCCACTTTCCCTTGATTTCTAAATCATAGCTAGCTCTGCCTTTGAATATCCTGTTCTGTGGGAAATCTTGTAGTTGAATGCATTGGAATGAGAGCTTACACAGCACACAAGGGACAGTTTGGAAAAGCCCAGTTCAGGAGGGATCTTCTTCAGTTTGCTTCCTCGTCCTGAACTCCTATTCCCAGAATGCTTGGAGTAAGATACCCCAAAGTGTATGATGACCTGGCAAATGCCCATGAGGCCAGATTCCTCATTAAAAATATTCTCTGAGTAGCAGGATGCTGATGGCTTCCTCCCTCCACCTGAAAAAATAGAAACTGTGCAGGTTACTATACAGGCCACTGGGGAAGTAGTAATCGCCTTTAGGCAGGCCAACCCTGATTACTACAGAGGTAGCAACTAAAGTTATATACTAATTACTCAATCATAGATTCAGTTCTATTAGGAATGATTTACACCAAGTCATTTAAAGAGAGGAAAAATGAAAAAAAATATTACATTAGTATATTTGTTTATCTACTTGGCTGCTTTTGACAATGTGTGCTTTTCTTCTCTTAATGCTTGAAATATAAATAAAACTAGTCAATGTGTGAAGAATGTTCTTGAAATAACTACTTTCAAAGAGTTGCTTAAAGATGCTTGGAGCAATACCAGGGAAAATAAAGATGAAGGGGAAAGTAGAGTTTCCCTTTAACTCTTCTGGCAATACTTTTCCCCATGTTGACAGTTAAATGATCAGCTGGTTGTTCTCACCTAACTTAGATGCTACTTTTTATTCTGCTTCTGGTTTATGTATATTTTTATAGAAACTACTGGTGCTCTAATTTTTTAAAACTCAAGAATAATAAAAAATGTGAGTTTGTTTTAATAACAAAAAATTGGCAGAATTGAGTAGTTAATACCACAGGCACTCCTCCAAGCTATGAACACTCAACTTGCTGACTTCAAGGGACACTTTCCTCACTTTCCTACTTTCCTCACTACTCCAAAGCTATGCACTTATTATGCCTTTACTAAGCAACCATGCTCTCCTATGTTGATAATGCCACCTAGTGGCTGATAAGGAGCCAACCCAGACCTTGTATAGTTTCCTAACCACCCAAGGAAAACTCTACTTATCTTAGATAACCTTTCATTACTCAATAATCTTTTAATTCTGCCTCAAATAATATTTCTCATAAGTATACACAAATACGTCTTTGGACCCTCTTTTTATTCCACTTACTCTGTCAACTTTTTCTTTATTACTTCCAGAAAATTTCTCCTTACCATTTGATTTGTGAACCTCAAACCACATCTGTTTTGACTGATACATATATATCAAATTTAAAAAATATTAGAAAAGCCAGTACCCTTAACCTCTAAGATTTTTACAAAGACTGGAATTCCCCTTTAGAATGTCTACAAAGGCTTCCATTTTCATCCTTAGCCTTTGGAGAAGATGCTAACACAGATAAGTCACACTCAATTGACCCATCCAACCTCTTACTCTTACTTCATTCTGAAAATAGGCCATAATTCAGAAGTAGAGGTTGGGAACATAGAGGTTTTAGGAAAATTTCAAGTAGTTCATTTTGGTTAATGTATAAATTGTGTAAAAGAGAGTAATCATGAAATCTAGGTTGAAACTAAAGTAGAGAGGGCCTTGAATATTAAGCCAAGAAATTTGGACTTTAATCAGCAGGCAATTGGGACCCACTAAAATTTTAGAGCAGGGGAAGAACATGATGAAATACATTAGAAATATTCTGGGGACAGCTAGGGGGCACAGTGAGTAGAGCACCTGCCCTGGAGTCAGAAAGACCTGAGTTCAAATCTGGCCTTAGATGCTTGACACACCTTGGGTAAGTCACTTAACCTCAATTGCCTTGCCTTTCCCCTCCAAAAATATTATGGTAATCTTGGGAATATTGTTGTGTGGCTATAGCAATATTCTCATGGAAAAGGGAATAATTGTTTCCCTGAAATGAATGGATGGAAAAGTGACTACTGAGTCTTCAATGGCTCTTAGAAAACTGGGAACGGATTTTCAGAAAATGTTACAATCACTTAATAACTACTGGCAAGGAAGGTGATACAAGAATCAGAAGTGACTCAACTCTACTAACTTTGATGCTATTGACTTGCAAAGAGTTCAAGTAGTGATTGTGGCTGAAAAGGTATAGGGCATACAATATATTTTATCACTGCTATAATCTCTGTAAATCTTGCTGACTGTAAATTATGGTATGAAAATTTTTACTTTTCAGAAGCCACATTTAAATGGCTTTTAAATCCATTCTGGGTTCACATTATCAGGACCACAGAGGAGTAATGGTAGAGTACCCTTATGGTATCTGATGAACCCACTCATGAAGGAATAAAACTAGGAGTCCAAGAAGATTCGTTGACTGGATATTAGACAATAAGGCTTGAGGTTAGTTATTCTATAAGTGGAAACATGCCCTGGAATGAGTCCAATCTGAATCCATGTCCATAGCATGAAACGTTAGGTGGGATGTGAGGACTAGTGAGGCACTCTAGGGTAGTGACCAGATTACTGGACTTAGAGTCAGGAATATCTGGGTTAGAATCATCTCATGAACTTACTACCTGTGGGACCCTTGAGAAATCATTTACATTCCCTAAGCTACTGTTTCCTCTATGTAAAATAAAGCTAATAAGAGCACCTACTTTTACAGGGCTGTATTGAGGATCAAATGAGATAACATAGATTTGTTTTTCTAATTTGCAAAAGGTGTAGAAATTTCAATTGTCACCGTTATTGTTCTTTGCAGAGGGTTCAAATGAAGTCCAACCTCTGAGATCTCTATTCATTCTGGCAAGCCAGCAGATGCCCAAGCAAGTGATAGAGGCCCATTGTGGCAGGCAAATTGATCTAAGGTTTCTTATAGTTGCCCCTTCCTGAAACAGGATTAATTTCAGACTCTGGACCTTGAAGGATGTACAGAATCCATGCAGGTGGTGATTAAGATGCAATGCATGTGGGGGAAGGGTGGGAGGGAGGATGATAATTTGAATGTGTTATAAATGAATGAATGAGCAAACAAATAAATAAAAGAGAAAAAAATGTGATGCATTGGGAAAAAAAAAAGGTGCAAAGAGTCTTGTATTTGCAGTCAGAGGTTGAAATCCAGGCTCTGCTATTTTCTGCAGACGTTGGGTAAGTTATTTAACCCCTTTGGGCCTTGGTTTCCTTTGCAAAGGGATTTGGGTAGGTGACCTCTAAGATCTTTTACAGCAGTGTTGAATTCAAATTGAAACAGATCCCAGCAGGCCTCATATTGATTTAGAAAACAAATTAACACTCTCTGTGTTGTGTAGTATTTTTATTTATTTTGCTAAACATTTTCCCAATTACACAGTTAATCTGGATCTCCTGTCCTTCAGGGATGTTGTGGGTTGCTTGCTACCACAGGACATGACTTTGACACCTTTATTTTGTCATGATAAATCAATGATCCTGTGAAATGGGCCCAACTGAAAGGGTTTTCCAGGCAGAAAATTCAGGTAGAACATAAAGATACTTGAAGATAAAAAAAAAACACTTTCTGATTTGGCATCTCTGCCTAAATATAGACTATTTACTTTCCCCAAGTAACAAGGGGAAAATTATTAGACATCTGACCTTGGAGTCAGGAAGATATGGATTCAAGACTACTTCTGATTGCTACTGCTTGTGTGAGAGATTGAACAAGTCACTTAACTTTTTAGTATTCTAAACATAGCTCACAAATTGAGAAACTGAGGCTGATTTGCATTGGTGGAGGGAGTTTTTGTGTTGGTGGTGGCCTACACCATTGAAATCACAGATCCAAATCAACCTCTCCCCACCACCTACACACACACTCAAACCTAAAACCCCTCTCCAGTTTGAGGATGCTAGACTAGACACTGCAAAGTAGCTGTTTGAGAGTTTAGGTCTGGAAACCCAAATGCAAAATTGATGTCTAGAGGTAACTGCAATGGTTGGCTTATAGAAGCCAAATGTCAAGAGAGGGAAGTTGGCAAAGGCAGACAAATATCTAGAAAACAGAACCAGAAAAAATAAAATGAGGACAGGCAGCTAGGTGGTACACGGGATAGTGTTAGACTTGTGTAACCTGGGCAAGTCACGGAATGTCAATTCACCTCAGTTTCTCCATCTGTAAAATAATACCAACTATTTTTCTAGATTGTTGTAAGGAGTACTTTGAAGGCTTTAGAGAACTGTATAGATGCTAGCTATTATTATTAGCTATGAGCTATAAAAGGTAATAGAGTCAGGGAACAGGTTATTTCCAGAGCCTCTAAGCCATATCTGGACCAGAGAAGGGAAAACATACTAGTTTACTTAACTTATGTGACTTTGGGCTTTGGGCTAACCATGTTAGTCTCTGTAGGCCTCAGTTTCCTCATCAGTAAAACAAATGACTTGGATTAAATCACCTCTAAATTCCTTTCCTCCCTAAATACTAGGCCCCTGTCATTTAAATGCTCTCTGTGACATAAACAGTGATGGCATATAATTATTTACCGGTGAACCGTTTTGAGGTTATGCAGGCTATTTGTGGAAGACTATGGGAGTAAATAACCAGGTAAGGCTTCAGAGACTTTCAATGACTGGCTTACATTGGTTGACCCTATGGAAATGGCACTGAGAACTTTGTGGAGCCTATCTCTACCTTAGTGTATCTCTATTGTCTGTCTTTGGGTCTATCCTTGTATCCTGCCCTACTCCAGGACACAGAAACTAAGTCCCTCAGAGATGGTTTGTGAGTGATGATGTTGTGACTTGGAGATTCTACTTAGATCTGCCTACGTAGATTTCAATCTATCTGGAGACACATTAGCTGATCTCCTACTTCTGAGCCCATTTCCACCATTCCTAGGAAAGGATGCCTAATAGTGGAAATCATAATGTAATTGTTGGGTACAAATAGGCAGGATTTGCCATTTTTCTTATTTTAGTTAGGTGATTTGTCAGGTAATGTCTAGCTCAAGAAATGGGGGCTTCAGCTGTGCCACTCAAACAAAGAGACGTGTTGGGAAAGTGGTTCCTGGTTTCTTCTAGTCAGGAGACATTCAGGGCGGTCCAGTTTGCTGTGCTGCTGCTCTTTGTTTATGTGGAAGTTGAATGCTTGTACAGGGCAGCTGTGTCAGTGATGAATGTGTGAGGCAGTGCAGTGTCAGTCCACAATGTGTACTCCTGCTTAGTGCAATTAATCATTTGCCCACCATGAGCTTGGGGATGAGAGGTGGGGGAGGGAGGGACATAAAGGAAAACATGATTTGGGGTGTACATATGGGGCCACGTAAGAAAAGAAAATACACAAATCTTGCCAAGATACCTGAGAGAAGGGATTTCAACTCTGTAAAATTCTATTATTATTCACTTAAGTGATTCCTGAAGCAGCGGAGGACCGTGCAAAATGATGATAAGCAAAGCAGCTGCTGGCCTGGGAACAACTCACTGAAACTGGAGAATTCTTTTGGGGCTACCTCTGTTCTCTCTGCAGTGATCTCTCCTGAGATCAGTTCTGATAAGCCAGATGTTGGTGCTTATCCAGGCTTTGTATCATTTACTTGAACAATTAAGGATTGGATTAACATTCAAAGGAGGCACTAGAAATGAACTCCAAAGCAGTGAAATGCTCCATGTAATAAAATAAACAGAATCTGTTGAAATGACTCAGTTCATGTTCAGTGACAGGGCTTCAAGGCTGGGCCAAAGACCTTGAATTTGATCCTACAGGCAGTAGGGAGCCATTTGTCAAATGACATAATATATGTAAAGAGCTTTGCAAGCTTTGAAAGTACAATATAATGGCTATCTATTATTATAACGTAACCACCAACATATCAAATAATTAAATAATTGCTTATAGAATTCATATAAGATAAATAATTGTTTATAAATTATTGTTAAATAAATGTAATTATTACTCATTATTATCAAAAGTTTTTGAACAGGGCAATGCTAGAAGAAAGCATGGGATCATCACGGAACGCACACCGGCTTAGGAATCAGGAAGCCTGGGTTCACTTTACCGCTCTGAATCCATTTCTTCATCTGTAACCAGAGTTAGCACTTAATAAATGTTCATTGAAAGAATGAATGAATGTGAATCTGTAAGATGAGTAAGTAGGACAAGATGAGCTCTGTTACCCTGCAGCTCCATTGTTTTACGAGTCTATGAATCTTAATTTAGGATAGTGTATTTTATAGATTCAATTTGGTGGAAAAGGAAACAAAATTTGTAATACAACAATAATCATCAGTTGGCATATAGAATTCTAGGGTATTCATAGTATTTTACATATGTTATCTCATTTGACCCTCACAACAACCCTGGGAGGTAAGTGCTATTAGTATTCCTATTTCATAATTGAGGAAACCGAGGAAGACTGAGGTTAAGTGACTTGCCCAGAGTCACATACTTGCTAAGTGACATCTGAATTCATATTTTCCTGACTCCAAGTCTAGCATTCTATCTAAAATGCCACTCAGTTGCCTATCTAGAACAGATGACTGGTATGCTTAATTTTTGTCACCATAGCACCCCTCCACACTGATTTTCGGCTCTGTTTTATGTATTATTTCCCCCATTAGAAAATAAGCTCCCTGAGGGCAGGAATTGCTTTTTTTTACTTGTATTTTTAGCCCTCTGAACTGAACACAAAGACTGGCACAAGTGTTTAATAAATGCTCTCTTACTTGTTGACTTGACCTTAAAGATTTAATATTTAGAAGAAGAGAAAGAGAATCCTTTACTCCCAGATGTGTGTTCACTCCTAAATTCACTTTTCTTCCCCATACAACAGAAAACAAAGTAGTGTGCACTGAAACCAGAAACACTATCTAGGTCAAGCTTTGAATGACCCATCCCACAATTTTCTTTCTCCTGCTGCTTTTGCTCCTTCTGTTCTGGCTCCCTCTCCTGCATTTTCTCCTCCTCCCCCAGACTAGCTCAGCTCTTCTCTAGACAGTCTCTGATTCTATGTTAGGAGGGGAAAACACAAGCCCTGTTTTGTGGAGCAAGGCTGTAGACAATATTGGCACTTACTGTAAAGGGAAGGATTTTTTGGCCAATATGAGCTACATCCTTCACTCAAATCCTTGTCCATTTACATCATATGTATCATATTATCATATTTTGAGTTCCCAAAAGGCAGTGGAGCCCACTTCCTCTCAAAACCTACCTTGTGGAAAGTCTTTGAGTGAGACCTCAGTGAGGTCTTGTTTACCTTTTGTCCAAGGACTCCTGAGCTAAGTTTGGAAAGGTTCATCCCCAGGTCAACCAAAGAAGGAAAAAATCTTTGACCGCAGCCACTTTCAAAGATATTCCATAAAGTTGAGGAAAGGCTGGAATATTCATTAATGAAAGGAGTCCTGCTGGCACTGGATCCTTGACTCAGTGAAGTGAGAAGAGTAATATATTGGTCATTTCAATTCTCATTTATTAAGTACTCTAAAATTTGAAAGGGGTTTTTCTTTCAATAGTCTTATGAATAAACTGAGACTCAGAGAGGCTTAGTAACTTGCCTATGATTACACTGTCAGTAAATACCAGAGATGACACCCAAGCCCAGTCTTTCTGCATCAAGTCTACCACTGTTCCCACTATACAGCATTGTCTGTTAGGTATTCTGTACTTTCGTACTCTCATGGAGCCATGATTGCAACAATGAAAGCACTTCTTCCAATATGCAGTTTACAGCCTATTTATGCCTTTTCATTTTCTCCAGGTTCCAGCACAAATTTTTGGTTGAGGATAGGTCTGAGACCCTAGAGATATTCAGTAATATTAAAAGCATTCCTCTCTTTGAAAACCTATTGCTGAATCCTTTTACATTCTAGACATTGCCCCAAGGGATAGCACACTTTTTAAAGAGGGGTAGGAGTAGGGAGAGACAAACAGAGACAGAGAAAGAAATACATAGAGACAGGGACAAAGAGAGAAAGACAGAGAAACTGTGTCTGGGTCCTCTTCTGCACAAAAGAGTAGTATTATAGACATATGCTGACCTTTTCACTTGGCAAGCATCAAAGAAGCTTCATAAGACTTCTGTCTTTAAATCATGCTTGTTAATTTGGGTCTAGAAAGATAATTTCTTATTATTTTTCTTCTCACTGAAATCTGTTCATCAGCTTACCTGGTAAAATCATACCTTCTACATTCCAATCTTCTTGCCAGACCTTAGGGGCAATGAAGTTTTCCCTTTCTTTTCAAGCGACAAGTCCATTTCGAATATAGGATGATCTCCTTATCAACAACAGAAAGCTATGCCTTCGGGAATGAATCATTCAGTTCATATTTCTCTAGCGCTCAACACAGGGCTTTTTACATAGTAAGCACATAATAAATGTTTTTGTATCCATTGACTGACTGATTCTTTTGTGTTCCTGCAAAACCCATTGTTTTGACTGAAGGTGATGGCACAAGGATCATGTTATTGTGCTCCCATTCCAACCACAAAAGATTATGAGGTGCCACTATAAATATGTTGGCAAATATTGCTAATCAGAAAGGCTCCTACAATCCCTAGGAGAATAATGGGGTAAAAATGATGAGTTTTTGTGTGAAGGTATATCTAAGTGCTTCACAGATTCTTAAATGAAATTCAGGCCTCTCCTCTCTTCATCTTGTTCAGTTTTGTGCCCAACTCATTGTTAGTCTTCAGGGCTTATTCAAGATATATGTACGTATGAACTAACTTAGAAGGATGCATATCCAAATGTATGTCACAGTATGGAAACCTCCCAGTGGAATATCAGCTCTTTGGTGAAGAGACTATTCAATATGATCATAGTATTATATTGTATCCTATCATACCTTGGACCTTAATAACTGTTCAATTGTTTGAAGAATAAAAAATTGACCTTCATTGATTTTTTTTTTAAATTTGTGGACTTTCAGGCCATTTGCTTGTGAATGACTCTACATGTCACTGAGAAAAATCATATTCTAAGATTTGATCTAATTTGTACAAAGTCATCCTAGGAAAGGAGCAGGAATTATCCCTTGCCCCAATCACTTTTTATTTATTTTGTATATACACATTGTATTTGCTTGCCTGCAAATTTGTTATATTTCCTCAGTAGAACATAAGCTTCTTGAAAGCAAGAATATAACATTTGTATTTATATTCCTAGTATTTATCACAGTACCCATCATATAACAGGTACTTAATAAATGCCTGTTGATGGATGAAAGGCATCTTTTATAGGGAATCCCACATCCAACTGGATAATGTGCAGAGAATCTTCCATGATTATGAAGAACACCTCTGGCAAGCATTCATCTCGTATGTGTCTCCTGCTTTTATGTCTTATTGACATGTCTTATTTATCTTATTAAGTGCCCACTGTGTTCCAAGTACTGTGCTAAGTTTTGCAGATTACTAAAATTAGAGGATTACTTAAAAAATTTGCCTATGTGATTCATTTAGGAAGGAATCCTGCCCAATTTATTAAGGGTATTGAAAGACAAACTTTAGAATATCTTTATCAAGTGTGTCTTTTTAATGAACAAAATATCAGTACAGAACAATTTTATTTTTCCACATTTTTACTTGATTCTATAACTGTGAAGATGTTCTCTGTTGAATATCATGATTAGGAAAGCTTTCTTATTTCCTTTCCATATTTTCATTAACACATCACTAAATATGTGATTAGATGATTTTCTTAAAATTTTTATAGAGATGCTGAAGTAACCGTATATATCACTGGTTAATAATATTGTAGTTGTTACTATAAAAAGTTTTATTGATATCTTTAAAATGCCACATTCATGTCTGGATAAACGAACTCTTCTTATTAATAAAAAAGCAGTAAAACAAAATGACACCACCCCATATGTCCTCATCCTAAAGTGTAAAAATATTTTTTCAGTCTTTTGATTCTATTTTATTATTTCATTTTGTCTCATGGAGTTATTAGCTTCATTTGATTCATTTTAGTTTTCAGAAATTCAGTTACTGGGGTAAGGAGTTATCTTATTTTACTTGGGTAAGGACATTCCTAATTCAAGAAAGTGTACTTTACTTGATATCTCTTATACCATGCCATTAATTATTTTCTCAGTCTTTCCTTTAGTGCTCTCTAATTTCTTTTCAAATTCTTCTAGACCTCTACTTCATTTATAATACCTGTTTTTAAACTTAAAAAAATCTTTTGATTAATTTATTCCAGGAATTCTAGTAGACTTTGTGGTCAAGCTGTGATTTTCTCAGACACTTTACTTATAGACACTTTGGAGTAACTTATTTCTTCTTGGTTTGTGTCTTGGGTATCTCTGCCATTTTCTTTAAGGATCTCAGGGGTAGCTCAGACCAGGGAACAGCAAACTTTCAGTGGGCCCTAAGCAGTCTGATCTGATGGCCTGATTGATTCCTTCCCGGTCTGAGCCTTACAGGCTCTGGACTCTAGTATGAGTCTTGGCAACACAACTTCAGGCTTGCTCCTGCTTAAAGCTTCAACACAGAGATGCTAGTGTCAGCTCCTGTCAGCTATGTGGAAGGCATTGCAAGTTCAGAGTGAAGCATCATGGTATGGGTCCCTAGTCAAATCCTAGGATCAACTCTGGAGTCAGAGGAAAAGAAGTGGAGCCTGACTTCCATTCTTCCAAGTTCTTGCTCCAGTAACTTGCCTGTGAGATGAATTCCTGATTTTGGGATGAAAAAAATAACCTGTTATAATTTCTCCTTGGATGTCCTGCCACTATTCAGTCTCTTCCTATTCTTAGATCTTAGAGTAGCCATGGGAGAGAGATGGGCAGTACCTCTTATTTCTACTTTTACATCTTTTCCCTTAAACAGTATTGTATACTTATCACCTCCTACCTTTCTGCCAAAAGAAGTATGATTTTGTCATTATTCTCTGAGACTAATATTAGGTTGCTCATTTCACTCAATCTGTTTGCCTCCTTTTTTAGTGTTGCTTTCATATACATGTACGATTGTAGTTTTTATATACTGCTCTCCTATTTCTACTCAATTTGCTCTGCATTAATGTATTAACATATGACTCAGTGGATAGAGTATCAGGCCTGGAGTCAAGAAAACATACCTTCTTGAGTTCAAATCTGGTTTCAGATACTTACTAGCTGTGTGACCCTGGACAAGTCATTTAACCCTGTTTGCTGGTGTTTCCTCATCTGTAAAATGAGCTGGAGAAAGAGAGGGCAAACCACTCTAGTATCGTTGCCAAGAAAACCCCAAATGGGGTCATGAAGAGTAGGATATGACTAAAACCACTGAATAATAAATGTTTCTCTAAATTCTTTAGATTCATTGTTTCTTATGGTGCAATAGTATCACATTACATTCATGTGCCACAATTTGTGTAGCCATTCACCAAGCAACAGATAACCACTTTGTTTCCAGTTTTTCTTACCCTAAAAGTATAACAATATATAGGTTGTTACATATTAGATCTTTCTATTTTTGACCTTTTTCGAATAGATATCCAGTAGTGGGATTGCTGTGTCGAAAGGAATAAATGATTGTGGTAGTCACTTTTTCGTATTAATACTATTTGTGATCCCCTCCCCCGCTTAAACATTTGGTAAATTCCCCTCTTTCTGGTATCTTGACAATTGGTCATTTAGTGCTCTTTCAAAATTGTGTTACTTCCAAGTGCTGATTTCTTTTACATGTACCTAGTTAGGTTCTCCATGACTTAATCTTCTTCAGTACTATTTCCACTTCCTTATTTAACACCCCAGAAACTGGAGTGTAATTATCCAAATATGGTAGTTCCATTGTCATAAATGATAGGAACAGATGATTATTGCTATGCTGGCAAATATATTCCATTTCTTATCTATTTCCTTACTTTCAGTTCCATGTATAAAAGTTCTTATGATGATCATTTGGTTCTTGTGCCAATCTTTCTATAGGCTTATTTTCTTCTTCAATGCCTTTCACTATTTTGTGGGATAAAAATTGCTCTTAATCTTACTTCACTATATTTTATGAATGTTTGTACTGGAGTTGATATTGGCTGACATGTATTATTCAGTAGAAGAGGATAATAGAGAAATTTCATGTACATTTTAAAATTCAGCCTAAAGACACATATAAAATGTTAATAACTTACCATTTGATAAAATATTTATTGAAAAACATAATCTGTCAGTTTCTATATTCCTTTATCAATATTGCATTTTAATCAATGGCTAGTTTGGAAATATCAGGTAGGATGTATCGTAATTGTAATTTCTCATCTTGGTCCTTCTCCATTGTTACTGATTTTGACCTTTGCTTCAATTAGTTGGTGTGACTACAGATAGCTGATACAAAAGTGACTCCAACTGACTTTTGTCCTTTCTTGAATAAGTCAAAGTTTGTGTGATATTATTCATCTTGTCTAGAAACATTTGATTTCATTCTACAAAAAAGTATTCATGATTTAGAATTGTAAAGCTTCTGAACCATCTGCTTTTGACCTCTTCAATTTCTTAATCCTAAACAATGTTTTCTGAATGTAGTGGAACACTGGAAATGAGTGTGTGCAGGTGGTTACATGGTCATCAGCATTAGTGAGATGCTGAGAGTTGTGAGACTGTATCTGTAACTGAAAAAACAGAGACTCTTACCCTTTAGGTCCCCTCTTCTAGGAAGAAGAGAAGGGCATTTTGTCTTTTCAAGGTGTAAGCACAGTCCCATGGCTCCTAGGGGCTCATGTATAGAGGCACTGGGGACTGTAGGTCTGCCAATAGACACTGGTTTCTAGTGCCCTACTCTAAATAATATGTCCTCTTTTGTGTCCCACACTGCATTGAAATTTATAGCATGAATTCATATAGTTAGATATGTGTGTATTGTTCATTATATAGAGGATCTTGTCTATTTCTTCCAAGAATGTCTCTACTTCATCTGAAAAAAAATATTGTTGCACTCATCCTCTTAGTGGTCTTTTGGTTTATTATTATCATGAGAACTGCAAGGCAAGATTCCAGAAATGATTTTTTTCATTGCTTTTGGGTGCATGATGAAACTAACTTCATCAAATCCTTTATTTTATTCTCTAGGAAGAAATTATGAACTATTCCTCCATTTAGCTACAACTTCCTGAAGCCTTTTGGTTTCATTTATAGTAAGAATGACAATGCTGATAGGATATAATTCTTTTAGTAGTATACAAATTTTTGGGTCACTGAAAAAAGTCTCACCTTTAGGACACCAATTATTAAATTCAATTAAACAAGTATATATTATTATGTACCTACAGTGTGCAAGGCATTGTGTCAGGCACTGAAGACCAAAAGAAGCTTTTTCTGCTGGTGCTTATTCTGTTATTTCAGCAACGGTATTGAGGTTGGATACAACATTTAAAAAGACTAATAAGTATAATATAATTTGGGGAAGGAGAGGTAACTAGCAACTGGGAGATCAGAAAATGTTTCTGATGGAAGACATCAGAATTGGAATTTGAAGGAAGCTCAGGATTCTAATAAATAAAAGTGATGGAGCAGTTCATTCTAGGCATGCAGTGTAGGCTGGCAAATGCATGGAGGCAGAAAATAGAGTGCTGATTTTGGGGAATAGCAAGTAGAATCATTCATCTGGAACATCAGGTACATGAAGGGAATTGCTGTGATATAAGTTTAGAAGGATAGGCTGGAATCAGATGGTGAAGGTCTTTAAATGCTGTAGCAACAAGCACCCTGGCATATCCAGGATGTCCTGCTAACACAGATTCTTTAATCTGCTTTTAAAGGAAAGCTACTTTAAAGGGGTCAACAATCTTCTTTTTAATTATGTTCACTAGTCAGGGGAAGGGTCAGAACCCTGAATGTCAGAGAAACTACAAGCAGAGAAATTAGCAGAAAGACCGACAGACAGGGCTCTTAACTGCTTGAAGCAAAGCAGCGTTGCTACACACTTTACATACACTACTAGATGGAGAGAGCCTTTATATCTGAGCAGTTGGGGAGCTCTGAACATATGGTTACTCTGAATCTCCACCAGGGAATCAAAAGATCCTTCTCAATAAGTGAACCCCCAAAGCAAAATACCAACTCAGAGTATATATACACTTCTCAGAACCAGAAGGCATCACAACCCTCCTGACTCAGTGCCTAATCAATTTAGTACCAAAAGGTGTGAAAGCCTTCCTATAAGTAAGCCTCCCCTAAGCAGGTTTCCCTTAATGGGCTCCACATGAGGCCTATTAATGGGTGGGGAAGATCTCCATATACCATTAACATTACAAATGCAGAGCTTTGATGCTCCTATTTCATCCTTGGGGCAGTGTGGTACAGTGGGGGTGGGGGGGAAGTATTGTCTTTGGAATCTGAGAATCTGACTTTAAACCACACTAGGGATGTTTCCTTACCTATAAAATGCAAGAGTTAGATTAGATGGCTTCTGAGTTCCATGTGGCACTTAATCGGTGATCCTTTATGATAGAACTGATCAAAGAAGTGACTTATCAGATATGTGTTTAATGAAGATTATTTTGGCAAGGGTATTGAGGATGGATCAAAAACAACCAATGTCTATAAATGGTCTAAAAAGTTTTGTGTAATCCCTGGCTCCCAGGAGCCATGATTCTGGAGGTGGAAAAGTGCCTCATGATCATGAGGGCCATTTTCTGTTTTGCTTTGTGTTATAGATTGTTGTGACAATAGAATTTATCTCAGTGGTCTCTGAGAAGATTCACTGTATTTAGCAAGGCAGTTTTTCATATAGTTAACATTGTCTGTCAAGAGGACTGGATTTGAAGCTGTTACAGCTTGGTATATCTCACTAGACCTTGGGCTTCACTGACTTGTCCACCAAGAACTCAGGGTCACTTCTATGTCTTGATAAAGCATCCAAGAAGGACTTTTTATGGAGGATATTATGTGATAAATACAGAGCAGCATGGAGAGATGTACATGAATTGATGCAGAGTGAAATAAGCAGAGCCAAGAAAACAATATATGTCACTATAACAATCTGTACTGAAAACAAAACAGCTACACATACACAAACACACATTAAAAGTGAAGATTTCAAAATTATGAACAAACATTGCCCAAAAGAAGGGATATGAGAAGGTTCTTATTCTACCCCTTGACAGAAGTGAGAGGTCTGTAATTGCGCATTGCACATATTTTCAGATTTTTTTGATTTGTTATGCTGATTTTCTCCTTTTTCTTTTGTATTAAAATATCATTTGTTACATGGGATGGATCTCTGGAGAGGTGAGAAGAATGATAATAGAGAAAAAAAGCAATAAAACTATTTTTGTTTTTTAAAATGGAACAGTTGTAATTCTTACCCAATCTTTGGGGTCTGTCATGGTGAAAGAGACTTGAAATGGAGGGACTTGGGTCCAAATTCTTAACTATTACTAGTTGTATGTTCATGGTAGTACTGATCTCTGAGCCTTGGTTTCCTTATCTTTAAAAGAGGGTGATCATACCTATATTATTTACAAAGCCACATGAATACCAATGAAAGAATATATGTAAAGCACTATATAAATCACAGCTATCAGCATCATCAATCTTGGCTGACATGTGTCACTCAGTAACAGAGCTTTAGAGAAAATTGTCATGATTTCTTTGCTCTTATTTTACTGGACAGGTATAGTATTAATGTGATCAAAAATCTTCCCCACCCATGCAATAGGCCTCAAGTGGGGTTAGGTGTGAAAGTTTGATAACATCTTTGTAAGTAGGCCCAAAGCCTCTACTTACCAGGTACTAAGCTGATTTGGCTGTGAAGCCCTCAGGGCCCTAAGGGGAGTTGCTAAGACCACAGCCAATGGTATGTGCACTGAGTCCTAGTCAATCACGAATTCGGTCAATCAGAGGCCTGAGTTCTGGCCAATCAGGTGCTGGCTAGAACTGTGTATAAGGAGAGCTCAGAGTGTTCTGAGAGAATCAGAACTAAAGGACAGAACTGAAGAGAAGCAGAACTGAAAGAAAGCAGAATTGAGGAGACATCAAGAAGACACTGAGGCAGCAGACATCAAGAGGGCACTGAAAAGCAGACATTGAGAGAGCCAGCTTTGACAGAGCTACAAAAGACAGTGCTGAGCAGAGAGTTAGGATTCTTGAGTGATTGTTTACAGGAAGGCTCTAGCAGGGGGGAAGGTTACAGGATGATTTGGTTCCTTGCTATAATACTGTGTTATAATTTCCTTGTTGCTACAATGAGGTGGGCTTACTGGTTTTGGAATATAATTACTACTATATCGAATTGGAGTTATTGGTCTTGGGATTTTATCTTCTTGAGTCTAAATAAATGTTATTCTTCCTCTGCCTTCTACCTAGAGAGGTTTCATACTTTGTGATTCTGAACCATACAGGCATGTTCATGGTCATCCTCAAGGTTGTGAATCTTGCCTTACTGATACAATAGGGTCTAGAAGAAACAATCCTGGGACAAGTCACTCTCCTGCTATTATTCTTTTATATTTAATGTTCTATGGACTATCATATAGATGATGTAATAGGTGCTTTTCATAGTTGAATAAAAGCATTAAGAAATGCACTCATCCTCTGGGAATACACTCTAAGCATCCTTGGTACAATTCTAGCTGTAGACAGGATGACAGGGATGATATGTTCCTCATTATTAACAAATTATTATTTATTAATTTTAAATGTCTAAAAAATGAATTCTGAATTCTCCCCCTCTCTTTTGCCCCTCCCCAACACATTGAGAATATAAGCAAATTATATGAATTATACATGTGAAATAATGCAAAACACATTTCCACGTTAACTATATTACAAAAAAAGGGGGGGGGGGACCTGAGAAAAGTACAGTTTAATTTGAACTCAGTTTATCAGTTCTCTCTCTGGAGGTAGACAGAAATTTTTCATTTTTAAATTCAATTTCAATTTTTCAAAAGCTCATTCTTATGCACCCTTTTTATGTAAAAAAACAATAATTCCCATTCTACCTCTCCTCTTCCTTTTCTCCAAGCACATGCCTTTTTGTGAACTTTTCATTCCTTTTTTTTGAGATCATCCCAACATAATTGATTCATACCCTTTCCCTCTGTCTATGAAGACTCCCTCTAACTGCCCTAATAAGGATATAGTTTTAGGAGTTACATGTATAATCTCCCCATATAGGGATATAAACAGTTCAACTTTATTGAGTCTCTTATTGTGACTCTTTGATGTTTACCTTTTTGTGCTTTTCTTGAGTCTTGTGTTTGAATTTTCTATTCATCTGTGTCAAAGTTTCCATTCAGTTCTGATCTTTTCATCAGGAATGCTTGAAAGTCCTCTATTTTATTAAATATCCATTTTCTCCCCCTAAGGATTATACTCAGTTTGGCTAAGCAGGTTATTCTTGATTGTAATCCTAGCTCCTTTGCCTTTCAGAATATCATATTCTAAGCCCTCTCCTTCCTTAATGTAGAAACTGCTAAATCTTATGTGAGCTTGTCTGTGGCTCTATGATATCTGAATTGTTTCTTTCTGGCTGTGTGCAGTATTTTCTCCTTGACCCAGGAGCTCTGAAATTTGGGTATAATATTTCTGGGAGTTTTCATTTTGGGATCCCATTTAAGATGATCAATGATCACTGACAAATGAATGAAAGTACTCATTCAATTTCTATCTCACTCTCTGGATCTAAGATATTGGGGCAATTTTCCTTTATAACTTCTTGAAATATGATATCCAGGCTTATTTTCGATCATGGCTTTCAGGTAGTCCAATAATTCTTAGGTTATCTTTCCTAGATCTATTTTCCAGGTCAGTGGTTTTTTCCAATGAGATATTTCACATTTTCTTCATTTTTCATTCTTCTGACTTTGTTTTATTGTTTCTTGATGTCTCTTGCAGTCATTAGCTTCCACTTGCTCAACTCTAAGTTTTGATGAATTATTTCTTCAGTGAGCTTTTGTACCTCTTTTTCCATTTGGACAGTTTTTCTTTTTAAGGAGGTCTTGTCTTCAGTGAATTTTTGGCCTATTCTGTGGGGCTTTGTTTTGGGTGGGTGGGGGAGGTCATTGGGGTTAAGTGACTTGCCCAGGGTCACACAGCTAGTAAGTATCTGAGGCCAGATTTGAACTCAGGTCTTCCTGACTCCAGGGCTGGTGCTGTACCCACTACCACCTAGCTATCTCCAGTTGTTTTTCTTTTTAAGGGTGTATTAGTATTTTTTGTGCCTCTTTTTACCAAGTTGTTGGTTCTCTTTTCACAATTTTCATGCATTGCTCTCACTTCCTTTTCCAATTTTTCCTCTACCACTCTTATCTTCTCTCTCTTTTTTAACTTCTCCTGGAATTCTTTCTGCCCTTGGGTCTAGCATTTTTCTTTGAGGCTTTGCTTGTAGCTATTTTCACATTGTTGTCTTCTTTTGAGATCTATATCTATATCTATATCTATATATCTTGGTTTTACCTGCCTCTCTTATAGTTTTTTACTGTCAAGCTGGTTTTTTTTTTGGTTGTTTGCTCATTTTCCCAGCCTATTTCTTATCTTTGAATTTTACACTAAAGTTGGGCTCTGCTCACCTGGGGTTGGGGAGGCACTGTCCCAAGCTTTAGACTTTTTGGTGCTACTGTTTTCAAAACTAGTTCTGGGGGTATATGAGTTTTCTATGCTTCCAAAGTGATGTGATCCCAAGAGACATATGGTCACTGCTCACCTGGTCTGAGTTACGTCTTCACCCAGGAAGGGTCCCTCCTCCCCTGCTGTGCTAGTGTTCTTAGTCTAGGAACTTTGAACAAGTCCCTTGCTCTACTGTAGCCAAAAAACCTAGTGCCCCTTTTGGCGTTGGAACTGCGACCAGGACCCTTGTTACTTTGTGACTGATGAGAAGCACTCCTCTCTACCCTACAACTGCAGCTCAGGGCTGTTCATGGGCAACATTGTTACCGATCAGCACCACGGCACCCAGTGGCAGCAAAGATTTTCTTTAATCTGTCTTTGACCAGTTGCCCAACTCTTCTTACTGTCTCTGCGCTGAGTTCCTGAAGATCTGCTGCCACTGTTGTCATGGCCACCTCCCGAACCCACTGCTGATACTGATGTCTGGTGCTCTGGGTCAGATCCCACTCCAGTGTCACAGACCTCTCCTGCTGACCTCCTAAATTGTATCAGGCTGGAAAAATATCTCACTCTGAACTCCTGTGGGCTCTTCCACTCCAAACTTTCATTTGAGAAATTATTTTAAAGTTGTTTCCAGGGTAATATTAAGAGAATTCAGCTGGGTTGCTGCTGAAGGACTCTGCCATCTTTCTTCATCATCATTTCCCCACACAATTGTAATCTCTTCCACCTGGTTTCTCTATTTTGAAACAAGCTTCTGGGGGAGCCACACTGTAGGTGGTGTAGCCCCACTGGTAAGCATTTATGTCCACTTCCCCCAATAACTATGGCGAGGTGAGCAAGACGCTGCCCTAGAAGTGGTCAACTGATTGGCAGTGCTCTGTAGTTGAACACAACTCCATCAGCTTGCATAGTCTGTGCCTGCACCCAAAGCATTGACAAATGTTTTCTGTTTCACAAGTAAGTGTGCCTACAGCGTAGCCTTATCTGTCACACAAGGATAGTAAATGAAAGCTGCCCACACACCTCAGAGGGTTGTCGTGGGGACAAAATGAGTTTGCCAGTGTGAAAGGGCTTTAAAAGTAGAAACTGCTGGGCAAATGTGAGAGATGACTAGTCTTCTTGATCCTCCTGTATGAACTAGTGATGGAGGTCATTTGCCAACCCTCAATACTGAGTGCAGTGCAGTCCTTCTAATGCCCGTTCCTCATAGTCGTGAAAATGACTCCATACTGAATGCCAAAATATATTAGGGAGCAGACTTAATGAAAACCAGGAAGTGGACCAAAAGGAAACTAATGTTCTTTGCCTTTCCCTTCAGTTATATGTTGGCTTGACTTTCAGAGGATTAGTGTTTAGTAGAATTTTTGTAATGTTTTCATAGAGAACTTGGGCTCAGGGGCTGAAGCTCATACTGTCCCAAGGTTATCATTTAAGGTCAAAAAAGGTTAACAGTACACAAAAAAGGTTTACAGTTTATAAACAAACCAGAAGTGTGGCCAGGCAAGAGATCACAGTGCTAAGGCAGAGTGTTATAGTCCTTAATTAAAGTTCTGCACCCCCAAGTCCACAGGACTAAGGTCTAAGAGCATGAACATTCCACTGCTCTAGGAAGCCTTTAGCAGGTTGTAACAGTCAAAAGGGTCCCTGATAGTAGTTGCTTCAACAATTGTCTTAGGGTTTCTAGTGTTGTTTAAATTACAACACCTTAGGCTTATCTATGTACTCATGCCCTACTTATTAGGCTAACCTCTATGAATTTAAAGGGGCTTTCAAGGTCTTATTATCAATAGGTCTTATTGTCAATATTGTCTCACCAGACAGGCAGAGGAAGCCAAATGTGCTAGAGACTTGGAGCACCCTGGCCTCACTGTTGTCAATCCTCTCAGTGGTGTAAAGAGAGCCTGGCAACTGAGACCTGGCTTCTTTTAAGTCCCAGCTAAAATATCATTTTCTAGAGGAAGTCTTTCCAAACTCTTCTTAGTTTTAGTGCCTTTCTTCTTATAATTATCCCCTTGTGTTGTTGTTTGTCCTTTGTTCTCAAAGAGGACCATAATTTCTTCATATATAGATGTTTGCATGTTGTATTCTCATTAGAATGAAAGGTCCTCAGGGGCAGAAACTGTCTTTTACTGTTTTTGGTGTTCCCAGTACACGCCATACAGCAAGTACTTAATAAATGCTTATTGACCAACTGAAACTGATATCAGTTTCATGTACATTCTTTTTCCTTAGTTGCATGGAGAATAGGATCAAAATAAGAATGACTAGAAAATGGCATCATAAATAAATGTGGTTGGAACCAAAGCTCGTCTTGTGAAGTTTCTTGAAAGGGAGAATGTTGTGATCTGAATTACACACTAGGAAGATGAAGATAAAGAGGAGATGATGAGATTGTAGATGGGGAGGTTGTTTCAGAGGTAGTCAGAATTTTAAAAAAAGGGAAGAATTTGAGACATATTGCTGGTTAGAATTTCCACATATAGATGGACATTGAGTTTGTCCTGGAAAGGAGTAGGAGGAAAATTTCAAACTGAATTACAATTAGGAAGCAGCGCCATGCTTTCAATGATCCCAAAATGTTTGCTGTTGCAGTAGTTTATCTCCTGAACACTGACATTCTGGTGGTGTTTTATAGTTGTAGATCACAGAGGACCACAATATCTAAATAATTAAAGTGATCACTGATCAAAAAGACAATGGAAAGGTGAAATAACCAGATTATAAAATGTCCCTAGTGAAGTACATAAAAAGTGGATTAAAAGGAATTTTTAAAGAAATTGTACATATTTGTACCAACAGCAAAAGTTTAGGCTAGTCACATATCCAAATAGATACCAGAGGGTCAGCTAGAGTGGCACACTGATATCACAAAGATATTAAAAGAGTAAGACTAAAGTCCTCCCAAATATTCCAGAGAACTTCTATGGAGGAATTCCCAAATGGGAAAATAGGAATGAGTTTTGAAGTTTGAGTGAAAGTATGGCTGTGATAAGTAAGCAAGTTTTGCCAAAATACCTCCATGGTTCTATTGCTGCTCTTCTAAAAACATCTGTCTTCGCTTTTTTAGTTAGAAATATATTATATATGTATGTTTACAAATATATGTATATACACATATATTGAAGACAGACTGTTCTGAGTGAGGAAAGAACAATCAAAACATTAAAGCAGTGTGTTTTTATTTAAAGTGGTCTTTTATTCAAGTAATTGCCCCTGCCTTTCTTAAGTATCCAGTACATGAAAGTCTATTTGCTGACTTTGGTTTCACAGTGTGAAATGCAAAAATTATGGGAAAGTAAGTTTCCCCCCCCTCCCGCCTCTCCCCCCCAAACTAACAGCTAGGATCAACGTATAAGTCATACATTAATGTACAATTGGCTTTCAGAACCTTAAATTTGAAACATATGCAATATAAGAATTCTGCTTTCTCTCTCACCACTGATAATCTATTCAATGAAGGATTTGCCGGCAAATCAGTATCAAGAGTATCAGAATTGGCCGCTAAGTGATTTAAACCCAAAGAATGGTTCCCTGGCAACTTGAAGGAAGGTCTACCATGGAGTACCCCAGGGCCCTGTGCTTGTACTTGTACATAGTTTTTACCAAGTACTTGAATAAATGCATGGATGACATCAAATTTTCAGGTGAAACAAAGCTAGGAGGGATAGCTAATATGATAGATCACAGAGGTAAGAAAAAAGATTTTGATAGTATAGAACATGAATCTAATAAAATGAAACTTAATAGACATAAATACAAAGCATTACATTTAGGCTTAAAAATTCTCTCAGCTTCATGAGTACTAAAGGGAAAAGCACAATGAGACAGTGGTCTATCCAGAGAAGTTGTGAGCTTTTAATAGACTATAAGCTCACTATCAGACCACAGCAATAAATAGCAACCAAAGCAAGTTAATTCTATCTTAGATTTCATTAGAAGAGGCATAGTGAAGAGACTGTTCAACTATCCTTTTCTCCAATGACACCATATCTATAGAGACTATACATCATACCATATCTATAGAGAACTGTGTTCAGTTTTGGGCACCACATTTCAGGAAGGATGTTAAGCTGGGGAATGTCTAAAGGAAGGCAATGTTTTCACCTCTCTCCTAAATTCCAATCCTCCAGGATATCTCATAGACAGCATAAACCAGTATGTCCAAAACTATCTCATTCTATCCTTTCAGTCATTCAGGTTCTCAACCTTGGGTCATCCTTGACTCTTCTCCCTCTCTTAATCTCACTCCCTAATATTTACTCCCTTATCAACCCTACTTCTTGGATCTCTAGCTTCCTTCAAAATTGTGCTCTCACCTCCTACTTTAGGATCCCTGTTCCTATACTGCTAACACTTTATCCCTCTTGAAATTACTTTGTATGGTGTTTATATTTTTTATATTTACTTATCTCCATATGCATCCTCTATTTGCCCAATAGAATACAAGCTCCTTAGAGGTAGGGCACATTTCATTTTTATATTTGCACCTTGCATATAGTAGGTGCTTAATAAATGTTAATGGAATCATGGAATCTAGTAGACTACCGAGTAGTGTCAATGCTCCTTCATAATGTTATCCACATCCATTTGCTTCACTCCACTCACAAAACATCTGTCTCTAGTTCAAACCTAATCACCTCTGGCCTAGAATACCATAACGATCTTATAATGGGACCCCTGATTATTCTCATTCATTTCTCATATTTATCTTTCACACAGCTTCAAAATTTATATTTGTAAAAGACAGATCTAACCTTGTCACCCCCCTAATCAATAATCATGAACCATTCCTTATTGCCTCTCATATAAAATATTAAATAATCAGCCTGACTTTTAAACCACATTTTCAGTCCCATTTCATGTTACTTTTCCTCACATACTTTCTATTTTGGTTTAACTTGCCTATTAGTTTTTGCTTGTTTTTTTTTAATCCATACGTTACATTTTCTATCTGTGCAGCCTATCTGTTTCTTATGCCTGGCATACTTTTCTCTTCTTGCTTTTGCATTTTAGAGTCCCCATCTTTCTTCAAAACACAATTCAGGTGTCATCTCCATGATGCAACCTTTCCTGATGCCTCTAGGTATAGTGCTTGTTCTCTTTTGAAATTATTTTGTATAATGTTGTGTGCTTTTGGCATTTTCTTTTTTTTTGTAGCTGTTGGGTATTCCATTCTAGTTTTCTCCTCTTGCCCTAATAGAATGTAAACTCCAGAGAACAGAATTTGTTTTGCTTTTGCCTTCTTACTCATATACTCAACATAATGCTTTGTACATGGTGGACATTTAATAAATTTTTGTTGAATTGTTTGCTAGTTGAATTCATTTTATTTTATTCATAGATTCATAAGATCATAGATTTAGAGATGGAATGGACCTTACAGGATTTCTAGTCCAATCCTCATTGCACAGATGAAGAAACTGTGGGTAAGGAATTTGTTCAAGATCACACAGGTGGTAAACAGCAGAATTGAACTCAGGCCCTTGAAATGCAAATTTGTTGTTCTTTCTATTATACCATACTGCATATATCAAGATATTTAGCTAATCACCCCAGTTTTCTGCCATCTAGAAATCTGATGTCATCTAGGCCTCTCTCCTAATCAAAGATATTTCTCTAATATCTTTTTGTCACCATGAGACATCATCTTTTATAGTTCATGATTCAGTCAACTGTATTGGTAATTAAGGAGGGCTTTTAGCACTTATTCAATCCAGTGCCCTTGAAGAGTTTGGCCTTTGTTTCCTTGATTAAATTAGGAGTCCTTGATGACCTCCTTGCCTCAAGGGAAAGCCTAGTTCACATGGGTTTAAGTGACATATTTGTGACATCAGAGGCATTTAGACCATGTGGGTTTTTGTGACGCTTTTAGGTCATGTGGGTGACTTGCATGTGTGACTCACCTTTGACTCTAAATAACATATATAAACCCAGAGGTTGGTTTTCTCCCTTGATGCTCTCACTCTTGGAGGAGTGTTGGCATGGGACTCCGGGCAGCCACTGTAAGAGCCTCACAACCCATTATGGCCCAGATGTTTTCTTGGTAACTATGAATTGTATTTGGTGTGTTTATAACGTATGTTTGTAATTTGTTTGTACTTGCTGTGAAGCTCAGGGTGCTGGCTTTTTCCCCTGAACTAAGTGAACGATATGTGTATGTTGGATTGAAATAAGATTGCTTTCCTTAGTAATGCAAATGAAAAGAACCTGTACTGGCAGCATTCTTGTTGTTGAGCTTGTGTTGCTCTTTCATCCCCCACAGCAGCTGCAAGCCAAATTGTTGCAACATCAACTTATACCTTCATTCATCTTTCTATTGCCTTTTCTTGATTCTTTGGCAATTCATAATACACAGCCATCTTGTGAATTGCTACCAGAGAGCGTCACTGGGAGAAAGTTGGTGTTTAAAAGATGAATTTTGCAGATCAGCGAAACATTTGGGATCATTGAAAATATTGTGTAATTATATTGTGCAATTTCCTAACTGGAAACCATCCTGTTTTCTTCCTGAGTTCATTGTCCCAACATAGTCCCTTTCTGAAGGATATGTATTGTTAAAAAAAAGTGCTTAGCATAGTGCCTGGCACATAATAGGCTATAAATAAATATTTATTCCTTTTCTTTCCTCTATTGGTGGAATAACACAAGAAGTTGCCTTCCAACTGAATGACATCTTTCAGGACTTTCTTTTTGCACTTGGTTTTTCATGTATGGATTGCTAGTGCTTGTTCCTAGCAATGGAACATGTTAACAAGGCCCTTTATTATTAGAGGCTTGAGGCACTCAGTAGAATGCCTTTAAACTTTTGACATATAAAATTCTTCACCAATCATAAGGAATCACTCTCTTCAATTTGGATCTTGGATAGAACATTGCTTATGCAAATCCAAAAACCATTAACGTCTTTTTAAAAATATACTTCATTGAATATTAATGACGAGAGGATTGTTGAACAAAACTTATCATCTCTGTAACACCGTCGTGAAATCTCATATGATCTTAACAAGTCCCAGAGAAAACTTGTTGGAGGAGATTCTTTAAGATTGTGTTTTTTTTTAAGTTAAACTATGAATTTTATGCTTAATAGCTTTTAATGTAATTTCATGACTGAGAGAATTATCAACAACTTTGAATCCTATTTTTAGTTCAAACATTTTTTCCACATGGATCTATATTCCTTGGCTGATGTGATTCTTTTTAAAAACAACTTATTTATTCATTTTTTAAAAAATTTATGTTAGATTCAAACACCAGACCACAAATATAGAATAAAGGAAAGAAACAAAAAACACGTCATAAACTTAAATATTAGAACTTAAATACAAGGTAACAAAGGGGGAAAATAATGTTATATGCATAGCAGAACATAAGAGAGGAATCAAACTACGTAACAATAAATTTTCATTTCAAAAAAGCCTGTATGATAAATACTACACATTGTGTTGAGAGTTGTCCATCTTTTCTTTGCTTCCTTTTAAGCTTTCTTTTGTTCTCTGCTGTGCACTTTTTTACTTTGTTCTTTCTTTTCACTCCCCCTCCCCATGAAGGCTATAATTAAATGCAGATATATTTCTCTATAGCCATATATGTATACATACACATATACATACACATATAGACATATACCTTCCCAAACAAATTCTACTCCTGATCTTTGTTTTTGTGTTTGTGCATATTTCTTGTTTCCTATCCCTCCTGCCTCCTTTATTTTACTTCTACCTGCTACCTTTCCATACTATTACCTTCCTATCGCCCTCCAAGGATCTCTCTCCTATCTTCCCATTCCCATAAATTTAAACACCTTTCTATAGCCCCCTATAACCCATTCCCTCACCCTCCCCTCTAGAGATCCCTCCCTTATCCTCTTATTCCCATTGATCTAAACACCATTCTATACCACCCTTTTACCTATTCCTTCACTCTCCCCTCTAAAGATCCCTCTCTTGTCCTCTCCCCCTTTTTTATCCCCTTACCATTTTATTTCTTCTGAATTTAGAAGATTTTCATACTTTTTTTTAAAATGCAATTTATTTATTTAACATATTTGGTTTTCAGCATTGATTTTCACAACATTTTGAATTACAAATTTTCTCCCCATTTCTACCCTCCCCCCCACTCCAAGATGGCTTATATTCTGGTTGCCCTGTTCCCCAGTCAGCCCTCCCCTCTATCACTCCCCTCCCCTCTCATCCCCTTTTCCCTTCCTTTCTTGTAGGGCAAGATAAATTTCTACACCCCATTGCCTGTGTATCTTATTTTTTAGTTGCATACAAAAACTTTTTTTGTTTTTGAACATCTGATTTTAAAACTTTGAGTTCCAAATTCTCTTCCCTCTTCCCTTCCCACCCACCCTCCCTAAGAAGTTGAGCAATTCAACCTAGGCCACACATGTATTATTATGTATAACCCTTCCACAATACTCATGTTGTGAAAGGCTAACTACATTTTGCTCCTTCCCAACCCATCCCGCTTTATTGAATTTTCTCCCTTGACCCTGTTCCCTTTCCAAAGTGTTTGTTTTGATTACCTCCACCCCCATCTGCCCTCCCCTCTATCATCCCCCTGCCTTTTATTTTTTTTTTATCTTCCTCCCTTTTCTTTCCTGTGGGGTAAGATACCCAACTGAGTATGTATGGTATTCCCCCTCAGGCCAAATCTGATGAGAGCAAGGTTCACTCATTCCCCCCTCAACTGCCCTCTCCCCTCCTCCCATAGAACTGCTTCCTCTTGCCACCTTTATGCGAGATAATCCACCCCATTCTATCTCTCCCTATCTCCCTCTCTCAGTATGTTACTCTCTCATCCCTTAATTTCATTTTATTTCTTTTAGATATCTTCCCTTCATCTTCAACTCACCCTGTGTCTGCTCTCTCTCTTTTACATATATATATATATACACATAAACACATATATATATATATATACACATACATACATATACACATAGATATATACATACATACACATTCACTTATATATATACATAAACATATACATACATATATACATATATATATGGATATTCCCTTCAACTACCCTAATACTGAGGTCTCATGAATCATACTCATCATCTTTCCATGTAGGAATGTAAACAAAACAGTTCAACTTTAGTAAGTCCCTTGCAATTTCCATTTCTTGATTACCTTTTCATGCTTCTCTTGATTCTTGTGTTTGAAAGTCAAATTTTCTATTCAGTTCTGGTCTTTTCACTGAGAAAGCTTGAAAGTCCTCTATTTTATTGAAACTCCATATTTTGCCTTGGAACATGATGCTCAGTTTTGCTGGGTAGGTGATTCTAGGTTTTAATCCTAGCTCCATTGACCTCCGGAATATCGCATTCCAAGCCCTTCGATCTCTTAATGTAGAAGCTGCCAGATCTTGGGTTATTCTGATTGGGTTTCCACAATACTCAAATTGTTTCTTTCTGGCTGCTTGCAGTATTTTCTCCTTGATCTGGGAGCTCTGGAATTTGGCAACAATATTCCTAGGAGATTTCTTTTTGGGATCTATTTGAGGAGGCAATCGATGGATTCTTTCAATTTCTATTTTGCCCTGTGGCTCTAGAATATCAGGGCAGTTCTCCTTGATAATTTCCTGAAAGATGGTATCTAGGCTCTTTTTTTGATCATGGCTTTCAGGTAGTCCAATAATTTTTAAATTATCTCTCCTGGATCTATTTTCCAGGTCAGTGGTTTTTCCAAGGAGATATTTCACATTGTCTTCCATTTTTTCATTCCTCTGGTTCTGTTTTATAATATCCTGATTTCTCATAAAGTCACTAGCTTCCACTTTCTCCAATCTAATTTTTAAAGTACTATTTTCTTCAGTGGTCTTTTGGACCTCCTTTTCCATTTGGCTAATTCTGCGTTTCAAGGCATTCTTCTCCTCATTGGCTTTTTGGAGCTATTTTGCCATTTGAGTTAGTCTGTTTTTTAAGGTGTTGTTTTCTTCAGTGTATTTTTCAGTATTTTTTTGGGTCTCCTTTAGCAAGTCATTGACTTGTTTTTCATGGTTTTCTCGCATCCTTCTCATTTCTCTTCCCAATTTTTCCTCTACTTCTCTAACTTGCTTTTCCAAATCCTTTTTGAGTTCTTCTATGGCCTGGGGCCAGTTCATGTTTTTCTTGGAGGCTTTTGTTGTAGGCTCTATGACTTTGCTGTCTTCTTTAGGCTGTATGTTTTGGTCTTCTTTGTCACCAAAGAAAGAATCCAAAGTCTGAGACTGAATCTGGGCGCGTTTTCGCTGCCTGGCCATATTTCCAACCAACTAACTTGACCCTTGAGTTTTTCAGTGGGGTATGACTGCTTGTAGATTACAGAGTTCTATGTTCTACGTTTGGGGGGGAGGTGCCAGCTCTGTCAGAGCTGCACTCCTCCTTCCCCAAGGACCCCCAGTCCAGACTGGGCTTAGATCTTCAGCAGGCTGTTGCACTCCTGCTCTGATCCACCACTTAATTCCTCCCACCAGCTGGGCCTGGAGCCGGAAGTAACAACAGCTGTAGCTGCCCCACCTCCGCTGCCCCCGGGGCTGGAAGCCGAACTGGGAACTCCTTCCACTCCCGCAGCTTTTCCCACTAACCTTCTCCGCAGTCTGGTGTTTGTGGGTCGAGGGGGTCTGGTAACTGCCGCAGCTCGCATATTCAGGGCACTAGGGCCCCCTCCGCCCGGCTTCTGGTCTGGATCGTCCACACCGCTCAGGCTGGGCTCTGCTCCACTCCATTCCCAGCTCCCAGCTCCGTGTGGAATAGACCTCACCCAGAGACCATCCAGGCTGTCCTGGGCTGGAGCCCTGCTTCCCTCTGCTGTTCTGTGGGTTCTGCCGTTCTAGAATTGGTTCAGAGCCATTTTTATAGGTTTTTAGAGGGACTCGGGTACGGAGCTCACTCTACTCCGTGCTTACCAGCCGCCATCTTTCCATACTCTTTTAAATATATATGTATTGTGCCTCCTTAAACCCATTCCTGATGAAAGTAGGCTACTAAAACTATGAGCCCTCCTCCCTCATCTAATTCCTCTGTATTGATTCTTCCTCTTGCACTTCATTTGTATAAAATAATTAGTCTTTTTAGGTGCTCCTAAGTGGTTTTACTTTTTAAATTCATATCATACTCAGGTTTACCCCAATCTTTCTTGTGAGCTACCCGGTTATTGATAAGAATCTTAGACATACATTTTGCATTTTACATGTATGAAAAGTAAACGGTCTATCCTTATTGAATCCCTTGTAATCAGTCTTTGGTATGTACCTTATGTTTCTCTTGGCCCTTGTATATTAAATCATCTATTAAATTCAGGTGTTTTTATTTTTAACAAAGCCTTAAAAGTCTGACAATTGATAAAATGTCCATTTTTTCCATTCAGGATTATACTTAACTTTGCTGGATATGATATTTTTGGCTGGAGCCCCAGCTCTTTTGTTCTTTGATATATAGTGTTCCAAGACCTGTGGTCTTTCAATATCTCCACTACTAGGTCTTGTGTGATTCTAATTGTGACACCATAGTATTTAAATTGTTTTATTCTTGTTGCTTTTAATATTTTATCCTTGAGCTGGGGGTTTTGGAATTTGACTACAATATTCCTCTGAGTTTTCCTCATAAGATCTCTTTTAAGTGGTGATCACTGGATTTTTTTTCTATTTCTATTCCCTCCCCCACCCCTGTTCTAATGCTTCAGGACAATTTTTAAAAATTATTTATTGTATTATTATATCAAGATTCTTTTTTTGATCATAGCTTCCAGTTGGTCTGATTCTTTTTATGTTTTCTCTTCTTGATCTTTTCTCCAGATCTGCTGTTTTTCTCATAAATGTTTCATTTTCTCTTCTATTTTTTCATTCTTCATATTTTGTTTAATTATTTCTTGATCTCTTATAATTTCATTGTCTTTGCCTTGCCTGATTCTAATTTTCAAGGTATCATTTTCTTCCTTAAGATTCTGGATCTCCTTTTCTGATTGGTTGACTTTCATAATCTTCTTGTTTCCCTTTTATTATTAAATTTTTTTAGTTTTTCTTCTATCTCTGTCATTTGATTTTTAAAGATCTTCTATGAATTATTTTCAGGCAGGTGACAATTTGATGTTACTCTTTGGGGTAGAAGAGGGTTCCTTTACCTCAATATCCTCCTCTGAAAATGAACTGGTCTTCTCTATTCCTATAGTAGCTTTCTATGGTTGGATTCTTTCTCCTTTGCCTATTTGTTTTTTTTTTTTTTTTTGGTAATAACTTAATTTTTGCAATCACTTCTAGCCCTGGGGTATGGGGGATGGTGCCTCTTGCCCCAGATCTTCAGTTCTTCCTCTAGCCTGGAACCAAAGCCAAACCTCCAACCTCCTGTAAGTGCCCAAAGCCAGGGGCTTTCTGCCCCACTGCTTCTGCACTCACCAGGTATGTGCTGGTTCCTTCTTACTCCACTGCTCTTCCTAGCACAGCTGGATCTGGCACTCCTTGTCAACAGAGGTTCCCTTAATCTTGCTCAGCTCAGAGGCCCCACTCTCTTCTCTATCCTGGGGGTAAAAGTTCCTGTGGGTAGGGCCTAGGCAGCCTCTCCAACTAACCTCAAGACTTGCAAATTGTTGTTTAAGTGGCTTGCTGCTTATTGTTAAAGTGGACCCTAGCCTCAGGTGTTTACTCTTCACAGGGACCAAACCTCCTCCAGGGATTTTTCTTCTGATCTTTTCAAATTGTCTCAAGAAGACCTCTGTTGTGCCCCTATTCTTATTTATTTTTGCCCCCACTTTGTTCCTCCCGAGGTGCTATTTTATCTCTTTTGTGGAAGAAAATCTTGAGAGCTTGGATTTTCTGACCTACTCCACCATCTCCCCCATTTTGTTTTTATATCACACACTTTTCTAAATATATCCCTGTCTATACAGTTAGGCTTCCTTTATGTTATTTCTTAACATTTATTTATTTATTTTTAATTTCCAACATTCACTTTTATAAGACTTTGAGTTCCAAAATTTCCCCCCTCCTTCCCTGCCACCCTCCCCAAGATGGCATGCAACTTGATATAGACTGTTGTACCAGAAGTGAGCAAGACACACCACAGAGTATAAGTTTTAAGCGGAGAATTTATTAGCCGGCGGCCATTGGGGTACTGCACCACAAATCAATGGCAATGTGTTGGTGTGATGGCTTGGCTTATATAGGATATGGGGGTACAGGGCAGAGAAACAGGAACAAAGGTCCTGGCTGATCAAAAGATTCAGTCAGGTTATCGTACTAGTGGGATAATCTCATTTACATTCCTTGGTGGAGTCACGGAGCCCCAGGGATATCTGCTAGAAAGGGTCTGCCAGGTTAGTCTTCAGTGGGATGGTCCTATCTATTAACATTCCTTGGTGGAGTCATGGAGTCCCAGGGGGTTTGCTAAATGCCAAAGATATCTGAGTCCATTCTTTCTGGGGGTGCTTGTCAGTAGCTAGGGGTTACTCAGGGGTTCCTAATTTTCCTTGTATTACAAGACTATACATATACAATCACAATAGTCATGTTGTAAAAGAAGAATTAGAACAAAAGGGAAAAACCATGATAAAAAAACAACAAAAACAAAAAACAAACAACAAAAAATAGTACACTTCGATCTGCACTCAGGCTCCGTAGTTCTTTCTCTGGATGTGGATTGTATTTTCCATCATGAGTTTTTAGAATTCTCTTAGATCATTGAATTACTGAAAAGAGCTAAGTCTATCAAAGTTGGCCATTGTAAGATGTTGTTACTGTATACAATGTTCTCCTCATTCTGTTCACTTCACTCAGTATCAATTCATGTAAGTCTTTCCAGGTTTTTCTGAAGTTTGCCTGCTCATCATTTCTTATAGAATGATAGCGTTCCATTACATTCATATATCACAACTTGTTCAGTCATTCTCCAATTGATGAGCATTCCTTCAATTTCCAATTCTTTACCACCATGAAAAGAGCTGCTATAAATATGTTTTCACATGTGCATCCTTTTCCCTTTTTTATGATCTCTTTGGGATACAGATCTAGTAAAGGTATTGCTGGATCAAAAGTTAAGCACAGTTTTATAGCCCTTTGAGCATAGTTCCAAATTGCTCTCCGGAGTGGTTGGATCAGTTCACAACTCCACCAACAATGCATTAGTGTCCAAATTTTCCCACATCTTCTCCAACTTTTATCATTTCCCTGTTTTGTTATATTAAATCAGATAGCTATGATGTGGTACCTTAGAGTCATTTTAATTTGCATTTCTCTAATCAGTAATGATTTAGAGCATTTTTTTCATATGACTATAGATAGCTTTAATTCCAGGCAAAAACTGTCTGTTCATATCCTTTGACCATTTATCAATTAGGGAATGACTTGTACTCTTATAAATTTGACTCAGTTCCCTATATATTTTAGAAATGAGGCCTTTATCAGAAACACTGGCTGTAAAAATTGTTTCCCATCTTTCTTCTTCCCTTCTAATCTTGGTTGCATTGGCTTTGTGCAAAACCTTTGTAATTTAATGTAATAAAAATCATCCATTTTGCATTTCATAATGTTCTCTATCTCTTGTTTGGTCACAAATTCTTCCCTTCTCCATAGATCTGACAGGTAGACTATTCTTTGCTCTCCTAATTTGTTTATGGCATAACTCTTTATATCTAAATTACATACCTATTTTGACGTTATGAAGGCATCCAATGTAAGAGGCTGATCTATGCCTAGTTTCTGCCATACTATTTTCCAGTTTTCCCAGCAGTTTTTGTCAAATAGTAAGTTCTTATCCAAGAAACTGGAGTCACTGGGTTTATCAAACAATAGATTACTACAGTCAATTACTACAGTAGATTACTACACTACTGTGTCTTGTGTACCGAACCTACTGCATTCATCCACCACTTTATTCTTAGCCAGAACCAAGTAGTTTTGATGGTTGCTGCTTTATAATACAGGTAGTTTATTATTATTATTATTTGTGAGAAATAATCATCTTGCCAAAAACTCCACCTGGCCACTAGTGAATTTAGGAAAAAATAATTTTATTTTATGTCCTTTTGGATGGTAACATCTAAAAAAGGTACACTAAGCACTGGACACAGACAGCTTTTTAATTCCCTTTCTTGACTGCCAGGTCCCTCCCCTGTTCTCCATTGGCTGGATATAACTTTCTGAACCTGCCTATTCCATGTTCTTTTCCTAGATGTGTTCCCCCTCCTTTGTCATGCATCACATGTGCATTTAAATTAGTTTCTCCACCCTCGGGGTATATGTCTTAATATTAAACAGCTTGTTAAGGGTGCATACAAGCTTCTGACCTTTTATTTGATCAGAAGCCTAGTTCTGCTAGATCACAGCTCTGGTTGGAACTGGCTACTTCTGACTTATATCCTGTTATCTTTCCTGCAAAGCTGGGAGTGTGTGTGTATAGGTGTCACTCCTGTGGAAACAGACTCCTCCTTCTGTTTTTCACATTATCATTTTAACAAAAATAAGAACTAAAAGTTCAGTGAAGTCAACTGACACATTTAACACATCTTACGGAATATGCTGTATTTCTCAGCCCAATCTCCCTCCCACAAAGTTGGGTTTTGCTCTGGCAAGGCAAGTGTTTGTTGTTGTCGTTGTTTTAATTCACCAATAAACAATAAACACAGTCGGAGCTAGCATTTTCTACATCTGTTGGCTAATTGTGGCACTATGAAGATGTGGCTTCTATACAGCAATATCCACAAATTTCTGCCTATTCCCTTCTCATGTTTTGATCAAGGATAATGTTGACATGTGGAGAGACCATTTTTGCAAAGATTTTATAGTGATAAGTAAGGAGACAAAACTATTGATGTCTTTATGGTGTACTTTTTAGTGCCGACGGTGGTGATAGCATAATCTCTATGAACATTCCCATTCTTTAATGTCTTTCCTTATTTGAAAAACTTTAAAAATAAATTATTTAACATCTTCTGGATAATCTTCAGTGTGTTTTCCCCACTCTGTGTATTTGGTCTATTGACTCCTTGCTTGCTGCCTAAAAATGTACTCAATTTTATCTACACAGAGAAAATATCTTCACTTGACCCTACCAACTACTAAAGTGATTATTATATAACTCTCTCCCTTTCACAACCAATTTGATAGGAAAAGCTCTCTCTGTTCAATGACTCTAATTCTATCGTTCTCATCCACTTCTCATTTTTTTGCCATCTGCCTTCCAATTCCATCACTCAGCTGAAACTATTTTGTTCAAAGTTAGTGATAATTTCTTATTTTTTAAAAAAAGATTTTATTGATATGTTTTGACAATTTTTGTATTTTCCCTGATATTCCTCCACTCTCTCCAAGAAGGATACTTTTGAAAAGAGAGAAAAGAGGATCAAAAATGTCAGCAAAAGTAATTGATAAGTCAAAGTAACCTGGCATTACACGCAATGTTCCACATTTTAGACATTCATCTCTGCAAAGAAGCGTGGGGACATGTCTTCTAATATCTCTTCTTTGGAGTCATTCTTAGTTTTCTTTTGGGCAACATTTAATTCCAGCGGTTTTGTGGTGGTTGTTATTTCCATTTCCATTTTATAATCAATGTAAATATTGTTTTCCTGCTTCCATTTACTTTATTTTCATCAGTTCATATAGATCTTTCCATGCTTCTCTGCATTTATCATGTTCATTGTTTCTTATAGCACAGCAATATTTACTTACTTTTATGTTCCACATCTGTTCAGTAATTTTCCAGTTCATGGGCATCTATTTTTTTCCGTTTCTCTGCTAGCACAAATTTGCTATTATAAATATTTTGGTGTACATGGGATGTCTAGTCAGTGACCTCCTCAGGGTATATGCTTAAAGGAATCTTTCAGTCAAAAGCCTTTAGTCACTTTCTTAGATACTAATCCTTTTTGGTGCTGATGATTATTCCTTCATTCTGGATTATTCCTTCTTTTCCATGGGTTTCCATGGCAGTGTACTTTCCTGGTTCTTTTCCTACTGGATCATGATCTATTTCTTACCCCTTTCTATGGATGAATTCCATTCCTCTGTTTGGGGTTCTCATTTTTTCTTTCTCTGCTCTCTTTCTCCCTTCCTCCCTCCTTCTCTCCACATCCATTTTCACAGTTGATGTCAGGTTTACATATTCAGCCCAAAGCCTCTGAACTGTAGACCTGTATAATCACTAGTCTATGGACCATCTCTAACTGGATATTCCATGGCCATATTAAACTCAGAATGTCTAAAATATGATTCAATAATTTTCCCTCTATACTTAATCTTCTTTCTAATTTCTTCATTTCTCTTGAGGACACTTCCATTTACACCTTCCTTAATTTTTACCTCTTACTCACCTTCCCCCCACCACATCCAAATATTTCTGATGTCTCCTTCCTTTTTTCCATTCACTTATCAACCACACTAGTTCTGGTCTTTACCCTATATATTATAATATCCACCTGGTGTTCTCTTTGATTCAAGTCTCTTCCCTTTTAAATCCATATTCTACACAGCCATCAGACCATTCCACTCATCTGCTCAGGAAGGTCTAGATTTTTTTTAAATGGAGATCCAGAGGGCAGAGTGGAAAAGTATGGTAGTGTGGTATACGACCATAGGGATATGGGAGGGATCAGACTGATGGGAATGGATAGGAAAGAGCAGTAGGCAAGGAAAAAACTTTTAGCCTAGGCACATTACAAATCAGGGTCATGAGTATTCTGAGCAAAGTCACAGAACAAAATATTATCTTACTCCTCACAGTGTCCATGGTATAGAAAGGTCAGAGTAGATAACAACTCTCCAGTCATGAGTAATGGTTAAAGCAGGTGTGGATGGGGTCCTGGAGCACTGCCTCTAATTCTCATTCGGTTAGCTCTGACCTCACTCCAGTTTTGAGAAGAGTATCTGGTGATAGGGTGTACCATGAAGGGAAGGGAACAAGTACCTATTAGTTGTTAATATGTGCCAGGCATTGTGCTAATCACTTTACATATATTATCTCATAAGGATCCTTGGTTGTGGACTGGTAGCAGGTGTGAAAGGGAAGGGCTTGCTGAATGGATGATGAATTACACAAGCTACTATGATGTTCATCTATTAATTTGGCTTTTGGGGACTATAACTGGTCTGACTTTCTGGTAAAGTCTCATTTTTAGAGTCCCTAGAAGGTAACATTTACTTGTCCTCTTCATTACAAACATATTTTCTCTAGTTTTAAGGTATGATTTTAAAATATTTCTATATTGACTTACTGAAAATAAACATAAGAAATACTGGCTAGGGGTAACTTGCAAATTTGTACTTCATGGGAGAAGCTTTCTTTTCAGATTGTGTATGCACTTCAAAGATTTCCTCTGAGAACAAAAGTTTTTTCTTCCTCCCTCTCTCTCTAACTTCCTTTCTTTCTTTTCTTTCTATCTCTTCCTTCCCCTTCCCTTTCCCTTCCTTCTTTCCTTCCCTTCCCATATTCTATCTTTTTTCCATTCTTTTTCTTTCCTCTTCTATCATTCAAGATGTTTAATAGGTGAAAAAGATACCTGAATTATTCCCTGTCAGGTATGATTCTCTTCTATCTTTATAGAATTAGTAAATATCAAGACCTTCAGTACATGAACATATTTTCAAGAAAAACTAAAACCAAAATCCAAAAAACAAAAAAGTGGACATATTTCCTTTATTTATTTATGATAATTCATTTTTCACCACCACAACTTTCTGTCCTTCAAATCTGGCATTTAATATCTTCCTTCCATATTTTTGCACTGGACTTCTCTAGAGCCTGAAATGCTCTCTCACCTTACCTTCTCTTCTTGAGGTCCCCCTCTTCCTTTAAGGCACTACCTTCTGCATGAGCTAGAATTGCAAATGCTGGTGCCCTCCTTCACAAACTATCCTACGTTAACTACTTTGTATGAATTTGTATTTATTCCCTTCATATTTATTTTGTATATATTTACATAGTACTTGTATCTCACATTAGAATATAGGCTCCTTGGAAATACTTTGTTTCATTCTTTGTACTTCTTCCCCCAATGCCTTGCACATAGTAGGCACTTAAATGTTGCATGAATTAATGTTGGAAAATTGACTATGACTCTATTAAAATACATAACTAGTGTCAGTTCAAATAACAATAGCTTACTTTCATGTAGCACTTTAAATTTTTCAAAATACAAAAAGTTTTCTACATATGTTCTTATTTGCCCCAAATATATATTTGGTATTACAAGTATATAGTAATTTCTTGCAAAGTTAGAGTTTTTTTATTTCACTGGTGTTGAAGAAATCCTAGTGAGGAAACTACTTTCCAGAAATGCCAATAGGTTATAGTTGAATTGGTCTACCTGATTTAGACAGTTATCTGAGGACATTAAGTGACTTTTCTATGGTCACAATGTCAACATGTACCAGAGGTAAGATTTAAGCCCAACATTCCAGTATTTCAAGGCTCGTCCTTTGTCCAGTTTGCCACAATCCCTCCCTGAGTAACGATGAAACCTCATGTATAACCCTCAAGAGCTACAACCATTCCTAGTTTAAAGGGAGAATCATGGATGGACCTTTGTGTCTCTAACAACTCTGCACTTACATGCAATTCACAGACTTGACTACTTGCCTTTGTTTTGAGAGTGAAGTCTCCTTTTTCCATATTACATTGGAGGCTACAGTTTTATTTTTTCTGGCAAAAGGTTTATGCTAGAATGCCTCTCAGTGACTGGAAGGCAGAGTGCTCTCCCTGGAAGAAAGAAAAAAAAAAGATTAATTTATTTCATCAGCCTGCAGAATGATGGTCCACTTTGGCAGACAACAAATTCACCACAGTCCATGACCTACATGAAATTATAATCAAAGACAGATGCCTTTCTCCATTATAAGTCATCTTTATTTCTCATTTCAGCCAGAAAAGAAATCCTTGTTTAGACTGGTGTGACTTACTTTCTTGTGTCTTTTGGCCTTCCTCCTTCTCATCTTTTTTCCCCCTGTCTCTAAATCCTTGATATTTACCTAAGGAAATGAGGAAAGTGGGGGAGGGGGAAGGAGCAGCTATTTATTGGCACACACTGAATCTCACCAGCTATGCAATGGAACTAAAGGCTGATTACATAGAAAAGGGAAAGGCCATTTGATTTGAGAAGGAGAAGAAAGGAAAAAGTCCCAAAATGAACATGGGCTTTCCCTGTTTGTTTGTCTGTTGAATTAGACTGAATCACATGCATCTCTGGAAGCAAGAAAATATATCTATATGTGGTATACATTTGTGGGTTTGTTTGGGTTTTGATTAACAGGCTCAAAAAGTAGCAGAAAATACAGGATCAGAGAGGCTGCAAACATTCATCTATTTAGTGCATTTTGAACCAAATAAATTTTATTTTTTTTTGTAGAACTAGTAGTGCCTGGTACTATGAGTCATTGGAGAAGTACTTTAATAGAATATTTTTCCCCATTCATGACATCCCATTTCCTGCCTTTGTGCCTGGAATATAGCTTATGCTTAATAAATGCTTGTGGACTATTCAACTGAAAGACTAACAGGTGTTCTCAATGTCTAGAATCCACTCCTTCCTCACCTCTACCCCATAGTATCTATGGATTCTTTGAAAACATTGCTCAGGTGCCATTTCCTCCTATAACCAAAGTTTTCTGGTCCCCTACTCTCACTTCCTTGCTCAACTTCAATTCTTAGCACTATCTCAAATTACTTTGTATTATTTCCTGGTTTTATACCTCCTATTGAGTTTACCAAAAAAGCTGCCAGATGTGTGCCAGGAACCAAATGAAGCTCTTCAGGTTGTCAGGAGGCACTGGTGAATGACTTCATGATCAACTCTACATACAAGGTAATTTTATAGCATTTCTTCCTTCAAAACCCCAAATTGTAGCTTTGACAAAATAGTTGATCATGGTAGAGGGACCATGCATAACTAGCATCCAGTGTGGAAGTAGGTGGAAGGCAGATCTAAGAAAGGGCTAGGCCAATTCTCACCCAGAACTCTCTGGAGATAGATTCAGGCTTCATAAACTGCTTAGCGTGCTTTCCTATAGACAAAAATATATGTGGAGAAAACCCAGTATTGTTTATCATATGCAATGATATTTAAAGTGAAGACAATATGCCCAGAAAGTTGGCAAAGAATACAAAAAATTGGAATGTTGGACAGGTATGGAAAAATACACACATTAATACACCATTGATGGAGCTGTGGATTTGTCTAGTCATCCTGGAAAATAATTCAGAATTTAGATAAGGAAGTGTTTAAAGTGTCCCTACCCTTTGACCTTAAAATCCCACTTCTGTGAATATAACTCAAAGAGGACAGAGATAGAAAGAAAAGCCCCAAGTATCTTAAATTTTAGTATTTAAAATTTAGTATATAAAATTCAGTATTTTTATAGCAAAGAACTGGGAAAAAATAGATTCCTATAAATTGGGATTGACTGAATAAATTGATCAATGAATGCAATGATATATGACTACACTGTAGGAAATAATGAATATAGAAAGGCATGAGAAGACATTTGAATTAATGAAAAATAAAGTAAATCGAACAAAGAAAATTATATACATAGTGCCTACATCTGTGGAAAGGATAACAACAAAATTTGACACTAATTCTGTGTAACTATAATCACTATGAGGGGCAGCTAGGTGGTATAGTGGATAGAGTACTGGCCCTGGAGTGAGGAGGACCTGAGTTCAAATTCGGCCTCCGACACTTCTAGCTGTATGACCTTGGGCAAATCACTTAACTCTGATTGCCTCCAAAATTTAAAAATATTATTTTGACAAGGGGTCCTCCAACTGCCAAAGGGATCCACGATACACAAGAAAGGTTATAGACCCTTGATCTAGAGGAAAAGCAAGGTGTTCCATACACACCAAAATAGCATCATTATTTATAATAATAAAAAGTTGTAAACAAAACTTATACTTAAAGGTAGGTCAGTCAGTTGATCTGAAAATGTATCCAGCAGCTCAGCTGAGAGGTATGATACTGTTAAGCAGTGCCCAAAGCACAGTGTGGGCAACTCAGTGGCACAGTGGATGGAGTTCAGGACCTGGAGTCAGGAAGACCTGAGGTCATAGGTTTAGAATTGTCCTAGGGCACTTACTAGCTGTGTGTTCCTGGGCAACTCACATAACCCTGTTTGCCTCAGTTTCTTCATCTGTAAAATGATCTGGAGAATAAAATGGCAAACCTTTTCAGTATCTTTGCAAGAAAACCCCAAATGGGATAATGAAGAGTTGGACATGACTGAAACCACTGAACAACAACAACCTGTTCATCCTTGAGCAAGCTCTCTGAGCTTCAGTTTCCTCATCTGTACAATGGGGCTAAAAATTGCAGTCGGACACAACTGAAAATGACTAAGCAACGACAACGACAAAAGCACAGTGTATGGAAAAGACACAGGTACTATGGGAACGTTGTATCCATTTACTCTCTTGTAGTATCTGAAAGTGAACATAACCTATTCGTGATTGTTTAGCTTTAATAGATTCCATTCTATTCTGTTCTTCAGAAAAGTTGTTCTGTTCTTTGTTAATAAATAGGTAGGAATGATGACGATGACGATGACGATGATGATGACGATGACGATGACAGTTGCTTATATGGTGCTTAAAGGTTTCTAGCTGAGAATATTTTCGTGGTAGAAAATACCCAAGAAATGAAATCAGCATCTAACTGTGGAAACTGAAAAGGTAAGGAAAAACACTTAAGAATTTAAATCCTAGTTCTGATTTAATACTTAATACTGGTATGACCTCGAGAAAGTCACTTAACCTCTCAGGGACTCAGTTTTCCATCCCAATAGGAGGTTGGATTATATAACTGCAGAGGTGTCTTTCAGCTCTAAGTACATGATTTCAATTCAATGGCAATCCAATAATCATTCAATATGCATTAATTAAGATCAATTAATAAATCAACATGTATCTATTAAAAGTCTACTATGTTCCAAGCATAGGTGCTATGAATGTAAGTACAAAGAGGGCAACATCCCTGATCTCAAAGAGCTCAAACCCTAACAGGGAAATGACACGCCCAAATATGAGCAGCATAAATGTAAAGATGATAAATGCACATAAATGTGAGATAGTTAACATACGGCAATTATTGAGGGAGGGCACTAACAGTTTAGAGATTGTACTTGAGCTGTGTCTTGAAAGAAGAGAATGATTCTATGAGGCATAGATGAGGAGGAAGTACATTACAGGCATGGGGAGACTACCAATAAAAAGGTACAGGTAAAGGAGATGGAAAGGAAACATTTATGACGAACGGAAAGTTCAATTTAGCTGGATTGCAGAGAGTAGGAAGCAGAGCAATGCCCAGTAAGTTTGGAAAGAAAAATTGCAGCCAGGCAGTGAAGAGTTTGAAGAAATAAATAAAGGAATTTATCCTGGGTACAGTAGAAAGCTACTGGAGTGAGTTCAATAGAGTAGTCACATGGTAAGATAAGTATATAAGGGAAATTACTTTGGTACCAGGGTGTAGGATGGACTAGAATGTTAGACACTTGAAGCAGGGAGACCAATTAGGAGGCAATTACTATAATCAAGGTAAGAGGCGATGAGGAGTAGAACTAAGGTAGTAGCTGTGTGAGTGGAAGGGAGTCAGGTATGAGAGATGCTATGGAGGGAGAGATGTCAAGTTTTGGCTGATGATTGGATATGTGGGGTCAGAGAGAGTGGAAGCTGAGAACAGTTTGAAGTTATAGACTTGAGGAAGTTGAGAGTAGCACCATTGACAGAGTCAGGGAAGTATGGAAGAGTGTTGTGTTGATGGGGTGGTCGTGGTGGCGATGGTGGTACAAGAAAACCAACAACAGTTTAGACATGTTGAGTTGGGGATATCTTCAGGATATCCAGTTTGCAATATCCATTAGGGAAATATATATGCGCATATATACACACATGCATATATATATATATGTATATGTGTGTGTATTTAATATATGTGTCTATCTATATCTTTCTATTTCTATATATCTGTAAGTTATGTGCATGTTCTATTAATCCCTTGGAAACTGATTAAGTCACCAACAAAGAGTATGCGGAGATAAAATAGAAAAAAAGCCTTGGGAAGCATCCACAATTAAAGGGTGTTCTATAGATGATTATCCAACAATGGGGAGTGGTCAGACAGGTAGGAAGACTAGGAGACATTAGTGTTAGGAAAACTCAGAGGGAAGAAGAAAGTGTCCAACAGTGTAAAATGTAGCAGAGAGGTTAAGAAAGACGAGGGCTCGGAAAAGACCACCAGATTTGGCAATTAAGTGGTAACGAGTCTATTATGAAGGCAGAATTTATAATTTAAAAGAGAATCATATATATGTCTGAAGGTTCAGAACCGCAGGATATAAGGAATTCTCTAGATAGGAGGCAGAAGAATTAAAGCTTGTATTTAAGCTCCAGAGTAACAGACCCACAAACCAGCATCCCCATTTTGATATATTGATCAAAAGCCTCCAGGCCCAATAAGTTTGCCTCACGAGAGTAACCAGGAGGCCACAGAGAAGTATGATGGTATAAAGCAAAATTGTATACATGCTTCCCCTCTACGGTAAAAAGATTACCCACTGGCCTCAAGTCCTTGCTCAGCACTCCTTGGTCCACATGTAGGTCAGCTCTGCTACCAGCAACTCCTGCTTCAGCTTCAGCTGTAGCTGTCTCTGGCTCCAACAGAAGCTGTTTTTAACAGTCCAGCTAGCAGCTTCTGTGTGGGTGTAAGATCCACCCACAGCTTCTGCCGGGCACGCTGGTAAAGCACAGGTTCTTTTGATCTGCTTAATCAAGGGAAGCAAGGTGAAGGGGTTGACAAGCTTACTTTAATCCAACATAGGCACTCCCTGGAGTTAGCCCTACCCCACCAAGGTTCCACACCTAACAGGGCTCTGGGCCTGGGGCCCAGCACCCAGCAAGGCTCAATGAGATAAACTGAGTCACTCAAAGAAAACAAAGGCCATTCTGCTTACAACGAGTAAGTTTGGAAAGAAGTTTTAGTTAGTGTTGGGGTTGGAGGCCAAAATGCAAAAGGTTGAAGACAGAATGAGAGGAAAGGAAAGAAAGGCAGCAAGTGAAGATAGCTTTTTCTAGGAATCTGATGAGAGGAGAAAACAAGTGGTAGGGCAATAGTTTAAGGGCATGGGAAGGTGCAGTGAAGTTTTTTTTTCAAAGATAGGGAAGACAGGCATATTTGAAGACAGGAGGGAAGGAACTAGTAGAGAGAAGCTGATGATTAGAAAGGAGGAGAGAATGATGAAGAGGACGATCTACAGAGAAGTTATGAGGGAATGGGATCCAGGACACATGTAGGTGAGTAAGACTTTGCAGGTCAAAGGACCTCATCACTGTCAAAGGTTTGGCAAAAGAAGAGAGTGAGAGATGGTATCCAGGGGTTCTCCCACATGTATCCCATTCTTTCTAGACATACATAGCATACAAACATGATGATGTTATATAGGCCTAATTCATTAATGTAGCTGCAGGAGCCAAGTTCCTTTAAAAAAGGTAACATAGCTGCCACTAAAGGGATGAGCAGGGACCTTGAACCTTTTAGAAATGATGACATACTCTCTAGAGATGGTAGTGAAGGAATATCAGTAAATTGCCATTCAGTGCCAAGAGGGGTTAAAGGTGGTCAGAGACCCATAAATAGGAACTGCCACTGGAAACTTCAGAAAAAAGGGTCAGGCTGGGAAAAACTTGTAGCTTGGAAATCTCTTATCTTTTTCCTCAAGAGTGACTTCTATTTGGATGGCAAAAGCAATCCAGGTGACAGGTGCAGTGGAAGTGGCAATGATAGAAGCTTATAAATTTTGGGTCAGGATAAATTAAAACTAAAATCTAAAAACTAAACTAAAAAAGCCCCAAACCAAAAAAAAAACCCTAACATGACCGTTTTATGGGGGAAATGCTACAAATGGGAGGAAATGTTAAGTTAGTTACAGCTCCAAAGCTTGGGTTTAAATGAACAAGTTATTCTTCTTGGGGAATTGAAACCTATGCAGAGTGGTCTGTGAAATGGCAAAGAATCTTCAATTATTTTGGACTTGATCTAAAAATGTTTTGGGTTTGCATAGCCCCCAGCTAACCACAAGTTGTCAAAGGCTTCAACGACACCTGTTTATCGATTTCCTATCAACCAATTAGAAAACAAGTTGTCTAGACAGGAGATTTTTAGAAAGGTGTTGGGACAGGCAATAACTTAAATTTATCTACAGGATTAGGATATTGTCCAAGAAAAGCTATCATGCTGATTGAGTGGCTGTGTCTGGCAATGCATGACATCATGATCCAAAATTCACATATAGTTTATTTTCTCATATGTCCAAAGAAACAGTTATAGTTGGTCATTTCACATACTTCATCAACTATGCATGACCTTAACCCAAATTAGCCTAACAGAAATATGTTCTAACTTTCCCTTATAGTTTTTTTAACATCTGAAAACTTAGTGAGAAGAAAAATGGAATGGAATTATAAAGTGTCGTTTAGGCTGCCGAGGCTAAATAATGATGATAACAATAATTATGGCTCACATTTATCTAGCACTTTTAGGTTGGCAAAACATTTGTTTCATCATCATTCAACTATCGTCTCATTTGGACCCCAGGACCACCTTGTTCAATAAGTGGTCTTACTACTGCCATTTTACAAGTGTGAAAACTGAGAGAGTAAATGATTTATCCAAGGTCAAATGACAAGTAAATATCTAAGCCAGCACTTCAACTCAGGCTGTCCTCAATCCAAGTTCAGTACTAATTTTGCTATGGAAGTCTGCTTTTGTGAAGAGGATCTTGTTTCAGTCCTTATTTCCCTGACACTGGGCTATATAGCATTTACAATACACAATATACTTAAAGTTATAAAAGAGTGAATGTTAAGTTCCTTGCCATATTTTGTTCCTCTCCTTAACATTTTTAGTTTTATTCCTTGCATATTAATTTTTAAAATAATATTTTATTTTTCCCCAATTACATGTAAAGATAATTTTCAACATTCATTTAAAAAAATTTAGTTCCAAATTCTCTCTTTATCCCTCCCTCTTTCCCTTCCCTGAGATGGTAAGCAATTTGATATAGATTATACATGTTCAATCATGCAAAACATGTCTATATTAGTCATGTTTTGAAAGAAGACATAGACCAAAAGAAACACAAACACATACACACACAGCAAAAAATAGTATGCTTTAATATGCATTCAGACTCCATCAGTTCTTTCTTTAGATGTGCATAGCATTTTTCATCACGATCCTTTGGAACTGTCTTAAATCATTGTATTGCTGAGAATAGCTAGCCATTCATAGTTGATCATTGTAAAATATTGCCCTGACTGTGTATAATATTCTCCTCGTTCTGCTTGCTTCACTTTGAATCAGTTCATGTAAGTCATTCCAGTTGTTTTCTCAAATCAGCCTGCTCATCATTTTGTATAGTATTCCATCCATAGTATTTGTATAGTATTCCATTACAATCACATACTACAATTTGTTCAGCCATTCCTCAATGTTTCATTCTTTGTCACCACAAAAAGAGATGCTATAAATATTTTTTTCTTTTTGGGATACAGACCTAGTAGAGGTATTAGCAGATCAAAGTATTCCTTGCATTTTTAAAAACACAAATCTCCATTGCTATTTTTAGCTGAAACTAGATGATTCTCACAAATCTACCATTAGAATACATTGGGCTGGTTTCATGCAGCCTTTATATGGGTTTCTTCTTTTTCTAGGCATCTTGTTCAATTTTCCATCTCTATCCTCTAACTAAAAATAGGGCTAAAGGCATAGAGTGAGAGCAAGATCATAATAAAGAAAGAAGAGTTATGATTTCTTTTTTAAATAATATTTTCTTTTCCCCCAATTACATGTAAAAACAGAGCTATGATTTCAACCTAAGCTTTAGGGCTGTGTGATTTCATGCATCACACTGGTACATTTAGGTTCATACTTGTTCACACCCAAGTTCATCTAGAAGTTGCATGCCATCCTGTTACATACACACATTTTAAGGTCCACATAACTAGAGCTCTTAATGGGGCTCATTTTGGATAAAATCTTCACTTGTGGTACAGACACAATCAGTGATGATATCTAATTCTTCCACCAACTAGTAATGTAAATAGTTAAGCTACACCCCTTCATCTCTTTGGCTTCCAGGTTTCTCCTCTAAAGAGGTATTTGGGGATGGGGTTGAGGAGTCAGCATGAGAAGAGGGCTCTGACCTAGGAGCCATGGGCAGTCAGGGGAAATTTGTATAACCTTGGGTGAGGGTGCATCTAAATTCTATTTGTTCTTTCAAGAAACCTTTGATATAATTACCTACCTAAAATAATTTCAATAAAAAGTGGTACTGTGGGATAGAGAAGATTATTTTATCCTGGTTATTTGGCCACATCGAAATAATAAGAAATATAGCAGAAATCCAAATGGCAGCTGAGTCTCAATGTAGATAAATACAAGAGAAAACACTTATGGAAAAGTAATTCAAACCACAAGTACAGAATAATGCATGTCCGGCTGTCAAATATGATTCAAGAAAGGAATCTAGGCATCATTGAATACTGTTTGAAGAAGTCATCAGTCTAATGCATGGTGTTAAATTATAAAGTATATTTAATTTGTCTTCCTTACTATAGAAATAAATTACCCTTTTCCCCATTTCCATTCTCCCTTCTTTCAGTGGCAGCCAAACACTCATCCTTCTGCCTCAAAAGCCCCAATTTCTCATGCTCTCTTTCCCCTACTATTGAAATCTGCTTTCAGGAAAGAGTGTGTTATGCAGTGGAGAGAATGCTGGATTTGGAGCATAACATTATCTTTTCTGGTGAGACCTTCTTTTACAACTCTCTGGTTTCTTCCTAGACCTGTGCACTCAGGGAAGTGTCCTGAACTAAAAATAAATAAATATAAGGAAAAAGAGGTGGGGTGTCATAAAATGTTGCATGAACAGGAAACTTTGAAGACAAACTGGATCACTTGGATAGTGCCTTTGGAAGACAAGGGAATAGCGCAGGACTTCCAGGAGCTCCAATTATCATACAACTTTGCCATGACAAAGGGATTATCTTGTACTGAAATGGACTCCTTATCCATTGGCAATGGATATGAATGTCTAATGGTGAAATTCAAGGCCACAGAAGTAAGGAAGTAGGAGGCAGATATATATTTCTTGTGCTCCTAAATTCACGCAGCAAATGAGACCAAAGAGAGAATTCACAGTAAAATCAAGGGTTGTGAGAGCAATTCTCCTGGGTAGTGAAATGTTCAGCTAATATAAATAAACTACAGAAATATTTTCTGAGTGACCTGAAAATGGATGGCAAATTTTACTGTGGGTAAAGTGAGATAAACTGTGTTTAGGAAATAATGCACTCCAAAATCTTGGTTATGCCTCAGAGAAAGGACTCGAGTCACTAAAAACCGTTTACAAAATCAAAAAATCTCAAAATGGGAACAAACTTCAATGGTCATCTGTTACAAACTTAATCTCAACAAGAATCCCTTTTAGGAAATATTTATACTTAGTTGTCCAACCAATGATTGAGGACTTTTAGTGAGTCAGAACCATTACTTCCCAAAGAAGCTTACTCAACTCTTCAATTGCTCTAGTTATTAAGGAATTTTTCCTTACCTCCAGCCCTTTCTACATATCCCTAATATCCCTTTCTATAACTTTCACCTGCTTCTCCCACTCCTGCCTTCTGAGACCAACTAGAACAAGTCCAATCCCTCTTCCATACAATAGTGCTTTAAATTGTTGAAGACATTTATAATGACTCTCTTACATTTCCTCTTCTCTAGCCTTAATAGCTGTAATTCATTTGATCCATCTTCACATGGCACTATCTAAATGCCCTTCACCACTGTAATAGACAGCAGGATGGCACCGTTTCTCTGTCCCCTGAGCTGAATCTATTGATGTGTAGGATCTTGGACTCAGTGCCCTGATTCTGAACAGGGATAAGCCTTCCCTCTGGTCAACTTAGAATGAAGCAAGCTACTGTCTACTGCAGCTCCACCCAAGGGCCAAGGTTATGGCTGTGATGCTTGCTCCCAAAGTGATGTCTAGTCATTGACTTTTTTATTATTCTTCCTGCTCATGTTGTTTGCCTTTTTTTCCTGGCTTTTAAATTTGATCTCTGCTTCTGAGACCTAGGGGACTGTCCCAGACTTCTTGTGCTGGAGGTTAGGGGCCTGGTTACTGGTTTTCTGTGCTGGAGCCTCAGGTGCTTGCAGTTGGATGTTGTAGTGGTCTGCTATTTTACCTAGAGCTGAGCTGGAGGTGCTATGTGCCTGGTGTTGGCACTTGCCTGCTCCTCCTCCCTGGGGCTCAGGATCTACCCTGGTCTGATGAGGTGGGGCTTGCTGCTGGGTTGCTGGACTGCAGCCCATCCTGTACTGGTCCCCTTCAGCCACAGCAAGAGGGAGCTTTCCCATTAGTCCCCTAGGTCCCCCCACCCCAAAGCTAGAGTTAAAAGACTGATGCACTCGGTCTTTCTGCTGGCTTCACATTTCAAGGATTTTTCTTGGGATGGCATTCTCTGGGTTTTTCAAAGTCAACAAAGGCAGGTGAGAGGGCCTTACTGTTTACTCTGCATTCAGTCTGTGGGCTGATAGCTCCAGAAATAACTGTTGCTGCTGCTGCCCGACCGTGTTTCTCTCTCATCCAGTTCTTACAGACCCCCTCCTTCTCTGAGAGGTCTGGAAATCACCATTGCTGCCAGTGATTCAGTCCATTGTGGGGTCTGCTCTTGCTTTGCTATAATTGAGTCTGCACTGGTGCAGCTCGCAGGCTAGATTGCACTCCTCTCCCAGTCTGGTGCAACAGACCCCTCCTGTCCACTCTCCAGGTTGTCTTGGAGTGGAAATCTGCCACACACTGTCTCTTTGTGGATTCTGCCACTCTAGAACTTGTTCAGATTCACCTTTTAGAGGTATTTGAAAGAGTTTGTGGGAGAGCTCAGGTGAGTGCCTGCTTTCACTCCACCATCTTGGCTCTGCCCAAAGTGGTGTCTGGAGCCTGCAAAGTGGAAGAGGGAAGCAATACTATACCCTTGATTATACAGCACAGTACAGAGTGAAGCTCTGCACCCTAAGCTTCCTCTAGGATCTCTGAAACCACAGAAATCAATACTGAGAGAATGTAGTGACAGGATCATAGATAAGACAGACCAGGATCATACGAGACCATGGTAGATAGTGCCAGAAATTAACCAAACCTGGCCCTAACACAAAGTCTCAATCCTGGAAGAATGGCTGGAAAAAATGAGTAGCCAAGAATAAAAATATGAGTTGCAATGATACTGCTGATGTCCAAGACAAAAACTGAGAAGAATATCTCTGAAACATCTATATGGAAAGTCACAAAGAAGAATTGAATTTGGGAAGAAAGTAAGGATAAGAACTGTAACTGAATACTTGGTGAGAGGAAAAGAAGCTTTCATAATTTCTTTTTATTTAATTTTTAATTTATGAAATAAAACAAGCATTTCCATGACATATTAGAATAAAAAAGACAATTACACATGAAACTACCAATCTATTATGTACAATTTGCTATTCATTTTAAGTATATAATAAAGTTATTGTGTAACTTTCTTTCTTCCCCCTTTATTTTCTTCCCACCCCACCCTATCATTAGATATATATGTATATGTATATATCACACATATAAATACATATTTATGTCAAGTTATTATATGCATACTTCTATTTATTAGTTCTTTCTCTGATTGCAGATAGTGTCTTCCTTCATATGTCGTTTGTAGTTAATTTGGGTATTTATAATAGTTAAAATGACTCAGTTGTTCAAAGTTGTTTTTAAAACAATATTGCTGTTACTGTATACAGCGTTCTCTTGGTTCTGCCCATTTTGCTCTTCATTATTTTGTGCAAGTCCATCCATGTTTTTCTACAATCAAAGAGGTCATTATTTTTTATAGCCGAATAGTATTCTATTTCAACCGCATACCGCAACTAGTTTAGCTAGTCCCCAATTGACGGGCATCCCCACAATTTCCAGTTCTTCGCCACAACAAAAAGAGATGCTATAATTATTTTAGAACATATAAGTTCTTCTTTTTTACCCTAATCATCTTTGGAAATAGAGGCAGCTGGGTGATAAGCATTTGGCCTGGAGTCAGGGAGATCTGAGTTCAAATCTGACCTCAAATATTTACTGGCTGTGTAACCCTGGGCAAGTCACATAAACCTCTGTTAGTCTCAGTTTCCACAAGTATAAAGTGGGGATAATAAAGATAAAATGAGATATTTTTAAAGTGTCTAGTACAGGGGTAGGGAACCTATGGCTTCAAGGTCACATGTGGCCCTCCAGGTCCTCACATGCAGCCCTTTGACTGAATCCAAACTTTACAGAACAACTCCTCTTAATAAAAGGATTTGTTCTGTAAAACTTGGACCTAGAAGGCCACATGTGGTCTTGAGGCCGCAGGTTCCCCACCCCTGGCCTAGTAGGTGCTAGGTGTTTAATGAGTACTTGTTTCCCCCTCCCTCCTTCCAGTATTCCATAATATTCACAACTACATGAACCACACTTTGTTCAGCCATTCCTCAAATGATGGGCACTACCATAGTTTTCAGTTATTTGCTGCCCATAAATAACTGATATAAATCTTTCTACATATAGGCCTTTTTCACTTTCTTTTAGCATTTTAGTGGTACAGGCTAGTAGTGTTGCTGATGGACCAAAAGATAGGTACTGTCTAGTAACTTATTGGGCATAATTCCAAATTGCCTTCCAGAATATCTAGATCAATTCACAATTATGTCAACAATGTTTTAACGTATGTAGCTGTTTACCCACAGTCACTCCAACAGCTCTCATTTTCCTTTTTTGGCCAAACTTGCCAATCTTACAGGTATGAGGTAGAACCTCAGCGTTTCTTTAACTCACATGTCTATAATTACTGATTCAGAACATTATGTCATAAAGTAACTGATAGCTTAGATTTCTTCCCTTAAGAAGTGCCTGATCATATCCTTTGGCCACTTATCAATTGGGAAATGGTTCATTCTTATAAATTTAGGCCAGTTCTTTATAAATTACATATATATATCAGACCTTTACAGAAGAATTTTGTGGCAGTGAGTTTCTCCAGTTATTTGCTTAACTTTTAATCTTAGTTGTATTGGTTTTGTTTATACAAAAATTTTTAATTTAGGCAATCAGAATTGTCCGTTTTTTTCTGTGTCTGTCCTTTCTTTGGTCATGAATTCTTCCTCTATCCATAAATCTAAAGCATGATTTCTTCCTTGTTCCTCTAATTCATTTATAACACCTTTGATATCTAAGTCACATATCCATTTGGAGTTTGTCTTAGTATATAGCGTTAATCGGTAGTCTAAATCATATTTTTGCTGAACAACTTTCCAATTTTCTCAAAAAGATTTTGTTCAATCATGAGTGCTGCTCCAATATCTGGAGTCTGCAAGTTAATCAAAGACTAGGTTATTGTGCTCATTTGCTTCTGTAGTTTATATAACTAATATGTTCCACTGAATGACTTCTATTTTTCGACAAGTACTAAATTTTTCTGATAATTACTGCTTCATATTACAGTTTGATTGGAGAAGGAAATGGAAAATCAATCCAGTATCATTTGCCAAGAAAACCCCAAGAATTGTATTGGTGTGCTATGGTCCATGGGGTCACTAAGAGTTGGACACAATTGAATGATTGAACAAGTATAGTCTGAAATATGGTACTGCTATAACCCCCTTCCTGCTTTACTTTTTTATTATCCCTCTTGAGATTCTTGACTTTTTGTGCCTCTGTATGAAATACATTTTTATTTTTTCTACCTTTGTAAGGTAATTCTTTGGTAATTTGATTGGTATGCCACTGAATAAGTAAATTGGTTTAGGTATATTCCCACTTTTACTATATTGGATCAGCTTCCCCATGAGCAATTATTTACTTAAATATATAGTTTATGTGTGTATATTGGAAAACAAACTCAAATATTTTATACATTCTATGGTCATTTTAAATGGAATTTCTCTGTCCCTTCCTGCTATGTTTTATTGGGTATATGCAAAAATGCCAATAATTTATATGGACTTGTTTTATATCCTACAACATTGCTAAAATTATTAATAAGTGTAATTAATTTTAATTGATTGTCTAAAGTTCTGTAAGGAAATCTTCATACCGTCTTTGAAAAGGCATCATTTTGTTTCTCTTTGCCTATGTGTATTCCCTAAACATTTTTTTCTTGACATTGCCTCAGTTATAATTTCTAGCACTATGGGACATAATAGTGGTTATTACAAGATCCTTGTTTTATCTCTGATCTTATTGGGGATCTACCTTATTCCCATTATGTAAAATACTAGCTGTTTTAGATAGACATTACTTACCATGCTTAAGGAAAAGTCCATTTATTCCCATGATTTCTATTTTTAACAGAAATGGGTATTGTATTTTGTCCAGTACACAATAACTTTAAGAAATGAAAAGAGTGAATAACCACAGCACATATAAAAAGTGAATGTTCAAAATTACAAGGAATAAGTATGACTCACAAGAAGAGCTATGAGAAGACACCCCCAATGGACCTTTGCAGATGTGGGACCTCCATGAGTAGGGTGCATTGGATATATTTTCATATTTTTTATGTATTCATCAGTTACGATGCATTTTCTCTATTTTTTAAAATTATTATTTCTTTTAGGATAACTCTCCGGGAAGGAGAGGAATACTTGGGGAAATTATGATGATATAAAAAAATCAGAAGACAAGAATAAAAACTTACTTTAAAAAGCAAAGAAATTAATTCATTCTCTATAGTACCTTCCAGCAAAATCTAATTTCTTCTTTTAACCAAGGCTATTTTTTGCTGTTTCTTTGTTTAATATCATGATTACTAGCCCCTGATTTTTTTAACTGAACCATAATAGATTTTGTCCTAGCCCCTTTTATTGAACACTTTGTGGGCTTTATGTTCCAACTATGTTTCTTGAAAAAATATGTTTTTGGAGTCTCTAATCCATTATTCTCTTCTCTTCCATTTTATGGGTAATTTCACCACATTCATATCTGCAGTAATGATAATACATTGTGTATTTCCTTCTATTTCATTCTCTTACACTTTTTCTCTCTTTGCTCTCTGACTCTTCTTTATGATGAAGTTTAGGCTTGAAGAGAAATATCCTCTGTCCCAGTTTTCTATACTCCATGCAATGACCTTCTGCTCTCTTGACTTCTTTTTCTTTTCCTCATCTAGATCCCAATCATAATGCTTTCATTTTTAATACTCCTTTTCATTATTCCCCTCTCTGAGTTGAGAGTTTCTTTTTCTTATGACTAATCGCTCCTGGATTTTACTTTCCCTGCTATTTCTCCTTCTCTTTTTTCCCTTCTGTTTCCCTGCTGAGTTGGATGTATTTCTATATCAAACTTTTGTGTGCACGCGCGTGTGCGTGTGTGTGGGTTCTGCTAGTTTAAATGAAAATGAGTTTCGAGTGTCTCCAGGTCCCTTGATACCTTGTTTATTTATATGAACTTCTATTTGTACACCTTAATTATGTGAGACATATTCCCCTACCCATCTTCTCCTTTTCTTCCCTAATGTGTACTTTTCTCTCTCCTTTTCCTTTACTCTTTTAATTTCATTTAAAAAAATAATGGAAACATTCCTAGTCTCTCTTATTTAACTTTCTCTATGACACTTATATTATCTTCCCCTATTATAATTTGAACTGGTAAGCCTTATAAAGTCCTTTCTTATTGCTTGTTAAATTTTTTAAAAATTTCTCTTGACTTTCATATTTATATTTCAAAGTTTCTGCACAGCTGTGTTTTCCTCAAGAATTCTTAGAAATCCTCTATTTCATTTAATGTTCATTTCTCTTTATAGAATTATACTATTTTGTCAGTTAAATTACTTTTGGTTGTAAGCTTACCTCTTTTGCCCTTTAAAATATGGTATTCCATTTGTTCTGCCCCTTTATAGTGATAGTTGCTAAATCTTGTGCCATCATAACTATGGTTCCTTGATAACTGAACTCTTTCTGACTGCTTATAGTATTTTTATATGACCCAGAAACTCTAGATTTTGACTATGATGCTCCTGGAAATTTTTATTTTTGGAGGTAATAATTATTTTTTTACATTTTCATTTTGCTCTCTTTTTCTAATATATCTGAGAAGATTTTTTCCTGATTTTTAAAAATATGATATCTAGGCTCTTTTATTGGCCATGATTTCAGTTATGATTCTTAAATTATTTGTTAATAAATTTGTTAATTTGTTTTATAGGTCAGTTGTATTTAATGTGTTACATTTTCCTTTTTTAAAAAAAATCTTTTGATGTTGTTTTAATATTTTTTGCTCTCTCATGGAACCACTAACTTCTGTTTGTTCCATTGTAACTTTCAGTCTATTACTTTGAGTAACATTTTTGACTCTTATTCTGAGCTCTTATTTTTTTTCCCGTCTTTCCTCCATAGAAACAATTTATTTTCCAGTTCTTCCCTCTAGCACTCTTATTTCTTATAGAACTTATCCACCTCTCTCATTTCTTTTTGCTTACTCTTTCCTAGTTCATAGATTTTATATCTTTTACTTCAAATTCATATTTACTTAACTTCTTTTTAAATTTTATTTGTTTCGTTACCCATCTCTTCTCATCTTTTGGTCTGTCACTTTTCCTGCTCAGTTAAATGTTTATTTCAAAATATTCCCTCCCTTCTTCATTATCAGATTCTTTTTATTAATCTTCTTTCAATGACCCTTTTAATTTTTCTTCTGACTATTTGCTTTATGTTGTATCTTTCTTTCTTCCTTCTTTATTATCTCTCCCCATCAAGGGTTTAAGATATGTCAAGTACCAGATTTATTTTCCTTTTCTAGCCAATTTCTGTATTATTACTTTTATCTAACCTCATTTTCTGTTTTTTCTTCTGTTCCTTACTCTTGGAAATATCAGTTTATGGGAGACATAACATTTAATGGAAGCAGTGTCTCCTGGTAGAAATTACTCCATGTCTCAAATTTTGTGTCCTAGCATAATACCTTGCCTTTACCATGATAATTTTCCTACTCAAAAGTTATGCTGGCTCTATTAACACAATCCCACCCCACCCTGTGCCTTTTCTGGATGTCAGATAGCCTTAACAATTCACATGTCCCTTCTAATAGGGTAAGTTCAGGGGGTGTACTGATAAATGTTTAACAACAAGCTCTCTGGGAATAAAAGTATGTGTGACACACTTTTAAGTTTAATCTGAATATTAACATTTTCTCCATCGCTTTCTTAAGAATAGATAATCAACAAGCCAAAGTCAATACATCAATTCGTGATTTACATAACATGTATCAATTTCTGAGTTATAAATACTCATAAAAACTCATACTGAAAATGTAACAATCAGCATATGGTCAGCTTAAGCATACTCCTTGGGGGAATGCTGTTCATTAAGGCCCAGGAATTCCCTCCAGACTAAACCTACTCTGAGGTCCCATTTTCTAATTATAAGTATACACCACTCCCTCAAGAGAATATTCCTCAATGGTACCACATCTTCCCCCTGGGATTAGGCATCTTTCTTCCTAGCTTTCCATTCTCAATCTCTTCCCCCACATTCACCCATAGTACCTCCTCCCCACGTTTGAAGGGACTCTAGGACTTGCTATCCCTTCATGGACTTGGCCAGTGGGTGAGGATGGGGATAGAGGTGCATATCACCCATTCCTCTCTGTTTTGTACTTTCCTTGTCAGTATGCAATCTTCTCTGCAACTCCATCCCATTAACACATTGATTGCCTTTTAATGAGGTCAGAGTTTTCATTTATGACACACTTCAACTTTGCTCCTCCTTTGCTAAACTATTTAAACATTTTGGTCTTTTAAAAACCCCTGATGATCTTCTTTTTGTTCTTTCATTAAACATATAGGTTAATCTTTCCCACTCTGAAAAAGCAATAACCACTGAACATGGGAAAATTGATTTCCCTGTTCTTTCATTCTTAGCTGAATTTATTTACCCTAGATGTCCTCTGTAGTGCCCCGTTTTTACTTTCTTCTTTACCAGTCTTCAACTGTAATGACTTACTCTTGCCACTGGCTTAAGATTTTTCAGCAATTTGAAGCCTCAGCCCCTACCTTAAGTCCTGACTTTTAAAGCCTGGCACCTCACAGGAAATGTAGTTTCTATAACATAGCATATTGGACAGTGTGCTTTCAAATGGTTTCTATTATATCCATATCCAAAGTGATACTTCTATTTGCGAACACATATTTTTACATATCCTGTTCCCTTTGCTATAGCATACCTTTCTGGAGCCATATTCTAGTGTTATTTATCATTAAGACTCTGTTGAACAGGAATCCAAATGTGTTTTCTTAAGTTAAGATGTCTGTTACCCTCACTGTGTGAATTTATGTATATGCATCTGAGGCATTGGTTTTTATCACCATCTTCTTATTTTGAGTTTTCTGCCTATGTGTTTTTGTGCATTTCTACAGCAACACTTCTTACATTGTAACTTCTCTCTGCAGTACCTAGCTTGGTGGATGTAGATAGATAGATAGATAGATAGATAGATAGATAGTTTTCTCCTCCCTTTTCAAGTTAAATTTCTTTTGATTAGATTTTTAAGAAACTAGCCAATATCTATATAACCATAAATCTATAGATATAAATAGAAAGACAGAATTTTTTTACCAGCTCATGCTATATATGCTCCATTCCTGGTAAGAACCCATCATTCCTATGTTTTAAACTGCTAAAATAGGACATTCTTCCAATCCTGAACCTTAGGAGTTTTATGAATATTTTTAGGGAAACTAATTCCCACCTAGGAATAAAAGGGGAATGCAAAAACACAGTGGGTTGCAAATTTGCTTGTGTATCTTTGGGGAGTCTCCCAACACGTTGGCTACTTTTAACAGTACGCATTTATTTTAGAGAATACTTAGAATACTTAATGTGTGTCAGGAACTGTACTAAGTGGTGAGGGGAAAAAAAAGGTTAAAAAATAGTGCCTGCTCTTGAGGGGTTCACAGTGTAACGAGGGAGACAACATACAAACAACTAGGTTGGTTTTTCATTCTTGAAGAGAACCAAAATGACATCAGTATGTTGGGGTCAGGTACAGTGTGTCTGACTGGCTGATCAGATCAATACAAGCTTAGAAGGTGCTACCGCCGATTGGGCACGAATATGAATATTTGAAGTGGAGATGTCTCTAAATTGGTGCATCTCACGTTTCTTTTGAGCTACTGCAATTCTGCTTTGCTCATAGAGCACAGCGCCTTCTTTGACGTGAGCACACCATGCTGGGCAGTCTTGTACCAGTGTCTCTCATGTCTCACAACTGATTCCAAAGTTCTTTAGAGAGGCCTTGAGAGTGTCCTTGTATTGCTTCCTCTGACCTCCATTTGAGCATTTCTTTTGTTCGAGTTCTCCGTAAAATAGTTTTTTAGGCAAATGTATGTTTGTACAAAGATGTATACAGGATAAATTGGAGGTGATTATAATGGGAAAGCACTAACATTAAGGGGATTGGAAAAGTCTTCTTGAAGATGGTGGTATTTTGGCTGGCACATTAAGGAAAGAGATTGAGATGAGGAGAGAGAGAGAGTTCCAGACATGGACAACATCCAGTAAAAATACCCAGAGACAAGAGATAGAGTGTTGTGTGGGAAGAAAAGTAAGGAGGCCAACATTATTGGATTGGTAAGGTATAAAAAGACTGGAAAGGTAGAAAGGGGCCAGGTCACAAGGGGATTTGAATGCCAAACATAGCCTTTGGGGATAATAGGGGAATAGAAGAGTTTAGCAAGAAGGTGACATAGTCAGATCTGTACTTTTTGGAAAATCAATTTGACAGGTGAGTGGAGGATGGACTGAAGTGGAGAGATATGTGAGGTAGGAAGAACTAGCAGGCCATCGCAACAGGCCAAGTGTTGTGTGATGATTGCCCACATTAGGGTAGTAACAATGTCTGAGGAGAGAAGGCATATACAAGAAATGAAGCCACAATTGATAGGACGCTCTGCTTCCAGAATTAAAGTCATAAGATCATATTTATTTAGACCTGGGAGAAACCTCAGAGGTCATTCTAATCCATCCTGATTCCTTATTTCACAGATGAGGAAATAGAAGCAAAGCACAGATCCATGATGTGCTTATGGTGGAGGTAACTTGTAACAAAGTTGGATTTCAAACACACATCTTCTCATTTCAGATATGGTGGATTTGCCATCATACCACAAGGCTTATATGCTGGTTTCTTATGTGCTTCATTTGCCACAACAATATGGAAGCCGTGACCTAATCTGACCTCTGACCCCATTCTTTTTTTACTCTGACCCCAAGTTCTTGCTCTGTGTCAGGATTTTAGCATGGGACTTTGGTGTTCCCTGAAGAGTCCAACATTTATCACCAATAGAGAACTCTTTATTATGCTTGTGTGTGTGTGTGTGCGTGTGTTTGCATATATGTACATGCAGAAAATAGTCGTAACTGGCTCCATGTGGTTATCATTAACCCCAGAGCACTAAATTCAATGTATCTTATTAAAATAACATATTTTCTCTGAGACATTAATATTTCAGTCTTAGGGACTGCTTTCTGTAGCATGTCTAATACACAGCAAGTGAATAATACTAGTAATTCACATAGTCAGGAAGTGGTATTCCACCTTCTAGCTGTGACACTTTTGCATTCATTCAACAAATATTGAGGGACTACTATGTGTAATACATTGGCATGTCTAGTGAATCCATGCATTTAAAGCTATGTTTTTAAATAACTGTGGAGAAAATATAGTGTTTAAGAAATATAAAGTTCATTTTGGTTCAAATATTTGCACATTATTTCATCTGAGCCTCACAACAACCCTAGGAATTAGGTTGTGAAGATTTTATTATCCCTGTTCTAAAGAAGAGAAAACCAAGGCTCAAAGAAGTTAAATTATTTAACCAAGGTCATAGAGCTAGAAAGTATCAGAGCTGGGAATTCCACATCTGACACTGAATCAGAGAACTAGGAACTAGAAAAAAACCTTAGTGATCAGTTAGCCAGGACCTATCCTCTACAGACAAGCATTGCAATCTTATAACACTCTGGAATGTGCCAGGTTAAAATATAGTTGAGAAATATTTAACAAAATAAATAAAAATACACCATAATGTAGACAATGTTAATATGCTATTTGTCTAACTTTTTGCACCTAGGAATCCTTTTGTGTGGTTTAATGACCCAATTTCACTGTTTTACAGATAGGAGAACTAGGCTCTAGAGAGGGAAAGGGAGTAGACTGAGGTTATGTAGGTAGTCAAAAGCAGAGCCAGGGTTCGAACTGACGTCCTCCAACTCCAAACCCACCACTTTTTTCAATTCTGCCAAGATACCCTTCAAGATCAACATTGCAAGCTTATAAAAGCCACACATTGGCCCACGATAGTCTGATTTGGCTTACGGTCTTACTCTGAAATGATGGGTTATCTAAAAAGCAATAAGCCACATTAAACATAGCTTTTATGAAACAGATAATTAGCTCTGAGTCTAAATGTATTGTCTAGCCATGTGGCAATGGGGTATACAGTCCCTGCTCGGATTTCAGCAGCAGATTTAATTGATGTAACAGTGCAGAAAAATGAGACACAATTTTATTTCTTCTACCTTTTAATTACCACCTGCTAACACGAGATTCCATTTCTGAGAGTGGTGAAGCCTACCTGCCAAGGGAATTTTTCGCCCAACTTCCCTGGGCTCTGGCAGCTGCCTTCTTCACTCGTGGAAATAGCACCACAAAGCTAGCATGGAAAATGAGGCTAATCACCTGTCACTTCATTTTTCCTGCAAAGAAACAAAAGGCACACATGAAATGGTACACCCGGCTACATTCCAGGCAATTTGTGGCAGAGGAGAATAAAGTATAGGTTTGTTTCTGAATATAATAACAAGCATGACACATAAAAGCATTTCAAGGCTCTGTGTATTTCCTTATGATAAACAGAGAAGATGACTGCTGAAAAGGAGAAACTGGAGGAAGTTAAAGAGGGGATGAGCTGGGGGAAGATGCTATATCATCTATGATTATTGAATCTCTCTTACAAATTGCAAGGATTACTAACATACAGTATGGTGCAGTGAAAAGACCATCATACCACAAGTTAGGAAGCTGATGTTCAAGTTTTGGCTTTGCTACCTGTGCCCTTGAGGAAGTTGCTTAATCTCTTTGAAACTTAATTTAATCATCTGTAAAATTATTGGCTTGGACTAGATCATTATAATGCCACTTTCAGCTTTGGCATTCTGTGATTTCATGTACGTTCAAGGCCTATCTTGGCCCTGGGGAAAAGACTTCCTTATCTGTAAGCCTCCTTACCTGTAAGATTAAGGACCTGATGAAACTGTTAGGTCCCTAGTAGTTCCGATGAGCTATTGATCCTCTATGAATTCTCCATATCACAAATCTCTGTCCTTTAATAAGCTACACTGTTACTTTTAATAAGATATATTGACTATAGTCATGCCTACAAAGGCAAATTGTACTGGAAAGCTGATGTAATCACCATATCTACATAAGCAAGCATCAAAGTCAGTGATGAAAAACAGATTCTGATTCACAGAAACATGACATCACACAGTTGACAGAGTCTTCAGAGAACCGATAGCTCCAACGGTACCTTAACAGGAATGGCCTTGATAACATCCCCAACAAGTAGTTATAAAGTCTCTGCTTGATGACCCTCGGTAAGGAGGAACCCACTGCCTCCTGGGACGGTCCATTCCACTGTGGAATAGTTATCATTTTTAGGAAGTGTTTCCTTATAGAAATCTGGAATCTCTCTCTTGGCAACTTCTTTCTGTTGCTTCTTCTACTTTCTAGAGCAAAGCATGACAAGTTTATACCCTTTTCACTTTATTGATCCTTCAAATATTTGAAGATAAAGAAACATATCCATCATGGCTCTACCAAGGTTTCCCTTCCTTAGGCTAAACACTTTCAGTACCTTCAATTTATATATATGTATGTATATATATATATATATATTTATATATATATTTATATGTATGTATATATATATTTATATATATGTATATATGTATACATGCGTATATATGCACATATGTGTATATATACACACATATGTATGTGAGTATGTATACATCTATATCTATATCTCCCCACTCCATTCACCATAATGCTCAGCATCCTCTGTTTACCCTCCCATATGAGAATGTTCTTCCTAAAATGTAGAATCTGAGTTGGACATGTTATTGCAGGCCAAAGGCTGACTAGGACAGATTATACTTAGAAGTCATCTTCCTTTGGACTCTATGCCTTTTCTAGTACAACAAAGAAATCACACACTTTCTTCTCTTTGCTTCTATGGTACTCTCAAAGTTATCTTTTCCCAAAACTGTAACCACTTTTTTCACATGCCTTTTCTTTTTGTTCCTTTTCCCCAATGCAGATGTTCTACATGACTGTATTTTGAGCCTCCCTGTTTTCTTTTTTTATACTCTGATCCCCTATGTCAAATCAGTTGCCAAGCTTTGTCAAATCTACCCCTGCCTTATCTCCTGCATCTGTCTCTCTCCTCCTTTCCATTTCATGGCTATCACTTTCCTATAGGTCCTTAATACCACTTGCAATATCAACTATTATAATATTCTCCTAAAGGGTTTCTCCCCTTCCCATCATACCTCCTCTCATCTATCATTTAATTCTACTGCCAAATTAATTTTTCTAATGAACAACTTTGATCACCTCAGTCTCCATCCTCCACCCCTAAGAGTGGGAATCCTTCAGTTCCACCTCATTACGTACTCAATATAGTTTAAACTGCTTAGCTTGGTATTCAAGATCTTTAACAATCTATATAAAGAGCCTTATCTTACCTTTAAGTCTTACCTTTACAGATGACCATGGTGATAATTGTAGCTTAGAAGTCAACAGCTATAGTGAAGGATGAAAATGTAGGAAAATTTTGTGGAGAATCAGGAAAGATACTTCAAATTAAGTCAATTTTTATATTGATAACTGGTCACTCAATGTGAAGGTGAATACAGAGAGTGATGGAAAAAATTATATGTATGAATATGTGTGTATGCATATGCATATATACATATATATATGTATATATTTGTGTAAAGGAAAATGGTGCAAGGTTGAGATTTAGAAAAGGCCAAATGCTTATAGACTTCTCAGAAACTTTACATGTATAGCATAAATGATTTATTCAAAAAGTTTTAGCTCCATCACTGAGAAATATTTAACAAAATAAATAAAAATACAAAAGAACACAGATGGTATCAATATATGGTTTTTAAAGTCAATATGCTGCTTCTAGAGGTCCTTATGGTTGGTCTCCATTTCTATTTGACTTTGATACTACCGATCTATAGACTAATGCCTCAAAAAGGGAAATGAGGAAGGTCAAGGTCATGTAGGTAGTCAGTGACATGGGCACAAGAAAATTAAATTGGCCATAATTTAGCAACTGTTTATCATTACAGGAATCAGTCTGAATATGTGGTTTATGTTATAGGAAGATTGACTGGTTGGAGCAAAGGTACAAAATTGGTAATAAAATAGAATAAATGATAAAAACTGTTCCTAACTACAGCAGGTACAACCTGACTTGTTTAAATGGGCTATCAGCTCTGAAAAAGGAAAACGGCAAAAAAGTGGACATGGATTTTTAATAACATCATTCAGAGACTAATTCAACCAATGCAAAACCATTAGCACAGTGAGGAGGCCGAAAGAAACTAGAAAGCATCTCTCAGTTGGCAAACCTTTAATCTTTTTGCCAAGTGGAGAAACATGCCAACCAAGCACAACATAGTAACCATTTGAAAACACCATAGAAGGAAATGTTGAAGTATTTTATCAGAAAACAGTGAAAGGAATTAGAGGGAAAAATAAACCATGAGAAAACTTGTGATCAGCTTACCGATACCATCCTGAAAGTAGATGAAAAGAAGCAGGGGCAGCAAATACTCATAATAGGAAACAGATGTGTTGGGCTTTCTCTGGTTATTGGTTTTCATTAGTCACAATAGTAGAACTAGTGTGCTTATCCATACCCAACATATGTGAGTAAATAGAAGGTCATTTAGGACAATAAAATTGGAGAACATAGCTCAGCCTAATCAAATATAGAGTCACATATAGACTCATTAATAATAATTGCTTTGATATAGTGCTTACTATGTGGCGATAACTGTCCTAAGTGCTTTACAATTTTTATCTCATTTAATCTTTACAAACTTTGGGAGGTAGGTGCTACTATTAACCCAATTTTGCAGATGAGGAAGCTGAAGCAAATAGAGGCTAAGTGATTTACCCATGGTCATATAGCTAAGTAAATGTCTGAGACCAGATTTGAACTCAGGTCTTCCTGACTTTAGGCCTGGCACTCTATCCACCGCAACACCTACCTACCCTTAGTCGTCAAGTAGCTACTATATACAAGGCACTGTGTCAGGTACTGGGTATATACAAAAATGGACATAACATAACTTCTCCCATCAGGGAACTTATAATTTAGTGTTTATTTTTTTGGGGGTGCAAATCAACAAACAACAATCATATAAGGCAAATGTGAAAGAAATATACCGGTAAAGTGCTATAATAAATTTGGGGAGGTGGAGAATATTTCTGCCAGGAGGTTGCTTAGGGTTGTGGTTAGATGAGGGAAGCATCTGAGTTGGACCTTGAAGAAGGAGAAGAATTTCAGCATATGGAAAGAGGAGGCAGGAGAGAAGTCCATTTCATGCATTGCGGGTAGCATGAACAAAAGAATGGAGAAGGGAGTGGGTAGGATAAAAATGGAGGCATCAGAAAGTGTTCCAGTTCGTCTGTAATTTAGAGTATATGTTGAGGAGTAGAATTAGAAAAAAGTTAGATTAATTGGCTGGATTTAAATCGTGGAAGCCCATAAGTAACAGAACTAACCATTTATAATTTATTCAATAGTAAATAAGGAGCAACCAAAGAATGTTAAGTAGAGAATGACATTAACATGGTGATGGGTTTGGATAATTACAGTATTGGCTAACATTTGTGTAGCCTTTTTAAGGGTTGCAAAGTAATTTACATATGTTATCTCTTTCCACCCTACAACAAAACTAGAAGGCAGTGGTTACTATTATTATCCCAAGGAAACTAAAGCCAGAGAAATTAAGTAACTTGCTCTAGGTCACATAGCTAGTAAGCATCCACAACAGACTGGAGACAGGAGGCAGGAAGATCAGTAAGGAGGTTATTGTTGTTGATGGTCCTTTGTTCTCAAAGAGGACTAATGACATCCTGAATAATGTCTTGACTCCTGAGTGAATTGGATTTCAGTGAGACAGAGTTACACAAAGTCATCAGTATTACTCTCTCTTCCAGAGTCTTCAAAGACCAGTGGCAAGACAAAAGTCAAGATGACTGGTGATGGCCCTGGTTGCAATGGATGACCTTGGCATCTTTGATGTCTGACCAAGCTCTAAGCACTCTGCAGTGCCTGCCTCAGCTGCCTTCATGTCTGTTGGGACAAATGATTCTCATCTGCCTATTCCACTGGGGGACGTCTTCACATGCTAGGGACAGATGTCCCCCTAGCTCGCCCATGAGTTTGAGGCCTGTCAGTTACTCTCAACCTAGTTTATCCATCTGCTGGGAAGGCTTTACCAGAGTGTGCCTGCTCTGCATGCTACATCATATTGGAATCACAGATGAGAGTATGTATGAAAGGGTGTATGGGGCATTTAAGGAAGACTAGCACCTCTGATGTAAGGGTTTTCTGAACCCTTTTCAGGGTTGTTCGTTTACATTTGGCGTTCGCATGTCACCCAAAGAGGTTATTATAATATCTATGAAAAAAAGACATGAGGGCCTGGACACATATAGTTGCAGTAGGATTTGAGAAACAGGACACAATGCAAGGAAGATGTTGAACTGGAATAAATAACAAAACTTAGCAGTTGATTGCATTTATGGAGTAAGTTGGACTGTGAGCCTGTGATTCAAAGGAGATAGTGACCTCAGAAGAGTTAGAGTTATAGGCAAAAGAAAGATGCCTAGTGAGAGTTACAAGAAAAGAGGAAAAGCTACCACCAGGGACATGTATCACTAGAAAAGAAAGTAAGTCAATCTTGTAATGACAGAGAAGGATAACGGATAAATAGATTGAATACTATACTGGTGAGTATAAAAGAACCAGAGGAAGGTCCCTAGCATTTTGGTAGATCTCGGGATAAGTCACTTATCTTCCTCACTGGGTCTCAGTTTCCTTCATCTGTAAAATTAAGGATTTGAATTCAGAGGTCCCTTTGAGCTCTAACTCTCTGATCCTATAACTTTGTCTTGTTTTTTTTTTTCTTGTCTCTTTTCTTTGTTCCTACTGTCCTTTGTGCCTAAATGGTTTCCCTATCTAGTCCCCACCCAGTCGCTGCATATTGAAACCCTTCATGGCTTACTTTAGATGCCAATTCCTCCATAAAATCTTCCATAATTTCTCCCTTGCTCCACCCTTGGCTGGAAGCAATCTCTCCCTCTTTAAATTTCCTAAGGCACTTTGTTGGAGACAGGTGAAAATACAGGCTTGTTTCTGAGCATAATAATGGGCATGCCACATAAAAGCATTTCCATGCTCTGCATACTTAGGATAAATAGAAAAGATGCCTGCTGAAAAGAAGAAATTGCTATAATTTGTAATACAGTCATTTGTGTCTGTGTCTTATCTCTCCTACTAGATTATAAGTTCCTTATACTCTCTCTCCACTTTTGGATAGTGCTTTGTATATTGGTGAATTTAAATGTTTATTGAAGTAGAGTATTTTGAACAGGTACCTTACAGCACAGAGCTTAATCCCCTCATGCTTCTCACACGTCATGGGACAAAAATGTCCCATAGTTCTAGACTGTGCAATGGAATGAAGGGGGAAAGGTAAAGGGATTGTTGTCAGAAGAGGAAGGACTGAATCATGCATCTTCAGGCAAGTTATTTTGACCACTATGTGACTCTATTCCCTTATATTTAAGATGGGGATAATAATACTCATAATATCTACCTCTCAGGGATGTTGTGGGGATCAAAGAAGATTGTGTAGAAAGCTCATTGTAAACCACAATGCACTATACAAATGTCAGCTCTCATTATGTATAGTGATCTCAGGGTGATAATGATTTAAAAATAACTCAGTACTCCTCGTTAGGTATTGGGCTGTCTCATGGTGTTGCTTGGCTTAGTTACTACCTGGCTTCAAAATGACAAGGAACTTAGAGGTATCTAGGTGGTGCAGTGAAGAGAGACATGGGACTGGAATGAGAAGACTTGAATTCAAATCTAGCCTCAGGTACTTCCTAGCTGTGTGATATTAAGCAAGTTATTAAATTACTGTCTGCTTCAGTTTCCTCATTTGTAAAAATAGGGATCATAATAGCACTTGTCTCCTAGGGTTACTGTGAGGACCAAATAAGATAAGATTTGTAAAATGCTTAGCACAGTGTTTGGCACATAACAAGCTCTTAATAAATGCATCCTCCTTTCCCTTTTACTGCTTTCAGAGAAGGCCAAGGCTGGTACAAATATACTGGCATAATGGAGAGGCTGGGTGGGGTAATGGAGAAAGGATTAGATTTGGAGTCAGAATTCCTGGATTTGAGTCCTGACTATATTTTACTAGCCACAGGAGCTTGAACAAGTCACTTAATCGCTGTGTGACTCAGTTTCCTTCCCTGCAAATATAGACACTAAAACATTCCTTGAGAGGCAGCATGGCATAAAGGACAGCTATCTGGCCTCAGGGTGATGAAGACCTTTTGTCTCATGTGATGTATATATTATCTCATTTGCCCTTTGCCACCACTCTGTGAAGTAAATGATATTATTACCGCCATTTATAGATGAGAAAAAAGAGGCTCAGATATTTGCTAAGGGTCACACAACTGGTAAAGGTTTGAGGAAGAACACAAACCCACATGTTCCCAACTCCAAATGCACCACTCTTTTCACTTCGCCACATACATATAGGGATCAGCTGTTCTTCAACTGAAGCTACCAGCTAATCAGACAGTATGCCTGATTGATGGAGAATTTGGCCAAATCTCACAGCTGTCTTAGCAGTCCTACAATCATCCAGCTTGAATCAAAGATTCACTCCATTTGTTTCAATTCACCAGGGCTGAAATTGACTATAGCAGCCAATTTGTTGTGATGGTTATGATAAACTCTCTCCCAACCCATTCAACTGGACTTTCTGCTTTCCAAGCAGATGCTCAGCATCATGCAGATGTAACCTTCGTGCCACTGACAGTAAAACTCAATATATTCCTGGCAAAATAACTATCACACCTTTTCCCAGTCCCTGTTACCTCGATCTTTGTAAAACGGTAAAAGACAAGAGGGTGACAACTGTTTCTTATTTGACCTATGCCCTCTTTCTCATTCCAAATCACCCATGCAGATAAATACCTTTGACATACTCATATATCTGAATGCATGGTTAGGTAAAGCATTTTTCTTCTCCCTGAAGGGAAAAATCACCTTTAAGAACTCTTTCAATGTTTTTTTCTATCCAGGTGATAGTTCTTCAGCAAGTGCAGGATTTGGAAGGAGTAGCTAACTGAATAAAGAGGAGATGAAAGATTTAGATAAAGAGACCACATGATGTAAAGAGACCTGCTTTATTCACTGTTTTGCCAAGTACAAGTTCTTTGACCTTGGATAAGTCACTTAACCTCACTTAGTCTCGTTTTCCTCATCTTTAAAAAGGGGATGATACCAACAATCCTGCCTACCTCCGAGTTGTTGTCAGTATTACCTGAGGTTATATACTAGAAAGGGCTTTGGAAACCATGAAGAGTTATACAAATGGAAAGCATTGTTATACAGTTTCAACCCCTGAAGAATCAGTTTGTAGAGGCTGTTCAAATAATCATAGGCTCCAAAGCTAAGCAATTTGGGAAATCACTAAGGTGGTATATAAGCTATCTATCCTGAGAGCAGCAGCAGCAGCAGCATCATGAACCAAGAAGCTGTTTTGGGCAAGGCACTGCACTAGGTACTAGGATGCAGGGGTGAAGTGAAATACATGGTACCTTCCTGCTAAGAGCTTAGAGACAAGAAGGGGAGATCACACATTGGCATAAATAAATATAATACAAGAGAGGTTAGGAAAAAGAGGAAGAGAAATTACTGTAAGTGTTTAGCAGTTGGAGATATCCTTTTTAGAGATGAGGGAAAACATCATGGAAGAGGTGATATTTGAGCTGGGCCTTGAAGATTTGATAGCATTATTTTAACAGGTGGCAATAGATGGAGAGAATAGAAAGACTATTGGAGGGAAGATCAGGAGCTCAGGTATGGAGACAAGTGCAGAAGTATTTTTTAAGTACCTACTATGTGCCAAGCATTGTGCTGAGTATTGAGGGACATAAAGAAAGAGGAAAATGGTCCCTGTTCTCAAGGAGATTTTAGTATATTGAGAGAGATAACATGCAAATGACTATGTACAAACAAGATATAGACAGGATAAAATGGAGATAATAAACAGAAGAAAAGCACTAGCATTACGAGGAATTGGGGAACGTTTCAAGCAGAAGGTATAATTTTAGTTGAGTCCTGATGGAAGCCAAAGGAGCTAGGAGAAGGAGCCAAGGAAGGAACTCATTCTGAGCATGAAGGACAGCCAGTGAAAATACATGAAGTTGAGAGATACAGTGTTTTGTGGGAAAAACAGCAAAGAGGCCAGTGTTACAGAACCACAAAGTGTGGAAGGGGGCTGAAGTATAAAACTGGAAAGGTAGGAAGGGGCCGGGGTATGAAAGGCTTCAAAAGCCAAACAGAGGATTCTGTATTTGATCCTGAAGGTAGTAGGGAGTCATTATGAGTTTATGGAGTAGGGGTGATGGTAATGGTGGTGGTGGTGATGAGTGTGACTTGGTAAGATCTGATCTTTAGGAAGATCATCAGCTTGAAAACTAAGTGAAGGATGGATTGGGCAAGGTAGAGACTTGTGGTAAGGAAATTAACCAACAGGCTATTCAAATAGTCCAGGAATGAGGTGATAAAGGCCAATATCATACTAGTAATAGTGTCAGATGAATGAACAGGGTACATATGAGAGAGAGCATGAAGGCAGAATTGACAGAATTTGACAAGCGATTAACTACATAGGGTGAGTGAGAAGTTGAGGATGACAACTAGATTGCAAGCCTAGTTGACTGGGAGGATGGTGGTAATCTTCATAGTAATGGGAAATTTAAGAGAGGAGGATTTTCAAAGAAAGACAATGGTTTCAGTTTTGGATATGTTGAATTTAGGATGTCTATGGGATATCCAGTTCAAGAAGTGTAATTGGCTTTTGGAGGTGCTAGACCGGAGGTCAGGTAGAGCTTTATGATTCATCCTCCTCTCAGCTGCCAAATTGATCTTCTTAAAGCACAGGTCAATTCTTACATGTTAAACTCCAGTGCTTCCCTATCACCTCCAGGATCAAATATAAAATCCTCTCTTTGGAATTCAAAAGTCTATCAGCTCTCTACTATCTTTATAATTTTTTTTATACCCACCACATACTCTACCAGTGACGCTAGCCTTTTTGCTCCTCAAACAAGACACTCCCTCCAGACTCGGTGCATTTTCACTATCTCCCATACCCTGACCTCCTGGATTCCCTGGCTTCTTCAAATCTCAATTGAAATCCCATGTTCTAGGGGGAGCCTTTCCAAATCTGCCTTAATATTCAAGTGCCTTTTAGCTGTTGATTATAACATATTTATCATGTATACAGTTTGTTTGTAAATAGTTGTTTTCATGCTGTCTCCCTATTAGAGTAAGAGATCCTTGAGAGTAAGATTGTCTTTTGCCTTTGTATCCCCAAAGCTCAGGCTGGTATTGACTATTGATAGATCTGATAATCATCTGCTTAAAGATCTTAATTGAATCTATTAAAGCGAATATGATCATCAAACAAAATATCATAGAGGGTGATGAGAAGAGGGCTCAGAGCACAGCCTTGGGAACATTCACAATTAGAAGTTCTGAGCTGAAGGGAGATCCAGCAAAGGAATCAAGCAGTGGTAAAAAAAAAAAAAGGTAGGAAGAGAACCAGGAGAGAGCAGACATCTAGAAAGACAAAAGTTATCAAGAAGAAGGTGATTAACAGTGTCAAAGGCTGCAGAGAATTCAAGAAGGAAGAAAATTGAGAAAATGTCATTAGCTTTGGCAATTAAGTGATCTTTGGTAACTTTGGAGAGAGTTGTTTCGGTTAAATAATAAGATCAGAAGCCAGAGTGCAAAGAGGTAAGCAGAAAGTTGAAAGTACGCAAGCTGAAAAAGCTTAGTTTGTTCAGGGAAGAGCAAACAGCCCAGTCTGGCCAAAATATATGTTCAGAAAACATTTAATGCTTTGTGGCTCTGTTTAGTCGTTTTTTCAGTAGTGTCTGACTCTTTGTGACCCCATTTGGGCTTTTCTTGGCAAAGATACTGGAGTGGACTGCCATTTCTTTCTGCAACTCATTTTACAGATGAGGAAACTGAGGGAAACAGGTTAAGTGATTTGCTCAGAATCATATAGCTAATAAGTGTCTGAGGCCAGATTTGAACTCATGAAGATGAGTCTTCCCAATTCGAAGGCCAGTGCTCTATCCACTGGGACACCTACCTGCCCCCAAGCATTTAATAAATGCCTACTATATCCAAGGTATTATACATCAATCTCTCAATAGGCATTAATTATGCCTTTAATTTATGTATCAGATACTATTCTAGGTGTTAAGGAACTTATATTCTATACATCAGAGAAAATATTGGAATGGTTTATAGATACCAAAGCTTAGAAGGATTAAAGGTGAAAGAGATATTTTTAAGAATAGGAGAAACAAATTTTAACCTAGCTTTAGGAAAATTAAAGCAATTGTGGTATACCACTGGTGGTGGTGTACAACAACATGGGTCAGAGGGAGGAGACCAGAGTCAGGAATATCAGATACAGTTGATGACAGTAATAATTTAGGACAGAGGAAATGAGGCTTAACTTAGGGCCAGAACAGTGAGAATTGTATGTATGCATGTCTGTCTGTCTGTATGTATATATGTATGTATATATTCATGCATACATGTATTTGAGAAACACTGTGAAGGAATTGTCAACAGAACAGGGGCAGCTGCTGATTGCAGGGAATTAAGGAATGATAGAGAAAATGGTGATGCCACTAATATAAAAAGACAAATCAGAAATGGAAGTGATTTAGGGATAAAGGTGATGAGTTAAACTTTAGACATGTTAAGCTTGGCAGAACACCTGGTGAAATTATTTGGAAGACAGTTGAGGATATGGGAACTCAACTAAGTGAGGTATCAAATTAATGAGCCTCTATTAAGCACCTACTGTATGTAACATAAGGTACTAAACACTGGGGACACAAAGAAAGGCAAAAAACAAAACAAAACCAGAAATGAACCTGAAACAGTTCCCACCCTCAAAGAGTTCCCATTTAATGAGGGAGACAGACTCTACAAACAAACAACTGCGTATAAGCAAAGTATAGACAGGATAAATTGGAGATAATATAAGAGAGAATATGCTAAGATTGAGGAGTGAGAAAGGCTTTTTGAGGAAAGTGAACTTTAGCTTAGATTTGAAGGAAGCCAGGGAAGTCGAGAGGTATGGATGAGGAGGGAGATAGCTTGAGTCATGGAAAATAGGCAGGGAAAATGCCCAGAGCTGAGAGGTGGAGTGTGGTGCTAGGAAAAGCAAGAAAGCCAGTGATTAGAAATGTAGATTTGTGAGTTTTCACTGGACTTGAAATTTAAGGTCATAGGAATGAATGGGATAACGAGGAAGAGAGTACAGAGAGAATAAGAGGATTGGGCATAGAATCTTAAGCAATATTCATACTTCAAGAAGAGAAGCAGTATTTATTTAGAGGTAATATGATAAAGCCAGGTAGCCCTTATCTTATTGTATTAGTCCTCCTATGATACCATTTTGTTGTTAAAAATCATTATATTAGAAAAATAACCACAAATATGTCAAGGTAAGGTGTTTCCCACTTTCAGATGTGGATAACTTTAATCAAAGAAAAGAACAAAAATGTGGACAGTTCTGGAAGTACCTGGAAGAAAGTAGTACTTAGAGGAAAAAAAGTAGTCACTGAAGGCAAAGATGTCCTAAATATCTTGTTTTCCAGCAGATCATTTACATACAAATAGAAGAATTTGGGAGTGATGGCTGGAAAATCCTAATCATTAGAAATTTATGCTACTTTTGAAATAAATGTATATCGACTAACATCATGTTTATGAGCTACATGGCACAATACATAGACTGTGGGGCCTGGAGTCAGGAAAACTCACCTTCCTGAGTTCAAATAGGGCCTTAGGTGCTTACTAGATGTGTGACCCTGGGCAAGTTACTTAACTCTGTTTTCTTAAGCTTCCTCATCTGTAAAATGAACTGGAGAAGGAAATGACAAACCACTCTAGTACCTTTGCCAGGAAAATCCCAAATGAAGTCAGGAAGAGTTGGACACAACCGAACAACGTCTATGATACAAATCTGAATTTTGTTTTCTTACCCTAAGGTACAGGTGAGCTACTTCACACAAAGAGACCCTACTTTAAGATAGAGGCCAGTCAGTGAGTAGAGTTAGAAGATGTTGAGGAAGAGTTCAACTGTCAGAAGAAGAGATATAGATAGAGATTATAATAGAAACTAAGCTTCTTGTAGCAGGCTGAGCAGAAAAGAGTGACTGATTTGGGCCAATTCCAGTTGAGTGGAACAAGACTGATTTTTCAGCTGGTTTGGGGAGCCAATCTATTGTTTGAAGAGCTGTTTTGGGAAAGAAAATGCTAATTTTCCTTATTTTTTACTTTCATCTACAGCTTGAGAAAGAGAAGCCCTCATACCCCAGTCAGCAGATCTGAATAACTGAAGATTTAGGGGAACGGTTTCATTGAGAAAGCTAATGCTGCCACAGAGCCCAGTCAAGAGAGCATACCTGAATAGCTCTGTAGACCTCAGGTTCAGGGTTTCTGTTTGTACTAACACAGCTAATTTTTCCCCAGCAGCCTCAGAGTAGCAGTCAGCCAAGAAGCAGCTCTAACCAGCAGGAAAATAGAGACACCCAAAAGAGGATAAATGATTCTTATCAGCCAATGCATAGTGCAGACCATTCCCTTAGGAGATCAAAACCATCAGCCCAGAGGTATGAACTTCCCTGGGCACATGGAATTCTCTACTCCCATGTCTCTCAGCTAGATTTCTGAATATGTGTGCCCATGGCACACTTCTATGTTAGTGGTAGGGAGCAACACGGGTTTATGTGTGAATTATTTTGTGAAACTACTCTTGCTTTCATTTTCATGTTGAATAGATGTTTCATGATTAAAAGTTAATCTCATCTTGGCTGATTTGTTTAAAGAAGAAGAACCCTGTCAGGCCCTCAGCAGCTAGAGTTATGAATAGCAGATATATAGCTTACCCAAAATAAGGTTATCCCTAGGATTCTGAGAGTTATACCAGTATGATCAGCCCCCTTGGAACTCCTGACCTGCCAGCATGGAAATAGATGAGGTAGGCAAGCCAGAATCATCCAAGAGAGAAAAATTTGGATTCTATATCATGCTCATGCTACATTAAATAACTACTGTGTGTAGAGGATTATGCTAAATGTTGGTGGAGATTCAGAACTCAGATAATTGCAGTCATAAAACTTAAAATCTAATACCACCTTATTCAAAGATTTCTAACAGTTTCCCATTGCCTAGAATAGATATACATATACACATATGGACATACACACACACACACACACACACACACACACACACACACACACATATATATATATATATATATAATAGTATTTAATTTTTCCAATTGCATGTAAAGGTGCTTTGCAACATCCATTTTTATAAGATTTTGGGTTCCAAATTTTTCTCCTTCCCTCCTCCACCCCCAAGATGGCAAGCAATCTGATACAGGTTATAAATGTAAAATCATGAAAAAAAATATTACCGCATTAGTCACAGTGTGAAAGAAGAAATGGGACAAGAGGGAAAAGCCACAAAAACAAAAAAGTGAAAATAATCTGTTTCGATCTGCATTCAGACTCCATAGTTCTTTCTCTGGATGTGGATAGCATTTTCCATCATGAGTCTTTTGGAGCTGTATTGCTGAGAAGAGCTAAATCAATCATAGCTGAACATCACACAATGTCACTATTACTATACAATGTTCTGGTTTTGCTCACTTCACTCATCATCAGTTCATGTAAATCTTTCAAGGTGTTTTTGAAATCCTCCTATTATCATTTCATATAGCACAATAGTATTCCATTACATTCACATACCACAACCTGTTCAGCCACTCCCTAATTGATAGGCATCCCCTTAATTCCTAATTCTTTGCTACCACAAAAAGAGCTGCTATGAATATTTTTGTACATCTAAGTCCTTTCCCCTTTTATGATCTCCTTGGGATACAGACCTAGTAGTGGTATTGCTGGATCAAAGGGTATGTACAGTTTGATTGCCCTTTGGGCATAGTTCCAAATTGCTCTCCAGAATGATTGGATCAGTTCACAATTCCACCAACAAAGCATTAATGTCTAATTTTTTCTACATCTTCTCCAATATTTATCATTTTTCTTTTCTGTCATATTAGCCAATCTAATAGGTGTGAGGTGATACCTCAGAGTTGTTTTAATTTGCATTTCTCTAATCAATAGTGACTTAGAGCATTTTTTCATATGACTATAGAAAGTTTTAATTTCTTCATCTGAAAACTTCCTTCATATCCTTTGATCATTTATCAATTGGGGAATTACTTGTATTCTTATAAATTTGACTCAGTTCTCTATATATTTGAGTAATGAGGCCTTTATCAGAAACAGTGTCTATAAAAAATTTTCATCTTTCTGCTTTCCTTCTAATTTTGTTTGTATTGGTTTTGTTTGTGCAAAACCCCTTTAATTTAATGTAATATAAAAATTATCTATCGTGCATTTCATAATGTTCCTTATCTCTTGTTTGGTCATAAATTCTTTCCTTCTCCATAGATCTGATAGGAAAACTCTTCCTTGTTCTCCTAATTTGCTCACAGTATCACCCTTTGTATCTAAATCACGTACCCGTTTTGACCGTATCTTCCTGTTGCTGAGAATCCAAAATCTAAACTCATTGCTCAGTATTCAAGTCCCTCAACAAATGGTTATCATGTATTTTTTCTGCAGTAAGCTTAGATTTCTGAGTGTAAAGAGTGAACGGATTATGAATTATTATTCTATGGAGCCATCTCAGCTTCTATCCCTTTCTAAAGTAAAAAGTAATCTTCCATTTCAAAAGAAACATAATATACTTGATAGAGTGCTGGACAAAGTGTTGGGAAGGCTTGGATTCAGACCCTATCTCAGTCACGGTACTGTGTGACCGGGCAAGTCGCTTAGCCTTTCTAATCTTTTTCAGCCCTGCCACTACTGCTGCTGCTCTGCCTCCAAACAAGAGCACCAAAGACCATGCTTGGGAAGTATTAAGTAAATCACTCTCTAAACTGACCATTACTATGCATCCTCACCTTTATCCTAGCCAATTTCTGCTCTGCCACCACTTGTATAACCTTCTTCCTCTTTTTATCTCATGTCCTAAGAACCATAATAAAAGCACTAAGCTATCATTGCCTCTAGAAGGGTCATCTCAATGGACTACCCTCTTGTTCCACTAGGCATTTCTGCAACTTCTGAGACCAAAACACCCTTCCATGGCCATCACTACATATATGTGTTATCTTCTCCTTTTAGAATTTAAGTTGGTTGAGGGCAGGGACTGATTTTGTATTTTTATCCCAAGAGATTAGCACAGTGCATGGCATATGATAAATGCTTAATAATGCTTTTTAGTTAATTATTCTCAGGGCAGCTAGGTGGTGCAGTGAATAGAACACTGGCCCTGGAGTCAGGAGGACCTGAGTTCAAATCCGGCCTCAGACACTGTATACTCACTAACTGTGTGACCTTGGGCAAGTGACTTAACCCCACTTGCCTTACCTCCCCCCCCTCCAAAAAAATAATTATTCTCTGAGCCCATTTCCTTACCCTAAAATGGAGATAAGAATTCCTCAAACACTTTCTTAACAAGATTACTATAAGGTTAAAATGAGATATTATCAAGCATTTTGCGAACTTTATAATGCAATACAAATGCCAATTATTATTATGTTAGGGTTCAGCTGTTTTCAGTCATGTTTGACTCTTTGTGACCCCTTTGGGTTTTTTTTTTGTCAACAGATACTGGAGTGGTTTGCCATTTCCTTCTCTAGCTCATTTAATAAATGTAGAACTGAAGGAAACAGGGTTAAGTGACTCACCCAGCATCACACAGCTAGTAAGTGTCTGAGGCTGGATTTTGACTCAGGTCTTCCTGATTCCAGCCCTGCCACTCTATCCATTATGCCACCTGGTTGCCCAATTATTAATATAGAACTTTACAATGTGTTGTCACTGATATTTAATTTGATCCTCAACAATCTTGTGAGGTACGTAGGTTGAACAGGTACGATTTCCACGTTCTAGATGAGAAACTAAAGTTTGAGGAAATGAACTGACAGTTAAAGTCACACAGTGACTTGTTAGCCATCCCAAGGCTGGGTCCTAGGTCTTCTGATGCTTAGCTCAGAATTCTCTCCACTCCTTTTCTTTGCCTGTGGAATAGATGTAAATGCTTCTATCCACAGGTTGGACATACAGAGAGATTTATTTGATTTTACTTTAAATTATTTTACCACATTGTTCATTTGTGTGGCTAACCACTGCAAGAGAGCCAAAAGATAGGGGGAGCATTCGTCCAAGAAATTGCAAGTACTAGTCAGACTGGAACAAATTATAGAATTTATGGGGCAAAATATACATTTCTTTATTTCATCCATATTTATGGATAGATAATTGAATTTTTTTGCATGAGAACTTGTTGAAACATATTCAAATATTTTTTTCAGAAACATGGAGGAGGTAGAAGGGTGTTACTTTAACTTTTTAAAAAGATATTTCTGGTTGTTTTTTCCCCTGAGAATAAACCAAATATATTGCATCTTTATTCGTGCAGCAATGGGAAAATTCTTCACAGCCACGTGCTTTGGCATACATGCCAAGAGGCAGTTTTAGTCAGGGAAAGAGCATGCTAATCTTATATTGAAAAACATTCATTTCCATTTTATTGCTGTCTGTTGCTGATCTAGAATTATTTCAACACCACCACCACTCTCGCTCCCATCCCAAACCTGAAGGCAAAGCAATTAAGCTTTTTGTGGGGGATTCATGCACAATTCCATGCACAAGTGGAAGGGAAGAAATCCTTTCCAGTAGAAGAGAAGCAAAGGTCTCAGAAGAAATGGACACATTATGAGAATCTTCAGCTCCATAATCCTGTTATAGAGGAACATGGCCCTATAATCACAGACAGTCTGCTGAGATCCTTGAACTTTCACTAGAGTACTCTACTCAAGAAGAAGCTTTCTTATTAATAAGATTTCTCCTGGCATGACAGAAAAACAGAGGCTTCTGAAGCCCATGTAAATTCAATTCCATATCATGAGCATTTGCTGAGTAACTACTATGTGCATGGGAAAACTACATTCTCTGAGGCTATAAGTGAGCAATAATCTTATGTGAGTACTGCTAGATCCTACAGTATAACAACAATAACACTTATTACTGCTGCTGCTGCTGCTGCTGCTGCTACTACTACTACTACTACTACTACTACTGCTACTACTACTACCATTTATATAGCACTTACTATGTGCCAGGCACTGTGCTAGGTGCTTGACAACTTTTATTTCATTTGATCCTCAAAGTAACCTTGGGAAGTAGGTGCTATTTTTGTCCCTATTTTATAAATGAGGAAACTGAGGCAAACAGAGGTTAAGTGACTTGCCCAGGATCACACAACTAATGTATGTCTCAGATCTGATTTGAACTCAGCTCTTTTCTCCAGGTCCGGCACTCTATCCACTGTGCCATTTACCTTCCTCAGGTAGATGGGACATTCTCCTGAGTGGAAAGATGGTATAATGTCATGCAAAAAAAAAAAACAACTAAAACAGAATAGAACATGAAAGTTGTTCAAAGTGCCCTGAGAACTGACAAGAGAGGAAGATGAATTTTTTTAAGGAACTGGAGAAAGAACAGGAAATCAGGGAAGGCTACATTGAGGAGATGGTACTCTTATCACCACTTTGTGTGTATCTTTGTCAATTGTGTCTCTTGCATACAATATACTCTTGGATTCTGGTTTCTATTCCATTCTGCTATCTGCTTCTGTTTCATGGGTGAACTTACACATTAGCATTCTTAGTTATGAATACTCATTGTGTTTCTCCCTCCATCCCATTTTCTTCTATTTCTCTCTCTTTTTATTCTGTCCCTCCTCAAGTCTTTTTTTTTGCTTCTGACTATTGCCTCTCTTAATCTTTTACCCTTCTCAATATTCCTCCCTTTTCTCTTATTCCCTTCCCTTCCTATTTCTCTATTGCATAAGTTACATTTCTATATACAACTGAGCATGTATATATATTCTTTGCTCTTTGAACCAATTTCAATGAGGATTAGGTTGAAGCATTGCCTGCCATTCTCACATTCCTTCCTCTACTTGTAAAGTTCTTCCTTGCCCTCCTTTTTATGTCAGAAAAATTCTCCATTCTACCTCTCCTTTTCTCCTTCTCCCACTGAATCACTATTTCTTATCCCTTCATTTTTTTTGAGATCATTACAACATAATGGACCCACAACCATGCCCTCTGTCTATGTAAACTCCTTTTTACTGCCCTAGTAATGATAAGGTTGTTAGGAGTTACATGCATCATCTTCCCATATAGGAATGTAAACAGTTTAACCTTGTTGAGTCCCTTATGAGTTCTCTTTATGTTTTCTTTTTTATACTTCTCTTGAGTCTTGTGTTGGAATGTCAAATTTTCTATTTAGCTCTGGTCTTTTCATCAAGTATGCTTGAAACTTCACCATTTCACTAAATATCCATTTTTTACCTTGAAGGATTACACTTAGTTTTTCTGGGGAGGTTATTCTTGGTTGTAATCCTAGCTCCTTTGCCTTCTAGAATATCATATTCCAAACCCTTCACTTCTTTGATGTGAAAGCTGCCAAATCTTGTGTGATCCTAGATGTGGATATTTGAATTATTTCTTTTTGGCTACTTGCAATATTTTCTCCTTAACATGGGAGCTCTGGAATTTGGCTATAATATTCCTGTGAGTTTTCATTTTGGGTTCTTTTTCATAGGGGGATGGGTAGATTCCTTCATTTTCTATTTTACCTGCTGGATCTAAGATAAAAAGGAAGTTTCTCTTGATAATTTTTTGAAATATGTCTAGGCTCTTTTTTTAAAAAAAAATCACGGATTTCAAGTAGTCCAATAATTCTTAAATTATCTCTCCCCAATCTATTTTCCTGGTCAGTTATATTTTTCTGATGAGATATTTTACAAGTTTTCTTTTTTCATTCTTTTGACTTTGTTTTATTGTTTCTTGATGTTTCATAGAGTCTTTACCTTCCATTTACCCAAATCTAATTTTTAAAGAACTATTTTCATCAATGATGAAAATAGTTTTTGTGCCTCTTTTGGATGTCTTTTTAAAAAAGTTTGGCAAATTCTGCTTTTTAAAGAGTTCTTGTCTTCAGTGAATTTTTGCACCTCCTTTTCCGTTTAGCCAATTCTGCTTTTTAAGGGGTTTAAGGAATTTTTGTGCCTCTTTTACTATAAGGTGTTATTTTCTTAAACATTTTTTGTGACTCACCAACCTGTTAATTTTCTTTTCAAAATTTTCTTGCCTTACTCTCACTTCTTTTCTCAATTTTCTTTTAACACTCTTATCTCTTTCTTTATCTCTTCCAGGAATTCTTATTGAGCTTTGTGTCCTATTGGCAATTTTCTTTGAGGATTTGTTTGTAGCTATTTTCACATTGTTGTCTTTTTCTGACTCTGTATCTTGGTCTTCTCTGCCACTCTGGTAGCTTGTTACGGCCAACTTCTTTTTCTGTTGTTTGCTCATTTTTTCCAGCCTACTTCTTGACTTTGAACTTTACGTTAAATTGAAGTCTGCTCACCTGAGGGTGTGGAGGCACCATCCTAAGCTTCAGGCTTTTTTTCACTGGTGTTTTCAGAACTAGTTCTATGGGGTCTGCAAGCTTTTGGTGCCTCCCAGTTGGTGTGATTCAGTGAGAGGTGTGTTCTGTTCCCTGCTCTCTTGTTCTGAGCTCTAGTCTTTACCCAGGAAAGCCCTCTCTTGCCCTGCAGAAAGAAGCACTATTGCTCCTCAGGGTCCTGTAACTGGGACTCAGGCTCCAATTATTTTTTGTGAGGAACCACAAGCACTCTTCTCCAACTCAGCTAGGTCCCCTTTCCTCCTGCAAACATCAGTGGTATTGTTCCTTGCCACCATGGAACTGCCACTCAGAACTGTATGGGGGCAATGCAATAGGGTCCTGTGCTGAGGGTCAGTGCAGGGGCTCCTGTATTCTCTTTCTATTTGTCAGACCTTCTTACTGTCTTTAGGATCAGAGCCCTTGAAGCAGCAGCAGCAAGTCTGCTGCTACTGCTGCTGCTGCTACGACTGCTTCCAAGGTCTACTGCTGGTGCTGCTGTTGCTATGCTTTAGGCTGGCCCCAACCAAAGTGTCGCAGAACTCACCTGCCAACCCCCTCAGTTATCTTGTGCTGGAAAATGTTCATTTTGACCTTTTTGTCGGCTCTGTTGCTCCCCAATTTTATTTGAGAAGTAAAAGTTTCAGAGGGGAATGTTGGGAGAGTTGGCTAAGTTGCTGCCTCTACTCTGCCATGTTGGCTCTACCTCTGTTATGATAGGGTCTTCATAAAAACTGAATTGAGGTAGGGCATACTTCATGGCATTTGTGGACTTGGATTGGTCTTTGAAAAAAAAAGAGAGGTTATAGCAAATAGAAATGAGGAGAGTTCATTAGGGATCTGAGTGAGAGTATATGCAAATATATGGAAACACAGAGTATGGGAAAAGATTGAAAAACAGTAAATACTTTAGTTTGTTTGAAACTCAGAAGGCATAAAGGCAACATGATGAAATAAAGCTGGAATTGTAAGTTAGAGTCAAGTTATGGAGGTCCTCAATTGCTGGGCCAAGACATTGTTTTATCTCATAGGCAATGGGCTGCTGTAATAGGACTATTATCTACTAGGGCTTCCTTCTTCCCCCTGCAACATAGGTTAGACTACTTTTTTCTTCTGCTAGGTGACCCAAGGTGTCCTCAGGATTTGATTAGCTGATGGGGCTAAGGCTCAGCTGTGCCTCTCTTGATTCGGCTTCCTGAGTCTCTGGAAATATGGACATGACTTTCTGGTCACCTATGATTTTTTCAATGGGGATATTAATAATAATAACCAATATTCATATGACTCATTAAGCTTTGCAAAGTGCTTTATATGCAATCTCATTTGACTGTTGAAACTGATTTTAACGTGAACATTACTAGGGTTTTTATTCTCATTTTGCAGATGAAGAAATTGAAAAAAACAAGGTTATCTATTTGCCCAAAGTCACACAGAAAGCTAATTTTAGAGAAAGGATTTGGACCCAAAAGAATTGATTAAGGGTAAGCAAGAGGCACTAAGGATATCAGTTTCCCAAATCTCAGAAGGAGGGGCCAATGGATTCTGATGATCCACAACCACCAGCAGGTCCAGTAAAATTAAACCTGGGAAGAAAAGGATGTAGTTTAGGCCAGTAAAATAACTAGTGTGATAGGGATGGCTTTGTGCATTCCCAGATCTGATATGAAGGCATCCTGCTCCTAGAAAGAGTTCTTCTCCCATCCTATGTTCCTCTATTACATGGGTGGGAATAGTGTCCTTAGACTGGCCACATAGCTGGAACAGATGAATCTTTTCAGACTACCAGACTGGGAAATTTGCTCTCTTAAGTGTACTCTCTTTCCCACCTGCTCTTCCTGCTGTGGCCAGAGGAATATCACATACAGTTCATTCATAGCAGAGCGCCATGAATGGAAGTGAGAGACTGAATATCTTCCCTGACTATCTCCTCTTAGATCATACCACTGGGGTCTCATTCTGTTTTCTTTGTCCTTTTCAGTTTCAGGTGCCTATGACCCAGGAGTTTGAGCTATGGGGACCTTGGAGTCAAGATTCTAGGTGGAATATTGCAGCCAGCTGGTCTGGCAGGAAATCCTGAAAAATCAGGGTGCCTAGGAAGCAAGTCTGAGGAGGGTAGTTTTGACTTGGAAATTGGGATTGTCCTCTTCAGAAACTGAGCTGAACTTTGAATCTAATCTTCTTCCCTTCACTGGAGACTCAGGCAGCATTGGGGCTGGGAATGAAACCCCGGATATTGGGGAATAATTTTGTATATGTGTATATACATATATATATATATATATACATACATACATACACACAAAAAAACTTCATAGGCTTACTCATATATATATTATATATATATATATACATACACACAGACATAAGCAAACCTATGAAGTTTGTGTGTGTGTGTGTGTGTGTGTGTGTGTGTGTGAGAGAGAGAGAGATTAGACCTACAAAGTAAATATTTCTCTATAAGGTCTAATCTAACAGTTAGAGGTTAAAGGGAATTGGGGTGGAGGAGATCCATTCTATATCATGGGGGAATCACCATAAGTGGGGGCTGGAGCCAATAGCAGAGAGTCTAGACAACCACAAGCCCACTTAAGGTTACAAGAAAAGCTTGGACTTCAGACAGTGGTGGGGACCAAGATAATCAGTGTTAATCTAGAATACCATATTATAGTTAAATAAATAATTCATCAGTATCAACAAATCCAGAAGTCTAGGCAGGAATTGTAAAACTTGATTTAGAGCAGCGGTAAAAGATGGGATGAAGGTGGGAAATGGGGAAGGCACATTGTTAACATAGAATCATTCAGGTAACACTGTATAGAAAACAGCAAAATCATTGGCAAGTTTTATTTTATAGAATGCATCTGCCTGAAACAGTAGTCTCTTTTCTCCTGAGCTCATCACTTAGTTGTGTTGGCATGAATCTGGGCTAATATGCCAAATGTGTTTGAATAAACAAAGACCAAAACATCATAGAGTCAGAGGGTTACCTGAAGAGCTGACAGGTAGAAAAGGATAAGAAAAGTCTGTAGATCAGGCCCTCAAAAGCTGAAAACCAGAGGAGGTCAGAAAGAGTTAGCAATGGGATCACTAATAACCATGTACCGTAAAAGATGAACTCCGGCCTGAGGGTATAGGTGGTTTTTGCTCCCACCAACTATTTTAAAATGCCAGCTGGCTGTGCCCACAAGTGCTGATTATAGCCTGAAGAAGGCCTACAGGTGAATTCTGCCCATGATCGATGGTGATATATTTAGCTTCACAGCCAAATAATTCTGTTTTGTTTATTTACAGAATGGAATTTACATTTGCATGCATCCATTTTTTTTTCAGTAAATGTCTTCCATTTCTGCCTCACTGCCTTCCTCTGAGTACCCTGCTGTTTGGTTACCATATCCAAACTGGGCCTCATAGCAGATGTTGTGATTGGCATTGGTATATAGTACATTTCACCTTGAACTAAGCAGCTACTGGATCACAAATTCAGCTGTTAAGAGAACTTGCTGTTAAAGAGGCCAACATTTCCAAGAGACTTAGCTTTCTTTAAAATTCCAATTCAATCCATTTTCCTATAGTATCTGTTATACAGAGTTTTGCTGAATGCTTAACAGTAAAAGACAGAATTTTATAAGGCAATGTTCTACAGAATCAAGCACTGTGAGCCATGTACTGATGGCTAGGAAAATGACACATAGAGATGGACAGGGAAAAGAAGGCTGTAATTTAATAATCAGTCAAGGCACAAAAGAGCTCTTGTCTGCTAATTGCAGGGCAGAAATAATATTTAGGTAGAGAAAGCTCAGTTCCAGGCATAGGTTAAAATGTAAGGAATTACTCTTAGGATTGATCTGTCTTCTGAAAGAAAAAGGATAGCTCAAAGACATGGAAGGAGAGAGAGAAAGAGTGAACAAGAACTAGAAAAAACTGAGACAAGTTTTGGAAGATGAGAGTAATACCAGAGAAACAAAAAGGAATTTCAAGGTTGAGATGTAAAGCAATATGGGTATAAATAGAGATTCCTGAAGAGGCAGGATGCAAAATAAAATCCAAGGAGAGCCAAGGCTTTTAGATAAAATTTGACCCAAGAGAAGGCATAATCAGCTATATCAACTTTCAGCATTTAGTACAGCAAGTATTATAGCCACAGTTAAAAGTTCAGCTCAGAAGAAAAGGAGACCCAGGAGTCAAGTAGAAATGCAGGCTATGAATCCTCAAGAGAAGGTTCTGTAAGAAGAATCAAAGGGTAGATTTAATGAGAAAGGCCATTTTTCTCACTAATACACACACACAGACAAAAGTACGGGAAGGAAAAAGACAAAAGTTAACAAATTGAAAGAAGTCAAATGAAAGTTGATTTCCTTTCAAGTTTGCAATTAAGAACTAATAGGAATGCTATCTACCTTTAGAAAAAGAACTGATGGAGTCTGAATGCAAATTGAAGCAAACATTTTTACTTTTTTCTTTTTTGGTCTGTGTTTTCTTTTGTAATATGGTTACTATGGAAATATGTTTTACATGATTTCATGTGTATAATCTCTATCAAATTGCTTGCCTTCTCAAGGAGTGGGGAGGGAAAGGAGGGCGAGAACTTGGAACTCAAAATTTAAAAAGAAATGAATTAAATTTTTTACATGTACTTGATAAATGTTTAATGAAATAAATAAAATGTATTGAGGAAAAACCCCAAAAGTCTGAGCTTGTCCAAATGAATATATGACTTAGACATAAAGGGTAACATCACAAACAAATTAGAGAAGAAATTACCTGTTAGATCTATGGATAAGAAAATAGTTAATGACCAAACAAGAGATAAAGAAGGTCACAGAAGGTCAAATGAGTGATTTTGATTACATAAAATAAAAAAATATATACAAGCAAAACAAAGGCAGCTAAAATTAGAGAAGAAGCAGGGTAAATGGGGAGAGCAGAATCTTTGTAGCAAATTTCTCTGATAAAATTCTCATTTTTAAGGTATTTAGGGAACTGATTTAAATTTATAAGAATAAGAGCCATTTCCCAATTGGTAAATGGTCAAAGGATATGAATAGTTAATTTTCAGGGGGGAATACAAATTATCAATAGCCATATGAAAAAACACTCTAAATCACTAATAATTAGAGTAATGCAAATTATAATAACTCTGAGGTTCTGCCTCACATCTATCAGATTGGCAAAGTTGACAAAAAAGGAAAATGAAATTCCAGGGGTTCTGAAGATATAAGTACATTAATGTACTGTCAGTGGGGCTGGTCTAGTCATTTTGAAAAGCAATCTGGAGCTTTGCCTAAAAGCTATTAAACTGTGTATAACCTTTGTCCTAGTGATACTACTATTAGATGTATACCCCAAGGTGTAAAAAAGGGGGAACCCATATGTAAAAAAATATTTATGGCAGGTCTTTTTGCAGTGGCAAAGAATTGGATAGTAATGAAGTACCCATCAGTTGAGGAATGGTTGAACAAGTTATGGTATAAGAAGATGATGGGATATTATTGTGTTATTAAAAAATGATGAAAGGGATAGTTTCAGGTATGCCTGGAAGACTTGTATAAACCACTGCAGAGTGATGTCAGCAGAACCAGGCAAATGATTCATATGATAACAGCTATATTGTTAAGATAAAGAACTTTGAAATACTTAGAAACTCTGATCAACTCCAGAGGACTCAAAGGAAAACATGCTCCCCACATCCTAATAGAGAAGTGATGGATTCAGAGTACAAATTGATATATATTTTATGGGGGAACATGGTCCATGGGGGAATTTCTTTTGCTTGACTATACATGTTTGTAATGGAAGTTTTATTTTCTTTGCTTTTTCAGTAAGGGAGGATATAGGAGGGAAAGGATACAGATCTGAAAATAAAATAAAAAATATTTTTTTAAAAGAACTAATAGAGACCAGATTCCAGTCTTGGATTTAAAAAAAAACAAAATAATTGAATTGTTGGAGACTTTTTGAATGCAAGAACTGGTCAATATTCAGGATGTAAGTGAGAAAGGGAATTATTTAGCCCAAGAACAAGATTAAGAAAGAATCCAGGTCACTGGTTTCCTAGTCTTGCATTCTATTTAGGAGATTTGCAGATTTAACTTCTTTGTATGCTAAAAACTTTTCAAAATTTAAAGCACTATGTAAATATGAACTATCACTATTATTATAACCACAATTTCACATGTCTGGAGCATTATGAGTGCTGCCACATATGCAGAGATATGTTGCTGGATTGTCAGGGAGAATGCTGAGCATGACCCTGCTGACCTCCACTTACAAGGGACTTAGTGATTTGGTTTTGGAGGCATTCTTGGGAGAGACATGAACAGAAGACAATCTTGGGAGGCAGAATGAAAAACCTGGAAATAGAAGACACATACAGGAAGCTGGACAGATTATGTCTCTTTGACATGAGCTAAATTCTAGAGGTAGATAGAATGAACCTCCTTGGGGTGAGATTTTTCTCTCTCCCTGTTTGAGCTGAGATCTCATCTCATTTCTGTTGAAAAGTTTAGTTAATCTTGTATATTCTAATATATACCACTTCACTTCTCCAACTTCTATTTGCTGTTTGTTTGTATAAATTGTTTACTAGATACTTGCAATTCATGTGGGAAGGAGCTATGGTGGTGAGAGTAAGATAAATGTTTGTCTCCTTAAAAGGACCAAGAAAATTACTTTCCTTCTAAACCCAGAATGAATTTCTAAGCCAGAGATTTCTGAGGGATGATAGAACCCCTGTTAAAAAATGGAGAAGCTATGGGGCAGCTAGGTGGCACAGTGAGTAGAGCACCGGCCCTGGAGTCAGGAGGACCTGAGTTCAAATCCAGCCTCAGACACTTGACACATGTACTAGCTGTGTGACCTTGGGCAAGTCACTTAACCCCAATTGCCCTGCCAAAAACAAACAAAAAAAAATGGAGAAGATTATCTAGTGTTGGCCATCCCAAACTTTGACAGCCTTTCTCCTCAGCTAGCATGCCAGAGGTATAGACATTTGAGCTCTCAACACAGGCTTTTCAGAGCTCAGGTCTTATCTATCCATGCCATCTATGAGTCATATCCATATATTTAGACAATCCATGTGGGCACATTTATCACATTATTTTTAATAACTTTGAAGTACTACATAAATGTAAACCACCATTAGTGTTATGATTGCTAAATATTTTATTATGTGCTCAAAGAACAAGGGGAAAAATGAATAAGCTGATGGGAATGAGGGCTTGGCTTCAAGGAGTATAGAGGGAAAATTGTGTCTTACAGTGCCCTTGCCCCTAACAGTAGAAGGTAGGAGAAAGAGAGAGAGAGAGAGAGAGAGAGAGAGAGGGAGGGAGAGAGAGAGAGAGAGAGAGAGAGAGAGAGAGAGGGGCTTAGAAGGGGGAGAGAGAGAGAGAGAGAGAGAGAGAGAGAGAGAGACAGAGAAGCAGAAGACTTGACTCCTACCCATGAGCACTTCATATTTTTCTAATTATTTATGTTTTTATTTCTATAAACGGTTGTTTATGGTTGTATCTGCGTAGCTCTTATGTGTATTTTAGAAGGTAGATGCCCAGAAAATTTTATATATGCTCTATTTTAAATGGAATTTATCTTTCTGTCATTTTCTGGTCAGTTTATTGATAATATAAAAATGCTAATGATTTATGTGGATTTATTTTATGTCCTACAAATTGATTGAGGCTATTAATTGTTTCAATTACTGTTTTGGTTGACTCTTTAGGGATTTTTAAGGATACTATTCTATAATATGCAAAAGTGATACTTTCAGTTTTTTATTTGTCTCATACGATTCCCTTAATTTTTTTTTGGTCCTATTGCTATAGCCAGAATTTCTAATCCTGTGTCAAATAGAAGTAGTGACAATAGACATCTCTGTTTCACATTTGAATTAATGGAAAGGATAATATCTATTATAAATAATAATAGGGCATATGAGGTGTTAAGGGAGGACTAGCACCTCTGGTGTAAGGCTTGCTGAGCCCTTTTCAGGGCTAATTACCTACTTTTGGTATCCAACTGGTCACCCAGCTCTCATTTGTGGCTCTGAGAAGCTGTAGCATGCACAGAAGCCACACCTTGGTAAACCATTTAGGCAGATGGGCTAGACCAGGTTGAGAGTAACCAACAGGCCTTAAAATAGTTGGCGAATTAGAAGGATATATTCCCTGAGCATGTGAAGATTTCTCCTGGCAGAATGGATGGATGAAAATAATTTATTCCAATGGCCATGAAGGCAGCTGAAGTAGGTGCTGTTGAGTGCTTATATCTTGGTCAGACATCAAAGACACCAAGGTCATCCAATGCATCTTGGTCATTCATTTCCAGTCAACCTGACTTTTGTCCTGACACTGGATAACTCTGGAAGAGAGAGAGAGCAAGATTGATGACATTGTGTAGCTCAGCCTCACTTAAATCCAATTCATGCACAAGACGTGTGTGTGTGTGTGTGTGTGTGTGTGTGTGTGTATTATTTCTTTTAATGAAATTAAATTCCCATTTCTTCTATTGGTTTGTTAAGAGAAGTAGGTGTTGTATTTTGTTAAGCTTTTTCTGCATATATTGATATAAGCATATGATTTCTCTTTATTTTTATTAATATGGTCAATTAATATTATAGTTTCCCTAATATCAAGATGACCCTGATATAAATCGAACTTGATTTTAGTAAATAATCTTTTTAATATGTTGTTTTAGTCTCTTTGCTAATGTTTTATTTAAAAAAAAACTTTTACATCTATGCTCATTAGGAATATTGGTCTACAATTTTCTTCATCTCTTTTGATTCTCTCAGATTTATGTATCAAGACATACCTGTGTCATAAGAATTTAATAGGATTCTTTACTTTCCTGTGTTTGCAAACACTTTATGTGATATTGGAATTGTCCTTTGAAAGTTTGATAGAATTCACTTGTGCCCAGAATATCTTCAACCATATGAAAAAAAATGCTCTGAATCACAATTAGAGAAATTCAATTCAAATAATTCTGAGAGTCCACCTCACATTTATAAGAGGGATAAAGATAATAAAAAAGGAAAATGATAAATGTTCAAGGAGCTGTGGGAAAACAGGCACATTGATACGTTGTTGGTGGACCTGTGAATGGATACTACTATCCTGGGAAGCAATTTGGAATTACACACACACACACAAACACACACACATACATAACTAAACAGTGCATGCCCTCTGACCTATTTATACCATTGCTAGGCCTATACCCTAAAGAGATCAAAAAAAGAGGAAAAGGTCCTATATGTACAAAAACATTTATAGTAGCTCTTTTTGTGTTGGCAAAAAACAGACAACCTGGAAATTAAAGGGATGCATATCAATTGAAGAATGGCTGAAAAAGTTATGGTATAGGAATATGATGGAGTCTTACTATACTGTAAGAAGAGAAAAATATAGATGATTTTAAAAAGACATAAAAGACTTATATGAACTGACTCAGAGTGAATTAAGCAGAACCAAAAGAACTATTTAGAATATTATTTAGAATATTTAGAAGTATTTATATATTATTTTAAAAACGAATAGTTTTGAAGACTTTTACAAAACTAGGATGAACAAAAAGAGAACCAGAACAATATATGCAATAAAAACACTATAAATACAACCAACTGAATATTCTAATCATTTGCAAACAAATGAACATGGTAATCTCTATGTTCAATCCAAAGACCCCCTGATTCCAAAGGACTGATAATGAAAAATACCATCTATTATGGCAATGGATTCAAGGTACAGAATGATGCATACACACACATACACACACATATATATAATATATATAGTATGTATATGTATATATATGTGTACAAACACACATGTTATATATACTAGCATATGCATACATACATAAATATACATTGGTGCTTGTACATAGAGATGCATAAATGCATACACATGTATATGTGTAGTTATTTAGGCAATTTCTTTCACTTGAGTACATATATTTGTTATAAGAAATTTGTATTTCCTTTTTTTTAACATAATTGGGTGGGAGGGAAAGAAAATAGATTTCTATTAATTTTTTTAAAAAAACGTAGCAGTGAGAAGGTGCTATGTGTATGAAATGTTGCATACTCTTCCATATAAGATATCTGTGTTATTTTATTTGTCTTGTTGTTGTGTCACTCACGTCTGACTCTTCTTGATCCTATTTGGGGTTTTCTTGGCCAAGGTATTGGAATGTTTGCCATTTCCTTCTCCAGCTCATTTTATGGATGAGGAACTGAAGCAAACAGAGTTAAGTGACTTGCCCAGGGTCACACAGCTAGTAAGTATCTGAAGCCAGATTTGAACTCCAGACCTGATACTCTAAAAACTGTGCACCTGGCTGCCCATTATTTGTTTTATTAAACTATTTTACCTTACAATGCGACCACTTACAAAGTAAGAATGCTCTGCAAATATTTATAATGTAAAAATGAAGCACATCAATACAATTTTAAAAATAAGAATGACAGGAGTTAAAGTGATGGTATAAATGGCAATAGTTTTGTGGATTTCTTAGGAATGACATGATTGCATTGTACCCTATCATTTCTTTCTCCCATTTGCCAATTCTTGTTTTCAATAATGCAATTATGCAACCTTGGAATAGGTTAGAATAAGATTAACATTTTCTTAAAAATTCAGATTTTGTTTCATTATTTAAATGAAGAACTTAATATTCTTACCACCATGATCTATGCTTTCTAAAGCTCAATACATTTCTTGGGGACACCACCATCTTCCCAAGCACTCAAGTCTCCAACCTCAGGGTTGGCCTTAACTCCTTGCTCTCACTAATCCCACATACCCAATCCATTGTTATGTTTAGTCATTTCTATTTTTATAATGTATCTTTTACTAGCTTAAAGCCTTCTTTGAGCTCTCAAACAGAAATAATCTTTTAGTCTTTGTATCTGATGTAGAATATAAATTCATTTATATATATATATATACGTATATATATATATATAATATATGTGTATGTATGTATATATGTGTGTGTGTGTATTTCATCTACTCCACATGTCAAGCTCCTTGAGGGAACTCTCCTCTAAGACCCAGTGCAGTTATTTTATAATAATAAGCACAGTCTATCTTTATTGTTTATGGACCACATTTGTGAATTTGCATATTCTCTAAAGTTTATTTGTAACTCCAAAATCAATACTTGTGGTACTTTGCATTCATTTGTGGATATGTGCAGAGTGGCAAAAAATTTGAGTCGCTTTAACAACAATTCGGCTAGCAGCTGCTGATAAGGTGTGAGATCCAACAAGACTGGGAGCAAGAGCTGCCAGCACAGGTTCTTTGATCTGCTTTTCTAAGGAAAGTAACGTTAAGGGGTTAACAATCTCACTTTAATCACAGATACATATGTTGTTCACTTAGTTCAGGGGAAAAGCCAGCACCCTGAACTTCAGAGCAAATACAAACGAATTACAAACATGCACTATATAAACAGATCAAATAATCATGAATCAACAGACAGGCCTCTTATTTGACTGACCAAATCACAATAGTTACCAGAAAAGAACCAGTGGGTCTGGGTAAGCAAAGCTCGGGGGCAGTTACAATGGCTTGCCCAGAGTCTCAAGACTCTTTCCATGAGTGAGCCCCAAAGGCAAAATGCCAACCTCTGAGTTTATATACCGTGTTCAGCATTAAAGGGTGTCACAACATGCACTCAAACCTACACGACAAAAAAGCTTACGGCATCACAAACATGTGACTCAAACCCATGTAAACTAGGCTTTCCCTTGAGGTAAGCAGGTCCTCAAAGACTCCTGATTTAATCAAAGAGACAAAGGCCAGACTCAAAGGCACTAAGTGCTTCAAAAGAGAAAACAGTAAAAAGGTCCCACCTTAATTACTGATACAGTCACCCAACAGGCACATTCCCAGCTGAAGTTGAACAAGGCAATGTTCTGCCTTCTTGTTTTAGCTCTCATATTGTAAAAAAGTGTCCTTATTGTGGTCTATTTAGTACCATATATCTCCCATTTTTGTGCTTTTTGTTGGCTTTTTTGCTTTTTAAAATGGGCCCCAAGTCTAGGCTGAAGTCTTGCCTACTACTGTTCTGAAGTGCAAGAAAGCTGTGATGTGCCTTATGGAGAAAATATCTGTGTTAGATAAGCTTCATTCAGTCATGAGTTATAGTGCTGTTGGCTGTGAGTTTGATATTAATGAATCAACAATACAGGGCATGCACAAAAAAAGAAGAAATTTACCAGTCTGTACAAGAGGCTGCTTGGAAGGTAAATGCTTTGACCAGAGGCCAGCAGGAACCTAACCCTGTATTTCCCCAGTTCAGTATTCTCTAATTCAGTGTTTGTGGTGACTTTTTAGAATATAACTACTGCAAATGATGTGAAGTGACTGCATTTCACATTTTTTGTTGTTTTGTAAACTGAAATTGGTAACTGTTTCTTTGGGAAAATCAGTTCCACATTTTAGACAACTGAATCGAAATAAATTTTTGGAACATAACACATTAGCAAACTAGAAACTGCCTATGTGTACAAATATGTGTATAAATTTGCTAATTTGGATTACATGTATGGCTGGGCAAACACGCATGGAATATATAAGCTTGTTTAAATTAAATAATCCAATTATATGTCTTCTGCGATTTTTCATTCTCCTAATACAATATAGTAAAAACATTTCCCAAATATCTATGAATGCTTTGCCAAATTGGAATTGCCTCCCAGTGACTCCATAAGTGTCTGCTTCAATTAGCCTTAGTAAATAAAATAACTGAAGTGGAGGTAGCTGTGACATTAGGATACCAATGCTTAAATTTGTATTTTGCTTTACAGTTCCAATGTTATATCTATAGAATCTGTCACCTTCAAAACAACCCTATGAGGTGGAACGATTATTCATTCCTATTTCGTAGGTGAGGAAATAAAGACAAAGAAAGTTGACTCTCATTCTATCCTCATGAATAAGATAGAAAAATATGGGATAAATGAGAGCATAGTGAAGTAGATATGGAAGCTATTGAACAATGAAACCCAGAGAATGAAAATTAATGGATTCGTTTTTAGCTTGGAGGGAAGTTGATACTGGAATGCCATAGTTCTCAATTCTTGACTATATTCTGTTCAAACTTTTTGTTAAAGATTTAAATGAAGATATAGATTATATCTATATCCTATATTATATAACTGTGTATGTATACATATGCATATATGCATATACACAATACATATCTACATGTGTATAGATATGTATTGATAGAGAGCATTTCCTCATTGAAAATTCCTTATACTCATGAAATCACAAATATTTGGGGCCAAGACTAATTCAGGCTAGCCTAGGGAGTTAGCCTTGGAGTTAGAATGCAGAGGCACACTTGGACCATCAAATATGATTTAAAAAACCCCAAATTTCCTTGAAAAGATTTAACAATATGAAATGCCTAATTAAATTAAAAATAAAATGGTACTCTCTTTCTGCTCCATGTTCACCAGAGCAATCAGTATTACTCAGTAAGGAAGAAATCCCTGGAAGTCATTGAGAATTCTGCCAAAACTTCTGGGGTACCTACTCTCTACAAGGTATGCCTTTTATGCCAAATGACTTCCCTACCCCCTTAAAGGACAAGCTCAACCTTCATAAAACAGATAACTCTCTTGCCACATTCTGCCCCTTTTGGGTTAACTCCCGAAAGTTTTCTAGGATAACTTCTTCCATGTAAATAGTCTTAAAATAACTCTAAACTCATAGACACCACTGGAAGAGTAGTTAATTACGAATAAAAAGATAATAATGAAATGAAAAGTCCTTTAAAAACTATAGTCTGCAAATTGGAGTGGTCATGTCAGAGGTAATTCAAACTGGGTTTCCCGATGAAAAACGACAAACAAAATGAACAAGATCAGTACCTATAATATATGGTCGGTATGTTTGTATCTACAAACATATCAATGGGTATATTTGTATCTACATACATATCAAACCACCTATGACACAATATATCCAATACTGTCACTGACTGCCACTACAGATTTGAGTCACCAATGGCAAGAAGATCAAAGGTCATGAGCATCTTGCATGAAATCTATCCTCAGACCTGAGCTGACATTAAGACTTGCCATATGGCTACCACTTGGTACTCTCAGACTCCCCCCCGCAGAAACTAAAACATCTTCCCACTCTGGATATGTCAATCAGGAGGATGGTACCAAAGTTTGGCCCCTTTAAAGGGGGGCTTTAGCGAGGCTACCATTTTATTTAGTGGGTATTAGATGAAAATTCCCTCTCACCTTTATCCAGGGACTCAAAACCAACTCAGTGGGAGGATCTCATTTCTTTTAAATAAATTACTTTTAAATGTGATGATAAAAAAATATGCAATATTGCTCTCCTTAGCAGTTTTTGAGTGAGGAGGAAGAAATGCTATGAACCTCCAAGGACAGAGAGAAGTAGTAGGTAGGCATTGCAGCTGACTGCTTATCTCCCTATCTGGGCTACCATGCAGCCATGAAAACATGGCTCCCCTGTTTCTCTTGTCTCTATTCTGTTTCTTCTTTCCTGATATTAGGTAAATGGGTATTAGATACGGAATGGACCAGTTCATGATCATGTGAGCTTTGAAAAGTCAAAAGAACCATCGTATGTTCAGCAACTATAGTAAATAACATGATCTATTGATTGCTGCAGCAACAGAGCCAGTCCCAAGGAGCAACCTGTCTGACGTAGCCCAGTATTGAATCAGTTTAGCAGCCAAGTCACCATATCCTTTAAGCAAAGGAGGGATTAATCCTGATGGATTTACTTCTTAGAAGTGAACTTTATGGGAGAAATGCTTAGTAGCAGCCATATTAAGTCTGAATGCAGTCTCCCTAGGGACTGGTATGGCAGAAGAGAGTCATTGCACCATTTGAGAAATTTTTTTACTATAGTTCCGGTTATGTTGTTGCTTGTCCTTTGTTTTCAAAGAGGACCAATGACATCACAGGGTGACATCTTGACTTGAGTGTGGATTGGATTTAACTGAGGCAGTGTTCAACAAAGTCATCAGCCTGGTTCTTTCTTCCTGAATCATTGAAGTCCAGGGACAGGACAACAGGTAAGATGACTGGTAATGGCCCAGGATATAGTGGATGACCTTGGTGTCTTTGATGTCTGACCAAGCTCTAAGCTTTCCTCAGTGCCTGCTTCAGGTGCTGTTTGGTTAAGCTAAGTTAGGTTCGGATTCGGATTCATGATGACAATAAAGCACACTCCTCACAGAACATGGTTTTTATTGAAAGACAGGGAAAATACTCTAACAAACACAGTTAACACGACAAAGACACAAACAACATAGATTCATCACCTCTCGGGGGAACTCCAGCACTTGATCCTCTCAAATCTGAGGAGATCCCTGCTTACACAGCTTAGCTCGATCAAGGCCCGAGAGGGACACTGATCCCAGGCGAATCATCTTCCCCATAGGTGAGATCCCAATGTGAATGTCCCATGTGGTGACTTTTATAAGGAGCTGAACAAAGAAAGTTTTTCCTGCAAGAGAGGGGAGCTACCCTCCCCTGGCCCTCATTCCTAAGAACTGGCTAGGCAATATCAGGAGTATTTCTCCAAGCAGGAGAGGAGTTATTTCCTATCCTTTGTCTTAAGAGTTACCTGTTCTTTGTTCGGGTCTATATGTCTCCTAGTGGAAGTGTATTCCATTCTTTGTTTGGGCCTATCAGTCAGAGAGGAATGTCTGAGAGGTGCATTCTCAGAGAGGGGCTTCTCAGTCTCCTAGCCAGAAAGGAATGTCTGATTCTTTATTTCAAGCCAGAGAGTTTAAAGATCTTGCAGGAGCTGGGGGATAGGGGGGAAGGAGGAAAAGCTGGGTTTACACTACAACATGGAGGATCTTCTATAATGATTTATCATTCAGGTGCCTTCATAGTCATTGGAACAAATTGTTCTCCTCTACTCATTCAACCAGAAAAAGTCTTCACATGCTTGGGACAGACATCCCCCCAACTCACCAACAGGTTTGAGGTCTTTCTGTTACCCTTAACCTGGTTTAGCCCATCGGCTGGGACAGGGTGTGGCCACTGTGCATGCTACAACTTCTTGGAGCCAGAGGTAGGAACCCTGAAAAGGGCTCGGCAAGCCCTCACACCAGAGGTGCTAGTCCTCCTGAACACCCATACAACCCAGGTTTGGTTATAGTTTCTCAGTAAATATCCTTTATAGAAGCTAAACATAAAAGAAAACATCACTTCCCTTATGTCATTAAAAAAGCAGCCAACTTTCGAATCACAGCCCTTGGGGTTCTTTTCTTTGCCCAAACCCTTTCAAGAAGGAATTTTACAAATCACTCTGGGCAGAAAAGGAAACAAGTAGCTTGAGCATTTCTCCAGGTTGTGAAGAGCCTTCTAAGGGGACAAAAGCCTCAAAGCCCAGGTGATCCCATTCAAGGAGGTAGAATAAGAAAGAGCTAGAGAGAGATAACTGAGACGATATTCCTATTAGGTACATCTTTCTGAAGACAACCTTAAGGACAGATCTATGAAACTGTTGAATAAAGATTTTCTCCTTCCATTCCACTTTGGGGTAGTTCAAGTCTGTCAGCTCTGAGTTACACATGTCCCTGGAATCTGCTTAAAGTTTCCACAAAAGTTATGGCATGTACTTCCTGGGACAGATCCTATAGGTCCATTCCCAGACAGACTTCTTGAGGAGCAACTTCCAATTCAACCCCTACTACACAAACCACACATTTGTATATGCATGTATACAATATACATTTATGCATGTATGTGCATAAACATGTGTACATATCAACATGTGTATATATGTATAAGCACATGAGAATATACAGATGTACTTGTACAATAATTGCTTCATTGCACTGGCATGTGTATCCATGTACACAATACACACGTGTATATGTGTGTGTCAGAACTCTCAGGGCATAGCAGGGAAATTCTCTCCACCAATGCAGTGAAGCAATTGTTTTTTATAAATTGTCATCAAAGAGAATTTTCTACTTTTAGAAACTGTCACTTGGCTAGGGTCAAATGGTCAAAATTAATGTCATAAGAAAGATTTGAAATGAAGTCTTCTGGACTCAGAGGCCAGCTTCATATTCACTATGCTATGCTGTCTCTCCAATTCATGGATGTCACAAATTAGAAAGATTGATTGATGACTTGAGCTACTGAATTATTATTTATAGATATCCTAACAAATTAGAATGATGGAAGAATCATAGGTATATATGTGAGGTTCAATGCTTGGGTTAAAAAAAATTAATTGTAGGAGAAAAGGGTAAAGACGATTTGGTTAGATGATAGAGCATCCATTGTTGTTGTTCAGTCATGTCTGACTCTTCATGACCCCATTTGGGTTTTCTTGGCAGAGATATTGCAGTGATTCACCATTTCCTTCTCCAGCTCATTTTACAGATGAAGAAATTGAGACAAATAGGGTTAAATGACTTGGCCAGGGTTATGCAGCTAGTAAGTGTCTGAGGCCAGATTAGAATTTAGGAAGATGCCTCTTTCTGACTCCAGGCCCAACGCTCTACTCATCTTACCACCTACCTGCCTTGAGGGCATCCATACCCAGTGTCTTCCTGTTTAGCTAAAATCCCATAGTCAGTCACAACAGTTTGGCAGCTGGATTTTGTCATTTGTCCCTTGAAACTCAGGAGTGCTAGAGATTCAGAGATATACCCCACATTTAAGTTTGGTATATAAGTCGTATTCAGAAATTTTAATCTCTGACCTACAGCTACTTGAAAACCCTGCAGAACATCAGTACGCTATGGTTGTAATCATGGGTCATGAAAACTAGAAGATCATTTCTAGACTAAGAAACCAAGGAAAAAGGAGGAGAAATGTGTTGGCCAAAGTTTGCCATTCCTCAGTGGCTGATCCAGGGCTAGACCCTGATCACCTGACTCCCAGTCTAGGCAAACTTATGTGTATTCAAAATAGAAGAATGCAAAAGAAACTCAGCAAATTATAAGGATCTCACAGGTGTGTCCATCCACAGTTATAAATCTCCCCCAGAGATGCTGTAGTTTTATCACTTCTTTTGAGGTTTGATGCATAGATAGCTAAGAGAGATAAAGTATATGTTTATTCCCATGGTGGGAGAAAAAGAGACATTGATTATCATTTGAAGATACAGATGAATTAGAAACACCAAAAAGAAATTCTCAGTAGGTAGAGTTCCCTAAATTGTGGCTGGAAACTTGATAAATCAGAATCTTAATGTTACCTACCAATAAAAGTCAAATTGCTGCTGGAAAATAACAACAATAGCAATAAATAATTCAAAATGACCCAGTACATTAAAAAAAAGCCACCCAGCTTGTCAGGGATTATTAGTGTTTACAGAGTTCCCTCAGCTGTTTGCTAAGTGTAATGTGTCAGTCAAAGTTTATAGCCACACTATTTGTAAGGCATTATTCTTTTATGTGTCCAAGTGCATTGTAATACAGATTGTCTGCATAAATAAACTCCCAGGGCTGGCTGTTGCCTTTCTTGGAGAGCTATTGGTCTGTTTGAAGGACCAAACATATGTCTTCCCTGGGTGGTAGGGAAGCCATCCTTTTAGCCTTCCTAGCACAGGAGTGAAATCTTAAGTACAGTTATAAGGACAGTGATCAGTAAAAGGTTTATGCAAAAGACTGTTAAGCTGCCTTGAAAATGCTTGATTTTCTCTACCTACCATCCAGAATAGGGCCCTGTAGTCAATAGTCACAACCCCTGTTTACACATGCCTCAGTTCAATTCAACAAACATTTGTTAAGCACCTACTGTATGCCAGGCACTGTGCTAAGCACATTCATATTTATTCTTGCAATCGATTAATGGAGTAGTATGTGCAAATTGTATTCTCGTTAATGGAATCATTTTTTTAAAATGCATCAGAGTTTGAAATTTTAAAGAGATTACATTAGCAAATCCTTTAATAAAGGAAACGATAAGCCTTCCTCTTTCTTCCACTCACCCCCTTGGGCTCCTATTTATCTCTTTCATAAATCTGGATTTCTAATATATCCAATTTGCTCAAAGCAGATTCTGCATGTTTCTCTTTCTCCCACTTACAAAGCTGTCAACAAATAGTATACCATTAACAAATGACTTACACAAGATCACATAGCAAATGAGTGGTGAAATTGGAAATTGAACTTGTTTTTTCTAAAGCCAGGTCCTTCATTTTTCTACTCCATGTCAATAACTTGTTTTCTATTTGTAACTAAGGCATGAGGGGAAAAGGTGCTTCTGATTTCTTAGGCCAGCAGGGACCTCTTAAGACCTCACTGCTATGACCTCCAGGGGTCAAATATGACAATCATCACTAGCCTTGAACTAACCAGTTAGTGGCCTTGAAGAGTTGATGCTGATTCTAGAGGAGGGTAAGTCACACATAGGGATACATAGGCCTCAAGAATTTCTGTTTTTTTTTTTCTTTAGACTTCAGACCTATATCCCTTTCATCAGTATAGTAAACTTGTGATATGGAAACTCCCTTCGAAAACAGGCAGCCTCTTTATGTTAATATAAGTTGCATCCAAATTGACATCAACAACCTCCCATTCTTTTGTTTTTATAGAATGAATTTTTTTTTAAATCTTATATACCTTCTAGTTCTTTGATCTTATGTGACTTAAACACACTCCTAAAAACACACCTGATCATGAAGATAATCACTCTCATATCTGACCCTTTTTCATTTTGTCAAGAGATTGTAAACAGTGGAAAGACATTGATGACCCTCAAAAGTTCTTGCCAGATTAATAATAGCTCACATTTGCATAGTGCTTGGCATGTAAAGCACTAAGTGCTTTATGATCATTATCTCATTTGAACCCCATAGTAATCCTGAGAGGTAGATGTTGTCATTATCCCCATTTTATTTTACCTAAGTTACATGATCACCCCACTACATACTTGAAAGGAATGGGAAACTACACACAGCAGATCTGCAGTGTCATGTGCAATCATCCCCCTGCTCCACTCTACTGCACTACAGAAATGCCTGCCCTACTTCCCAAGTGCAGAACAAAACAAACAAAATTCAAATAAAATAAAAGGAATAGCAAGCTGCACACAACAGACATGCAGTTTCATGTGCAATCATCTTATGGATGATTATGGAAATGCCGTTCCACCTCCAAAGTTTAAAAAAAAACCCAACAACCCCAAAACAAATAATTGGTTTTTTTTAAAAAAAGAAAGAGAAATGAATCTTCTCTCCTCTCCCATCTTTTTCTGTCCCATGATGGGTGTCTTTAACACATGAGAAAAAGGAGAGAATCAGAAATTAAGTGACTTGCCCAGGGTCACACAGATAATAAATATCTGAGGTCAGATTTGAACTCAGGTCTTCTGACTCCAGGCTCAGCACTCTATCCCAGTGCCACAGAGTCACCTATAAGAGTAGGCTAGACTCTATGTAGCAAGTGAAGACAGAAGGTAGGTCTTATAAAGAAAGAGATTGTGGCCTATGTTTTTATATTATTTTAAGACTAAAACACATTATTATCTCATTTGACCCTTTCATTGAAACCTGTAGAGCAAGTATTATTATCCCCATTTTACAGGTGAGAAAAACTGAAGCACGGATTGGTGAAGAGACTTGCTCTAAGTCTGATAACTAATAGGTTGCAAAGCAGGACTTGAATACAATTCTTCTGGCTCCAACGCTAAAATTTTATACATCCTAATAGTAGCTAACATTTATCAAGTCTTTTACCCTTTGCAAAGGGCTTTTATATGTATTGACTTCTTTGATCCTGGCAACAAGACTGTGAGATAGGAGCTTTTTTGAGGAACAGGAGACTAGACCTGTGATTTATTTGGCATAGGAAGCTCCCAGTTAAGGAAATTCCAACTAAAAATGTAGGTGGTCACTTTCTCTGCAACAACAAACTTTAGAGTTGACTAGGTCACTGAAGGAGTATAACCTACCCATGGTCACACAGACATTATATGTCAGAGGAAGTACTGGAACCCTATCCTCCCTAGCATAGAGGCTGACTATTGACTATATCTTGCTGCCTGTGAGATGTCTAATAGTTTTAAGATGTCTGTGGGTTGCTCCCTACTCCCTCTGCCCCTTCTCCACCCTGTTAAAAATGGACTCAATGGGGATCAAAAACAGACTTCAAGTACCATACTATACATACCATATTTTAGTACTATTGGATCTTTCTTACTCCCAGGACTTTCAGATTACACATGTAACCCAAAGAACCTTTACTGAGTCATGAATTCATTTTTATATAGTTACTCTTAATCTCTCCAGATAACATATCCCCCAAGCCTCCCTTCTAATTATATTCTTCCTTTCCTCATTATGGAGTCTTCCCCTAGTGACTCCAGGAAGGATTTATATGTTCTTGTCTAGTCATCAGTCACATTCATCTAAGCTCCCATTTCTTCTGCTTACTGGTCCTTTGCTGCTTTGATTCATTTGTTCCTGTCCAGAGATATCTTGTTCTAAAGAGCCCTGCCTGGTACTGCAATCTCAGAGAATGCTAGCTTAGTCTATGGTCTCAATTCCAATCCATTAGGCCTGACAGCATGAGGTCATAGAAATAGAGTGTGAGATTTAACCATATATTGACCAAAATAATCTAAATTATTGTCTCTATTTCTGACTTATTTACTTATATTTTTGCTACCACAGAGAATATTACTATGACTATTTTGTTATAGGTCGGACTTTTTATTGACATTAATCTTCTTAGGGTATCTGTCTAGTAGGGAGATCATTAGGTCAAAGGTCGTCGCTTTTCTCACTGAGTTCTGAATTGTTTCCCTAGTTCCTCTAAGCAGTGACTTACAGTAGGTTTGAATAACTCCTTGCCCTTTGACCTTTCCACATGCCTCTAAAAAATCTATGTAGCATAGACTCTTAAATTACTTTATTTCACCTATCATTCTACCACCTAACGAACATAGGGATAATATGATAAGGAAAGAAGAGACACTTTGGAATTAAGAGACCTGAGCTCAGATTCTGGCCTTGCTATTCACCAGCTATGTGACTGTGAGCACGTCACTTTTAACTTCTGGGATGAATTGTCATCCCTGGTCAAATGAGTGGGATTGGACCAGAAAAATCTCAAAGTTCCCTTCTAGATCTAAAGGGTCTTATCCTGGTATGTTTAACCTCTAATAGAATGAAAAACACTTCCATATATCCTCAATATTCCTCAATAAACTTGAGGATTGAAAACAATGACTTTACATCTGGAGCCACAGCATTCCAAAAAGAAAAGAAAACAAATAAACAAATATAAACATTCATTGCATAAACACAAAGTCTTAGATGGTTCTCCATAAAATAATGAAAGAACAAATGAAACGGTAAGTGCTGGGTAGGCTGTGGGAAGATAGGCACATTAATATATTATTGGTGGATCTCTGAATCAATTAGTACAATCATCCTAGGAAATGATCTGGAACTCATTGAGAAAAGTGACAGCCTTTGACCTAATGATCTCACTCCTAGGCAGATGCCCTAAGAAGATCAATATCAAAAAGAAATGTACTATGTATAACAAAATAGTCATAAGTTATTTTCTGTGGTAGCAAAAAACAAAAACATACCCAACAAGCCAAAAACAAGACCTGGAAAAAAATGAATGCTTGTTGGGGAATGGCTTGACAAACCGTGACGTAAGAATGCAACGGAAAATGGTGAATAAGAAACAACAGTGTCCTCAGTTTCCCCATCTGTAAAATGAGCTGAAGAAGGAAACGGTTAAACATTCTTGTATTTTTGCCAAGAAAACCCCAAATAGTGTCACAGAGAGTTGGATACAACTGAAAACGACTAAACAATAATGGCCACTGTGCCCGGTGCTGTGCTAAGCACTTTACAGATATCATCTCATTTCATCCTCACAACAGCCATGGGAGAGAAGTGTTATTGTTATTCCGGTATGACAATTGAGGAAACAGGCAGACAGAGGTGAATGGACTCGTCCAGCATCACACAGCTGGCAAATGTGTGAGATGGAATTTAAACTTGGGTTTTCCTGATTCTAGGTCCAGGGCTCTATCCGCTGCACCACCTAGCTATCAAAGGCCCTGCTAAGTGCTGCTTGAATGGCCAAGTCAAGTCAAGTCAACAAGCAGCTATTTAATGCTTCCTATACATTGGACACTGTAGTAAGCACTGAGGATACAAAGAAAAGTTACTTAACTGCTCTGGACTCCAGTTTCCTTATATGTAAAATGAAGGGCTGTAACGGCTACCACACGGGCATACCCAGGATGGCTGCTAGCTAAAGCTTTTTTCTGCTTTACTAGCAAAGCAACTTAAAAGGGGTCGATGATCTTTAATTAAACAGAAAAAAATACAAAGAGAAATAAAGACCAACAGACAGGGCTCTACTGCCTGAATCAAAGCTTTACATCTGCCACTGAATCGAGAGAGCCTTTACCTCTGAGTAGTCAGGGAGCTCTGAACATATGGCCACTCAGAGTTTTGACCAGGGAATCACATCATCTTTTTCATAAGCGAGCCCCCAAAGCAAAAGCTCACCTCTCACAATATATAGTCTTTAGGCTCAGTGCCTAATTAGAAATTAACCAAAGCTGTGTAAGCCTTCCTACAAGCAAGCAAGCTTCCCTTAATGGGTTGCACATGAGGCCTATTGATGGGCGGGGAAGATCTTATTCCCCATTAACCTTACAAGGAGTCAGAGTAGAGGACTGCTAAAGTCCCTTTCAGTTCTAAATCTTGATGCCCTTTTCTATAGATGAGGAAACTGTGGAATAGAGAGAAGTGGCTTAACTAAAGTCAGAGAGGTAGAACAAACCCAGGTTATAGGATCATAGATTTAAAGATAGAAGTGACCTTAGAGAGCATCTAGTCTAACATGCTCAGTTTACGCTTTGGGAAAATGAGGCCTGGAGAGGTGACTCATTTAATATCATACAGGTAGTAACTGGTATAGTTGAGATTCTACTCCAAGTCCTTGGAGTCCAGATTCAGGACTGTTCCTACTACACTAAAGATATGAGCCAATCCAATCCAATTAACACTGAATCAGCTATGTGCTGGGCACTGTGCTAAGTGCTGGGGATACAATTAATACAAAGAAAGACGGTTGCTACTCTCAAAGTGCTTATAATCTAATGAGGGGGAGGGAAGAGACAACACACAAAAGGTGGCAGGAAAGCAGATTTGAGATGTATCTTGTTCTACGGAGCTGAAACCAGGTAGAGCAGTAGACGCAGAATCCAATATTTCTTTATTGTCATGTCAAATCTCATATCTTCAGAGTTAAAGTGCAAATTCATCCATTTGCATTCTACTCACCCAATGATGCAGCACACTGCTTCATTGACGTTTGGGTGGGGAACCTCCGCATGCTCTGCTTTCAAAAAGCTCTCCTGGATACATCTATATAGCATGGTAAAAGTCTCTTTTTCATTAAAAAACTCTATTGGAGCTGACAAGGGAAATAAGTCTTTACTCTAAAAAGAACTTTCTGAGATCAGGAATGGCTAAATTGGGAGCTCTTTGTGGAAATCTTCTATTGTTCTCTACAGGTCAGAACCATAAGTAGTAATTTTTGTACCCAGGACAAGTAACACAAAATATATCCTCAGATCAATGAGGCAAGTAATAATAAGGAAAAAATCTCTATTAAAAAACAAAACAAAACACCCAACAACCCAGTTCCAGGAGAGGTGAGAGTTTTTATCCTGCTTCCTTTGGAATTGGAGGTTAGGGAATGAAGCCATGAGACACTAACCACTTTAGGGGCAGACCATTAGACCCCACAGGGCCGCTGTAAGAAGGCTGCAATCTACGATATGCAAGATGGGTCTGGGCCACATAAGGGCTCACCTGAGCTGCAGTTGCCAGGATCATTTACCTTATATCTTCATATTTTACTCATCATTCTTGCTAACGAGATATAAAGCTCCGTTTTGTACTGCTGAAGAAGTGCAAGTGTTATCAAAATGTAGATATAACAAATTTTAAAACTGCACCATCTTCAAAAAAATTAGTATCTTGCATCCAATAAATTTTCAATTACCAGAGGCAAAGCTCCAATTGCCCCTCCCTAGTTAGATTTTTGAGCATGTTATATAGCACATTAAACATTGAAGCTGGAGGTAGAAGTCTTTGGTTTGAGAACCATTCATCCACAAATGAACTATGTGACTTTGATCCAGTCACAGCAACTCTCCTCCTCTGCAAAAGGAGGAAAATAGCACTTGAATCCCAGACCTCATTGTGTAGAAAGCAGTTTGTAAATTTTAAAATGATAGAGAAAGATGAATTATCATAGTCAAATCTGGCATTCTATGAGAAAATGTTTCAAAAATTATAAAGTCCCAATCAAATATAAGGCAATAGAAGAACTTAAATATCATAAAAATGAAATTGTCTTAAAGTTGTATTGACATCCTCTTACATGGAGATGTCAATTAACATTAATGTGTGGGCAACACTATTTCATTAGTGGTGATGAACATTCAGAGAGAAAAATCAAAATCATACAACATTAGATCTGAAAGATTATCTAGTAGGAAGATGAGTTCAAATGTGACCACAGATACTCGCTTGCTATGTGACCTTGGACAAGTCACTTAACCACTGTGTGCCTCAGTTTCCTCATTTATAAAATGGGGATAAAAATAGGACCTACCTCCCAGGGTTGTTATGAGGATCAGATGAGATAATATTTGTAAAACACTTGGCAAATTTCCAAGTCCTCTGTTAATACCGTTGTGGTTGTTGTTGTTATTGGTATCTCTCACAGGGCCCCAGAGTTTGAAAGAATTTCAGAGGTTTACCCAGTACAACTCCCATTTGAATGTGAATCCCAGGCAAATATCACTGGTATGTGGGAATTTAGCCTCAGCTTGAAGAACTCCAGGGATGGGACACTCGTTAATTTTGATGCTGCCAACTCTACCTTTTTTGGAAACATTAGGTTAGTCCAAGATCTTTGCTTTACAAATGAAAACAAACAAATTCTGAACCTCAGAGAGGTGGTGACTTGTCCAAGGTGACAATGTGATAAAGGTAGAACCATGGTCTTTTGATGGTCTAAACCAGGGCTTTTTCCTGTAAACTGGGCCATGCTGCCCACGCTCCAACCACTGACAACATTGTACGTACTTGATTTGAAGAGGAAGATCGGGATCTGTGCTGTATGAAAAGAACACAGGGAACTCACACTTTATTAAAGGGATTTCACCTCTTGCTTTTCCCTTTTCTGACCTGATAACTTTTAATTTAATAGAAGTTTCTTTTAGGGAAAATATAGAAATCGAAATGGGCAGTTGGCCAGCATGGGGTCAGTTCTACTAACAGCAGTTATTGCACATTGCAGGAAAAGGTTAGGGATGATGGTCAGCATATCTTTTTTGCTTTTCTTATATTACTAAGAATTCTCACTAGCAAAATCTTTTCCACAAATTTTTCCACAAATTCCACAAATTTCCACTAATTTGACTTCCTTCTCCCAGACACCTATGTTCCTTGGCATTTTCAGTTAGTTACCTGGGAATCTTGGATGCTGCCTGATGAACAAAATTTTACTTCTACATTTTCCCTCTCTCTTCCCCAATTCACTCTTCTGAGCTGATCCCTTTGGCCTGCTACTTATAAAGGAGTGAGGATGTAATTTCTTACCTTACCTCAAGTGCGAAATGGATGCAGTCACAAAATGCAGTCACACATGATGAGGCTTAAATGTGTTAACAAAATGTAACACCCTGTAATCTCTTTATGAGTTACCAACACTTCTCTGATTGAGTACGGAAAGCAACAACGGTATTGGCTAAACAAATTAGCTATGCCTCTGGGGGGTTGTGTGTGTGTGTGTGTGTGTGTGTGTGTGTGTGTGTAGTGTTACATATCTAAACCTTGAATGGATTTTGGCAGTTCTGGGAGTTAGAGGAACTGCCTATGGAGGAGATCCATGACAGGAGAAAAGAAAGACTTTTCTTTCTCCCCTGACTTCATGCAATCAGTCCTGTGTTTTTAAAGAGAATTACTGTACCCATAGGAGACACTACATCCAGAGTGGATCAGAGATACACTATCTAGGACTATACAGATAAAGAGAGAGAGTTGTACCCAAAAGAGAAAACAAGTTCCAGAAGTATAACCCCTATAGCAGACAAGAGTGGCGGCTACCTTGAAAACCCAGCTGAGCAACACATTCAGCAGAGATGTTTCACTCAAAAGGAGTTGGATGAAGGCTCTATGAAAAAGAATGAACTTCCAGACTCTGCAGGAACAGTTGTCTTTACCACACATGTATCCAATATACGTGTTACTATTGCACTCTAAGTTTGAGCTCACTCTTCACATGCTCTATGCCTTTACAGAAGAGTGAGCCCCAGGTCTATAGGGATAAGCATGTTTAATAACTACTATTCCTGCTATGTCATGTGAGTAAAGTCTGTTTACTAGGTATTAATGGGAAGCATACCAGTGGGAGCTCATGAGCTATGCATAACAGTTTAGCCTCCTGGGGTACTTTAGAACCTAACGCAGCAGCTGCTTTCTGGGAACCCAAGCCACCAGAGTGTAAATGCATGAAGAGGTAGACTAGAGGAGGCTCTTCGTGAGAAATCTTTACAGGTTCCATTTTTTCATAATAACAAATACACAATAATGTAATGATAATAACAAAGTATTATAAAAAACCTTTATGATGTGATATAGAACAAATAAATTTTAACAGCATTTATAATGCTTCACAGTTTGCAAAATGCTTTTCCAAATGTGTGACCTCACACGAGCCTCAGAATAATCTTATAAGATCAGCAGTGCAGGTGTTATTATTCCTATCCTACATATGAGAGGCAGTCATGGTATAGTAGGGAGAGTACTGGCCCTGGAGAGATCTAGGTTTGAGGTCCTGGTCTATTTGTTAACACAGATTCTGATGACAGTGGGTCATCATGAGTTTAATGCTTGGCTGTCTGTCTCAGTTTCCTCTTCTATATGAGATAATAATATCTACCTTACCTCAGAGAGTTATTCCATAAACTGTAAGATATATGAATTTGAGCTACAATTTCCTAATAATTATCTGTAGTGATTATGAAGCAGTTCTATACTTTACTGAATAAGCTCTTAATTATAGATGGAACAAATAACACATATGATGTCCTGATTTCCTTAATTCCATTAATAACTTCTAATCTGTTTTCATTTTTATAAATAGGTACATACAATTATTCCTTGAGTTGCTGTGGCTGAATAATTCATTGCCTGATGATAAATCTCTCTATATTTAGCTAGGCATTTTTTCAGATTGCATACATATACAGTCCATTGGTGGACCTCTAGTCAGAACTCATCTAGTTAGGAAAAATCTACCAGAGTTGTAATCCACTGGCCTTGCATTCAAGCCCCCAAGAACATTTTTATGTCTTTTATAAGCTAAGAAATACAAATTAAAGCTAAAACACAAATCACCCCCTCCCATTTAAGTTACCCATGACTAAGGGAAAGGGAAAGTCATGCAAAACATATTTCCATTTTAATCTTTTTGCAAATTTAAAAAAAAAACACGAAAAATAAAGAAAGTGAATAAGTATGATTCGATCTACTCTCAGAGTTTACCAGTTCTTTCTCTAGAGGTGGATAGCATTTTTTCATTATGGGTCTTTTGGAACTGTCTAGGATCATTGTATTAATTACAGTAGCTAAGTCTTTCATGGTTGACGACCCTTATAATATTGCTATTACTGTTTACAGTATTGTCTTGGTTCTGCTCATTTCACTTCGCATCAGTTCAAATAAGTCTTCCCAGATTTTTCTGAAAGCCTCCTCCTCCTCATTTCTTATACTACAAGAGTATTTCATCACAATCATATACTACAACTTGTTCAGCCATTCCCAGTTGATGAGTATCCCCTCACCTTCCAACTTCAACTTCTGTGCCACCATAAAAAGAGCTGCTCTAAATATTCACATGTTTAAAGATTGTAAATAGTGTGTAGAGCACTGGGATTGGGCGAGCAAGATCTGACTTTGAATTTTACCTAAAGGGCTTACTAACTCTGTGACCTTAATCCAAGGGTAAATAAATATAAAATAAATAAAAATAAAAAATCCAAGGGTAGGGAACCTGTGACCTTCAGGCCACATGTGGCCTTATAGGTCACTACGTACAGCATTTTGATCAATCCAAATGTCACAGAACAAATCCTTTGACTTTCTAGATATCTCAAGTGAGATAATACATGCCAAGTGTTTTACAAATCTTAAAGCACTATATAAATGTGAGCTATTAATAATAAAATAATGAGAATGATGACATTTATATTAAAGTTTGCAAAGAATTTTGAATATATTATCTCATTTGAAACTCATTATGTCTGTAGGCTATTGTTACCTCTGTTTTACCTAGGAAGAAACTGAGGCTTCCCGATAGTCATATAGCTAATAAGTATCAGAGGCAGACTTTGAATCCAGGCCTTGCCAATTCCAATTTCAATACTTTGTCCATTATGCTATATTTTTTGCACCACTTTGTTCTAAACACTAGTCATTGAAGGTAGGCAGTTCACATATTGTTTCCCCCACTTAATAGCTGCAACACCTCAGATACATTCTTGAAACTCTGAGTCTCAATTTTTTGTGTATGTAAAATGGCGATATGATACCTGCCTGTACTGAGTAAGAAAGCGATAGGATAAAAAATGCGTTGTCAGCTAAATGTGAGTGTAAACTACTAGTATGGCTCCTAAAATGTCACTACTACAATTATGGATTAATTCACCTTAAATTATCAGTAATTTGGAATGATAAATTCATGGATATGTATAGGTATCATGGTTTGGAAGACTGAACAAATGATGGAATTCAGGGCATTGTCCTTGAGTTTGTAGATCAGACCTTTGGCAAATGTAAAAAGTCTTTTAACCTCTCTAAGCTTCTGTTTCTTCCTTTCTGAAATGAGGAGGAGAAGCATCATGGCCTAACAGAGAGCCAGACCCAGAGTCTAGAAGGGCTGGGTTCCAGTCCCAGTTCTAAACCATGTTGGCTGTTGTGACAATTGACATGACTCCTCAGTCCTCCTAGGTATCTCTCCAAACATAGCATAGATCTCTGCAAATTGAAGGAGCTTCCCCATTGAGTATTCTATACAATAATGAAATCTCAGGTCCAGAACACACACACACACACACACACACACACACACACACACACTGAGAATAGCAATATTGCATTACTTCCCAGCATAGCGTTGTTGTGAAGGAAGGCATCACTTTGGAAACCTTCAGGTGGGATGGAAACGTCAATTCCTGTTATACAACATTGCCTAGAGTAGTTTCAAAACAATTTAAAAGAAATCCTGGCAGCATCTTGTGGCTCATGATAGGAGAGGATGGCTTTTAGGAATCATTAAGAGCTCATCAACATAAAGCAATATCCTAAGTAATATTAAAGTCAGGGATTTGGACGGTGTCCAAAAGATTACACTATAGCCTCCATCATGAGCAAAATTTCCATAATTTGGCCCCATAAAAAGAACTAAAAGTACCTCCTTTACTACATATGGTCCTCTAGAGTAGTGGTGATGTGTTTGTTTAAAAAAGAAAAAAAAACCTTCTAAAAATTAAAAAAAATTAGGCCTGAAGAATGAATGGACAGACAGAGGGAAGAATAGGGAAGAATGTCAATGTCAGTTCTTCTCTCTCTGGGTCAGTGACAAAACCTCAACAAGGCAGATTTTGCTACTGGCATTTTTTTTCTCTTTAAGAAACATAGTTCTTTTTGCCAAGGCCAAAGTTACTAGTGAGCTAAAATCCATCGACACATCACAAGTGTAGTGGTACATCCTAGAAAGAAGACATTTTCCCTCCACTCACAATTGTGTTTTCCATACAGTTCATCAAACTGAATATGGAAAAGTTATCACTCTGGAAAGTGTTCAAGTATAAATACACACCATATAAGAAGGAAAGATCTGAGCTGTAAGTCTCCCTGCTTCCATGATATTTCTACGGCTCCCTCTGCACTTAGATGCATGTTGATTGAGATAAGTTGACAATTTTTCTACCATTATAACCAAAAGACTTTTGGTAAGGAGCATTGCCCTCTCCACACGGCAAAACTCCTAAAAGCTGCTCCTGTGGTTGGAAGGCTAAATGAGAAATTACATTTTTTTCTTTTCAATAATTTAATTTATAAAATAGCATACATGAAAATGGATTGAAGACTGGTGTTATGTACTAGAAGATGTAGGTGTAAGTCCTGCCTTGGGCATGTGCTTCTGTGTAACCCTTTAAATCTCTCATTGCCCTCAGACGACCTTCTGTGACTATAAGTAACAGAAAGTCTAAGATGAGTTACCAATCAGAGAAATTTTTCACTCTGGGAATTCCATATATGGATGAAATGTCAGGTCCAGTCCAAAGTATAGTCACCTCCATTTTACATAAGGAGAAAATAAAGACTCAGGGGGCTTTAATGGGTTATCCAGGGACATATGCCTAGTGTTGGATACAGAACCTGAACCCCATTTTTCCAATTCCAAAACTAGTGCTCTTCCATTGTAATATGTTGTCTCTCCATGGCCATTCCATTGAATGCCTTAACTCAATGCTTCTGCATTTTTCTAGCTGGGGCCACATAATCTGTACCTACAAGGTGAGTCCAACCCAAGAACTAGGCCTAAGAGAGTATCTTTCTTTGCCAAGAAAACAGAGGTTCTCCACCAGCTAGCACTGCACCACCCATACATGCTTATGAAACTGGGAGAGTCTACCAGTACCATGACAGGAAAATGAATTGCTTCCATTTGAATTATCTTAGGAAGACTCTGAAGATCACCTGGCAAGATAAGGTACCAGACATTGAGGTCCTTTCTCAAGCTTAAGTGCCAAGCATTCAAACTCTACTGCAGAGAGTGCAACTCTGATGGGATGGCCACATCGTTTCAATGCCAAATGATGCCATGACCTTGGAAACTTCAATGTCTAACCAAGCTTTAAGCACACCACGGAGCAAGCTGCAGCCACGTTCTTGGCCTTTGGAACAAATTGTTCTCATCCATCCATTCCACCAGAGGAAGTTGTCACATGCTTGGGGGTGGACATACCCCTAACTCACTGTTAGCCTGATTTAGCCTGCCTGCTCAGACAGTTTTACTGCAATGTGGCTGCTGCACACACTACAACTTCTTGGAGCCACAGGTGAGAGTTGGATGACACGTGGTTGGTTGTTGTCTTTCTCTTGTTCTTGAAGAGGACCAAAATGACATCACTATGTTGGGCCGAGGTACACTGTGTCTAACTGTGACTGATCAGACCAATATGAGCCTTGAAGGTTATACCACAGGTCAGGTGCAAATAATCCATATGAACATTTGGAGTGCAGATGTCTCTAAATTTGCACCTTACACATTTCTTTTGAGCTACTGCAATTCTGCTTTGCTCATAGAACATAGCACCTTATTTGATATGGGCACACCATACTGGGTAGTCCTGTACCAATGTCTCCCATGTTTCAGAATTGATTCCAAGGTTCTTCAGAGAGACCTTGAAAGTGTCCTTGTATTGCTTCTTCTTGCCTTGTGTGGGTTCTCCATAAAATAGTCTTTTAGTAAAACATATGTTTGGCTTTCAAAAATGAAGGATGCATAACAGTTTCATAAATAGGGTCACTAGTTTGTTGTAATAAGGGCAGTAGAGTTAGGGAAATGTTTGTGTTGTGGCCCTTGTCAAGTTTACTATTCATTGTGGTTCTCATCTCTGTTCACTAAGTGAGTCTTCTCAAGGCTCACATCATTACCAGGCATAAAATTAATTGGAATCTAGCTTGCCTTGTCAGTAATTTTTCATTGTTTAGCAGGAAAAAAATTTATTTAATTGGAAAGAAAAGAGAATTTACATGTGATCAACAGCTGAAGTTTATAACAAGAATCATGGATTTTTAGAATTGGAGAAATTGTCTGACCAGGACAGAGTACAGTTATCAAAAAAAAAAAAACATCTTTCTCATTCTGAACATTTAATGAAGCCTAAAATTACATTAACTTTTTTGAATTCATACCATGGTGTATTGAGTTTGTTGTCTACTAAAAATCCTTGATTTTTTGGGAAATGTTTAGATATAAAATTGACATTTTTAGCTGAAGTACAGAATTTTCCATCTATCCTGATTATATTACTATATTTGGTCCATCATTTTCTCCTGTTGAGATATTTTTGAATCTCAATGATCATTCAGTACATTAACCATTCTTTTCTTCTACTTGCTTTCTGTAAACTTTATAGTATGTTTATTCAAGTTATTTAGGCTTAAGTAATTTTGTTCTATAGGAAAAAAGGATCAGACAACTGCTACAGTGTATTTTTCCTGCTAGGGTACTCCAAGAGCATTGGAGTAATTTAAAAAATAGTTTTATTTTTTTTTAATTAACAAAAATTTACCTTCTCTTCCTCTGACTCTCTTCCTCTGGCATTGAAAAAGAAAGGAAAACAAATTTTTCATGACAAGTATGTATAGTTAAACAAAACAAATTCTCACATTGACCATGTCATGGGTATACAGACACACACATATACACACATATGTATACATGTGTATATATATGAATATACATATGTGTGTACATGTATATATATATATATGTTTATATCTGTGTGCATTTACATGTCTAGATTTATACGCATCTTTAATATATAAACGTGTGTGTGTGTGTGCGTGCGTGTGTGTGTGTATGAGTATGTGTGTGGGGTACCCTGAGTTCATTACCTCTCTGTCGGGAGGAGGAATGATTCATCATCATAATTCCACTGGAATAGAATGGTGGCTAGTCATTGTAATAATCAAACTCTGAAGTCTTTCCAAGCTATTTGTCTTTACAATTTGTCTTACAGTTATTGCATAACTTGTTCTCCTGGTTATGCTCTCTTTACTCACTCTGCCTCAATTCATATAAGTCTTTCTATGTTTCTCTGAAACCATCCCCTTCATCATTGTTCCAGTACAATAGTATTGTTGGAGCTATCTTCAACTCTTCTTTACTTTCCTTCTGACCTCATATCCAATTCATCGCCAAGTCTTGTTAATTCTATCCCATGCCTTTTTAAATTTAAATACAGAAAAAAAGAACTAAAGAGAGGTCAGAAAGAAGCACAGATAACCAAGACAGCCTTGGAAACAATAAGCTGAATTTATATATACTTAAAAAGAAAAGCAAGCTGTACATCATAAGCATCTGCAGCTTCATATACAGTCTTCTTTTTCTTTTCTATTATATAGATGGAAAGATCTACTTTATTTTGTTTACTAAGTTCAGAATAAAAATAAATTAAAAAAAATTTGATCTCTGCAACATCTCTTGTGTCACCTTACATCTTTGCCATAACTATTGTAATAACCTCCTAATGACTCATCTCCCTGCTTCCATTTTCCCCCTTTCCCATCCATCCTCCACACAGCTGCCAAAGTCATTTTCCCAAAGCTCAGATCTGACAGTGCCACTCCTCTGCTGAAGAAGCTTCAGTGTATCTCTATTGTTTCTAAGAGAAAACAACGAACAACACCCCTTGAGCTTAGCATTTAAAGCCCTTCATAGACTATCTCCAGCCTCCTCTTCCAGGCATTTTGCACACTACCCTTTAGGCATTTAATGTTCCAGGTCATCTGACCTACTTCCTATTCTCCAAATTTGGCATTCCATTTCCCACCACTGTGCCTTAGCACGGACTGTCCTACAGGCCTAGACTCCTCCTCCTGCTTCCTTCTCCCTTTTAGAATGCTTTTCTTTCTTTAAGGCTCAGATCAATATCGCCTCCTATAGGAAGCCTTTGCTGATCCCCCTAGGTCAGTGTCCATTTCCTTTTCAAATTTTCTTGCATTGAATAATTGGTTCACATACTGTTTTCTCCAAGTAGAGCATAAGCTCCCTGAGGGGATGGTCAGTTTTTTCTTTTGTTTTTTGTACTCCTACAACAGAAGTGCATTGTTTTGCATATCTTAGACACTTAGTAAATCCTTCCTGGACTGAACTGGATACATACATGAATTGGATACATACTCCACCATCATGTACAGTGTGCATACTCCACCATCACAAATGGTGACCGGTCTACAACTTAGTAGTGGGTCATCTAGAATTTCTTGTCGCAGAAAAAAATGTGTCTTCCTCTAGCCAACCCATTGAATGAACTCTTCCAGTTTTTGTCAGACAACATACATGGAGTTCATCATCCATTGGCAGTTTAAATCTTTCTAGCCTGGTAAGACCTGCCATGACTGGGGATCATAGATTTTAGAGCTGGAAGAGGCCTGAGAGATCATCAGATCCAGACTCCTCATTTTACAGATGAGAAATAGAGACTAATGACTCTTCCCACATTAGAAAATATGCAAGAATTTGTAAATGTGATGGAATTTTCCTGGGATTATCTTGTGTTTCAGGTAGACTGTGATCAGGACTACATCTGTGATTTCATTTGTATTGGAAACTCCTAGATGAGTAAATGCCTTCTATTAATGCAGATCAGTATCTTCTTTGTAACTTAGATAATCTTAGATACTTTCCTAGAGCATCTGAAGGTTAAATAAATTTCCCAGGGAAATATGGCCAGTTTTTTTGTCAGTAGGATTCAAACCCAAGTCATCTTGACTTTGAGGAATTCAGGCATATAGGACAGCCTGAGCCAAGGTGCAATGATGAGAGATTGGATGGATTCTCCAAAACAAAAAAAAAAAGAATTACTTCTTTCTACCTATGTGATCTTGGGCAGTCCACTTAATATCCATGGGCTTCAGTTTCCTCATTTCTCAAACAAGGAGGGGCGATAATTGCTAATATTTAATTTCTCTATCCAATATGCCATGCTGCTTATTCTTGTAGATGATTCTAGTAAAAATTTCAAATACCAAGAGACATCTATGGATTAAGTTCCACTGTCCCTGGGAAAATAACACTTGATGACCTTTGATACTTGGTTTTCAACCCACTGGGAAACAGCTCAGAGCACTCATGAGAGCTAGGTTCAGTCATTTCTTAAGTCTAGGCCTCAGTTTCCTGATATGTACAATGTGGAGACCATTCAAGATGATAAGGTTCATTTTTGTTTGATGATTTAATAATTGTAATTAAACTACTTATCTTAAAGGGTTTTTGTTGTGAGGGAAGTTTTTTGCAAACATTGTGTTGCTGTTCAGTCATTTTGGTCATGCCCAACTCTTCATCAACCCATCTGGGGTTTTCTTGGCAAAGGTACTGAAGTGGTTTGCTCTTTCCTTCTCCTGCTCATTTTACAGATGAAGACTGAGGCAAACAGGGTTAAGTGACTTGCCCAGGATCACACAGCTAGTAAGTGTCTGAAGCTCGGTTTGAACTTAGGAAGATGAGTCTTCCTGACTCCACTCCTGGTATTCTATCTACCGTACCGCCTAAGCTACAAACATTAAAATACCATAAAATGAGTAATAATAATAAAACATTATCATTATCATCATTAGTAGTCATAGTAGTAGCAATAGAGAAAGGCATCATGGTACAGTGGATAAAGGGATGGTGTCGGAGTCAGCCAGATCTGGGTTTAAGTCCTTATAATGAATACTATGGCTGTGATTGTGGGCAAATCACAGTTTCTCAGTGATCCAAACAATTCTCTAAAAGGAATTTTTAATGTATGTCTGTGAAAGGAATTCTCATACCAGGAGGTCCCTAAACTGATGAAATATCAGGTCCTAGTAGAAGGAAGATGAGGAGGAGGAGGAGGAGAAAGAGGAGGAGGAGGAAGAGGAGGAAGAAGAATAGATTAGTCATATTTAATTAGCTATTATTTTAATGTTTTCTAGAGTGTTACTTCCCTCTCTCCTCTGTCCCATCACACTATACTTTGTATTGGACTTTTTAATGATTATACTGTGTCCAATTTCTTTGAAGGCAAGACCTGTCATTCTTATCCATAACACCCCAGCATAGTATAGTGTTCTCCATATAAGAGAAACTTTTCTTTTAGTTGAACACCTGGATTGGTACATTTTTTTTAATGTTACATTGGTCCTGTTCCAGTAGAGGGCACCATTTGCATATTGAGAAGTAAACTCAACTCCAAGACAATAGATTTGCACATTAACACACTTAATAACCCTCAGTCATCCATGTTAATACACAATGCTAATACTGAAAAAAAAAATGGATCCAAACTTGAAGAGTGTCTTGAGAGTGAGGGATAGATGAAGGGAGAAGGGAGAAAGTTCACTTTTCCTCCTAGTCATTCCCTTACTCTGCCTTTAACTTCTAAGAGGGAGGAAATAACTCCCCTCTCTAACATCTCCTGCTTTCTTTTCTTTTCTCCTTTCTCCATTTCTTCTTCTTCTGAAGAGCTTGGATTGATGGAATAGAATTAGCTAAATGACTTTGACTAGACTTGTCACATATTGACAAATACATGGAAAACCCTTTGCCATAGAACAGTGAGTTTAAAAGCTTTTCAACACAGCTGATTTAGCCCAAGGAAGCTATTTAAGAATGCTGGCCACCAGTCACCCTCCCACCCATCCCAGTTGGCTTCAGGTGACCCTAGGATTACTGCAAGTTTCAGGCTAAGAAAAGGGAAAGAGTAGAGTCTTATGCCAACCTTCAGTTAAACTGTCTTCAGGGAGAGACAGATGCAATATGAAAAGCTCTCTTCTTGGATATTTGGGATAGATGAATGAGGCATTGCAAGAGAAGTTCTAAGGGTTTCTGGATCATTTTAAGCCTCCCTGAAGTTGCTGGAAATACTTGGTCTGAAAGAGGAGTACTCTAAACTAACCTTTGTCCCCCCCTCAAAATTATTTCACGAACAACCTTACATCTGTCCCTTCTTTAGCTCTTCTGCCTTCAGATGTCACATAACTGTGGGCACTGCCCAAGGTTCAGGCCTTGGTCCCCTACTTTTTTTCATTCTCTCCCTAGCAAATTTCATTCTTGCTTCTGGATTCAGCTATTGCTTCTATGCAAATGACTTCCAAACTACCATCTTGATCCCTCCCCTGAGATCCAGTATGTACCATATTTTTACCTGCCTGTGGGATAGTTCAATCCAATATAAGCTTTGTATTTATATTCTCTCCCTTTCCCCAAGACCAGCTGTTTTTGCTGCCTTCCCTATTTATATAAATGAGAAATAATTCTCCCAGGCTCCAAGGCTCAAAATATTAGAGGCATCTTTCATTCTTCTTTCTATGTTTCCTGCTCTATAGGCAGCCAAGCAAAAGGTCCTGTCAAGCCTTTCTATGAAAAATTTCTAGCATCTGTCTCTGTCTTTCATTCCTCCCAGTACAACTAGGGAAATTTAGATCCACAAAAATAACTGGGAACAATGGAGCACAGAACATATTTGTTAAGAACAAGGTGCTAAAGGAATCTTTGAAGGACATTCATTAAAACTTGGAGGTATTAGTTTGGGGACAAATAAAAAGAACTACTTGTTTATATGGTGGGTTCTTAATATGGAAATAATTACCCCAGGGTGGTACAGGCTAAACCTATAAATAGATTTAAGAAGATTTTGATAAATTCATGAATAGCTAGTCTGTAAATGTTATTAACCAAAACTTGGGGCTGTGTGAGGTCATGTCCATAACCACTTGAGATTAGACTCAGGGAGGAGAGCCTGCCCCTTAATGCTTCCCCTCACTGCTCTACCACAGCCCCTGGGCTCAATAGTCTGTGGGCTGATCCAGGGGCATTCCTCATACTGCAGTTACAAAGCATTTTTGATTACATTGAAATCAAGTTTCATCTCAATGTCTTTCCCCAACCGCCTTCTTTCCCAAACATTCTAAAGTCTTTGCATTAACAATTTAGCAATCAACTAATTGATTTACAAACATTTATTGTTTACTAGATGCCAGACGCTACCTTTAGGGAGCTCACAATGTTCTCCCCTTTCTGAATTTTTATATCGTAGAGGCCTTATAGTATAATTTAAAGAATATTGGATGTATTGGTAGAAGACAAGAGTTTCCCCCAAAGGATTAATTATTACTATTTATGTGACCTTGGGCAAGTCACCTAACTACTCTGGGCCTCACTTTATTCAGTAGTTAAATAAGAGGACGATGACTAATAACAGTTTAGATCCCTTCCAGCTCTAAAACCTATGAATACATGAAACCCCATGACCTGATTGCTGTGCTGACCTCCTCCTTGGTCTTCATGCTTCCATTCTTCACCCTTCCATTCCAGCTTAACAGGAAGAAAATAAGTTAGGGCTACCCTACACTAAGCAGCATTAGCACCATGTCTATTTTTTTTCTTTCATATCCTTTACACTAAGGGTGATAGTAGAGCTACCAAAAAGCATGATACAGCTCTTGTCACTACTTTTTCTTATTCACTCTATTGTCTAGCTGGTAATCACTGAGGCAGGCATCCAGATGGGAAAGAAACTCAATGCTTAGATCAATAAATTTTATTAGCAGGCTCCAACCAATTAAAAGTAGGACAGTTTTCATTGTTTTGGTTTTCAGACCTCTGGTTTTCTATATGTTCTGGCTTTTGTTTGTTCTATATTTTCTGGGTTTGTTGTTGTTTTCCTATCAGTACCATTCAGTTAACCCTATAAAATTTTATATGCCTCTATCCCTCTTCTTTTCTACTATCCTTCCTCTCTTCCTCTTAGGTTAGAAACTCAAGATTCTTAAGGGGACAACTGAACAAGGTCCCCATCTCAGAAAATATATGTGTGAAAGTGTATGTGTGTGTGTGTTTATCTATATATGTCTCTATGTGGACACACACACACACGCACTTACTTCACCAGGTTCTGTTTTCACTGTTACTTCTTGATAATGTGAGATTTTACTGTCAATTACTGAACATTGATTATGTACCTACTGCATTCAAGGCTGTGTGCTAAGCATGGTGAGAATTACAAAGATGCATTAGAATTAAACCTAATAAATTAACTTTCACACATTTGCCTGCCTCTACAGTTTCAGTGATACAGTTCTACATACTAGTAATGCATTCAGCTTACCCCATTCCTCATATATTTTTACCTATTCTTTAAAGCCTAATTTGTCTCCCGTTTTCTCCATAAAGGCTTGTTGGTAATGACGTTTCCTACCCCATACTGCTTAGGTCTCTCTGATGTATTTACCTATGGTCCAAAGTAACATATGCTATTTTTGCATTTGTTATAACATCCTACTAGACTATAAACTCCACAAGGGCAGTAACTATGGAATAGTTGAACTTTGTATCATGCCACCCCTCCATCCCCTAATCAAGGGCTTCTTAACCTTTTTTGTATCATGGGCACTTTTATTGTTTGGTGAAGCCTTATGGATTCCTCCTCGAAAAATGTTTTGTTGTCTTTTTTTGTTGTTCAGTCATTTCAGTAATGTCCAATGCTTGGCAAAGATACTGGAGTGGTTTGCCATATGTTGACATACATAATTTGTTGCCTACATTCACAATGAAAAGAAATACTAGATTTCAATTAGAAGTCAGTGAAAATAAAGATGTGTGTGTGTGTGTGTGTGTGTGTGTGTGTGTGTGTGTTTTCACATACAAGTCCAAAGACTTTAAAATCTAAACATGGACTCTTTGAGGGTCTGTAATCCAGGTTAAGAATCCTTGGCCTAGTGAAATACTATATACTTAATAGATCATTGTTGTTCAGTCATTTCAGAACTGTCTGACACTTTGTGATCCCGTTTGGGGTTTTCTTGGCAAAGATACTGGAGTGGTTTGCCATTTCCTTCTCCAGCTCATTTTACAGATGAGGAAACTGAGGCAAATAAGGTTAAGTGGTTTGCCTGCACATCTAGTAAGTGTCTGAGGCCAGATTTGAACTCAGGGAGATGAGTCTTCCTGACTCCAGGCTGGTACTTTATCCACTGTGCCTCTTAGCTACCCACTTAATAAGTAGGTGCCTAATAAATTAATTGAATTGAATTGAGGTCACTTGCAATATAGGTGGGGAGACAGAGAATAAACAAGTGAGAAAATATAATATAAAAATTAAGTAACAATACAAAGAACTAAATTCATTTTTTTAAACAAGCATTAATTATGGGGCCTAATACACGCAAAGCATTTTGCTAGGTGAAGAGATAAAGACAAAGGGTCCCTGCCCTCAAAAATCTTCTGTTCTACTGGGTGGGGCTGTGTGTGTGGGGGGTGGGGGACTGGGGCATGGATTTAACTTGTACATAGATTAAATAAAATTGCATACAAAATGAATGTCAAGTAACAGAAAGAGGGAGTCTTAACTACTGAGGGGATCAGAAAGGCCTCAAGGAGGAGGTGCTAGAGGCTCCATGAGGCAAAGGTGAAGAGAGAGTGTGCCACACATGACAGACACACTACAGCTAGGTTTGTTTAGAATAAGTAATGAATCCTGTAAAAGTGGTCCTGTTATTTGAATTCACACTATATATTTCCATTGGGCTGGAACCACTTTCCACATTTTACATAATTATAATTTCAAATAATGCAAATTCAAATACATGTGACCACTTTATGGGATTCATTATTTACACTAATTAGAGGCAGGGGATGGAATGTCACATGCAGGGAACTGCAAGTTGTACAATTTGGCTAAAATTCAAGGTTTTGGGGCTTTGGGCTCTCAAACGTTTTATCACAGGACTCCTTTGCACTGTTAAAAACTATCGGGGATCCCAGATAGTTTTGTTTTATCTGGGTTGAATCTGTCTATATTTACTCTAATAGAAATTAAAATATCTTAGCATCACGATGAAAATTGTTTTGACTTTGTAGATCCCCAGAAAGAGTCTTTGAGAACTGTTTGACTAGAATATCTATTATATAAAGGGCACTAATGTGTAATAAATGTAGAAAAGTAGTTTGCAGTCAGATTGTAAATAATATTTTTCATTGTCCTCATATAAGTATTCGATCACCTATCTTAAGGTCAAGAGTCACAGATGCCAATTGGACTCCTCCTTTTCAGGGAATGGGATGGATTCTGAAAACATAACATAATAATAACAAACATTTGCATTATCAATATATTCTTACTTTCCTCCTCAGTAATAGCTGTTTAGGGCTTTCCCTCCACAAACACCCAATGGATTTTCTCATTGGTGACCACTAATAGAGCAGGTTCAGTAAAATTTTGGGGATAGAAAAATAAATTTTAAGGAGGGAGCTAGTAGGTGAGAAGTAGCAATGGAAAGTACAGAACCCTCATTCCAACTGTTTGGCATTGGAAAGAAGGAAGTAGACCTATCCCAGGAGGGAGGCCGGGGGTCATTAGATGATTTCTTCAAGATAGTAGAGACTTGTGCATGTCTGAAGGTGGGTGAAAAGGAGTCAGTTGAGGAAAGACTAAAGATTCTATCAATAGAGAAAATCATTGATGGAGCAAGTCACAGAAGGAGGTCAGAAGGGATAGGGTCAAAAATATTTGTAGACAGATAAGTCTTAGAACCTGCAAGATAAATGTATGAAGTCCTGCTCAGCATACAGCACCACCAGACAGTGATCATCATGCAAAAAGCCCTTGTTACTAACAGATGTATGCTCTGGACCAAAAATGTTTAGGTTTGTTTTTTTGGCTTTGTCTATTCCTAAAGACACATCCATTTGCTGGCTGCCTCTGACAATTGTTCATATTGCCAACTTTTGTTTTGGTTACCCATCTGGGGAACATTTGAAATCTAGTAAGTAGCTGAATTGAAATGAATAGTTGGCCAAGAAAAATTCACAAGGGTGTCCTCTCTAAGAATGAATAAGTGAAATCATTCCATTAGGTTCAATAACTGATTGGACAAAGCATTTGTGAATCTTTTAGCAATTTTGCACATGTAGAGTTCAGTCTCAATGAATATAGCATACTTGATTTGGTATTCTGAATATGGATGTGAATGTGACCCTTCTGACCCCACGAGTAAGTGTTTTGATGGGGCAAGTGGTTGATGGCTAGTGTTGCCAGTGGGGCCAGAGCAGCATTTGCATGAATCAGAGCTTGCATTCATGCCATCCTTCTTTTCTTCTTTTGGCATGACGTAAACCAATCATTTCACCATGATCCACACAGATAAAAACAATTTAGAGTGAATAAATCAGGACCAGATTGGTAGAACTGTTCTGCTTTTCCTCCAGAGAGAATTGTCCCCATTCAACACCATATTATCATATATTCCATAACCTGGTAATGAAGATACGGAAGGATAGCTTCTTGGTTTAGATTATTCTGAATTTGATTCCTAAGAATAAACATACATACATACATACATACACACAGTAATATCTTGGTGTAGTAGCATGCTGGAGTAGAATAAAACACTATTAATTTATTTTGGTTTCGTTTGGTTTTGCTTTAAGTCAGAAAACTGTGCTTGAATCCTGGCCTCACAACTAACTGGCAGAATGACCTTGGCCAAGTTGTATCACTTATCTGGGTTTCAGCTTCTTCATTTATAAAATGTAGTGGGGGACAAGATGATCTGAGAGGTCTCTTCTAGGTGTAAGGCCTAAGATCCTTTCCTGCTACCTTCTTGAGAAGTTGCTAAGGAACAGAAAGAGATGTTTAAGTACCCAAGCAGAATGCTGGGGCCAGAAAAAGAGTTTTGGGAGGAAATTTCTCTTATTCTATTTCATCCTTTAAGCTTCTGCCACAATGTTTTCTCTATTGGCCTCGTAGCATCATGGCATCCCCATGCTTTTATTTTTATTCCCAAACATATTAAGTGAGAGTTGAGCTCTTTGTTCACTTCCAGACAATTGGGATACCACTCCAGCAGAGCCAAGCAATTCTGCTTGATCCAATGCTAGTATCAAGAAATGAGGCAACACTGAATCCTGCTTCCATCAAAGCCCCAGGAAACGGAAAACTTCACCGTTCAAAACTTAAAACCAAAGCAAGCCCTCTCTCCAGATCCTACCATCAGAAGCCAGACTAATTTTCCACAAGCAATCCGTCATAGTGACAACTTTCAGAGGCTCCCGATCTGAGATCTGAGCTCAATTGGCTGAGGTGGTGACTAAATAAACCCAGGAACTATCAAATCCTGGGAGCCAGAAGGAAGATGGTGATTATTATTACTAGAATCTCAAAGCACAATGTAAGCATTTGTGCTCACTTGAGCATCAGTCTGCTTGGGTAATTATTCATTCTTCCCAAACACCCATGGATTTCTACATGAAAAATGCAGAAGAGAAAGTTAATCTGCCTCTCCTTGAGGCCCTCTTGGATTTTCTTGCTAACTGTTTAGTCAGCTCTCATTGTGACTGCATCTTCTAGATAAGATAGGCCTGGCAGACTTCTTTTAAAACTCCTTTCAGCATTATTAAAACTTTTTTAAAAAATGCTTCAGCTGCTATTTCCTTATATTCAATTCAATCCCATAAGCAGTTATTAAAAGCCTACTATGTACAGGGCACTATGCTAGACCTGGAAATATAAAACTGAAATGAATCAGTCCATTCCCTCGAGATATTTACATTCTCCTGGAGTAATGTTTTTCACAGATAAGTAAGTACAAGATAATATAAAAGAGAGATGACAATATAAATTAGGAGGGACCAGGAACAGGCTCTGAAAGAAGGAAGCACAGAAGGAGAGCTTTGAAGTAAATCAGAAATTCTAAGAAGTAGAAGAGATTCCAGATATGTGGGTCAGAACATCCTGTTTGGAGACTAAAAAGTAAACTAATTTGACCACAGTATGGAATGTGTGAAGGTGACTAATGTGCAAAAAGCCTGGAAAGGTCGGTTGGCACCAGAATTATGTAGGCTATAAATGGCAAATTGAGGATTTTGTATTTTATCTTAGATAGGGAGCCAAGTTCCTAACCTATGACTTTCCTGATCCCTTACTGAAAAGGTCTTCATCTTGAAGGAAAGGACTAAGAAATGGTGCAAGATCATGATGAGTCAATAGCATAAGTCAGCATCCCCTACTCCCCTAATGTTCCAAAGAAAGTAATCTTGAGTTGCTTTAAGAGCAGAGCATCCAAGAATAAGGATGTCCAAGTTCCACAGTATTTTGCCATGGTCAGATCATATCTGTAGCATTGCATTCATTTCTGGGCATCATGCTTTTGAGAGATGGATAAGCAAGAGTGCAGCAAGAAAAAAGAGACAAAGAGTAAAAGGCCTCAAATTCATGCCACTAAAGGAATAATTAAAGGAAATAATTCTGTATCAATTACTGCACTTGCATATGTGAATATCAATATTTCTATTTTTACTTATCTATTTTTTGTTAAGTCGAAGTACCTATGGTTGGTGAGCTTCATCTGGAGGCCATAATCTGGAGGACAGGAAATAATAATAGCTTCCATTTATGTAGTACCTTATGGTTACCAAGTGCTTCTTCATGCATCATCTCTGTGAGGTAGTTTGGACAGGTATTTTTATCTCCATTTTGCAGGTCAGAAAATCTGAGGCTGAGTAAGATTTAGTGACTTGCCCGTGGTTGCATAGCTAGGACTTGGTGGGGCAGTCTTGAAGTCAGATTTTTCTGACCTCCAAGTCTAATGTTTTATTTGGTATATGTACCATGCTGCCCCAAATTATAAAAGGGATACCTAACTTCTTTTTTTTTTTATTAAATTAGAGATTTCCTTATGCCTGAATTGACTCAATTAAGCCTTTGAAAATAGGCTTACAAATCCCTGGTTCTCAGTCCATAAATGCTGTATTGCCTTTTCTGGCTTTTTCTCTTGCTAATGGCAATTCTGATGAATTACTTTGCTAATTCTTTTGGTTGTAATTATTGTTTTAGAGAAAGTGCACATTGGACCACATCCTGATCTCTTTTTCTTTCCTTCCGATTTCATTTGTGTCCCGAGTCTATGAAGTCTGACTAATTAGCACAGCTAAATATTACATTGGGCAAGATAAGAGGTGTTAGATACATGGCCATAGTTGCCAAATGCAGCTTGGAACCTGGGAAATATTTAACAAAATAAATAACAATACAATAGAAGATAGATAATGTTAACATGGGGTTTTCTAAGTCAATATGCGGACTATAGAGATCCCAACCATGGTTCAGTGGCCCTGTTTTTATTTGTGTTTGACACCACTGGTCTAAATGACCTTTGAGATATCTTCTACCTCTGCAATGATGACTACAATAATAATGGTGAGGCAGCTAGGTGGTGCAGTGAGTAGAGCACCGGCCCTGGAGTCAGGAGTACCTGAGTTCAAATCTGGCCTCAGACATTTGACACATTTACTAGCTGTGTGACCTTGGGCAAGTCACTTAACCCCAATTGCCTTGCCTTCCCCCCTGCAAAAAGGAAAAAAAAATAAAAAAAGAATAATAATGGTAAGGATTATTATTATAACTAATATTTAAATACTGCTTTAAGGTCTGCAAAGTGCTTTTGCATGTATTACCTTATTTAATTTTCATAACAACCCTGGGGGGTAGGTACATTTTGTAAATGAGGAAACTAGTGATTTGAATAGGATCACACAGCTAGCTAATGGATGAGGTACAATTCTAATTTGGTCTTCCTATTTTCAAATGCAATATTTTTCCATTCCATGGTTGTTCTAGCCGGTTTCTGTGTAGTGTTGCTAATAGTAGGCAGATGGTGATGATATCAAATCTGAGCTCTGCAATTTATTATTCACATAACCTGGTTTTTTTTTTCAAGCCTCAGCTATAATCCCACCTAGTGTAAGAAGCCATTCTGGACCCCCTCATTTCTAGTTCTTTCCTTCTGAAATTGTTTATTTCACAGAACTTTTATTAGTGTGAAGAGGGAAACCAATTGTGGGAACCAAATTGGTCATCTGTGGAAGTATGTGGCTCATATCACCTGTTCTTCAGCCAGTCTTCTTGGCATAGAGATTAAGTGTGTCCTTGAAACTCTCTGACACAAGGTGTGAAGCACCATATGTATATTTGTGAAGATTGAACACGGTAGCATTCTTCTTCACCAGAAATAGAAAGCCATAGACAGAAGGTAAAGAAAGCAAGTAGCCAAAGTTGAGGATGTGTCAATAATAATAAATAAAAATAGTAATAGATGTCATTATATGCTGCTTAAGGTTTGCAGAGTGCTTTAGAAATATCCCATCTTACCCTCACAGTAATCCAGGAAGGTGTTATTGTTCACTTGTTTCAGTTATGTCCAAAGCTTTGTGACCCCATTTGGGGTTTTCTTGGCAGATACTGAAGTGGTCTAACATTTCCTTCTCCAGCTCAGTTTTAAAGATGAGGAAACTGAGGCCAGCAGAATCAAGTGACTTGCCTAGAGTTACAGGGCTAGTAAGTGCCTGAGGCCAGATTTGAGCTCAGGAATGTGAATTTTGCTGACTCCAAGACCAATCCACTGTGTGACTTAGCCACCCCAATGCAGGGAGGGAAGTGCTATTATTACCCTGATTTTACAGATGGGGAAACTAAGGTCAAGAGAATGGTTAAATGACTTGCCCAGAGTCACATAGCTAATACATGCCTGCATTCAGATTGAGCTTAGGTCTTCTTGATTCCAGGTTTAGCACTCTGTCCACTGTATGATCTAGATGCCTCAGTGGGAATACACAGGCAGGATGGATGGGGCTTGTGTTTCTATACCACTCCTTGTCTCTTTCAGAATATGGTTGCTTTAGAGACATGATCTCATTCTTTGTCGTATCATTCCCAGAAGGTGGGAAGTGGGGAGGCCTCCATGCTTACATTTGACAGACGGGTGAAAACAAGCCTGGGAGGCCAGTGATGCATTTGCAGAAATGTGGGGAATCACTGGAAAATCTGGGGACAGAAGAGGGGTATTCTGGGTGAGTTTACAAAATTTAAGAAAAAATGGTTTAAAAGTGAAAATTTCAATCAAAACCAAGTGTCATCACGGAAGCCAAAAGTAAAAGAAAAATTAAAATTAAATTTATTTTACAAACCCAACACTTTTTTTTCTTTCCTTGAATTGAGTCAAACTGGTTGGTATGTGTTGACAGAGATCCAGAAGATTGCCGCTAACCATCAGTCAGCATGGCCTCCTTTCAAGATGAAAAGAGATTTTAGGACTGTGGCTCTGTGCCCAGGGAGGAAATGTGAACCAACCCTGACAGGAAGGTGTGTTTCAACCAGAGTCGGGGCTCTGATTTTTTTTTTCATGCTGTTTGCCTTTGGCAGGTAAGCCTGACAGTTTACCAAGGAGGCCAGACTTACAGATGAAAGAAACCACGCTAAAATGATTAGAAATGGAAGGAGTTTGATGAGCTTTGGAACATAGCCCTGGCCCAACACTCCTTGGAGTGATTACACTCATGGCACTCTGCCCATCATAACAATAATGGAATGCTGCCAAGGGATCAGTGTAGACGAATTTGCTCATACAGTCTGGCTCTTGTATACTGACTGCACTTGACATCCATCCTGATCTCAACGGGGAACCATGTGTTGTATGGCTAAGCTAACCTTCCAAAGCTTAACTCCCTCTATTAAAGCTTTTAGTTGCTCCATGGTCAAACAGCAACACTAAACATGTGCTTTTAAAAGTTCCTTTTGGAAATCCAATCTTTCAGTGGAGAGGAGCATGGATTGTCCCCCTCTCTCATGTCAAAGTTTGAAAACTTTCTGGAATCAATGATGTTATGTTCTCCCAAACAGAAAGCAGCGAGGATTTCAACTAGGTACTAGCTAGGAAGACTCTAATGTCAAACTTCAAAGATTGGTCATTTTCTTGAAATCTCAGGCACCTAATTGTGAGTGAGGCTTTTTGAGTTGGTTCCCTACCCTTTCCTCCAGCAGTGAGGGGACTATGGAAGTCACAAAGGATGCAGAGATGCTCTTTAGATAACCAAAGTGGCATCCCTGTGAACATGAGGCTTCCATTTCAAAGGTGAAGCCTACGCCTAGAACATAGTAGGCACCTAAAAATGTACTTTGACTGTTACTGATAGCTTCATCATTCCTTTGTGACTCTTCCAGCATCAAATCATCCCACCTCAGACCAGCTCCACACATAGCAAAGCTAAGAAGGATCAGACTCAAAAGCCCTTGGGGATAAATGAATTTCCTGGAGCATTTGACATGTTCCAGCAGCAACTTTTGTAGGCTCCAGGCTTTCTGCAATTGCTGAATAAGGGATTTTGGTCTATTAGCCTCTTGAGGCAGTGTTAGTGGCCCAGATTAGCTTTTTAAGATTTCCAGGTTGTTGGAGTGGGACTTCATTGTGTCTCTGAAGTGATTTCTCTGTCAAATGATCTCATAGCACTTTATTCTTATATTCATTTACCAAACTCTAAATTTGCAATCCATTTATCTGTGTATATGTCCCATTGCCCCTTAACAGATTCTTTGGTCAGTGACCATGCTGAGGCAAGTAAACAAATATTCATTAAATACCTGTTATGTGCCAGGCACTGTGCTAAGCACTGGGTATGCCAAGAAAGGCAAAAACCAAAAGGAAACAAACAAAAGCAAAGTCCTTGTTCTTGAGGAGCTCACGGTCTAATGAGGGGAACAATATTCGAACTATTTTGTACAAAAAAGATATATGCAAGATAAAGGGGAGATTATCAACAGAGGGAAGGCCCTAAGATTAAGGAGGGCTGGGAATGGCTACTTGTAGAAGATGGGATTTTAGCTGGGACTTGAAGGAAGTAAAGGATGCCAGGAGATGGAGAATAGGAGGGAGAGCATTCCAGACATGGGAGGCAGCTAGTGGAAATGCCCAGAGCTGATAGTGTCACATCCTCACTTGAGCCTATGGTATGTGGGAGAGGGGAGGAGTGTAAGGTATAAGAAGAATGGAAAGATAGAAAGGGGCCAGGTTATGAAGGGCTGTCTGTTTATCATTTTAGATTCCTCAGCTTTTGCCCAAGCCCCATTCTGATTCCTCATTTGTCATAGAAGTGACCATGAGTTCTCAAAGGCTATGCCAATAGAGTGTAAAGTCTAATAGGTCTTACAAAGCTGAACAGGTTTCAAGTCTAGCCTAATACAATTCATGAAGTTACCTTAGGGAAAATATTGAGGGGTAAAAATCTACTTTGGTGGAAGGAGCAGCTACACTGAGAAAATTACACATCTTTTAAAGTACTAAAGCATCCCCCTTAGCTCCAAGCATTGAGAATAGTATGCAGTAGATCCTCAGCAAATGCTTATTGAATGAATGATTGAATTAAGGAACAAAGAAGTAAACAAGCAAGTAAATAAACAAATAATTGGCCATTAAGAAAGAATTAGATTTTTTTGCTACTTGTTATCATCATGACCACATCCAAACTCAATGTTTAGTAGTGACTTACTCATTGTGAAGGACAGGAAATGTGCAGACATTTGATTTAGGGAAAATTGAGGTTGGTGGTTGTATACCACGTGTTCCTACAAGCCAAAAAGAATTTCTCATTCACCACTTCCAACATATCTCATTTCACCATACGTGTAGCACTTGAGTGCCCCCCTTCACCTTATTTAGGAACCCAGAGGAGATACCCCAGGTTTTAGGTAATCTGTTTGTCTCCATCTACCCAAAACTATTGATCATGAGGCCAGTGTGTTCACTTTTACCAGTCAGCCAGAAAACACATGAGTTCAAAGCAAAAGATATATAGTCAAATAGCATAGCAAGTAAAGAAAAGATTCATACCCATGCACATTTCCCACAAGTTACCACATCATTAATGAAAAATGGCATACAGGGAAAGAAAACATGTCACCAGAGAACATGCATGGAAGGTCATATGTCAGGAGTCTAAGAGGCCAGGGTATATACATTGAGGGAACACTACACAAATAGGGCCACATGGCCAGGGAACACACATAGCTGAGGCAACTAACACATACCTTCTACACTGCAAAGCTGCCAATGTCTTCTAGTGTTATCATCATGATGCTCTCTGTTTCTAAATTAAATGTTATATATCCACTCACTATTGGGGCCGTTGCCTCTGCTACCATCTACCCAGGTGCAATAGATAGAAATCTGCTACTTGATAGAGAGAGCTTCAGCTATTATAGTATGTAGCTCAGGGCTGTGACCCATTATGCCCAGTAAGACAACCAAAACAAAAAGCCAGCAGAATGTGCCAAACTAAAATTAAGTATTTATTTTTGTAAATGATTTTCTCCTGGTGATGATTTGAGATCCTATTCTCAGGATTATCTTACTGGGTGTTAGAAAATTCCTCTTATGTCTTGTTATTCATACATATGAATATATAGCCCTCAAAGCACATTTCAGGGATGCCCCTGCCCTGCCCTAAATCCCTAGAAGCTCTATAGAAGCTGAGTTAAAGATGTTCTCCTCAATTCCAGGTTCCTCTCTGATTGGTAAACAAATTTAGTTGGGCAAGAACAAAGGTCTTGTTGACCCATATAGCGTCATTGGCCTCTATATTTCATGCAATTTCCTGCCTTAACGTCTAGGTCTAAATTAGTGTGAATAATGTATCCCTTGAAGTGGTTGCATGTATTCAAATTCATAGGTTGCATGTATTCAAGTTCACACTATTTGAAGTTATAATTATGTAAAATATAGCAATTTGTTTCGGCCTAATAGAAATATGCAGTGAAAATTTGAATAGTGTGACCACTTCAGGAGATTCATTATTCACACCCATTAGGACAGAGCTGAATTATATATATATATATATATATATATATATATATATATATATATATATATATATATATATATATATATATATATATATATGTGTGTGTGTGTGTGTGTGTGTATATATACATATATATGTATATGTATATATATATATATGTATATATATATATTTATATATATGTATATCTGCCAGTGACCTTGTGCTTCATTTTAGCCTTCACAAACTTGCTCATTCTTTTTACGTATGGGAAAGATAATTTTTCATCTTTTAAATGATCTCCTTTCCCAACTTCTCCAATTCAGTCAGTGGTACCATCAATCTTTTCATCTCCCAGGCTCAGAGTCTTGGAATTATTTTTGATTCTTTTACCTCCTGTCTTCCATCTGACACCAGAGCTTACTATTTCTACTTCAGATTGTCTGTTGAATTCTCCTACTTCTTTACATTTCTACTGCCACCATACTAATCCAGGCCCTCATTGCTTGATAATCTTGATTACTTCAACAGCCTTGTATCTGTTCCCTATGGGCCAATAGCAACAATCCAGAGCACTTCTATGATGCCCTGAAGACTATTTATGGGCCAAAGACCTCCAGTGCATCTCAACTACTCAGCATTGATGGTGCCACACTAATCAGTGATAAGGACATTACCCTCAAGAGATAGACTTAACACTTCTACAATGTCCTCAATAGACCATTTCAACCAATGCCAAAGCCATTGATAGTATACCTCAAGTTGAAGTCAATTCCTCTCTAGATGAACTTCCAACTGAGGAGGAGGTATTAAATGACATTAGGCTCCACTCATGTGGCAAAGCATCTGGTGCTGATTCCATCCCTGCAGATATCTATAAGGCAGGGGGTACACTGCTCATACAGAAGTTAACTGAAATCTTCCAAGTTATATGCAAGAAAAGATTGTCCCTCAGTAGTCCAAAGATGACTCCATTGTCCATCTCTATAAAGGAAGAGGAAATAGGTTGTCTTGTGATGGTTACACGGGGGATCTCTCTCTTAGTTATTGCTGGCAAGATTTTTTTTTAAATTAATAGCATTTTATTCCCACCCCCCTGCCCAGTTACATGTCAAGAAAGTTTTTAATATTCACTTTTACAAGGTTTTGAGTTCCAAATTTTTCTCCCTTCCCCTTCCCCCTCTTCTGAAAATGGCAGGCAGTTTGATATAGTTTATATATGTGCTATCATGTAAAAATATTTTCATGTTAGTCATAGTTATGAAAGAAGAAACAGATCAAAAGGAAAAAAAATGAGAAAGAATAAAGTAAGTGAAAAAATATGCTTTGATCTGCATTCAGATTCCATCAGTTCTTTATTTAGATGTGGATAGTATTTTCCTTTGTGATTCCTTTCTATTTGTCTTGGATCATTGTGTTGCAGAGAAGAGCTGAGTCATTCGTAGTTTATCATCACGCATTGTTGCTGATACTATCTATAGTGTGTTTCTGGGTCTGCTCATTTCACTGTGCATCAGTTCATACAACTATTTCCAGGATTTTTCTGAAATTTGCCTGTTCATCATTTCTTATTGCAAAATAGTATTTCATTACATTTATAAACCACAGCTAACTGTTCAGCCATTCCCCAGTTGATGGACATCCCAACATCTTAGTTTCCAACATTTGCTACCAACAGTGCATTAGTGTCCCAATTTTCCCATATCCTCTCCAACATTTATCATTTTCCTTTTTTGTCATATTAGCCAATTTGATAGGTATGAAGTGGTACCTCAGAGTTGTTTTAATTTGCATTTTGCTGATCAAAAGTGATTTAGAGCACTTCTTCATATGTCTATAGACAGCTTTTATCTCTTCATTTGAAAATTGCCTCTTCATATCCTTTGACCATTTATCAACTGAAGAATTACTTGTATTCTTGTAAATTTTACTAAGTTCTCCATGTATTTGAGAAATGAGGCCTTTATCAGAGACACTTGCTATAAAAATTGTTTCACAGCCTTCTGCTTCCCTTCTAATCTTGGTTGCATTGGTTTTGTTTGTATAAGCTTTTTAATTTAACTAATTAAATTCTTAATTTAATTAATTAAGATTCTTTGATATATTTATGGGATTATAGCCAGCCTTGGTAAAAAAAAAAATCCCCTCTATAACCTGCACCATAACTACCTGTTCATGGATATAGGGAAATGCCAATTTGGGAAAGAGGAACTAGAATCCTTGGGGCATATAATAGCTTATAGTTGGAAGTACAAATGGCAGAGATGATATTATGCCTACAACAACCAAGGGTTTTTATGAAGATTTGTGAGGTTTATGGACTATGAAAACCCCTTGATCCCATGTTTTTCAGGGTTGACATTCATCAAATACTTATACAGGCACCAAAAGACCTTTTGCTGGACTTCCACTATTGAAATGGAGAGTCAAAATAACAACCTACTACTTCTCTGGTGCTGAAACAGCCCGACCGTCAGAATCTGTAAGAGGCTGAGAATGGGTTATACTACCAAATGCTGGCACTTCCTCAAAGGTGCTTTTGATCTTTGCATAATTTTTTTCAATGGAAACTATCAGCAGCCAAAGATAATTATATTATTGGTGGTAGGGGGCACTGCTAGATGTTAAGGCAGGGTTTGAACCTTAGCATTATAACTTAAAGGAGGTCCAATAATCTATAGTGGTCCAGTTGTACTATAAGAATCCAGAACACCTGAAACATACCAGAGAATAAAACTAACAACAAAAAAGTAGAACATTTCTTCTTTTCTAGCTGATTCAAGACTACTCTAGGATCTTTCTCCTCCTACCCACACACTGCTGTTGTTCCCTGTGATTTTCACCCATGATCCTGTGTTCCTTTAGCTTGGCACTCTTGAATGTGCCTTCAGGCTTCTGATTGGTAAGAGTTCTTCATAATTAAAAAGTTTTTGTACCCAAAAATCTAATAAACCTGAGATTAAAAAGGAAATAATTAACTAGTGGAAAAATCTTTGCAGCAAGTTTCTCAGATAAAGGTCTAATTTCCAAAATATGTAAGGAATGGATTCAGATTTATAAGAATAAGACAAATTATCCAGTTGAAAAATGGTCTAAGGATGTGATCAGGCAGTTCTTAACAGAAGAAACCTAGAGGAAGGGAGAAGATGGCAGTTGGAAAGCAGGGACTAGTGTGAGCTCCCCGCCAAGTCCCTCCAAAAACTATAAAAAATGGCTCTGAACCAACTCTAGAACTACAGAACCCACGAAGTAGCAAAGGGAAGCAGGGCTCCGGCCAGGACAGCCTGGATGGTTGCAGGGTGAGTTCTTTCATGCAGGGAGCTGGAAGAGCCCAGCTTGGGCAGTGCAAACCAACCAGACCAGGAGCCGGGCAGAGTGGGCCCTAGCACCCTGAATCAGTGAGCCGGGGCAGTTGCCAGACTTCTCAACCCACAAACACCAAAGACAACAGAGAAGAACTGAAGAACCCACAAAATAGTGGAGGGAAGCAGGGCTCTAGCCCAGGACAGCCTGGATGGTCTCTGGGTAAGGTCTATCCCACATGGAGCTGGGAGTGGAGCAGAGCAGAGCCCAGTGTGGGTGGTGCAGACCAACCAGACCAGGAGCCGGGCAGAGCGTGCCCTAGTGCCCTGAATCAGTGAGCTGCAGCTGTTACCAGACTTCTCAACCCACAAACACCAAAGACAACAGAGAAAGTTAGTGGGAAAAGCTGCTGGGGACAGGGGGATAGAGTTCCCCTTTCAGCCACTGCCCCGGGGGCAGCTACAGAACTACAGCTGCAGTTGCTTCCAGCCCCAGGCCCACCTGGTGGGAGGAAATAAGTGGCAGATCAGAGCAGGAGTGCAGAGCCTGCTGAAGATCTAAGTCCAGTCCGGGTTGGGAGTTCTTCGGGAAGGAGGAGTGCTGGTGTGGCAGAGCTGGCTGTAATAGCTCTGAAATCAACAGATCATTCCCCCAATCTTAGAACATAGTACTCTTTACTCTACAAGCAGTCATACCCCACTGAAAAACTCAAGGGTCAAGTCAGTCGGCTGGGAACATGGCCAAGCAGCAAAAACACATCCAGATTCAGTCTCAGACTTTGGAATCTTTCTTTGGTGACAAAGAAGATCAAAACATACAGCCAGAAGAAGTCAACAAAGTCAAAGAGCCTACAACAAAAGCCTCCAAGAAAAACATGAACTGGTCTCAGGCCATGGAAGAGCTCAAAAAGGATTTGGAGAAAGCAAGTTAGAGAAGTAGAGGAAAAATTAGGAAGAGAAATGAGAAGGATGCGAGAAAACCATGAAAAACAAGCCAATGACTTGCTAAAGGAGACCCAAAAAAAAAATACTGAAAAATACACTGAAGAAAACAGCACCTTAAAAAATAGACTAACTCAAATGGCAAAAGAGCTCCAAAAAGCCAATGAGGAGAAGAATGCCTTGAAAGGCAGAATTAGCCAAATGGAAAAGGCGGTCCAAAAGACCACTGAAGAAAATACTACCTTAAAAATTAGATTGGAGCAATTGGAAGCTAGTGACTTGATGAGAAATCAAGATATTATAAAACAGAACCAAAGGAATGAAAAAGTGAAGACAATGTGAAATATCTCATTAGAAAAACCACTGACCTGGAAAATAGATCCAGGAGAGATAATTTTTAAATTATTGGACTACCTGAAATCCATGACCAAAAAAAGAGCCTAGATATCATCTTTCAAGAAATTATCAAGGATAACTGCCCTGATATTCTACAGCCGCAGGGCAAAATAGAAGTTGAAAGAATCCACTGATCGCCTCCTCAAATAGATCCCAAAAAGAAATCTCTTAGGAATATTGTTGCCAAATTCCAGAGCTCCCAGATCAAGGAGAAAATACTGCAAGCAGCCAGAAAAAACAATTTGAGTATTGTGGAAACCCAATCAGAATAATCCAAGATCTAGCAGCTTCTACATTAAGAGATCGAAGGGCTTGGAATACGATATTCCAGAGGTCAATGGAGCTAGAATTAAAACCAAGAATCACCTACCCACCGAAACTGAGTATCATGCTCCAAGGCAAAATATGGATTTTCAACAAAATAGCTTTCTCAGTGAAAAGACCAGAGCTGAATAGAAAATTTGACTTTCAAACACAAGAATCAAGAGAAGCATGAAAAGGTAATCAAGAAAAAGAACAAGAAAAAGAAATCGCAAGGGACTTACTAAAGTTGAACTGTTTTGTTTACATTCCTACAAGGAAAGATGATGTGTATGATTCATGAGACCTCAGTATTAGGGTAGATGAAGGGAATATGCATATATATATGCATATATATGTATATATATATATGTGTGTGTATGTATATATGTGTGTCTATGTGTATATATATATGTATGTGTGTATATGTGTATATATATGTATGTGTCTATGTGTATATATATGTATGTGTGTGTATATATATATATATATATATATATATATATATATATATATGGAGAGAGAGAGAGAGAGAGAGAGAGAGAGAGAGAGGGCACAGGGTGAGTTGAAGATGAAGGGATGATATCTAAAAGAAATAAAATCAAATTAGGGGATGAGAGAGGAATATATTGAAAGAGGGAGAAAGGGAGAGATAGAATGGGGTAAATTATCTCGCATAAAAATGGCAAGAAAAAGCAGTTCTGTAGGAAGGGAAGAGGGAGCAGGTGAGGGGGAATGAATGAATCTTGCTCTCATCAGATTTGACCTGAGGAGGGAATACCATACACACTCAATTGGGTGTCTTACCCCACAGGAAAGAAGTAGGAAGAAGATAGAAAACAGGGGATGATAGAAAGGAGGGCAGATGGGGGAGGAGGTAATCAAAAACAAACACTTTTGAAAAGGGGCAGGGTCAAGGGGGAAAATTGGATAAAGGGGGATAGGTTAGGAAGGAGCAAAACATAGTTAGTCTTTCACAACATGAGTATTGTGGAAGGGTTATACATAATGGTACACATGTGGCCTTGTTGAATTGCTTGACTTCTTAGGGAGGGTGGGAAGGGAAGAGGGGAGAGAATTTGGAACTCAAAGTTTTAAAAACAGATGTTCAAAAACAAAAAAAAAGTTTTTGCATGCAACTAGAAAATAAGATACACAGGCAATGGGGTGTAGAAATTTATCTTACCCTACAAGAAAGGAAGGGAAAAGGGGATGGGAGGGGAGTGGGGCGACAGAAGGGAGGACTGACTGGGGAACAGGGCAACCGGAATATACACCATCTTGGAGTGGGGGGGAGAGTAGAAATGGGGATAAAATTTGTAATTCAAACTCTTGTGAAAATCAATGCTGAAAACTAAATATATTAAATAAATTAAATAAACTAAAAAAAAAAAGAGAAGAAACCTAGGCCATTTATAGCCATATTGGAAAAAAAAAAAACACTGCAAATCACTACTAAATAGAGACATACAAAGTTAAGCTTTTTGAGATGCCATCTCATATCCATTAAATTGGCAAAGGTGGCAAAAAAGGAAAATTTATCAATGTTGAAAGGACTGTGGGGAAACAGCAACACTGATATACTGTTAGTGAACCTATGAATGGGTATAAACATCCTGGAAAACAATTTGGAAGTATACAAAAAAAATATTACTAAACAGTGCATTTGATGCAGCTGTGCTACTGCTAATCCTATACCCAAAAGTTATCAAAGAAATAGAAAAATGTTTCATATAAACAAAAACCTTTAATGCAGTTGTTTTTGTGATGTTTTAACAATAACAACAACACCTAGCAACTAACGAGGTGCCCCTCAATGGAAGAATAACTGAATAAATTGTGGTATATGAATACAACGGGATATCTTATATCCAGTGCCCAGCCCAGACCCTAGCACATGGTAGACATTTTATAAATGCTTATTGATTGAACGCTGTGCTGTGAGAAATGAGGAAATAGATGATTCCAAAGAGACATGAAGAGTCTTGTACTGCAGAGTACTGCAGAGAAAAATTTGTACTTTATTATCAATACCATAAAAAAAACAATTGTGAAGACTTTTATAAACCGATGAAAAATGAAATAAGCAGAACCAGGAGAACAATTTATACCACATCAACAATAACATGAAGGCAAACCACTCTGAAAGCAATTAGAGCTACGATCAGTGAAATGCCCATGTCTGTTTCCAGAGAACAGAAGATGACATATTCTATTCACCTTCTGAGAGAGGTGAGGAATTTTAGAGTGTAGAATGAGCCATAGATATTTTTTTTTGTATATAGCCAATGAAGGAATTTGTTTTGTTTGATTACACATAAATTACAAGTGGATTCTTTTTCCTTTCTCCTTCCCTTGCCCTACCCTGCCCCCCCCCCCACCCAGTGTCATAGTAGGGAGAGAAAATAGATTTTTATTAATTAAAAAAAACACCTAAAATAGAGAGGTTAAGTGGGGCTACAGGTGTGGAACATTGTACACATTTTCAGATGAGATAATGGTATAGTTAGTTTTTCTTAATTACTTTGTTGTAAAAGAATTCTCAGTGGGGTAGGGCAATCTGGAAACATTTGCAATGTAAAAACAAAACAGGTCAACCAACCTTTAAAAAAAACTATCTTAACTCAGACCCCCACCCCCATCTCCTATGACAGTGCTTCAGTACTACACACAAAACAATTCTCCCTCTTCCCCCAGGCCCTTTCACCTCTAGCTTTGGTGACAGTAATCAAATCCACACTGCCACACCTGTCTCTACAATCAGCAAGCAAATGCATTTTCTTAAAAACCAAAGCATGTTCTCTTTTATCCTTCAAGTCACCAAGGATACGAGTGTTGCAGCTTGGGAATTTTGTAATTACTCAGCCCCATCATCTCAGTAAATGGACATCAGGGGTAGGATGCATGGGATCAGACCCAACAACTGTCTATCATTCAAACAAGAAGAACTCCTCAATAGAGAGATGGGTGCCCTGTTCCATTTCTGATCAGAAGTATATGTAGCCCTTCGAGATGTTCAGTGCGGAGTAACTACTGAGCAGGACTGATTGAAGGGCACATCAGAATTAATTCAAGAATTTCATAACAATACTCACGAATTCTGGTGACCTTGCCATTGGCATTATGTTAACTGATACCTACAGTCACTTAATTCCTGATTAGACACTGCAAAGAAAACCCCTTCCATCCTAGACTCTTAAAATCACCGTCACCTTTTTAGCAACCTTATATAGCAATAATAATTAACTCCATTACAGAATTGTCACCATCTCAATAACATGGTCTAATATTAGTGATGGTAGACAATTAAAAAAAAATACTTCATTTTGTCACCAGCACCATCCCTCTCATGGCTTCAGAGATAGTCTTCTGACTAGTGTAACTGCCAGATAACATCATATTGGATTGGGACCATCTAATTTTTGTCATAATTTTGGTCTTTATTCATGTCTTTACTGCTCATCATCCCTCATACAGTGGCCAGTCAGAGAAAGTTCACTGGGCACCAGAATAACTGTATAGAAATTGCTTTAATATTCTTGATTTTCTGTTTTGCTCCTTTTGTTATGGGTAAGGAACTATAGAATTAACACATGCCTGTTTGGTCTCCACCATTATGTCTTTCTCATGGGCTTAAGATCTACTGATAAACAGGGAGGGAAGAGGATGGTATTTCCCAATGAGTAGCAATTGATTCAAGACACTAACTTGTTAAACCCATATAGACTGACTAGATGAGCACTGTCATCCAGAATGGGACAGAACTAGGTTAAAGAAGTAATCAACTGTATTGTTAATGTGTTTTTTGCTTGATAAGAAGATCTTTTCCATCCATTAATAAACCCATGAGACCTGCTTAAGTCATGTGGAAGCCTAAGTCACATGAGCCTGGGTCATGAGGGTTGTGATGCCCTCCGACCTTGAAGAAGTGTATATGTACTCAGAGGTTGGCATTTTGCTTTGGGGCTCACTCATGGGAAGAATGTTCCTGTGATATAGCTGGATGAGACTCTGGGTAGCCGTTACAGATCCCCCTGGCTTTGAAAATACAGATGTTGATGCTTCTCTCTCTGCTAACTATGCATATGTTGCAATGGACAGACAGAAGCCCTATCAGCTGATTTGTATTATTTGCTCTGTTTATATAATTTCTGCTTGTAGGTTCTGTTTGTATTTGCTCTGAAATTCAGGGTGTTGACTTTATCCCTGAAGTAAGTGAATGGTGTGCATACACACACACACACACACACACACACACACACACACACACATATATATATATATATATATATATATATGATTAAAGTAAGATTGCTGACCCCTTTTGAGTTGCTTTCGTTTAGAAAGCAGATCTAAGAACCTGTGGTAGCAGCCCTTCTGTGTGCTGGTGTTATTGGTCTTACAGCCCCACAGCAACTGCAAGCAACATTATTTTTACACCAACTTTTTAAGAACCCAAGAAAATTTGATGTTCCCCTAAGAGCTTTTTGGTGTAGGATGGAATGCATAACCCCTGGGTTAAGTGTTGCTTACCAGTTCCTAGTTCTTATTTTGGAGCCAGATCAAGCAAGTGGCCGGTAGTGACTCATTGTGCTTAGTCTATAGAAGTAATGTTTTCTTATTTGACTGAATAAATGTATATAGAGGGTGTCCTTAAAGTCTTTGTTCAATTATAAGCTTTAGTAAGTTAACACCACACTAAGACTTTTGAGATGCCCAACATTACTTTCAGCTAGATAATGGTAAAAATAAGTTATTCTAGGTGTGCATGTGCATTTCCAAAAACATAACAATAATTCAATGACCCCAAGAGGGTCCACATCCTATAGGTGGAGAACAAGTCACTTATACATTTAATTTAAAAACTAATCAACTGCTACTACTTGGCTTCCTCTTTTCTTGTCTTGATCTGACATTTAAATATCTTAATGCAGAGAAGAATATTGGAGGGAATGAAGGACATGAAGATTGCTTCTGAAAATTATTAACTGCCACCCTTGGCAATACACCTAATGTCTCAGTACTTCAGGCAACTCTCTAGGACTTATCTACTAAGTTATACAGGTTGGTTGGTAGTGGTAACTCCCTTAAGCAAGAGTTTCCACTGATGGTGAAATCACATATCTTTCACCTTTTTGAAAAGTGTTGTAGCATTCTACATACAAATTATATGTTTCTCTTTTTACCTCCTCCCATCCTTACGCAACTTCTGAATTGTAAGCCGAATGAGGGCAAGGAACATGGTTTATTTCTTTTGGTATCTCCCCCAATACTCCTACTGTCATATAGCAAGGATGCTCCCAAACTCCCTTCAAGGTAAACCATTGACAATTTTCTCAACATTTAGTGGTTGATATTTTGATTTTCCCTGAGTTGGAGGAAACAGTGTTATTAGCACCAATTCCTTCAAGTGTTCAGCCATCTTCATCCCACGTGTCCATGCAGGCCCCCATGAAGCTGAGTTATACCACTGGGTGATTTGAGAGACACAAAACCTCTATCTGACCCTGCACATTCTTCCCTCACATGATTCTGGTGACTGGGGTTAGGGCTTTAATACATCAAGTTTAGACAGGTTTCCCTGAGCTCTGTTAAAAGATTTGTTACAGACACACTTCATTCTGCTTTGGGCTCTAAAGAGATTTATATAATCAGGGGGAAGCAGAGTTGTGTTAATCACTACGAAAGCTCCTGAATTCAACATGAAAAGCAACTTCAAACAACACGGCAGAAATGATTCTAAAAGATGAAGAAAGACATAATGATGCTTAGAGGGAAGCACTTACTGCCCCCTCCAAAATACCCAAGGCAATGAAAAAAAGGCAGCCTTCTCTAGTCCACCTTCCAACTTAGCACAACAAACACTTTACACGTTATCCTCCAAAAAGGACAATGAAAGACAAAAGAAGATTCTTTCACACAGACACACATGTAAACTCTCATTGGCTACTGGCAAAAGGAATAGTGCTAAGTTGCCCCCTTTCCTTTTGGTAAGTGGAAAGACAACCTTGTCTGTCAAAGCAAATGAAACAATTTTTGTTGTCCCAGATGCCATGGGCCAAAAAAAAAAAATCAGAAAAGATTTATATGAGCATCAAAGATGATTTGAAGTGTGTGTGTGTGTGTGTGTGCGCGTGTGTGTGACAATAAGACTTAGATGAAAACAAGCATGTGTGTGTACTTGCTCCCCCCACCCCCCCCAAAAAAAGCTTGGAAAGTCCCTCCTTTGATGTGGCAGTAAATTAGATTTTACAACTCTATCTCACCACCAAGAAGGTCGCTGCCCTCAAGATTCATGGCATGTATCTATGACCCATCCATTTCAGGGAGAAAATGACTTCAATGAGGCCCTTTCAGTAGTTGATGTTTCGCTGGAGAGCACTCAAGAAGGCCCAAGACTCAGAGAGCCATCAAGATCGAAATTTAAGAATCCATCTAAGAATAAATTCTCAATGACAAATATAACACAGCACCTCTTCCTGCGGCATTGTGGAATTAACACTGGGGAAAAGAAAGATTAGGGAATGTGGAGAGAGGTCTTAGAATAGCAAAGATAAACTTAATGGGCCCCTAGATTAGTTAGCTGTTTCACCTGGTTCAAATCATAGTGCCTCTTGGGGCCTCAATTTCTTCTTCTGTAAAACAAGGGGGATAATCTGTTAATCATTTTGACTCTTCCCCATCTTCCCTCTGTCTTTTCCTCTCCACAAACTTAAATACACACACACACAAGCACACAAACACACACACCACACACCATTGACAAGAGTACAAGGAGTCACACTACATCCTTTGAAGTGGGATCACAATCTATCTATTTTCCAGAAGATGTACACCTAACCTATTTCTATATATCATACAATCCCAGCCTGCTTATAAATCACCATAATTTTAAATCATATACAAACAATTCCTTCAACCACTTACCTTAGTTCCCTCCAAGCACTGCCTAAAAAAAAACTTTTAATAAAGCATAGCTCTTTTCAAATCTAATTGACGAGTTTATTGAGGGTTACAATGATGAAGGCCTAAATGGGCATCAAGTCTCTAAAACAATCAGACCTCAGAGCCAAGCTATCCTGGTATTTAAAGCAAAAAAAAAAAACTCACAAATTGTCAGCAGACATTGGACATCCTAATGACAGTAGGGTATAGGGCAGAGAATGCTCGACCTGATGCAGGCAAACTTATGTTCAAGTCTGGGCTCTGGTACTTGCTAAACATGTGGCCTTAGGCCAAGACACAACATCTTTGAGCCTCATTACCACCTGCCTGGATTTTGGCAATGGTTTTCTAATTTATTGTACTGCTTCTAAAACAGCATTCCTATTACTGCTAGAATTATCTTCTTTAAACTTTGATGCCGTGGGGAAGGTGGAAGGTGAAGCAGTTGTTGTTCTAAATCTGGTTCCAGTAAAGAGTTAGGGCCAGAGCATGCCTATTCTGTCAGTTGAGAACCTAGAACACAGCAGGAACTTAATAAATGCTTATTGATTGATTGACCACGTAGTAGAAGAGTGAATGCTAGGATAGCCAACAAGGTCTCTGTGTCTCTCTCTAGCTCTCTAAGAATAAGCTACCATTAACTCTTAGGTTCTATACCTTTCTGTGAGGCATCCTTGCTCTCACCTGCCTAGGAGTTGGTACCACCTAGTTCTTCTCTTACCCTGCCTTCTGACCCAGAAAAATTTCTTCCACTTGTCCTTTTCCCAACATTTTTCCTAATTGTTAAAGCTTCCATGCATAATTAGAATAAATATTTGAATTAATAAAACCATGGCAAAACATAAAGTTTAAGTAAGGCTAGCATTAGCTCTCATTTACCCATTCATGTAACCACAAACTATACTTTCCTAACTCAAGCCACATTTTAATGAACTCATGAATCAACAGGGTATTGACAGAGCTTCCAGAAATAAGTAGGAGATAGTCCCTCTGTTCTCTGCTTTTTCTAGACCATACTTTGAGGGCATATTCAGTTCTGGGTGCTATCATCTAAGAAGGACATTAGCAAACTAAAAAGTGTCCATAGGAGGACAGCTAGGATGAAGAAAGGCTTTGGGTCTTTGTTATACAGGATTCAGTTGAAAAAAGTAGGAATTTTCACTCTAGAGAAGACTCAGCAGGAACATGATAGCTGTCTTCAAGTACTTGGAAGGTTGATGTGGGCAATAAGGAATACACACATATACACACACATCCACACATCCATATATATGGATGTGTGGATGTGTGTGTATAAATTTTTTTTCTCCCTTGACAGTGTTGGTAAGAAACATTGTTATGGAATGGGTGTCACTTTGTTTCCTGAGGTATGAGCTCTGGTCCCAAATTCCTGTCTTACCATGATTACTCATCACTTCTAGGACAAGGTTATTTTACTTCTGGTTGTATTCCACCTCACTATGCTCCTCAGAGTGGGCTGCCCTTAGGGACTCATGCATTGCCTCTTCTGGGACCCGATGAATTTCTGACAAGTAGAATACTTTCTAAGAGAAGTTGACACTTGCAATAAGACCCCTGTTTCCTTATCCTAGAAAACCTTCACTCTACCCACCTCCATGTTCTATAGTGGCACAATGGCACAATAATTTCATTTCCCTACCAGGGCAAGATCCCAAGACCTAATGATCTCTCTCTCTCCTCTCTCTCTCTCTCTCTCTCTCTCTCTCTCTCTCTCTCTCTCTCCTCCTCCTCCTCCTCATTCTTTTTCTTCTTCTTCTTCTTGTTCTTGTTCTTCTTCTTCTTCTTCTTTCTGTCTGTCTGTCTATCTCTGTCTCTGTCTCTGTCTGTCATTAACTTCATTACTTAATATTTTCTCCTTTTCTTTGCGTTGTTTACAAATCCCAAATCATGCTGACCTCCTTTGCTATTGTTATTATTGCTGCGTGCCTTGAATGACTATTGTTGGTTGAATGTCAATCTCGTCCATTGGGCTCATGATCAGGTTCAGCTCTATAGCTTATTTTATTTTGGGTTGTAGGTTGAGTTGCAGAACAGATTAACAAAAAACTCAAACTCAGCAATTTCCTTCATATAAGAAACACATCTACAAATAGAACCCCATTCAGAATGAAAATGAGAGGTCAGAATAAAATTTACTATTTACCATGTGATTACCCCAAAAGCAGAAGTTGTAATCATACTATCAGAAAAAAGCAAAAATAAAAATTCATGATGTCAATAGAGATAAATGGGGAAGCTACATTATGTCTGCAGGTGACGTAGATAATGAAACAATACCAAAATGAAACATTTATGTACTAAATGTCATAGCATCTAAAGTCAAAAGCAGTTATTTGAATTCCAAAAAGACATACATAGTAATACAGTAATTGTTGGAGTTTTTAAATCTTTTTTTCAAGTCATGTATCAATAGAAATATAAACAAAAAAGGGAATATAGAAATGAAAAAACTGTTGGAAGTTAAATATAAAAGACTTATGACATCTTCTAATTGGAAACATAGAAGAATAAATACATTTCTCAGCCCAATATAAAAATAGAACATATACTGAGTAATATTAAAAAGTAAGAAAGTATAAACGTCAAGATTGCCCTGCAAATGACATATACTATGGTCTTGCAAATAGCTTTCAGAATTCATTTGTTCCATTCTATTTGGTCACATTTCCATCATGTCCTGTATTGTTATTATTCCTTCCTCACCTGACCTTTTAAAAATCTTGCCTCCTCCTTTTATTGCTCCATCATACTATTAGTCTAAAAGGATGAACATATCTTTTTTCAAATTTTAAATATTCCTGTATTGATATAACATTTTAAATTTATAAGGTTCTTTCATTATGATAGTCACACAGTCCCCAAAATTCCTTTGGCACTTACGACAAATATGATGTGAAAGAAGAGATAATCCTTGATTAAATGCCATTCTACCAGTTAAGGGGCATTTGGGACTGTTGTTACTGACAGTAAAAGAGAAGGCATCAGAAATGTCAGTTCAGGTAGGTTGCAAAGTCTGGGGCATTATATCACTACTAACCAGTTTTCTACTGGTGTCTACACACTAAGACCTCCAGGCAGCTTGCTGATATGCCCAAGGATATACTAGATATTCTCAAGGGTCATATATAAGATCGATCTCAGTTACTCTTCATGAATTTGATTGAGATGGGGAGAGCTCTAACAGCAAGCATAAATACAAGGTGGAAGATATATGTGAACCCAAAACAATGAAACTTTCCTTTAAAAAAGTTTTGTTCATGCCTTTTGCCTTTTACAATGAAGTAATTTCCTAAAATTTACTCCTTTGTAGAGAGGAAAAAATCAAGCAACTGACTTACAAAATGATTGCATCTGACAGTATATGCAGCATTCCACTTTCATAATCCTCTCCTACTTTATAAAGGGTAGAAGAAGTATATTTTCTCATTTGTTCTTTGTGACCAAGGTTACTCATGGCAATTACTTTGAGTTTGTATGCCATAGAGTTAGTTTCATTACATTATTGTAGTCATTGTATATATTGTTCTCTTGAATGTCCTTACTTTGCTCTGCTTCAGTTAAAGCAGGTACAAAGGGGGTGAGTATTGTGAGGAAGGATGATTATGGGAATTTCTCATTGATTGGTGACTGCCCTGAGTTTTCTGACATTTCTCATATTTGTCATTTCTTAAGAACCATGCAGTACTGAAAATCTTTCCTTGTACCATCTTTCTCCTCCTTTGCATTGTGATAGTAGAATTATGGTTCTTGGGTTAGAGATCAAATATCACTTGGGTTTGTTGTTGTTTCTCATACTTTTAAAGTGTCAAAGTACAGTCCCTTTGAATTGGAAACATTCCTTAGTACAGTAGACACACTTATGGTTCAACTGTTGCCTTTCTCATTTGCCTAAGAATTGGACATGACATATGCCCAGAATATTTGTTGATCTCATATTCATCATTTAAAGCTAGAAGGAACTTTATAGATCATCTAATCCAACTTCCTCATTTTATAGATTCACAAGATGAGGAATTTGATTTTAAGGAATTTGATTTTAATTTGATGATGATTAAGTTACTTGGCCCATAGTTACACAGATAACACACTATCTAAGTAAAGATTTGAACTCTGATTTAAAATACTATTTGGTTTGAAGTGTGATCTTAGAGGTAATTAAGCTAGTAGTAGAGGCATCATGCTGTAAGTAGGAAGGATACAACTTAGAGTCACAGGACCTCAGTATGAATCCAGTTCTGCCACTTCCAATTCATGTGATCTTGAGCAAATCACTTAATGTAAAAGGGGATATGTTTTCTCATCTGGAAAATGAAGGACTAGACAACCTGCAGGGTCCCTTCCCATAACTCTTAAACATTTGGAGGAAATATGCTGCTGGTGGTCCAAAGGTGATCAAGACATACAACTGGGTAACTTGGAGGTTGAGAAACATCTATTTGACTCTAAACAAATCAAAAGGAAAATAGGAAGACCAGACAGCATCTCTTAGGCCTATTGTCTGATTTTCTTTCATTTTTGTTATATTTTGTTTTTATTTTTTACAACAATTACATGTACAGCCATAATAAGAATAATAATATGATAAACAATAAAAGAGTTGGGAGAATAGTCCAACAGAACTGACATATTGAAAATGCCTAACATTATATTCAGGGAGGGTTCCATAGTTCTAGGTGTCTATCTCTTACTTCTGCAAAAAGTGGGAAGAAATATTTTGTCATAAATTTTCTTTTTAAAATGCATTCTTCCTAACCATGAGCAAGTGATATTTCTCCATTTATTTAGATCTGATTTTATTCGCGTGAAAAGTGTTTCATAGTTATGTTCATATAGGCCCTGGGTTTGTCTTGGCAAATAGACTCCCAAATATTTTATAGTGCCATCAGTAACTTTGAATGGAATTTCTCTTTCTATCTCTTGCTGTTGGGCTTTGTCAGTAATGTATAGGAATGCTGAGGATTTATGTGGGTTTATTTTATATCCTGCAACTTTGCTAAAGTTGTTTGTTATTTCAAGTAGTTTTTTACTTGATTCTCTAGGATTCTCTAGATAAATCATCATATCATCTGCAAAAAGTGATAATTTAGTTTCTTCTTTTCCTATTCTAATCCCTTCAATTTCCTTTTCTTCTCTTATTGCTACAGCTAACGTTTCTAGTACCAAATTGAATAATAGGGGTGATAATGGACATCCTTGTTTCACCCCTGATCTTATTGGGAATGCATCTAGCTTATCCCCATTACAAATAATGCTTGTCAATGGTTTTAGGTAGATGCTATTTATAATTTTGAGGAAGGTTCCCCTTATTCCTATGCTTTCTAGTGTTTTTAATAGGAATGGGTGTTGTACTTTGTCAAAGGCTTTTTCTGCGTCTATTGAGATGATCATATGGTTTCTGCTAGTTTTGTTGTTGATATGGTCAATTATGCTAATAATTTTCCTAATATTGAACCAGCCTTGCATTCCTGGAATAAATCCTACCTGGTCATAGTGTATTATTCTCGTAATGAGTTGCTGCAATCTTTTTGCTAATATTTTATTTAAAATTTTTGCATCAATATTCATTAGAGAAATTGGTCTATAATTTTCTTTCTCTGTTTTGACTCTACCTGGTTTGGGTATTAATACTATATTTGTGTCATAAAAAGAATTTGGTAGGACTCCTTCTTCACCTATTTTCCCAAATAGTCTACAAAATATTGGAATTAATTGTTCTTTAAATGTTTGATAGAATTCACCTGTAAAACCATCTGGCCCTGGAGATTTTTTCCTAGGGAGTTCATTGATGGCATGCTCAATTTCTTTTTCTGATATGGGGTTATTAAGAAATTTCACTTCCTTCTCTGTTAGCCAAGGCAGTTTATGTTTTTGTAGATATTCATCCATATCTCTAAGGTTGTCAAATTTATGGCCATACATTTGGGCAAAATAATTCCTAATTATTGTTTTGATTTCCTCTTCATTAGAGGTGACCTCACCCTTTTCATTTTTGATACTGGTAATTTGATTTTCTTCTTTCTTTTTTTTAATCAAATTGGCCAAAGGTTTATCAATTTTATTGGTTTTTTCATAAAACCAGTTCTTTGTTTTATTTATTAATTCAATAGTTTTCTTGGTTTCAATTTTATTAATCTCTCCTTTGATTTTCAGTATTTCTAATTTGGTATTTAATTGGGGGTTTTCAATTTGCTCTTTTTCTAGCTTTTTCAGCTGTATGCCCAGATCATTGATCTCCTCTTTCCCTATTTTATTCATGTAGGCATTTAGAGATATAAAACTTCCCCTAAGAACTGCTTTTGCTGCATCCCATAAGTTTTGGTATGTTGTTTCATTATTATCATTCTCTTGAATGAAATTATTAATTGTTTCTCTGACTTGTTCTTTGGCCAACTCATTCTTTAGAATTAAATTATTTAGTTTCCAATTAGGTTTTAGCTTATTTTTCCATGGTACTTTATTAAAAATGATTCTTATTGCATCATGATCTGAAAAGGATGCATTGACTACTTCTGCTTTTCTGTACTGGATTGTGAGGTTTTTATGCCCTAGTACATGGTCAATTTTTGAGTATGTGCCATGTACTTTTGAGAAGAAAGTATATTCCCTTTTATCCCCATTCAGTTTTCTCCAGAGGTCTATCATATGTGCTTTTTCTAAAATTCTGTTTACCTCCTTCACTTTTTTCTTATTTATTTTGAGGTTAGATTTATCAAGTTCAGAAAGGGGGAGGTTGAGGTCTCCCAATATTATAGTTTTGCTGTCTAATTCTTCCTGTAACTCCCTTAACCTCTCCTCTAAGAATTTGTATGCCTTACCACTTGGTGCATATATGTTAAGCAATGATATTGCTTCATTGTTTATGGTACCTTTTAGCAGGATATAATGTCCTTCCTTATCTCTTTTAATTGAATCTATCTTTACTTTTGCTTTGTCTGAGATTAGGATTGCTACACCTGCTTTTTTTACTTTAGCTGAGGCACAATATATTTTACTCCAGCCTTTTACCTTTACCCTATGCGTATCCCCCTGTTTCAAATGCGTTTCTTGTAAACAGCATATTGTAGGATTATGGTTTTTAATCCATTCTGCTATCTGCTTCTGTTTTGTGAGAATGTTCATCCCCTGCACGTTCAGGGTTATGATTTCTATCTGTCTTTTTCTCCATCCTAATTCCCCCTGTGTATGCTTTTATTTCTTCCTTTCCCCTTCTCCTCCTCAACAAAGTTTTGCTTTTGACAGCCGCTTTCCTCAGTTAACCCTCCCTCTTTATTCCCCTCCCTTATCTTACTGTTACCCACTTGCTACTTCTCCTCCCCCTTCTGACCACCCCCCTCCCTTTTTCCCCCCTTACCCTCCCACTTCCCGTAGGACAAGTTAGATTTCTAAACTTATCAGAGTATGTTATTCCCTTCTTGAACTAGATCAGATGACAGTAAAGCTCAAATACTGCTCTTCTCCCTCCCTTCTTTCCCTCTACTTTAATATGTTTTTGTGCCACTTCATTTGGTGTAATTTACCCTTTTCTACTACCTCCTTACTGCTTCTCATAGCCCTCCCTTTATATCTCTTACTTATATTTTATATCTTTACATCAGTTAATTTATACAGGCATTCACAACCTATGTATATCCCTTTCAATTGTCATAATAGCTGTACCATTCACACGAATGACTTATATATGTGTGTGTATATATAAAAAAAAAATAAAATGCATTCTTCTGGTTTTCAAGCACTGATTTTCTCTCCCTTCCCACTGTGCAGTGGGATGGAGAGGAGAAACAAAAACCATACCGTTGTAGTATATAATATGCATAAATGTATAGATATGCATAGTTAAGCAAAACAAAGTCCTATATTGATCATTTCCAAAAAGATGTATCTCATTGTGCATAAATTGTCCATTACCTCTCTATCATGAAGTGAACAGTATTCATTGCATCATCAGCCCTCTGAAATCATCATTGGTCATTGGGTTGAACAACATTCTTAAGTCTTTCAGAATTGTTTATTTATACAATATTGAAGTTGAGCATAAATTGTCCTCCTGGTTCTGCTCGCTTCACTCTGCATCAGTCCTTATGAATTTTTGCCAGTTTCTCTGAAACCATCTCTTCATTTCTTACAACATAATAGTATTCTACCACAGTCATATACCATAATTTGTCCAACCTCTCCCCATTTGATGAAAATGCTTTTAGTTTCCAGTTATTTGCCACCATTTCAAAAGGACATGCTATGAATATTTTTGGATATATGTAACCTTTATGTCTTTTTAAATCCTCTTTAGGAATGTAGACCTAGCAGTGGAATCAGTAAGATAAAGGGCATAATAATTTAGAAACTTTTGGGGCAGAATTTCAAATTATTTTTCAGAATGGTTAGACTAATTCACAACATCACCAACAGTGCATCAATGTGGCTGTTTTTCTGTAGTTGCTCCAACATTTGTCTTTTGGCGGGGTGAGAGCAGTCAGCTTTGCTAATCTGAAATGGAACCTCAAGGTTGCTTTCATTTGCATTTTTCTCATTATCAATGATTTGAAATGTTTCTTCAAATGGCTAGAGTTATCTTGGATTTCTTCCCTTGAGATTTCTTTTATATTGTTTTGATTTTGGGGAAGTCCTGTTCATACAGAGCATATTCAATAAATATGTATTGAGTACTCACAACTCTGTTACAGGCTCTCATCACCTCACACCTGACCTATTACCATAATCTCCTGATTGGTCTCCCTACCTTGTTTCTAGTCTGTCCTGCACTCAGCTGTCAAATTGATCTTCCTAAAACACAGTTCTGACCATAACACTCTACTACTTAATAAACTCCATCAGAACCCTATTACTTCCAGGATCAAATATAAAATCCTCTGTTTGGCTTACAAGGTCCTTCATAACCTGGCTCTTTCCAATCCAGCCAGACTTCTTATGACATACTTCCCTCCATGTACTGGATTGTAATCTAGGGACACAGACTGTTGTTTCTCCCATAAGACTCCCAAAAGACTCTCATCTCCTACTCCAAGTATTTTCACTGGCTCTCCCTCTTTCCCAGAACACTCTTCCTCCCCATCTCTGCCTCCTAGCTTACATGGCTTCCTTTTCTTAGATATTAATTAAACCTAGTTATGGGGATAGAGACTCAGTTGGCTGATTTCTCATGTTATTATTAAGATGTTTACTATATCATTCTCATCTATCTATCTGTCTATCTATCTATCTATCTATCTATCTATCTATCTACATCTATCTATGCTTTTAAAAAATTTCACTGTTATTTCTAGGACCCAGTACAGTATTTTGCATATAGTAGGTCCTTAATAAATGCCAGTTGACTGACTAGTTGACTAATGTGATACATTGTAGGAGAAAGCAAAGATGAATTACATATGGCACCTGTCCTTGAAGATCTTGTAATCAAGCTGGACAGACAAGACATATGCATAGGAAAGATTTCACAATTATGCAAGAGTTAAAAACCCATATGGGAAATGTTACAAGTCCATATAAGATTGTGTCCAAGGAGGTAGAGACAGTAAGGGCTATGAGTTCAGAGAAGGGAGAGATTTAGTTAACGGAAAATTAATCTGCAATAAATCCAAAAATAACATAGTAGGCAGCTGTTACTTAGAGTCATAAAAAATAAAAATGTTTTTTTAATTTTTTTTTAAATTGGAACCGCTTGAGTAAAGTGCTTTGATATACCAAGGAGATCATATAATTTTGGCAAATTTTATATACACAATTTACTCCCACTAGATTATGGTGAACTTCTAAAGTATATCTATGAGAGACTGAATTAGGTACCAAATGTGGGTTCAGGGAATTCATTTATGTCTTTCCATTTAAAAAAAAGATCACTTTGAGGCTATAGCTGCTACTGAAATTCCAGATGCCTTTCTTTAACCTAGAAAAGTTAACATGAGAAATCAGCCAACTAAGTCTCTATTCCCACAACTAGGTTTAGTCAATATCTAAAGATAGGGAGGGAGAATAAAACAACAACAAGAAATAGTAGAATCATTTGCCTTCAGGTCAAAACTTTGTAAAAGATTCTCCCTTTTATTCCAAAGCCATTTGGAAACTCCTTAACCATTAACCCTGAGCAACCATCTTTTATGGAATACAAAGCAGGCAGGAAGACCTGCTTATGTCTTAATGCTACTACAGGAAATCAGCCTTTCAATGTATCCCCAACACCACAAACACAAATAGAGCCAAATTTGCTATATTCCCTTCCTAAACTAGCTACACATTTGTTTAGATTTTGCTCATTGAAGCAACCAATGCTAACAGCCCTATTTCCCCCAACGTACTCACTTCATATCATATCAGAAGAAGAGTGGAAATACCATTGGACCTGGGTCTGTCAGATTTGCTTCTGCTATTCCCTAGCAGGAAGATGTTGCCTCAGTCACTTAACATCTCTGGGTATCATTTCCATATTTATAAAATAATAGAGAGAAGAACAAGAAAATAAAAACATACTAAGCACCTAATATGTGTCAGTCACGGTAGTAAGTGATTTACAAATATCTCCTTTGATCCTCAAAATAACCCTAGGTGGTATTATTCTCTCTATTTTATTGTTGAGGAAACTGAGGCAGTCAGAAATTAAAGGACTTGCCCAGGGTCACACATCTACGTTAGTATCTGAGTCTAGACTTGAACTTAGGTCTCTCTGAATGTAGGCCTTACCACTCTATCCACTGTACCAGCTAGCTATCTCAGCACAGTTGGCCTAAATCACCTCTAAAATTTATTCTGTCTCTAGAACAATCATCTTATAGGTCATCTAATCTCTGTGAGCCTAATCTTTATTAATGCCACTACCGGTTTCTAAGGATGGAGATATGGCTTTCTTGCCTCATTTATCCAGTTTGTTATCAGGTTGTTAACTTTTCCTTTTAAATATCTTTCAAATTTGTTTTCTTCTATAGATTCTTACTGCCACAGCCTTCAATCAGATGCTCACTATTCAATAAATAAATAGCTGAAATAGTCATGGAGCTGATGTCTTTTATTCCATCTTTGATTCCTTTGAATCATTCTGAAAGTGGATATCAGACTAAACTTAGTAAAAGACTACTTTCATCTTGTTAGTTTTATCCTCAAAAAGGAAGCCTAGCATTTATACAGCCCTTCAAGTTTGGAAAACACTTTACCTTATTTTATCCACAAAACCTTTTGAGGTAGAGAGTACAGATGTTAATATCCTCACTTTGAAAATGAGGAAACAGGCTTAGAGAGATGATACAACTTGTCCAATGGTATGTAGCTAACAAGTGGAACCAAAACTCAAGTTTTAAGTTTTCTGACTACAAATCCAGCTTTTCTACCACTATGTCTTATTGTTTCCATATTTCTCTCAAAGAATTTAAAGCCTCCTAATGCCTTTAGTAAACAGATAGACAGACAGATAGAGAAATAGATGGACAGATGGATGGATAGATGGATAGATGGATGGATGGATGAATAAAGACAGTCACTGTGTTAAACACTAGAAACACAAATACAAGCAAAAAGTTTTTGACCTTCAAAGAGCTTTCATTACTTTCAAACTATTTATTTTTTAACATTCTTTTCTTTCAGAATTTGGAGTTTCAAATTCTGTTCCTCCTTTCCATCCTTTTTTCCACTCATTGAGAAAGCAATCAAAATAATATCAATTATACATGTGAGATCATGGAAAAAACATGTTTCCATATTAGTCACCTCAAAAAAAGCAAAAAAAAATCCCAAAGTGAGAAGATTTGCACTCAGTTTGCACTCCGAGTTCATCGGTGTTCTTTGGACATAGATAGCATTTTTTCATCATGAGTCCTTTGGAATGCCTTGGATCATTGTATTGATCAGAGTAGCCAAGTCTTTCACAGTTAATCATCATTACAACATTGTTGTTACTGTGCAAAATGATCTCCCACTTCTCATTTCACTTTGCATCAATTTTTATAGATCTTACCATAGTTTCTCTGAAACCAACCCCTTTGTCATTTCTTATAGCATAATAGTACTCCATCACAAACATATGTCATAACTTATTCAGTGATTCTCCAATTGTTGTGCATACCCTTAATTTACAATTCTTTTCCATCACAAAAAGACTGCTATAGATATTTTTGTACATATAAGTCCTTTTCCTTTTTCTCTGATCTCTTTGGGGTACAGACCTAATTGTGGTATTGCTGGGTCAAAAGGTATGCATCCTTATTATAACTCTTTAGACATAGTTCCAAATTGTTCTCCAAAATGTTTAGACTAGTTCACAACACTGCTAATAGTTTGTTGGTGTACCTATTTTTCCTCATCCTCTCCAATGTTTGTCATTTCTGATACGTATGAGGTGGTAGGTACCTCAGAATTATTTTAATTTGCCTTTCTCTAGTCAATAGTGATTTAGAGCATTTTTATATGATTATAGATAGCTTTGATTTTTTTCTTCTGAAAACTATCTGTTCATATCTGTTGAACATGTATCAATTGGAGAGTGTGTCTGAAATGAGGCCTTTATCAGAGAAACATGGCCTTAACATTTTTTTTTATATTACTTCATTGTCTATGATACATTTTAGCAAAATGTAATTTCCCTGATTATCTCATTTAATTAGGTCTATTTTTGCTTTTGCTTTTTCTGAGATCTTGATTGCAATCCCTGCCTCTTTTTTTAACTTAAGCTGAATCATAATAGAGTCTGCTCCAGCCCTTTTATTTCTTCTCTGTGTGTCTTTCTATTTCAGGTGTGTATCTTGTAAACAATACATCATCACACTCTGTTTTCTTATATATTCTGTTATCCGTTTCCATTTTGTGGGAGAGCTCATACCATTCACATTCACAGTTATGATTACTAACTATATGTTTCCCTCCATCCCATTTTCTTCTATTTATCTCTCTCTCTCTGTCTCTCTCTGTCTCTGTCTCTCTGTCTCTGTCTCTCTCTCTCTCTCTGTCTCTCTCTCTCTCTCTCTCTCTCTCTCTCTCTCTCTCTCTCTCTCCTAACCATTTGTGTTGGTAACCAAAAATGGGCTCCTTAGCACTTAGTCAACAAGTGCCCTTGACTAGTTTAGCTTTTTCCCCTGAACTGAATGCTGTTTTTATGTTGGATTGGAGTAAGCTTGTCGGCCCCTTCACCTTGCTTCCCTTGCTTAAGCTGATCGAAAGAACCTGTGCTTTACCCAGCGTACCTTACACCCCCGCAGAAGCCAGATGGTTAAAAACAGCTTCCGTTGGAGCCAGAGGCTGCTACAGTTACAGCCACAGCCGAAGCTGAAGCAGGAGCTGCCGATAGCAGAGCTGACCTACGGGAGAAAGCTGAACAAGGACTTGAGGCCAGTGGGTAATCTTTTTACCATAGAGGGGAAGCATGTATATGATTTTGCTGTACACCATCATGCTTCTCTGTGGCCTCCTGGTTACTCTCGTGAGGTGTACTTATTGGGCCTGGAAGCTTTTGATCAATATGTCAAAATGGGGATGCTGGTTCATGGGTTGGTTACTGTGGAGCCTAAATATATGCTTTGATTCTTCTGCCTTCTACTTTGAGAGTTTCTCATATCCAGTGATTCTGAACCTTTCAGACATATATATGATCCTCTTTGAAACTGTAAACTCTGCCCTCCTAATACACCATTGCTTCCTGTAATCCAACCCCCTTTTTATTTTCCCTCCCCCACGTTTCTTATCTCTTTACTATCTCATTTCCCTATTAGATAAGACAGATTTCTATATACAACTATGTGTGTACATACTCTACACACACACACAAACATACATACATCCTTCTATCTATCTATCTATCTATCTATCTACCTATCTATCTTCTTCCGTTTTTGAACCAATTCTGATGTGAGTGAGGTCCAAGAATTGCCCATTCTCCCATTTTTCTCTCCAGTATAAAAGTTCTTTGTTATGTGCCTTTTTCTTAATTGAGAAAATATTTTCTACTCTACATCTCCCTACCTCCTTCTCTCAGTATCCCAGTGCATCCCTCTTTCTCAACCCTTCATTTTTTTTTGAGCTCATCCCAACATAGACAACTTATACCCATTTAGGTTTTTCCAATGAGATATTTCATATGTTCTTCTATTTATTCATTTGTTTGACTTCGTTTTATTGTTCCTTGATATCACGTTAGCTTCCAGCTACCCAATTCTAAATTTTAAGGAATTATTTTCTTCAGTGAGCTTTTGTACCTATTTTTCCATTTAGGCAATTCTGCTTTTTAAGCTGTTCTTTCCTTCAATGAATTTTTGTGCCTCTTTGACCAAACTATTAATGTTCTTTTCATAATTTTCTTGCAACACTCTTATTTATTTTTCCATATTTTCCTTTACCACAATTTCTTTCCCTGTTCCAGAAATTCTTGTTTTGCTTGGGTCAAATTGGCATTTTTCTTTGAGATTTTGCTTGTAGCTGTTTTCACACAGAAGTCTTCTGAGTTTATATCTTGGTCTTCCTTAAAACTGTAGTAGCTTTTTATGGTCAAGTTCTTTTTTATCATTTGCTCTTTTTTTAGCTTTTTTTAAACTTTGAACTTTATGTTAAAGTTGGGCTCTCCTCACCTGGGAGTGGGTAGGCAGTTTCTCAAGCTTCAGGCATTTTTATGCTACTGCTTTCAGAGCTGATTCTGAGTGTCTGTGAATTTTTGGTCCTTCAAAAATGGTATGTTCTGGGGAGAGGTATGTTCACTACTCTTATGGTCTATGTTCTGGTCTTTATCCAGGAAGGGCATCCGCTCCCCTGCAGCTATAAGTGCTAGTGTTCTTCTTGGTCCTGGAACTCTGACAAGGTCCTCTACTCTCTTACAGCCACAAGCACTGGGGCAAGGAGCTTACATTCTAATGAAAGAAGACAACACATAAAAAGGAGTTGAAAATCAGGTTGATGATGGGGCAGCTAGGTGGCTCAGTGAGTAGAGCACCGGCCCTGGAGTCAGGAGGACCTGAGTTCAAATCCAGCCTCAGATACTTGACACATGTACTAGCTGTGTGACCTTGGGCAAGTCACTTAACCCCAGTTGCCCTGCCAAAAAGCAAAAAAAATAAAAAAAATAATAAAAGAAAATCAGGTGGATGAGGAGAGGGAGGGACATGTATGGGACAATGTAGAAAAGTAGTCTAAGAAGTTTAGGGCTGATCTGAGCTAGAAATAGGTGAGTCCTTAAATGGAGGTTCCAGGGAGGAACTGGCCATTTAATTATATTGTCTCACCTTAATTCAACAAGCATGCTATGTAAAAGGCAGAGAAATAGTATGACATAGTGGATAAAAAGCTATCTTTGGCACAATGGCAATAATGCTGCAACTCAGGAAGACCTCATTTCAAGTCCTGATACTAGCTATGAGATCATGACCAAGTTATTTAATTTCTAAGTCTCCCCAGGCAACTGTCAAAGGATAGATAGTGTAATGGCAAGCAAAGTGGGAATTTTTGCTGTTTTTTCTTTTGGAGTGCTTCTCAGTACTAAGGCAATCAAGTGCCTTTGGTTGAGCCTTGCCATTGATTGGATCAAGAGTCTTTGATGACCTGCTTAAGTCACAGAAAGCCTAAGTCACATGATTTTGAGTCACATGATTATGATGCCCTCTGTGGGCTGACCCTGAAGAAGTGTATATATACTCTGAGGTTAGCATTTTGCTTTGGGGGCCTACTCATTGGAAGAGTGTTCCTGTGACTTGGCCAGATGACACTCTGGGTACCCATTAAGGAGAGGAGCGCCCCACCCAGGCTTTGAAAACCCAGATGTTGGTCTTTCTGGTAATTATGTATGATAACTATGGACAGACAGTTGGAAATCCTCTCTACTGATCTGTATTATTTGCTCTGTTTATATAATTTCTGCTTGTCATTTCTGTTTGTGTTTTCTCTGAAGTTCAGGGTGCTGACTTTTCCCCTGAACTAAGTGAACTTTATATGTGTGTTTAATTAAAGTGAGATTGTAAACCCCTTTAAGTTGCTTTCCTTAGAAAAGCAGATCAAAGAATCCATGCTAGCAGCCCTCCTGTGTGCTGGCATTGTTGGTCTTATACCTCCACAGCAGCTGCCAGTAACATTGTTGTTACAGATAGGAAACGGAATTTCCATTAGCTGGTGGAATTTCTACATTAGGAGTTGTGTATATCATGGAAATCATAGGTGCGACCAAAATATATGAACCAAGTAGTGCTTTAGGTACTGAGGATACAAAGACAAAGAAGAAAGGAAAACTAAATAGCTCTTGGCATCAAGGATTGGCCATTCTACTGGGGAATTAAATATAAGCACAAACAAGTAAACAAATCGTATTTTGAGGAGGGAGGAAATACTGACAACTAGGAAGAATTAGGGAAGAATTCATATTGGAAATGTCACCTGGCTTGAGCTTTAAAGGAAGTGAGATTAAGGTTAGCAGGGAGTGTTTTCTAGGCAGGAGGCAGGGTGAGGTGGGAGAAGGGCCTAGGCAAAGGTGTGGAGGTAGAAAACTCAATTCAGAGAAAGTAAGTAGGTTGATTTGACTAGAACAAATAAGGTGTGAAGCATAATATTTAACTTGCAACTATCCCATCTTTTATAGAAATCCTTTCCAGATCTCTCAGTTCTAGTGCCTTTCCTGTGTTAATTAATTCCCATTTATCTTATATCTGGATTGCTTTGTATATATTTGTTTGCATGTTGTATCCTCCGCTAGACTGTAAGCTTCTTGAGGGCAGGGACTTTGCTATTTTTTTGTTGTTGTTGTTTTCTCAGCACCTAGCACATAGCCCGGAACACAGCAGACACAACAAATATTGATTGAAAATACCTTTATACTAAGTACAAACATCTCTTCCTGGATTCCACTTTGGTCCTGCTTACATATCCAATCTTACTTCCCACTATTCTCCAATGTGCACCCTTCACTGAAGTCAGGACAAGATTATTATCCGTCCTCTTTCCTACCTCACACATCATTATATTATTTACTTCTCTGCCTTTGTCCATGCTGTGCGCTATCCCTCTTCTCATGCCTGACAGTTCTTTAAGCTCAACTTCTGTTTCTTCTAGGCAACCTTTCAGGACTACCTAAGCCCCCATCAATTTCTCATTTTCCCATGTTTAAAGATTCTAGTCTTTGGAATTAGCACCACAGAATTTAACAAATGTTAACATACAGTCTCCTTCTATTCAATGTATCATCTCCCCAACAAGGATCTGTTCCTTGGGGATAAAGATCAAGTTTTATATTGATTTGCAACCACTGCAACTACTGCTGTAGAAAACTGTGATGTTTACTGAGTGCCTAATAAATATTTCTGATTGAATCAATGGTGAATAAATCATTCCCCAAATCCTAAAGCATTTGGGCATAGAGAAAACCTGAGAGGTTAAAAACAATGAGACCCAACCATGATCCCAAGACTTAAATGACACTTTTTACAAATATCCTTGAATATAATCAATCTTTTGAAATATTGCCTTCTGCTTTTGTGTCTAAGATACGTGGGGGAAAAAACATTTGGTAGCATCAAGAGAAAAGTGATTGCTTTTGAATGGAAAAAGGACCTTGAGAACATGTAGCAAAAACCCATCATTTTATAAAGAAAGAAACTGAGACTTAAAGAGGTTAAGAGATTTCTCTAAGGTCATACAGGTAAAAAGAGACCAATCCAGGACTAAAACCCTGGTTTCCCAACTTGCAGCTCATTGTTCTTTTCATTGCACTGAGGACTCAATGAATTTCTGATCTAATGGGTACGTGGGCTTCCCTCCACTCTCTTTTAGCTTTCCGTCACCTTCTATATTATGTATGAAATAAAAGATTATATGTTATGTAAATTATGTCATTATAAAACACAAATATTAAAGTATAATTATATAAATATAATATGTAAAATAACATTAAATAAAAAATAATGTTAACAATTTTTTTTTACAAATATTCTCTCCCCGTTTCATTGTGCATTTGGTAAATTTGCATTAGACTACCCTTCATTCATCACCTCCCTCCCTTCAATCTTTCATTTATTCCCACTCTTTCCTAATCTCCCTCTTAGGAGGCAGAGAAAACATAAGCATTTCTTTTCAATGGATATATTCAGATCTATGAATGTAGATGACTGTGAAATAGAGAGGAGTACACTGAAGGGGTATAGTAGAAAGAGCATCCAGGTGTGGGGAACCTGCAGCCTCAAAGGCCACATGTGGCCCTCTAGGTCCTCAAGTATGGCCCTTTGACTGAAACCAAACTTCACAGAACAAATCCCAAGGATTCAGTCAAAGGGCCACACTTGAGGATCTAGAAGGCAGCCTGTTTCCTCAAGGCTGCAGGTTGCCCATCCCTGCGTGGACCAAGCCAGGACAGAGAAATGGCTTCTTAGTCTGGTGCTGCTACTCTCTGGCTATGTGACCTTGAACAAGTCACTCCCATTTCTGGGCCTGAATTTTCTCTTTATATTTTCTATAAAATGAAAGGATTGGACTAAACAATCTCTAAGGGCCCTTCTAGCTCTAACATTCTACAACTTGGCTTACCCTTACTGGCATATCATTAACATCCTCCCCCAGGAATCTGGCACTGAAGTGACCTGCCACTTTCTGCACAATAAAATATTTGATTGCACTTCTGAGGGTACTTAGCAAGCTAGTGGAGCATGGAGCAATGAATATATTTTGGAGCAAATGAAATTAAACTAGGAAAGCTCAGCCTCCTGCCAGGTTTGCCTACCCATATACTTCCAGACTTATTTCAATTATTTTTAACTTCACCAAGTTAAATTGGGGGTTTCAGAAAGAAAATAAAGCACTCAGGGGAAAAAAAACAAAAAAAAAAAACAAAACAAAGACAAAACAGTCTGAGTTTATGAGACAAAGAAAGTGCTCAGTGGCCCTTGTCTGGGTTTAATCTTGCAGGAGGCCAGGTTTTATGTGGATCATTCATGTGAATCTCAGTGGATCAAGAGAACTTGATAAGAGTTCTCAGCGTTAAAAGGTAGTCTCAGATTAGGTCTAATGATATCAGGTATCATCTGTATTTCCTGTGCATGGGCTTGTTTCCCAAAGATGAGCAGACCCATGGATGTTGGGAAACTGAGGCAGGAAGCAATGAAATGGGGAAGAAAAGCTAAGTTGGAACAATTAGTCAAAGAAACAGGACGGTAAAAAGCTGTGGTGATCCAAGTGATTTCATTTCTAAAGAGGCTGGTCAGGAACTAGAGAGATTCAGGGTGATCGACTTCAAACTCATTTGCAGTATCCCAGACACTGTTGTTTGTCCTTCATTTGGAAGAGGATTGATGACATCACAGAACGCTGTCTTGACTCATTCCTGCATTGGATTTAAGTGAGGTGGAGTTGCACAAAGTCAGCAGCCTCACTATCTCTTTCAGGGTCATTGAAGTCCAGCGGCAAGACAAAAGTCAAGATGGTCATTGATGGCCAGTATGTAGTGGATGATCTTAGCGTCTTTGATGTCTGACCAAGCTTTAGCCCGGGGTGGGGAAACTGCCCCATGTTCCCCACCCCTGCAAACACTCCACAGTGCCTGCTTCATGGTCTTTGATCCAATTTGTTCCCATCCACCCATTCTGCTGGCAAAAGTCATCTGCTTGGGGTAGACACTCCCCTAAGTCACGGAAAGGTTTGAGGCCTGTCAGTTACCCTCAACCTGGATTAACCTGTCTGCTGAGACAATTTACTGGAGTATGGCTGCTGCACACGCTGCGGCTTCTTGACACCACAGCTAAGGAGAGTTAGGGGCTGGTACAGTAAAGGGCAGGGAGGGGGGAGGAAGAACGTAAGAAAAAAGGCATTTTAAAATGTGAGGTAAAAGTCTCCAAGATACAAATACAGAAAATGGCACCATCTCTGTCCTCAGTGAGCTTCTATTCTACTGTGCAGGGTGGATGAAGGGGAAGGAGAGTTCATGCACAGAGGTAAGGAGAATGCAAAGTAGTATGTGATGAGGGCAAAGGAAAGAGGCTCACAAAGCACTCTAGGATGATTTGAGTAGAGAGAACATTTTCAGCCCAGATAAGAGTCAGACTTGACATGGGGAGGCGGGGTAGGTAAGAAACTTCAGATTAACTCTCTCAAGCATGAGCTAAGTCAATAGATTCTAGGCCTGGTTAGCAAAACTTCATTCCCTTTGTGGTCTGCCCAGACACAGATGCAGCCATGGCTCACTCCTACTACCCAAAGAAACACAGTTAAACAGAATCTTTATTAGATTTTTTTCCCTTAAAAACATCCTTGATGTCTTTTCTTTCTATATAACATTCATTTCTCCATAATTCCTACCCCATTACCCAATATACCTTCCTTTATAAGAAAGGGAGACAACTTAGCCAAACAAGCCATACACTAAACACCGGACATTTTATGCAATATTATATAAATGAAGCCACCACCTCTGCAATTAAGGGAGGGAGGGCCATTGTTTCAATTTTTTTACCAGGACCCCTTCATAAGGTTCAAAATGGCTGCTGCTGCTGGCCATGACTTTGTCCTTTAGTAACATCGATCATTTTTGTTGACTTGGGGTATTCTGTGAAAAAGAGTCATTTATATTTGACCTTGACCTTTATACATTGCATCTCAAGTTTATTAGCTATTTGTTTGTATAGCTGAACTCATCAATGGTCTTACAGATCATTAAAGAAGGAAGCAGTGATAACAAGGAGTATGATGAAGCTTGGTTTTTACATTTTATGGCTTTGTAATAGGGGACTGGCCAATGAAGGCCCAGTTCTCAGAGCACATGCAGATGTGCCCTTCCTTCTTGTTTGTACAGAGCACATGTGCTATTCTCTGCTTGCTGCCAATCCAACATGTAGAACTTTGGTGAGCCTGTTTCCTGGCCTATATAATTGAGGGACCTTCCTTTCACTTCAAAGCAGGTACTGGTAGTCTGTTTCCTGTGGGTATATCACAGGGTAATGAAATGTCCTTTAATTGGTTGCTGAATCAGAACTAAGCGTGCACATGAAAGGTTCAAGCAGATGATCTTTCAGTCTCTTCCTTCACTGCTTTTGATTGAGGAGGATTGTTTGCTATGATTTGTTAGGTGGGGAGCCCTTCACCATCTGGATGTACTTAGACAGGAATATATGGTGCCTCTGTTTCTTTTTTTTTTCATTGTGTTTACTCTTTCCTGATTGTAGGTGACTGAGTAGCCAGAGACAGATTCAATCAGGCTATGACCTTATGAGCTTCAAAAGGCCAGAAGATCGAGCAGAGATCCAACAATTAGAGTCAGTGGTAGAGCCAGCTGGCCGCTTTAGGAGCTGAGTCTAGTGAGGAGATTGATAAAGAGACTATGCAGTAGCTGAGTGACGTCCTTCACCCAGCCCAGCAAGGATATAGAGCAGCTGAGCAAGGAAGCGATTTATCCATATGCTATGCCACACCCAAAAATGAACTCAGTGAGACCTCTGTGGAGAAAAGAATTTCCAGGGTCAAGAAGTTTGTTTTGGTACCTGGATGCGCCCTATAGATGTAGTTCAATAACTTTGTGTTCTTCAGATATGAGTCCATCTCCCCAGGGTCTGAGTGTGCACAGAGGGGATAGTGCACTCCTCGTTTGGAGGATTTTTGGTAACTGATCTAACCTCCAACTAAATATCCTTTTATAAAACCTAATTAACATCAGCCAGTAAACTGAAATTGGAGGAACAAACTGGATAGGGGTATGTCAGTGATGGTACAAAAATTGCTGACCCCTCGGGATCTCTAGAACCTTGTGGGCAAGAGTTGTAAGCTGAGCCTCTGGGGGCCAAATCTACTTGGGGTGGTTGTAGTGGCAGGAGCAGGGAAAGTGAACCCAGAGAGGGAGCTTCAGTTTAAAAGTGCTTGACATCACTTCTTTCATTTCAGCCTCCTATCAGCCCTGTGAGACTGATGGTACAATGTGTCATCCTCACTTTAAAGGTGAGGAAATCAAGACCTAGGGAGGTTAAGTTACTTGTTCAAGGTCATATACTCATAGCTACATGTAAAGTGCAGATGGGTTGTGCCAGACTGATCACACAGCTAGTAAATGCAGAATCAGTTAAAATCAGGCCTCCAAATCCAGCAATATTTCTACCATTCTTGGTTGTGAAAGTTGTCTCTGTCACTGAACTCCGCATAGAAATTTCTTTGTTGGATTCAGTCTCAAATAAAATTTCTTAGGTTCTCCCCAGCTCTATCACTGCATGGTTTGATAGGGGCTTAAGCTATGACAATACATGTATGTGTATTTATGTACACAAAATATATATGTGCATATATATACACATTGCATGTGAAAGTATGCATTGCACATGCACACGACACGCACATGTATATATGCATTATGCATGTATCCATATTTATGATTGAGTATCCAAAGACAGAATCATTCATACATGTATAAATGTGTCTTTAACAAAGAACAGAAATCCCTTTTTTTTCCTACGATATGCATCTCCAGGTCTGTGATCCTCCATCCTTGTTCCAGAGGGTGCCTTGTCCTCAGAAGATTAGGATTCTGATGCTCTCATTTCTGGGCATTTTCACCACCTGTCCCACATGCAAGGGATACTTTCCCCCTATTAGGAGCTTAGCCATTAGTGTAAGTACATGCAACATCAATGTCTGCCCTTTTTTCTCCTTGCATATTTGTGTGTAAATACATGTGCATATGTGTTCTGCCTTCTACAAGACTGAAAATCATCTCTGTCCCAGTGGTGAACCACTAACAGGACCACAGTGATGCCTACTGCAGGAACATGGGAAAAGGTGAGCAGACAGACTAGCAGGGAGAAAATACATTCAGGAAGACCTGAACCCCACAGTCACACTGCTGTGTTGCTAGACAATTGTGCTCTGTCACCTCCTTCATCCTCCAATACTGTGATGTTTTGTATAATCAATGCCATGAGGGACAGCCTCAAACACAAGGAACCCCTGCTTCTAGTACGTTTTATTGCTGACTATAGGAAATTACAATACGAAGGAAAGGCTGATGCATTAATCAGGGCTGTTGCCAGTAACTACTGCCTCTCAGTACCCACAGCCTAATTGCTTTTCTTTTCTCTCTATGCTAAAATAACCATAGGGTAGGTCTAAGATTATCACAGTTTCCTGTAAAATTCTTTCTTCAAGGTATCATGGGCTCTTTCACATCCCTAGTTACCTTGTTCTCAAAGTGTGCTTCTGGGAATGATATTAAGAGTTGTTCTGTTTTGTGCGGGGGTGGGGCTCTTTGCTTTTCTTTACTATTTTCAGTCAAGTAGCTTCAATTACCTTCATTGAAATCTCCCCATGTTCTGTGTGTTCTTTTTACTTTGTCCGGAATGCCCTATGGCCTTCTACTCATGGTGACCATTCACTCTCATTGAACATAAAAATTCTATTTTCTGCAAGCAGACTTCTCTGCCTTAATGGCAATGACCTACTTCCTATCCTTTCACTCTTGTCTAAATTGGCTGTAATTTGACTTTTGACCCCATTATTCAACTGAATCTGCCCTCTCCAAAGATACCAGTAATCTATTAGCTTCCAAATCTAATGGTTTCTTTTTTCTTAATCCACAATTTTCTTGACCTTTTTACAGAATGTGCTGCTGTTGATCACCTGCTCCTCCTGAATACTGTCTTCTCGTTAGTTTTTAATGATACTGTTCTCTCCTGGTCCTCCTCCCATGTGTCTCATCTGTCTCCTCTGATAATTCCTTACCCCTTATGCCCACTAAAAGAAGATGTCCTTGAGGCTGGGTCCTAGACCCTCTCCTCTTTTTGCTCTGAAGTCTCTCACTTGATGATCGATGATCTCATCAGTTCTCATGGGTTCAATTTTCGTCTCTGAAGATGATGTGTCAATCTATGTATCCAGGCTTAGTGTTTCTCATGAACTCCAGGTCCATAAAGCCAATCACCTTTTAGACATCTTGAACTGAATGTCTCATAGACATATCAAAATACAACTCATTATCTTTACCCCATACTCTTCCCTCTTTTGGACTTCCCCATTTCTGTCCAGGGTGTCACCACCTTACACACATCCAGGCTTCTCACTCTTGCTAACCCTAAATATTCAATCCATTGACAAATTTTTCATTTCTATCTTCACAGCATTTCTCATATAAATCCCTTTTTCTTCCATAGCCACCACTGTAACATCACATCTCTCCTAGACTTTTCGCAATAGGCTTATAACTGGTTTCTTGCCTAAAGTCTTGCCCCACTCCAATCCATCCTCCAGTCAGCTACCAAAGTAATTTTTTCTAAAGCATAGATCTGGTCATGTCACCAAGCTTCCTCCACATCCCCTCACTATCCTCCCACATATACATTGCACTTTAGGGGTTCCTTATTACCTATAGGATTAAATATAAACTTTTTTTATTTGGTAAATAAATGAATTAAATCAAATAAAGCTCTTGATAACCTGGCTCCTCTTTCCCTTTTCATTCTCCTTACACTTTACCCCTTCCATTCAACCAACTATCCATCAACAATACCCTACTTTCAGTTCTTCAAACAGGGCCCTCCAGCTCAGGGCCTTCACACCTGCTTTCCCCCATGCCTGGAATTCCTTGGCCTTTCACCTCTACCTCTTAATTTCTCTGGCTTTCTTCAAAACTCAGCTCACCTTCCAACTTCTGTAGGAAGCCTTTCCTTACCACCCCAGCTCCCATATCACATCTCTCAGATTACTTTCCACATACTTTGTCTACATCTTAAATGTCCTTAGTTATTTATAGACTGACACCCCCATTATAAGTTAATTTCCTTGAAGGTAGAAACTGATTTGGCTTATTTGTGTATCCCCTGTACTTAGTACACTTTCTGACACATAAAAATTTAATAAATTCTGCTTGACCGATTGATTACTCATTAAGATCCAGTGTTACCTTCAAGATCAGATAGAAACTCCGAATGTTTGCCATTTCGCAACCAGCCTCCAACCTACCCTTCCATATTTACTATTTATTATACTAAACATGATTATTATAGCAAATCTCCTTTGTGGTCCAGAGAAACCATCCTTGTGATACATCACCTCCTGTATCTTTTCCTTTGCACTGCCTGTCCTCATGCTAGAAATACACTCTCTTTTTGCCTCTGTCTCCTCAGATTCCTTCTTACTTTCAAAATTCAGCGCATATTTTGTATAGACACCTATAGTCTGTCTTGACAGAATGTAAGAAAAGCAAAGAGCCCTAGGCCCTTTTTTGTTCTTATTTTCCAGCAACTAGCACAATTCTCGGTACACAGAAGATGTTTAATGCACATTTGTAGATTAGGTTCACCAGGATTTCCCTTTCCATCAGCTAACCTTCTAACGGTACTTTCATCTTTAGTTGCATATTCCATCACACTCATTTAATATTTTTTCATATCTCATTAGGTCTTTAATTTTAATTCTATCTATCTTAGGTTATTAAATACATGCTGAACATTCATGGAGTCATGCGTTGTTCCTTGAATCAAACAGGAGGAATAAAGCAGGTTTAAATATGTTTGGGAAATTGTATATCACTTTCATGATCCCAGTTTTCTCCATGAAGCAAAAACAAAATAAAACGACAACAACAACACAACCACTTACCTTTTAACAGAAATATTCTGGTGATATTCTAAGGGCGCAAATTATACAAAACCACAATGTTCCAGGAATCAAAATTGTGAGTGACACAAAGGGTAATGGATAGACATATGGTGGTCACTAAGACTGCAACATATTACCAATGATGATTTGTGTGCAGGAAGCTTTATGAAACAAAGAAGCCAGCAAAGTAACTAGAAAAGGAGATAAACCAGACAGTTAACGAGTGTGAAAGTTCACAACCCAAGTACTGTACTGGTACCCACAAGATCTTAAAAGACTGGGAGGAGAGCCTCTAATGTGTTTGGTGGATCCTTTTTTTGGAAAATTTATTGGAAGATGTGGACAAGTTACACAGGATGAGAAGGTGTGGATGAACTTTGACCATGGTTTGAGTGGAGTACTATTGATGAAATCACAGGTCATTTGAAGCAAAGTATTGAAAAATGTCAGAGGATCATAAGATTTGGATTTGGAAGGGACTTTTGTGATCATATAGTCTAACCAGCTCATTTTACAGATTGGGAAATTGAGGCCCTTCGAAATTAAGTGCTATCTTGCCCAAGATCAAAATATAACAGAAATGAATTTCCAATCCAGGTCTTCCAACTTCAAATCCAATGTTTCTTCTACTATAAAAATACACCATATCATTACAGAATAAAAGTTTTTATTAGCAAAAATTTGCCAAGTAAAATGCTGGCAGATGGAAAGATTATGTCGTGAAAGAGAAAGCTTTATTCCTTAAAACAAGAAGTGAAAACCCCCAGTTTCCAGAGAAAGAAGTCATAGTTTTTCTTCTTTGAAAAGTATGGAGAAGACTGCCTAAAGTTCATGTCTCAGGTCTCATGTAACAATTGAAACATTTTTCTAAACAAATTCTGGCAATATTTATCAATGTTCTGAATCTACTCAAAGAAAATTTGTCAAAAGGAATAAATATTAATTAGGTAGATTGCTGCCTTTCAGAGATGTGATTTCCCACTCCTTATCCTCCCCTTCACCAGTTTCATTTCTGCATCTATAGGCAGAAGACACATTAGGGAATTCATTTGCCAGAAAACAGTGTCTGCTTCACTTCCCCTGCCTTCAGTGACCATTCAACTAGCCAGCTGCTCACAGTTCTCATCACCAGTAATCTTTGAGCACAGCTTCAGTTACAACTGGTTTTCACTAGAGTGAGAGGAGTACAAAGGCATTTGAAACTGTCAGCAAACTGTCTCCATGTAGAGACAGGAATGACCCTGGCTTTGCTGCTGATTGGCTTGCTCTTTTGCCCACCTTCCCTTTATTCCCTTAGTTCCCATGAACCTTCAGGTTGTTGGCTGTAAGGGCAACTCCCTTGTCTACAATCTTTGATTCAACCTCATTGTATCACTTGGAATTTCTCAAAGGTAGTACTCTGTCTCCAGTCTTACTGTCTTTGTGCTCAGGCTCTCCCTCATGCTGGGGAAACCCTGCTTCGTCTTGTTTGCCTCTTAATTTGCTGAGTTTACTGCAAGAGACCTGACCTGGTCTTCTGGGTTAACAATGCCTTCCTCTCTCAGATTACCTTCTATCTGCTCTCTCTGTCTCTGTCTCTCTCTATCTCTGTCTCTGTCTCTCTCTGTCTCTTTCTCTGTGTCTCTCTCTATCTCTCTGTCTCTGTCTCTCTCTCTAGGTATATATATATATATATATACAATATATATATATGTATATACATATATGTATTTGTGTGTACCTGGTCCTTTACATGCTTTCTTCCTCATTAGAATATGAGCTCCTTGAGGGCAGGGACTGCTTTTGCCTTTCTTTGTCTCTCCTGTGCTTAACACAAGTTTCTGGCACATAGTTAGAATTTAATAAATACTTGTCCCCTGACTGGCAATTTGACCTACCACTTTACCCATTCAACTCTTGTAGATTTCTAAATTGCTAACTCTTTGCAATTGATCAAAGACCTCCTATTTTTCTCTGTCTATGGTATTTATGTATTCCTGATTTCTATTTCTACCTAACCTCTAATTCATCACTGCCCAGACCCTTGTATAAGGAAAATGTGCTTTGCTTCCCCAGGGCTTGTTCTGACTGGTCTCTTTGGCCCGTGGCCAATCATAATAACAAAAAGTTTGGGTTTTCACCTACATAAATATACATTGTACTTTGGTGAGGAAAGTTTTGTGTTTTTCTTCACTCCCTAAAAATGAATTGCCTTAAGGGGTGCAGAGTCATCCTGTTTATACAATTTACTACAATTTGATTTCAAATCTGGGAGAGGAACAGTGTCAGTGGGCAGAGCACTTGATTGGAGCTCCAATTCTGATAGTTCCACTTTCTACTTGTGGGACTTTGGTATGTCACAACTTCCCTGGGCCTTATCCCTATCATCTATAAAATGAGACACTTGATCTTTATGGTCCCCTCCATCTCTAAATCTATAGCTTAGGATTCTGTGTCCTTACAGGAGATTGTTTACAGCTTCTATATGAAGAATTAAATTGGCTCAAATTATAAGTTGATAGCTTTCATATTTGGTGCTGGCCTTAAAACCGTTATACTCTGGTGCTTCATGATGGTTGAGAGATAACGCCAGGATCTTTACCAGTGCAGCACTTATTCTAATAGAAACTAGAAAGCCTCATAACAGAACATAACTCCATCATCTGATAACCAACCTAACCAAGCTCAGATGTGGTCATCACCAAGTCAGCTGAAGGGTGGTGACTTTTTCAGCCACAAAACTCTCAAAGACTGTCTGCCAAGTCATAAAGTAGGTGCAGTCTATGTTGATGGTGGGAGTACCCACTACAACAAAATTACAAGTTCTTGAGGTATTGATATAAGTCTTTATTTTACAAAGAAGGTACTTAACCATACATGGAAGGTCCTGTTTTTTTAATTTATTTTTTTAATAGATTTATTTTTTATTTTTAGTTTACAACACTCCTTTCCACGAGTTTTTGGGCTCCAAATTTTCTCTCCCTCCCACTCCTCTCCCTAACACGCCGAGATGCCATGTAATTCAATGTAGGTTCTAACATGTACCTTCACATTGAACTTACTTATATAATAGTCCAGTTGTAATGAATAATTATAACCAATGGAATGAATCATGAGAAAGGAGAAACAAAACTAAAAAAGAAGGAAAAAAAAGAGAGCAAAAAGTTTGCCTCAATCTGAATTCAGACCCATAATTCTTTCTCTGGATGTGTATAGCTTTTTCTATCAAGAGTCTTTAGGAGCTGTCTTTGAACCTTACACTGATGAGAGGAGTCAAGTCTACCAAAATTAGTCCTTACAGATACCGTGTGTCTGTAATCGTGTATAATGATCTCCTGGTTCTGCTCCCCTCACTCAGCATTGGTTTGTATAACTCGTTCCAGGTTATAATGAAGTACGTCTGCTCCTCCTTTTTATAGCACAATAGTATTCCATTACATTCATATACTGCAGTTTATTTGTTTAGCCATTACCCAATTGATGGTCATCCCTTTGATTTCCAATTCTTTGCCACCATAAAAAGAGCTGCTATAAATATTTTTGTACATATGGGTTCCTTTCTCACTTGTATGATCTCTTAGGATATAGATCTAGAAGTGGTATTGCTGGGTCAAAGGGTATGACATTTCTATAGCCCTTTGGGCATAGTTTCAAATTGTTCTCCAAAGTTTCTGGATCAGTTCACAACTCCACCAACAATGTAACAATGTTCCAATTTTCCCACATCCTCTGCAGCATTTATCATTTTCCTGTTTTGTCATGTTAGCCAATTTGACAGGAGAGATGTGGTACCTAAGAGTTGTTTTGATTTGCATTTCTCTAATCAAAAGTAATTTAGAGCATTTTTTTCATATGACTATAGATATCTTTAATTTCTTCTTCTGAAAACTGCCTGTTCATATCTTTTGACCGTTTCTCAATTGGGGAATGACTTGTATTCCTATACATTTGGCTCAGTTCCCTGTATATTTTAGATATGAGGCCTTTACCAGAGACACTGGTTGTAAAGATTTTCTCCCAATTTCTGCTTCCCGCCCAATCTTGGTTGCATTCACTTTGTTTACATAAAACGTTTTTCAATTTAACATAATCAAAATTATCTGTTTTGCATTTTGTGATGCTCTCTATCTCTTATTTAGTCATGAATTCTTCCCTTTCCCATAAACTTGAGAAGTAGACTATTCCTTGCTCTCCCAAATTGCTTATAGTATCAGCCCTTATTCCTAAATCATGAACCCATTTTGACTTTACTTTGGTATATGGTGTAAGACATTGGTCTATGCCCAGTTTCTGCCATGCCATTTCCCAATTTTCCCAGCAGTTTTTGTGAAATGGTGAATTCTTAGCCCAGAAGCTGGATTCTTTGGGTTTATCAAAGGGCAGATTGCTATAGTCATTGACTACTGTGTCTTCTGTACCTAACCTATTCCACTGATCCACCACTCTGTTTCTTAGCCAGTACCAAGTAGTTTTGATGACTGCTGCTTTATAGTACAATTTAATATCTGGTATGGCTAGGCCATCTTCTTTTCATTTGGATGAAATCCAAATGGACATTTCTTTTCATTAATTCACTTGATATTCTGGACCTTTTGTTCTTCCAGATGAATTTTGTTATTATTTTATCCAGCTCTGTAAAATAATTTTTGGTAATTTGGTTGATATAGCACTGAATAAATAAATTAATTTAGGTAAAATTGTCATTTTTGTCATATTAGCTCAGCCTAACCATGAGCAACTGATGTTTTTCCATTTATTTAGATCTGACTTTATTTGTATGAAAAGTGTTTCATAATTGTGTTCATATAGGCCCTGGGTTTGTTTTGACAGATAGACTCCCAAATATTTTATAGTGTCTACAGTAACTTTAAATGGAATTTCTCTTTCTATCTCTTGCTTTTGGGCTTTGTTAGTAATATATAGGAATGCCAAGGATTTATGTGAGTTTATTATCCTGCAACTTAGCTAAAGTTTTTTTATTATTTCAAGTAGTTTTTTAGTTGATTCTCTGGGATTCTCAGAAGGCCCTGTTTTAAAGGACTTAAATTTCCATAGAGTTTTCTAGTTATTTTTAATTATGTATGGATGTGAAAACCATCACCTGAGAGTGCTTGAACACGAATTTGACTAGAATATATATTTGTGAAAATTCCACTAGACTATAGAAGTTCAAATATTTTCACAGTTTTTTTTTCCACTTTTCAACTGTGGAATATAAAATCACATGGGCACATAACACTAATTCATAAATGAGTTCTTATGATGAGTTCTTATAATTTACCAGTTAGAGGTAAATGACCATTTTTTAAAAATTGAACTGAATCACCCTCAACCTGCTACTATTTATAAGTAAACTCTTATTGTGTGATGTTACTGTTTAGGGAATGGGGAAGGGAAGAGGACAAATATTCATTAAGCTTCTACTATGTGCCAGGTATTATACTAAGCACTTTTATAATAATTGGCAATCCTATAATAGGCAATAGAATTGCCTAAAGAGGTGTTGTTTTTTTCCTAGAATGACAAAAAAATATTGCTTATTAGCATCTGAGAGAAATTCCTTAGTACTAGTATCATATAATCTTGATTATTGAGAGAAGACATAGTTTGGCAATATGCTTTTAAAATAGTTGGACAAGTACCACTATCGTTTCCCCAGGAGAAGCTCAGTTCAACCAAATTTTCTAACCCTGGACATTCTGGAATAGTAATTCTGGTTTTGTTGTTGTTGTTGTTGTTTTGTTTTTTACTTGAAACTTGACTCTTCGATCCACTTAGTTAAGAATATTTGAAGCTACCTGACAGATAGGGTCTGGTATGTGCTTTTCCATTAGAGGTTGGACCTCACACCTGGCTAATAAAGCCCAATATATTATTTTTAACCTAACTTGATTGGAAAGAAAAACAAAAGCTGATAGAGACCATGACACAAGAGTGCTTCAGGTGCCTAACGTTAATTCTTTGAAGTTCCATCTCCTACGTCTGGATGATGAAGTCATTCTATGCAAACCTCCACTGAGGTATGGAATTTCTTTTATGTCTTCTATTCTATAGTCAGAATCTAAGCTGCAAATGTTCCTTATGACTCAGAAGTTGAACCAGTTCCAGAAGATTATTTGCTAAATCCTTCATACAGGGATGGCCAACTGTATTCTCTTCCCCTAGGATATTTTAAATACTCAGAGGGTGCTATTGGGCAAACTGGGATTAAGAGAGAATGAGTTTATGGTGTCTCTCATTTAGTTGTTTTACTCTTGGCTATATTTCTTTCTTGCTTTTCTTCCAAAAAATAGCTTGCCGACTGGAAAAGGAAAAGTGAACTTTGGCCTCAGACTTTCCATATTGAGTCAGCATTTGTGGAACTCTGGTGTAGTAAAAATTTTTTTCTGAATCAAAAGCTTAGTGGGTGGTGTTGAGTTTTTACTTTGACACTGATTGATTGTAATTAAATTAGGCATGTTAAACAGTTTGACTTTTGAGAGACTGATGTTCATATGATATTCTGTATTAGGCCAGGCTTGGAAATTTGCATTTTGCAAAAGATAAGGAAGAGTCAATGTGAGAACAGTGGATCATGCACAATGACATCAGTTAAAAAGAGCAATGAACAAACCATCTAATTAAAGTGAACCCAGTAGGCCCAGGACATAAGTGGCAAAGGGGGTTCTCTAGTTACCAGACTCACATTAGAATTATTATTCTGTCCAGCCACATTTACACACTTGTCATGCCATTCCTTGTTTCCTAGTTTTTTATAGGTTTTCTTTTGGGCTGTTATGCTTAGATAACCACCTGGAAGTTCTCCTGGGAAACCTCCCAAGTCTAGACATGGAGGGGAAAAAATCCTCACATATGTTTCTTATTATAAGAGACTTTTACTCTACAGCTAACACAACTCCTACATCTTCAATAAGTTGCCAATTATGTCACATTACATGATAAAGCCCCTTAGTATAACTAACATAACTACTTGGCTCTGAAACCAGAATAATGAAGGGGAAAGTAAATGAGTATGGGGGTTTTACATAAATTGCCCCAAGTTCAATGATTTGAATGCCAACCTTACACTAGGAAAGGAAAATGAATTTGTAAGAGCTGAGTTGTGTGCAACATTTTACTGAATAAATTGTGGTGTTCTATCTCCTAGAGCAAAACCATTCATCCACTCAAGGGTGGCATGGTAAACATGAGGTACTTGGCTAGGAACCAAGAGATGGAGACTATTCTCAGGTTTTACCACCAGTTTGTAGTGTATCTCAGTAGAAGTCACTATGAAATCACTTGCATGCTAGACCTGGAAGGGGCCTTGGAGACCAGCAAACTAACCTTCTCATTTTACAAATTAGGAAACTGAGACCTAGGGAGAAAAGATTTGCTCACAGTCATATATCTAGTTTGAAAGAGTTGGGGTTGGATGTCAAACTCAGATCCTTTAAGTCTGTATCCAAAGTTCTTCCCATCATGCTACACTTATCTCAGTTCTTCAAGACTGTTATCTATGAAACTAGTGTGATCTCCTATTTCCTTTTATTTGTCTCAGGTAGACATGATGAGGCAAAGGAAGACAATGACAGTAAAATTCTCTAGCTATCTCGAGGCCATTCATTAAATGAATGAACATTTAAATTGTATATAAAGAACTGTGCTTGAAATTTGGGCAACAATAGTAAATTTCATGGGTATAGAGTTAGAAGTAGAGATTCCTAGCATACCGATATATAGATATCCTTTATATAGCTAAATATTTCTATCTCTACCATGTATTCTCTCTCTCTCTCTCTCTCTCTTTCTCTCTCTCTCTCTCTCTCTCTCTCTCTCTCTCTCTCTCTCACACACACACACACACACACACACACACACACACACACACACAAACACGATATAGGGTAGAAAAGATTTGGATGTGAGTCTCAGCTCCAAAATCTTCTGACCACGTGTGTGATTATGAGAAAGCCCCTATAATTAGAAGGCCCAGACCTGTGATTCCATCAGTGTGGGTAAATACTAATTTGGAAATTACCTCTACAGATGAAGATTGGCAACTCATTTGTAACATAGCTTGGAGAGTTGCTGGGGCACTGAGAGTTTAAGTAAATCACCCACACTCACACCACTAATATGTGTCAGAGGCGTGAGCTTTAACTCAGGTCTTCCTTACTCCAATACTATGCACCACAACATCCTTTCTCAATAAATAACTCACTTTTAGTGCATTGCTTATAACAACTCTGTGAGGTACATAAAGTAAAAATTATTCTCATTTTACAGATGAAGAAAGTCCTTTAAAATTCTTACTCTGATATTTCATCATAGAATGGAGATGACCCAACATTCTCACAAACTATGTATGGCAGCAAAATGGAAGATGTGTCAAGTTCTACCATACTGGGAGGGCTTATAGTGTAGTCCCAGAGAGAGCTTATGCCTGCATTATGAAAATCAGCCTAATTAGGTATGGAGAGCTTACCAAGCTGATCACTTTGTGATAAACTATTTGCCTGTGACTGTTTATGAAACAAAGAAAAAAATACAAAATGGTCTTTAGTCCTAGGAAATTTCCTTCTGCTTTTTGAAGGAGAGTAACAGAGCAGAAGAAAGTGGGCTGGGGGGAGGGGGCGGTATATATAAAGAGTCATAGAATCTTGGATCATCTTCAAATATTTGCTTAGCTATTAGTACCCTAAATGTGAGACCCTTGTTGATATGAGTTCCTTCTTCTCTCATTCTCTTTATCTGGTTGACATCATCCCCCACTCACCATCTTCTCCTTTCCTTCTTTCTCCAATAATCAAATAGTGCTTCAGGCCAAGGCCAATCCTTCTACGTAAGGGGCAGACTCGAGGTAAGAAGACCAAATAGGAGTCTGTTGTAATAATCCAAGTTAGGGGTAATGAAAACCTGAACTAAAGTGGTAGCTGCATGAATAGGGAGAAAGCGTTGTGGAGACAGAAATGTCACTATTAGGCAGCTAACTAGACATGTTGGGCCAAGTTGAGTGAGGAGTCCATAATAATGCTGAATCAACCTGGGAGAATGATAGTGATAACATCAAAAGGAATAGGGAAGTTTGGAAGAAGAATGGATTGGGAGGAAGGTAGTGAGTTCACATTTAGATATGCTGAGTTTGAGATGTCTCCATAGCATCTAGATTAAAATATTCAGTAGACAGGAATTTGCTCGTAATTGTTTAACAACCGGATTTCCAAAGAAAATGTACACAAATGCATTACACACTTTAAATTCAGTATATGTTGTTAACATCAGCCATCAATTTTTAAACTCTAAACAGACAATAAAACAATAATTCAAGCCCTGATTGGGTACCATTTGCTAATTTCCTTTGTGTAAATGCTTACACTGAAATTTTAACAATCAGCTCTTACAAGCTAGTTTGAGTCAGCTCCAGCATACCCCTGCTAATAGGCAAATGATAATGTGAGCCTGGAGCTCAGAGGAGAGCCTGGAGCTGGTCATTTGGATTTGTAAGTCAACTGCATAGAGAATAAACATTCAAGAAGCATTTGTTAAGTACTGTGTGTTGTGCTAGGCGCTGGTAATACAGATACAAAGAATTAAATAATTTCAATTCTCAAGAAGCTTATGTCTTAGTAGGACATGCTAATTAAACCCATGGTTGATAATGAGATTATCAAGATAAAGTTTACAGAAGGAAAAAAGGTCTAGGACAGAAACTTGGGGACTGCTGGCAGCTAAGGGAGTAATAGAAATCACTATCCAGCAAACAAAATAGAGTGGTCAAACAGACAGGCGTGGAAGCAAGAGAAAATAATGTCACATAGAAAACAAAAGGATTGGCACACTTGATTTTAATAGGCTTTCAAAATAAGCAAAAATATAATTTCTTGTTTATTGTGAGGTTAGATTTATCAAGTTCAGAGAGGGGGAGGTTAAGGTCCCCGACTAGTGTAATTTTGTTGTCTATTTCTTCCTGTAATTCCATTAACCTCTCCTCTAAGAACTTGCATACTATACCACTTGGTGCAAATATGTTAAATAATGATATTGCTTCATTGTTTATGGTGCCTTTAGGCGGGATATAGTGTCCTTCCTTATCTCTTTTAATTAGAACTATCTTTGCTTTTGCTTTGTCTGATATTAGGATTGCTACCCCTGATTTTTTTACTTTAACTGAACCACAATATATTCTACTCCAGCCTTTTACCTTTATCCTGTGTGTATCCCCCTTTTTCAAATGCGTTTCTTGTAAACAGCATATTGTAGGATTGTGGTTTTTAATCCATTCTGCTATCTGCTTCTGTTTTATGGGAGAGTTCATGCTATTCACATTCACAGTTATGATTACTATCTGTGTCTTTTTCTCCATCCTATTTCTCCCCTGCTTATGCTTTCATTTCTCCCTTCTCCCTTCTACTCCTCAACAGTTTTGCTTTTGACGCTGCCTTCCTCAGTTTACCCTCTCTCTTGATTCCCTTCCTATCTCTTAGCTTTTTCCCCTCGCTACTTCTTCCCTCCCTTCTGACCAACCCCCCTTTTCTTTCCCCTTTACCCTCCTACTGCCTGTGGGACAAGTTTGATTTCTATATTTATCAGGATATGTTATTCCCTTCTTGAACCAAATCTGATGAGAGTAAAGTTCAAATACTGCTCTTCTCCCTCCCTTCTTTCCCTCTACTATAATGTGTTTTGTTTTTCTTCATGTGATGTAATTTACCCTTTTCTACTACCTCCTTACCTCTTCTCCCAGAACCATCCCTTTATTTCTCTTAATTATGTTCTTATCATTATATCAGTTATTTTATACTGACACCCACAGTCTATGAATATCCCTTTCAATTGTCATAATAACTACTATTCTCAAGATTGACATATATAAACATATATAAAACAAAATAATCCTATATAAGGATGTAACTAATTAGTCTTATTGATTAACTAGGGTTGTGCCCCCCCCCCAATTTACCATTTTATGTCTTTCTTGAGTTTCATATTTGAAGATCAAATTTTCCATTGAGCTCTGGCCTTTTCATCAGGAAGGTACAGAATTCCCTTATTTCATCGAATGCCCATCTCCTTTCCTGGAAAATTATGATTAATTTTGCTGGGTAGTTGATTCTTGGTTGTAGTCCAAGCTCCTTTGCCTTTCAGAATATCATATTCTGATTTTTCTTGTCATTTAATGTAGAAGCTGACAGATCCTGTGTGATCCTGACTGTAGTTCCATGATATTTGAATTGTTTCTTTCTAGCTGCTTGCAGTATTTTATCTTTGACCTGGTAGTCCTGGAATTTGGCTATAATATTTCTTGGAGTTTTCAATTTGGGATCTCTTTCAGGGGGTGATGGGTGGATTCTTTCGATGATGATTTTACCCTTTGGTTCTAGGACTTCCAGGCACTTTTCCTTAAGGATTTCTTGGAAGATACTGTCCAGGTTCTTTTTTTCATCATGGCTCTCAGGTAGACCAATAATTCTTAGATTGTCTCTCCTGCATCTATTTTCCAGGTTGGTTGCTTTTCCAATCAGATATTTCATGTTTTCTTCTATTTTTTTCATTTTTTAGATTTTGTTTGACTTATTCTTGATGTCTCATAGAGTCATTAGCTTCTACTTGCCCAATTCTAATTTTTAATGTATTGTTTTCTTCTTTTAGCTATCTATCTCCTTTTCCATTTGGTTGATTTTACTTTTCAATGAGACATTTTCTCCATTTGTATTCTGATTCTTAACCATTTCACCAATTTTACTTTTTAAAGATTTGTTTCATCAGTGATTATTTCCATTTTTTCTTTTACCTCCCTAATTTGGTTTTTAAAGTCCTCCTTGAGTTCTTCCAGGAATTCTTTTTGGTCTGGAGACCAGTTCACTTTCCCTTTTGAGGTTTCAGATGTGGGTATAGTGTCCATGCTGTCCTCTTCTGAATTGGTATTTTGATCTTCTCTGTCTCCGTAATAGGAATCAATGGTCTTTGGCTTTTTAGTGTGTTTTTTCATGGTGTTTTTTTTTCCTCCTGGCTTCTAAAGTGGATCTCTGTTTCTGGGGCTCAGGGGGCTCTGTCCCAAGTTTCTTGTGTTGGGATCTAGCTTTATGTGCTATTGCCTCTAGTTTTGTGAGGTGTAGGGGAGGGGTGGTCTGGCTGCTGGGAGTCTCCTCTTCCACAGGACTGCTCTACAGCACTGGTGGTCTCAATGTTGTCTGTGCTGGTGTCTGCCACTTCCCCTGGCTTTGCAAAGCCACATCTGGGGTCCTGGTGTTGATGTTTGTTAGCTCCACTCCCCTGGGGCTCAGTTGCTCTCATTGTTCTGCTGAGGTGAGGGCTACTGGGACACCTCTCTTCCTGCACTAGTCTCCTTCCAGCACCACAAGAAGGGCCCTCTCTCCAACTTCTCTCACTCCTGAAGCCCCACTTCTGGCTCCTCTGTTTCTCCCATGTGAATATTCTCTGGGTTTTTTCGAGGGAGAGACAAGAGCCATTTTACCTAGCCATCTTGACTCCCAGAAGGTCAAGAAGGCAAGTTTCAAACCTTTAGCCTGTGGGTCGGAGGCCTCCCAGCTAGCTGCTCCTATAGCCACAGGCACTGTGCTGGTGTCCCCTGTAGCTCTGACAGACTCCCATCCTGGGCTGAGAGGCCTGGGGCTCAATCTTGACTGTAGCCAGTACTTCTGCCCTGGGCCTGTTCCTGCTCTGGTGTTTTGCTCACCCAGCACTCTCCAAGATCAGGGGGCTGGCTGGATTCCTCTGCTGTTCCTGGTTGGTGTGGTTTGGAGCCATTCCACATGCCTGGTGCTCCTACCCCTCACAGTCTACTAGTGGCTTCTAACTCTCTCAAATCTGCTCAGATTCACTTTTTTAGACATATCTGGCAGAATTTGTGAGAGAGCTCCAGTAGTTCCTTCCTTTCACAGCACCATCTTGGCTTGCCCCCCGCCCCCCAATAAATATAATTTCAAAAGGACATTTGATCATATCATACTGCTTTGCATATGTGCTCAGTGGTAGACAACAAAAAAATATAATCCAAGTCATGATTCAAATGTAATTTCTAGCTCCCTCACCCCAACTACTTTGTATTTAATTCCTTTGTATTTAATCCCTTTGTCTTCGTTTGTATTTGTTCCCTTTATATTCATTCTTTATGTTTTTATATATGTACTTGTCTTCTCCATTAGAATGCAAATTCCTTGCTAGTATCTTCAGCATCTAGGAGAAATTCATAAATGATTGATATAACCTCTGTTTTTGTTCATTATTTGAATAAGTAAACAAAACATACACCATATTTGCTTCTACAATCATTAATTGACAAATGTACTATAGATCTATTACATGATTATGTAGAATGACACTAAAGAAAACAAAAGTGAGGAAAGCAGCTAGAATAGACTGAATATATGCAGAGGAAGTTGATACTTTGGGCATTTTTGAAGATTGATTTTCCAGGTATATGAAGTAAGTGGGAAATACCGAAAGCTTGAATAAAATTCTTGGGTCTCATTATTAACAAAAATATGATTAAGAGAATAGTAGGAACTACCAACCCATATATCTGCTTTCTCACTGCACCAAAATTTTGTGAAAATAATCTATGCACACCTGAAAGTCACCCTTGAGGATGGCATGAGATTAGAATTTCACAAACAATATTGTTTAGTGTAGTCCACAATTATATGGTCACAAAATTTACTTAAAGGTACATAGAACACAGCCTCTCACTGGGTGCCATCAAAAAGCATCTGACTGACCAGAGAAAACCATCTGATTCAGTAGAGAGGAATCATGCCTTAAAAGATCATCTTTCCAAAGAAGTGTCTGATAACCATATATCAGTTATACCTTAGTCCTCAAAATATATAACAGAAAACTTTTTAAAATAACCTCTTAATCATTAATATCAAAGAACCAAGATGGGAGAAACATGCCACCAAAGGAATTTGCCATCATGATATATGTCTTTCAGAGGGTACAACTGAAAGAGGTATATTCCCTATAATTGTTGAGGTTCTCCAAATGCTCCTATTCTGGGATGACACTGTGTTGATTATATCAATACTTAGAGTACTGCAGATAATGTAGTAATCCCAAAATGAAATTCCTAATCATTACAAAGAATTTGGTTGAAGTAGCCAGACTTGGGGAAAAACAAGTAAGTAGATGAAGATTGCCTTTTGTCCAGAATATGATTTTAAGTTGCATAAAACAAGCCATAGAGTTGGTGCATTGAACCTATCAGTTGGACAGACACTCACTATTCATGGACAGCAAGATGGATCCAGAAGTTAAAAGGTAGAAAGTCAGTTTGGCTTCCATTGGGACACTCTTTTATGCTTTTAATTATCCCCACACTTCTTCCTGAAATAAAGAACCATCATTTCAATAATAGTATTCTCATGCTTGGTGGCACAGTGGATAGAGCACTAAGCCTGGAGTCAGGAAAACCTCAGTTCAAATCTAGTCTCAGATATTAACTGACTATGTGATCCCGGGGAAGGCAATTAATATCTTTGTGCCTTAGTTTCCTCAATAGAAATAGGAGCTAATAAGAGCTAGATAAGTGGGGATGGCACCAGTGTTGTATAACTGTGAAGAACCTGAAACAATCACATGGTAAGAGCAACAATGTATAGAGAGCCATAGTGCTCCACCTGCATAATGCATTGTAAAGATAATTGGAAGAAGTTCACATTGAGTAGACCCCCTGTGAAGGAATTATAAAAAGATATGGGAAAAAAGTTGCATTAGATAATAGTAAATGGGTGAATCATAATTTCTACAGATGGAGGGAGTATTCATATTAATGACAACATAGATGCAATAGCATGTCAGAATTTATAGAGGAGGATGCTGAGCCTGGAATGATCAATAACTTGTTCATGGTCACATGACTAGTCTGAAAGAGGATTCAAACTCAGGTCTTCTGAGACTATGTCCTATGATCTATAGACTACATTATACTGCTCCTAAAATATGCTATTTGTGCTCAATGAGTTTGTAATTTGGTAGTTGGGATTGACATGTACACAACTGTATTACCAAAAAGAACATGGGTAAATACAGAGGCTGGACTAAAGTTCTGTCTGTGTTCCAAGGTGGTGAGAATTTCTGAAATTGGTAACCAGGTAGTCTTCATGAAACAGGAGGAATTTGAGCTGGACTTTAAAGAATAAGAATGATGTCAACAAATGAGGACATTGAAGACCTAAGCAATAACTTAAGAAAAAGAATGGAGGAGAGAAGACATTGAGTAGTAAGAAGCCCTATTTGGTTAAAATATTTTGTTGTTTAGTCATTTTTCAGTTATGTCCAACCATTTATGACCCTTTTGGAGGTTTTCTTGACAAAGATACTGGAGGACATAAAGCAGAGAGTACATGAAAGGGGATAGCATAAGATAAAGCTAGAATGGTAGGTGGGAGCTGCATTGTAGTGCACATTCAATGGCAATAGAATTTATTTGGTACATAATAGGAAGCCGGTGAAAGTTTAATGTGCTACCCCTACAAAGGAAATTGAGAAAGAGAAGTTAGATACACAGAAGGAAAACCAAGAAAGGGCACAGGGTGATTTGAGAGAGAGTACAAACAACAACAAACACAACCCAGAGAAGAGAAAGTTTATGGGAGGAAAGGGTGAACAATGGTTTCAAATGCAGCAAATAAATCAAGAAGGATGAGAAAGGATGTGAAAAAGGCCATTGGATTTAGCAATTAAGAGATCACTGACAACTTTGGTAAGGACAATTATAGCTGACTGATGAGTTTAAAAGCCAGACTTCAAAGAGTGGAAGAGTAAGAGGTAAATAAATAAAGGTATGTATAGATGATTTAAAAAAAAAATTCTTCTTCTAGGAGTTCAGTTGAGAAAGGAAGGAGATATATAGCACAGTACCTTCCTGGGAGCATGGGAGAGTCTAGTAAAGTTTGTTTATCTTCCTATCTATCTATATCTATATCTATCTATCTTTCTTTCTTTCTAGCTATCTAGCTAAATAGCTTTTAGAATAAGGAGAAATGGTTATGTTTGAAGGCAGCAGGGAAGGAACCTGAAAAGAGCAAGAGATAGACAATTTGTGAGAGATAGTGGATGATAAAGAAGGCAAGCCATTAGGGAAGGTAGGAAGGAATGAGATCAAAGACACCTAAAACTTGAGACTTTCTCTGGTAGAAGAGAGAGGTCTAAATCTTGAAAAGACCTTAGAATTGTCCACATTTTTAGAATATCTACATTCTTGACTTAGAGATCCTACTGCCAGGCACTTACTTCAATAGAATGAAACATAGAAAGAAAGGTCACACAGAGACGAAAATACAATAGCAACACTTTTTGTGGTAGCAAAGAATTGGAGATAAAATTTTGTCCGTTAATGAGGTGATGACTAAAAAATTTGTAGTACAAAATATTTTGTTCCATTAGAAATAATGAATATGAAGATTATATTTAAAAAGGACCTTGCAATGTCTTTTCTGGAATATTGTAAAGTGAGCAGCATCAGGAAAACAATAAACACAGTGCAATGTAAATGAAAAGAACAAAAAAGAAATTGAATGCTTTATAATTATAATGACCAAGATTTTCCTGAAGAAAAGATGAGACAATGCATCTTCTTCCCTTCTGTGCAGAGGTAGGAAACTGGGTAAGGAATATTCATATGCTACCAGACTCAGTTATGCGTTTGGTTAGTTTTGCCAAATTGATTTTCCCCCTCTCCATTATGACAATTAAACAAACATGTGCCAGGCACTTTGTCCCTCAAGGAACTCACATTCTAATAGATAATATGCAAAAATAACTATGCACATACAAGATAATTATAAGATGCTACAGGAGAGGACTCCCAGGATAGAAAAAGGAGGAAGGACACGTTAGGAAATGAAGGTGATATCGAAAAAATGTCATCAACAATTTTTTAAAAATATTGTCTAGTTTAATTCTTGGGCAGCTAAGTGGCACAGTGGATAGAATGGTGGGCCTACAGTCTCAGACATGTACTAGCTGTGTGACCCTGGGCAAATCAATTAACACTGTATACCTCAGTTTCCTCAACTGCAAAATGGGCTGAAGAAGGAAATGGCAAATCACTCCAATATCTTTGCCAAGAATAGCCCAAAAGTGGTCATGAAGAGGTGGACAACTAAACAACCAAAGTTCAATTCATTCATTTTTCAGAACAATTTATACAGTGAGTCCATGGAACATACATAGGGACATCTTAAGTCTCTTGACTCTTGACTAATGGCAAAAGCAATCAATGTTTCCTTTTTCTCCAAAAACTGAAAGCCTCCTTGCATCTATGCTCATTCTCTCAGGCACATGGTAATGGAATAAATGCAAATATATGAACTTTCCTGGGCCTCTTAGTCTAATAAATCAACACTGTCTCCTGCCTCTCTTTCACCTTCTAATAAATAGTGTGAACACGAGGGTCTCTATGTCTGGCTTGCATATTATTCCTTCCAAGTCCTGCGTCAGTGTTTGTTTTTCTTTGGAGCTTTTGAAGTTGTAGTAATACTATTCAGTGCATGAGTAACAGAGAATTAAAGAAGCAGAAGCAAATGGGTTAAGTTACAGGGTTGGTTGCTCCTAGTCCAACAGTCCTCAGTGTCTCCATGGAGAAGATTTCACATAATTACTTCCTGAGCTGGGGGTACTATGGCAGGGACTGGGTTTGTGTAATGTTAACAAACGTCGACTTTTGAAATACAAAGTGGGCAGGAGGAATATTCATTTACGCAATAAGCATTCATTCAGCCCCTACTATACTAACAGTTTATGTTTCTTCAGTGTCTTAAGGTTTGCAAATCACTTTTAATCATGACCTCTGCTTTACAAATTAGGAAACTGAGGCACAGAGAAGTTAAATTTCTTGCTCTGGTCATACAATTAAAGGCATTAGAGCCAGAACTGGAACCCAGGCCTCCCAACATTTAGTATAATTGTGTGTTTCCCATTACACAATGCTGTTATCATGATGCTGTGCTACAAATATCAAGGCTCCTGTCTATGAGGAACTTAAAATCTAAATAAAATGAGACTGAAGTATGTTGGATTGATATGGCCTTAGTCTGTTTCTCTTGAATAAGATCACCGGGTTAATTAGGCAGAATAGGAGGGTATTCTGGTACAATGGAAAAATCACTGGCTCTGGACTTGGCCTCAAATGTCATATCACTTCTGAAGTTGATTAACTTTGTAGCCTTAGATAAGTTGCTTTACCTCTGCATGCCTCAGCCTCCTCATGTGTAAAATAGGACACAAGTCAGATTAAACACTCTCTAAGATCCTTTTATCTATAAACAGTCCCAAGAGAAAGTCTGCATTTGGGGATGGGGTTGGGGTGATGGACGTAGCTTCTCTTTTAATTGACACTAAGCCCCCTCTCCTGTTTTTTCTGTATTACTCTGGCATGGCTGGGCTGAAATCCACTACTCAGTGCTTCAAAACATGGTTCCGAGTATTTTGGGATGCCTTAGGCAGTTAAATAGGAATGGAAAAGCTTCAGGGAGATACTTTGTTACACACATGTTTTACTGCTAACATGTTGAAGTACATTTAGACTGTGGCCGTGAATATAAAATGTTCAATGGTTTTGACTGAGTCAACCTGTCAATGCAGCTGGACGGTTGGCTAATTCAGTGTGTGTGTTGAGGGGGAAGGGAGATCAGTCAAATCAGTTTAGCATCATATAGGCGAAAGGATTGACTAAATCGTTTTCCCCCTTTTCAATCAGTTGTTTTGGCATTGGGTCAACGCATCTCAAGTTTATTTTCTATAGACCATCAAACCATGGTGAAGTCCTAAAAGCCTGGGGATTGGGATTAGAAGACCAAAATTTGACTCTAGGCTCCACCACTGACTGTGAGCTGGGGCAAGTCACTTCTTTGGGCTTTGGAAATAGGGACTGGATGGATTTGGTAAAGCACGAACAATTGTTAAATAACACATCTATGCTCTTTTTCTAATGTATATAGCACTTTAAATTTTGTGAAGCCCTTTGCATGTGTTATTTCATTTGATCCTCATAATAACTTTGTGGAGTAGGTGCTGTTGTTATCACCTTCATTTTACAAATGAGGAAACTGAGGCTGAGAGAGGTTAAGTCATTTTCCAGATGTGTCTGTCTGCCATCATCGTCATCATTGTCGTCATCATCATCCTCCTCCTCCTCCTCATCGTTGCCATTCTTCCTGTTGCTATTGCTGTCCCGCTTCTCCTTTAAGACCTAGCTTAAACACCAACTCCTCTATAAAATCTTCCCTGATTCCCCAACGGTTAGGAATTATGGTTCTTTCCATTTGACCTCACCAGGCACTGTACAATTATCTCACGGACTCTATTCTAATTATATCTTACTCATTTTCATCTTGCTCGTAGCCCCCTCACATTCCTAGAAATTAAGGTAGTAAATTAGAAAGAGACCACATCTTATTTAATCTTTGTTTCTCCCCCAATATTCCCAGGCACAGTGTTCTATCCACAGTATGTGTTTAATAAGAAATCAATTGAATTAAATTACTACTATTTTCACAAGTGTTTAATCAGTGGAGACTTACTGCCAATTGCTGCTGATCCCATTCCAGTTGGGTCACCACCTGTGTCAAAAAGTTTCTGAGAGGCAGAAGTGTAAGAGGCCTAGCTGGGAGCAAAGGGGCTAGCATTCACCTCCTAACTCTGACACTTCCTAGCTGTGTGACCTCAGACAAGTCACCTCGCCTCTGAGACCCAGTTACCTCATCTACTGAACATTGATAATCATACTTGCACTAGTCTCTACACCCTTAGGGCTATGGAGGGGAATAGTTCATAAACCTTTAAGTGATGTATGAATGTGAGTAATAATTTAAGAACACATGTTTTCAGCTAAAAGGGATGTGAGGTCCCATGTATAAGGCTGGAGACCCACAATCTGCTCAGAGGGGAGATTTTAATTGCTAAAAGATGTTATCTTTGCCCATTGACAAAGAACAGACTCATGGTTCACTCTTGGTTTTGTGCATTGCCATTGGGACTCTCTCCCCAAAGAGAAGATCAGTAACTAACCCCGGTTTGCATGCTGTTTTACAAGTCAGTCAGGCTACAATCACATGGAGTGCTTACCTCTCTTCCTCTAACTTAGCTCACACTTCACTTAGTTTGGAAAACTAGCTTTTGGGACAGCAGCACTTTTCTTTCTGTTGTAGTTAATATACAGTGGAATGGGGGAACAAAAACCCCATCCACCAGAAAGACACATTGACCTCTGTTGGCTTTCTCTGTGGTATTACTTCAATATCCCCAAGAGAGGGAGTGAATCCATTAATCACAGGATATTAGACATGAAAGGGCACTTAAAAATGGTCCAAGCCTTGCCTCTGAATCCCAACCCCCCCCCCCCACGCACACAAACACACACACCTAGACACCTAGACATACACCTATTTTGTAGATATTGGAGCTGGAGCCTAGATTAATGAAGCCAGTTGAACAAGACCACACAGTTATTAAATAAAAGGCCTAGGATTTAAGCCAGGCCTTCTGACTTTAAGTTGAGGGCTCTTTCCATTTACAAGAGGGCTTTCCTTCATTGTTTTTTCCTTCCCACCTTGACTTTTATAAAATCTGCTTAACATAAATCTGTGGTGATTGAGGGAAACAAGCCATATGCTCCTTGGACTGGAGTTAAAGAAAGAAATGGGTGAGCTGGAGCGTGGCCATGCGAGGGTGAACAGAATGGTGGTGGTGTTGTGGGAGGCACTCAAAACCATTTCACTTCTGGAACAGTATAAAGAATGAGGCATGTTTAGCCTGAAAAGGAAAAGATGTAGGGGAGATAGAAGTGATCTTCGACTGAAAGTATGTTGTGTAAAATGAGACAGCGCTCCTTCATGTATCTCTAAAATGGACAACTAAGACTAATGATGGAAGTCAGTACACAAGTAAATAAACTTTTATTTTAGAATAACTAACAAACAGCTCACATTTATATAGCACTTACTACGCACTATGCTAAGTGATTTAAAATCATTACCTCATTTTGTCCTCACAACAACCCTGTAATGGTAGATGCTATCATTAGCCCCATTTTACAGATAAGGAAACTAAAGCAAGCAGGTTAAGTGACTTTCCCAGGGCAACAGAGCTAATAAGTATCTGAGGCTGGATTTGGACTCACATCTTTCTGATTCCAGGCCCAGTGTTCTATCTACTGCACCACCTACCTGCCTTCTATGCCACTTTCTACTAGCCAGGCATTTTGTTAAGCACTGGAGATACAAAGAAAAGTCCTGTTCTCAAGAATCTCACAGTCTAATGAAGAAGACAACAAAAAATAACCATGTGCAAAGAGAATACATGAAGGCTGAACTGGGGATAATCAGCAGAAGAGTCACTGACACTGATGAGGGTCAACGTAGACTTTCTGTAGAAGGTGAGAATGTAATAGGGACTTGAAGGAAGCCAGGTAAGCCAGGAGATGGATAAGAAGAAGGAAAGAATTCCAGCTATGGAAGACAGCCAGTGAAAATGCCCAGACGTTGGATTGAATTCTTGGTAAGAGAGTGAATTCCCTGTCCCTGCAGTCTTTCCAGCATTCTGTAAAGTTTTAATGCATGAGATGGTTATTACCCTAGAAGACTTTTGTGATACTTTGTAGGCTGGAATTCCATGATTCCATGATCATTAGAACAGTCTGCTGGTGTGTGGCTCATGTTTTTGTCTGGGAAACAGCATGGTAAAGTAAAGAGAATACTGGAAAGCTCTAGTTTTGTTGTTGTTTGTCTGTTTTTGTATTTTCAGGAAAGCCCTGGGTTCAAATGCCACCTTCACTACAAGTCATTTAATTTCTATAAGATTCAGCTTTCTCATCTATAATACTGTAGTACTTATCACCCAAAAGTCTTAAACAAGGGATCGTATCTATACTTTGGTGTCCCAAAAGTTTTAGTGCAGTTTTAAGCTTTCATAGCTTACTTATCGCTGTTATTAGTTATTATCGTTCTCTTCCTACCATTATAACAACGTCACATCTTCCCTTACTCTAAACCAATGCCATTCATGGCCTAAATGAGTCCTACTCACAAAGAAATGTGAATATTCAGATATCAGATTTGTTACACTAGTATTTAAGATTCAGGACGACAGGCATCTAGAATTGTATTTATTCCAACCACAGGCAACTTTAATGGAAAGATGTAATGGGCCCTATTCTTGTGACTTGTGCTACTTACTTCTGGTAGGACAACTCACTTTATTTTTTGGGGGTCCCAATTGTTTTTCATCTACAAAATGAGGGAGTTGGAATAAATGATCAAGTCTCTTCTAGAAGAAAGATATTCAGAATCTATTCATCTATACTTTCTAACTGAACTGGCTGTCATGTGGTATCATACAGTATATAGATACCTTTCATATCATTTAGCACATGGTGAATGTTCATATTCTCAAATGGATCTCGATCTCATTATCTCAATGATTCCCCCAATGGTACAAATCAGAATTTATCCATTTCTGCCTATCCTCTTGGGCCGGCTGTACCGTAGCCTTCTCCACTGAGGCAGCTGAGTGGCACAATAGATCAGCGTTGGGCTTGGAGTCAGGAAGACATGAGTTTAAATAAGGTCTTAGATATTCACTAGCTGTGTGACCCTGGTCAAATCACTTAACTTCGATCTGCTTTAGTTTCCTTAATTGTAAAGTGGGGAGAATAATAGCAACATCCTCCCAGAGTTGTGAGATTCAAATGAGATAATATTTGTAAAGCATCTAGCATATTGCCTGGTACATAGTTGGTGCTTAATAAATGCTTCTTTCCTTTTCTTACCACTTTTCCCTGACATCAGGAAGATACAAGGCAAACACTCTGGCTATGTATGTGTTGTCCCTAGATTTTACCATATGATCAGCCCATTTTCTTTTCTGATTACATATTCTTTAATGACATAACTCCTATTGCTCCTCTCTAAAGTTGCTCCCAGGTATATTCTTGTCTGCTCACACTCTCTGTTTCTCCATTTCACTCTTTCTGTTGCATCCAGTGATGCTCTACACCTCTGGGAGAATATGTCCATTAAAAATTAGAACTTTGTTTCAAGTCAAAGTTTGGGTTCATTAATGGAAGTTTGACAGTTTCCTGAAGGCAATCTATCCCACTCTCTTCCTTCTAATTTAATTGTGGGCTCAATTAGCTGTCCATTGCTATTATGGTGTGAGTAAATCATTTGTAAATGTTTGGTAATTGGACTTCTCCCTTTAATCTCTTCTCCCTATTCCAATATGAAAAGTTAAAAATCCTTGTAAAATGGTAAGGAAGAGAAAGGTGAGGATATTGGCACAGGTACAACTATCACTCAAGCATTCTCTGCAAAGCATGGAGGCTTAATGATAAGGAAAATGACTCTAAGAAATCAACTCAGAAATGAGAGCATGTCCATGTAGCTTTCTAACTGCTAATTTAGGGATCTGCTGATTTAGCAAGTGATTGTAATAGTGATCTCAGTCATTTTAACATATTACATAATACTTTGAACAATACCTACTCCAGTCAACTCCCCCAAACTGTCAGGAATTAGACACTTTATAAACATCAGTGTGGTACAAAGGGAAGAGTACAAAATTTATAGTCGGAGAATGTCTGGGTTCAAATTCTGGCTTTGCTATTTGCTACATACATGTTTGCTATGTATCACCTTGGATAAGTCATTTATGCTCCTAGGGCCTTAGTTTCCTGATTTGAAAAATGAAAAGGTAAAACTAGATAACCTTAGATCTTTTACAGGTCCAGAACCATAAACAACTCTAAAGATTACTCAGTATGAATGACTCGTGTAGTTATGGCCTGCAAATGAAAAGTACAGAGATCATCTTTTTTCTCTCCCTTGATTTATAAACCTCGACAGGTCCTCTCCTCTCCAGAAGGGAATAGCAAGTCTGTTTATCTTGCAATTCAATTCAGTTTAACTAACATTTATTAATTGCCTACTGTGTTCAGAGCAGTGCAAAAAATAGCTAACATTTCTGGCCCATTGTGATTACAAGGCATTTTGATTCATCATCTCATCTCTTTCCTACAGCTTTGGGAGGTAGCTATTATACATTCATTTTAATGATGTGGAAACAGCTAGATTGAGGAGAAGGCTTGCTCCAAGTCACATAGCTAATGAGAGGAAAGGTTAGGCCTGGAACCCAGGAGTCCTGATTCCTACTTCAATATATATTCTAATATTCCTCCCCTCCACCTACCCTCAATTTCACTGACTCCAAGACTACTTTATCAAGCATGAAAGCCCTTTCTGCTTTGTTTGTTTTCCAAATGTTTTCCAGGGTGCCTCTAGACTCTATGCCTAGATTGCTGTGTTATGTCAATCTAGATTGCAGACAAGATCACTGCAAGACAATTTGTAGCATATACATGATAACTGTCGGTATATGAAGAGCTATGAAAAAGAAACAGGTATGCTCTGTGGATTAGATAGCTGGACATGAATTCAGGAAGGCCTGGATCCTTAGTGTCACTTTGACACTTGCTAGCTCTGTAACCATATTTGTACATCGTTTTTATTTCTTTCTCTTGGTCTTCTGCTTTGAAAGCTTTTCATTTCATGTATTTTAAAGATGGGGAAGGAATAAGCATTTTTGTTATTGATTTATTTTTCAGTCATGTCTGACTCTTTGTGACCCCATTGGGGGTTTTCTTGGCAAAGATACAGGAGTGGTTTGCTATTTCCTTCTTGAGATCATTTGACAGATGATGAAACTGAGGCAAACAAGGTTAAATGATTTGCCCAGGGTCACACAACTAGTAAGTGTCTGAGGCCAGATTTGAACTTAAGAAGATGAGTTTCCCAGACTCTGTGTGCTCTCTATCCACTGTGCCACCTAGCAGCCCCAGTAAGCATTTATATAGTACCTATTCTATGCCAGTCACAGGGATGTTTTACAGCTACTATTTCAGCTGATCCTCACAACAACCCTGGGAGATAGATGCTGTTACTATTCCCACTTAACAGTTAAGGGAACTGAGGCAAACAGGTTAAGTGACTCGCCCAGGGCCACACAGCTAGTAAGTGTATGAGGCCAGATTTGAACTTGAGTCTTCCTAACTTCAGCCTCAACTCTCTATCTACTGTTCCACCTAGCTCCTCAAGATTATAAGCATTTGTTATATAACTACTAATTAAAACATTGTTCTTAAATTTTTATGGATTAATGATTTGTTAAGGGAATTATTGGCAAAAAATTTGTGTGTCTTAAAGTTCCTGTTCTTCATAATTTATTTATTGAAATATTATATATAGTAATAGAGGATGGGAGGGGAGATTCTTTATAATGAAGGCACTTACTGTCTTTTAGTATGATAGATAGCAAGTTTTTGGTATATAATTCAGTATGTGTGTGTGTGTGTGTGTGTGTGTGTGTGTGTGTGTGTGTGTGTAGTCCTATCTCACCCAGGACGGTAATGCAGAGGCTACTCCTGGGTACAGTACCATTCAAATTAAGATGGAAGCTTCGACCTGCTTTATTTCTGAGTTGGACCACTTTGCTCCTCCTTCGGCAACCTGGTGATTCTGCTAGGAGCTTGCCATATTAATACCAAACAGCGTGGGCACCCAACCATCATTACCCGCAACAACTTAGAAATTCCAAGCTCATGGGATCTACCAGCTCTGGTATTCCTGGTGACTGGGATAATAGACTGATACTTCCACAGCTAGTGATGATCGTGTCTTTACAGATTCATTTAAAAAAATTCTCAGTGTTACTTTGTGCAATTGCTACCATTTTCTCACACAATTTGCTTTGATCAATAAATTCAAGGACCTTATGAGTAGCTTTTCCATGATTGCATATATTAATAACTTGGTCTGGTATCACTATCACAAAACCCTCATCTTTGTAGAAAAATCTGCATGACTCAGTCATTTGCTTTGTTCTTATTGATAAAATTGTCTTTTGATTCTTAGGCATTTCATAGACTTCATCTGGAGGCAACTGCTTTCCATTATGTTCAACAAATCCAAAGACATATGCCTGCCATCAAACTTCACTGTGGCCTGTGAGGTGGCTTAGGTTTCTAAATGTTTATCATTATTACCATTCATTTCACTCTCATATTTTTGATACCCCTAGGACAAGTCACTACCCCGCTATTACTCTTTATATTTAATGCGCTATGGTCATGTATGCAAATAGATGAAATATCTGTTCTTTGTAATTGAATAATAGTATTAATATATAAGTTCATTTTCTGCAAACTCTAAATGGAGATGGTTTCTGTGGCAGATAGGAGGGATGAGGTAGATGAAGTTTACTCCATGCTGTTCCCAAGTGACTTTTATTTCTTCTGCTCTGTTTCTGCATCATGAAAGTTTTATGTTCCATTTATCTTGGACATTTTTAAGTTTTTTATAAGGTGATCGTTATTAAAAATACTATTTTTAAAAATGTTTATATACCAGTGTTTTGTTGGGGTGACCATGGACAACAGTTCTGTCTGTGATGATGGTCCAGTTCTAACACAGCTCACTTGTTGAATTTTCAGTGATATTCTGAGGTCTGTGTTTATTGTACAGAGATCTGTTGTCTGTTAGTTTATGAAAGATAGTGAACTTGGGTTATGTCCTGCTAAGTATTCTATAAGTGCTAAAGTTTTATAATGAGTTCTACAATGAGCAATATATTACATAATTTCTACCATTTCTTTATGAAATCTCAATTGATCAATAAGTCCAGGCACTTTAAAAGGAATCCACCAGTAATTTCTGGTGATTAATCATACTAGTACTAGTTCCAAAGAGCAAAACAAGAACCAATGACCAGAGTTACGAGACAAATTTCAAATGAACAAAAGAAAGAGCTCCCCTGTTACTAGAGCTGTCCAACAATGGAGTGGGCTGCTTTATGCAATACTGAATTTCCCGTCACTGGAAATACTTATGGAGAAGTTAGGTGATTACCTATAGAAAAGATCCCTATATATGTGGACAGGTTGGACTAGGTTGCCTCTAAATTTCCTTCAGCTCTAGGATGGAAGAAATTCACATTAAGGAAATTAGAAGGTTTTGGTAAATTGGGTTTATATAAAACTTCCAGTGCACAAAAACGGCCTCAGCCCAGATTCCTGAATCTGGAGGGGAATCAGTGGGCAACACATTTTGCTAATTTTCTACCTAACTTAAACCTCATGATTCAGAGCTTTGAAACAAAGTTGAACTTTTCAGTTTTAAAGTCTGTTTACTTTTGGTAAAACACAACTTCCTGTATCTAAGGGGGAAAAAAAAAGGCTTAAAAGGTTCCATAAAATGTCACATAAAAAGACTCAAATGGATCCTGGACTTCAAAGAGCACTTATAACCCAATGGTTTGATGAATTGAGTGCCAAGGAATCAGAAACATATGGAATATAATGGGCCTCAAAATACATGTGTTTTAAAAAGGCAAGACAAAGGGGCCATGGCCAAATGCATTCTGGGTTTTATCAAGACCAATGTTACAATAATAAAATTATAACATCTATACTATATTTATAGGAAACCTGTCCCACCTATAAATATCAAACCTTTTATAAATGATTGCATTGATTCTCATTGAGTCTCTAAATTATTGGTATTGCTTCTATTTTAAAGATGAAAAAACTAAGGCTTAATCTGTATATACAACTGATTTGACTTTTAGCAGAATGAGAATTCACCAAATTGAATAGTAATTATTGAATGATTTGGTACAGAGCAAAGGAGCAGACCTGGAGCTGGATGTCTTGTCAGTAATAGATCAGACTGGAAATTAATGCTTTTCTCAGATTGCAGGAGTGTTTTTCATTCCTCCAAGCCTGAAGAAAGAGATTCCTTAACATTTCTAGCTTGTTCCCCTCTTTGTCTTTTCCAAACAATGCACACATACCAGGTTTGTTTATCAATCATGCCAACCAAAATAAGCCAATCATGTTGTACTTGGGGAAAGATTGGTCCCAGTGCCAAGTTGTTCTTAAGGAGCAAAAAGAAAGGTCCCTTAGAGTGACTGGCTTAGTTCAAATCTATACTGTTTATGCTCTAGTTAAGACAAGTAACCAAGAGACCAAAAACTTAAGATAGGGTCATCCTAAAGGACATAGCAGAAGATGAGTTGAATAAGGGAGAGTAAGACAAGAGACAGGAATAACTGGTGAATTACGCGTACATTTTCCCCTTTATCGTCTAAGTCTTTTGTTTCTCTCTCTTGTCTTTCACTCTATCATTCTTGTCCTCTTCTTTTCTTCTTGTCTGTGCTATGGATTGCAATGACAGGAATTGCATTTTGTAAATTCCATTGGTAAATTAGCATTGATTCAATTACAAAATGGGAACACTGCCTTCACTTCCTAGTATTGCCATTGACCTTTGTTTGATTTTAACTTCCTATTTAGTGATGAGTAACTCACTTTGTGTCCTGATTTCCTTATCTACCAAAAAGATGAAGCAGCAGGAAAACCTAGAAAGACTGGCCTTCTGGTAAGACCAAAAAAAAAATCAGTCTCTCTCTCTCTGTCTCTCTCTCTCTCTCTCTCTCTCTCTCTCTCTCTCTCTCTCTCTCCCCTCCCAACCCCCCACTCTCTCTCTCTCTTTCTCTCTCTTTCCCCTAGGTATTGTGAGGCTCACTTAGCTTTGCAGCTAGGCAGACGCTATGGAGATCAGGAAACATATTAATAATTGCATGCCTTGTATATTTAGTATGATTGCCAATGATTTTTATTGTCATTATATAGGAATAATTAATGATAAATCTATATGCTAGTTACTGAGTTAATCATTCTCTTATAGACATCATACTTATAATTGCCACTAAATCTTTCTCCAGAAAAAAATGTATTTCTTTGGGGTTTTGTGTTGCAGGCACACAGTGATCAAGGATTAAAGATCTCAAGAGTTTTAAACACAAGTAGATTTGAGGTAGCTATAGCTTCCACAACTGGTGGAAGTTAAAGAAGTTAAAAGTTTCCCTTATCCTAGTAGTGTGCTCATCATAGCATAGCTGAGATTTGGACTGACACGAATACACACACATATACACATACACACAGACATATATACACACATACATATATGTATATATGCATACACACATATATGTATATATTAGTAAGAAGGAAGTTGTTTTCTTTTATCAGAAAAAACAACTACTAAGAAATGCAAAGGCCATTTAAATGTCAAACAACATTTGCAATTAAACAAACCTCAAGAATGGTATATAAATTACTGCCATTGGTTTTCTTACTTCTTAAAATCCTTACTTGTTTGCACAACCTACTTTGTTACATATACTAATTGTAGTTTGAAAGCGATTGTGTATGAATAAAGATAATGATCACTTGAAAAAACACATATGTATGTGTGCATGTATGTATCTATACATACATACATGTATAGCACATAAACAATATACTGATATACATACAGAGTGTGTGTATACATACACACAGATACAGATATATATGAATAATTAATTATTCAAATTGTTTGAAATAATATGCTCAGCCCTGGGTAAAATTTCTTTCTGCATCCTCTGGGGCCTTAATGGTAGCATACTGGTGATGATGATTGGAGGGGGAAGAGCTTGAGACATCAGCCCTTACAAGCCCAGAAACACATAAGAAAAGTAACTCTGCCGAATACTCAAGCTGCTGTTTCAGCTACTATCCCACACCATCTGAGTTCAAGACATGATGGATGTCCCTCCAAGGATAGCTGCTTTGTTCTTTCCTCAGGCCAAATAGTTCAATAGAACAGGTTTTTCCTCTCAAACCACAAACTTTCCAGGCACTGAGAAAAACTCTGCTATCATCAGCATAAAATTCAAGTCAGGGTCCCTGAAAAATGAGAAGTTTTCCTTGAAATCAGCAACACATCAAGTTGGCATTCGAAAGCTCTACAAGAAACTGTAATGATGAAAACTTCCTACAGTATCTGGGAAGACACATGCTCCATTTCAACTTTCTCCTCTCTTCACAGAGTATCTTTTACACATGCATCCAAAGACAATACACCTCCTGCTCCTTTCAGTTTCTTGGCACTGCTATAATCTTGGCCATCCCAAGTAAATGGATAAGCCAGCATGAAAAATTATGATGTCAGAAAGCAACTCTTAAAGAAAAACTTAATTGTATTTGCTTCCAGGTGCAAGCAAAACAGCCCATTGGTTCTCTTATTTTCCTTTCAGACTAACAAGTAGAAATCCAGACTTTCATATTAAGTGACCAGAAAGTCAACTGATAGCACATTTATAGCATGTATATTTTTGCCATTCTTTATTACTTGTCTAGTAAATCAAAGCTTTAGCATAACCTTGTTTTTTCTGTATAAACGAAATGAAAAAAATCATGAAATTGTAGATAAGTTGGACTGATCATAAATTTTCTCTGGAGAAGCAAAGGAGTCAAAAAATTGGTTTTTTAATGTGCTCAAAGGCAACAAAAACAAGAACAGCAAAAGTCTTTTCACAGGATACTTGGGCATTGACTTTTGTGTTCATAATGAGCACAAACCAGACAACCACCATGAAGATAATTGCTACTGGAGAGCATAAAGGATGAGTGAAATTCTACCAAGGTCTTCTCAATATCTTCCAAACCAGATCAGCATATACTTTGATGTGAAGTATCTTCAAAATGAAGGTGGAAGAGTGGGGACAATATATTGGAAAATATGAGTCAAAGGTGAAAAAATTAAAGTCCTATGGCTTGTAGTCTACTCACACACTCCATGCTGGTATACATAATGAATATTCCAATATATAATATTTTCTTCCAAAAGGGAGTTGGAAGTTGCCTGCTGGAAATAGCAGGCACCAAACAACCTCACAGAAAATGAAATCAACTCCATCTTAACAGAGAACAAACATTTTAATAATGAGTTAACTTTCCATGTTCCATCAGCAGCTCAGCTTGGTTTTGACTCTGTTAAACATCATGCTGCCATGCCAGGCACCCTCTGGCTCCAGCCTCCCTTGCTTCTCAGCTTCCTTTCCTGTGTTGTCTTACCCCATTGGATTGTAAACTGCTTGAGGGCAGGGATTGTCTTTCTTATTTGTATCCCTAGCACTAAGGATGATGCCTATACGGTAGCAGGTGCTTAATAAAAGTTTATTGAATATAATTGATATTGGAGTTATATCAGAATCAGCTTATTGACTAGCTAAAACAAAGGACAAAATCAACATAATATTAGAAGAAAGAACAAAATGAAGAGACGATGCAATTACACTAGTTACAACCTGACCTATTCAAGGCAGCTACCTGGTATAGTGGCTAAGAAATCAAGTCAGGAAGATTTTATTTCAATCTGGCACCAGACACTTATTAGCTGTGTGACTCTGATCAAGTCACTTAATCTCTGCTTACCTCAGTCTCCTCAATCATAAAATGGGGATAAAGGCAACAACTTTTTCACATGGTTGTTGTGAGGATTAAATGAGATATTTCTAAAGTACAAGGCATATAGTTGGTGCTATATAAATGCTTATTCCCTTAGCCCCTCTTCCCTTCCATGCTTCAAATGAGTAATCATCCTCAAACAATACAGAAATGAATCATTATATAAATTAATGAAGAGACCAGTGGGGGAAAAATGATTAATTGCTCATTATTTCTCAGGCACTATCCTAAACACTGAGTGTACAAAATAATAATAATAAAAATAAAAACTAGACCGTTCCTCTACTCCAGCTTATGAACTTTCATCTGAATAGAAGGAAATAAGACGTAGTAAGGTAGTGGCCAAGAAAGCTCATTTTGACTGAGGAAGTCCCAGGGATTATGCAACTATAAGGCAATTGATTAATATCATCTTTATGAAAGAAACGTGAGGGTTGATTTGATTACAGTTCCCAGTGATGGAAAGCATCACAGATGTAGGTGCAAGTACAGAGGTAGGGTAGAAGATAACTACAGTGAAACCATGGCTGAGTCTGGACCTGATTAGGTCTTATTGGCCTTCTTTATCACCATTTCTTACAAAAATTTAGTCAACGAAAAGCAGTCACCATAATAAGGAGGACAAAAGAGCTCAGGAGATGCCTTAGCCAGAAAATGTTTGACCTTGCCAACTAGAAAGACTTGTCAGTGATGGGCAATATGGATCTAGAATTCAGACTGATCTCTAAAACACTACAGAAGGGGATGGTGTATACTGTATATATAGTCAACAAATATCTCTATTTAAAAAAAAAGCTTGTCATAAGACTCAATTGAAACATCATCCCAGGAGTAGTCATAGATGAAACTAGCAAAAACAAATAGACAGGAAATGTAGTAAATGTTACATCACTTCTTTAATGGTCTATTTTTAGCATCAGTGATATAAGAACATATTTAATCCTACACCTCAGTTCCCAACGTGTTATAGGAGGGAGAGTGCTGATTTAATCCATTCTCCTATTTGCTTCTGTTTTATTCATGAATTCATCCCATTCACCATCACAATTATGATTCCTAACTCTGCATTTCCTTCCATTCTACTTTCTTCTATTTATCTTTCTCTCTCTTTGTACCCTGTCTCTCCTACTAAGTCTGTTTTGCTTCTAACCGCCACCTCCTTCTGTCCACCCTCCCTTTAATCTTAACCCTGTTTTTCTTTTCCCCTTCCTCTCCTACTTCCCTTTTGGGTTAGATAGATTTCTATGCCCAAATGAATGTATGTGTGTGTGTGTGTGTGTGTGTGTATTTTTCCTCTTTGTACCAATTTAGATGTGAGCGAGGTTCAAGTGCCGTCCATTCCCCTGCCTCCATTTTCCCATCCACATGTAAAAGTTCTTCCTTGTGTGCCTCTTTATGTAAGATAATTTTCTCCATTCTTCCCTTCCCTCTCCCTTATCCCAGGGCATCCCTTTTTCTTGCCCATTCTTCTTTTTTTATATCATCCCAATGTAATTGACTCACTCTCACATCCTCTGTTTATTTAGAATCCTTCTAATTGCTCTGATCAGAATGAGATTCATAGAAGATATAGATACACACACAAACACACACACACACACGCACGCATGCATGCACACACACGCACAGGCATATATATATATCCTCTTTCCATAGAGAAATGTTAAGTAAAACCTCATTTAGTTTCTTATGATTACTCTTTATGTTTATCCTTTTATGCGTCTCTTGAGTCTTATATTTGAAAGTCAAATTTTTATTAAGCTTTCTTATCATTAGGAGTATTTGAAAGTCCTCTATTTCACTAAATATCTATTTTTATCTTGAAGGATTCTACCCAGGTTTGCTAGGTAGGTTAGTCTTGCTTGTAATCCTAGCTCTTTTACCTTCCATAATATTATATCCTAAGCTCTCCACTCCTTTAACTTTTTAGCTGCTAAATCTTTTGTGATCCTGACTGTGGCTGCATGATATTTGAATGGTTTCATACTTGGTGTTTCAAATATTTTCTCTTTGACCTAGGAGTTCTAGAATTTTGCTGTAATATGGGAGTTTTTATTTGAGAGTTTTCATTTGGTGATCTCTTTCAGGTGGTGATCAGTATATTCTGTCAATTTCTATTTTACTCTGCGGTTCTAGGATATTGGAACAGCTTTTTAAAAAAATAATTCTTAAGATATGATACCTAAGCTCTTTCTTTGATAATGGCTTTTAAGCAGTCTTATAATTCTTAAATTATTTCTCCTCAATTAATTTTCCAAGTTAGCTGTTTTTCCAATGAGATATTTTACATTTTCTTCTATTTTTTCATTCTTTCAACTTTATTTTTTTAACGTCTCATGGAGGTTTTAGCTTCCAGTTGCCCAATTCTAACTTATAAGGAATTTTTTTTAAAATGAACTTTTTACCTATTTTTTTTTTGCATTTTGGCAAATTCTGATTTTTAAAGAGCTATTTTCTTCATTTAAGATTTTTACTTCTCCCCCCCATTTGAACAATTCTGTTTTTGGATATTATTTTCTTCAATATTTTTGTGCCTCTTTTACTAAGTTGTTAGTTGCCTTTTCACAATTGCTTTTCCTTTGTTCTTATTTGTTTACCTACTTTTTCCCTCTACCACTCTTTTTTGACTTTGATCTTCCAAGAATTCTTGTTAGACTTGTGTCCAATTTGCATTTTTTTATATTTTCAGATTTCTCCTTTCCTCAAGTTGCTTCGGTACTATATCCTAAGGGATGCCTTCTCTCACCACCACTCCTCACCCCTAACCCTAGCTATTAATGTTCTTTCTTCCCTCAAGTTTTCCTAAAACATTTTTGTCAAATTTCTCTTTTGTCCCAGTTCACTTTCTATTATTTAATATAGTTATCTGTGTACAAGTCTTATCTTTCTAGTAGAAATTAAGCTCATTGACTATTTTGTTTTTGCCTTTGTATCTACAGTACCCAACATAGTGACTTGCTCATAGTAGATATTGAACAAATATTTCTTGATTTAAGTTAAATGGTACAATTTTAATTAACAAATCATGCTTAATTATGTTCATTTTATAGATTCAGATAGATTTTTACAAACATGAATCTGGAATAAGTAAAAAAAAATTGAGTCAATGTGGGACAGTCACTTCTGCCTTTTTGGGCCTTTGTTTCTTCACATGTATAAAGAAAGGGCTGGATTAGATGATCAGTAAGGTCTCTTCTTGGCAGGTAGGTGGCATAGTGCATAGAGTGTCAGGCCTGGAATCAGGAAGACTCATCTTCCTACATTCAAATCTGGCTTCAGTCGTTTACTAGCTGTGTGACCCAGGGCAAGTCACTTAACTCTATTTACTTCAATTTTCTCATCTGTAAAATGAGCTGGAGAAGGAAATGGCACAGCACTTCAGGATCTTTGCCAAGAAAAGCCCAAAAGGGCTAATAAAAACTTGGATATTACTGAAAAATGACTGAACAAGGTCACTTCCACCTCAAGATGCTACAGTAAGAAACAGAAGACACTTTAACATAGATTTTATTTATTTTTTGATGGATATAACTCATAATGCTTCTGGATATTTTGCTTTTGCACTTTAACTGCCCATCTCCTTAAATCACATCACACTTTTAATTTGCCTTTTTTTCATCCATTAATTTGAAAAACAAATTACAGTTAAAGAATAGATGCTAAAATTCATAGGCAGCACACAAAGGCCCTGAGCCAAGCTGAGTATCTAGATTTGGGCTTAAAACCTCTCATTAGATAAATATTGAAAATGCCTGCTAACAAATAATTTCTTTGAGTCCCACTTGATTTCCAAGAGTCTGAAGAAGGAAATACACTCTATTCCAAAGTCTAGTTTTCTGAGGATTATAACTCAAGTGAATTCAATATAACTCAAGTTGATGTTGGACTTAGAGAAAAGCATAAACTTGGGAGGGTTTTTTTAAGCAAAACTATTTTAGTCTAATTTGTTTCACTTCCAATAAGCCCATTTTGAATGACGGAGGGAGGGGAATGGCTTTGGAGTCTCTGTTGCTGTGTTCTCTCATAAATGAACAAAGGCCTGAACTTTCCAAAACAGGAGCTTGTTTCTTGGTCATTAGCTCTCATTGCCTTTGGCTATTTTATTGAATGTGAAGGAATGAGAGTCTGCCAAATGGCTGGCAGTTTCACCGTTCAATAATGATTACTCCCTTAAAAATTTCCACTTCTATTTGAATTATTCAGAACCATGAAAGTGTGAGCTATAGGCAATTCGGATACAGTAAATTTGTGAAGTAGTCTATGTTTGCATTTAGATCTTTTGCTCCCTTGGTTGAAAAAGAAGAAAAGATGTTTTTTTTTAAGTTAAAAAAAAACAAACCTGTGTCTGAAATCTGATTTTTGTCTCTTCCCAACCTTGGGCAAGTTATTTCACCTTTATGGAACTCAGTTTCCTAGATTTAGTTTAGGTCAGGGCCTTCTAACCTTTTTCTGTGTCCTGGACCCTTTGGTAGTCTGGTGAAGACTGCAGACTTCTTAGAACAAGGCTTTTTAGTGAAGCCTATTTACTTCTACTCAAAATAGCACTTTTAAATACATCAAATAAAATCCATAAGATTACAAAGGAAACTATTTAAAGAGAGTTATCAAAATACTAAAAAAAGCAAGTTCATGACCTTGAGTTAAGAAACCCTGCTCTTGGGGGCAGGCTAGATGATGTAAAGACTTTACCAGTTCAAAATCTGTAATGTTATGATTTTCTGTTCTGTAGTATTCTCAAAGTAAAAAGAATTTAAAAATGATTGACTCGATTTTTTTGAATTGTCACTTCAGTTTAATACATGAAAAAGAAAATGCAGAACTACAGAACCTATTTTGCTTTCATCTTCTTAGGTAAAGATATTGATCTTAAAACTCTAAAACTTGGAAGAAAAGGCATAAAAGAGGTAGCTAAGTGGTGCAGTGGACAGAACACTGGACCTCGGTTAAAATCTGCCCTTACACACTAGCTATATGACCCTGGACTAGTCACTTGATGGCTAAGTTTCCTCATTTGTAAAATAGAGATAAAAATAGTACCTATTTCCCAGGGTTGTTTTGAGCAAGGTTGATGAAATAAGATAATATTAACGCTCTTTGCAAACCTTAAGGAGCTATAAATATTAGCTTTGATAAAGAATTGCAGCCTAAAAAAAAGAATTGTAGCCTAAAATAATTGAGATGATATAAAGGGAACACCTTGCCAAAATAAGTTAGTTTAAATCTCTAGGCCCAGATGAATTGCTAAGCGAATATTAAAAGCATTCAGGTGCAGATGAATTATTTTCTAGGTTCTTCCTGGAGAAACTTTCAGATGTGATCACAGAAAATCACCTGTCACAGTGTGAAAACTCATTGAAAGACTTTCAGTTAAGATGGCAATGTTGATGCTCCTAGAGGACCCCACAAACACCTTGGCAAAGCTCTAAGTGAAAATTTCTGCAAGCTGAAGAAGCATACTTCATGACCACACCTAAATTCTTGTTATTTATTCTATTATATTTTACCTTGTCTCACCATTTTGTTTTACTTATTTTTTCTACTTATTCTTAACAACTATTTTCTTTCTTGTGTTCTCTTTTATGCCCTTTACCTCCATCCTTCTCCTCCTTCACATAGATTCTGCTTTGAGAGTGAGCCCTTTCACTTCAGTTTATTGCAGCCCCCTTAAATTGGTCTTTTTGTCTTCCCAAATTTCCTCTCCCTAAATTTAGTCCCTGAAACCCTTTACGAGTCCAAAGACCCACAATCACCAATTCTTATTGCTTCTTACTGAGCTCATCTCTGTCTCTTTCTCTAATGTCTTTGGTCACATAACCGTCTTTGGAAGTTGGAGGAGCCATTGGCTATGACATGGCCAGAGGGATGGAAAATAGACTGGAGTGGAGGAGATACATGAGACAGAGAGACTAACCAAAAGATAATTGAAGAAGTCCAGTTGTGAGGTGATAAAGGACTGAACAAACATGGTGACAATGTCAAGGGGAGAATGAGACATATACAAGATGTATTATGAATATAAAATTGATAGAACTTGGCATCAAGTTGGAAATGCAGATGAGAGAGAGTGAGGAGTTGAAGATGACACCTAAGTTGTGAGCCTGGGTGACTTGGACGATGGCAGTATCCTCAACAGTAAAATGGAGATTAGGAAGAGGGCAGAGTTTTGAGGGAAACATAGTAAATTCATTTTGGGATATGTTTTTAGTTTAGCTACAGAGCATATAGTTTGAAATGTTCAGTAGGCAGTTGAAGATGTGAGACTGGAGGTCAATAGGGAGGTTAGTACTGGATGAATGGATTTGAGAATCATCATCAGAGTGAAAATAATTGGATTTATAGGAATTGATGAGATGACCATCTGAAATTGTATAGAGGGATAAGAGACAAAGGCCTAGGACCCTTAGAAGCCTGGAGGACATTCTTTGTTACCAGGCATTACCTCAGAAGGCACATTAGCAGCTTGGGGGAAATCAGGACAGGCCTCTTAGAAAGTGAAGGCCACATGGGAAGTAAAGATCCAACTGAACTTTGAAGGAAATGAAGGATTCTAAAAGGCATTGGTGAAGAAACAAGTATAGGAGCTGTCACCTGTTTAAAGGCACAGAAATAGAATATTAAGTGAGAGGGAAAGCAAGAAAGCCAATTTGGTTATACTGTATGTAGCATGTGGGAAATGTGGGAAATTAGAATATGTCTGGAAAGGTGGGTTGGAGCAAGATTGTGAAAGGCTTTAAATGCCAAACAGAAGAGTTCCTATTTGATTCTGGAAGTAATTGGAAACCACTAGAGTTTATTAAGCAGAGGACTGACATCATCAAGTCTATACTTTAGGGATATCAATTTGGCAACTGTGAAGGGATGAATTAAAGAGGGGAGAAACTTGATGCAGGGAGACCAATTAGAAGACCACTGCCTCTGAACTATGCAGGTAACTCTATAAGTGCAGAGAGACTAAGGGTGAGGGATGTGGTGGAGACTTGGCAACTAATTGGATATAGTGAGTGAGGGAGAGTAAAATGTCACTCCTGACATTCATTGAGTAGAAGAAGTGTAGTAGTAACCTGAACTAAAACATGGAAGTTTGGAGAAGAGAGAAAGATAAAGAAATAACTTCTAAGGTTCATTCCAGCTCTAACTTTCTGTGAGCTTGAAGAATCAACTGCACTGTGGGGAAAGCTGAAAGAAATCATGATCTTTAAGGAGACTTAGAGAAGTTCTGCCTGAACTCTAAAAAAGGAAGAGGATATCAGCCTCACAAGTTGACATACAAAACAATAGATATGTTTGAGTTCCAAAAAGAAACCCAGGAATAAAAATATTAAATATGAACATTTGCAAATTGGAAAAACAGATGCTCATTGATTGGGGGTGCGGGTGCAGCTAAGCAAATTGCAAAGTGAATTAGATAGGGCTAGGAGAAAAATATACACAACAAATATACCAACATATATGGAAAGAACCCCAACAAATAAAGATTGAATAGTGTATGATCATAATGACCACATGTGGCCGCACAGAAGAAAGATGAGAATGTGACTACCTATTATCTATTTTGAGGTGGGGGATGATGGGTTTTTTGAGGTGATACTTCATATAGTGTTGGATTTGATTGATATGCCAGCTTTTCTGAACTGCTCCTTTGTTTTTCTTTTTATTTCATAATATAAGGCTGAGCTTTATGAATGGGGAAGGTAGAAGGTTAAATTTGGAAATAAAGATGATGTAAAAACGAAACGTATCAATTATTTTTTTAAAATTTGCAATCATAGCCTAAGCAAAAGATTCCATGTTTCATAGGCCTTAGCTCATACATTTATGAACCTAGCAAAAAAGATAAAAATTTTGGTATTTTTTTCTAACATATTAAAGTGATTGCAGTGCTTACATCTTGAAAGACCAAACTTAGAAGCTACATGTATTTATGGATCCCATAAGAGGTCAAGGACATTCAGGAACAGAGACACAGAAATAAATTACTACTATATATGCATATATCTGCACAAAGTTTATCCCCACACTGTGGAATTTCACAAAGATCGCATATTTCATGCAATAAGATTTTCTATCCACCTGAAAGATCTACATGTAAAAGTTGCAAAACACACAGTATCCTCAGAGGAGAGAATAAAATCTACATTCGTGACAGGGCAATGATGACTCCTTTCTGTTGTCTTGCCATGTGGGACAGAGCTTATCACTGTAAAGAAAAAGCTGGTATTGCTAAGCAGGATTGCCTGTGTTTGATTGCCTACCATGTCAGGGAATTCATATAAAAAGGCTTAGGGCCACCTCAGGGTTGGGACAGTCCTGATTCTGAAAAGACTGGGACCTCAGAGAGAGGCTTGGTGCTGTCCTGAAGAGGATTTGAGACACCATACTTAGTGCCCAAAAGGGCCAGGGCATAGTATAGTAGATCTGAGACTGAGACAAATGCAGATATATAGTATATCTTAATCTTAAAAATTTTGAACTAGGAGAGAATTAAAAGGTCATCTCATCTGATCCTTTCTTTTTTTTCTTTTTTTTTTAACAGAAAGAAGCTATGGTTAGTGGTTTCCTATTTCCTCTATGATAACTACTAGCTAGGATTCGAATCAAGTGGAGTCCTCAAGTTCTCACACACCAAGTCCAATACTATTCCCACTATATTATGCTGTATCTCCCTTCTAAGTATGTCTCTTCTTTTGCATCTTGAGATGTAGCTGAACAGCTGGCATTATGTGTGAGTTCAGTACAATGTCAGGAAGACCTCAGTTAAAATTCTACCTCTGAAAGTTACTAGCTGTGTGACCCTGAGCAAATCACTTGACCCTTCTCAGTGTTACTTTCCTTGTCTTTAAAATGCGGATACTAGTAGCAACTATCTCATAGGTAACATATAAAATACTTCCCAAAACTTAAAACATCATATTAAATTCTAACCACTATTGTTGTTATTATTAATGTCCAGGGACTCATTATTGACTCAAATTCCCCATCAGTTCCCCAGTGTTTAGAGATGGAATCTCAGTGCCAACCGTACCCTTCATCATCGCAGGACCTTGCATGGTAGATTTCCTAGTCCTACGACTATAAAAATCACATCTGATTCTCTAATCCCTATGATTCAGTCATTGTTATCTGAGGCAAAACAAACAAACAAAAAACCCCCCAAACTTTCTTGCTTCCTTTTCCCACACTTTACTTTTTCATTCAACTCAAACCTGTCCCTCCCCAGTTTCTTTCCTCTTCTGCCCTCATTTTCTACTATGCCCATTGCACTCCCGCTCTCCTGGATCTCTTCTTTTCACAATCTTTCCATCATCTTATATTGAGAGAAACGTGATTCTCTCTGGATGTCACTGACTCAATGGCTGTCTTATCCAATATTCACTGCTCCTTCTCCCATATCCCCTGGCTGGCAGGGCCAGAGAGAGAAGTTGGAATCCATCTTGGAATGGAATCCATTGCCATTTCTAAATCCTGCCTCTGGCACTATTATTCTGTAACTTCCCACCCTTTAAATCACTCATTCTGTCTATATCAACTTGTCAGTGTCCTTGATGCTTTATGATCCACCAGCTTCTAGGTCACTCATCCTCTTTCTCTGGATCCCAATCTTCTTTTCTACTTTCCCTTCTCTTCTTGTACTCTACTCTGAAAATTGAATGATCTACCTTCTACTGAGTTTTCCTCCCCAGAATTATTTCATACCACTCCCCTTCAATGAAGTCTATGTTCTCACCAAAACTAGACTCCAAATTGGAGTCTAAACTCATTGTTCCACTACCCACTTGAATATATTCACGCCTACTGTCCCTATGCCTGAAATGCTGCTTTTCTTCAATTCTGCTCCTCAGAATCCTGATCTTTCTTTAGAGCTCAGTGCAGAGGTCACTTCCTCTATAAATCATTTCCTAATTCCTGGGTGAGTCACTTGATCTCTCAGGCTAAAGTTTCATCACTTGTAAAATAGGGATAATGATAGCACCTTTCTCCCACTGTTTTTGCAAGTAGATATAACGTACTTAGCAAACCTGTTAGTGTTTTCATTGTGCTTAAATTATTTTTCATTTACTTTTTTATATTTGATTTATATTTTATATTTGTATTTGTAACATTCATTAGAACATTAATTCCTTGATAAGAACTGTTTTATTTTGTCTCTGAATTTCCAGGTCCTGGCAATAGTCCTTACATTGTATTAAGTCATTTTCCCTCCCAAATCTCCCTAGTCTCCAAATGTTTCCAAGTTTGTTAATAATCATCTGTTTCTAAAATCTGAAGAAAACCCATTATCCTATGGGTTCGGGTATTATAGAGACGACTCCCATATCTGTATATCAAATTTTCTCCTTAGTTCCAGTCCCATATCATCAAGTACCTATTTTATTCTTCATAAGTTTCAGTTTCCAGTATCCAAACAGAAGTCAGTATGTATGGCTTGAGAATTAGAGCACTTCTGGGACTTACTACTTACCTATAGGACTTTGAGAAAGCAACAGCCTTCCATGCATGACCTCAGGTTTCTCATCTGCAAGAGAAATGATCCCTAAGGACCCTTCATGTTCTAAATCTATAATGCTATGGTTCTCTTCCCCCACCTGCTGCTCTCGTGCCATTCTGTTTATGTCTCCTTTGTATAAAATCATTTCTAACTAGCATTATTATAATTTATAGATATGTCTCACACCCTTCCCTTATCCTATCATATATTAGATTTTAAGCTTCTTGAGAGGAGCTTCTGTGTAGCATTTCATCATTGACTCCCTAGTCCCTGCTGTAGGTTGATAGACTTATCATAGTAGGCAGTACTTCCAATATTTCCTATATTAAGAGTCTATTTTTTCAACAATATGTTTCCAGTCATGTTATATAGCTACAAATTATGAAATGCTATGTAGCATTCACTCTGGGCTCACTCTCCCAAATTCCAACTTTTACTGATAGTTTGGGTACCCAAAAGGGAGATCCACTCTTCTTATTAGAACTCTAAGAATAACACTGAGAAGTTTTTACCACTAATACTATTATTCATCACCTCCTATTCACTGTGGTACCCAGTGTTGATTAATCAGTTAATTTTCTGATTAAAATAAATTTTTTGCTGTTTTTTTTAAACTTTTTATTTTTAGTTTACAACACTCAGTTCCACAGGTTTTTGAGTTCCAAATTTTCTTCCCCTTCCTCCCCTTCTCCCTCCCCCAAGACATCATGGAATCCAATATATGTTCTACATATACCTTCACATTAACATATTTACACAATAGTCAAGTCATAAAGAAGAACCACGATCAATGGAGCGAATCATGAGATAGAAGAAACAAAACTAAAAGAAAAAATACAGGAAAAAAAAGAGAGCAGACAGTTTCCTTCAATCCACATTCAGATTCCATGGTTCTTTATCTGGATGTAGTTAGGTCTTTCCATCGTGAGACCTTTGGGGCCGTATTTGAACCTTGTATTGCTGAAAAGAGTCAAGTTTATCAAAGTTAGTCATCACAGAATCAATGTCTGTGGTTGTGTACAATGTTCTCCTGGTTGTGCTCCCCTCACTCAACCTCAGTTCATGTAGTTCTTTCCAGGTTATTATGAAGTGCAAGTCTTTCCCATTTCTTATAGCACAATAGTATTCCATTACATTCATATACCACAACTTGTTTAGCCATCCCCCAATTGTTGGGCATCCCTTTGATTTTCAATTCTTTACTACCACAAAAAGAGCCACTAGAAATATTTTTGTACATATGGGTCCCTTTCCCTCTTGTGTGATCTCTTTAGGATAAAGCCTTAGAAGTGGTATTGCTGGGTCAAAGGGTATGAACACTTTTATAGCCCTTTGGACATAGTTCCAAATTGCTCTCCAGAATGGCTGGATCTGTTCACAACTCCACCAACAATGTAACAATGTTCCAATTTTCCTACATCCTCTGCAGCATTTATCACTTTCCTGTTTTGTCATGTTAGCCAATCTGACAGGAGAGATGTGGTACTCAAGAGTTGTTTTGATTTGTATTTCTCTAATCAAAAGTGATTTAGAGCATTTCTTCATATGCCTATAGATATCTTTAATTTCTTCCTCTGAAAACCGCCTGTTCATATCCTTTGACCATTTCTCAATTGGGGAATGACTTCCATTCCTATAAATTTGGCTTAGTTCTCTGTATATTTTAGATATGAGGCCTTTATCAGACACACTACTTGTAAACATTTTATCCCAATTTTCTGCTTCCCACCTAATCTTTGTTGCATTGGCTTTGTTTATACAAAAAAATTTCAATTAACATAATCAAAATTATCCATTTTGCATTTTGTAATGCTCTCCACCTCTTGTTGGGTCATGAATTCTTCCCTTTCCCACAAATCTGATAGGTTAAAATCAATTTATAAACTAATCGATCGGCTTATTGGGCCCTCATTTCACAAAGGGATACTTACTGAGAAGACATAGCAAAGACACACATTATGAAAACATTTTTCCAGACCTGCAACACACTCTCTTCTTAAATAAGTACCCTAGGACGAATAGGCTCAAGGTTAACATATGAAAGGCTCAAGCTTAACATATGAAAGTAGTCAGGAGTATATGTAGGGAATATCTGGAGTTAAGGAGTATCTCAAAACTCCTGGTCCCAGGTGTCCTTTCCTCCTTTTACAGAATTCCAACCATTTTCACTTCAGGATAAGGCACTAACAGCATGCAACTCACTCTCTTGTTCAGCTGGGCTAACTCTTTGTGACATCAGCTATGGATACTATTGGATGCAGTGGTCTGTGCTACTGACTTCAGTTGCTCAGGGGATATCTGATGGATCTTCTGGCCTTTTAAAGCTCACATAATTGTAACTTGGTCAATGCCATGTCATGACATGTATTCGCCTAATTAGGATTATGAAAGAATAAACACTAAAAAAATTGGAACCATGTGCTCAGGGATACATGGTGGCTACATATAGATATAAGACAGCTACTGGCTCTCCCTGCACTTGGAAGCTTAGGACTGTCCCCCTACTCTCCCCCTCCCACACACACAGAAGATCATCTACTTGAACCTTTTGTATGCACACTCAGTTCAGTCTTATCCTTTACTGTGTCATCAATCCTTATGGCTCCTTAGCCAACCAAAGGACTTTTCATTATCAAATATATTGATCATGCATCATAAATGAAACCAGTTTCTGAAGTTCCATGTTTTGGATTGGCAGCAGACAGAGGATACTCTGTATAACCCATCAAGAAGGGAAAATTCAAGCATATTCCAAGGATTGGGTCTTCATTGTTCACTCCCTCATCCTGCCCTGCCATTGCAACTATGATTAGAGAATAATGACAGCTACATATAACCTATGGATCAAAAGAAAAGATGCATTATTGCAAAAGCAGAGAGCAAAATATTACCAAGGATTACTTACATGTGAGCAAAAAAAGACATTGATAGGAGAAATAGAGGTTGGTTGGACATCAAACAAGAAGGAAGCCTAACATATGGAACATTTGAGTCCAATTCTGCTTTCTGTGTGTTCAGAGAACAGAGGAAGACCTCCAGTGCACTTGGTAGATCCCCCATGGAAGGAAGACGATGACAAGAAGTTCATGGGGTGAGAAGCAGTAGTTGGATAAGCATCTATGCCTAGAGAGTAAGTGTTCACTTTTATGAAATCATAGTATTATTCATTCTAAAGCATTATCTATGCCTCTATCCCCCAATATAAATAAGTTAGTGAAGAGGTAGTGCATCATGTAGTTTAATGACATAAATCCACTAAGCCATATCCTTCATTTAAAGTCATCAGTGCAAGAGTTACACACCTGGAACATGACTTGGCAACATCCTCCTTATTTAATTTCCATAAAGTCATATATCTGTTTTCCATTCATTGTGAAGTGATGCAGGATGGCATTGTCTCATGCAGAAAATGTGCTATGGAGGAATTCTGTTATAAATGCTCCTTGCTCTTTCCTTAAAAGGTGAAACAGAAACTATCATGAGCTCTGTCAATAAACTGAATGTTTTCCCAGACCTGCAGTAGTCCTGTGATGATCATCTGTTTCTTTTGCAAGGGAAATCATTAGGTGGGATCTGTCACAAGATGATTTCAACATGGTTTCAGAGTATTGTACAGAGCTTACCAAATCATGGGATCTCAAAGTAAGCCTGTGTAAAGATGGTGAAGGCTGCTGCCTTCCAAAACCAGGATTAAATTGTATTAACATGACTGATTTGGGAATAGGCCTTAGTGAGGGCCAAGAGAACAAAGAACTCAGAAACAGGAGATCCAAGTGTTATTGCTGGCTTCCTCTCTGTAAACCAGTGCAAATAGAAACATATAAACGTATTTCCTCTTTTTATATCTAAAATCCTTCAACTGAAAATCATTGTAATTGTTCCCAGTATCTCTGTTTGTCACATTGTTTTAGGCTCTTTTCATATTCCCATTTTTTCCAGATGAATTAAAGAAGATGTAAAGAGAAAAGCCTTTTGAAGTCAGTACATGTAAAATATAAATGGATAGCAGAATTTTGTACCTCTTGCCATCTGGCAGAGTAATGGTTACTTGCCCCACATACACCTCTTCCCATAAGTATGTATTTTTTTCTCCTCCAGAAAAATCAGATGTATTTTGGGGTACACTAAAAAATCATTTGGGTACTACCATTAGCCACACACCCAACTGCATAATGACTGGAAGAAACATACATTTCATATTTGTGCTGGTGATTGTAAACATGCAGCAACACACTTTCTGTTTTTAAAAGGTTTACTAAAGCTCACATACATTGATCTGTAAGGATAACTTTCCCATCTGTATAATGAGATGTCACAATTCTCCCTTTTCAGAATAAGAAACAAGTATATACATATATATATACACATACATACACACACACACACACACACACACACACACGTACATACTTCCCTTTCAGAAAGGACCTAACACATGAATGTCCAAACTTGAGATAAGAAAAAAATTAAATTCTAATTTTACTAACATTATAGATATTTCCTATCTAAGTAGATGACATTCTTCAAAGAAGCACAGTGTTAGTAAATTAACTAAAATTTTCTTTTGAGGGAGAAATAAACGTTTCAATTGTTACTCTATGGACAGAAAAGGCTAGGTCTTCCACCTCGTTTGTATAAACAAAGAAGTACATAAACTATTTTCTTGAGAATTTTTATTTTATTTCTCTCAGATAAAGCTTCCTTACAGACTATCAAGGAAGTAGCATGGAATGAGGGAAAAGTACTGACTTGCTAGTAGAGATCCGAGCCCTCTGCTCCCAGCTTTTCCATTAATTTGGTTGTGCAATTTCAGGCAAGTTGTTTAATCTCTCTGTGCCTTAATTCCCTTAGTTAGAAAATGCAGTGATTGGATTAAATACTTCTTAGGATCCCTTCCAGCTATAACTTTCTATGGCTTTATGATGAAGCTCTTTTCATCTCCTTCCTAAATTTGCTTACATACTCTTGGCGATCATCTCCCCTGTATAGAATTGAACAGGTGAAACTGACAAAGTTTTAGCTTTCTTTAACATTTCAAATATATGTCTAAATTAATTAGGGTACAGAGAAAGGAGAGTGTTTTCATATTTTGCCTTAATCTCCCCTTACTAATCTGAATATAATTACTTATATGTGGAACTGAATTGTTATGACTTTCAAACTAACACATTTCAAAAGGAAGGAAAACGAGTAGAGTGAAGTTACAGTTCAATTTGACAGCGCCATCTGAGTGCTGGTCGCCTTCAGGGGAAGCAAGTTGTAAGACATCTTAGAGAGACTTGTTTCTTAGAACTCCACAGAATTTAGAGGTTACCATAAGTCCAGTGGGATTTAGAGGGCAACTAAGTGGTACGTTAAATAGCATGTTGGACTTAGAATCATAAAAGATCTCAGTTTAAATGCTGCCTTTGATATTTACTTAGCTGTGTGACCTCAGGTAACTTGACCTCTTTTAGCTTCAGTTTGTTCCTCTGTTAAATGAAAATAATAATAAAAAGCAATAATAATAATAATAATAATAATAATACCTAACTCCCAGGGTTATTTTGAGGACAAAATGAGATAACATACGTAAAGCATTTTGTAAGCCTTAAAGTACAACATATATGCTAGCTATTATTACTGTTATTAGTAGGTCCAATCATCATTCAAAAATATTAGGTCTATTTGCAAATTTATAACCATAAATAGGAGTAGGGGCACTTAGGGCTTTCAAATTTTGTTTTGTTTCAAGTGTTGTTGTTTTGTATCCTATTAAGCATAAAAACAATTAAGGTCTGACTCTGATGCTTTATCTTGGCATAAAATTAGCCCATGGTTCTCAAGAGCTATGCTTAATAAGCTAGAAAGAGTCTCATGATATATGAATATATGTCTCTGTAAAATAGCCCTAGAAGCTTTTCCACTAGACTGATGTTCACTCTCTCTCTCTCTCACTCTCCCTCTCTCTCCCCCCCGCCTCTCTCTGTGTCTATCTTTTGCTCTCTCTCCTTTTCTTCTTTTCCCACTTTTTCTCTTGCTTTATTGTTCTCTATTTTTCTCTCTTTATCTATCATGCATCTATTTACTTATCCATTTTTCTCATGGTAACTCATGAAGAACAATTACCAAAGTATAGAGGGATTAGGCTTAGTATCAACGGAGGGAATGCCAACACTCATGGAATAATATCTTTGAAGTATTAAAGTATTACAATATTAAAGAAAGCTAATAAAAACATAAGAACAAATAATTCACTGAGTAATAAGTTCCTGGGTATATATAGATTTTAAAATTAAGGGTAGATTGGTTTCAGTTCTCCTGTGTCTCATGAGAGTATGTTACACCTGCTCCTTCTTCTTCTAGCAACTCCCCAAATGAAGCAGATATAAAAGAAATAATAACTACTTTGAGATTCTGTGCTATCCCAAATGATTTACAGCATAGTATAAGAACGCTTAAAATATAATTTTAAAAGCTATTAAAATATGAGAAATACTATCTCTGTGTATAGAGTTACCAATAATCAAATGTCAGGGAGTAGGAAAATATTGTAAAAACAAATTATTAAAGAATGAAAGGAAATATAAGAGAAGGGGGATAGAAAATGAACTATAAAGCTGTCCTATCATTTCAGACCCATAATAATACAACATTGGAGCACACCCAAATGACAAGTTAGTAGAGCTTTTAGAGAGACATGAGTAATTTAGCAACAGAGGAAATTGTCAGTGAAAAAAATGAAAATAACTTATTTGCCCCATTATTTACAAAGGATAACTACATGAGTTGATTCCTGAGAGTAAAATAAAATATGGGATGCACCTTAGATTTGAGGTCATTCTAGGTGGAAAAAAATAATTAAAGAAGATTAATGGACTCTAAGACAGCAGCAAAATGGGTGAGAAAAATAAATTGTTTCCTCTGTTGTATTCTTGCTTTTCTTCCATGGGTTTTCCCATGCCATCCATGTAACATTACCGGAAGACTGAATCACAAGATCACTGAATCTCAGGGTTGAAATGAATTTCAAATATCTTCCAATCTTACCCATATCTGAATAAATTATTTCTATAACAGGGTGGATAGAACATAGACATCACAGGATTGAGTGAATCACTGTTTGAAGACCCCCCACTAAGGATAAATACAGTGCCTCTTCCACTTCAAGAAAAATTTAATGGCTAGGAACTTTTTTAATTATATCAAAAATTTTGCCTTTTTCACAACTTGTATTCATTTCTCCTAGCTTCCTCCTCCAAGCTACCCCACCCTACCCCAGTCAGGAACTAGCAGAACGAGTCTCTTCCATAGACTTTCCTAAACATCACCTATTGCATGTAACAGACCATCTTTGGAAGGAAACTATGATGTTCCTTCTTCTAAGTCTTCTCCACAATCAACATATCTTAATACAACATATGAAGGCTGAACTATCATCTTAAAGATGAACTCAGTACCCTTTGCCATCCTGATTGCTCTGCTCTGTATCTTGCTTGATTACTGCACTTCATACATTAGAAATGTTTGATTTACTACTAGCTCCTTTCTTGGATTTTATCCCCTATGAATTTCTAGGTATCTCTGCTACTCTATTCATGCCCTGTAACTAGTTCTATGATAATATACTGTGACACTATAGTAAAAGGCAGGCATGTGTATACACATATATTCTTATCAAACCTTGTTATAAAATTCAATATAGTATAATAGTGGATTGGGTACTTTTCTTGGAACCAGGAAAATCTATTAAAAATCTACCTCAAACCCTAAGTGTGTAACTATAGGCAAATCATTAAAGGAGGACAAAGAGTCAATGAGTGAGGGGAGAGAGACTTGGATATAATATATGGGTCAAAAATATACAATTCTAGTTTGCTTCTCTTAAGTGTGTGTATAACATATATAATATACATGAGCAATGCAAATAGACGACAGTGAGAATAAATGAGCAATGTAAACTTCACAATATTAAACATAAAAATAACATACATATGTTACATTATTTTATATTATTATATGTCATGTCATGTTACGTTATGTTATAGCATACAATGTCATATGTATTACATATATACCTCCCATACACACGCACAGACACACAGACACACACAGAGTTTGCTTCATTTAAATGAGCTATCAAAAATGGGCAAGTGTGTGCATGTTTTTGCACATGATCCAACCCAGATAATGCCATATTATTATTAGCTGCCACATATTAAGTAGAGCAATGAATCACATTTCATATATTCTGCATTTTAGGAAAAAACAAACAGCCTACTCCTACCAGAATAACAGAATCTTAGTAGTTTTAGAGTTAGAAAGATTTTTGTCTTACTATGACTGTCCATTCCTTCATTGAGCTTTTCACACATTTAGGTGTTTCAAAGAATAAACAAGTTGGTTATGGATTTTTATGTGAATTGTGAACATTTCAAGCTAATTTCTCTAACCTGAGATCCATAAATTTTATATACATACATACACACATAATATATATATATATATATATATATACATATATGCATATATATGTTCAGATAATTATATTTTCCTGTAAGTGGCTCCCTTTTTAATCCTATGAATTTTATTTTGTGCATTTCAAAACATAATTCTGAGCAAAGAGACTAGAGGCTTCATGGTCATAAAGGTCTATGATAACAAAAAATTTAAGAATCTCAGCTATAAAATAAATCTTATAATCCCATTGATTTCCCTACTTAAAATCTCACTTTTCCTTTCTAACCTTCTCTTTTTTATTTTTAAAATTATGGTATTCCTTTCCAGCTCTAACTTCTATTATTTTAGGCTCTACCCTCTAGCAATAGGTCTTACCTGGAGATTTATCTTTCAATAGCATTAATTGGTGTTTTAGTGTCAGTTACTCTCTTCTGGAAAGAGAATCCATATTGCCTACACTTAGTAGATTAATCTTTCTAAATCACTACTTTTCATTGTATCCTATTTGCTTAAATAATTTAATGGCTTTTTAATGGAATCCCAGAAACTCAGAATTTCAAAGCTAGAAGGGATCTCAGCAGCTATCTTTTTCAACTCCTACCTGAAATATTGTTATTTTTGTCCTTTGTTCTCAAAGAGCACCATAAGATCAGGGAGGTGACGCCATGACATGCAAGTAAACTGGATTTAAGTGAGGGAGGGCTGTACAAAGTCACCAGCTTCACTTTCTCTTCCATAGCCATCTGGGTCCAGTGGCAAGATATAGATCAGGACACCTGAAGTGGCCTTGGATGCAACTTGGCCTTTTTAAGCTAAGGTCTCAGTTTAGGCCAACACCCATTCAATGATTAAGGCTAGGTGAAAAATGAGGCAGAGATTGGCCCATTTTACCTAGTCCAAAGAAAAAAAAAATTAATCTGGGAGGGGAAGACCTTCAGGGTTTCTGGCCTAAGCAGAAACAATTGCTATTCACTTTCACTCTGAGTCAATCAGGGCCCAAACAATGATCTAGTAGGGCTTGGCCTGGGACCTACTGTTGGGCAGTCAATGAGAGCCAGAGTGATTTGGGTTTTAGGCATGGTTCTTAAGGAAAAAATATAGCCTATATGGCAAATCATCACTATAACCTACCAATAAGCAGCAACCTAGTTTGTGCTTAAAGACTTCCAGTAAAAACCCATTACCTTTCAAAGTAGTTCATTTGATATTCTCTTTATCAGTTCCACTGAATCCAGCCTTTTTCCTCCACAAACAATTTTCCATACAACTGCTAAATCAATATTTGTAAAGCTCGGGCCTGACTATCTCATTCCTCTGCTCAAGAAGTTTGAGTGGTTATCCATTGTTTCTAAGATAAAATACAAACTTTTCTGCTTAGCATTAAAAGCTTTTCATAATGTGGCTCCAACATACCTCTCCAGGCTGATTTCACACTATGGACCCCTTATACACTCTGTAGTCCCATCCAAACTGGTCTATTGGCTATTCCCTAAATAAGGTACTCCACTCTTTGCCTTGATTTCTTTTTGTATAGATTCTCCTTCTCTTCCTCTAATCCTAATCATGGGATAGTCTTTCTGCACCTCCTCCTCTTGGAAGCCCTCAATCTTTTTAAGGTTTAGTGCCACATCATACACAAGACCTTTCCAAGTTTCCCCCAAATTAGGGTCCACCAACCCCCACTGCAATTACTTTTATTTATGTTGTATGTGTTTTGCACTTGTTATCCATATTTCTTCTAGCAAAAAATGTAAGTCCCTTGAAGTCAAGTACTGTTATTTTTCTTTGTAACCTCGGCACCTAGCACAGTGCCTGGCACATAAGAGGTACTTTTTAATGCTTGGTAAACCCATTGTTACTTGAGGCAAACTGCATCCTCATTCAGTATATCACTCAGGGTCAACAATTTTCCTTCTGGCTTTGCTCAAGAAAACCCAATCAGAAGGAAATGCTTAGGGACTCTCAATAGCAGGTGTCACCCCTTCCCTTCCAGACAGACAGTCTGTTTCACTACTCTATTTCAAGATGATCTGTAATAAAATCTCCCCCAGGTTGTTCTTACCTGGTTTAGGATGCTGGCTTTGCTTACCAGTCGGGAAAAAAAGTGTAGGAAAAGTCATCCAGCCCTTAGGCTCTATTTTGAAAATGAATATGTGAACTTGTATGACTATGTGGATTCTATTGCTATCCTTCTATCATACCCATAACAGCTCTACTCCATCAGGAAGGACCTACAGTATGTCTACAGCATATACTTCAGGGTGTTCCAAAAGTCTCAGTTCAGTTTTATGTTACTGAAGCTAAACCTGCCTATATTTTAAGCTATTAAAACTTAAAGCTACATTGAGACTTTTGGGACACCTTGTATGTTGTCCTTTAAGTTTCCACAGCACCACTGGATTCCTGTCTTTTGTCCTTTTCTTTGACTCATAGACCCTTTCTATGTTACTATTTAACTACTCTTTAGTTCTTAGTACCGATAACTTGCTCACACTGGATGTTTTAAAGGGAATTTCAAATCTTGTTTTTTCTTATTTCTAAATTTTTAAAAAATATTTCTGAATAATCAGAACCTAATAAAATAGAACAATCAATTTTCAAGCATATACATAGGAGGAAAATGTCTACATACTTCCCTCACAACCCAATTTTGTACTTCTTTTTCTATTCCTCCTTTTTATCACAAGATTTACCAGACTAGGCCCTTAGTCAATTATTGTTGTCTTTCAGTCATGTCCAACTCTTTTTCACCCCATGGACCATATTGTCCATGGGGTTTTCTTGGCAAAGATACTGGAGTGGTTTGCCATTTCCTTCTCCAGCTCATTTTACAGTTGAGGAAACTGAAGCAAACAGGGTGAAGTGACAAGTCCAGGCCTAGCTCTCTATTACAACCAAGTACTTGTTTCCAACTCTTTTTTTTCAATATTAAAGGAGATTTCCAGACAAAAGATGCAATGAGGATGTGCCTCTTATCTTGTATCTGTCCTTAGTTCCTAAAACAAGTTACTTAAACTCTGGGACTCCTTTTCCTTATTTGGGAAATGAGGTTGTTTTGTCTAATTCTGAAAAGGGAGATAATATTGACCGCACCTCATCCCCAGGTACTTGATGCATATCTTTGCCTTTTGTTATGCTAAACACATAATCAAATTAACAAGTCTTTGTAAAAGAAAAAGCAAACATTTGGGTAATACCAAATAGAAATACATGAGCAAGTGAACTTAAACACTGACTCTGAATTTTAGAACAATAAATTAGATCTCTAAAGTCTCAGTTTAGCTCCTGAACCTTCTGTGATCTATTACGTATAATTCTTGAACTGTCATATTGCCATATTGGAAATTATATCTAAAATAGAGGAAAGACAAAATCTCTATGATTAGATGAGTGACATCAAATTTTCTATCTCTTCAGGTAATTCTTTCAGTCCTCAGATTATGTGATACTATCTCATATTTAACATTTTCTTTAATGTTTTTAAGGGGGAGGATCTTATGCCTAAAATCCACAGGATCGGAAATATTTGCCTCATGTCAGCAAGCAGGGTGAAAGTACTGTACTGCTAAATAGAAGAGTATAGAAGTCTTAAAGAGGTTAAAATTGGACTGAGAAACTCAAGCTGTCAGAAAGAAAAATAACCCAAAATGTAACTAGAAACTCAGATCTTTTTTTTTCAATCTAAAGGGAAAAAGATTGATTATGGAAGTGATTGAAGTTTTAAAGGGTGATGGAAGGGATGTAATTTAGAGGAGAGAGTGAGGGGGTAGAATCTGGAAGGAAAGCCATTACTAGAAGTGGAAATATATTTTCAAGAGAGAATGAGTAAAAGATTAAGAGGAGTATCCTTTATGCTAGCACAAGAGATTTTGTAAAACATTAAGACCTGATAAAAGATAGGCCCCAGAAACTCAGTTCAGGGTAGGTAACAAATTACAGAGAAGAATCTTGAATGAAATAGCAGAAGATGATGTGGGTTCATGAGATTTATAATAGTCCCTTGGAGAGAAGGGAGGTGCCCTCTGAATTCAGGGAAGCTAACACAGCCTTAATTACTAAGAAAGAGAGACAGGGGAATTATGGATGAGTAAATTTGACCTTGGTGATAGGCAAGGTCCCAGAGACATTAAAAAGGGATGAGATCATAAACCAGCTGGAGAAATATGAGCTGATAAAATTAGCCTCAATAGTTTAATAAAGAATAAATCTTATTTCACTGATATTATGGAATCTTTAATTTTTTCCAAGATAATTTGTAATATACAAGGGTGAAGTAGTAGATGTTAAGAGAAGTCTGGCTCATTCAATATGCTAAAAAAGACTAGTATCGTGATCCAGTGCAGGGGACATACTGTGCCAAGACTTTATTTATTCACTGCATAATGGTTGGAAGGATCAGGATTTGTCTCTTTTGAGCACAGGTCAGCTCTGCCTCCCTGGGGCATGGATCCAAGAAAGTCGTAGACGAAAGGTGAGGAGTGAGACCTGGAAATCCTGTGGCAAGGATTAGGGCATGAGGTCTCCAAGGCCTGGAAGATGATGAACAAGGTTCATCTATGATCTGAAACTAGGAGCCAGTCTGGAATGGGGTCAGATAAAAATGCAAAAAGTCTGAGCCTAGGAACTGTGCAAAATGAGGTTTATGTGAAATTAATGGATTTTTTTTAATGGTATAGAAGCCAGAGATCGATCTGCATGTTAGGAATTGGAAATCACAGTAATAGGAGGTCACAAGATGTCAAGAAACTGGGCAAAAAGTATCTAAAGCACAGAAGGCAGAGTTCAAGCAAAGTGTCTGAGGAATAGATACAGGATAGAAGCAATCATATGGGCATCGATACTGGGCCAGAGAGCCACACTGACTTCAGGCCTCTGCCCTGCCATTGCTCCCTTCTCCCCGACAATTACGGTGACTTTCTCGACCTGAAACTCCAGAAGATATGTCTTCCCACTCTGGAAGAGTTTATCTATTCAGCTTTGATCTTGACTTGGAGCCAATTTATCCTGATTGGTGAACGCATGAGTGAAAACTCGCTTGATCCATTACATCTAAGCAATCCCAGATTATGTTTCATGTCCTATCCAGCCATGAAACTAGAACCTTTTCATAATAGGCAGATAGGGTACTGGACCTGGAGTCAAGAAGACCTGAAGTCAGATACCTACCAACTATATGATCCTGGACAAGTCACTTCATCTGCCTAGTTAGTGCCATAGTTTCTGCATGTATATAATATGGTGGTTGGACCTGATGATCCTTTAAGATTTCATCCAGCTCTCAATATGTTACCCTATAATCCTGCTACTGTCTCTCCTGCCATCCCTGCCTTCCATCTCTTTCTCTAAGAATAGTAATCAAGTCAATATTGCTATTACTACAGAAAAAGGTAGGAAAATAGACTGTACTAAGGTTCTACTTGAGATCCTTTAAACTCCCGAATTAAAAGGTGGACTGGTTTAAAAAACTGTGTTACATTCATATAATAGAATATTACCATTTCATTCAAATTCTCAGGGTAGGAAATCAAGGCTATCTATAGGCATACTGAAAAAAATACTTTCAGTCACTACCAACTATTTACAGAAATGCGAACTATGGCAATTCCAAAATTCTGCCTCATACCCATCAGAATGACAAAAATGACAAAAAGGGAAAATGAAAAATGCTAGAGATTCTGGGGGAAACCAAATACTTTGATGCATTGTTGGTGGACCTATGGGTATAATCATCCTAGAAAAGCAATTTGGAGTTATACACAAAAATTTACTAAAGAGTATATGCCCTTTGACCAATTTTCAACAGCTAGGCCTATACCTAAAAGACATTTTAAAAAGAGGAAAAGATCTTTCTGTACAAAAATATTTACAGCAGCTCCTTTTGTGGGGGCAAATACATGTGTGTGTGTGTATATATATATATGTCTATATGTACTCCTTCTTATTGCCCTAATAATGATAAAATTCTTAGGAATTACAAGTATCATCTGCCCCTGTAGGAATAGAAACAGTTTAACTTTAATGAATCCCTCATGATTTCTCATTCCTGTTTACCTTTTCATACTTCACTTGAGTCTTGTATTTGAAAGTCAAATTTTTTAGTCAGCTTTGTTGTTTTTTTTTTAATTATAGATACCTGAAAGTCCTCTAGTTCATTAAATATCCACTTTTGCTCCTGAAGGATTGTAGTGTTTTGCTGGGTAGGTGAATCTTGACTGTAATCCTAGCTCCTTTGACCTCCAGAATATCATACTTCAAACCCTCTGATTCTTTAAAGTAGAAGCCTGTGTTAGCTTTACTGTGGCTCCACAATATTTGAAGGTTTTTTTTTTCCTTTGGCTGCTTGAAACATTTTCTCCTTGACCTGGGAGCTCTGGAATTTTCATTTTGGGATATCTTTCAGGAGGTGATTGGTGGGTTCTTTCAATTTCTACTTGCCCTTCTGGTTCTAGGATATCAGGGCAGTTTTCCTTGAAAGTTCCTTGAAAGATCATGTCTCTACTCATTTTTTTTTTTATCATGGTTTCAGGTAGTCCAATATTTCTTAAGTTATCCATCTATTTTTCAGGTCAGTTATTTTTCCTATGAAATATTTAACCTTTGTTCTATTTTTTCATTTTTATGATTTTGTTTTATTGTTTTTTGGTGTTTCTTTTAGTCATTAGTTTCCACTTGCCCAATTCTTGTTTTTTAAGGAGTTATTTTCTTCACAGAATTTTTGTACCTCCTTTTCCATTTGGCCAAATTTATTTTTTAAACTCTTCTCTTCAGTGAATTTTTGTGCCTCTTTTATAATTTGGCCCATTCTGTTTTTTAAAGTGTTATTTTCTTCAGTATTTTTGTGCCTCCCTTACAAAGCTGCTAACTCTTTTTTCATGATTTTTGTATATCATTCTCATTTCTTTTCCTATTTTTTCCCTCTACCTCTCTTATCTGATTTTTAAAATTCTGTTTAAGCTCTTCTAGGATTTTTGGGGGGTGAGTCTGAGACAAATTCACATTTTTCTTTGAGGCTTTGCCTATAGCTGTTTTGACTTTGTTGTCTTCTTCTCAGTTTTTGTTTTGATATTTCCTGTCACCATAGTAACTTTCTATGGTCATGGCTTTTTTGTTTGTTTGTTTGTTCATTTTTTTCAGCCTATTTCTTGACTTTTAATGTCATGTTAAAGTTGGGCTTTGTTCTCAGGGTGGAGGAGGCACTTTCCAAAGCTTCAGATTTTTCATGCTGGTATTTTAGTCCTAGTTCTGGAGCTCTATAAGTTTTTGATTGTATTATCTAAGGAGAAATATGATCACTGTTCTACTGGCCTGTGCTCTGGTCTGTAAATAACCAAAAGTGGTCTTTTCCTCCTTGGAACTGTAACTAGGGTCTCTCTAGACCCCTCCGGCTGAATGCTTTAGTGTTCTAGTGCTTCTCCTCACCTTAAGACTGCAACCCGGTATTGTGTATGGTCAATGCAATAGAGTCCTGAATCCAGGGCCACCAAAGGGTTCCCTGTAATCTCTTTCTGACCAGTTTTTCAAGCTTCTTACCATTTGTGGGCTGAGAGCTCCAGAGGTTGCTGCTACAGACTCAGTCAAACCCCCTACCCCCCAAGCCTGGTGCTGGTTTGCTGGGGCACAGTCTGTGCTGGGCTGCACTCCATTCTCACCCCAGTGAGACAGATCTTTTGTGCTGACCTCCTAAGTTGTCTTTGGGTGGGAATTGTTTCACCTGATTTTTTTTTGTTGCTTCTATCACTCCAGAATTCATTTTGAGGTGTTATTTAAAGTTGTTTGGAGGAGAATTTTAGAGAACTCAACTGAGTCCATGCCTTTACTCTGCCATCTTGTCTCTGCCCTGATCGTTAGTTTTAAATAATCATTTTATTTATTTATAAGAGACCACTCATGGAATGGAGGTAGGTAATATGCAAATATTTATAGTATAAAAACAAAACACCTAAATAAAATTTGAATTCAGAGTAGCATGGGAAGACATATGCTTGAAGCAGACAGATATGAGAAAACAACTTACAGAATAACTACAGAGATATTGTCATCCTGATTGTTATGAGGGGAGTGGACCCAGATGACTCTGGAGGAGAAAATGAGGCTGGTGACTTTGCACAGCCTCTGTCACTCAAATCAAAGTCAATTGCAAATTATGTCATCCTCTCCTTGATGTCATGGTCCTCTTCAAGAATGAAGGACAAACCACAATCAAAAAGTTAATATTTTGAAATTATAACTAATCTTGGTCTCAGGGAAGAGCTGAGGGAATTTACTTCCTTCCTCATTGTGGCAGTGTTGGATGGAGGTGAGGGTTAGAGACTGGAGAAGGTCCCAGGGGGTGATGAAAGCAGCTCGAGATAGGTGATTATTAAATTTCCATTTTAAGCATTTATGCTTCAGAAATCACCAAATGCTACAAATCAAGGCTTGAGTTATTGTTTTACTGATTATCTAGACTTAAGAATGTGTTGAAAGTATTAATAATGAAGATTAATAGGAGCATGTTTTTAGAGTTGCAATGGATTTAAGAGACCATATAGTCCAATCCTCTTATGATTTCTTCTCTTGTGAATTTAATTTCTCCTTTCAAGCATCCTGGAATTACTTATTTTTGTTCCATGCTTTTTGGGGATCCCGCAGTGTTACTTTTTTCATCAGGCATTGTTTCACTTTCTTTTGTCTTACAGTATTTGTTGAGAGCTTTCTAATCTTTTTGAGAGTTTACCATTCATTGTTCCTTTTAACTTTATGCTATTTTCTGTTGATTTATATGTTTTGTTCTGGGTTGTTGGTAAATTTTCTTTGTCTTGAAATCTTTCATTTTTAATTTAAAAAAAATATTTACCTCTATTACTCATTTTCACATTCTTCCTCCTCTGATGGTAGGCATATCCTTGAGATTGAACTGTTCAGTTGCCTCACTATCATCTCATATGTAAGAATTTCTAGCTCACTACATGAGTCTCTATATCAAAAGGCTTTTACTTGGACTGTGTTCTTTTTATTTTTTTGTCCTATGGATTCATTTGAAATTCCTCTATATTTGTTGCATAATTTCTCTTGGGGTGGGGGTGTCATGAAAATTAATCAAGACTGAAGAAAATGTCTAGTCTGATATCTTGCTGGTGAAGACTGAATAGACTGGCATACTTGGCTGATGTGTTAATTTTGATGAACTGTTTGTTTTTCTTTTCTCTTTCCTTTTCATCTTTGTTATAAAGGATGATTCATTCAGTAGCATAAAGATGAGGGATGTATTCAAAAATGAATATGATGTAAAATTAAAATGACAAATGAAATAAGATTTTTTTTAAAAAAAGTCAATTTTTCTATGTATGATTAGCAGTGAAATGGTATGCTGTGGTATATACAGAACTAGACCTGTAGTCAAGAAAACTGGAAACAAAGACTTGAAACAAAATTGTTTCAAATCCTATGTCTGACACATAATCTCTGTGGTGCTATAGTCAATTAACTTACACTATCAATATTGCAGACAATTCTCTAAGGCACTAAGTTATAGTAAGTTGCCATCAATAGAAGAAGTTTCTATACTCAGAGTGTCTGGAGAAAACAGCCACAAAAGTGAGTAACTTAAGTTAACTGAGAGGGTGAGAGAGGAATGGAAGAACTAACTGGATTGCAGTGGACATTCTATTATGATAAAAATTCAAAAAGTGGCAAATAACTAGAGACGCTCTAAATAAAGATATTTGTGAATTGATGTAAATCAATGAGATTCAAATGTAAAACCAAGGCTTATGAAAGTGAGCCATAAATCCTATAAGGAATCACAAATGAATGAAACAGATAAAACTATTGGAAAATGCATTAAATGTATCAAGTTTTGGGTCATGACAGGCACGGCCCAAGCCTCATCCTATAAAGGAATATAGTGAGAGGTTTGGCGTACTGAGATGGGAACCTACTGAGATGAGAAGGTATTAAATAGACCTGGTTGGGAATTCCCAGAGTAACAGAAAAAGCTCAGGAGTAACAGAAGCTGAAATAGTAAAACTCTCAACGTAATCTATGACTGTCAAAGGAAAAGAAAACAGGTGAAGACACAGGACAGAACTCTGAGGTGAATATTTTACTGCTCTCTAAGGGCCTTGTTAGGTCAGAGGAAGGGCTATTAGGCCCAATTATTTTGGGGATAAAAAAATTCAAAAAGAACAAGTGCAATAATAAAGGGATCTGATAAGTAATCAGACATAGAACTCCTTGGATTTTACTTAGTTTAGGAAAGACATTTTAATGTCTTTCAAAATGTTAACTAAGACATTAAAGGCTGAAGAAAGAAAATGCTTAACTAGCAAAAATAAAATAAAATCATAAAAATTATCCATAACAAACCACCCCTGGATGTGGGGGGTCAAGACCTAAAAGTAAGGAAACAAAAGAATTTCCTCTGAGGTGATGAGGTGAAACATTCCCACAGTTTCTAAGATAGTTGGTAGAAAATATTCAGTGCAAAGATGGATTAGCTCAAACTCCCCCATTTAACATTTATGACTTCATCACTTACTTGAAATGTTCTCACATGAAAAATGGTCAGTTTGATCCACCCAAGGGTTAGTAAAAATAATAAAATATAGTCACAATATTAAATGACTTAGCTAACAAAGACTCTGAGGCAGCCAATTTATTTTGGAGGTGTGTATATTGCTAAGTAGCCATCTTGAGAGGGGCAAAGAGTTTGGGCTTCTAGGAAAAAGGAGAGAAAAGAAATCTGGTAAACTAGCCTAAGAAAGTTCTCTCTAGAAGACAGCTAGTTCACTTGATTTGGGTGTAAATATTTTAAATTACATTTTAAATAGTTTATTTTATGGGAGGGTTAAGAAAACATAATTATTTTTAAAGGCAAGTTTTCATGAAACATTGACTGAAAAGAATGTGGATGGAACATTTGGTTAGCTCTGTCATCTTCAGAGGGAAGAACAAATAATTGATTCAAGTTTAGCCACCCCTTATGTGTCAGCAGTGATTTAGAATTAGAATAGGTTACTCAAGGACACTGCAGTCCTCTATCCTCATTAAAACAAACAAACAAAAAAAAACAAATACAAAAACAAAATAAAACAAAACCCAATATTGGAAACATGGCTAGAATAGTTTCAGTCACAAGGAAAGGAAGCAAGAACAATGACCTCTGCAGGTTCTTTGGACTTCTTGGCTCTATTTATTGAATTTATGGTGCTTAGCTACATGGTAGAACAAGCAATTTAGATTGTATTGTTTATTCCCTGTGATCTGTCACATAAGTGCAACAATTTATGTAAACTGAGGCAAATCAGTTGAGAGAGAACTGAAAAAATAATCAGAAGAAGCCCTGGATTCACGTCTACCTCTCCAACTTACTAGTTGGGACCATGGACAAATCACTTAATAGTTCTGAGCCTGCATTTCCTCATCTGTGAAATGGAGATAATACCTGTAATAAATACCTCATGCAGTTGTGGTAAGAAACAAAGAAGACAATGTTAGTATTGTCATTTACAAACCTTAAAATATCAGCATCTAAATACCAGCCATTATTTAATTATTTATTTAATTTGGCACAAGAACTGGGATTTCCTTGCTAGGAAACTCTGTATATCAAACACAGTGACAAATGTTCTTAGAGAATTGCCTTGGACACTGAGAGATTAAGTTACTTGCCCAGAGTCACACAGCTGATGTGCGTCAGAGGTAGGACTTGAACCTCGGTCTAATTGACTACAGTGGCAACTCTGTACATTATGCAATAATACCTTTCCAGCCATTATTATGTGTTACACATCATGAAAAAATTTAATACACTAAAAATATCCATGAAAAAACTCAACAAAATCAAAGCTTTTTATTAAAATCAGGATTTTTTTTTAATTGGAGGACAGAATGGGAGAAAACAGAGAAAGCAGAAAAAGAAATTCAGGAATTTCTCAGCTAGAAAGAGATTTGGAAGCACTGTCAATAAAAGTGACAAATCTGGAGGGTGGAACAACTGAGAGAACATTTAAGAAATATTAAGATTCCTAAAAAATATAAAGAATAAAAGAAGTTGCCTATAATATTTTAGGAAATTAAAAAATTCATAATTGTTGAAAATTAGGGGCACATTATAAATTACAGAATTCACAGAATGCTAAATGGAATGGACCCCAGATTCATTTCTCCTAGATAGATGATTTTAAACTTCTAAGCCTATGAAAATCAGGAGAGGATTTTCCATCAGTGAAGCAAAAATATATCATGCATCAAAAAATATCCATTTCGATTTCACAAAAAAAATTTCTATAAAAATGAGAAGTCATAGCAATAAAAAAATATTATTATCAAAACTTGAGAAATCAGCTTCCCAGGAAACCTGGACTTTTTTTGAGAAAAAAAAATGATGATCATTGAAAACTATGCATTAATTTCGGACAGTTTTTAGGAGAAAGTCTAACCTTAATAAAACTTTTGATGTAAAAAACAAAAATTGCAGGATACTTGTATATTTTAATTAATAAATGTTTGACAACTCAAATTATCTAGTTATTATCTAGTCAGTGATATCTTAATGGGATCACCCTAGGTGGTTAAAAACAATTGTTATATTGCTTTGAACTCAGGTTTTCCTGACTCCAGACCCAGTGCTCTATCCATTAAGCCAACTAACTGCCTAGAGCCATCTAGCTGTCTTTAGAGTAAGCTCCCAAGATAGCTAGGTGGCTCACTGGATAAAATACTGGAACTGCAGTCAGGAAGACTTGAGTTCAAATGTGGCCTCAGACACCTATTAGCAGTGTGAACCTGGGGAAGCCACTTAATCTCTATTTGCCTTAATCCACTGAAGAAGGATATGGCAAACTATTCCAGTACTTTTATCAAGAAAACTTCATGGGTAGAATGGTCCACAGGATCACAAAGAGTTGGGAATGACTCAACAACAACAATAATATTGTTTTGGTTAATTACTAAATTATATTAAAAGATACAAGGATACAAGGAGGAAAACAAAATAAAGGAAAGATACCGGAAAGGAATAAAATGGATTTGTTCATCAGAAAAAGAATGGTTTGCATAAAGGACTGTAACAACAATGCTACTTGCTGCTATTGTGGCAGTGTAAGGCCAATAACACTAGCACACAGGAGGGCTGCTAGCACAGGCTCTTTGATCTGCTTTTCTAAAGAAAGCAACTTCATCACCCTGAACTTCAGAGAAAACATAAACAGAAATTACAAGCAGAAATTATATAAACAGAGCAAATAAACACAAATCAACAGACAGGTTTCTATCTGTCTGACCATAGCAGTATATACACAGTTACCAGAGAGAGAAGCGCCAACATCTGGGTTTTCAAAGGCAGGGGGAGGAGAGACAGTTTCAATGGTTACCCAGAGCCTCATCTGGCCAAATCACCAACACTCTTCCAATGAGTGTGCCCCCAAAGCAAACCACTAACCTCAGAGTATATATACCCTTTTTCAGGGTCAGATTGCTTCGCACCTCTTGATGGCTTTATGCCTCTCCATGGCTTCAAACCTCTTGTGACCTAATTAGCAAAAGGATGTGGGCCTTCCTACAAACAAAGGCAAGATTCAATCAAAGGCACTTGATTGCTTTAGTGCTAAGAAGCACTCCAAAACAAAAGACAACAAAAAGTCCCACTTTGCTTGCCATTACAAGGACCAAGGCAATTTCTATGGCAATCAGATAGTTGGAAGAATCCTATGTAAAATAAGAGGGGAAAGAGGAGATAATTTACACAAAACTTACAGAAAAATATAAAATATATGAAACTTCCTTAGTGTTCTTTGTGTTTATATGGAGAAAGGATTACAAATAGTGTTAGAAGGAAGATTACATTTCCTTCTAACAAAATGAATAATATAACCAAGAATAGTATATGATAAGTTAAATTTAGCAGTTATAGCCTTGGTAAAGAATTAAATTTATTTGCAAAAATTAACAGCTACAAAAATAAAAAAAATTAGATAGAAAACAACAGAACTCAATATCCCACTGACAGGATATGCAAATTCAAACAAGCTGGGCCATTGACAATCACTTTGACTTTTGTCTTGCCACTGGACTCACTGCCTCCAGAGGAGAGAGTGAGGCTTATGACTTTGTTTAGCTCTGTCTCACTTAAATACAATTCATGCAAAAGTCAAGACCACCTTCATGATGTCGTTGGTCTTCTTCAAGAACAAAGGATGAACAATAACAACAACAACAACAACAATTCAAACAAAAAGAAATGAGAAAGAATCCACAGACTGCAAAGAATGCTGAAAAAAGAAAAAAAAAACAAAACCAAACCCTGGATTTGATTAATGTGGAGAAAACTGAATGGTGTCCATAAAGGAAGGAGAGACTAGGACAGGGGTGAGGAATCTGTGGCCTTGAGGCCACACATGGCCTTCTAGCCCCTTGGGTGTGGCCTTTTGACTGAGTCCAAGTTTTACAGAACAAATCCTTTTATTAAGGGCACTTATTCTATGAAGTTTGGATTCAGTCCAAGGGCCACACTTGAGGACATAGAGGGCTACATGTAGCCTTGAGGTCACAGGTTTCCCATCCCTGGACTAAGATGTTGTACCTATGCACCCTGGGGACAGAGTCATGTTTGTGCCCCTGCCTTGTTGTGGCTGGAGCCCTTTCTCTCCCTTTTCCCTTTAGCCTCCTCTCCCTTGACCATTTCTTCCTCTTTTGTTTTTATTTGTAGCCCTACACAGCACCTTGGATAGTGGCTTTTGCATCAGGTAAACTGGACTTATTCTTTAAGAATGTGGACCCTGCTTAGCTTTAGATGGGGGAAACTGGATACCTGAAGTACCATAGCCAAAATGCTAATATGGGGAAGGAGGAGTAAGGGAAGGAGAGAAAGGAGGTGGAGAAAGGCATTGTGTCAGAGAACTCATCTGAGCTCTTTTAGTCTGCCTGTGATATTTTTTTCTAACATCCTGTCCCGCTGACTGTGTGGGCAGAGAGAAAGAGCATTTGTATCATTTTTAACTTTGAAGTTGATTCTTAAACTCTCTTTATTAGCAAAGTGGTTTTAATTGCATGTTCCAGTCCACAAGTACCTAATTATGTTTTAACTCTTAAGCCTTGCCCATTTTGGACTGGATTAGCTTAGTCCTGGCCCAGAATAAAGGTAATATTAATGAATTAGTTTATAGATTTAAGGCAAGAAAAAGTAGATATTTCATCAAATAATAAAATATGTAAGGAAATACAAATGATGAAGCATTTAAATTAAATTATATTTTTAAAAGAACTAATTTCTTGAATGACTAGATTTTAAATTGTCCTATAAAGAAGTAATTATCAAAGCTATCTAGCCCTTGTTAAAAATTAAAATTAATTAAAATAATTCTTTGACTTTTTTGTCTAAGCTTACTTTATTGCCTGTTGTGACACACCAACATCATAGCCAGAAGCAGGAGCTGACAAAGGGAAAGAAAGGATCATGACCAATGCCTTGGTTCTACCTTAGCTCTGAGAGTATCAAGGGATTTGTTGAGAGAATTTAGGAAGGTTTTATTTCTGTTTTAAGCAGAAATCTTTGTCTTTGCTTCAAATATTTGACCAAAGGAACATTTCTGGCTTTGATGTGCTGTAGGAAGTAGTTATGTAAGTCATAAAGTTAGATTTAGGTAATAAAGAACTTGTTTTCTCAGAAAACATGACTTGGAATCAGAAACACATAATATTAGAGCTGAAAACTATTAGAAGCTTGGAACACTGGGATTGAGAGTGGAAAAGAGAAAGTCACGTTTGACCTAGAGGTTTTGAGGTGATACAAATGCTCTTGATTTCACAGGACTATTTAAGATCATTAAAAAGTAGGCTCATGTTCCCTGATTTGGAGGTTCAGAGGACAGCTTGGAAATATTGATCCAAGGAGTTTGGAAGGAAAGTTAGCAATTGTGATGAGAGGGACTCTACTTATATTTTACGGTGTGAGTGAGTGATAGCGTAGTTTGGAGAGTGAGTTGATTGTGAGTTGGTATCAGCATTTGAATGTCAGATAGGGATTGAGTGTTTTAGGTGAGAGAGAGAGAAAGTGAGCCAGTGTGACAGGGTAAAATTGTATTTAGTGGAGGGTTATAATGTGTTTGCTGGTTTCCCACCCCACCCATGGCAGACATAAACAGAGGGAGCTGATAAAACACTCTAAGACCATATTGTGTCATATTCAATGTATCTAAATAGTGGGTTTCTGAACTGCTTTCTATTCCAGAAGGAGATTAACTATAGAGACACAGGGACACCTATCGCACTGGTTGTCATGACATAATCCCAGTGATCATCTAATACAAACCTCTTGTTCTATAGCTGCAAAATCTCGGACCTATTTTTAATTTACTTTGTTGAGGGGAAAGATTTTATAATAGGCATTTGTACCAAAATGACACAGGAGCAGCATCTAATCATGAAACAAACTGCAGGCACATACTCTGGGGCCATTAGCTACTTTCAGGATTAGTGTGGACTGTTTAGTACAATTGATCACAACAACAACAACAATTAGCCTTTATGTGGCTTTTTAAGGGTTGCAAAGTGCTTTACAAGTATTATGCCATTTTATCCTCATAACAACCCTGAGAGATAGGTACTATTATTATACTCATTTTACACATGAGGAAACTGAGGCAGACAGAGCTTAAATGACTTACCCAGGGTAACACAGCTACTAAATGCTAAGCTGGATTTGAACTCAGGTCTTCTTGGCTCCAGTTCCATCACTCTATTCACTGTATGAGCTAACTACCTACTATGAATATTAAAATTCAAAGTCTTCCTCTAGTGCATTCTCTGTTCACAGGAAATGGAAGAGGAACCAAGATGGAAGATTAGAGGCAACCTAGCTGAACTCTCTCAACATTCCCCTCCAAACACCTTTAAAACAACACCCCAAATCAAATTTTTGAGCAGCAAAGAAAACTTAGGAGGTCAGCAGAAGGTTGTGATGATCGGGTGGAATCCTGTCCAGAGCCCAGATATGAGGTGGCAACAACAGGAGCCACAGCAGCAGCAGCTTCAGGAGCTCTTAGCCCAGAGACAGTAAGGAGGCTGGAAAATTGGTCAGAAAGAGATTACAAAGAACCCTTTGCTGGCATTGGGTACAGCTGGCACTGACTGGCAACTCTATTGCCCATATATAGTTCTGTGTCACAGTTCCAGGGTGGATAAGAGTGCTGGAGGTCTGTCACAAGGAAGCAGGGACCTGGGTTGCAGTTCCAAGGTGAACAGGAAAAGAAGTGCTTGTGGCTGCAAGGGACCAGGACTTTTCATCAGTAATGACTGGAGAGCAGTAACTACACTTCTACCAGAATAACACCACCTTGGAAGTACCAAACACTTGCAGGCCCCAAGAGCTAGCTCTGAAAACAGCAGCACAAAAGGCCCTCAAGCTTGCAACCCCCAGGTGGGTCAACTTTAACGTAAAGTTCAAAGTGAAGAAATAGGAAAGAAAAATGAGCAAATAACAAAAACATTTAAAAAGAAAACTTAAATCATAAACAGCTGCTATGGTGGTAGGGAGGAATGAGACATAAACTCAGAAGAAGACAACAATGTAAAAAATAGCTACAAAAAAGCCAAAAACAAAGTGTTTTTTAAATGGTGGAGCTACAAATCGAATAGCAAAATACTTAATTAACACAGTACTAAGGTAAATTATTTAGGCAGCTAGGTGGCACAGTGGATAGAGTGCCAAGCCTATAGTCAGGAAGACTCATCTCCCTAAGTTCAAATCTAGCCTCAGACACTTACTCATTGTATGACCTTGAGCAAGTCACTTAACCCTGTTTGCCTCAGTTTCCTTATCTGTAAAATGAGCAAGAGAAGGAATTAGCATATCACTCCAGTATCTTTGACAAGAAAACCCCAAATGTGGTCACAAAGAATTGGAAATGACTGAACAATAACAAAAGGTAAGCTAAAGGAAAATAAACAGTCAACAGTATCGTCATTCACAAGCCCAAATCCACACAAGACTGGGTATGATTTCCCATAGGTATAAATGAACATGAAATTCATAAATGAACTCACTCTGGTGTGACAAGACTAGTTTTTGATGTGCTAATATACTGACTTAAGAATATATTATTTGTTCCCAGTCTCTTCACAAATCAGTCTTAGTAGCCAGCATGGAAATCTGCAGGTGCCTCTTGGGTATATTCATTTGCCTTCCTGACTCTTGGGTGTCTAGAAATCCTCAGTTGAGGAATGCTACTGTAGACGTGTGCATGTAATCCCTCCTCTTTCTCCTTGTTCTAGACAAAGGCCCCTCTTCTTTCTCCTTGTTCAGAACATAGGCTTTCATTTTTTGGCATGCTCTCCATGGCTCACAAGGAGGCATAGCTACAATAATCATCATGTGTCCTCTACATAGCTCTTTTATTCTTCAAAAGCGGGATGATATTTCTGTTATAATCCCTGTATCCAGGAACAAGTCACATAAGATTCTGACGTCATACAATTTCCATCAATAAATGAGAGCTCCCTTGCTTCAGCCAATATTGGCACCAAAGATAAGCAGTTGGCAAGTTCCTATTACATCTCAAGGCAACAGAAGACATAAATTAGCATATGTGCAACCATAGTGACTTGATGTCATTACTGAGGGATGGCTTCTTTATTATTTCTTCATTTCTCTAAGGTGGTATATCTCTACTATGTCTACTCACCCTTCTTGCATCTTTTGTCACCTTGTGGTAAAGCAGAAAAATTACAGAATAGCATGATACTGCTAGTTGGCATGATAGCCATCATTCAATCAAAAAGGAGTTTCCTAGACACTCTATTATTTGTTTTCCTTTCTCCTGGACCTTAGTCTATATCTAATGCAATTCTTCTTTTAAACCGAAACATGATGCATCACATACTTTTATTCTCTCATTTAAAGGGTTTTACCCAAGAGTGTAACACTTGAAAACACATTTAGATAAAATATAAGTTTCTGAAACAGCAGTAAAAAGTTATTTCTACATCAAGAGGTTCCAAAATGTTCCTAGTTAATAGTTTATTTGACTCCTTTTAAAGCATTATCTCTTAAAACTTTGTAATTTTAATAGTGCTGTTTATGTCCAACAGTTTTAAAAGATTTAGTCTTCCAAAATGTGAATTCAATGGTGAAGCGAAGCTCCAGGATAAAGAGCTGGGACATGGTAGAGGAAGTCAAGAATGAAGAGAAGCAGAGAAAACATGTATCTACATAGCTCTGGCCTTTTCTCCAGGAATTCTTGGAAATCTCCTATGTCATTAAAGGTCCATTTTTTGGACAATTTTTTTGTGGGGGGGAGTTTTAAGTAATTGCTGAGTGTGGGAGGAGGCTGATATATTTGAGATCTAACCCTCATGAAAACCATTATCAGAAGGGAAAGAGTCAAAAAGTAAGCAATAAGAAAAAATAAAGCTAAAATGGCCAAAGATGTCAGGAGACAGAAAACTCAAAATCCATCAGTAAAACTTTAATGGCAAAAAGAAACAAGACCTTTCATTATGATAAAAGTATTCGGGCCCCTATGAATAAACACTACAAAAGAAAGGAAAATTTATTAATATATCATGACACAGAAGAGTGTAGAACTTCAAGAGAACATGGAATTATACATAACAAGCTGTTTCTGCATGCTGTAAAAGATAAATGAGAATTGTGAAAGCATAATTTATTCCTACACAGAAAAAAAACAATTGGAAGAATAGAAAAATTTCCTTTTGTGATGAAAAATTTCATCATAGAATTAAAAAAGAAAACAAGTGATTGGTAATGAAAATACACAGAAGTGAAGGACAATATACAACAAGAAAATCAAAAGGTATAGAAAAAACATACTTTCAAGCAGAACATACCGATCTTGAAACCTATGCATAGTTACAAACTAGGGAATATAGGTCTCCCAGAAGAAAATTACAAATTAGAAAACCTGAAAAATCAGAAATTTAAAAACAATACATTGAAAACTGTCCAGAAAGTGAAATATCTATTTAAATAATATATAGATAACCTCTACAATAAAACCCATGTCTGCAAACTCCAAGACAGATAGGCAGTAAATTTAACAAATCAATCCAGAAACAAATTCTGTAAGCAAGCAGTAGAAAGACCTTGAAACATAAAGAGGAGGAAATTCAAATAATGCAAGACTATTATGTAGCCAACAAATAATTGGGGGAGAAATGTAATAATGCATTTTAAAGTACAATGATACCCAAGGTGTAGCCCAGGGTGAACTAACCTGTAAATTTGAACTTAACCATAAATGAAAAAAAGATGGACATTCCATATAAGGAACATTACAACATTTTTAGAAGAAAAGCAGAGCTGAAGAGATTATTTGCTTCTTGAATATGCCAAACAACAAAAATGTGGGAGTATAACAACAATGTTGTTAGCAGCTACTGTGGAGGTGAAAGACCAATAAGAGCAACAGGAGAACACAGGAGGGCTGTTAGCATAGACTCTTTGATCTACTTTTCCAAGGAAAGCAACTTTAAGGGGTTTACAATCTCATTTTAATTAAAATACTTATATCATTCACTTACTTCAAGGGAAAAAGTCAGCACCCTGAACTTCAGGGAAACATAAACAGAAATTACAAACAGAGACAATATAAACATATCAATAGACAGGTTTCTGTCTGACCATAGCATACGTAGCTACCAGAGAGAGGGAAGAACCAACATCTGGGTTCAAAGTCAGGGGTGCTCCTTAACAACGGCTACCAAGATTCTTGTCTGGTCAAATCACACGACACTCTTCCAGCGAATGAGAGCCCCCAAAACAAAATGCCAGCCTCAGATCATATGTACCCTTCTCAGGGCCAGAGGGCATCAGAACCATGAGACTCAAGCTCATGTGACCTAGGCCTTCCTGTGACTTAAGTAAGTCATTGAAGACTCCAGATTCCATCAAAGACTCTTGATTGAAACAAAGTTAAGATTGAATCAAAGGCACTTGATTGCCTTAGTGCTGAGAAGCACTCCAGAACAAAAGAAAACAAAAAGTCCACTTTGCTTGCCATTACATTTGAAAGGCAAGACTCATCAAAGAAAGGTACTTGATTGACTTAGTGTTGATAAGTACTCCTAAACAAAAAACAAAGGCCAAAAGTCCCCCCTTGCTTGCCCACATGGGGAGTAAATAAAGGAAGCATCCAAGGACAGCAATAACAAGAGAGCAACAGCAGAAAGACCAGTAAGAGATGTCTCAAAATCCCCATTAGCAGACAGTTTTAAGGCAGACATCCTGGATAAGTAATATTGAAGAGCTGGGCCTAGAGTATTAGGAACGGATACTGTAAATATTCTGCCTACAATATGGTCTTGATACCTAAACCAGGAAGAACCAAAACAGGGAAAGAAAACTTTGGACAAATTTTTTTAATGAATATTGGTGCAAAAATTTTAAATAAAATACTAGCAAAGAGATTACAACAATATAGGACCAGGATCATACAGTATTACCAGTGTGTGTGTTTTTTTTACTAGGAATTCAGGGTTGGTTCAATATTAGGAACACTGTCAGCTTAACTGACTATATCAATAACAAAACCAACATAATGAATGCGGATCAAAGCACACAATTTTCTCTTTTTTTGTTGTTTTTTATTTTTTATGTTTTTTTCCTTTTGTTCTGATTCTTCTTTCATAACATAACTAATGTGGAAATATACTTAATATGATTGCACATTTATAGCTTATATCAGATGGTATACTGTCTTGGGAAGGGGAAAGGGAAGGAGGGAGAAAATTTAGAACCCCCAATTTTATAAAAGTGAATATTGAAAACTAATAATAAATAAATATATTCTTAACCCCCCCAATCTTATAAAAGTGAATGTTGAAAACTAATAAGTAAATACATTTTTAAAAAAGAAAGAGTGGTGAATCAGTGAAATATATTAGGTACACAAGACAGTAGTAAATGACCATAGTAATCTAGTGTTTAATAAACCCAAAGACCCCATCTTCTGTGATAAGAACTTACTATTTGACAAAAACTACTGAGAAAACTGAATAGTATGACAGGACCTAAGCATAAAAGAACTCTTACACCATATACCAAGAAAGATCAAAATGGTTACATGATTTAGGCATAAAAAGTGCCATCATAAGCAAATTAAGAAAGCGAGGAATAATTTATCTGTCAAGTCTATGAAGAAGGGAAGAATTTTTTACCAAGCAAGAGACAGAGAACATAATAAGGTGTAAAATGGATAGTTTTAATTATATGAAATTAAAAATATTCTGCATAAACAAAGTCAATGCAACCAACATTAGAAAGAAAACAGAAAGATGGGAAATAATTTTTACAAACAGTGATTCTGATAAAGGCTTCATTACTCACATATATGGAGAACTGAGTAAAATTTATAAAAAATATGTTATTCCCCAATTCATAAATGGTGAAAAGATATGAATAGGCAGTTTTCAGATGAAGAAATTGAAGCTATCTATAGTCATATGAAAAAATGCTCTAAAACACTATTGATTAGAAAAATGTGAATTAAAACAACTCTGAGATACCACCTCACACCTATCAGATTGGCTAATATGACAGAAAAGAAAAATAATAAATGTTGGAGAGGATGTGGAAAAATTAGGACACTAATAGAGTTTTGGTAGAGTTGTGAACCAATCCAAACATTCTGGATAGCAATTTGGAACTATGTCAAAGGGTAATCAAACTGTGCATACCTTTTGACTCAAAAATACCATTACTAGGTCTTAATCTGAAGGAGCTTACAGAAAAAGGAAAACAACTTATATGCAGAAAAAATATTTATAGTAGCTATTTTTGTGGTTCCAAAGAATTGGAAATTGAGGAGATGCCCATTAATTGGGGAATGGCTGAACATGTTGTGGTGTATGAATATAACAGAATACTATTGTGCTATAAGAAATGATGAGTAGGCAGATTTCAGAAAAACCTGGAAAGACTTACATGAACTGATGCTCTGTGAGGTGAGCAGGACCAGGAGAACATTGTACACAGTAACAATAACACTGTGTGATGACCAACTCTGATAGACTTAGCTTGTCTCAGCAATACAGAGATCCAAGACAACTCCAAAGGATTAATGAAGGACAATGTTATCCACATCCAGAGAAAGAAGCAATGGAGTCTGAATGAATATTGAAATATTATATTTACTTTATCTTTTTCATGTTTGCTTTCCTTTTGGTCTGTTTCTTCTTTCAAAACATGACTAACATGGAAATATGTTTCCAATGATTACACATTTGTCATTCATTCTTGAAGAGGACCAAATGATATTACCACATTGGAGTCAAGGTACAGTATGCCTGACTGTGAGTGATCAGATCAATATGAGTTCAGAAGGCTCTACCATAGGTCAGACACAAACAGTCTTTATGAACATTTGGTGTGGAGATGTCTCTAAATTTGCACATCTCGTTTTTTTTTTTTTTTGAGCTACTGCAATTCTTCTTTGAGCATAGCACTTTCTTTGATGTAGGAACACCATGCTGGACAGTCCTTTGCCAGTGTTTTCCACTGCTCAAAATTGATTCCAAAGTTCCTCTAAGAGACCTTGAGATTGTCCTTGTACTTCTTCTTCTGAGTACCATGTAAGTACCTGCTTTACATAATAGTCTTTTAACCAAACATACATTTGGCATTCAAACAACATGGCAAGCCCATTGGAGTTGTGTTCTCTGTAGTACAATTCCAATGCTTGGCAGTTTAGCTTGAGAAAGGACCTCAGTATCTGGTACCTACCTTTGCAGGTGATCTTCAGAATCTTCATAAGACAATTCAAATGGAAGTGATTCAGTTTCCTGGTGTGGTGCTGGTAGACCCTCCAGGTTTCACAGGTATACAATAATGAGGTTAGCACAATGGCTCTGTAGACCTTCCGTTTGGTAGGCAGCCCAGTACCTCTTCTCTCCCATACTTTCTAACCTATTTAAAATTCTCACCTTTCTACAGAGGGGACACAGGAGGGAGAGAGGAAGGGGGAAAATTTGGAACTCACAATTCTTTTTTAAATGAATGTTAAAACATGACTAATGTGGAAATATATGTAATGTGATTGCACATGTATAACCTATATCAGATTGCTTGCTGTCTTGGGGAAGGGGAATGAGGGGAGGGAGGGAAAAAAATTGGAACTCAAAATCTTACAAAAATGAATGTCGAAAATGGTCCTTATGTAAAATAGGAAAAACACTATTAAGAAAAAAAGCAAAAAAATTACTTGCAAATGATTAAAAAATGAATGTCAAAAATTGTCTATATCCAATTGGAAAAAAGATACTATTAAAAAAAAGAACAAAGGACATTATTATTTTATACATTAAGTAATTTAAGCAGTTCTTTGCTGCCCTCTTAGTTAATCTTGCTTTAGTTTCTCCCTCACCTCCAGCAGTTAACTGGCCCCTCCTCATTAATTAAGAATTGGAAGAAACCTTGTAGCCCATCTAATCCAACTTCCTCCTTTTACATACGAGGAATCTGAAGCCCAGAGAGGGTCTTAACTTTTACACACATAATAGTGGGTAATGTCAGGACTTGAATCCAAGTTCTCTGATCCCAAATCCAATACCTTTTCCAGGGGACCATGCTACTTTCCACTATCTCACCATCCACATGCTGCTCCTTTTTCCTTTCACTAAGCACAAATTTGAGTATTTTGGGGTAAAAAGGCAGTAACTTTTTTGGGGTCCATAACAGATCCATAATGTCCCCTAATTTAAGTGAATTAAAATGGTTTCTCCATTGGATGTTGGTGGCTTTTATTTTTATTTTTAACAGAGTCTTGGCAAAATGGGATGTGTTTATATAGCAAGTGATGGCTGTATATGTTCATGGAGGATTCTGGAGCAATGCGACTTTTGAATTTTGCAACAAGATTTGCATTTTGAAGAAGTCATGAAGTCAAAATTTTGGACTTCCTCCATGAAAATAGTCCATTCAGGATAAAGAAAACTTGGAAAGCTTACTACATCTTTAAGGAATGTCAGACCCACAATTATACATACACACAAGTATACATGTATATACATACATATGTATATGTATATATATATACACATACACACACACACATACATGAATATGTATGCATGTGTATGTGTGTGTATCATTTGGAAGTGATATTCTAGAAAGCAAAGGAGTGAGTATTATCCTTCAGGGAAAAATTGATATTTAATGAAATAGAGGACTTTTAAGCATCTCTGATGAAAAGATCAGAGATGAATAAAAATTTTACTTTCAAATACAAGACTCAAGAGACATAAAAACCTAAAAAGATAAACATGAATGAGAAATCATAAGGGACTCTTTAAGGTTAAACTATTTATATTCCTATATGGGAAGATGATACATGTGATTCCTAAGAACTTTATCATTATTACAGAAGCTAGAAGGACTCAACATAGAAAGAGGACACAAAAGTGAGCTGATTATATTCGGATGATCTAAAAAAATGGAAGCATGACAAATAGGGATGCACTGGGAGAACAGAAAAGGGAAAACAAAAATAGAGGAAGTTATTACATAAAAGAGGCATGCAAGGATGAGTTTTTATGGTAGAGGGGAAAATGTTAGGGCAGCAGGTAAGACTTGAACCTCATTCTCATCTGAATTGGTTAAGAGTGATATAAATGTATATATGCATGCATATATATATATATGGCAATAGAGATAGAGATAGAAAGATATAGATATATATGGATATATGTATAGATAGATATAGATAGATGGATATATATGCATATATATACATATATGTAAAAGGACCTCTATATGCAAAAATATTTTTAGCAACTTTTCTTTTGTGGTGGCAAAGAATTGGAAATTCCCTACCAATTGGGAAATGGCTGAATTCATTGTATATATGATCATGGTGGAATACTATTGTGCTATTAGAAATGATGAGCGGGATGATTTCAGAAAAAACAGGAAAGATGAATATGAACTAATGCTAAGTGAAGAGAGTAGATGCAGGAGAACATTGTACATAATAATAGGAATGTTATAACAATGATCACCTGTGATAGTCTTAGCCACTGTGGTTAAGACAATGATCCAAGATTATTCCAAAGTACTCATGATAAAAAATTCTATCTACCTCCAGAGAGAAAACTAATGAACTCTGAATACAGATTAAAGCATACACTTTTGGGGGCAGCTAGGTGGTGCAGTGAGTAGAGCATTGGCCCTGGAGTCAGGAAGACCTGAGTTCAAATCCGACCTCAGACGCTTGACAGACTAACTAGCTGTGTGACCTTGGGAAAGTCACCTAACCCCAATTGCCCTGCCTTCCCCCCTCCAAGAAAAAAAATGCATACATTTTTTCACTTTATGTTTCTTGGTTGTTGGTTTTTTGCAGCATGATTAATGTGGAAATACGTTTTACATGACTTCACATGTATAATTGATAAATTATTTGTCTCTTTAATGGATGGGGAATTGGCAAGAAGGAGGGAAAGAATTTAGAAATTTATTTTTTAAGTTTAAAGAATAAATAAATCATTAAAACAATTGCAAATTATATTAATAAAGGGGCATACTCATATAAAAATGAATGTGATTCCCTAGAGAATCATCTAATATCTATCTAACAACCTCACATTTTAAAAGAACCTGTATGATAAATGAAAGCATGGATGTATAACCAAGAGTAAATTTAAAGTGCAGCACACATTCGCAAAAAAAAAAAAAAAACATGTGGGGGAGTTTAAAACCCAGTATGAGAACATGCTCAGGAAGACTGTTTTGGAAATATTCAAAGCAAGAGGAAACATAGAATGATCAGTCTTCTACTTGGGGACTGTGCTGCAATATGAACAAATGTTGGAAGAAAGCGAGAACTTTTTTACTTATGATTTACAGATCTTCATTTATCTCCAGGATGGATAAAAGAAGAGCCAATTTGTAAAGTATAATAAAAAAAATTCTTGGTCTGGAAACTGAGACAATTGTGTTCAAAACACCTTTATTGGAAGGCAGGTTTCATTGAGGAGAAAAATTTATTGGGGGGGGAGGCACAAAACTACCTTAGTAAATAACCTAATCAAAGGAAGTAGATTTTAAGGATTATATCTATAATACAAATGCTAATAAATTACTTTCTCCCATTGTAGGGTGGCTCTGAGTGAGGTAAGGAGCTTTGCTCTTACATTTAGCTAAATTAATAAATATGACCATTCATTTTGGGGTTGGAAGGGAAGGCAGGCCGCTACTTAGATTATTTAGATCTGATGAGAAGGTCAAGTTCCAGAATATTTATTTAGTACTGATCAGTGTCCTGAGCATGGATGAAACTTTCATATATTGGGTGGTAGTTATTGCAGTAAGTCACCAGCTTTCCATCTCACCCTGGTATATTAATGGTGTTGCTCTCAGGATGCACTCCTAGGCTACCTTTAGTACATAAGGGAAGGCATCTCATAGACAATATTGATCCTTTGCTGATATCACCTCCTACTCCACAAATTCTAGTGGTTCTCTAATATCTCTAAGATTCATTACTCCTCCACACTTACTCTGTATTCCAACAACATTGGCTTTACTTCATATATGACAGTCTATCTCCTGATTGTACATTTCCACTGTTTATCCCTCATCCCTGTGATGTCCTTCTTCTTTGTCTCTTACTCCCAGGTTCTTTGTCTCCCTATGAGACACAGTTCAAATCTCACTTACTGCAAGAAGTCTTTCCTTCTCCTCCTCTCAAGTTCTTTTCCTCCAAAATTAACTACCAGTTGTACTCTATTGTATGATACAGTTTATACCATATTATATTATATAGTTTATATTCTACATCATTACTGCATTATACTATATATTTATACTATCTTATATGATACATGAATATATTGTTTGCACATAGTTATTTGCATGTTGTCTCACTAATTACACTTTGTATGATGTGGGCTCCTTGAGGGTGTGGGTTGTATTTTTGTCTTTCCTTGTATCTATTTTTAGGACTTGGCATGTAATATCTGATATATCATATGCCAGTGACTGGGCTGTTATGGTTAGCTAATATAAGCTTAGTTTATGGCTTCACATGTTTAATGAAAATAATAGTTGCACTTACCTAGAAAAAATTTGAAGGTATGAGACTTAGCATTCCCTGATCACTAAGCATTCTTTGGTCAAGATGGGGAAGGGAAGGGAACAACCATTTATTAAGCACCTATTATGTGCCAGGCACTACACTAAATATTTTACAAATATCATCCCACTTGATCCTCACAATAACACTATGAGGTAGGTACCATTCATATTCTCACTTTCAGTTGAGAAAACTGAAAGAGACAGTGGTTAAGTGACTCCAAGCCCAGTCCTCCATTCACTGTACCACCTAGGCCTAATGGAATGTTAACACATCAGGAAATGTTTGCTTTCCTTCCTGGATAGTGATTGAGAAACAGAGGGAAAAACCTTCCTTTTCCAGAAGGCTGACCTTTCTTGTTTCTGACCCTTATTCTTCTCATTGAGATTGTCATTCCACAACTCTTCAGCCCATCAGATTTTCATGACAGAATAGACTTTGCAAGGTTATAGATTCTTTCATGCCAAATTCTCTTGTAAACTGATTTGACTGCTGGAAAGATTTGGGAAGACATGCTAATCTCATCAGAAAATCTCATCCAAATCAGGACGGGCTATTTTCTATGGGAAATATTCCCCACAGAAAGCTAAGCTCATATAAGTTGCATAAATTCCTATTAACTTGAAAGGGACCTTGTCCCTTGATTGTGGGTTGTAGTATAGCCCTTATCCCTCTCTTCTCTGGCTACTATGTGATATTAATATTATTTGGAGCAAAAGAGTGCTCCTTCTTTCTGGAGTACAAACAGTTAATTTTTTGTCTTTTTCCTATAGCAACATGGATTGCTGAGGAGTAAAGTTCTCAAAAGGACTTATGGTTTTTTCTTCCATTTTCTCTACTAGAGGTAACAAGGTAGTACAGTGGATAGAACATTAGGCCTGGAGTCAGGAAGAACTGAATTCAAATCCAGCCCTGGACACTTACTAGAAGTATGACCCTGGACAAAGGCACTTAAGCTGATTATTTTATAACAATCAAGTGAGATAATTATAGAATGCATAGCACAGTGCCCAGGACAGAGTAGGTGTTTAACAAATGCTTGTTTTCTTCCTTCCTTCTTTATCAACTGTGTGACTATAAACATACGAGCTAATCTCCTTGGGCTTTGGTTTCCTCATCAGTAAAATGAGGGGCTTGGACTAGATGATCTCTGAGATTCCTGCAATCTCTAAATCTGTGTTCCTGAGTGTAGATAAATATGGCTATGCTATATGTGGCTTTCACATGTTGAAGATTATAGCAAAACATTAGTTACAAAATCAAAGGGATCATTTTTAATATTTTGAAGGGGGAGAGCAGTTGGGGAAGGAATACTCATTCTGATATGATTTACTGGCCTGTCATAATTTATTGGTTTTGGCCAAAGGCTGTTGCAAGGGTATTCGGAATGAAGATGAGGTTCAAAGCAATTTAAAAAATAAATCATAAAGATTAAACAGAAAAGCATGAGTTTCAGAGTAAGAATAGGTAATATTTTAAGGTTAGTTTCATAAAGGAATGATCAAAGGAACAGATCTTTGTGCCATTTTTGCTATATTCACCAAAGAGCATTTACTCGGGATTTTGCCAGAGCATTTACAGAGATTCAAAATTACGTTATTGTCCCCCTTTCAAAAAGGAAAAAACCTACCTTTACCTGTACTCTTCTAGAGTGTATATTTCAATTTAATCCAATCCAATAAGCATTTACTATGGGTTTGTTTTACACACACACACACACAGACACACAGACACACACATATATATATATATGTATATATATATATATATGTATATATATATATATATATATATGTATATATATATATATATATACATATATATATATATATATATGTATAAACAGGGATAGGAGTATCAAAAGGCAAAAGAAAAAAACTGCCCCTATTCTCAAGGAGCTTAAAATCTGTTGAAGGGGAGGCAAAATAAAAAGAAATAAATATATAAGTGATACTTTGAGAAGGAACTAGTTGGAATTGTACTTGAGGGAAATGTGGCATGTTTCCAGATGGATAGGGCCAGATTAGGTCACATCAGAGTTCAGTTAGGCTCTCTATAGATGCAGGTTAGTTAACTGCCTTCAAGGATAGAAGTGAACATTATTTAAATTGTATTGCTGTAAAAACACCTGCTAATCTCAAGAAATTTAGCATTGGCCACATAAAGTATTCCATTCAAATGACTTTGAATTATGTTATGACATTTGGAAAAAATTCATGCCACAAATAAACAAACTCTATATAGTATTTTGATTGAGGACCTAGTCACATAGTGCTTACTTGAGAAATGGACTGGTAGTAGGCACAAATAGAGCATAGCTGAAGCTATCTATGATATTTAGGCACTCAGTCTTCACAATGCTATCACTAGGCATGGCGTATTTTTGACAGATGGTTCTCAAGGGAAACACCCTGTCTTCGTAGGTGTTTTATTATGACAACGTGAACATGAGAAGTCATTGAGGGTAGTCCAATATCTACCCGATTTAGAGCTATCAGGCTACTGATGTCGAAATTAAGTATTTTTTAGTAATGGTTTTGGCAGGTTTCTCCATTTGTGATTGCTTATAGAATTTAGAGCTAAAGGGGGCCTTAGAGGTCACTTTGTGAAATCTTTTCATTTTACTGACGTCCAGAGAAGCTAAATAGCTTGCTCCAGAATGCAGAACTGGGATCTAAACCCAGGCATTTCATTCAAAATACAGTGTGGTTTCCACTATACTATGATGCCTCAACCATTTCAATACTACCTACATATTCTCTAAAACCATGCAGTTATTATTTTATTAGGGGTTCATTTTTATCCAAAATATGATCAGTTGGCAGAAAGTCCACTTAAGATGACACTTTTCATGTGATAAAATTCCAGTATGGCTCCCATAGTTTTAGTTACAGTCATGCCACTTTATTTCCAGGAAAGTGTTTCATTAGAGGAAATGTCATGACTTTGTAGAGAGGGTAATTGCTTTCTATCCTGCTGATTAATTATTACATATGTATTCATGTTGGACAGTAATTCTCTTTTGCTCTCTTTTCTAGAGTGGATATTGGCTAAAATTATCCCAAGAAACTTTAGGCATGGCACTAGATCTCTCAGGTAAAGTGAAAGATATTTTTTTCTCCCAAGGGAACACTTTGCTTTTGTATCCCCAGAACTGAAGACAGCGTCCATAGTAGTTATTTAATGAAAATTTGTTACTTGATTGATAATACTGTTCAATTAAAGTACGAATACATTGCCAAAAATAGCATCCTAAGAAGAAAGAATAGTGGAAACAGTGTCTGCTCACTCAACATGGTGAACATTTTGTGAAATGGTTGCTTTGATTTACATTTGGAATCTCTAGTGGTGGGGGAGGTCAATGGATTATGTAGCATTTGTTGTTGTTCATCCTTTGTTTGCAAAGAGAACCAGTGATATTATGGGTGATGTCTTGGCTTGCTCGAAAATTGGATTCAAGTGAGGCAAGGTTGCACTAAGTTGTCTGTCCTGCTCTCTCTTCCTGGGTCATTGAAGTCCAGTGGCAGGACAAACGTCAAGAAAACTGGTCATGATCCAGGATGCAGTGGATGACCTTGGTTTCTTTGATTCCTGACCAAGCTCTAAGTACTCCACAGTACTTGCTTCAGCCACCATCACGTCTGTTGGAACAAATTGTTCTCATCTACTCAATCCACCAAGGAAAGTCTTCACATGCTTGGGGTAGACACCCTGCTAGCTTTCTATTTTAGGGCTGTTGGTTAACTGTAAACCTAAACTGGTTTAGCCTGTCTGCTGAGATGGTTTACCAGGGTGTGGCTGCTATACATGCTTGGAACCAAAGATAGGAGTTGGGTGAAGGGGGACACCAAAGGTAGATGAGCAGCCTTGAAAAGGGCTCAGCAAACCCTCAAACCAAAGGTACTAGTCTTCCCTGAACACAACCTCTAAAAAAAGCCCATACAGAAAAATCCAATGACTGTATTTCCCAGACTGCACTTGAATTTATCTTTCCTATGCACATATCTAGTCACGTCACTACTTTGCTCAAAAAGTCTCTATTGCTTACCTATCATCTGTTGAATAAAGCTCCAGCTTATTTTTATAATATTTAATCCTTACATAAACCAGCTCCATTGTAACTTCCCATTCTTGTCTATGTTACCATATTACATCCTTCCATGAACTATGGCCAAACTGGACTGTTTATGAATCTGAACACATTATGTTTTTTTACATTATGTATTTTCCCATCTCCATTCCTTTATTCATGCTGTTCCCTATGTCTGAAGTACCCCTTTCCTCTTCTTTATCTATTTAATTCCTACCCATTCTTTAAAGACCACCTGAAATGGTACTTCCTTATATTAATTCTTTTTTTAATGTGTCTTGGCAATAATTGCCTTGGTCCTTAGAGCTCACTAACACAGTTTTGTACCTTCTAAATATGATTATTATGTAATATTTTCTCATCTCCATAGTAGTTCTTAATATTCACTAGGGGAGTTGGGGAGCAGGACCAGTGATATATTTGTCTTCAAAGGTAATAAGGCTGTCCTGGATACTTGATTGCCTCTGTTTCCTTTCACATAAATTCTTGATCACCCAAGGGCATAAAAGTCTCACCCTCATGCCTTCAGAGCTCCTTTGACTTAGTGGATTTCCTGAAGACCACATGAGTCACCATGTCCTTCAACAAATCTTTCCCCAATGACGAGATGCATTTCCATACATACAGGAGGGAGGGCCTCATTCAAGGGAAGCTAAGTACCACTTAATTCTTGTTGCAAATACTTGCTGGGTTAAGACACAGTAAACTCCCTTTAAAAAAAATTAATGACTTGTGGGTCCTTCATTTCATCTCAACATCAAACCTGGACTAAGAGAGTGCTGGTGCTAGAGTTGCCTCTGACATAAGGGATTATACCTTCTCTAAATGGTGTATCTTTCCCCAGTGCTCTGTACAATGTATCACACATAGTAGTTGCTTAACTGTATGTATAGAGTCTCCTTTCTACTCATCCTTTCTCCCCACCCTTCACTGTGTCCTAAATTCTAGGTTAGTACTCCCCCAGACTACCCTGGTTCTAAGTAGTACTAGGCTCCCTTTATGAATCACATCCTAAACAGAAACAAATCCAACAATGTTAAAAATAAACAACTTTAGTTGTAATACAGATATAGCACATATGTGAAAAATACAGTGAATCTTTAAAATCAATTTGAATTCTCAACTGCATGAGAAACTAAATGCTCCTCAATGTTACAGATGGGAGTTTCATTATCCATCGAGCAAAGCTTTGTTAATTTAGATTTAATTCATAAGGAATTTAGATGGGGGCTGTGCTAATGTTGCTTTACACTATTTCTGAGAAAAGGAGTTTGCTGTATAAATGAATAGCATAACAGAGTTAAAAGTAGCATCCTCAAGAGAAAAAGAAAGCAACAAAATTATTTTCAAGTATTTTATAAGCATCTATTTACATGCAATCAATGGACTGTTATGTAGAAAATACAAGGGAGCCCAGCATTGTTTAGACTGATGCTTTTATAAAGTAATTACAAATCATCTTTATTTGTTCATTAAAATAGAATTCCTGCTAGGCAAATGGTTCCAGGAATTAAATATATTTAAAAATTATGAAACTACATTTCTTCATCTAGATTTTAAATTCCCTGAGGGCAAGAACTGGATCTCTGAGTTCCCCGTATTCCCTTTCATAACTTGTTAACACTCCGCTGAACACAATAAATGCTAAAGATTTATTTGTTAATTAATCTAGTGAATAGCCAAAATGACAGATTTCATCCCTATATAAAGTCTACCCAATATCCCAATCACTCATTTGGTCTTAGATCAGATCTTCTAGTTACATGAATATAAATAACATTCTTTTAGACTGAAGATTTTAGTTTACCTGTTTTTTGAGAAATTCCTCCTAGTACTTCTAGGCATCTCAGTGTGATTGAAGTTTGCTGTCTACAAACAAATGGTTACATTAACACAGAAAACTCTATCCTGATGTTTTTTGGAATTACTGATCAGATGATTTGATTCTATTCTTGTACATTGCTTATAATAGTGCCCCCCTCAGTTTTCACTATTAAAATTTCTCACCATTTTTGTACTACCATGACTTTATCTGGCCTTTGATTGAAAAATAAATCTATAAAAAGACAAAACATATTTCATTTGAATTTAATTAAATAATCCAATGGATATTTATTAAATTACTATTATATAGCAGGGACAATACCAGGAATGGTGCTAAAAAAGATGAAAAGAAACCAGTCCTTGGTCTCAAGGACCTTACGTTCTACTCACCTAAGCCAAATGAGCCTATAAAGAATATTAATAGTCAACATTTATAGAATACTTTAAGGTTTTCTAGGTTCTTTTCCTATGTTACCTCACTTGATCCTCACAACAACCCCTTGAAGTATGTGCTATTATAATCCAATTTTGGAGAAGAGAAAACTGAGGCTGTGAGGTTAAATGTTTTCAAAAGAATCATACAGCCACTCCATGACTAAGGCAGAATTCAAATTCCTGAATCGATGACTCCAAGTCCAGTGCTCTATCTATGATACTGCCTAGATACCTAACATAAATGGTTTGCTTGGATATGAAAAAGTATTGCTTCTTTTAGGAGCCAAAATCTTACTCCTTATGAAGTAATACCCTAATAGCCTAGTGGCCTAAAAGAACCTGAGCTAGTCAGCTTTTTGAGTTCTGAATTCTCTCCTCACCCCCACATACTACCCCCTTCTTGAGAAGGCAAGCAATTTAATTTCTATTATACATGTGAGATCATGCAAAGTGTATTTCCACATTAGCCATCTTGCAAAATGAAACAATAAAAATAAAGTTTTTAAAAAGTGCACTTCAATCTGCACTCAGAGTTCATCAGTCGTCTCTCAGCAGGTGAATAGCGTTTTTCATCATGAGTCCCTTGGAACTGTCTTGGATCACCGTCTTGATCAGAGTAGTGGTCTTTCACAGTTGATCATCCTTATAATACTGTTGTTACTATGTACAATGTTTTCTTGGTCTGCTCACTTTACCTTGCATCAATTCATCATGTCTCCCCAGGTTTTTCTGAAACCATCCTGCTCATCATTTTCTCAAAGCACAATAATATTCCATCAAAACTATATGCCATAACTTGTTTAGCCATTCCCCAATTGGTGAGTATTCCTTCAATTTCCAAGTCTTTGCCACCACAAAAAGAGTTACTATAATTTTTTTTTGTACAAATGTCCTTTGCCCTTTTCTTCATAGCTTTGGGATACAGACCTAGTAGTGTATTGCTGGGTCAAAAGATATGCATGGTTTTGTAGCCCACTGGGCATAATTCCAAACGTTCTCCAAAATAGTTGACAAGAAACTTTCAATATATTAGACATTAACTTTTCCCTCTGTCCTGATATTAGTCCCTTTGGCAGTGTGGTGAAGCTTATGTCCATCCTCTGAGAGCAGAGTTTTTTTTTAAATTCATAATTGAAGGATTGTTTTTTGTTAGTAGTTTTTGAAAATAAAGATGTATTTTCTAATCCAATTTCACAGACCTCCTGAAATCTATCCCTGAACTCAAGGTTAGCAAAACCTATGTTAGAGCCAATAAACAGACTGTGGCTTCCCAACTACTTAAGGTTATAATAACTATGACATATATGTATGTGAAGTCTTCTAAACTGTTGGCAAAGCTTTGTGCAAAGCAGTATTTATATTGAATTTGAGGTTAATGTGAATATTGCTCAAATTTCTGTTTCCTTCCACTGTAGTTGGTTGTTATCCTTGGTGCTTGAAGTGGCCCAAAATGACATCACTGTGTCTGGTTCAAGGTACAGTGCATCCAGCTGTGGCTGATTAGACGAATATTAGCTCAGATGGCTCCATCACAGGTCAGACAAAATAATATATATGAACATTTGGAGTGGAGATGTCTCTAATTTTACATAACTAACATTTCTTTTGAGATACCATTATTCTGCTTTGCTCACAAAGGACAGCACCTTTTTTGATGCAGGCAGTACATGCTTAGTGGTCTGGTGTTAGTGTCTTCCATGCCCCACAATCAATTCTAAAGTTCTTCAGAGAGCCCTTGGAGCGTCCTTTCATTACTTCTTCTGACCACCATGTGAGCACTTGCCTTGTGTGTAAAATAGTCTTTTAGGCAAATGGACATTTGGCATTTGAACAACTTGGCCAGCCCATTAGAGTTGCACTGTCTGCTGTAGAGTTTGAATATTTGGCAATTCAGCTCAAGAAAGGACCTCAGTGTCCTATAATTTATCTTGTCAAGTGATCTTCAGAATCTTCCTAAGACAATGCAAATAGAAGTAATTTAGTTTCCTTCCATGGTGCTGGAAGATTGTCCAGGTTTCACAGGTATACAACAGTGAAGTCAATACAATGGCTCTGTAGACTTTCAGTTTGGTAGGCAGCCTAATAACTCTTCTTTCCCACACTTTCAGAGCCTCCCAAAATACTGAACTGCTTCTGGTAGTGTGTGCATCAATCTCATTATCTATGTGTACATCTCTGGAAAGTATACTACCAAGGTAAGTGAACTTTCAACAGCATTCAAAATTTCTTCAGTTGCTTTAACCAATAGTTCTACTTAAGGATGGTGTGGTGCTAACTGGTGGAACACCTGTTTTCTGGGTGTTAATTGTTAAGCAAAAATTAGCATATGGGGCCAAGACTCGATCTATACTCTGTTGCATCTCAGTTTTAGAGGCTTCATTAAATGAACAATCATCTGCAAGCAATATATATATATATATCAACTACCCCTCAACTTCAGTCTTGGTTTGTAGTTTTTCAAATTAAATAATTTGCTGTCAGCATGGTAGCTGACCTTGATGCCATGTTCAATCTTATTGAAGGGATCTGACAACATCACTGAAAATATCATGCTAAAAATCATGGGAGCTAACACAGTGGAACTTCACTCCATTGGTGACTGGGAAAAGCATGAGAGTATCATGCATTATCCTGAATCCATGGAAGCATGCTGTCACTGATGAACCTCTCCGGGGAACCAAATTTTACCATAATATTCCATGAACCTTTGCAACTGACAGTATCAAAGGCTTTGGTCAAATCAATGAATGTTACATACTGCTTTGTTCTGCTCCTGGTATTTTTCTTGGAGTTGTCAGGCAACAAACACTATATCAACCATTCCCTGGCCCTTTCTGAAGCCATAATAGCTCTCAATTAGAAGACCATCTTCCAGATGAATGATTAACCTGTGAAGGAGGACTCTGGCAAGAATCTTTTTTTTTTAATATTTTATTATTTATTTAATATTTTTAGTTTTCAGCATTGAATTCCACAAGATTTTGAATTACAAATTTTCTCCCCATTTCTACCCTCCCCCCCACTCCAAGATGGCATATATGCTGATGGCCTGATTCCTCAGTCAGCCCTCCCTTCTGTCACCCCACTCCCCCTATCCCCTTTTCCCTGATTTTTTTGCAGGGCAAGATAGATTTTTGTGCCCCATTGACTGTATAGCTTATTTCCCAGTTGCATGCAAAAACTTTTTTTTTGAACATCCGCTTTTAAAACTTTTAGTTCCAAATTCTCTCCCTTCTTCCCTCCCCACCCACCCTCCCTAAGAAGGCAAGCAATTCAACACAGGTCACACATGTATCATTATGTAAAACCCTTCCACAATACTCATGCTGTGAAAGACTAACTATATTTTGCTCCTTCCTATACAGTCCCCCTTTATTCAGTTTTCTCCCTTGACCCTGTCCATTTTTGAAAGTGTTTGCTTTTGATTACTTCCTCCCCCTATCTGCCCTCCATTGTATTGTCCCCTCTTTATTCCTCCTTCTTTCCTGTGGGGTAAGATATGCAACTGAGTGTGTATGTTATTCCCTCCTCAAGTTAAATCCAATGAGAGCAAGATTCACTCATTCCCCCTCACCTGCCCCCTCTTCCCTTCCAATGAACTGCTTTTTCTTGCCACTTTTATGTGAGATAATTTACCCTATTCTATCTCTTCCTTTCTCCCTCTCTCAATATATTCCTCTCTCATACCTTAATTTGATTTTATTTTTTTTAGATATCATCCCTTCATATTCAACTCACCCTGTGCCCTCTGTCTATATATATATATATATATATATATATATACATATATATATATATATATATATATATATATATATACATGTATGTGTATATATATATATGTATGTGTGTGTGTGTATATATATATATATATATATATATATATATATATATATATATATTCCCCTAAGCTACCCTAATACTGAGGTTTCATGAATTATACACATAATCTTTTCATGTAGGAATGTAAACTAAACAGTTCAACTTTAGTAAGTCCCTTACGATTTCTCTTTCTTGTTTACTTTTTCATGCTTCTCTTGATTCTTGTGTTTGAAAGTCAAATGTTTTATTCAGCTCTAGTCTTCTCACTGAGAAAGCTTGAAAGTCCTCTATTTTATTGAAAATCCATATTTTGCTTTGGAGCATGATACTCAGTTTTGCTGGGTAGATGATTCTTGGTTTTAATCCTAGCTCCTTTGACTTCTGGAATATCATATTCCAAGCCCATTGATCCCTTAATGTAGAAGCTGCTAGATCCTGTGTTATCCTGATTGTGCTTCCACAATACTCAAATTGTTTCTTTCTGGCTGCCTGCAGTATTTTGTCCTTGATCTGGGAGCTGAGCTCTGGAATTTGGCAATAATATTCCTAAGAGTTTTCTTTTTGGGATCTTTGTCAGGAGGTGATCGGTGGATTCTTTCAATTTCTATTTTACCCTCTGGCTCTAGAATATCAAGGCAGTTCTCCTTGATACTTTCTTGAAAGATGATATCTAGGCACTTTTTTAGATCACGGCTTTCAGGTAGTCCTATAAATTTAAATTATCTCTCCTGGATATATTTTCCAGGTCAGTAGTTTTCCAATGAGACATTTCACATTGTCTTCCATTTTTTCATTCCTTTGGGTCTGTCTTATAATATCTTAATTTCTCATAAAGTCACTAGCTTCCACTTGCTCCAATCTAATTCTTAAGGTAGTATTTTCTTCAGTGGTCTTTTGGGCCTCCTTTTCCATTTGGCTAATTCTGCCTTTCAAGGCATTCTTCTCCTCATTGGCTTTTTGGAGCTCTTTTGCCATTTGAGTTAGTCTATTTTTTAAGGTGTTATTTTCTTCAGTATTTTTTGGGTCTCCTTTAGCAAGTCATTGACTTATTTTTCATGGTTTTCTCACATCACTCTCATTTCTCTTCCCAATTTTTCCTCTACTTCTCTAACTTGCTTTTCCAACTCTTTTTTGAGCTCTTCCCAATTCATATTTTTCTTGGAGGCTTTTGATGTAGGCTCTTTGACTTTGTTGAGTTCTTCTAGCTGTATGTTTTGGTCTTCTTTGTCACCAAAAAAAGATTCCAAGGTCTGAGTCTGAATCTGAGTCTGTTTTTACTGCCTGGCTGTGTTCCCAGCCAACTATTTGAACCTTGAGTTTTTCATTGGGGTATGACTGCTTGTAGAGTAAAGAGTACTTTGTCCCAAGCTTGAGGGGCTGTGCTGCTATTTTCAGAGCTACTTCTACACAGCAAGCTCTGGCATACCAGCACTTCTTCTCCCCCAAGAACTGCCAACTGGGATTGTGGCCCAGATCCAGGCAGGGCAAAGCAGGCTTTGCACTCTACCTCTAATCTGCCACTTAATTCCTCCCACCAGGTGGGACTGGGGCCAAAAGCAATGGCAGCTGTAGCTCTGGAAGCAGCCTCAGAGCTGCACTACCTCCACTGCCCCCGGCAGTGGTGACCGACTGAGAACTCCTTTCACTCTGTCCCAGCAGCTTTTCCCACTAACCTTCTCTGTTGTCTTTGGCGTTTGTGGGTTGAGAAGTCTATTAACTGCCACAGCTCAATGATTCAGGGCCCTACGGCCTGTTCTGCCCAGCTCCTGGTCTGCTTGATCTTGGCGCGGCCCATGCTGGGCTCTGCTCCACTCTGCTGCCAGCTCCTTGCAATAGATCCTTCCCAGTTAACATGCAGGCTGTCCTGGGCTGGAGCCCTGCTTCCCTCTGCTGTTTCATGGGTTCTGCAGCTCTGGAATTTGTTCAGAGCCATTTTTATAGGTGTTTGGAGGGACCTGGGGGAGAGCTTAAGCAAGTCCCTGCTTTCCAGCTGCCATCTTGTCTGGCAAGAATCTTGCTGTCAATTAAGAGAGAGACCTCTCCAGTGTTTGTCACAGGACAGCTTATTTGCTTTTCCTGTATAGAGATGGACAATGGTGGCATCCTTGAACTCCTGGGGGTTAATATAATCCAAAAGATTTTAGTCAGGTTTTGTATGAGCAATGGATCCCTCACCCTGTGAATCCCAGCTGGAATAGAATCAGTACCAGGCCCCTTGCCACACAAGGGTCCTAATGGCATTCAAAATTTTTCTTTCATTTGGAAGTTCAGCTAGAGAGGGATTGATTCAATGTGAGGTATATCATTGAGAATGCTATGGAAGTGCCCTGCACATCTCTCCAGGATCATGTCCTTATCACTAACCAATGTGGGTCCTTCAGCTCTGATATAGTTGAGAGGCACCATAGGTCCTTGGCCCATAAATAGCTTTCAGGGAATTATAAAAGTGCTTTGGATTATTACTATAAGTGTACAAATCAGTTTCATCAGCATTCTTTATTGAGGCCAAAAATCCTGCATTTCTCTAAGCTTCGTCGCACTTTACTTTTGATGTAGTTAAATGCTGCCTTCTTAGAGATGGACAAACTATCTCACTGGTAAACCCTGTGGAGTTCTTATTTTTCATTTAGCATATTCTGAATTTCCCCATCATTTTCATCAAACCTTCTTGACGTTTGCAAGTGTTCTGACCTAGAAGAGTAAATGTGATACTGAACACCAAATCTCTGAATGCTGCCCATTCCACTTCTACTCCACTGTTACCAAATGTATGTTGGCTCAGCTTTCCCTTCAAGTTAGCAAGAAATTGTTCACCCACAAAGAAACACTCTACTCTGTTGACACTAAGTCTTCTGGCATTCATTTTGCCTTAGGATCACCATTTTTGTTGAATGTAAGCAGTTAGCTTAGGGAGGAGAAGTCAATGATAGATACAGTGCTCTGTGTCACAGATTGCCTTCATCACTCTCACATCCTGTCTATCTCTTCTTTTCACAATGACATAGTCTATTAAATGCCAATATTTGCTGGAAGGGCACATCCACAAAGTTTGATTCCATTTAGGTCAACAGAAGACAGTAATGGTAATGAGAAAGACATGAAATATACAAGTCTTCAGTAGTGACTGACTCTTGCTCTTTTCAACTCTATTCGTCCTAAGGACTTCGGGTTACTCTGGTAGTCTGTGCCTACTTTAGTGTATAATCGCTCAGAATTATAAGCTTTTCCTCTTTTGACACACTGATGATGAAATTCTCCAGGTCTTCTTAAAATTTTTCTTTGACCTTATCAGGGCTCATCATGATGGGAGCATATGCACTGATGATGGTGGCATGGTGCTTTCCTACAAGTGGCAAATGCATCATGAGCCTGTCATTCACTCCTTTAGGGAGGCATACAACTTTGTTAACTAAACTGGTTTGGATTGAAAAACCTATGCCAGCTTCACAGAACTTTTCACTGCAGTCATTCCAGAAAAATGTGTATCCAGCTCCAACTTTTGTGGCCTTCATTTGCTAGCCTTGTTTTAGTCAGGGTTGATATTTGGATGAGATACCTACTGAGTAGTCTTGCAACAAGAGCTTTTCATCTTTCGTGTCTACATTTTTTGTGTTGTTCATAAGCATGCACACGTTCCATATGCCAATGGTGAGTAGAATCATCCTCACAAAAATTTTTTGTGCATTTTTTGGTGTGTTTCAACTTCAGGGTGGGATCTTTGCCTGTTGTGGCAAGTAGGCCATAGTTGGGTGAAGCAGAAAATTTTTAGGGTACCTTTTCTAGCCCCTTCTCAAGTCAGGGAGTGAGCAGTATGGTCCTTCAAAAAGGTTGCTCAGACACCCAGGGAGTTGCCAAATCTCATTGCTACTTCAGTCCAATGAGAAGATGACCTTTGGCTTGGGCTGCCTGTGTGCAGAGTTGTACCTATAGCTTCCAGTGTATCCACACCTGCTGCTTTGTCACTTTCCCACTACCACAGGACTTTGAAGTAAGAAAAATAGTAAAATGGTATGGGTGATATCTTTTGAATTGTGCATAAATTGGATTTAAGAGAGGCAGAGCTGCTCAAAGTCATCAACCTCATGCTCTCTTCCAGAATCATCAAAGTTCAGCATTAAGACAAAAGTCAAGACAATTGGCAACAGTTTGGGATACAGTGGATAACCTTGGTGTCTTCAATATCTGACCAAGTTCTAAGAACTCCACATCACCTGCTTCTGCTGCCTTCATCAATCATTAAAACAACTTGTTTACATCTACCTATTCTGCCTGGGACATCTCCACATGCTTGAGGTAGATATTCCCCTAACTCACTGAAGAGTTTGAGGCCTGCCAGTTACCCTCAACCTGGTTTAGCCCATATGCCAAGACATTTTACTAGGATGTAGCTGCTGTGCATGCTACAGCTTTTTGAAGGCACAGGTGGGGATTGGGTGGCAAGTGGATCACAAAGGTGGAAAGTAGCCCTGAGAAAGGATCAGCAGCACTCACACCAGAAGTACTAGTCTTCCCAGAACATCTATACACCCTAAAATTACTCAAAGTTACAAAATTATTCAAAATTGTGTTCCCCACTACTATGCATATCCTAAGTGTCTAACCCCTTTTCTATAGTGATGCATTTTTTCTTTTAATTCTGAAATCCCAAAAGGGCAATTGTATCATCACTCCTACAATCAAGCATGTATGCCATCTACTACATGGGGCTTTGAAGCTCAAGATACTACTACATCAAATTATTCTGCTTCTCTCCACATTTTAATACAACGTACAGATGTTAGGATGGTTAAATTATTTGCCATTCAGCTCAAAAGGCTCTTTAAAATGTTAGAACCAGTGTGCATCTCGTGGTTTCCAAAACACAAAATGGCGATATATCAGTGAACTAAATGTTAGTAGAGTCCCCTAAGCAATTGGTAAGCCTTTATGCAAAGCAAGATTTATATTTATTTTGAAGCTAATGTTCACTAATTATGAAATTGTACAATAAATACTCATGCATACATGTTAATATACTAGAGGAATGGCTTAGCAAGAATTAAGAAGCAGTTCAACTATAATATGGAAGGTATTTTAAAGAACATTTTTTGTATTTATCACATAAAATGTGTTGATTCCCATGACTATCTGTGGTTGCTATTAAGGAACTGAGAGTTTAGGAAAAATAGAGAGAAGTTTTCTACTTACTCTCTAAAGAGGCAATAAATTCCCAATCAATAAAAGTTTCTAAAGAGAAGTTTGGGTGTTTAATTTATCAGCATTTTTACAAAGTAAGTTTTTATTGATATCTTCTGTTTCTTACATCATCATAGTTATCCCAAGTATCTCTCCCTCTCCTCTTCCCAGAGAGCCATCCTATATAACAAGTACTATTTTGGGGGGAAAAATCAGCATAACTGATCATAACATTGAAAAACTATGAAACTGTGCAATACATAATATCTAAACTTCCATCCTTAGAAAAGGATGGGTTGTAGGTATGCTTTCATATCTCTTCATTCTAGTCTTATTGCATCTTAGAATTGTGTTACATGTACTTTTGATTTTTTTTTCTGGTGTTTAGTCTTTTCCATGCTGTTGTTACTGTGTATATAGTTTCTGTGGCTCTGCTTACTTCATCTTAGGTCAGTTCATATAGATTTTTCCATGCTCCTCTGTATTCATCATGCACACCATTTCCTATATAGCACAAGAACATTCCATTATATTTATGTACCACACTTTATTTAGCCATTTCCCAATCAAGTGACATCTACTTTCTTCCTAATTCTTATTTATCACCAAAAAAAAGTGATGCTATAAATATTTTGGAGTCTATGGGAACTTTCTTCCATAGTTTTTGTGGGGTATAACCTCAAAAATGTGGTCTGATTCAAAGTATGTAGACTGATGGGAGGCAGAATCAAGATGATGTAGACAATTACTCACCTGAGCTTTCCCAAGTTCACCTCCAAACAACTATAAAATATGCCTAAAATTGAATTTTGGAGTAGCAAAACCAACAAAAGTTTGGGTGAAATAATTTACCAGCCCAAGACAATTTAGGAGGTCAGAAAAAAATTTTGTCTTATGGAGGTGATGGTCAGGCCTGGAGCACAGTGCAGACTTCATACTGTAGGCCCTGCCCATGATGCAAGCAGTGGACTTAGGTAGTTGCTTGTAAAAACAATCTGCTAGCAGCTGCTTCAGGGGTGTAAGACCAACCAACAATGAGCACACAGAAAGCTGGCAACACAGGTTCTTTCATCTGCTTTTCTAAGGAAAGCAACTTTAAGGTGTTAATACTCTCAGTTTAATCAAACATACAATAAGAAATGGGAGGAGGAGTTTTGTTTCCACAGAACTAAAGGTGTACTTCCCCCCGTCCCTCACCCCAGCTTTAGGAGAAACCAGGCCTCAAGGTCAGTCAGGTGAGAGGTCAGAGGCTTGTACACATGTGCATGCTTTTTGAGAAGGCAGTCTGGAGAATTAGAGAGGCCAAACCCACTTTAACCAGTTCAAGCTTATCTAGGGTCTGGTCTTGGTCAAGAATCCAGGCCTACTGATTTGCATAATTTGCATATGTTAAAGAGGGAAAGTAGGGGAAGTAAAAGAATATAGTTTAATCCTAAACTAAGACAAGGAAAATCTAATTAACTTCACTTTTGCTTCTGTATCCTTATTATCCTACCTGTATAAACTGTATAACCTAGGAAAACTATGTAAAAAATAAAGACTGTAAACTAACCATAACTCTAGCAGGACTGGAGGGAATGGTTATCCCTGCTTCTGCAGCTGTATCAGTGTGAGTGTTCCAGTGAGCACTACACCCGCTCTCGAGGAGCGTAATAAAATGCCTTCCTCTGCCCACTCTGGTTTTGAATTCTTTGGGTGAAAATGGGCAAATCACATGGATCTTCCTAAGGTCAAGTGAAGGGAAGCAATGGGCAGCGGAAGTTCGTCCTGGGCTTACTCCCAGATCTTGCCTTGGGGTGTCCTGTGATCCCCACTGTGGTGTCAAGAGGACTACCACTCCGGATTCCCTTGGGGAACCCTGTGGTCTGCACAGCCTTCTTAAGGGGACATCACTTGGGACTTCCGGCCCTGTCTCGGGAGCCTTGTGATCTTACCGCCATCCTAAGGGGCCATCACTTGGGTCCTTCTTAGGGTCTGACCCCTAGGAGGCCCTGTGATCCCCAAAGATTAAGGGGGGGGCTACCACTTGGTCTTCCTCTGGGAGTCCTGTGGTCTGTACAGCCTTCCCCAGGGATTATCACAGGGTTCTTCCTCAGGACTTTGGCCCTGCCTAGGAAGTCCAGTGATCCCCAAAGCCTCATGTTCTCACAATTTGGGGAAGTCCAGTGATCCCAAAACCACGTTTCTCACACATACAAATATAAGTCACAGTTCAGGAGGAAAAGATCAGCCCCCTGAACTTCAAGGCAAATACAAACAGGAATTACGAACATCAACAGACAGATCTTGTCTGATTCAAATCACAATACATAGTTACCAGAGAAGAACCAACATCTGTGTTCGAAAGCTGGGGTCAGTTACAGCTTGCCCAGAGTCTCAACACTCCTTCCATGGGTGCGTCCAGAAAGTCAAACACCAAGCTCTCCTTAATTGTATCCTGTTCAGATCCCTGAGGACTCTGACCTCAACCAGGCTGGGTGTGGGAAAGTTCCACATCCCCAGTATCACATCATATACAAATCAATGATTTCCAATAATCTCAGTGCTGAGAAATACTCCAAGACAAAAAGATCCCACTTTATCTGCCCTATTCAAACAAAGGCCAAAGTCATTAAAGGCACTTAACAGAAGAACAGCAAAAGTCCTACCTTAATTATAGTTACACTGCCTTGGCAGAGGCAGCAGTTTCAGGAACTCTCAGCCTAGGGAAGGTGGAGAGTCAGACAACTGGTGAGGAGAAGATTGCAGGGGACCCTTTGTCAGCACTGGGCTCAATTGCATTACCTGCAAAGTTCCAGGCCACAGTCCCGGGCCAAAAAGCGAAATAGCACTTGTAGCCCCAGAGGAGCAGGGGCCCTGGTCAGGGTAGAGAAGAATGTTTATGTTCACTCATGGAGGAGTAAGGACTGAGTCTCAATTCCAAAATAGGCAAGCACTAGCAATTTGGGTAAAGACCAAAGTTCAGGCCAGGAAGGCAGTGACCACACTTGTCCTTAGATCATACTACCTTGGAAGATCTGAAAACTACAGACCACCAGAACTGCCTTTGAAAGCAGTAGCATGAAAAACATGAAGTTTGGGATAGTTTCCCAACCATTGTGAGAACAGAGCCAAACTTTAACATTAAGAAGTCAAGAAATAGCTGGGAAAATGTGCAAACAACCACAACAAACACAACAAAAGAACCTGATAATAACAAGCTACTATGGTGACATAAAAGATCAAGACAAACCCAGAAGAATTCAACAAGTTCAAAGCAGCTACAAGAAAAACTTAAAGATGTGAATGGGATACAAACCCCACAAGAATTCCTGGAAGAGGTCAAAAAGCATTTTAAAATTCAAATAAAAGAGGTACAGGAAAACCAGGAAAATGAAATGAGAGTTATATAAGAAAATTATGAAAAGAAAGTCAATAACTTGGTGAGGCACAAAAAATACTGAAGAAAACAACAACTTAATAAAAAGAATTGGACAAATGGCAAACGAGTCACAAAAATCCACCAAAGAGAAGAATGTATTAAAAAGCATAATTGACCAAATGGAAAAAAGGAGGTACAAAAATTCACGGAAGAAAAGAACTCCTGGATGAGGTGGAGTCAAGATGGTGGAGTAAAGGCAAGGACTTATCTGAGCTCTCAAAAATTCCCATCCAAAAAACTTTAAAATAATGCCTCAAAATGAATTCTCTAGAAGCAAAGCCAACAAAAATGAGATGAAAAAATTGTCTAGCCCAAGATAACTTAGAAGTTCAACAGGAAAGGACTGTGTCACTGTTTTAAGAGTAGAATGCAAGTGCAGGACATTCCCTGGAAACCCAGCAACATGCCTTGGAGGGTGACTGAATTGACAGCAGTGTTGGCTTCTGGAAGTCTGAGTCCACAGACAGTAAGAGGATTGGACAAGTAGTTAGGAGATTATAGGGGACTTTTTGCTGGCATTGCATGTACATGTCTATTGCATTGCCCATATGCCATTCCAGGTCACACTCCCACAGTAAGGAGGAGTGTTAGCACAGTAGAATGTGGCTAAAGGACAGTGAAGACCCTTGTCATAGTTACAGTGTGGAAAAGAGGGCTTGTGGTCACTGACAGACCAGAACACAGGCCAGGGTTTCTGTGACAACATCTCTTCTGAATTCATTCCACTTTGGAAGAACTGAAAACTTACAGACACCCAGAACTAGGTCTGAAAACAGAAGCACAAAAAACCTGAAGCTTAGGACAATGCCTCCTGAAACCTGAAGCAGAGTCCAATTTTAACATGAAATTAAAAGTCAAGAAATAGACTGGAAACATGAGCAAGCAAGAAAGCAACAAAATAAAAGAACCTGAACCTAGAAAGTTGCTACAGTGACAGAAAAGGACAAAACACAAGCTCAGAAGTAGGTAACAAAATCAAATTGTCTATATGCGAATCCTCAAAGAAAAAGGCAAAGTAATCTCAGTCCCAAAAAGCATCCCTGGAAAAGCTCAAAAAGCATTTTAACATTAAACAAGACAGATAGAGGAAAAATTAGGAAAAGAAATGAGAGTAAGGCAAGAAAATCATGAAAAAGAGTCAACAACTTACTAAAGGAGACACAAAAATACTGAAGAAAATAACACATTAAAGAAAAAAACCAACCCAGAATAGACTAAATTGTAAAAGAGGCACAAAAAACCACTGAAGAAAACTCATTAAAAATAGAATTTCCAAAGGGAAAAGAGGTACAAAAGCTCAGTGAAGAAAACAGTTCCTTAAAAATTAGAACTGGTCAAGTGGAAGCTAATGACTCCATGAGAAATCAAGAAACAATAAAACAAAAACAGATAAAAAAAATAAGAAAACATGAATTATCTCACCAGAAAAAAAACAATTTACCTGGAAAATAAATTGAAGAGAGATAATTTAAGAATTATGGATCTATCTGAAAGCTGGAATAGAATAAAAAGAGCTTAGACATCATCTTTCAAGGAATTATCAAGAAAAACTGCCCTAATATCCTAGAATCAAAAGGTAAAATAGAAATTTAAAGAATCCACCAATTGTCTCCTAAAAGATATTCCAAAAAGAACATTCCAGAGCTCCCAGGTCAAGGAGAAAATATTGCAAGCAGATAGAAAGAAAAATTCAAATATTATGAAGCCACAGTAAGGATAACACAAGCTTTAAGAGCTTCTACATTAAAGGATCAGAGGGTTTGAAATACGATATTCTAGTTGGAAAAAAAGCTAGAATTGCAATCAAGAATCACCTACCCAGAAAAACTGAGTATCTTTAAACGATAAATCTTTAGGGAAAAAGATGAATATTTAATGAAATAGAGGACTTTCAAGGATTCCTGAAGAAAAGATCAGAGATGAATAGAAAATTTGATTTTTAAATGCAATACTCAAGAAAAACATAAAAAAAGTAAACAGGAAAGAGAAATCATAAGGGATTCAATAAAGTTAAACTGTTTACATTCCTACATAGGAAGAGGATACTTGTAATTCCTAAGAACTTTCTCATTATTAGGGCAGTTAGAAAGAGTATCCATAGTCAGAGAGCATGAGAATGAGAAGACCATGATAGGATAATATATATATATATATATATATATATATATATATATATATATATATATATATATATATGTATGTATATATGTATGTATATATGTATGTATATACACATATATGTATATATACATATATATTTAATTCAGGGGTAAGAAACAGCAATTCAGTAGGAGAATGAGGAGGGAAAGACAGAATGTGGTAAAGTATCTCACATATGAGGCATGAAAGAGCTTATATGGTGGAGGGGAAGATGGGGGCATGGTGAACAATATTTGAACCTTATTCTGATTAGAACTGGCTCATAAAGGGAATAAGATAATAGGAGTTAGGTATGGGAATCTCTCTTACCCTACAGGGAAGTAGAAGGGGAAAGGGATAAGAGAAAGGAGGGCCTGGTAGGAAGAAGGGCAGATTGGGGCATGTGGTGATCAGAAACAAAACACTTTTGAGGAGGGACAGGGTAAAAAGAGACAGGGCAAAGGATAAACAGGGGGAAAATAGGATGGAGGAAAATACCAAATTAGCACTCATAACTGAAAAAAAATTTACAACAAGTTTCTACGATAAATGATTCATTTTTCAAATGTATAGAGAACTGAGGCAAATTAGTAAGAATTCAAATCTTTCTTCAGTTCAAAAATGGTCAAAGGATATGAACAGGCAATTTTCAGAAGTAGAAATCAAAGTTATGTATAGTCATATGAAAAAAAAATGTTCTAAATCACTATTGATTAGAGAAATACAAATTAAAACAACTCTGAGGTATCACCTCAACCTACCAGATTGATTAATATGACAGAAAAGGAAAATGACAAATGTTATGGGGATGTGGGAAAATTTGGACACTAAAGAACTATTGGTGGTGTTGTGAACTGATCCAAAAATCCTGGAGAGAAATTTGAAACTATTCCCAAGGGCTATGAAACTGTGCATACCCTTTGACCTACTATGAGGTCTGTATCCCAAAGAGTTAAATAAAAAGGAAAATGGCTTATATTAACAAAAATAGTTAGAGCAGGTCTTTCTGTGGTAGGAAAACAAATAGAAATTGAGTGGATGCCCATCAATCAGGGAATGGCTGAACAAGTTGTGGTATATTACTGTGATGGAATAATGTGCAGGATGTTTTCAGAAAAACATGGAAAGACTTACATGAAATGATGCAAAGTGAACTGAACAGAATGAGGAGAACAGTGAACACAATAACAGCAAAATTATATAATGAAGAATTGTAAATGACTTAGCTATTTTCAACAATACAATGTTCCAAAACAATTCTGAAAAACATAAGATGAAAAATTCTTTCCACCTCTAGAGAAGGAACTGAGGGAGTTTGAAGGCAGATTGAAGCACACTTTTTTTTGTTTTTTAACTTTTCTTCTCCCCACCCCCCCCCCCAATGGTTTTCTTACTTTCAGTTGTATTAATGTGTCCTTTGATTTTCAGGATTTCCAATTTGGGGATTGCTTGGGGATTTTTAATTTGTTCTTTTCCTAGATTTTTAGTTACATGCCAAATTCATTGATCTGCTCTCTCTCTATTTTACAGATATCAACATTTAGAAACACAAATTTTCTCCTAAGTACCACTTTGGCTAAATTCCCATAAATTTTGAGATTTTGTCTCATTTTTTTCATTCCCTTTAATAGAAGGAGAGAATTTGGAATTCGAATTTTTAAAATGTTAAAAATTGTTTCTACATTAATTGGCAAAAATATTACTTAGTTCCAAAAAAACCCTTAATTTTAATTTGTGCTTCTACAGCTCTCTATTGAGTATCATTTTTTAATTGCATTATGGTCTGAAAAGGATGCATTACCACAATTTTTTAGCCATGCTTAAATTGAGGGTATCCCCTCAATTTCCAATCTATCTAAGTAAAATTGTTGAATGTGCACAAAAACATAAATTGTTCAGAGTAATATAAGATGAAATAGAATATGTAAATAAGCCTATATTAGTTAAATATATCGAACAGCTCATCAGTGAATTCCCTAAAAAAATACCCAGCACCAGATGGAGTCATGAGTAAGTTCTGCCAAATATTTAAAGGACAATTGATTTCAATACTATATAAAGTGTTTGGAAAAATAGGTGGAGTCCTACCATTTTTTATGACACAAATATGGTGCTGACACATAAATGAGGAAGAGCATACACAGAGAAGTAAAATGGTGCACCAATTCACTAATGATTATTGATGCAAAAAAAATTAAAGAAAATACTAGCAAGGAGATTACAGCAATACATCATAAGAGTTACATGCTATGACCAGCTGGGATTTATACTGAGAATGAAGGGTTGATTCAATATTAGGAAACTATTAGCATAATTGACCATATCAATAACAAAACTAACAGAAATCATATGATTATCTCAATACATGCAGAAAAAGCTTTTAACAAAATACAACACACATTCTTATTAAAAAATATTAGAGAGCATAGCAATAAATGGTGCTTTCTTAAACTGATGATTAGTATTGATCTAATACCATCAACAAGCATTATCTGTAATGAGGAGAAGCTAAAAGCCCTCTCAAAAAGATCAGGGGTGAAGCAAGGATGATCATTATCCACACTATTACTCAATATTGCACTAGAAATGATAGCTTTGGGGGCAGCGAGGTGGCACAGTGAGTAGAGTATGGGCCCTGGAATCAGGAGGACCTGAGTTCAAATCTGGCCTCAGACACTTGACACACTTACTATCTGTGTGACTTTGGGCAAGTCACTTAACCCCAATTGCCCTGACTTCTCCCCTCCAAAAAAAAAAAGCAAAAGTATTAAAGCCTAATTCAATCTCCAAGTTGCTTTTGCATGCAACTGAGATATATAGGGAGTGGGGTATAGAAATCTATCCTGCACTACAAGAAAGTAAGGGGAAAGGAGATGGGGGGTGGGGTGACAGAAGGGAGGGCTGACTGGGGAATGGGACAATCAGAATATATGCCATCTTGGAGTGGGGGCAGGGTAGAAATGGGGAGAAAATTTGCAACTCAAAATCTTGTGGACATCAATGTTGAAAACTAAAATATTAAATAATAAAATAATTTTAAGAGGAAAAAAAAGAAATGATAGCTTTAATGATAAGAGAAGAAAAAGAAATTGAATGAATTAGAATAGGCAATAAGGACACAAAACTATCACTCTTTGCAGATGATATGATGGCATATTTAGAGAATCCTAAAGAATCAACTATAAAACTAATTAAAATAATTAATAACTGTAGAAAAGTTTCAGGATATAAAATATGCCCAGATAAATCATCAGAATTTCTATACATTACTGACAAAGTCCAGCCACGAGACATAGAAGGACAAATTCCTTTGAAAATAACTGTAGACAATATAAAATATTTGGGAGTCTATCTACCAAGACAAATGCAGGAATTATATGAACACAATTATAAAACATTTTTCACACAAATAAAGTCAGATCTAAACAATTAGAAGAAATATCAATTGCTCATGGGTAGGCTGCACCAATGTAATAAAAATGAAAACTCTATCTTAATTATTTTACTTATTTAATGTCATACCACAAACTACCAAAATATTATTTTATAGAGCTGGAAGAAATAATAACAAAATTCATCTGGAAGAACAAAAGCTCAAAAATATCAAGGGAACTAATGAAAACAAATGTAAAACAAGGTTGCCTAGCAATACCAGATCTCAAACTGTATTACAAAGTGGTAATCATCAAAACAATCTGATACTGGCTAAGAAATAGAGTGGTAGACGAGTGGAAAATATTAGGTACATAATACACAGTGGTAAATGACCATAGTAATCTAATATTTGATAAATCCCGAGACCCCAGCTTTTGGGACAACAACTTACTATTTGACAAAAACTACTGGGAAAACTACAAAACAGTATGGCAGAACCTAGAGAAAGACCAACATCTTATACCATGTACCAAGATAAGGTAAAAAATGGGTACATGATTTAGACAGAAGGCGTGAGATCATAAGCAAATTAGGAGAGCAAGGAATAGGTTACTTGTCAGATCTATGGAGAAGGGAAGAATCTATGAACACACAAGAGAGAACGCTACTAGGTACAAAATATGTAATTTTAATTATATTAAGTTTTTAAAAGTTTGTGTGCAAATGAAACCAATGCAAACAAGATTAGAAGGAAAGGAGAAAGCTGGGAAACAATTTTTGCAGCAAGTGTCTCTGATAAAGGCCTTATTTCTCATATATGTAGAGAACTGAGTTAAATATATAAGAATACAAGTCATTCCACAATTTTCTTTGTCCTTCATCCTTTAAGAGGACCATGACATTAGGGAAATGATGACATGATTTGCAGTTGACTTTGATTTGAGTGGGGTATGGCTGTGCAAGGTCACCAGCCTCACTTTCTCCTCTAGAGCCATCTGGGTCCAGTGGCCTGATATTCACCAGGATGACTGGAGATGGCTCTGGATGCATTGGCAGATCCTGGCCCTTTCAGGCTAAGGTCTTTTCAGGTTCTCACTTTGAGTGAGGCAATTCCCATTCAGTGGATAGGCCTCTTTAAGAAGTTAATCAAGGGATGGCCCCTTTAATTAAAACTCAGAAAAAAAAATCAAACTGGGAGGGGAAATCCTCAGGGTTCCTGGACAAAAGAGAAGCATTTACTATTTGGTATTTACATGCACTCTGTGCTAGGAGGGCGGGACCTATTGTTCAATCTATGACCTCCAGAGTGAACTGAGTTTAAGGGTTGGTTTGTGAAAAAGAAATCTAGCCTAGAAATCCAAAGTTAAGTAGGATGCCTCAGCCATCTGCCTCTTTAACTTTTAAACTCTTAAGTTTACTGGCTATATTTCATTCCACAATAGATAAATGGTCAAAGGATATGAGTAAGCAGTTTTCAAATGAATAAATCAAAGCTATCGGTATTCATATGAAGAAATGCTCTAATTCATTATTGATTAGAAAAATGCAAATCAAAACAATTCTGAGGTACCACCTCATAGCTATCAGATTGGCTAATAGGACAGAAAGGGAAAATAATTAATGTTAGAGAGGAGGTGGGAACATTGGAGCACTAATACATTGTTGGTGGAGTTGTGAACTGATCCAACCATTCTGGAGAGCAATTTGGAACTATGTCCAAAGGGCTACAAAACTGTGCATACCCTTTGAACCAGCTATACCTCTACTAGGTCTGTATCCCAAAAAGATTTTTTTAAGAAAAGGAAAAGAATCTATTTGTATAAAATATTTATAACAGATTTGTTTTTTGTTTTTGCTTTTCTTGTATTGGCAAAGAATTAGAAATTGAGGGGATGCCCACTAAATGGGGAATGGCTGAACAACTTGTTGTATATGATTGTAATGGAATGCTGCTTTGCTATAAGAAATGATGAGCAGGCTGATTTCAGAAAAACCTGGAAAGAATTACATGAACTGATGAAGTGGGAAGAACCAGGAGAACATTGTACACAGTAGCAGCAATATGGTATGATGAGGAACTGTGAATGGCTTAGATATTCTCATAAATGCAATGATCCAAGACCATTTCATAGGATATATGATTAAAAATGCTATCCACCTCCAGAGGACAAACTCATGGACTCTGAACACTGATCAAAGCGTACTACTTTTCACTCTCTGTATTTTTTTCGTGTTTTTCCCCCTTTGGGTCAATGTCTTCTTTGAAACCATGACTAATATGGTAATATGTTTCACATATATGAACATGTACAACCTATATCAAATTGCTTTCTGTCTCTGAGAAGGAAGATGAGGGAGAAAGCGATAAAATTTGAAACTGAAAAGAAGTTTACATGAATGTTAAAAATTGTCTTCACATGCAATTGGCAAAACATAATTTTAAAATTAAAAATGAAAGCATTCCACAATGTGAAAAAAAATAATGCTTAGATCTCTTGCAATAGTATATAAACTAACTTTCATAAGTTAATTCAGTTACTTCTCTCAATTGCATGATGCTTTACCATTAAAAACAAGCATTTTATGTACTATATATTATTTAATCTTCATATTTCATTTCTACCCAATGAGGTAAATAGTTTAAGTATTCCAATCTCCATTTTAAAGATGAAGGAACAGAGTCACAAAGAGTCTCAATGCCTTGTCCAGGCTCACATTCAAAGCTAGCAAATGGAGGAGCCAAGACTTTGATACAACTTATTTGGCTACAATTCTATTCTGCAGTTTACTTCTACATACATACAAATTCATTAAATTAGCTTGAGGAAAGGACTTATAATGGTAGGAAAACTACTCCTTTTATATTTATTTAGAAAAAATGAGAAAAACCCCATACATATATATATATATATATATATATATATATATATATATATATATATATATATCTGTTATAAATCTGTGCATATTTAAGACTTTGTGAGAAGTTAACCAAAACATATTTATTGTGTTCTGCCCTCAAAAACATATTTTAATTATTTCTTAAGTTGATTAAGCATCTCAAAATTACTGAATGTTCACTGAAGAGTAGGGAATTGGTATGTCCTTGAAAGAATTGGCCAGAAGACAGAGCCATCCCTGAGAATGGAAATGGTATGTACTCCTTCTGAAAGAAACTCTATGATTGCTGCCAACGACTGAAGAAATTATAGTACATTAATGTAGTGGAATATTATTTTGTCATAAAAATGATAAATATAAAGCATACAAGGAAATTTGTTTATAGGGTGTGCCCAGAAGGAGCCTGGTCAAGGTTAACAACATTAAAGGAATAGGCTTTTTTCTGGCATTGAAAATTTCTGCTACTAAAAGGTATAAACATTCCAACTGACACCATAAGTATCCTTGTCCTTGGCCTATTAACAACACATTTAGAATGATTGATTGAGTCATGACTAGTTCTAAACCTGAATCACACCCTTGGACTTGTCCTTTAAGAAAGAGAGTAGAGAGAAGTGAGACAACCATAGCTAAAAGATTTGGAAAGGGCAAGAGACATAATTCCTTCACTTAACTTAGTAGAAGATAAGATTTTGCAACTACAAGATCTTTCTTAGAAACTACATGGCTTCACAAGAAAACTATATGGATTTAAACCTTCTCTCTCTTCTGCATGCATGTTATCTGTACCTATTCACTTACATGTTGTCTTCTCCATTAGAATATGAGCTCCTTTCTTTATATCCCCATCTTTCAGATGAAATGAAACTTATGCAGGATAGTATTTAATGTATTGTTAACTTGAATGTTTGCATAGAAGTTAAAGGCCTTAACATGAGATTTAAACATGAATTATATTTTGATGTTTCCAGGAAATAACTTGGATGGGAACAAGGTGACCCTAATTCCAATAATTTAGAGAAAATTCTGAATGGAAGCATCAACCAAAAATAATGCTTATGAACTACTCCCAAATTCAGTCCAGTCTATGAAAACACAGAGTTTCTGTTTTCAGCCATTTGTTACATCTAAAATCACTTATATGAGGTGATGTAAGACAAAATCAGCAGACCTGTAACTGCATACACACTGAATGCAACTATGTAAAATGAAAGGGGAGGGATAGGAGGGAAGGAACAGTGGAAAGGAGAGAGAGAAGGAAGGAGTGAGAGAAGAAATAGAAGGAGAGAAGGAAGCAAGGGATGGAGGGAAGGAGAAAAAAGAAAAAGGAAGGAAGAAGAGGATGGAGAAAGGGAGGAAAGAAAATAGGAAAATAGGGTTAATCTCTTAAAATTTCAGTCATTTTTGTTAAACTTCAATTTATAAAAAATTATAAAATCCAATTTTGATCCCTGAAATTTGACAAAAGCAAAACTATGTTCTTTCTTTGTTATTTGTGGAGTCATTTATTTGTTTCTGTTAATGTTTAAGGATGGATTTTATGCCTCTTATTTTATTTGTTTGTTTTATCAAAGGTTATTAAGTTTACAATATTTTAAAACATTTAAAAATACCATGTAAATGTGAGCTATTATTGAGAAATGACTCCTTTTGGGCCATCTTTGTCACTTAATATGCTACAGTGCATCAGTAAGGGGTTTATAGTACCATATTCTCTAGCACTAAATCAAAACTTTTAAAGAAATTTTTAAGTTGTTAAAAAGCCTAGAGAAAAATAGGTAGAATTAAGGATTACTAGCATTAAATGGATCAGTGGCCCAATAGCCATTGAAAATTCAGTTATCTATTTATCATGGCCCGTACATCAACCTTATGTTCTCTGGAAAAGATAAATAATACTTCCCTTATATTTGTCTGATCCCCAAAGGCTGCCTTCCTTATCCCTTTAGCTCTAGAACTCTGACATCCTATGGAGATGCCTCATGATTTTTTTTAACATTCCTTTATGCTAGTTCATAGTTACATCTATAATACAATACTTCATAATATCAGTCATTTCACCCTTTTGGGTAGCCCCTCCATTAACACAGATAGCAATTGGGACTGGAAGGGATCTTAGAGGTCATTCATTCCATTTTTATGAACGAGAACACATATTCAGAATGGTTATATAACTTGTTGAAGATATTAGATGTAACTACAAATATTGGGATTGGAACCCCAGTCTTCGGACTCCACATCTTTTTTCTGCTGCACCATATGTATTAATTATAAAGAGTTGTATTTAGGGAAAAAATCTTCTGTTGGTTTTATACTCAAAGGATTTCCAATGTGGTTAGAACCTATCAACCTTTGTATTCCAATGGAAAAGCCTTTGGGAGCCCAAGGTCACCTCTACTTCATGGCAAAGTATCATAATAAGTGATTGGTGAAGATCCATAATTATAGGTATGAACTATTCTAGAAGCACCCTGTGACTCTCAATAGGTCAAAAACTGTAATTTCAAAAGCCCTTCATAGATCTGGTTTTTGAAGCCTTGCCATAGTCATATCTTGTAAATTTTAAAAATTGTAACAAAAAACATTTTGGGAGGAAGTGGACAGAAGATATTCTGATGGTGGGTATTTTGCAAAGGAGACAACTTGGTCCAGGACCCCACCAGGAATGAGAGAGGAGAGAGGCCCTAGGAAGATACCACAGCTATGGTACTCAAGGATAGTGGTTGTTTTGCCTCATAGTAGACCAGTGGATGACGTAAGTGTATATGCTGCAATGGAGAGGGTTACTACATTCACTTCAGTGGACCAGCATCATCCTCATCCCAAGAATCTTCCTCAGAGAGGTAGTTCCACTACCAGATTCAGATAGCCAAAACAAAATCATTTGTCCTCTGCTAATTACATCTTAGGACCTCCTGGTTCCCAGTCCCATCCTCTTTTGCTTAGAATGTTCACGGAGTCAAATGTTATTAGGCTCAGAGGTCCATACTAGTCAACATAGCACATTTGTCACTTCAGGTAATTCAGGTAAAATTCAGGTAAAAAACCAGTTTTTTATAATTGAATCCTAACATTTTAGAGTCATGTTATAAGACTTGCCATTTTGAGGGCTGATTTTCATATAGCCAGATCAAATACCAGTAGTTCATGCTTCTAGCATCAACTAACGAGAATGGCAGCTTAGGTTCCACAGAGAGACTATTCTTCAGACAACCTATCCCTGTCATTTAAAAGTGGCATAGTAGAGGTAACTATAAGAGTCAGCAAAAGATGCTCTTAATTCCTGGTTATAAAAAGCTTAGCCACCCCTCATTCTTTTGGAGAGTTATTCCTAGGATGGTGGCCCTGAAAGATAAACTGCTAGGTAAGTTTACATTTGCTTCTATTCTAATACAGAGCTATACTCTGAAGGGAGTGGGAGGAGAAGTAATGTGTTCTGACTAAGAGAGAATGCAAAAAATGATCTCAACAAGGAGAAATGACAAGACAAATTTAAGATGTATTTTAATAAGACTAAATATAAAGGATTACATAGCTTCCAAAATCAATTGTGGAAATGCAACATGAGGGGCATGGCTGGATGAAAATATCAACATCAGCATCATTAATAAAAATAAAAGCTCATATTTATTTGGCACTTCAAAGTTTACAAAACACTTTCCATATGATAGCTCTGTGAAGAGAGTAGTGCAAATATCATACCCCTTCCCCAGTTTACAAAAAAGAGGAAACTGGTTTTAAGAGAAATTCAGTGACTTGCCCATGGCCATAGACCTAGTAAGTGTCACAACTGATTTGAACCCATCTATCCCAACAAGTTCACACTGCAATAGTTAAAATAAGAGAGAATTTTAGTGAACAGAAAGGTTGATGTGTAGTAATAGATTACCATGGAAGCCCAAAATTCTCATGTCATGTTTGTTGTTGTTTAGTCACTGCAGTTGTGTTTGACTCTTCATGACACTGTTTTAGGTTTTCTTGGCATAGATAATGGAGTTGTTTGCCATTTCCTTCTCCAACACATTTTACAGATAAGGAAACTGAGGCAAACAGGGTTAAATGACTTGCCCAGCGTCACACAGCTAGTAAGTGTCTGATAAACAGATTGGAACTCAAGAAGATGAGTCTTCCTGACTCCAGGTTGTATCCACTGTGCCACCGAGCTGATGTGTCATGTTAGGTACTATTAATAGCATCATAAGATTTGGAGCTTGAAGGAAAATTACAGGTCATATCATTCAGCCCCCACTTTTGATTGTTGAGGTGATCAATGTCAGGGAGATTAATAGACTTGTCCAAGGTCAAAAAGGTAATGGAAGCAGAGAATTCAGGATGAAAGAGATAAGAGTCTTACTATTTTCCATGCAGATCAGATCACACATTAGAGTAGTATTAGTATATTCAGTTCAGGGTGCCATACTATGGAGTGGACATTGCTTCACTGGACGATAACCAGAAAATTTGAATAGGATGGTCAGGGGACTAGATCCATGACATACAATGATTAACTGAAGAAATATCAACCTAGGCCTGGAGGGAGAGAGGTGTTATTACATTTGTCTGCGAGAATGTGAAGGATTCATGTGGAGAACAGATTAGGCTTGTTTTGCCTGATCTTTGAGGCAAAACTAGGAATAATCAGCAAAAGTAGCAGAGAAAACTTTAGCTGCCTCTAAAATTTTACTTGCCCACTTTATATAAACAACTTCTTACATAAATGAAGCTGTCCAAAAATAGAACAGACCACCTTAAAAAAAGAGTGAAGAATCCAACACTAGTAGGCTTCACCTAGTTGCTTGATTGGGAATGTTAGAGAGGGGATGAGATGGTGTCTGAGGTGCATTTCTCAGATTTTTTCTTGGAGATTTGATGTTTCTATGGCTCTGTGTTGGCCAATTTATCCTATCGCTTAAGCATGTGTTTACTTCAGAGCTAACATCTTGAGTTTTGCTCTAGAAGATACAGACATGATCATTCATGCTTCCAACAAAATGGAGTACCTGGCCAAGATCTTGCTTCTCTGTGTGCACCTATATTGGGTTGGAGAGAAGCCAAAGGACCAGCGATGGTTTGATGAGTTGACCTTAGCCCAATACACAGATTTGTGTCTGAGAATGGGTTCTGAAGCCTCATCTATGTCTAGCTGGAAAGGAAGCAATTAGGGAGCAATTCTATAGATGCAATATCAATATATGCTTAAAGAGGATTTAAATATTGCTTTCTCTAACCTTATAATTTTACAGATGAACAAAATAAGGCAGATTAAGGTGAAATAACTCATCCCAAATCACAGAGCTGGGACTACAACGCAGTTCTTTTGATTTCTAATAAAATACTCTTCTTAGAACACAAGATTTACTACTCAAAAGCTAAGTAAGCTGTAGGTCTGTGTACCTTGGTATAAGGAGTTTATTATATTTGGATCTGTCCTGCAGAATGCTTAGCTTAAATTATAGGAAGAGAGACTAGATGATCCTTGGAAATGTTTTCTTTTCTGTTGCCCGAGCCAGAGTGGGATTTGCCAGACCTGAAGAGTCACTATGAGTAATCTTTTTTAGAGATTACTAAAGACTTCTGCTGTTGCCAATTTTAAATTGATCTTAATGAAACTTACCACTTAAAAGTAGGAGTTGGAGGGAAATATCTCTTTGCATTCTTCTGTCTTCCATAATTATCTGATCTGGTACCCACAAGCAATAATAGTTGCAACCGAATAGGCAGATTCAAATGGACAACGTTGAACACAAGTGAGGTGATTGATCAGTCAAAAAAAATTGCTGAGAAGTTACTATAGCAATCACATTCTACTAGGCCCTGAGAGAATACCAAAGGAATATAACATGTGGTCCCAATCCCAAGGAGTTTAGTTAAGAATATAAAACTAAGACATACAAAATAAAGGTGAACCATAAGAGACTAAAAATGTTTGAGACAAATTATGTAGCCAATTTGTTGTGGTAGAATAAAACTTAGACCGGGAATCAGAAGATTTGCCTTCCAGGCCTGTTTCTGTCACTGAGCAGACTTGAGTAAGACATTTCTATCCCTCTGGAATCAGTTTTCTCTTTTGTAAAATGGCGTTCAGTAGAACCTGGGCCCAAAAGAAGATAGGGGTGGAAAGGGCAGCAAGACATCCAAGAACAGACCTGGTAATAACTTCCCCCAGTATTGATTCTGCTTTTGTCTAGATTTACAAATTTTCTAGTCCCCTCTCCAGCCAAGAACCAACTAAGACTCAAGTGGCATTTCCCAAAAGGAAGGATGTTTGTGAGAATAGGGCTTTACTTTGAATCACCAAATCTCTCTTCAAGCTTAACAAACTTGTACATTACCCCTTCCTCCAAGCAATGCAGGGTTCAAAGTTAAAAATACCATAAAGATCTGATTTCAACTGTAACATATCTCCATAGAAAATTGTTGTCAGGGGGAAAAAAATGTTTTTCCAGACAGGAATGTCTGGCGATTGTTTGGACTCTGTGTAAACTCAGACCGTACACTGGCTAAGAATTTTCCCTGGTTACTGACCATCAAGCCCTGAGACCTGGCTTATAATATCCTAATAGTAAGATACAGACATAGATATGAAAAATTCAGAGCTTCTAGATTAACTTTCAAAATATTCCTGGATAAAAGATAGAGAAAACAAACATTGCATCAGAATCCAAGTCCCAAAAGAAGGACCAATTACATCGAGTGAATCCTCTAAGGAAAATTTATAGGAGGAAACAGGCAAGAAATGCAAATGAGAATGTATGGACAATTTACCTTTGTCATTTATAGAAAGAGACCCCATACTGAGGAGACAATGGACTTTTCAAAATATCAAAGTGTTCCTGAGAGAAACGTTGTCCTGACATAGGTAAATTCATAAAATAAAGTATAAAAAAGCCTAAGTATTGTTCATTTCTGTGTGGATATTATGTTTTGAACCTCTTTCAAGATCAGAGTTCAAGAAAAAAATATATTATAAAAAAGTATGGAGTAATAAAATCACTCTTAAATATATTTTTGCTTTCTATACAAATTATTTTTGAATAGGTGGCATGTATTCAAAATTCAGGCACAATGCCCAGAAGAAAATTCTAAGAAAGACCTTACAAGGTCAAACCTGTCAAATAAAAGCAAATGTAATATTGTACAGCACGTCCCTAAACTTCTCCAATGTAGACCCTCTGAAAGCTATACATCAAGTTATATATATTGTATCACATCTAGTTTAAAAAAAAAAACAGTTCTTGAGCCCCCAGTGATGTTTCTCTTAGTAGAACAAAGAGAGAATTTTTCATAATAAAAGGTAATTAAATAGTGGAGTAAGTTAAATAATAAGAAAAATCTCCCCATACACACAGAGCTATGCTCTCCTTACCCTAGAATACCACATCAGTTATGGAAGAGGAGCAAACATATCATAAGAGATTATGTTCATTGGGAACATGCATAGCCCAAACAACTCATTTTCCTAAAGTTAGCTAAGTCCCGGGGGAACCCCTTTCTGTGTCTAAGGATATTATTAGGTGCTTTCTCCCCTGTTTTGGGTTACTGGCATCACCTGTTAGGCTAATTTTCTGTTGTAGTGGCATGATCTAGTTCTTCATTGTGCTTCCATTTGCAATTTCTCTACTAAGTTATACTTGCTATTTAGCTTTTTCCTCATGGGGAAGATGGATCTTAATTGTTTCAGTGTTAACTACCATATTTTTAACTCTTTCTGAGTGAGACCCATAGCCATATCCAGCCAATCAGCTGAGAAAAGTAAATAATAAATTGAAACCAAAATACTTAGGACAAGGATGAATTTCATTTATATTACTCTCTTTCTCTTACCTGACACTCCCCAAACTCAGTCTGTCATTTGACTTGATGCAAGTACATTTCTTTAAACTATCACTATAGTTTAATCACTAGCCTGGGTTTATAAAAAGCACATTGAAAATCTCTTAGCATGGCTAGAGTGGTGGACTAGAATAGTAACCTTTATCTGTCCTGCTCGTACACATCAAAATGGCTGCTTTCTCTGTATTTATATTTATTAATTTCAAAAATTAGTACTACCAAGATTTTTTAAAATTGTAAGCTTAATGACAGAAGCAAAAAAAAAGAGGCCAAAGGAAAGCTTGGAATTTACCAGAAATGCACTATGTAAATAATGATACTTTAAAGCTATATAACTGAAAAAAAAAGAGAATACCAAATCCAATGTAACTTTTCTTCCCTCCTTTTCCTTCTATATGGCCGTGAATTAATACTTAGGAATAAAGGTACCCCTCTCCCTCCAAAAAAACCTACCTTACCACATGGATGCCTCTGAGGCTTAGGCTGCATATAAATTAATAGGCCAATTCTCCACCCTATTGTCATGAAGCTATCCCGTCTAGTAGTCTTTTATCCTAAATATCATCCTTTTCTTAAATATTTTAAGTGCTGAGGTACTCTTTTCACAAAGCAGTTTAGACCATTTTTGTTACTGAAATTTTCATTATGTTAAATCAAAATTTGCCCTCCTTTAACTGATACATTGACTTTAGTTCTAACCTCTAGAACAATAGAAGTGTCATTGAACTTGCTTATATGTATATATATGCATATGCATATGCATATGCATATATATACATATATATGAAAAAGAGAGGAAAAGTTTTGCTTCTAAAAAAGATTTTTAATAAAATTTCTCTAATTTCTGCTATTCATGAGTCTTTGCATCTCCAGGATAACCATTCTGAGTCCATTCAACTGCTTCTATGCACTGCTTTCATATACAGTTGCATGTGCAATGATCTCAAGGTCCTTCAACATTTTGGCTGCCCTCCTTTGGATACTCTTCAATCAATCCATGTTTTTCCTGAAATGTGCTTCAGATGTGATCTGACTAGGGCCACATTTGGGAGGATGACCATCTCCATATTCCAAGAAGCTAGAAGTCTCTTAATGTACCTAAATACTACATCAATGTTTTGACCTCTCACCTTTTCAAGAATCCTTCCCTGATCTACTCTAATGCTACTCTTCTCCTTCTGAGATTATCATTAATTTATTTTGTTTGTATCTTGGCTGTAAATAGTTATTTGTATGTTGTCTTCACCATTAAACTGTAAGCTCCCAGAGAGCAAGGAATATATATTTTTTTATCTTTGTATCTTTATCACTTAAGACAGCATCTGGCACAAACCAATCATTTAGTAAATGCTTGATAAATCAGCTCACCATATAACATTGTTTTGAGAGACCAATTGCTAACTATGACCATCTTATCTTGTACTTGTGAATTTTATTTTTTTCAACCCAGGTGTAAGACTTTACATATAACACTTAAATTTTATCATGTTTCATTAAGAATTAGTACTGGCTGTACTACTTTGGGTTCCACCATGTCCTCAGGAATCTCATCATCAAAAATCTCATCATGCTCTGAGATTGCCTCAATCCTGGTACTCTTTCTTCCTCAGTACCTCAGTACCTTCTGCCCCTCTAACTGAAGGGCTGGAGGGCAGAACAAAGAACTCCTCCCAAATTTCTATTTAAAGAAAACTTTTAGTCAGATTCCTTTGGGAGACAAGACTGGGGTTTAATTCTGCCTTAGCTACTTACTACTTGTGACCTTGGGTATATCCTTTAATGTTTCCCGGCCTCAGTTTCTTCATCTATAAAATGAGGGGGTTGTACTAGATAATCAATAATGTCCTTTCCAAGTATGAATCCTATGATCCACAGGCAGCACCACAGGGTGCCTGCTATTCAGCAGTTCAGAAAATAGTGGAGGAAAATGTCTAGGCTTGGTAAATTTTTACCTTTTTTGTTGTTTCTTTGGTTTTAGTGTGTTGAGGACTGATTCACAAAGTTGATGTCCTTGATGGATTCCTTGGGTTAATAAGACAAGGGTTGGTCTGTGCTTGGCAACAAAATGCTAAACAGGAATCCCAAAGATTTGGAGGAGATTGTACTCACTTTTAGGAGGAGGTAAGTGTGACATGGCAGAAAGGAAAATAGCTCTAAGGTTAGGAAAGTTAGATTCGAGTCCAGGCTCTTCCACTGAATACTTGCATGATGTTGTAAAGGTCACTGAGGCTCAGTTTTCTCACTTTCAAAACAGGAATGACATTGTTTGCACTACATACCTTGCTCCTCACTAAAATTCTAGGATTATACCTCATGGTGGCATGGAAGGTATTCTGGTTTCTCAAAGGCTATGACAATAGAACACAAACTCTCCAGTTTCTGCCAAACTAAAAAAGCTTAATGTATAGGCCCCGAATTGACTGTGTGCTCACCTAGAGTTAAAAGGTCAGCTTTGCTGACAGACTTACATCTTCATGTTGGCTGGCCACACAATGATTTTCAGCCACATAAAGACTTGAAGCTCACTTATTTGATCTGTGTGACTTTAGGTCTCATTTTCCTTATCTGTAACATGAGGGAGATTTAATATTTACTAAGTCCAGAAGTGTTGCGATCAGTTTGGGTAAATATCTACCACAAGGAAAGCTTGAAAACTTTAAATTTTGAAATACATACCTTATAACACTGTCATAAAGACCAAAACCATAATGTATATAAAGAGCTTTGTAGGGACAGAGTAAAGATAACAGAGTAAAGCTGGTTTTTTTGTCAAACTCTCCCAACACACACCCTAAATACCCTAAAGAACACACACTAAACCTATTTCAATACAAGTGCTGAGAAGGAAAGCTAACAAAAAGTGACAAGTCATTTTCCAGTCCAGGACAACTTAGGAAGACAGAAATCAAAGGCTCCTGAGACTGGGGTAGAGACTGGCAAGGAGTATAGTGAAGCAGAAGCAGCAGTAGCTGTTGAGACAGCACCAGATTCTATCAATGTCAACAGCCAAGGAGAGCAGCCCATCAGGGATAACAATGAGATCTAATCAGAAAGAGTTACCGGAGGTTTTTGGAACAGGTGCAATCTGGCAACTCTGCTACCCATTACCCAGTTCCAGGCAACAGTTCCAGGGTAGAGAGGAGTAAACACAGTTGTGAGGGAACATGGGTCATACCTATAATAATACCTATAATAATAATAAGCACAGCATAAAATAAAAGCAGTGAGGTAAAAATTGGGACAAGAAGCACTAAGCAAGAAATTTATGTAAAAGAGATTTAACAGCTTGGCAAAAAAAAATACTGAAGAAAATTACTCCTTAAAATCAGAATTGCCAAATGGTGAAAATAGATACAAAACCTCACTGAAGAGAATAACTCCTTAACAATTAGAATTGGTCAAGTGGAAGCTGATGACTCCATGAGACATCAAGAAACAGTAAGACAAAGTCAAAAGAATGAAAAAAAATAGAAGAAAATGTAAAATATCTCATTAGAAAAAAATGACATGGAAAATAGTTTGAGGAGAGACAACTTAAGGAATATCAGAATACTCCTCTTCTTCCTTCTCCTCCTCCTTTTTCTTCTGCTCTTCCTCACCATCATCACCATCACCTTCATTGGAAGGGAAGAGGGGGCAGGTGAAGGGGAATGAGTAAGGGGATGAAAAAAGGGGGGACGATAGAAGGGAGGGAAGATGGGGAAAGAAGTAATCAAAAGCAAATACTTTTGAAAAGGGACGGGGTCAAGGGAGAATATTGAATAAAGGGGGACAGTATAGGAGGGAGGGAAATGTAGTTAGTCTTTCACAACATGACTATTTATGGGAGTGTTTTGGATATGCCTATGCTGAATTGCTTGCCTTCTTAAGGAGAGTGGGTGGGGAGGAAGAGGGGAGAGAATTTGGAACTCAAAGTTTTAAAAGCTGATGCTCAAAAAAAAAATTATTTTTGCATGCAACTGGGAAATAAGATATACAGGCAATGGGGCATAGAAATCTATCTTGCCCTACAAGAAAGTAAGTGGAAAAGGGATGGGGGAAGGGGGAGTGGGGTGATAGGAAGGAGGGCTGACTGGGGACAGGGCAATCAGAATATATGCCATCTTGGAGTGGTGGGGGGAGAGGGTAGAAATGAGGAGAAAATTTGTAACTGAAAATCTTGTGGAAATCAATACTGAAAACTAAAAAAAATCCAATAAAAAATCATTAAATCTAAAAAAAAGAAATATCAGAATACCTAAAAGCCATGATAAAATAAAACTCTAGACATCATATTTCAATAAAATATCAAATAAAACTGCCCGGATATATTAGATCCAGAGGGTAAAATAGAAATGGAAAGAATCCACTTATTACCTCTTGAAAGACATCCCAAAATTAAAAACTTCCAGTAATATTAGCCAAATTCCAAGAGCCCTTAGGTCAAGGAGAAAACATTTCAAGCAATCAGAAAGAAACAATTAAAAAATCATGGAGCCAAAGTCAGGATCACACAATATTTGGCATATTCCATATTAAAGGGGTAGCGGATCTGAAATAGAATATACTGGAAGGCAAAGGAACTAGATTACAATTAAGAATAGCCTACCTATCAAAATTGAGTGTAATCCTTCTGGGGAAAAATAGGTATTTAATGAATTACAGGACATCCAAGCATTCCTGATTTAAAAAAAAAACAGAACTGAATAGAAAATTTGACATTACAATAAGGCTCAAGAGAAGCAGAAAACTAAACATAAAAAAGAAATCATAAGGGGCTCACTAAGTTTAAATTGTTTACATTTCTACATGGAAATATGTATTAGACGATATGAAATGATTAGGAGTCTATCTACCAAGATACGCAGAGGAACTACGTGAACACAATTATAAGACATTCTTCATACAAGTAAAGTACCTGTCAGGTCTGTGAATAGGAGATGTGTTTATGGCCAAACTAGAGATAAAGAAGTTCATGAGGGGTGAAATGGTTAGTTTTGATTACATAAAGTTAAAAAGGTTTTTCACAAACAAAATCAATGTAGCTAAAATTAGAAGAAAAGCAGGAAATTGAGAGGGAGATTTTTCAGCAAATTTCTCCGAGAAAAGTCTTGTTTCTCAAATGTATGTAGGGCACTCACTCAAATTTATAATAAAAGAGCCATTCCCTAATTGATAGTGGTCAAGGAATATTACCAGGCAGTTTTCAGAAGAAATCATAATGATCAATATCAATATGAAAAAATACTCTAAATCATTAATAATTTGAGAAATGCTAATTAAGCCAACTCTGAGGTATAACTTCACATCCAAGAGATTGACTAAGATGACAGAAGAGGAAAATGACAAATGATAGACAGAATGTGGGGAAAATGGGTAAACAAATATACTGTTCTGAAGTTTTGAACTAGTTCAGTCATCTTAGAGAGCAATTTGGAACTTTGACCAAAAAAATGATAAAGCTCTTTATATCCTTTGACCTAGCAACACTAGTGTTGGTTCTAAATGACCAAGAGATCAAAGAAAAAGGAAAAGAACCCATATATACAAAAATATTTATAGTAACTTTCTTTTTTGGTGGTAAAGAATTGGAAACCAAGGGGATGCCCATGAATTGGGTAATGGCTAAAGAAGTTATGAGATATAGATATCATGGAATATGGTTCTGCAGTAAGAAATGGTGAAGGGAATGGTTTCAGTAAAACCTGGGAGGATCTCTGTGAACTGCTGCAAAGTAAAGTGAGAAGATCTAGGAGAATGATTTCCACAGTTACTGCAATATTTTAAAGATAATCCACTATGAAAAACTTAGTAGCTCTAATCAGTATAATTATCCACCACAACTCCCAAGGACTGATAATGAAAAAACTATCCACCTCCAGATAGAGAACTGAGGGACTCAGAGTCCAGATTAAACCGTATTTTTTTTCTCTTCCTTTCTTTTCCTTTTTTTTTGGGGGGGGGGACATGACTAATGCGGGAATAAAATTTGTGACTTCATATGTATAATGGATGTTGTAATTCTTGTCTTCTAAATAGGCGGAAGAAGGAGTGAATTTGGAACTAAAAATAAAAATAAAATTGAATTTAAAAATAAAGTGCTTTGTAAACTCTAAGCACTAATTAAATACCACCTAATGATATTACTATTACTGTACTTGGACCATAAAGGTGTATGAGCATCTCAGTCTTCATAGAGATTTCAGAGATTTCTGTTCCATGTGGGACTGCTATTCTCTCAATAAATTTTTTGCTGTATCTCAGTTTTGGAAATGGATCAGGCTGTGGTCAGTATAGGAAACCACTGTTTAAGAATCTATGCAGTAAGTTGTCTCCTACCTTAACCCCTTTTACCACCTTTTCCATACAGACACATTTTACTTTGGGTGTGGTACAAGAATTCTTCTACAAGCTTCTGTGGTGAGAACTTTATTCTGATATGTATGTATATAACATACACACACTATATACACACATGCGTGTATTTATACATATATATGTGCATATATATACACATTCACATACATATGTATGTAAATGAGCAAGTTTTATGGGGAAAATGGTCAATAGGTTTATTTGTTTGTATGGGACATCATCCTGTTTCTAAGTGCCAGCTTCCTTCAGTCTATAAGGAAGCAAGCCAGACGAGCTTTGGGTCCTGTGTTCTCACCCCAGTGACCTTTTAAATTTTCAAAGTTTATCCAGCTCTCTCCCAGCAGCACTTGCATGGAAATTGATCTCTCAGCTTCTGGCTTTTGGCAGAAGGACACTTCCTTCATATGGAAAAGTGTTTAATACCAATTTAATGGTCTGTCTAGCCACTGTATACCCTTGACCCTCCCCCCACTCCCCTGTCTCCAACTGGCAGGGAGCAGAAGAATAAAACTTTTAATCACTCTTTTCAAAATTGTCCTCAATTTTCTCTATAGTGTGTTCACTGATTTTCTAATGAGCACCCTCCCCTCTATCCTTTTGAATTCTGTGAAGGATAATGACTGGCTATGAAGTAAAATTGTATTTTTTTGCAATTCTACATTATTTTTTTAGCATCTACCATCCTCATTAAGCATCTCTTAATTGCCATCAAGGATGTAATAGCAGCTTTTCTCTAAATTCCTGTCAACGAGAGTGACTGGAAATTCGTTTGTCAGAGATAGCAGAAAAGTATTACTGAGTATTTGAGTTTAAAGAGCGAAGTTAACTAGACCTAGAGATAAGCAGGGGCAAGGCGTTGATAGTTGACTGGTTACTAAACAGAAGGTCATTATTTTTATACCGAGTCCACTGACTTTCTCTCCCCCATTGCAGCACACTTCTCCCATTGGAGATCTGGATCTGGGTATTTCTCAAAATGGAAGTTCTTCCCAGAACTTACTGGGAAATGCCTCCATTTTGAGAAAGTGCACAGATCAGCAATCCTTCATTCTCTGGACTTTGGCATCATTTTCTTGAATGGGTAACTACCACCCCAATACACACTTTTTTTAAACTCTCTTTCACATGTTGTCTTTGCCCATTAGAATGTAAGCTTCTCTAGGGAAGGGCTTTCTTCTTGCTTGCATTTGTATGCCCCCAACACTTAACACAGAGCCTGGCGCATAGCAAATATTCAATGAATTCTTATTGACTTTCCCTGGCTTGATTCTATAAAGAAATCAGTATTTAGGCAAACTACGTATTTGCTATATGGCTTAATGGGCCCCAAAATATAATTGACCCCACAGTACATATAATTCCTTTTTTGTTTGAAGACCTATTGAGAATGTTGGTAAAATATTATGCACATGGAAGGTGTTTATTCTGTCATCATTAATTCATGAGTAGCCATGGCCAAAGAATTCTGAGTTACCAGCTTTCTGATGAAGGGTTATACATATCTAGGCTGGCTTTCAGAAAGCTCACATCATTTGTTCATTTGACTGTAGTGGAAGCCTTTCTGTCATAGCAAAAAAACACAGATCACTGGCCTATCAGCCTGCCCCATTGAATTTTGGCCTTCTAGCCATTAGGAGGGAAAGGGAAAGGCTTAGACAGTCATCTCTCTCAATCCCAGGTCAAAGTAAGAATGCAAAAGTGGATAGTTCATTTAGGTGATCCTCTTAGGTCCCAGGAATATATATAATATCAATAAGACTAATGAGGGAGCCATATTTTGTCTTCCTGGGGAAAGAAACAAGTAAAAATGTGCGGACCAGCAGAAAACTGATAGCAAAAAGTAAATCCTGTAGACGCCAGCTATTCACCCACATATCAGATGTTTTTAACTTACTGAAACACTGTAATTACTATCAGTGCCTATTAAATTTCAGGACACTGGGGCAAATATCTAGTCACCTGGCTCTAGTTGTAGTATGGATTATGGAATGTAATCTACTAATTGGTTATACTCTAGTACAGGAGTGGGTAACCTGCAGCCTCGAGTCTACATGTGGCCTTTGAGGTCCTTGGGTTTAGCCTTTTGAGTGAGTCCAAGAACAAATCCTTTCATTAAGGGGATTTTCTGTGAAGTTTGGATTCAGTCAAAGGGTCACATATAAGGACCTAAAAGGCCACATGTGTTCTCAAGGCCACAGGTTCTCCACCCCTGGTAAAGTCAGTAAGTATATGGTAGGGTCAGTAAGTCTATAGTATAGTATGGTAAGTAATCTCATATATAAGATATGGAGTAGATTATATCTAAACTATCTTCCATTTCTAAGATTTTTTTGTGATTTCTAGTATATTTTCAAATGAGACATATTGGGGACAGCTTCTTCTACCCAGAATATTTCTGGGATGTTTTTTTCATCAGTTAATGTTTTCTCAAGAATTATTTTTAACATTAGCCCAAGCCAAGCAGATATAAAAAATTTAGTTGCCAAAAATGTGAGTATTGTATTCCAATACAAACATGGTTTAGGATTTATCTACTCACATAATGGAGTGTTGATTGTATTATGCTATTTTTTTTCCCTGAAATTGAGTTCCATCTTGTGAATTTAAACCAGTATGAAACTACGAGACAAGTTGTTCTTACCTCAAAGATATTAAAGCTTACTAAAATGGCATCAGGAAGCACAAACCATAGGCAACTGAAGAAAACTCCTTAGCCCTTTTCTAGTCTCTCAAAAGGAGCCATCACTTTGGATTAAATTCATGCATGTGGAAGCCATAGGTCTCAGCTGAATATTATGACTCTCTTAGCTTTTACTAATGCAGTATGGAAGAATTACAAATGGGACACTGTTTCTTAAAGAAGACAGGGCTAATCTTTTTCTGTAAGAGACTGTTGTGGGAAGTGTAGAGAGAATAATGTGCATGAAATTATCTTCTACCAGTTCAACAGCATAATGTGAATGACTCTCCCATTCTATTTTTACTGTCAAATAAATCATCAAATGGTTGGCCATGCTTCTTTGGTTTTCCCTTTTGCCAAACAGAGAAATGGAACATTTATCTCAGGTGAAGACATTTGCTAAGAATAATGGAATGTGTCATCATCAGAGTTGTAATTGAAGTCACACTCTTATCCCTGCTGAATCTTGCCTGTTTCAGAGCCTATAGGATATCAAGGGTAGGGATATTAAACCTACGGAACAAAAAGATGGGCTTAAACCTCCTATCTATCATGGAAGACTCTTGATAAAAATTCAAAGGTCCTCTGCTTTATCTCTCAGCATTAGATCTCCAGTACCTTAAGTGTATTTTCCCCAAATGTAAATATCTTTAATATTAAAGAGACGAGAAGGCATACTAATATTTGACATTTTGTTCTTTTGGAGGAAAAATTCTCCCAACAAAAATAAATTTGCATTCTAAATTTTGAATATTGGGAAACTAGATTGCAAACTACTTCTGGAACTATTTTACAAACAGACAGCAAAATATTTATATAATATGCAAGGACATTTGAGGGAGGAGATATTTCAAAGGATGCATATGGATATTCAGAAATTCAGTAAAATTTATGTGGGAACTATTATAGTTCTAGGAATTGTATATTCAAATGTAAACAAGATCTGGCCTCAAGAAGCTAATCATCTATTTTGTGTCTTTGCATTGATATTAATGGATGCTATTGTTCCTTAGTCTACTTTTTATGCATTGGCTCTTCCTGGGTAGATAACAGACCTTTTTTTTTTTTCTCTCTTAGAAAGAACTGAGTAGAGTGGTATCTTCTTTTTTATATTTTTGTACATTTTAAAGAAATAATATTATCATCATATTTTAATGATGTTTTATATAATTCAGTCATGATTTCAACTGGTACTGGTAATTTTAGTATATTTTTTTAAAAATTACAATTTAAAATTGATTTAAATATTTTTCTCAGGAAAATAAAAGGAGCTATCCTTAACTTGAAGAGAGGCGGGAAGAAGACATATACATAAATGTTCCTTCCCCCAATAGAATGTAAGCTCCATGAGATTAGGGCTACATTTTTCTTTTTTTAACTTTTTTATTTCCAGTGCCTATGATAGGGTCTGGTGCATAGTACATGTTTGATAAATGCTTGTTGATTAGTTCATTGATTTTGCTTTTCCCCAGTTACATGTAAAAACAATTTTTAACATTCATTTTTAAACCTTTGTGTTCCAAATTCTCTCCCTTCCTCCCTCCCCCCCCCCCACCCTACCTCCATTGAGAAGGCAAGCAATTCAATATAGATTATACATGTGTAGTCATGCAAAACATTTCCATACTAGCCATGTGAAAAAATAGACAAGAATAACTCAAGAAAAATAAAGTAAAAAAAAAACAACTATGCTTCAATCTATATTCAGACACCATCAGTTCTCTCTCTGGGGATGGATAGCATTTTTCACTGTGACTCTTTCAGAGTTGTCTTGGGTCATCATATTGCTGAGAATAGCTAAGTCATTCATAGCTGATTGTCTTACAATACTACTGTTACTTTGTACGTAGTACATTTCACTTTGCATCAGGCCATGAAAGTCTTTCCAGGTTTTTCTTGCTCATCATTTCTTATAGTATAATATATTCCATAATAATCACATGCCACAGTTTGTTCAGCCATTCCTCAGTTGATGGACATCTCTTCAGTTCCTAATTCTTTACCCCCAGAGAAGAACAGCTGTAAATATTTTTGTACATATAGATCCTTTTCCTTTTTTTCCCTTTTTTGGGACACAGACACAGTAGAGGTATTGCTAGGTCAAAGAGTATGCATGGTTCTGTAGCCTTTTGGGTATAGTTCCTAATTGCTGTACAGAACGATTGAATCAGTTCACAACTTCACCAACTGTGCATTATTTTCTCATTTTTCCCACATCCCCTCCAATATTTGTCATTTACCTTTTCTGCTCTATTAGCCAATCTAATAGGCATGAGGTAGCACCTCATAATTGTCTTAATTTGCATTTCTCCAATCAATAGTGAGTTAGAGTATTTTTTTCTTATGGTTACAGATAGCTTTGATTACTTCATCTGAAAACTGATCATATCCTTTGATCATTTATCAATTGGGGAATAGCTCTTATTTTTATAAATTTGACTCAGTTCTCTATATGTTTGAAAAACCAGAACTTCATCTGAGAAATTTGCTTCAATTTTTTTTCACAGTTACTATTGCTAACTGCACTTTCCTCCAACCTATTCCCCCCGCCATTTATTCTGCTCTCTTTCAACTTTCACCCTGTTACTCCTCAAAAGTGTTTTGCTTATTACTATCCCCTCTCCCAATGAACCCTCCCTTCTATCACCACACCCCTTCTCTTGTCCCCTTCCCCTCCTACTTTCCTGTAGGTTAAGATAGATTTCTATACCTAATTGAGTGTGTATGTTATTTCCTCTTTGAGCTAATTGTGATGAGAGTAAGGTTCATTCACTTCCCATTACTTCCCAGTTCTTCCTCTCCACTGTAAAAACTTTTTCTTGCCTCTTTTATGTGTGATAATTCACCTCATTCTATCTCTCCCTTTCTCTTTCTCCCAATACATTAGTCTCTCACCCTTTAATTTTATTTTTTAGATATCATCCCTTCATATTAAACTTGCCCCATGCCCTCTGTCTATATATATACTCCTTCTAACTACCCTAATACTGAGAAATGTCTTATGAGTTACAAATATCATCTTCCAATGTAGAAATGTAAACAGTTTAACCTTATTAAGTAACTTATGATTTTTCTTTCCTCTTTAACTTTTTATGCTCCTCTTGAGTCTTGTATCTGAAAGTCAAATTTTCTATTCACCTTTGGTCCTTTAATCAAGAATGCTTGAGGGGCAGCTAAGTGGTTCAGTGAGTAGAACACTGGCCCTGGAGTCAGGAGGACCTGAGCTCAAATCTGGCCTTAGACACTTGACAAACTTACTAGCTGTGCAAGTCACTTAACCCAAATTGCCCTGCCTTGCCCTCTCCAAAAAAAAAAAGAGAATGCTTTAAAGTCCTCTATCTCACTGAATATCCACTGTTTCCCCTGAATTATTATACTTGGTTTTGCTGGGTAGGTGATTCTTAGTTGTAATCCTAGATCCTTTGACCTCTAGAATATCATATTCAAACCCTTCTGATCCCTTAATGTAGAGGCTGCTAAATATTGAATTATCTTGATTGTGTTTCCACAATACTTGAATTGTTTCTTTCTGGCTACTTGCAAAATTTTCTCCCTGACCTGGGAACTCTGGAATCTGGCTATAATATTCCTGGAAGTTTTCATTTTGAGATCTCTTTCAGGAAGTGATTGGTGGATTCTTTCAATTTCTATTTTCCCCTCTGGTTCTAGAATATCAGGGCAGTTTTCTTTGATAATTTCTTGAAAGATGATGTCTACTTTCAGGTAGTCCAAAAATTTTTTAATTCTCTCTCTCCTGGGTCTATTTTCCAGGTCAGTTGTTTTTCCAATGAGAAATCTCACATTGTCTTTCTTTTTTTTTATTCTTTTGGTTTTGTTTTGTCATTTCTTGATTTCTCATGAAGTCATTAACTTCTGTTTGCTACATTCTAATTTTTAAGGAATTATTTTCTTCAGTGACCTCTTGGATCTCCTTTTCCATTTGACCAATTCTGCTTTTTAAGGCATTCTTCTCCTCATTGGCTTTTTGGAGTTTTTTTTTTTTTTAACCATTTGGCCTAGTCTGTTTTTAAGGTGTTTTCTTCAGTATTTTTTGAGTCTTCTTTACCAGCTGTTGACTCATATTTTATGATTTTCTTACATCACTCCTTTCTCTTCCCAATTTTTCCTCTACCTCTCTTACATGATTATAAAAATCTTTTTTTGAGCTCTTCCACAGCCTGAGACCAATTCACATTTTTCTTGGGGGCTTTGGAGGTAGGAGCTTTGACTTTGTTGTCTTCTTCTGAGTGTATGTTTTGATCTTCCTTGTCACCATAGTAATTTTCTATAGTCTGAGTTTTTTCCCCTTATTTTCTCATTCTCCAAGCCTATTACTTGACTATTAACTATTTGTTAAAGTAGGGCATTGCTTCCAGAGTGGAGGGAACACTGTCCCAGGTTTCAGGGGTTTTGCGTAGCTGTTTTTAGAGATAATTCTGGGGACCCTTCCAAGATGTTATGATCTAAGGAGAGATGTTTATTCATCTCCTGGCCTGTGCTCAGTTCTATGAGCGACCACAAACATTCTTCTCTGCCCTGAAATTGTGAGGAGGGTGCCCTTCCCACTGTGGCTGCAAGCTCTGGTGTGCTAGTGCTCCTCCTCACCCTGGGACTGCCACCTAGGACTGTGACCTGGATCTGAGTATGGGCAAAGCAGCAGAGTCTTGCCTCAGTGCTAGCAAAAAAAGACCCTTATCTCCTTCCCAGTTGTTTGACCCCCTTACCATCCGTGGGCTAAGAGCTCCAGGAGCAGCTGTTGCTCCCACCACTTCTGATTGTCTCACTCCCAAGACCTCCTCCTGGTTTACTTGGGCCATGGCTGTGGTGGCTCGGCCTGCATTGGACTGCACTCTACTCTCCCCCAGGTAAACCTTCCTGCTCACCTTCTAAGTTGTCATTGGTGTCTGTGGGCTGAGAGGTCTCGAAATCGCTGCCAGTGATTCATCTGCCCTGAGGCCTGCTTCTGGTTTGCTGAGGCCAAGTCTTCACTGGCATAGCCTGTGCTGAAGCGTGCTCCTCTCTCATCCTGGTATAACAGGCTTTTCCCTCCAATCTTCCAAGTTGTCTTCTGCTGGAAATTTGTTTCACTCCATCTTTTTGTGGGTTCCACTCCTCTGGAAATTGTTTAGTATGATTTAAAAAAAATTACTTAGGTGAGTCCTTGCCTTTACTCTGCCATCTTTGCTCTACCCCAGGAAACTCAAGTTTTAAACCTGTGTCACTTGAGAACTCAGAAAATTCTTCTTGTACTTTTAATGGCAGATGACTAATGTTTTTTTTTTTTTATTTATTTCAACTGAGTATGGTATACGAACGCAATTTAGTGTTTTAGAATAAAAATTTGAAGGGAAATATTTCTGAAACTATGTCTCTGGGCACTTCAGATGACCAATTATGACTCTTACAATTAAATCTTTGGGAAGGTTATTTTCAGTTATAAAAACACGCATAGCTGCAAACATTTGTAAAGAACCATTTTCCACCCTATTCTTCCATATGTTAAATTTTTAACAAAACTCTAAATTTTATTTTTTAACTTAAATATGTTATGATTTTTTCCTTGAAGCAACGTTTAAATCACTGAGTTTTTTTTCCAAAAATATCCAACAAATAACATAGTTTTGCAAGCCATAAGTCATTATGAAAAAAATTAACAAAATTGGAGTTCTGCTCAGTCAAAAATATAACTTCATCTTTCAATTTCAGTAATCTGCTTAAACTTTGCCCTCTTAAGAGCCACCTTATCTCTGCATGTAGTAAAAAGCTTTTTATGTTGGAATCCATGTCTTTGCAAGTGTTTGAAAACAAATGACTATTAAGGGCATGGCTTTTAATGAAGTTAATGATTTTGATAGTATCACAAATCACAACATCTAACCTGGGTAATATTCTTTTGGCTACAAATGCCTCCTGATAGATCATGCAGTGAATAAAAGTGATATGTTCATTGCTACTAGCTTTAACTTTCGCTAAAAATCCAACATTCTTTCCCATCATTCCTCCAGCGCCATCTATACAGACTCCAACACAAGTTTTCCACTGTAAACCTTCATTTTTAAAAAATGCATCAATTTTAAGATATCTTCTCTTGTGTGTCCTTCCAAAGGGCAACAAAACAATACTTCCTCATGTATGCTTCCTTCATAAATATATCTTACAGAAAGTGACGACAACGCCACGTTAGAAAGATCAATTGTTTTATCTAATTGAATTGCGAACTTTGGGCTGCCCTTAAGCCTGGCAATAAGCTGCTGGAATTGGTCACTACTAATTTCAGAAATTCTTTTGGAAACAGTATCATTTGATACAGGAAGTTTATGAGTTTCATTCCCACATGTGTTCCCATGAACTATTTTGACATTTTTAATAGCAGCAGGTAACACAATATCTACTCCTATTGTGTAGGGCTTTTTCATTTTTGCAATTAAATAAGAAATTTCGTAAGGTGCAAGTAAATACTTTTCATTGACAGTAACAAATTTTTTCAAAATATTTTTTTCTTTATTTGAAGATTTTAAAAATTGTTCAACATATTTCTTCAGTTTATTGCAGTACTCTGCATGCTTGGTATTAAGATGTCATTTTAGTTTGGCTGGTTTCATGCTTTCAGCAGCCAAAATTTCATTAAGCAAAGTTTTTTCCACACCATCATCATTATTAGAAGTAAATACATATTTTGTTTTTTCTTGTCAATTTAGGTGTGCTACAACCTGGTAGCCAAAACTCTACTGCATTGTCATCAGTATTTTTACCTCTTCTGTCTAAATTTAGCCACTTATCCAGAACTGAAAAAATATTTTTGTCCTAAAATATGAATAAATATTGCTATTAATTTCTCAAATAAATACTAGCTTTAGTGTATGAAATTACATTTGTTTGTCCTTAATTTAAAAAAAATGATGTTCATACAGACTGGGTCCCCAGCACATACAGTAGTGATGGAGAAATATTATTGGAGAAATATTACTAAAGGGCTTTTGTCTTCACTTGCTGTAATTAAACACTTATGTTTCTATAAAAGGAGATAGCAACAGTTTTTAAAAGCAAACATTCTAACACAATTCAATCCAAAGATATACTAATCTGATACTTATATGTGAGGAATGATGGTAGGAAAATTTTTAACGTCTTTATTTTTCTGTAATTAAACTATTATGTTTCTGTAAGAGCAGAAAACTTTGTATGTAGAGTAAATACACTGCAATTCATAGCATACAATAGTCTTGAATATGAGCTGAGGTGTTTCTTGCAGTATTTGTTGACATTGCTTGGGGCGACTGCATATGCAGTGTAAAGAGTGCATATTATGTGTTCAGAACCAAGGCTGCAGTGAAGTCGTGCAGTGCAATATGGGCAAGTGCTGCTAGAAACCCCTCAGATTCATTATGCATTTTATTTTTAATTAACTTTTGGTTGTTGTGTATTAAGAAATCTTTTACTGTTGCCAAACATTTTGCGATACCCACATTCAATTATGTGACCCCTTATAGGGTCTTGATCCATAGCTTAAGAAGTGCTGGACTAGCTGACTTACAAATGTTTTTTACTACCAACATTCAAAGAATTCTTTTTACTGATCTTCTCTGCCTTTTTTTCCTGTTATTATTATATTAAGTATACCAATATTTTAATGTATTAATCTTCTGTCCCAACCTATTTATGACCTTCAGTTTTCAATCAAAATTACCTTATTCCTAGGTATTTGTCAACTGAGTCAAAGTCTTGGTTGTCTTAATATTCCTCTGAGTTAAGACATACCAAATCTTAGGTCACTTCTTGAGTCTGACACACCACCTACCCACTCACTTTGAAAACAACTGCAAATTTCTCTGGCTCGCTCCTAACTCTGAGGAATAATGTATGGGTGTGTTCCTTCCAAAGTCTGCCCTTCATGACTTGAGGCCATCACATATCTGAAGAAGATCTCAAAATTTTTTGCTAACATATTCATAGTAATAGAAAATTTCAAGTCATAACACACCCACTGTTGTTTTGCTAACACTCTATAAATTTACATGGAAAACACTTCTAGTGATTTAGTGATTCATAGTTTTAAGGCTATCATTGCTTGATATTCACCATTAATTTGCATATTGTTACTTAGTGGGGGCTACCCAGAATTTTTTTCAAAGATCTGCCTTCTCTCCTTCCTGTTCTCCCACTGCAAAACCAATAAAAATAAAGCCCATCACAAAAAGATACATAGTCAAGCAAAACAGATTTTTGCATTGGTCATATCACAAAAAATTATGTCTCAGTCTGCACTCTGAATCCATCACCTTTCCATCAGGAGGTAGGTAAAGTGTTTCATCGTATCTCGTCTAGAACTGTGTTTGGTTGGTTGTTATGATAATCAGAGTTTCTAAGTCTTTCAAAGTTATAGTTGTTGTTATAATTATATGAATTTTTCTCCTGGTTCTGCTCACTTCATTCTGCATTATTTCATATTCCTTCTGAAGTTTCTCTGATTCATTCAGTTAATCATTCCTTAAAGTATAATAGTATTCAAGGGTGGAGCCAAGATAGCAGAGTAAAAGCAGGGACTTGCTTAAACCCCTCCAAATATGCATAAAACATAACTAAACAAATTCTAGAGCAGCAGAATCCATGAAATAACAGAGTGAAACAAATTCCTAGCCCAAGACAACCTGGAAGGTCAACAGGAAGTCTATTGCCCCAATCTCAGAGAATAGTGCAGTCCAACACAAAACACGCCAGCACAGACTGGGCCCCCAGCAAACCTGGAGCAGGCCTCAGGGGACTGATTCACTGGCAACTGTGGCAGTTTCCAGACTTCTCTACCCAGACATACCAAAAACAAATTAGAAGGTCAGTGGGAAAGGTCTGTTGGAAGTAGGTGAGAGGGGAGCAGGGTCCACCTTCCCACTTTCTTTCCCACTGGCAGTGGCAGCAGCTGCCTCCAGAGCTCTCCATGAACAGATGATAGGGACATTGAGTGGCTGATCAGATCTCTTGCAGGGATCTCTTTGCCAGTGCTGAGGCAGGATTCCCTCGCTTTGCCCTTGTTTGAATCTGGGTCACAATCCTTGGTTGCAATCCTGGGGTGAGGAGAAGCGTTGGCATCATGGAGTTTGTGGCAGTGGTGGAGAGGGAATTCTCCTCATGGTTCTAAGCCAGAAAAGAATGCTTGTGGTCACTCACAGACCAGGACACAGGCCAGGAGAGGAGTAAACATCTCTCCTTTGATCATACTACCTTGGAAGAGTTGAAAATGTATAGGTCCCCAGAAGTATCTCTGAAAACAGCTGCACAAAACCCCTGAAGCTTGGGACAGTACACCCTTCACACAGGAAGGAGAGATCACCCTTTACAAAGACTTAAAAAGTCAAATAATAATAAGCTGGGAAAGTCAGAAAATAAGAGGAAAAAATTCAGACTATAGAATTTTACTTTGGTGACAAAGAAGATCAAAACATACAACCAGAGAAAACAATAAAGTCAAAGCTCCTACATCCAAAGCCTCCAAGAAAAATATGAATTAGCCTCCGGCCATGCAAGAGCTCAAGAAGCTTTTTGAAAATCAAGAAAGAGAAGAAGAAGAAAAATTGGGAAGAGGAGTGAAAATGATGCAAGAAAATCATGAAAAACAAATCAACAGCTTGTGAAAGGAGATCCCCTCAAAATGATGAGGAAAATAATCCCTTAAGAAATAGAGTAACTCAAATGGCAAAAGAAGTCCAAAATGCCAATGAGGAGAAGAATGCCTTAAAAAGCAGAATTGGTCAAATGGAAAAGGGGATCAAAAAGCTCACTGAAGAAAATAATTCCTTAAAAGATAGAATGGAACAAATGGAAGCTAATGACTCTATGAGAAATCAAAAAAATATATAAAATAAAACTAAAAGAATGAAAAAAAATAGAAGGCAATGTGAAATATTTCATTGGAAAAACAACTGACCTGGAAAATAGATCCAGGAGAGAGAATTTAAGTTTTTGGATGCCTGAAAACCATGATTAATAAAGGAACCTACACATCATCTTTTGAGAAATTATCAAAGAAAATTGCCCTGATATTCAAGAACCAGAGGGGAAAAAAGAAATTGAAAGAATCCACCAATCACTTCTTGAAAGAGACCCCGAAATGAAAGCTCCTAAGAATATCACAGCCAAATTCCAGAGTTGCCAGGGTAAGGAGAAAAATTTTGCAAGCAACCAGAAAGAAACAATTCAAGTATTTTGGAAACACAATCATGATAATACAAGATTTAGCAGTTTCTACATTAAGGGATCAGAGGGCTTGGAATATTATATTCTGGAGGTCAAAGGAGCTAGGATTAGAACTAATAATCACCTACCTAGCAAAACTGAGTATAATCCTTCTGGGGGAAAATAGACATTCAATGAAATAGAGGACTTTCAAGTATTCTTGATGAAAAGACCAGAGCTAAATAGTAAATTTGACTTTCAAATACAAGAATCAAGAAAAGCATGAAAAGGTAAGCAGGAAAGAGAAATATTAAGGGACTTATTAAAGTTGAACTATTTACATTCCTACATGGAAAGATGATATTTATAACTTATGAGACCTTTTTCAGTGTTAGTATAGTTAGAAGGAGTATATGTACATATATATGTACATACATATATACATATATCTATATCTATATACACACAGAGAGAAAGAGAGAGACAGAGATGGAGAGAGACAGAGACAGAGACAGAGAGAGGGAGGGCACAGGGTGGTGGTATTGCTGATTCAAAGTGTATGTATCTAATAATGTTTTGGATGTTGTTCTAAATTGCTTTCCAGAATTGCTGGATCAGTGCAGAGCTCAACCAACAGTACCTTAATGTAATTGTTTTCCCACAAATCTTCCAGAATTTACCATTTTTCTGTTAACTTTGCCAGTTGCTTTAATATGTGTTTCTCTCATTATTGATTCAAAGTATCATTTTTTTTTCCTCACAGGGCTATTGATAGGATATTTTCCTCTGAAAACTGGTCATATCTTTTGATCATTCATCAATTGGGGAATATCTATAATTCTTATAAATTTGAATGAGGTATTCATATTCTGCAGTTCGGGGTGCTGGGAACCCTGAAATGTAAGGGTACAGGGAGGTCTGCCTGGAAAGAATTAACAAACTCAAGCCTTTTCTCAGAGTAGTGAAGTTTATTGTGAAGCCAATAGGAACAGGCAAGATTCCAAGTGAGTCCATGAATTTGATGAGGATGAGACTGAGACTTATGTACAAAAAAGGGGGAAAGGATCAATAAAAAGATCTTGATGGGATTAAGAAGTGGTAAGTAGCCTGGGGTGGGCCAGGTGCAGATAATGAAAGGAGCTAAGTGGTCAGAGAGCCACAGTGAAAGGACTGTTAAAAAGGATTATTGAGTATCTAGGTGGGCTTGGATAGGCCAGATGCCAGGGACTGGGTTGTGTGGGAAATTTCAGGGACTGGGCTGCTTTCAAAGACATAGGCTTTTCCTTTTAGGGGTCCAGGCCCCATCACTTCGTCACATATGTTTTAGAAATGAGATTTTCATCAGTCAAACTTATTGCATTAAGATTTGTTTTCTTTTTTCTCCCCTCACAGTTTCCTTCTTCTCTCCTAATATTAGGTGCATTGGTTTCATTTGTGCAAAAACTTCTCAATTTGCATAATCAAAATTGTCTTTTTTACCTTCTGCTACCCTCTTTATTTTTTATTTGATCATGACTTCTTCCTCTCTCCAGAGGAGAGAGGTCTTCCTCTGACCTCCCTGCAGTCACATAAAACAACAAAAACAGCAGGAGCAGGAACCGCAACAACAACAACAACATTCCATCTCTTACCTCCAGGTATTTTTTCTGGCTTTCCCTCTTCTGTTTCACTCTTCATTTCTACCTCCTGGCTTCCTTTAAGTCCCAACTAATCTTCCATAGGAAGTCATTCAAAGCCCTCTTAATTCTAGTGCCTTTCTTCTATGTATTATTTCCTGCTTATCCTGTATATAGCTTGTACATTGTTTGTTTTTTGTCTCTCCCATTATATTATGAGATTCTTGAGGACAGTAACTATTTTTTTTGCCTTTTTTGTATCTTTAGTGCTTACCACAATGCTTGGCACATATTAGGTGCTTAATAAACGCTTATTGACTATCTATTGATCTGGAAGGTATTTCTTCCTTGCTTCTCTAATTATTTTATGATGTCACACTTTATGGCTAAGTTATATACACATTTGTAGTTTATTTTGGTATATGGTATGAGCTGTTGGTTTGTACCTAATTCTAGTCAGAAAGTTTTCTAGTTTTCCCAACAGTTTTTATTTAATAGTAAGTTCTTGGCCTAATAACAAACATTTTTGGGTCTATCAAGCACTAGTCTACTGTGTCTACTTGCATCTGTATTTTTGTATACCTAATCTATTCCGCTAATAAAACTCTATTTCTTAACTTTTACCAAGTTCTTTTGATGATTACTGCTTTATGATATAATTTGAGAACTAGATTTCTAGGCCCCACTCTTTTCCCATTAATTAACTTGGAATTTTTTACCTTTTTGTTCCACCAGATGATTTTTGCTTTTATTTTTTTCTAGTTCTACAAAGCAGACTTTTGGTAGTTTGATTGGCATGGCAATGAATAAGCAAAATTAATTTAATCCAGTGGAGAGAAGAAAAATTGAAATAACTACAGTAACTCACTTTTAAAAAGCATTTCAGAGTAAATAATTTTTCTCACAGCCTTGTTATAAGGAAGGTAATGCAATATTTATTAGCCTCTTTTCTTGGTGAGGGAACTGGTAGTCAGGGAGGTCAAGAGATTTGTCATAGGCACAGAATTAGGTACTATGAGATCCAGGATCCAAAGCCAATCTATTGGCCATTGGTCCTATAATCTTTCCATTAAAGTATATAGCCACTATAAACCAAGATAAGGTCAATTTAGACATAAAGGCTGATGCTATAAGCAAACTAGGAGACAAAGGAATAGTTTACCTGTAAGATCTACGGAGAAGGGAAGAATGCATGATGAAATAGGAGATAGAGAACATGAAATGCAATATGGATAATTTTTATCACATTAAGTTAAGAGGTTTTTTTTTTTTTTTTCACAGACAAAACCAATGCAAGATTAGAAAGGAAGCAGAAACCTGGGAAATAATTTTTACAGCCACTGTCTCTGATAAAGGCCTCATTTCTAAAATACATAGAGAACTGGGTCAAATTTATAAGAATAGAAGTTATTCCCTAATTGATAAATCATCAAAGGATATGAACATGCAGTTTTCAGATGAAGAAATTAAGGCTATCCATAGTTATATGAAAAAAATGCCCTAAATCTCTACTGATTGGAGAAATGTAAATTAAAATACCTCTGACCTATCAGATTGGCTAATGTGACAAAAAAAAATGATAAATGGTGGAGATGTGGGGAAATTGTAATACTAATGCATTTTTGGTGGAGTTCTGAACTGATACAACCATTCTGGAGAACAATTTGAAACTATGCTCAAAGGGCTATAAAACCGTGCATACCCTTTCCTCCAGCAATACCATTACTAGGTCTATGTCCCAAAGAGATCATAAAAATGGGAAAAGGACCAATATACATAAAATTATTCATAGCTGCTCTTTTTGTGGTGGCAAAGAATTGGAAATTGAGGAGAAGCCCATCAATTGGAGAATTCCTGAATAATTTGTGGTATATGGCAACTTTCAGAAAATCCTAGAAAGACTAACATGAACTGATGTTGGATGAAGGCAGTAGAAGTGGGAGAATATTGTACACAGTAGCAGTAACACTGTATGATGACCAACTCTGATAGATTTAGCTCTTCTCAGCCATACAATGATCTAAGACAATTCTAAAAGACTCAAGATAGCACATGCTATTCGCATCCAGAGAAAGAACTACGGAATCTGAATGCAGATAGAAGCATATTATTCTCTCTGTCTTTTTTCTTTCTCATGGTTTCCCCCTTTTGTCCTTGTTCTTTTTTCATAACATGACTAATGTGGAAATATATATTTTAAAAATACTGTGTGTTGGCAATAAAAGATAGCCATCTACCCCCCCCCCCAAAATACCTTACTTCTATTATCTTTGTCACTTTAGAATGTTGCAAGTGATCATAACTAAAGTCACTTGCATCTGTAATATGCTACACACACCTATCAGCTATCCTTCCTGATTTACTTATTCCTGCCGAAAATATCACTCTTCTAGTTATCTCACTTCAAAATTTTGGAGTCATTTTTGGGTCCCTTTTCCTCCTTCACTTTTTATATCTAATCAATTACCAAAGTCATTTCCCTCCTTTTTCATATCTCTCACATCCATTCTTTCCTATCCATTTCTACTGTCACCATTATGCTTCATGTTTTAATCACCCTGTGCTTGACTTACTGCAGTAGCTTCCTAACTCAGTAAAACGACTTTTCTAAGGAAATCAATTAACTCAAATTCAGCTAATGTTTTTGCAATGACTTCAAAAGATACTGTGTTTATATATTTTGTTTTTCATCACCTTCTTTTCTGAATACATGCTTTACCACTCTCCCATGCTGATAGCTATCCCTTATATCAAAAAATCTAAAAAAAGAAAGAGATGAATCACAAAAATTCTCCATGTATTAAGCACTTATGTCTGAAGAAGGAAAGCATGATAATGGCAAAGAGGTAAAAAGTGAAGTTCCAAGTAAAATGAACAAAAATAGTCCTGTTTGGCTAGACCATATAGTGCATAAAGAGTAAGAATGTTCTTTTTTGTATTTGGAAGGCAGAACCCAGGGCAATTGGGGTTAAGTGACTTGCCCAACGTCACACAGCTAGTTAGTGTGTCAAGTGTCTGAGGCCAGATTTGAACTCATGTCCTCCTGACTCCAGGGCTGGTGTCCTACTCACTGCTCCACCTAGCAGTCCCAGGAATGTTCAATAAGCCTGGAGAGGAAAACTGAAACCAGATCATGAAAAACTTTAAATACCAAGGTAAGAAATTTATTTTGTCCTAAAAACAATAGGGAACTATTGAAGGTTCTTGAATAGGGAGTGACATGGTCAGATTTGTACTTTAAGAAAGTTTATTTTGGTAATTGTGTGGAAAATGAATGGCAAAGGGAGAAGACTAGAATCCAGGAATCAAATTAAGAAGCTGTTAAAATATGTCAGGTAAGAGATGATAATGCCTTGAACTAGGGTAATAGCTATTTGAGTGGAGAGAATTTGATTAATTGTAGAGATTCTGTATATAAAGAATACAGGAGGCTTAGCAACTGATTGAATGGGGTGGGGGTGGGGATGAGAAAGAGAGAATGAAGGATGACTCAGATTGAGAACCTAGCTAATTGGAATGGGGATGGTACCTTTAATAAAAATAGACAAGAATGAAGTGAGGTTGGCCAGATAAAAAGAAATGTTGAAGCTCCCCACCCCCACTTTGTATCACCAGAGAGGTCTTCCTATAGACTCCCAAAGTCTAAGAATATCATCCTCATGGATTCCCTTTTGTCTTCCTCCCTTGGACCCTCCCTGCCACACATATCAGTTTATAAAGTAATGAGTTGCCAGAGGAGAAGGAGGAGGAAGGGGAGAGTTGACATGTTCATCACATCCCAGCAGCAAACAAGGAAAGTATATTCAGATAAAGAGCAAGTTTTGTCCAGGAATATTATACCTTAAGAGTTTCAGTGAGCCACAGAGGGCTCCACTGTTCATGTTAGGTTCAATTTGGGATAGTAGCACTCTTCACTTGTAGCATGCTTACCACTGAGCTCATCACTCAACCTCCACACCCCAAACATCTCTCCTCTCCCTACCATGTAGGAAAAATCATACCTATACTTAACCCAAGATGGGGTTACCAAGTACTTTTATCAATTAGATAATGATAAAAACTAGGAGAATAAGGATATATCTTTTGTTTGTTGTGCACCTGAATGCAAAGTTGAGGGAAACTAGGCATTCAAAACATGGAGGTGAGGAGGAGGTATATTCTAGACTAGGGGGTTCATGAAGAACAAAGATAAATAAAATATGGTTCCTGTTTTCATGGAATTTATAATCTAATGAGAGTTTACTATGAATCACCATGAAAAAGCCTTCTTGTTTCAGTTGGTATTTGGCAAATTTTCAGTATTCCCAGAACATCTGTGAAAGAGAAGGATAATCGAGCTATGGACTTTTCAAGCAGAAATGGGTTTTAGAAATCACTTACTTGAGACCCTTAATGGCACAAATAAAGAAACTGAGATCCAGAGAGTTGAGGTCATTTGCCTAAAGTCAAATAAACAATTAGTGGCAAATCCTAGATTAAAAGCTAGGTTAACTCCCAAAATGATACAGTTTCTATCATATTTGAGATGAAGTTACTGAAGCTCAGAGAAGAGGGATCATTTATCTACTTGTGAAGTATGGTAAAAAATGAGAAGTGAAATTCTAAATACTGTGATAAAATAAAGTCAGGCTACAGTAAAACCAGGTTCATCATGCTAAATCTTGGCTAATTCTTTCACTTCTTGAAGGCAGGTGAGCCCAGCACTGAGATTCTCAGACTCGGTGAAACATGTGGAAGCCATAAACTTTCTGTGACTGAAGCACAGTCTTTGAGGGAGGATCCAACATACAAGGATTGTATGTTACAGTCTGCAGTTGTTTAGCTGAATATATTTCCCTTTTTGGCTCTGTGCCACCTAACTTTCCAAAAAGAAAGGAGCTCAGTTAGCCCAGGATGCACAACTCAAGCCCTATAATCTAATGACAACAAGATGTGCTGAGCAGGACTGACATGTCACAGAGGAACATTTTCACAGATCCCTCAGTATGGTTGCAAATCATTTGTCTAGTTCATGTTTTTCTATCCTACTTGTCAACATTTGCACAGTATTATGAAAAGGGAGGACTAAAGAAGTTTTCACAGAGCCTAGTAGGCAGAATACTTGTTTGTCCTTCCTTCTCCAAGAGAACCATGACATAAGGAGAAGGCAATATCATGATTTGCAAGCGAACTGGATTTAAGTGAGGGAGGGCTGTGCAAAGTCTCCAGTTTCACTCTCTCCTCCAGAGTAATCTGGGTCCACTGGCAAGATATAAATCAGGACTACTAGAGAAGGCCCTGGATGCAATGTGAGACCTTGGCCTTTTTAAACTAAGATCTTTAACAGGTCTTAGTTTGACTGAGGCAACTCCCATTCAGTGATTAAGGTTAGGTAAGAAATGAAGCAAAGAATGTCCTCTTTTACCTAATCAATGAAAAAAAAAACACACTGGGAGGGGAAGACTCTCAGGATTTCTGGCCAAAACAAAAATAATTTCTATTTATACTCACTCTGAACCATCCTGGCCCAAACAATGACCAAGTGAGGCTTGGGCTGGGACCTATTGCTGGCCAATCAATGAGAGCCAGAGTGATTTAGATTTCAGTCATGGTCCTTATGAAGGAAATCTAGAACATACACCCCAAGATATCTTGCAAGGTTTCGGTAACTAAAATTTATATTCCTTTGGGCAGAACACCCACAGAGTTGGGCAAAACTGAAGCTCCCCAAAGGAAGGCTATGCTCTTTAAAAATGGATGAAACAAAACAGTTGCCTAGAACAGTTTGATTTGCTATTGGAGTGCATCTCTAGGAAAGACTGTTGAGAGAAAATAACAGAAACCTTCCCTAAGTCCCAGTGACATACTGAGCTATTTAAAAAAAACAAAAACTGCCAGGTCATTGTTCATTCCCTGGTTGCACCTAGTCATAACAGTGGATTATATGGTCTTAATGTCTAAGTAACAAGAAGTTTAAAAACTCTTATCAAAATTAATTAAGGCAATCAGCACCTTTAGTAAAGTAGTAGAGCATAAAATAAACCCACACAAATGGTCAATCTTTCTGCATAAATTGTTAATAAAAACCATGAGAAAGAGGTAGAAATAGATATCCTATTGAAAGTAACTATGGAAAATCACAGCTATTTGGTTTTCCTTAACAAATGAAACAGTAGACCAGTGGAACAGATTAGATAGGGAACAAATGAACTTGCTAACCAACTGTTAATAAACTAGAAACAATAAATACTTAGGGAAGAACTCCTTATTTGACAAGAACTATTGGGAAATCTGGAAAGTGGTTTGCTGGAAATTAGGTTCAGATCAACCACTTATTCTCCATATACTTTAAGAAACTCAAAACTAAAATAAGAATTGAATATTAAAAGTTATGTCATTAAAAAAATCAGAAGAGAATAAGATCAACTGCCTTTTATAGCTGTGGCTAGGGGGAGTGTTCTTAACCCAAGAAGGGAAAGAGATGACCACAAAAAATAAAATAGATTATTATGATTATATGACATTCAAAAGTACTCATATGAACAAAATACACGTAACTAGGATGAGAAGGGAAGCTTGAATAGGGAAAAATACTCCATCAAGTACCTCTGATAGAAGTACGATACTCAAGACATGAGTAGCTAACACAAAAATATAAGATGAAAATTATTTTTCATATGTGTGCCTATAGTCAATCTTCAACATTTGCGTGTTTAGCTTTTACAATGTCAGACAAGCATTTGCATGATTTTATTAGTAACCACATTTTCATTTTCTCATTGGCAACTGTGCATATTTGTGGCTATTTGCAGTAGAAAAAAGAGAGAGGCACAATGTGTACAAATTTGGGCGAAGTTGTATCTTACTAGGCACTTCATTGTTCTACTTACCACTGTAAAAAACTCTCCATGAATTTGTTACATTTTTTCATTGTTTACTTTTAGAACTCCAGTTTTGGGGTACAGTTAATGCCCCCAAGGCATAGTGTGAGTCCTTTAGGCTCTAAGGTGATGTCAAGACCTCATTAGTCTCTGTGTGTTCCAAAAGCAGTGACTAAATTTCCAGAAACATTTCACTTGATTTTCAGAGGGCAGCCAAAGTAGAGAGGTTTACAGCAGTAAAGTAGATACCACAATGCCCTTACACCACCCTCTGACACAGTGGAAGATAAGATTCAGGTTAAAAACATTTTATATTTTAAAATTTTATTTTCTGTACAGTATTTATGGTACCATAGATTTCTTGTGTTATGAAAAGTGAATATTGTCAGAAATCATTTTTTAATGATATGTTAGTAATCCATGCATCCATCCACCACATAAAAAGAGCTGTTTATTAATCTGAGCTTCTCCATTGCACCTTAGGCTGAACTATTTCCAAGTCTACCACTGTCAGCTTGTCTGGTCCTTACTTTTCAATTTCAGGCACTTTCCCCAACTCATCACTTGCCTAGAAAGTGGATAGTTTGCCAAGGTGAAGGACTCTGTTTTTTGTTCCCTTTGGTAAAGCACTCCACACCCACAGTCAATTCAATTGAACAAACACATGATCTGTTCAGTATGTTGATATGCATGGTGTGCTTGAGTCTTACTTTTCATACTAATTATGTAATGTGTTATATAATTATATAACATAACTAATTATATAATAGCTTCTCCGCGCTTTAGTTTGAGCATCAATAAAACTGAAATAATACTTGTACCATCCATCAAGGACAATAGTGGGGGAAATGGCTTGTTAAATTTTTAAAATAATATTTTGCTTTTCCCAATTGCATGTAAAAACAATTTTAGCATTCTCTTTTTTTAAATTTCGAGTTCCAAATTCTCTCCCTCCCTTCTCTCTTCTCTTCCTTAGACAGTTAGGAATTTGACATTATACATGGGCAACCATGCAAAATACATTTCTGCATTAGTCGTTGTGTGAAAGAAAACACAGACCAAAAATAACCACATAAAAAATGAAAAATAGTACATTTCAATCTGCATTCAGATTCCGTTAGTACTTTCTCTGGAGATGTATAGCATTTTTCATCATGAATCCTTTGGAGTTTTCTTGGACCATTGTATTGCTGAGAATAGGTAAGTCATTCACAATGGATCATTCTACAGTATTGCTGTTACTGTATAGGATGATCTCCTGGCTCTGCTCACTTCACTTTACTTCAGTTCATTTAAATCTTACTAGGTTTTTCTGAAACCATCTGCTCATCATTTCTTAGAGCATAGGAGTATTCCCCCCCATCCCCAATCATATACCACAACTTGTTCAGCCATTCCCCAATTTCCAATTTTTTGCCACCACAAATAGAATTGCTATAAATATTTTTACACAAATACATCCTTTTCTCATTTTTTAAAAAATCTCTTTGGAAAACAGACCAGTAGTAATATCATGGGGTCAAAAAAAATTCAGCATTTTATGGCCCTTTGGGAAAAGTTCCAAATCGTCCTCCAAAATTGTTGGATCAGTTCACAAGACTACTAACAGTATATTAGAGTTCCAATTTTCTCACATCCTTTTGAATATTTATCATTTTCCTTTTCTGTCATATTAGCCAATCCTATAGGTATTAGGTGGTACCTCAGAGTTGTTTTAATTTGCATTTCTCTAATCAATAGTGATTTAGAGCACTTTTTTATATGATTATAGATAGCTTTGATTTCTTCATCTTAAAACTATTTGTTCATATCCTGTGGCCATTAATCCATGAGGGAATGACTTGTATTCTTATAAATTTGCCTCAGTTTCCAATATTTGAGAAATGAGGTTTTTATGAGATATTTGTTGTAAAACCCCCCTCACACACACACACACACACACCCTGCTTTCTGATTTCATTCTTTTCTTGGTTGCATTGATTTTATTTGTGCCAAAGCATTTTTTAATGCAATCAAAATGATCTACCATATATCTCATGAGGCTCTCTATCTCTTATTTAGTCCTAAATTCTTCCTTTATCCATAGACCTGACAGGTAAACTATTCCATATTCCCCTAACTTGCCCATGGTAACATCCTTTATATCTAAATCATGTGCCCATTTTGACCTTATCTTGATATATAGTGTGAGACATTGGTCTATGTCTAGTTTCTGCCAAACTGTTTTCCAGTTTTCCTAGCAGTTTTTTTTATCAAATGGTGAGGTTTTATTCCAAAATCTTTGGGTTTATCAAACATTAGATTAATATGGTTATGTACTGTTATGTATTAAGCACCTAATCTATTCCACTGAACCATCACTCCATTTCTTAGCTGGTACGAGATTGTTTTGATGACTGCCACTTTATACAGTAGTGTGAAATCTGGTGTGGCTGGCTACCTTCCTTCACATTTTTCCCCACTAATTCCCTTGATATCTTGATCTTTTGTTCTTCCTGGTGACTTTTATTATTATTTTTCCTAGCTCTATAAAATAATTTTTGATTGCTATGGATTGAATAAGTAAATGAGTTTAGGTTTATTATATTGGCTTGGCCTACCCATGAGCAATTAATGTTTTTCCCATTGTTTTCTCTTTTCTGTTTACCTTTTATGCTCCTCTTGAGGCCTGTATTTGAAAATCAAATTTTCTGATTATATCTAGTCTTTTTATCAGAAATGTTTGAGAGTCCTCTATCTCATTGGATATACATTTTTTTCCTTAAGGATTTCCTTAAGGATTAATTTTCACTGGGTAGGTGATTCTTGGTTGTAATCCTAGCTCATTTGCCTTTTAGAATATCATACTCCAGGCCTTCCGATCCTTTAATGTTGATGTTGCTAAATTCCGAATAATCCTGATTACAGCTCCACAATATTTGAATAATTTCTTTCTGGTTGCTTGTAGAATTTTCTCCTTGGCCTGAAAGCTGTGGAATCTGGCTATAACATTCCTGGGAGTTTTCATTGTGCCATCTCTATCAGAATGTGATCAGTGAGTTCTTTCCATTTCTAATTTTTCCTCTGGTCCTATGATATCAGGGCAGTTTACATTGATAATTTCTTGAAATATGACAGTTAGTCTTTTTTTTTTGGTCATGGCTCTCTAGTGGTCCCATAATTTTTAAACTATCTCTCCTCAATCTATTTTCCAGATTAGCTATTCCTTTACAATGAGAAATTTCACATTTTCTCTGTTTTTTTATTGCTTTGATTTTATTTAATTGTTTCTTTATGTCTCATAGAGTAATTAACTTTCATTTGTCCAATTCTAATTTTTTAAAAATGATTTTCTTCAGTGAGCTTTTGTACCTTCCTTTCCATTTGGGAAATTCTACTTTTTAAGGAATTCTTTTCTTCAATGAATTTTTGTACATATTTTTCTTTTTTTATGCTTCCTTTACTAAACTATTCACTTTTTATGATTCTCTTGTTTCACTCTAATTTCTTTTCCCATTTTTTTCTAATTATCTTATTTTATCTTTAAAATCCTTCTTGAGCTCTTCCAGTTTTTTTTTTTTGGTGGTGGGGGGCTGACACCAATCTATATTTTTCTTTGAGGCTTTACATGTAGCTGTTTTGACATTTTTGTTCTCGTGAATTTGTGTTTTGATCTTTCTTGTCACAATAACTTTCTATGTTTAAGTTCTTAAGTTCTTTCTGCTCATTTCCCAAACTTATTTCTTGGCTGGTAATTTTATTTTGAAGCTGGACTCTGCTTTCAGGATTGAGAGGGGCACTGTCCCCCACTATTCCTGATCTGCTGTTTTCAGAGATAATCCTGGGGATGTTTATTCTTCCAGGTTAGTATGATTTAAGGAGAGGTGCATTCATTGTTTCCCTTGCTTGTTCTCTGGTCTGTCAGTGAACACAAGCTTTTTTTTCCTGTCTTCCACCTGTGACCAATATCTCTGCTCCCCTACCTCATATGCTGAAGTGTGGTAGTACTCTTCCTCACCTTGGGACTATAACCTAGGTCAGCTACCAGATCCCTGTTTCAGCAGTGCAGCAGAGTTCTGCACCCAGGGACAAAAAGTTGTCCCCTACAGTCTCCTTCTAAGCAGTTATCTAGCCTCTTTACCCTTTGTGGACTGAGGGTTCTGGAAGTTGATTCAATTTCCCCAAAGACTTGCACTCAGTTGCTGGGGCAGGGCCTGTTATTGGCTTGCATCAGCATATGGGTTCTCACTGCTGGCTTGTACTATGGCTGGAAATGGAGAGTGGAGCAGCAAGCTGCTGGCTTGCAGGCTGGGAAATTGGGCCTTGTTGCTACCTTGCATGGTTGCCTTGCTACTGGCTTGCTGAGGCATGACCACAGGTTGCTCGCATTGCACCATGCTCCACCATCACCCCAGTAAGGCAGACATCCCCTGTTGACCTTCTAAGTTGTCTTGGACTAAAAAATTGTTTCACCTCATCCTTTTGTTGGCTCTACCCCTCCAGAATTCATTTTGAAATGGTATTTTAAAGTTGTTTGGAAGGGAATTTGGGAGAACTCAGGCAAGTTCCTACTGTACTCTGCCATCTTAGGCTGCTTTGTAAATCTTAAAACTTAACAAAAATGTGAATTATTATCACTTTTGATATGTCATGCTCCCTTAGAATATAACCATCTAGCAGCATAAAATATGCTCAGTGTCTGTTTTGTACTGTTTGTATTGACTATAGACTTTCATAAACTTTAAAGTTATAAGCACAGCTGAAGGACAAAAAAAAATCTTAAAGTTTTTAATTTGGAAAGGACTTCAGGAGATAACTAGTCAAACCTTTATCCAAAGCATAAATAAATCCCTGCCACAAAACCTGACAAGCGGTTTATGCAGCCTACACTTTTAGGCATTCAGTGCCAGCAAAATCATTACTCCCTAAGGCAGCTTATTCTGTTATAAAGACATTGATCAAGGAACTCCCTGATCAACTTGTTGAATTCTTCAGTCATTTTAATGAGAAAATAGGGCATAAACTTCTGGGGACATCTAAAGGCTACCTCTCCATGAAATATAAGAGTGGTCACTGGTTCCTAAGAGTATGCAGAGAGCTATTGATTGGATGTCAGAGACTGGAGTTCTAAGGAAATAGCCCTGACTCTATGGTGATTCACTAATTGGGAGTTGGGAGGATGCATTCTTTCTAGAAGAAAAATTTGCCACTTTCTATAAACTAATACACTAATTCATTTTATTTTGGAGTTTCTTTCTTTGCAGGTTTTTTTTCTCCTCTTCTTCCAAAGACAGGTCAGCACAGAGCAGAGTAAGCTTTGCCCTAAGGGAAGACACATTCTCCCAGAAACTAAAATGGCTGCTTTGGATAAAGTCACCTGGGAGTTTCGGAGACCTGTATGTAGTTTGCAAGGAGAGATCCTGAGAGTAGATTTTTCTGGCTCAAGAAATGGAAGGAACTGGGTCACTAATAGGTTTCTTGCAGAAGCACGTTAGAGAGACAGATATGAGAGTATCCATTTGGCCCAAGGGTTCAGTTCATCAAAATATTTGTTAACCCTAATTCCTGCCTGGAAGAGAAGGAATTTTGAATTTCCTAGACATGAAGATCCTGGAATCTAGCCTCCTAGGCAAAGAAAACAGATTTCATAGGTAATATCAGTCTTGTAAAGTTGCCTCATGTTTAACTCCAAACTCAAGAGTCTGAATTCAAGAATTCTAGAGTCAGGATCCATTTGCATCCATGGAACCCTAAAGTGTCCATTAACTTAGATGGAGGAAAATGCATCTAACTTCGATATTGAAATTTGGCATACCTTTCAATTACTTAAAAGCATTATTCTGAGAAGGGGTCCATAGGTTTCACAAAACTGTCAAATGGGTTTATGACACACACAAAAATATTAACAATCTCTATTCTACAATTTAAAAAAAATATCTTTCCTCAATATACTCCTTGGAGAAAGAGGAATCCCAAATAATTCCTGAGTAGTAGCCTACTTGGAATCAGGAAGTTACTCAGGCAATAAGAAAAGTCCCTTGTCTTTACCTTCCGGGGAATATCCAAACCACAGGGTGAAACTGTAGTTTCACTGTAGCCCAAGAGAGACTAGTACAGGCTTCTGGAGAGTCTTGGGTTCCCCCTGAATTGAATGTTAGAGTTTCCTTAATGATAACCCAAGTTAATTTTTAAGGGGGGCTGACAGATTTTTAAGGGCTATATATATTTCTGTATATTTTTCTGGGCTCCCCAGAGTTTTTTCTGTCTTCTCTATTTTTCTGTGGGGTGAGATAAAGGCTATCCCATTCATACACATTACAATCTTTAGTGCCTGTATATGAGCTTGGAACCTGTAATCCATATCTGGGAAAATCTAGTCATGAGCCAAATGAAAGTAATGCCTACCTTCTTTGGGGAAATGAGATTGGAGAAATTGACAATGCTTATTGTTGTTACACCCGGTGTCTAAAGTACATTCAACTCTGTTCAATTTCATGATCATTTTTGAGCCCCCACTATGCGGAGGGTATTGATTGTATCAGGCAATGGAGGTGTGACAAATAATTGTAAATGTACAAGTTATTCACAGGACAATAGGGAAATTGATATCTACTTTCGGGTTGGCAATAACACTTATTACAAAGCATTTGAGGGCAAGTCATACTCAATCCAATTCAACATGTACCTTACTATGTGTAAAATTCCATTTTAGGTACTATGAAACATACAGAAAGAGAACAAAAGCAAGGTGTCTTCCTTCAGAGAGCTTCCATATAGTAGAAGAGATTAGGAATGGGCAGTTATTTATGTAACAGGTTCTGACACATAGACAAAGTGCCAATAATATCACACTGTGTAGAAGAGACCAGGGAGATTGAATGCATGAGAGCTGTGATGATGTGTAATGGAAATAGTTTGGAGGGACTGGATAATGCGAAGACATTATGTAATTGATCCAGTTAAGTTCACTACATGGTGAATAAAAGGTTCTGGAATTAAAAATCTGGAACTAAAAATGCTTTTCTTAGCCTCACTCAAGATCTTTGGCTGTTCTGCTTTTGGTCTGACTCCTTTCCTAATGGCATCTGGTGAGAAACAATGCCATAAAGGGGGATACCTTCACCCCCTGATTCCTCCTAAGGCAAATATTTGGCCCATGAATACCTGCTTGTGTTCTTTGTTTGCCTCATCATTTGTTCTTCTATTTCAAGGGAAAGAAGTGGAGATTTTGATCTTCTAAGTTTCAAGATAAAAAGAGAAGTCTTCTCTGAGCACTCCAAAGACTAATAGAATAATAGAATCAACTAAGTTAACAGATAACTTGCCATCAAAACCCCAAGGAACCATGAGTAACATTCAAGGAATGATTTGTCAGGATCTAGCCCAGTTGTAGCTGAGATGAGGCTCATGCAGCAATTGTGCAATATCCAGGTATAAACTTGTCAGTTTTATAGAAACTAAGCTAAGTTTGAGCCCACTCTTCCCAGAAAAGAGATAGGAATGTGCCCCTGAGGATAAGGGATTGGTGATTTCTGTTCCTCTACATCTTTTAAATAAATATCCCTTTGTAAAAGCTAGTTGATATTTAGTGGTTAAATGGAACTGAGGAATCATTCACAGGCAGTAACAATGGGGAAACACCTCTTGGGGTCTCAAGCCAAGAGTATTAGAAAAAAATCCCCAAATCCTCAGTACACCCTTAGTCTTTTGATAGGGAGCTGTAGTCAGCCTGGCTCTGGGAAAGTAGGCCAGAGCATACTCATTACTTTTAGATACTTAAGTGGATCAGTGATTTCTTTATCAAGGTTTTTTCCTCTACTAGTATAAATCACAACCCCTTCCATGAGATCATTCTGTGTGATTCTCATCCATGCCTTTTATAAATCTTTCTTAGAGGAACCACCCAACATGCTGTAGGTCTTTTTCTAGTCCTTTTAATATCTCAAAGGTATTGACCAATCTGGCAACCAGGCTGTGCATTTATTGTTTTTCATTCTTGCCTGTAATACTTTCCCATATCCTTCTAATCTCCTTTTCTTTACATGCTTTTTACTACTTTTCACAAGCAAGCCATTGTTGGTTTTATACTACCTCTTACTTAAACCAGGTGGAAAGGTAAGGGACAATTTAGTCTATTAGTCACCCTCTTTTCCACTTCAAGTAACTAGCCATATTCCTTGACTCTGATACCTTTGTCAAGAGGGAACACTTGTATTCAATCAAAGGCTTTAAACTGCAGTACATCAATCAGATTGTTTGGGTTTTGTATAAAATAGCAAACTAGTTATGAACTAAGGCATCTGTGTGACTGGCAGGTTAGAGGAAAACATAGTTTCAGATAAGCCTCTCAAAGCTGAAAGCAGGGAAAAAGAAATGCCTTTATTTTCCCCTCTCCTATCAGTCTCTCTTTGGACTTCCCATTGTTGTCCTAGCGGTGTCTCTGGAATAGCAACAGTAGCAGCTGTCAGTAATGTCTACATTAGGAGCCAAGGTCAAACTAGACAGGCTGAAGAAAGACAGCTTCAAGACTTTATAAGGAGCCCAGGAAAAAGCTACACTATGTCTAAGGGGGATATCACAAAGACTCCACAAATGGGGAGAAAGACTTCTAGCAAGTGGGAACAGTTACCTCTTTGCCACACGTGCTCTCTAAGCTCTAGCCTGCTTTCTCAGGGACTCTGTATATACCAGTAAGAGAGTGTATCACAAAGTTAGGAGAGGAAGTGGGGTAGGTGGGAATTTTTGATAGCACTGTTTCATCATATATCACCTTACTTAATACATCTTTCTAAATGCTAGCAGAGTGTAACTGATTCATTGTTATCAAATGATAATCATGGGGAGAAGCACACCATTTAAGGTTCATGGGCTACATGATTAGAAAATAACACCCTCACCCCCAGAACTCTGAGAGTGTAGGTGTAGCTAGTCACTCTCTGGAGTCCCAGACTGCCAGCATGAACTAAGCTGGAATAATAAGCCTCAGAACCTACACCTGCAGATTGATTCATCTGAGATCACAAAAGTATTCCATGATTCATTTTCATAAAGCATCACTGCTGAAAAATATTAAACACAGGGAACTATACTACTACTAGAATATAAACTTTGCTTTTAAGGCTAGGGTTCTTAACTTTAAAGTCTGTGAAATATATGGATATATGTTGATAATTGCATTTCAACATAATTGGTTTCCTTTATAGTTCTATGTACTTTAGTTAACGCATTTAAAAACATCCTAAGGAGTTCCAGATTCAGAATTCACTACCTCCTTATCTCTGCCTCATGTAATTCCTTTCTTTCCCTAAAACACAACTCAAGCATTGTCTTCTAGATGAAGCCTTTCTTGATTTCTACCTTCCCTTACAAGCTATCTTATTTTAACAACTTTTTATTTATTTTTGTTGATTCTATTTATATTTATTTGATATATACTGATATATGTAATGGTTATTTTCCCCATTAGAATGTTATCTCCTTGGAAGTATTATTTATTTAATTTATTTTTAATTAATTAATTAAGTTTTAGTTTTCAACATTTACTTTTATAAGATTTTGAGTTCTAAGTTTCCTCCCTCCCCCTCTCTATTCTTCCTCCCCCAGATGCCATACAATCTGATATAGGCTATACATGTTCATATACATGATCATATTAAACATATTTCCAAATTACTCATGTTGTGAAAGAAAAATCAAAACAAAAGGGAAAAACCATGAGAAAAAAAAAACAAAAAACAACAAAAGAAATAGAAAATAGTATGCTTCTATCTGCATTCTGACATCATAGTTCTTTCTCTGGTTATAGATATCATTTTTTCCATCATGAGTCTTTTAGAATTGTCTTGGATCACTGTATTGCTGAGAAGAGCTAAGTTTAACAAAGTTGGTCATTGCACAATGTTGCTGTTACTGTGTATGGTATTCCTGGTTCTGCTCACTTCACTCACCATCAGTTCATGAAAGTCTTTCTAGATTTTTCTGAAGTTTGCCTGCTCACCATTTATTATGGAACAGTAGTATTCCATTATATTCATATAACCACAACTTGTTCAGGCATTCGCTAATTGATGGGCTTCTCCTCAACTTCCAATTCTTTGACACCACAAAAAGAACTGCTAAAATATTTTTGGACATATGTGTCCTTTTTTTCTTTTTTATGATCTCTTTGGGATACAGACCTAGTAGTGGTATTGCTGGATCAAAGGGTATGTACAGTTTTATAGCCCTTTGGGCATAGTTCCAAGTTGTTCTCCAGAGTGGTTGGATCAGTTCACAACTCCACCAACAATGCATTAATGCTACAACTTTCCCACATAAAAGTATTAATTATTTCATTCTCTATATCTCCAATGCCTAGGATAGTGCCTGGAATGTAACAGGTGCTTAATAAATCCTTGATTAAGTGAATGTTCTAAGTACTATGAGAGATACAAAATGGAAGGGTAGCACAGAGGAAGAATGGATGATTTCTGAGTCATAGATCAAGGAAAAGAGATGCCATTTTAACTGTAACTGAGTCTCATCAATTTTCCCCCTATTATTAGGGAACTTTGTCTTAATAATTGGAGCTGGGGGAAGGCCAATGGGATTTTGGATAGAAGGGAATCCCCAATAGGTGACTGCGTCCTTTACCAAATTCTGCAGGAAGAATGCCACATGCCCCAATTTAATTTACTGTACAGAAATTGTTCATTAACATCCACTCCCCATGCCCTTTCTCAAATGAAAAAAATAAATTGAGTGACAATATTAGATATTTGGCTTTATTAACCTTTCTGGGAACCCTTCTCCCACACTTTCGTGGATAAAAGGAAAACAAGAGAGAAGATATAACTGTAAAAATTAGTCGAATGAAGAAACAGGTGGGAACTGAAAGGAAATTTCTATCTGAAATACATTGCATGCTATCAGCTTGTCTACCTGATGCATTTGAAATAAAAAAGAATATCAGAGTAGAAAGGCAATTCAGAGGTCATCCAGTCCAGCCCATAATCTACAACGTACCAAGTAAGTGGACAGGAAGAACTCCAGTCAAGGCAACCTATTACCTCCCATTTAAATCAAATCTTCCTCTTCCTGACCCTGAATGAAAGGTAATAGCAACCATTTAGAGGAAGAAAAATGGGCCATTCTGTGTTATAAGACATATATCAAATCCACTCATTCTTTCTCTCTCTCTCTCTCTCTCTCTCTCTCTCTCTCTCTCTTCCCCTTCTCCCCTTCCCCCCTCCCCCCTCCCTCCCTCTAACACACATATCGCACACACACACACACACACGATGGCAGCTAGGTGGCACGGTGGATAGAATGCTGGGCCTGAAGTCAGGAAGATTCATCTTCATGAGATCAAATCGAGCCTCAGACACATACTAGTTGTGTGACCCTGGGCAAGTTAGTTAATCCTATTTGTCTTAATTTCCTCATGTGTACAATGAGCTAGAGAAGGAAATGGCAAACACTCTAGTATCTTTGCTGTGTAAAATCCAAATAGGGTCACGAAGAGTCAGAAATGACTGAAAATATATATATGTTTACAAAGCAATAAGGTAGAATTTTAACAAATGTAGCAGAATTTATATGCGAGTGTGTGTGTGCGTATGCATGTGTATCTTGAGTAAATAATATGTACAAACAAATATTGTTCTTTTCTACATGGGATGGCTTCTTAGGAGATCAAATACGTATGCCATTAACAATTCTGCATCTAAACACAAATTTGCCACTCTTCTTTGAAAGTTATCTCCCTGGAACACACTATCTAATAGGGGACCAAACACACAAAAAGAAGCTGAAAAGAGGGGGAAGGGTACCCAGCACAATGAGATGGCTGCCCTAGGCACCATACTTAAATGGAGGATCAGAAAGGAGCTCTCCAATGCCCCACCCACCAATCTCTCCATTCAGAGGGAGGAAAGAGTCCTAGGAGCAGGGAATACTAAATAGGTGTTGAATTGATTTCATCTTATAGGATGGTGAACTTCTGGAAAACATAAAGTTCATGAGAAACTGTGTAGGAAATAAAGTAGTGCAGAATACAGGATAGGCTGTTGGAGTTAGAGTCGAGAGAACTGTGTTTGATTCCAGTAGAATGTAAACTACCTAGGCTTTTAAGGTTGTGGTTATTCAGTCATTTCAGGCATGTCCCACTCTTCACGACCCAATTTTTAAAGTTTTGTTGGCAAAAGCACTGGAGTTGTTTTCCATTTCCTTTTTTAGCTCATGTTACAGATAAGGAAACTGAGGCAAGCTGTGTTAAGTGGCTTGCCCAGGGTCACAAGAGCTAATAAGTGTCTGAAGCCCAATTTGAACTCATGAAGATGAGTCTTTGTGATTTCAAGCCCAGTACTCTATCCACCAAATGACACAGCTGCCTTACGTGAGCTTCCAGACTTTTACTACCTTATTTCATTTTGTTTTGTTTTAGCATGGCTATAGCCTGGCACATGGTAGGCAATTAATAAGTGTCTGTTAAATTGAACTGAATTTAGTTCTAACATTTATTGACTATGGGATCATTTAACTTCTTGAAACTTGTTTCTCACAGGTAAAGTGGCAATAACACTCGTACTATAAAGTTCTTTACAAACCCTATGAGCTAGAACTATTAAAATTCATGTCTGCCCTCAATGAGTTGACAGCCTAGGATAAGATAAAGTCCAGGTAACTATATTTTATAACATAATGACTTTTAATATTTATAAGCCAAAAATTAAACTTATGGCCAATATGTCAGACTGGAGACTTAACTCCCATTTTAGTCACTAAACATTTGGGAACAAAAAAAAATGAAGTCAATGGAAGTTCTCATTGCAACAAAATATTGCTGTATGTTTTGGAGCAAGTTTTCACACCTTCACTTAACCAGTTCCCTGGATAGGATGACAAGGAACAATATGTCTCCCTAAGCATCATTAATCACAGAAGCCACAGAATAGCAATAGCCTAAACTTAAGCTCCAAAAAAAAAAATAATCCAACAAATACCCATCGTTTCTCATTCCCTGACACAGTGCCTCACACATAGTGGGTGCTCATTAAATGTTTATTGAATTGAATAAATATATACTCTCCAACTTCTTTGGCAAGTAAAAACAAGTCCATTCAATAATTTCAGCCGCTAAGCACCATAACCACAACACCATAAATACAATCCTTTGTTTATTCTGTTCCTGGAATTAAACTACTAAGGACCCTAATTAGACTATGGTAAGACAGTATCTTTTGAGGATAATTCTGTCATGAATTGCAAACATGTGAATGGAAAACTCTCATTTGAGAGCAGTCATCTTCAAGGAATAGAATATTTTCCACTGCTAATGACCCATTAAGCCTTAGTATTAATGTTTCTAATACATTTCCCCCTAATTGCAGCCCAGCAATCCCTTAATATATCTCTTGTTAATTTCCTAGTAAATTGCAAGTCAGGTGTTCCAGACTTATTCCTCTTTTCTCACATTTTCAGCCTTCCTGTCAGCAGACCTCCCAAACAGAACTCATTATCTCTCCTCTTCCCCCAAACACACTTGCTGACTTTTTAAAGGGTACCAGTAGCCTTCCAGTCACCCAAGTTCAGAACAATGGAGGTATCCTCAACTTCTTACTAGACCTCACCCTGTATATCCAATCAATGCCTAGACTTGTCAGTTCTCTCTACAAAATCACCCCCATCTGTCCCCTCTTCACTCGATATAGCCACTACCCTAGTTCATCCTCATCTCTCCCATGGACTATTATAACAGCTTCCTAATTGATAGCCCAGTCTCGAGTCTCTCCCTTCTCTAATCTATGGCAAAGTATCTTAGCAATATTCCTAAATCACAGGTCTGCCTGCATCATTTCCACACTAAATAAACTTTAATGTCTTTCTGTTGCCTCTAGGATCAAATACAAAATCCTCCGTTATTTATTAAAATCTGTTGACAGTCTGGTTCCAAGCTACCTTCCACTCCTGTTATCCATTCTAGCCATTATGATTAAGCCAAACTGAACTTCTTGTTGCCCACACACAACACTCTCTGTTCTATGTGTAGGATATTCTTCATTCATGGAATGCATTCCCTTCTTACCTCTGCCCCTTAGCATCCCTAGTATCTTTCAAAGCTCGATTCATATCACGTTTTGCATCAGGTCTTTGCTGGTGCCCAAGTTGCTAGTGCCTCCCCAAATGATCTCTTCTGAAGGAATGGAAAGTTTTTGAGGAGTGGAGTTCTTACATTTTTGTCTTTGTATCTCTTGTGTCCTATATTATACCTATATTAGGCACTTGATGAATACTTGATACTTTATTGGTTGAATGCCATTGGGAACATTTAAATCAAGCATATTACCTTCCTAAATGATAATGAGGCTAATACTGTATTTCAGAACATCAATGGATCTGTGGTCTTATCAGGGTCAATATACATTTTATTCCTTTTCCTTTTGTATGATTCATCATCAGATTATTTTATAAATAACAATTGAATTTTGTGGGTTTTTTATTTAAAATTTAAGCATCCATCAAGTGAAATGTACTGTGCTATGTGCTTATTATGAATCATCATCATCATCATAATCACCTGTTCTCAAGGAGCTTTAATTCTACTGATTCTACTAATTCTACCTGTATAAATATGAATAAATGTAGCCTAGGTCCTGCTCAAGGTAAAAGGTATGCCTAGGTTCAAGGTACTCTCCACTCCATATCGATTCAAGGCCACAGCTTATAAGCCCCTCTGATCTTCTCTGTACCTGCACAAGTCAGAGAACATCTTAATTCAAGGCAAAGGCATTTAATTAAATAAAATACCAGGTAAATAACAACAATAAATCCCCCATATACACAAGAGCACACCGTCCAGTAGACTCCTAGGACTCTGGTCAGACAGGGAAGATTGATAATTCAGACAAGTCATTCACCTCACACTCCATCAACTTCAATACCTCTTTGGCTTTGGAAATGATGAGGCCAGAATGCTTCCTTGGTTTAGCTTCTTTCTGCTATTTCTCTACTGAATTGATGTTAGACTTCTCAGTAGAACTACAAATTCCGCCTCCTATTCTTCCATTGAATTGCAACTGATAGGCAACTTCTTAAAAATAGGGTGTTTTCTGTTGTTGTTCTTGTAATCTAGCACATTGCCTCAGGTCATTTCATCTTTGCTGGGAGTCATAGCCATAGCTTCAGAACCCAGAGAAAAGATGTCCTAATTCACCATCACAAAAATATCATTGCTGTTGGTAGTCATTCCTTCTTGAAGAGGACCAATGGAGGATGACGTCAGACTCCTGAAGGTGACACTGTTGCACGTGCAATTCACCAGCAAGTCAAGACATCACCCTGTGATGCCATTGGTCCTCTATGAGGAAGGAAGAATAACTAACAATGATAAAGATCCATAGCTGACTCCAATCAGCAAAGTAAATATCCTGAGTGCTACTCTGTCATTTTGACTACTTTGTTTTAGAGAGTCCAAGGAAGTTACTTGCCCAAGGTCAGAATGCTAGTAAGTGGCAGAACATAGCTTCAATCCCAGGTCTTCTCACTCTAAAATTCACTGTTATTTCCAACACGCTACAGCTGCCTTTATGGCCATCTCAATCCTTATTCAACTATATCCTTCTAAATCTAATCTTTCATCTTTCCTTTTAGTCTTAGCTAAAGAGTTATTTCTCCTCCTCTACACTTCACCTAAGAGGTAGTTGGTTGGCACAACAGATAGAGACTGGGCCTGAAGTCAGGAGGACCTGAGATGAAATCTAGCACTCAGACACATGTGTGTCACCCTGGACAAGTCACTTAACCCATTTCCTCATCTGTAAGATGAGTTGGAGACAGAAGTGCCAACCACTCCAGCATCTTTGCCAAGAAACCCCCAAATGGGGTCATGGAAAGCCGACACAACTGAAGCAACACATCTCACTTCTTACCACATATTTGTGACTCCCCTAGGCCCCTATTCTCCCACCAAATTGCCCTCCATGCAATATAACTGATTTCTCCCTTTCAACTGCCTCCCCATATTAAAGGTTGAGGGAGGAGAGAAAATTGTCACTTGACTCCACTGTTTCTCCAGCATCCTGTATGTCTCCTTTCTTTTGCCACCAAATCTTTCAAATAGTGGGCTATACTGATGGCTCCATTTTCTTGTTTCGTAACCACATCTGTCTAGCTTCCATCCCTATTACTCTATTAGAGATGTCCCTTGAACACCAAAGACTTCCTTATTACGAAAGGCAATGGACTTTTCTCTGTCTTCATTTTGCTGTTGTTACTCTTCTGTCTGTTACATTTGATATTGATGAACCGCTTCCCCTTTCTCATTCTTGACTTTAGGCAGATGGTGCCTCATTCCCCTCATATTTTTTCTGCTTATTCCTTTTTTCTTTGCTGGCTCCTCTCATTCCAGTTTACTCACTATAAGTCTTTTTCCCCCCTAAGGTTTATTACTTGGCCTTCTACTCTCCTCTCTTTATACCTTCTCCTTCAGAGAGCTCAACTATTAATATGCTTTAGTAGGATTTAGCACAGGAGGAGGCCTTAGAGATCCTGTCGTCGAAGCTCTTCATTTTATAGTTGAGGAATCTCAGGACAAGAGAAGTTAAGTAGTTTTCCAAGGTCACACTGGTAATGAGTAGCAGATCTGGGATTCAAATCCCATGAGTCCAAATCCAGGGCCCTTTCCAGTTAGTTATGCAATAAATATATTTTTTAAAGATATACTATGTGCCAGGTTCTGTGCTATGTGGTAGACATACAAAGAAAAGCAAAAGGCATTCCCTGCTCCCAAGAAACCAATAGTCTAATGGGGAAGACAATACAGCCTTATCAGCTCTAATCCGACAGTTGTCAAAGCTTCCTTTCTTACCTTACCTTGTCACTCACATTCCAATTCTTTATGTCCAACTCCTCGTTGAACATTTTTACTAAAAAGACTCAATATCACCTCAAACTAGATATATCCCAAACTGAACTCCTCGTCTTCCCTGGCAGACTGGCTCTCTTTCTAAGCTTCTGTTTTTCTACCAATGGTATCTATAATAGAATCCTATGCTTTACATATACTAGACATTTAATGAATGTTTATTGAATCAAATTAAATTTATTTCCATGACCGTAATCCCAAGAATAGTTTGAATCATGAAATATAATGTTCTACAAAGAATTGAAGCTAAGGGGTCAGCCAGAGGGCAATGGTGTGTGAGCTAGCTGAAACACATTACAAATGATGAATTGCACAGGAAAAGTAACATAAGGGTGCCATCACAGAGATATATGACCAGCCGAAAGGATAGGCCAGTCACATAGCAAGAGTGAAGGATGACTGATGGGTCCATGTAAATATCAACAGACCAAGTGAAAGGTTACGAACATGGTGGTGAGATCTCTTGTGGAGAATTGATTTGAAGATATTGACAAGAAGCACAAAAGACAGATAGACTTGGATAGAACATGTTCTAATCATGGGAAGGAGTACAGATATTGCTGAAATCATAGATCCATCAGTGATTGAAACTACACTTACTTCCAATTCAGACCTTTCCTTAGGGGCAGGAACCATCTGTGACTTGCGTATTTTTAAAATCTTTTAGTGTCCATCACATAGTAAATATTGCCATTTTTAACAATCTGAGCTGCATAAAAGTAGAATAGGCTGTAGCCCATTTGTAGCAAGTTTATATGACTAGAAGTGTTAAAAACAGAGATGGGATGTTAAAAGGGGAATTTCTGCATCTGGTGAGAGCTTTATTTTAAGGTATCTTCATACTCTAAAATTCTATAATAATAGGATCATATATGTAGAAGTAGGAAGGGCCATAGAAGTATCTGATTCAATACCCTCATTTCATAAATGAGGAAAATGAAACCCACGTTCACACTGACTCTTTCCAATTTTGTTGTTGTTCAGTTGTATCTGACTCTTTATGACCCCATTTGGAGTTTTCTTTCTAAGATACAAGAGTGGTTTGCCAATTCCTTTTTTTATTGTTAATTTTTACAGAGAAAATTTTGCAAAGAAAACTGAAGAACTCAGGCTTAAGTAACTTGCCCAGATTCACATAGCTAGTAAGTGTTTGGGACTGGATTGAACTCAGATATTCCTAACTCTAGTTCTAGGACTCTATCCTCTGAGTCACCTAGCTACCAAATAGAAGCATCCTAAACTACGTCTACCAAATCCTCCCTCTTTCCAACTGAAACAAGGTGCCTAATAAATAGGGTTCTATAAACAAATAGTAATTTAAAATTAAGAAGCAAAATTATTAAAGAAACCAATACACACCAGCAAAAAGTGAGCTTAAGTGCACTTATTTTCTCTTCCTCTGGTGTCACACTTCCATGCTCCAGGCCACTTGGCAAAAAATACAAAAAAGCAAGCAAAGCCACACAGAAAAAGGAATTGACCACATCAGCATTTTGCCTGACTTCAAAATGGACCCAGAGTCCTTCTTCATCTAGAAATCCAGTGTCAAAGCTGGCATGAGAATGAGAAGGAAGGTAATCTAAGGCAGTTGTTTACATCCAAGGCCAACCACAGTGGTCATAGCACAGCTGCTTCCACACAGTGACTCCTCTTTAAGAAATGACTATGGTGAATTGTAATTTGTCACTCAGGATATTGGTGGATTCAGTTTTCTGTAACCTCCAGAGCCGCTTTGAATAGAAGGGAGCAGTTCTGTTCTTGCTGTCCTAGTGAATAAATATCCACAACTCACACTTAAGGCCCCTTCATCTCATTTGGACTAGGAGTTAGGAGATCTTTGTCCTAACCCTGGCTCTGCTATGAATAAGTTGTAGGTCCTTTAAAAATTCTATTCAGTAGGCAACAGTCACTTTATCTATGAGTCTCACTAGGCCCATCTACAAAATGATAGGACTCAGCAGGATGACCTTCAAGGTCCCTTCCAGCTCTAACATTCTGAGACTGTCTTCTTATTCTCACAAAACAGGACTATCAACACACAGATATTTGGTCCCAGCTGGAAGAATGAATCCCCTTCTTTTCTCCTCCTGTAGGTATTTACATTTTAACTTGCTCTATTGCTCTTTCCAAGGCCCCCTTAGTAAAATTTTGCTATATATACCCAATCCTCACAATATCTTTGTGAGATAACTAGGGATAATAATGGCTGTCCTACTTTACATGAGGAAACTGAGGCCCAAAGAGACTGGCAGGATTCCTTCCAAACCCAAGGCCCTTTCAACTATACCACATGGCAGATTAAGAGCTCCCCAGACTTTGTCTGGTCCTTGGGGCCTCAGACAAAGGGTTCCACTGTTTTCTCCATTTTGTCTTTCCTCTGTTTCTCAATTTCTCCATTTGAACAAAACTGGACTACATATGGAGTCCCCAGGAGAACTGACAGAAGGTGCTACTAACAATCATTTGTCAAATCAGTCCTATGTGTTACAAGAGCCACTGTAGAGAATTTTTCTTTCTTTTTTTCTTCAAGAGAAAAATGAGAGCCAGTCACCCATTAGCGCCTGCCCTTACATCAGGGCAAACACAGTAACACAGTTGAGCAAATATAATTCATTTAGGTTTTATAGTTGAGCAACTATCCTGGAAGAATGAGGTCATTATTCATGGTTGTTTTCAATTAATCAATAAAAAAGGTTTGGTGGGTGTCTTCCAAAGGAAGAACCTGAGACAGTTGGTTAGTTTAGGCTCCATTTAGGCTGTATGTGGGAGGGAGGGGGTAACAGGAGAAGGAAGCAGGAGTGGGAAGGAGTGCAGACTTTCTTTTTAACTAATACTAATATAAAAGGAATCCTTTCATGACTTTTTTTTTCTTTAAAAAAAACCCATGTGAATGATGTTTTGTTGTGGTTTGGACATTCCTCTGTGGTTTCTGCCACTCAAAACACTGCAGCCCAGAATTAGCTAGGCCTTTGGAAGGCAACAGTAAAACTGAGGAGGAGGTGGGAGGAGGAGATTTCTAGGGAGGGGACTGTCCTATGTTTATGATGCGTGAAGTGCAAAAGCAAATAGTAGACAAATCATTACAGTCTCAAAGTCATTTCGTCTTCTAAGGCATTAGTTGTGAATGGGTGAGGAAATGTGTTTCTGCTTTCTAAGACTGGACTTTATATCTTCCCTCCTTAGATGCACAAGATAAATCTATATCTAGCACTGTATTTAGAGGATGATAAGCACTAAAAAATGTTTATTGAATGAATTACAGAGGATTGCTTTTTGACGTGAGATACACACTTTCATGATGTTTAAAAGCTGGGACTTTTTCTCCCTTTTCTGACGGCAACCTTAAAGGTTCTCAGATGCGTCCATGCTTGTCCAACTTAGCACTTCTTACACAGTGCTGAAACAACAAAGACTTCTGTAACATATTACGTGTAGAAATGATGAGGGCTTACATCTGTCAGCTAAACATTTTATTGAACCTACAATTAACTATTTTTGAAGAGCTTGGCTTTACTACAAAGATAGTAAGCAAAAGGAGAATATAAGATTTCCTATGGTATCAATCAGTTTCTATTCAGACTACTTCCAATGTATCTTTGAGGCATTCTTTTTTCATCTTATTGCTGCCTTTTTTATTGACTTCAAGGTAACCAAAATTAAGAGAAGACATTTGGTTGTAGTACTACGATCATTATTATTATTTTACGATAACCATACTGCTAGTCAGATCATTTGGTTCAATCATTTTAACACTCTCATTGTCGCTTAGAAAATGCTGAGGCTGATGTTTTGTTTTGTTTTGTTTTTTAATGGCAGAGTAACTTATTTTAAGATATGGCATATCAAAATGCAGGTGGGACCAGCAGAGTGTTGCCAGAATCATCAAATCTCAGAAGAATAAAAGACCTTAGAGATCATCCAGGCTAAAGGTCTGTAGTTCTACTATTCCTATAGATTCCTATAGAACTGGCCACGGCATCAATTTATCGGCCACTGCAACTACCAAAGCACGGTAGCAGCAGGGTAGCAACCATTCAGAGTACTATATTGTAAATAGTAGTGGATGGAAAGTCAGGAGACCTTGGGTAAAATCATGACTCTACCACTTATCTGTGCTATTTTGGACAAGTTGCATTTAAATCTCAGTCTTCTCACTTATAAAATGATATTGATAATATTACCTCACTCCCACAGTTTTTGCGAGGATATTGCTTTCTAAGTCTCATTGTCCATTATAAATTCAAGTTCTTAGGGAGGATGCATGGTGTAGTCGAAAGAGCATTGGGGTTGGGAGATAGAAGTCTGTGTCATTGCCCCCTCTCAGGGCCTCAATTTCCTCATGAATAAAATGAGGGTTGGTTGAGATGATAGCTCTCTCTCTCTCTCTCTCTCTCTCTCCTTCCCCCCCCCCCCCCCACCTCTCTCTCTCTCAAAATCTCTGGCTCTAACCTTCAGAGATTCTAGGAGATCTGGAAAATATAGAAACAAAAAATGGGAAAGGAGGAAAAGGAAAAAAGAATTTTAACACATTTGGACACTAAGGACTTTTTTATATGTGCACAAATTATTATAGCAAAACAACAAAAAACAAAAAAAAATGTCAATCCACTACTGCTTAAGGTTTTTTTAAGGTCAAACTGTTTATTTTTTATTTACGAAAATGTTATTGATATTTTTTTATTTTTAATTAATTAAATTATTTTTAGTTTACAACATTCAGTTCCACAAGCTTTTGAATTCCAATTTTTCTCCCCCTCCCTCTCCACTGAAGATGGCATGCAATTGGAAATAGGTTCTATATATACCTTCACATTAAACATATTTTCACATTAGATATGATAAAAAGCCAAATTATGACCAATGGAATGCACCACGAGGAAGAAGAAACAAAACAAACAAAAAACAGAGAAAGAGCAAATAGTTTGCTTCAATCTGCATTCAGACTCTGTAATTGTTTCTCTGGATATTGGTAGCTTTTTCCATCATGAGTCTTTTGGAGTTGTCTTAGAACCTTGCATGACACTGAAGGGCCAAATCTATCAAAGTTGGTCACGGCACAATGTGTCTGTAATTGTGTACAATGTTCTCTTGGTTCTGCTCCCTTCACTCAGCATCGGTTCATATAAGTCTTTCTAGGTTATTCTGAAGTCCATCTGCTCATCATTTCTTACAGCACAATAGTGGTCCATTACATTCATATACAACAACTTGTTCAGCCACTCCCCAATTGATGAGCATCCCCTTGATTTCCAATTCTTTGCCACCACAAAAAGAGCCACCACAAATATTTTTGTACATATGGGTCCCATTCCCATTGTCTGATCTGTTTAGGATACAGCCCTAGAAGTGGTATTGCTGGGTCAAAGCGTATGCACATTTTTGTTATTGGTAATCTTAAGAATGTAGTCGTTACTTGGGTAGTTTGAAAGAAAAGCTTAAGCTGAGTTGAGTATGATGATGGGTCGATTCTAAAAAATAGAATTGCTAGGAAGAGGTAAAATGAGGCAAATATTACATAGAAACAAGTCCTGAAAGGAAGGATGGAGACAGAGGAAGCAGGTGGGAATGAAGGTTAAGGATTTAATATGATCAGTCTGACTGTACAATTGGAGAGAACAAATAATAAAAGCAGGAACACAAATGGAGAATAGGGAAGATTGAATTCTAAGATATTTGCCTTTCCACTCACACAGAACACTATGTTCTAAAGGTTTTGCCTTTTACATCTTGGATGGTGCAGCCATAAATGTCCCTCTGCCCTGACTAGAAAAGACTACAGCCATACTTCACTCTTCACTCCCTTCACTAAACTGCCTTCCCATCAAATAGGTATACTTTCTAACACATCTCTACCACCCCAGCTTTAGAACCTTGATCAAAGCAACTCAGACTTTCTTTCTAGAATGGGTGTCTCATTCTACTCCATTGTAGTCCCACTCACCATTTAAGATCAAAGTGCCTCTCCCTAGACACTACTCATATGCAGATGTCCTCTTCCTCATTGGAATATAACTTATAGGGTAGGGAATATATTTTTTTTTTTACTGTTTAACAAAGTGTTTGGTGCTGAGTGATTAATATTTTTTTCATTCATTCATAAATTCATTAACACATATATTCATTCATGAGTGGCCTGGCCTCTTGCAAATCATTTTACCTTTCTGAGTTTCGGTTTGCTCATATATAAAATATGGGATTTAGAATAAATGGTCTCTAGGATCCTTTTCAGTGTACAATTAAATGATCAGACTGTGAAGAATTCAATGTTATTCCCAAATTTCAATTAGAACAAAATACAGTCAATCTATCAAAAGAATAGAAATACAGCTGGATCACATGTAGGGAAAATCCTATTTTCATATTTTATAGTTCACATCTAGTAAAATTTTAGAAATGGCTGGGGTTGTACCTCATGAAGACCTTCTTTTATGAACCCTCTTTCTTGATGGCCATAGCCTCAGATAATCTAGTGGTTAATGATAAAAATAAAAATTGATCTGGCTGACCTCACCTGATATTTTATGGAATGACCAATTACTATGAGCTATTTAGTGAATATGAAATACTCCTTAATGAATCAACAGTATTTGCATGCATTCAATACCTTGTACTCCCTATACAGATTATACACCTTGTTTTGTCACCAAGATAACTATGGGTATGAAGCCATTGAGATATGGAAACTAAAATATTTGGAAATCTCTCCTAAGTGACTTCTGCTATCAATAATAGTAATATTTTGCTTCAGTAACTAATTGAATCAGTCTTGCTTACTGAGACATTCATTATTTTTTTTAAATTGGGTCTTTCATTATGTGGATTTCTCATTGACCCTTTCCTTTCCCTCTGCTAATGATTTTTCTCATGTTATGAAAAATTTTACATGATGACATTTGATATTTATCTCCTTATCAACAGTATACAACAACTCGACTTCTGAAATATTCTATTGAAGAAACTCGAAAGAGACATACTCTCTCCCTTGCTGGAGATTGGGGTGTGTTTTCTCTATAAAAATTTAATGAAAATATATTTTCTCATACAATATGGAAGGTTAATTGAAATTACAGCAAATCACCAGTGGTGACAAAAATTAGGAAAAGGAAATTTTGGAGGAATTGTGGAACTACAGGTGCACATATACAGTTGGTGGAGCTGTTATTTACTCTAAAGCTATGTGAAATTATGCAGTTAAAGTGACTACCATATTTGTGTGTTTGCTTTAACCCACAGATCCCAGTGTTAGGCATATACTCTAAGTAAATCTCATAAAAAAGAAACATCCTACATATGTGTGTGTGCATGCGTGTGTGTGTGTGTGTGTATACGTATACACACACATATGTAACAACAATGCTGTTTGCAGCTACTGTGGCTGTGTAAGGCCAATAACATGAGCACACAGGAGGGCTGCTAGTACAGGTTCTTTGATCTGCTTTTCTAAGGAAAGCAACTTTAAGAGGTTTACAATCTCACTTTAATCAAACATACATATATCATTCACTTAGTTCGGGGGAAAAAGTCAGCACCCTGAACTTCAGAGAAAACACAAACAGAAATCACAAGCAGAAATTATATAAACAGAGCAAATAACACAAATCAACAGACAGGCTTCTGTCTGACCTTAGCAATATATACATAGTTACCAGAAAGAGAAGCACCAACATCTGGGTTTTCAAAGCCAGGGAGGCTCCTTAATGGCTACCCAGAGTCTCCACATCAACTCTTCCAATGAGTGAGCCCCCAAGTAAAATGCTAACCTCAGGGTATATCTATACATTTCTTCAGGGTCAGAGGTCACAACCATGTGAATCAAAGTCACATGACTTAGGCTTTCTTGTGACTTAAGCAAGTCATCAAAGACTCTTGATTCAATCAAAGATACTTGACTGCGTTAGTACTGAGAAGAACTAGAACAAGTGTCCAAGTAAAGTCCTCTTTCATCTTGACTCATGGTTGACTTCCAAGTCCCATGCCTCTTCCTCTGCAGGCTGACTGCTCCCAACTCTTGCTTGAATTCACATGTATGCAGGTTTCTACTCTTGCACCAGGTCTCAGCTCGAAGGGAACTGCTCCACTCCAAGCTCCTCCCTGACAGGAGGCTCCAGGGGTTCCTGCCTACAGCTTTCGTTTCTGGGAAAATGAAGCTTAACAGAGCAGCAACGCACACCACCAACACCACCATCTCAAGTCGCCTCCAAAGTCCAGATGCTCTATGTTAATAGCTAGGTTCACTTTAACAGCTCTCAAAAGGGGCTTAAGCTAAGCCTCCTTCCCATGGGCAGGTCTCTGCCCTACAACTCCACTCACCTTCAAAGTTAGGAGGCTCCTTCAGCAAGTCTCTGACATCAAAGGTCTCTTCCCTCTCAGAAATCTCCTCTCTGCTCTAGAGGTCTCCTCCCAGTTCTTTTGGGTTTCCTCTCTTCTCACCACTGGCAGTTCTCTTGATGTCTTCACTTCAATACCCTCTTGATGTCTGCTTCTCTCATACCCTGGGATCTCCTTATATATAATTCTAGCAGACATATGATTGGCTAGAACTCAGGTCTGTGATTGGCTAAATTCATGCACATCTGATTGGTTAGAACTCAATGCACATACAAGTCTCTGATTGGCTAAAACTCAACATTCAATCCAGCAAAAATGCCACTTTGCTTGCCATTACAACATATACACACACATATATCTATACACATACACACATGACATATATACATATCACACATATGTATACACACACATACATACATCTAGAGAAAGAGAGAAAGGAAGCAAGAGTACGATATTATTTTGGTCAAAATAACCAGGAAACAAAGTAGATTTCATTTGACTGAAGAATAGTAAAGCAGACTATCATATGTGAATGCAGTATTATAGCTATACTGGATACAGAGAAGCAGAAGAAGAAATAGATGACATTATATAAATTGAAGTAAGCAGAATAAGGAAAATCATATATACAATGATTACAACAATATAAGTGGAAAAAACAACCCAAGCTAAATGATATAAATTTATGACCATAGTTGGCCCCAAAGAAGCGATATGAGACAGTACATCCCTTCTGTTTGCTGATTTTTTTTCTATTTTTTTTAAATTTCCTCATATATAGGGTGGACCTCAAGGAGGGAAGGGAAAAGGGATATATTGGGAAATGTGATATAAAAACAAACTTGTGTGTATATATGTACATTTGTACAGAGATATGCATATGTTTATATATATACCATATGAAGATATAGTATAAGTTTTTAAGCAAGTGAATTCAAAGTGCAAGTTTGGCAGCTAAGGGGGAGGATGATAATGAATTAAGTTCCAGATGAGTAGAGTTTGAGATTCTGATAGGCCATCCAAGTGTAGGTGTGTAGTAAACAATTGGATACATGTGTCTGTAGATGGGGAGTCATCTATATAGAACTGAGGGTTCCGCTATGACAGTGAATAAGAATTTTAAAGAAGAGATCACAATGGGAGAAGCCAAAGGGCACAGAACCTTAGGGAACAGCTAAATTTAGTGTGAGAGAGTTAGAAGAAGGATGAGCAAAAATTATAAAGAAGATTGGGCAGGTTAGAAAATCAAAATATTACAATGTCACAGGAGCCAAGAAGGGAAAGAAAATCAAGAAAAGAGGTGGTCAGCTGTCAAGTACTAATGCTACTGAGAGGTCAAGGATGATGAGGAAGAAAAGATCATTGTATCTGGTGACTAGAAAGTCACTGGTAGCATTTAAGAGGGAAAACGCTAATATTTTAAGGATAGAAATTTGATTCAATGGGTTTTAAAATAATAGGAAGAATGTAGATTATTCCTGCAAGTTCAGCAGTATCTACACCCACCCATGCATCCATTCACACTTACATGCATAAATGTATATGTGTATATTTGTAACAGGTGTTTGGACAGGTGCAAGTGAATTCCTTGCACATAGGACAAGTCATTTGAATGCTACTAAGCACTCTGGGAAATGTAGTTCAGTGATTCCATGGAATTGTCCTGTAACTAATTTTGAACAGAAGGCAGAAAATATACAAGTTGAGGAGGATCTTTTAAATTGAGGTAGAGTTGAAGAGGAACAACTCAGAGCCACCAGGAGACAGCTGACAGTGTCAAGCATACCTTGACTCCAGCGGTGTAGCCAGGGTCTTTGTTCACTGCAGGCAGAGGGGACAGCACTGAAAAATCAGAATGGAACATAAACTTGATTTGTTAGTGAACGCTTGTCCCCACTCCAAAATCCAAGCAGCACAGAGAGTGTTTTCTTTCTCCTCCCACTATCTCTTCCTCTCTCGCCTTCCTTCAGAGAGGATGGATTTAAATCCAATGTTTCCTGTTTCCACTTTGAGCTGCTCTTTACTATTTCAATACTGCTTTCAGCCCATCTTTCCCTAGATAAACCATGAGCAGTCTCAGTTGTCCTGAATGAATGTCTTTCATCTTACTCACAGAATGCAGCAGGGGTGTACTTTGCTTGACTAACTTCACAAGGTGTGACTAGAAGAAAAGTAAATTTTGTAGCATGGCATTTAGATGCCATTTGGGGGACACAGAAAGCTCTGGTTATTAATAATGCTACAAGTTCCCCCAAGAGAGAAGAATCTGGGCCATTGACCTTTGACATAAACCTTTTAATCAAAACTCAATGGGTTTCTCCAAATGGGATTAACTGGGACTAAGAAATTTCCCTCCCCAGAAAGAGAGGCGAGGGCGGAGGAAATAGAGGCAAGAACCTAAAAAAGAAAGTCCCACCTGAGCAAGCCCCTCCACATAGATACACGTGGTCGCTCTAAGATCCCAGCGTGCCCCAGAAACAGAAGTGAGGCTGGCCAGGGAGCCAGGGAGGATGAACGCTCCTCCAGCCTTCGAGGATTACCATTAGTAAGGACACCAAAGTTCCAGATGCCATTTGTTCACCATCAACAAGGAGGACCACAAGCTAGGAAACACCATCAAATCACAGTTACTGAAAGACCCTCAGGTGCTGTTCACAGGCTATGAAGTCCCCCATTCACTGGAACACAAAATCTTCATTCCTGTACAGCCCCCTCTAGATGACAGCCCTCCCCAGATGACAGCCCCGCCCCAGATTACAGCCTGCCTCAGATTACAGCCAGCTCTGTGTTACAGCCAGCCCCGTATTACAGGCCTCCGGATGCTGTCCCTGAAGCCATCCCTGGGCTGATCAGCCAGCTTGCCTGGTTGGAGGAGCGATTCTGATTCCAATTCCAGGCCATTGTCAAAGACAGAGAGAAGGAATTGAATAGTTCTTAATGTCTCCCCCATGCAGTTTCCATAAGATTAGGAGCACAGAAACTCTTCCTCCCCTTTGATATCCAATTGGTGGGAAAAGTTGAATGGGGGAAACCTCAATGCTTTTCTCTTTGGCAGACAACTGTAATTTCCTCATAAAATGTATTGCTTACCCATGTGATCTAGGAGGATTTTGCTCCTGCTCCTCTCATTGAGGAATAGGGCAAAAGGGGGATAATTTTGTCAGCCAGCCAGGTGCCCCTTCACTGCGACACCTCTTTGTTATTCCATTATATATATTAGAGAGTTAGCTCCTTGAAGGCAGGGGATAATTTGTTTTTGTCTTTAAATCATCAGTTCTTGGCATATAGTGCTTGGCACATAGTGGGTGTGTAATAAATGTGTGCTTGATTCATTGAAAAAAATGACTGCTTAATTGAAAAGCTTCCATTCTTTTAGGGTACACTTTATTTGCTCATGTTAAATAGACTGGAACCAGTGTCAAAGGCGTGAAAGAGTGAGGTATAGAAGGGAAGATTAAGGTCTGAGTTTTAGAAGTAGGCCTAGAACTCAGCAAGCAGGAAGGCCACACCTCAAGAGCAGAGATGGAGAGGTTAACTTTGATGGTGAGGATAGCAACTTCATTTGATGAAGCAGGAGGGAAAAGGGAGAGAATGGATAAAAGATACATGGGGATTCTGTCAGGTGGACAAGGGAACCCAAGTTAGCTTATGTCAATGGAGCTTGTACTTAGTGAAATTGATTGAAATGCCACATGCTGAAGGAGAAAAAATAAGAGTGTAGTGAGGACATCAGAAAAATAGAAAATTTTGTAACAGCCATTGTGGGGATATGATAGGAAGCCAAAGAGATAAGTAAAAGGGTTCTTGACAAATATCACCAAGTATCACTGGTTCATTTTACAGATATGAAAACTGAGGCCCAGGGAATTTAAGTAACTTGTTTGATGCCACATAGTTAGCAGAAATCCAAAATTATGGGGCAGCTAGGTGGTGCAGTGAGTAGAGCACTGGCCCTGGAGTCAGGAGGACCTGAGTGCAAATCTGGTCTCAGACATTTGACACACTTACTAGCTTTGTGACCTGGGGCAAGTCACTTAACCCCAATTGCCTTTCCCTCCCCCCTCTAAAAAAACAAACAAAAATAGAAATCCAAAATCAGCATCCAAATTTTCAACTACATACTTCTGGCTTCAGTACTTTATACTGCCTTCCTTATGAAAATAACATAAAATGTGTAAATACCCTGCATACATTGATTATACAAGGAGCCCTAATGTACCATAAAGTATACATAGATCATATAAAAATACAACATTACCCCATTATACATCTGACATAAAACTAACATGTTCAATATTGTAAATATTAATTTAGCATTTAAAGAGCTATGTTTTTTTTTCCTTGCCTTAGAATTTAGAAGAGCCTTTTGGGCATCATTTTGATGTGTCCCTGATCTCTTTATGAATGCTTTTAAAGAAAGTTTCAACTAATGATTTATTTTTCTCTTGATAAATTTATATACGGCAAACAGGGGCACTCAAATTCATTCTATTGATCTTTCATTTTTGAAATGTCATAAAGCATCTATGTATTTAGAGGCATTAGCAATGACTTTAATTGAGAGAATATGGCAATATGAATCCTATATTAGTGTTTTGCAAGCCTTAACGTGTTATCTACATGTTTAGTATTTATTATTATTGTATTTATTAGTAGTAGTATTGAGTTTTAGAAGTAGGCCTTGAGCTCAATTCTCCTATCACACATGTGAGTACAGTGTGTTTCCATCATACCACTCTACTTCCCTTGTCCACATGTAATTATTTAGCAGTTTTGTTGGGTTATTTTGGAGAAGTCCCATTTTGCTTTCCTCTTACCCCATACCATAACCCTGTCGTGGTCCTAGGGCTCACTGACCACAAAAGTCCCTTCAGAGATGAACTGATCATTAAAAAAGAAAAAAAATTCCAAAATTCTAAGATCTTACAGATTTGCTAAGTCTGAAAATCCATCTGTCATCTCAATGATGCCTTTCTTGGGAAGCTAAAATGCACCAGGGAGCTCACAGCCCTGCTCTCACTCAGCCACCAGTTTCCGGTGAAGTTTCTAGCTTTGGCTGTGTTATCAGGTTACAGCCAGAATAACAAAGCTACCTGAAGAGTCAAATAAAGAACTGTATAGCATCTGGCAGGCAGAAAGCACGGCATGGAGCTAGCCACTTCTGTGTTTAAAGATTAATGTTCCTACACGTGGGTTTTGTTTTGTGGCCAGAGCTTAATTACAAGTTGCCAGCAGAGAAAACTTCCTTGATCAGCACATCTTGTCAAATGTGATTCACAAGATACATTTTTGAGAAGCTTACAATGTGTTGCAGTGTAGCAAACGAGGAGTCAGGAGCCCAGTGCCCTAGCCCTGGCTCTTCCATAAAACAGTGGCTGTCAGCTGTTTGCTGAACACCTAGTGTGCCATGAAGCAAATGAATGGGTGTTTGAATTCCAGCTGTTTGGTTGAGTGTCCACAGGATCAAATTAAACCAGAGACAGCAGGGTAAGGAAGGGGATTATTTAGGGAGTCATGAGATTGGACTACAGAAATAGATTTCGGCGGGGGGGGGAGGGAATGAGGGAGGAATGAGGTAGTCTTTCCAGAGCTATATAACTATGGCAGGGCAACTGGAGCTTTGCCCAGTTCAGAATTTAGGGGGCACTGACAGCAATGGTAGTCTTCAGCCCCACTGAATCAAAATAATTTAATACCTCATCATCAAGAATATTCAGTGAAATTAGAAAGCTGCCAGATAGCAGCAGGCTTAAGTTTCTCTACCAGATAATTTGCTTCATTGCCACATCCCACTATGTGGTGGTCTCACAGTGTTGTCCCAAGGTTTCTTTCTCTCCATTGCAAGATGGTGTCCAGCCCTTACCCTCTCTAACAGAGGGTAGGCTTCATGCCCTTTAGTCCAGTCCGGTTTGTGGTCTTTGTCCTAGGTGCAAACTTTTCTTATTTGTAGCTCTACTAGTCTCCACTAACTTTGTCCTTCAAATGTGACCTTCAAAACCCTGATGGATATAGACCTAGATCAATAAATCAATCAGCAAGCACTTTTTAAGCACCTACCATTTGTCAAGAACTACACAGACCTTTTAGATAGAATTGTTGTTGTTTAGTCTTTTCATTTCTGTCCAAATTTTCCATGACTCCATTTGGGGTTTTCTTGGCAAAAATACTAGAGTGGTTTATCATTTTCATCTCCAGCTCTTTTACAGAGGAACTGAGGCAAACAAGGTTGAGTGACTTACCAATGGGTCACACAACTAGTGAGGCCAGACTGAACTCAGGAAGATGAGGCTTTCTGATTCCAAGCCAGGAGCTCTATCCATTGAGCCACCAATTAGTGCCTGCCCTCAAGGAACTTACATTTTCATAGGAAAAATAACATTTACTCATATAAGTAAATAAAAATATATTTTAAAAAGTTAAATGTGAAGTAATTTTAGTGTGGGGCATTGTCATATTTGAAGGAAACATGAAATGTATAGAGAAGAGAAATCTCTCCACATCCTGAAGATGGGACTGAAAATCAAGAAGGAAGACAATAAGGATGAAATACGTAGTATTTAACAGAACTCACACTTGGGCATTCCACTCAGGGACATAGATTAATTCCAGTTCCTTGGCACCACAAAAAAGAACTACTGTAAATATTCTTGTACATAAGTGTCTTTTTCTTCTTTCTTTGTTCTCTTTAGGGCATATATGTAGCTTCAGTATTGCAAAGGGCATGCACAGTTTAATAATTTTCAGAACATAGTTCCGAATTTTTTCTAGAATAGTTAGGCCATAGCTCGACTAGCAGTTCATGAAATTACTTGTTATTCCACATCCCCTCAAACATTTGTCTTTTTTGCCAATCTGTCAATCTGAAATGTGGGAAATGATATCCCAGTGTTTTTTTAATTAATTTTCATTTCTCTAATTATTAATGATATTTAAAATTGCTTTTAAATGTCTATTGGTAACTTTGATTTCTTCTTAAAACTTCCTATTCACATTCTATCATCATTTATCAATTGGAGAATAGAGCTTATAATTTTGAATCATTTCCCTACATATCTTAGAAATGAGTCCTTTATCAATGAAACTTCCTGCAAAGATTTTTTCCAATTTATCTGCTTTTCTTCTAATTTTAGCTGCGTTGGCTTTGTTTGTGCTAAAACTTTTTAATTTTACATGAATCAAAGTTTTCCATTTCACTTTCTGTGATCCTCTTCATCCCTTGTTTAGTCATAAATTCTTCCCCCCTCTATAGATACCATACATAATTTCTTTCTGGCTTCTCTAAGTTTTGTATGCTGTCATCTGTAAGTCATGCACTATTTGGCAGTTATCTTAGTATAGTATGTGAGATGTTGATTTATTCACAGTTTCTGCTAAACTTTTCCAGTTTCCTGAAAGGCTTTTGTTAAATAGTGAGTTCTTGCCCTAATAATTAGTATTTTCAATCTTACCAAATAATAGTTTAGGGTGCTTGTTTGCTTTTGTACATTGAGAACCTAATCTATTCCACTGACTGACCTATTTCTTAACCATTAACTAAATTGTTTTGATTGTTATTGCTTTGTAGTATAGTTTGGGAACTGGTACAGCCAGGACTCCTGCACTGCACATTTTTCATTATTACCCTGGAGATGTTTGACTTTTTGGTCTCACAAATTTTGTTATTTTTTTCTAGTTCTATACAAGTAAACCTTTGGCAGTTTCATAATGTACTGAATAAGAAAATTAATTCAAATAGCACTGTCATTTTTATTAGTTACTTGTTTTAAATAAACTTTTCATACTCCAAAGATGTTTCTCTACCCTTTCATTTCATAGTAGTGGTTTATATTACCAAAAGGTTTCATTTGCACCTTTGCAGATAGTATAGAAGGCAGCAACGTGGCACAGTAGATAGAGTGCCAGGCCTGGAGTCAGGTACACCTGAGTTCAAATCTAATCTCAGACGCTTAGTAGCTGTGTGACCCTGGTCAAATCACTCAACCCTATTTGCCTCAGTTCCCAATCTGTAAAATGAGCTGGAGAATGAAATGGCCAACCACTCCAATATCTTTGCCAAGAAAACCCCAAATGGGATCATGAAGACTGTTGGACATGACTGAAATGACTGAACCACACTAACAACAACAACAGAGAGTGGTAAAGAGAGTGGCAATTTTGGGAGATGGGATAAGAATCTATCAAGGACTGAGTGATATAAAGATTAACTCTTAAAATGGTCCTGACTCCAGAAGATAATGACTTTTTTTACCTCAGAGGCAGTATAGTTTTGTAGAAGAAATTCTGGCTTAGACTCGAAAAGCCTGTCTCTGATCATAACTACCTATGTTAGCATTCACAAATGTCTCAGCCTTAGTGTCCTCATCTGTAAAGGTATAATAAAAACATCGGCATTGCCCACCTCAGAGGAAAGTACTTACTGTTTTTCATACGTGACATGCCATCTCCTACCTCCATATTTTTGTACTGGCTGGACCTCCTGGCTGGAACACACCTGTTCTTCAACATCTCTCAGAATCTCTAATTTCCTTCAGGTATCAACTCATCTGCCTCCTTCAAGAGGGCTTTTCTGATCTCCAGCTACTAGTTTCTCTACCCCATCCCAATCACTTTGTATGTATTTATACACACCGATATATGTATATATTTACTCCCTCCCAACCTCCAGGTAGGCTGTAAGTTCTGTAAGGGCAGGAATTTTTTTTACTTTTGTCTTTGTATTTAGTATATTACCTGGCATATTGTACACACTTAAGAAGTATTTGTTAATTAGTTTATTGAAGTGCTTTATAAACTTTATAGCACCAGGCCTAACTTGGGGGGTGTATTGAGTGGTAGTCCACGGAGATTCATCCCAGGGCCCTTGTTATTCAGCATCAAAGCTGATGATCCAAGAGAAGGAATTGAAAATATGCTCACCAAATTGGCAGATGATAGTTAATTAGGTGGTGTTAGGAATATATGGAAAATATGAATTAAATTTTAAGTAAACTGGAGCCATTAGCCAAAATGACCATATCAAAACAATGAAATTCAATATAGAAAAATTCAAGGGGATAATGAATGGAAGAAAAAGTATAAGAAAAATCAGGACAGAGAAGGAACACCTATATAGAGGAAGGAAAAATAAAAGACCTGAGGAATATCATTGAATACCATCTAAGAACACATCAGCAAGGTAGGACTGTTTTGGAAAAGATAAACATGATAATTGGAATTAAAAGGAGATGATAAGCAAAAGTCAGGAAGTTATACTGTTACACTCTACATTATACTTCTGTTATACTCAGCATTAGTCGGGCCTTTATTGTAGATTTCATTCAGTTCTGAGCATTATACTTTAAAAAAATGAGGCAAATCATAGAAAATTAATGAAAACTAGGTCATATGAGTGAATATTAGAAGAACCGGGCTCTATAAAAGAGAAAACTAAAGAGGCACTTAACTACCATCTTTAAGTACTTAAAACAATCTCTTTTTATAAATTTTTTGGTGAGGGAGAGAGATGCTGGTCATGCTGATAGGTTGTTGCCTATATTCTCATAGCAACAAACATAGAAATAAGATCAATTAGAAATAAGGATATTTTAGCTAAAATAAAAGCTTCTTGACCACCAAAGTGTTAAAACCCTGTAATGGGCAGCCTAGGAGCTTCGGCATTTCCAGAGAGGGACTACATAGCTGGAGAGGTTAAAAGTTATCTGCTAAGAGAGAAACCACCTGAAGAAAGAAAGGGCGCACTTGGCACTGATCAGGCACTGATCACAAATAAATAGCTATTTCAAAGAAGCTGCATGCAAATGTCCCAATGAGGATTGAATGTTATCTCTCAAGTGACCATAATCATTTTATAATTCTTTATTGCTTATCTCCTTTTCTGAATGAAATAATAACAGCTTTGTCAACATCTGATTCATATTTATACTCTGCATATTTTTAACTTCATTCTTTTCCTTTGGAAAAGTATCCTTTACACTGGAGTCCCAAATGAAATTGATCCTCAGGAAACTGAGGTGAAGATGGAATTAGAATACTGAGGGCATAATTTCCCTATTGAAAAGACAGAAAATCCCATAGCCTGGGTATAGACCCTGGGTAAACCATAATGTAAAGTAAAGAAGAGGTAGTCTCAGTCTACCTTTGTCTGACTAGCTTCTAAACTAGAAGTATAAAAAGACATCCATGCTTTTTAATTTGGCTAACCAATTTGTCTCTCAGGATTTCCAATAGACTTACACCTTTTGAGGGTAACTCAGTGAAGAAATCCTTGATACTTCCTGTCTCAGAGGAAGAAGGGAAGACCCAGAACAACAGTAGACTGAGACTAGGGAAATTTATAAGGTGACCCATAACCCAAGAGAGGCTGAGTCTTTTGTTTGGAAGGGAGTGTGGTATTGTGGGAATGCTAGATTGAGTGTCAAGAGACCTAGATTTTCTATATAAATTGATGAAAAGTGAACTAGGCAGAACCAGAAGATCATTGTGCATAGTAACATCAATATTGTAATGGTGATCAGCTGTAAAAGACTTTCATCCTCTGATCAATACAGTGATCCAAGACAATTCTAAAGGATTGCTGGTGAAAAATACCATTTACCTCTGGAGAAAGAACTGATGAACTCTGAGTGCAAATCAAAGTATATATATAAATTTATATGTATGTATACATTTATCTGTATATAATATGTACATGTGTTTATATATGTACATAACATACGTTCATACATATGTATGTGTGTGTGTGTGTGTACACACACACACACATATACACACTTTTTTGCTTTTTTTTTGCAACATGGCTAATAAGGACATATGTTCTGCATGTGTAATATTAATGGAGGAGGAAGATCTTCCCTGTCCACGAATAAGGCTAATGTGACCACATGTGTCCGCTCACAGCTGAAATGCATCCTGAGTCACATGGAGCCCATTGGGGAAGGAAGTTACTTGAGGGTGAAGTTTGCTTATGGGGAGGCTTGTTTGCAGGAAGGCCTTTTGGTAGTTAGGCACTGAAGCATTTCGGTTGTGACACCTTCCAGATATCTATATCTATATCTATATCTATATCTATATCTATATCTATATCTATATCTATATCCACACACATATACACACACATACACACATGCATATATAGACATATATAGATATAGATATAGATACAGATACAGATACAGATACAGATACAGATACAGATACAGATATAGATATAGATATGGATATATTCCAAGGTTGGCATTTTGCTTTGGGACTTACTCATGGGAAGAATGTTCATGTGATTTGGCCAGACCCAGGCTTTGAAAACCCAGATATTAGTGCTCCCTCTCTGGTGACTATGTATGTATTACCTTGTTCAGACAGCTAGAGCCCTGTCTGTTGGTCTTTGTGCTAACTTCTCTGCTTGTATTTTCTCCATGTTCAGAGTGCTGACTTTTCCTCTGAACTAGTGAATGTAATTAAAGTAAAATTGTTCATCCCTTTAAAAGCTGTCTTTTCCTTTAAGAAGCAGATCAAAGAATCTGTGTTAGCAGGCCATCCTGAGTATGTTAGAGCTGTTGCAGCATGATAGCACATCTATAATTGATATCACATTGCTTGCCTTCTCAATGAATGGTGGAAGGGTTGGAAGGTGAAAGAGAATTTGGAACTCAAAATTGTTAAAAATGAAGGTTTAAAATAAATTTTTTAAAAAGAGATCTATGTTTTAATACTAGCTCTGATATGTACTAGCTTTGTAAGTGTCTGAAATTCAGTATTTTCATCTGTTAAATGAGAATAATAATATATGTGCTACCTTCTTCAGAGGTAAGCCTTGAGGAATTTTTTCTTAAAACTACATAAGTATGTGTTTTTTTCCTACTCTCAAGCAATTAACTGTGGCCTGTAAGTAACTAACCACTTCCTTTTCTGGAGGCATCTAAAGGGCTGAAGACTGTGAATGCCCTGATCACTTTGAATATTTAGAAATCATTTCTTCATAATGATGTTGTTAATGGAATTATATAAATGCATATGAGGCATAGTTATCAAGTATGAGATGGATTTCACAAACCACACATTAAAATCAGTAAGTATATTCATCAGTATAAATAATGTATATTTATATGTCTTGTTCAGCTGAGAGATATGTCAATGAAGGCAAGACCAGTTTAAAATATGAGCTTATTTATGAAATCTTATGGAGGAGGATGGTGGATGATTGCAGCAGAATTGCCTCATAAAACATCAAAAAGGTAGTAGATGGAAAAATTAGAATTCGTATAAGACCCAATTAAGTCAGGTCATCTCAAGGACATTTAACAATGAAACTGAATAACTAATGTTGGAAATGGAAACATTCTATCAACTTTTCTGTAACACACTATACTGTCCATCAATGACAATGGAGCAGCATGTTTGTACTCTACCCACACCCACCCCTTCCAAACCCCCCCTTATTTATCTATTTGACTTTGTGTGTGTGTGTGTGTGTGTGTGTGTGTGTGTGAAGAAAGAAAGAGAGACAGAGACAGAGCAAGCTAACTAGATAATTGGAGAAAGATAACAATAAGAAAACTAATCGTTTGGAAAAGTAAAAATATTCAAATAGCCTTCATCTTGGGGTAGCATAACATAGTGGATAAAGTGCTGTTCCCGAAGTCAGGAAAACCTGAATTCAAATCCTGCATTAGACACTTACTAGCTATGTGATCCTGGGCAAGTCACTTGACCTCTCTGTTTCCTCATCTGTACAATTGGGATGATGATAGCACTTATCTCACTGGGCTGGTGTGAGGATAAAATAAGATAATTTTATCTTTAAAAAAAAACTTTTGTAAACTTTTAATATTCCACATAAATGAAAGCTAGTAGTAGTGGTGGTAGTAGTAGTAAATAGAAGAGTTGAATTAAAATTGATTTTATTAAATTAAATATTGATCTATATTGGCAAAGTATTTAAACATCACTACCTACTCCCATCCCCCAAGGAGTCTATTTCCTCTTATAATAATAAATAAGTCCTTCGGGATTAGGTTGACTATACTGTAGTAATTTGCCAGGAAGCTGATTACAAGGACTACTAAAAGGAAGAGCAGAGGTCTAAAGGTCTCATACACTGTACATATGGAAATCCTACACTTTTGTTGTCAACTATATATTTGTCTAATGGACTTTGTATGACCTGCAACTTAAATTATTTGGACATTTTGGTATTTAATTTATACTAAAAGATGGATTTTTGTTTCAGAGAGAACTTGGGATCACTAGAAACACTATGTATTTTCCCCAAAGCAATCCAGCTCAATCTCCTACTCCTATTCATTTCTGAGCCCAGTTTATTATCCATCCTCGGAGTCAGTACAAGATATATGTCCCAGTGACAGTTCTATGGGTCACCCATCTGATAGAATATCCAACTTTAGATGATATGTATTTTTATTTTTTTCTTATGATTCATCATTTACTTTATTTGACAAAGTAGTAAATAATAATACACTGGCTGGGGATAAAATATAAAACACAATAGTATAGGATTTAAAGAAATCCTTCTGTTCTGAAGCATCTGTTTTGAAGACTCGGCACTAGTAGCCACAGCCCTAGCATTTTTGAATTTGTTGGACTTAAGGTCAAAGTACTAGAAAGGTTAGGGTCAGTAGGCTTAGCAGCCTTGGAATCACCAGGTTTGGGGGCCTTTGAATCACTGGGCTTTATATCTTAGAATCAGATTTGGCTGCCTTGTAATTGGACTTGGTAGCCTTGGTATTAGACTTGGTGGCCTTGGTGTTAGACTTAGAATGGTCTAGGTGATAGAAATAGAATCCAAATTCATGCCTCCTCATCCAATACTTTCCTTACATCAAGCTGCCTCCCTGAAGTCCAGAGCCTAGTATATCCTAAAATTATTACGCAACTAGTTCACATGACGTACTATGTTAGAAATAAGCCAATTAACTGAGGATATTAATGACATATGCCCAGAGGGGTTGCAATCCTTTATCTAAGGAGAAGTTGAATTCCTAAATATGCATGCTCTGTGGGATCTGCTCTCAAATTTCCTAGATGTGAACATTGAGAAAGTCAAGACTCAGAATCTATGTCCCCAACTACCTAGGGTTATCTACATAAATTTTTGTGCAATAAATTAAGAATAAATGTGAATGTGGGGGGAGAGGGGGTGCAGTTAGATAAAAAAGGAAGAAAAAGGCTTATTTTATTTTAATAGTATTTTTTCCCAACTACATGTCATGACAATTTTTAGCATTCATTTTTACAAGATTTTGAGTTTCAAATTTTTCTCTCTCCATCCCTCCCCTCCACTCTTCCTAAAATGGTAGGCAATTTGATACAGGACATATATGTATGTATATATGCATATATGTATATGTATGTATGTACACATGTATATGCACACATGTACATATATCCTGCATGTATGTATATGTATGAATATGTATATACATATGTGTGTATATGTATATATGTATATATAAAATCATGTAAACACATTTCCATATTACTCACAGTTGTGAAAGACAAAATGGATCAAAAGCAAAAAAAAAATGAATAAAGTATAAAAAGTATGCTTCAATCTGCATTCAGAGTCCAGCAGTTTTTTTTAATCTGGGTATGAGTAGCATTTTCCTTCTTGTGTTACTGAGAAGAGCTGAGTCATTCATAGTTGATCATCACACAATGTTGCCGATACTGTGTACAATGTTTCCTTGGTTCTACTCATTTCACTTTGCATCAGTTCATCCAAGTCTTTCCAAGTTTTTCTGAAATCTGCCTGTTCATCATTTCTTATTGCACAATAGTATTCACTATATTCATATACCACAGCTTGTTCAGTCATTCCCCAATTGATGAGCATACCCTCAGTTTTCAATATTTTGACACCATGAAAAAGTCTGCAATATTTTTGTACATGTAACTCCTCCTTTTTTGGTGATATCTTTTGGGCAAAGACCTAGTAGTGATATTTCTGGATCAATGGCTATGCACAGTTTGGTTATCCTTTGGGTATAGTTCCAAATTGCTCTCTAGAATGGTAGGATCAGTTCACAACTCCACCAACAATGCATTAATGTCCCAATTTTCCAACAGTCTCTCCAGCATTTGTCATTTTCCTTTATAGTCATATTAGCCAATCTTGTAGGTGTGAGGTGGAACCTCAGAGTTCTTTTAACTTGCATTTCTCTAATCCAAAGTGATTTAGAGCAGGATTTCTTAAACTTTTTCTACTCACAAACACCTTCAGTGCTTCTTAAACTGTGGGTTTTAGAGCATTTCTTCATATGCCTGTAGATAGCTTTGATTTCTTCATCTGAAGACTGTCTTTTCATATCCTTTGACCATGTATTAATCAAAGAATTGCTTGTATTCTTTTAAATGTGACTCAGTTCTCTATATATTTGGGAAATTAGTCCTTTATCAGAGACACTTTTCCTTTAACCTTTGCTGAAATGGTTTTGTTTGTGCAGAAGCCTTTTAATTTAATATAATCAAAATGATCTATTTTACATTTTAGTGCTCTCTGTCTCTTGTTTGGTAATGAATTCTTCCTTTCCCCAAAGATCTGACAGATAGACTACACCTTGTTCTTATAATTTTATTATGGTGTCACACTTTATGTCTAAATTGTGTACCCATTTTGACCTTATATGGTGTAAGATGCTGGTCTATACCTAGTTTTTGCCCTATTTGTTTTCCAGTTTTCATAGCAGTTTTTGTCAAATAGTGAGTTCTTATCACAAAAGCTGGCGTCTTTAGGATTATCAAACACTAAGTTACCATGGTCATTGACTACTGTGTCTTGTGTACCTACTCTATTCCACTCATCTACCACTCTATTTCTTAGCCAGTAGCAGATAGTTTTGATGATTACTGCTGTATAATATACTTTGAGATCTGGTAATACTAGACCACCTTCCTCTGTATTTTTTCCATTAATTCCCATGGTATTTTTGACATTTTGTTCTTCCAGATGAATTTCGTTGTTATTTTTTCTAGCTCTATCAAATTATTTTTTGTAGTTTGATTGGTATGGCATTGAGTAAATGAATTACTTCAGGCAGAATTGCCATTTTTATTATATTGGCTCAGCTTATCCAGGAGCAACTGATATTTTTCCAGTTGTTTAGATCTGACTGGATTTGTGTGAAAGATGTTTTGTGATTGTGTTCATGTAGTTCCTGGGTCTGTCTTGGCATGTAGGCTCCCAGATACTTTGTGTTGTTTACACTTATTTTAAATGGAATTTCTCCTTTTTTATCTCTTGTTGCTTGGCTTTGTTGGTCATATAAAGAAATGCTGATGATTTATATGGGTATATCTTATATGTTCTACCTTTGCTAAAGTTGTTATTTCAAGTTTTTTTTTTAGTTGATTCTCTGAGGTTCTCTAAGTATACCATCATATCATCTTCAAAGAGTTATGGTTTTGTTTCCTCATTGCTTATTCTAAATTCTTCAATTTCTTTTTCTTCTCTTATTGTTGTAGCTAATATTTCTAGTGTTATATTGAATAATAGTGCTGATAATGGGCATCTTATCCCCATTACAGATTATGCTTGCTGATGATTTTAGATAGATAACTACTTGTCATTTTAAGAAATATTTCCTTATGCCTATGCTCTCTAGTGCTTTTAATTGGAATGGTGCTGTATTTTGTTAAAAGCTTTTTCAGAATCTATTGATGTAGTCATATTATTTCTGTTGATTTTTATATTGATATGGTCAATTATGTTGATAGTTTTCTTAATATTTATATTAATAATAATATAATATATAACATGATTTGATATATGATATTATATCTAATGATACAAAATAATAATTTAAATCGTAATATAATTAAGATATTATATGCTATACATAATAAATGCAATATATGATATATAATTAATAATATAGCAATGTTTATATTCCTGGTATATTTTGCATCTGGTCGTAGTGTATAATCTTTGTGATATATTGCTATAATCACTTTGTTCAGAATTTTAGCATTTAATATTCATTAAGGAAATTATTCTATAATTTTCTTTCTCTGTTTTAGCTCTTCCTGGTTTAGATATCAATATCATATTTGTGTCATAAAAGGAGTTTAGTAGGACTACTTTTTTGCCTATTTTTCAAATAGTTTATATAGTATTGGAATCAATTGTTCTTTAGATGTTTGGTAGAATTCACTTGTAAATTCATCTGGCCCTGGGGATTTTTTTCTTAGGGAGTTCATTACTGGTTGTTTAGTTTCTTTTTCTAAGATGGTGTTATTTAGGCATTCTACTAATCTATCAATCTGGGTAATTTATATATTTGTAAGTATTCATCATTTTTGCTTAGATTGTCAGATTTATTGGCATAAAATTGGGCAAAATATTTCTCAATGATGGCTTTAATTTATTCTTCATTGCTGGTGATTTCACCCTTTTCTTTTTTGATACAAGACATTTGGTTTTCTTCTTTTTTAAATCAAATTGACCAATGGCTTATCTATCTTATTGATTTTTTTTTCATAAAATCTATTCCTAGTTTTATTTATTAGCTCAATAGTATTTTGTACTTTCAGTTTCATTAAGCTCACCTTTGATTTCCAAGATTTCCAATTTGGTGCTCAATTGGAGATTTTTTATTTGTTCTTTTATTTTTTATTTAGTTTTTTTTTTAGTTGCATGCCCAATTCATTGATCTGCTTTCACTTTTTGTTGATGCAAGAATTAAGAGAAATAAAAATTCCCCTAAGTACTACTTTGGCTGCATTCCATAACTTTTGGTGTGTTGTCACATTGTTGTGATTTTCTTTAATGAAATTATTAATTTTTTATTGATTGTTTCTTTGATTTGTTCTTTGACCTACTTTAGGATTAGATTATTTAGTTTCCAAGTAATTTTTAATCTATCTTTCCACTGTCCTTTGTTGAATATAATTTTTTTGCACTAGGACATGAAAAGAAAACATTTAACATTTCTGCCTTTCAGCATTTGATTTTCAGGGTTTTATGCCCTAATACATGGTCAATTTTTGTGTAGGTGCTATGTGCTGCTGAGAAAAAAGTCTATTCCTTTCTATTCTCATTCAGTTTTCTCCAAAGGTCTACCATATCTAACTTTTCTAATATTCTATTTACCTCCTTAGTTTCTTTCTTGTTTATTTTTTCATTGGAATTGTCTAGTTCTGTGAGGAGACAGTCAGGTATAGTTTGACCCATGAGTATAGTTTGCTATCTATTTCTTCCCGTAACTCACTTATGTTCTCCTTTAAGAATTTGGATGTTATACAACTCAGTCAATATATGTGTAGTATTGAAATTACTTCATTGTCTATGGTACCTTCTAGTAAAATGTAGTTTCCTTTCTTATGTCTTTTAATTAGGTATGTTTTTGCTTTTGCTATGTTTGAGATCAGGATTGCTACTTTTGCTTTTATTTTTACTTCATCTGAAGCATAAAGATTCTGCTCCAGGCCCTTACCTTTACTCTGTGTGTGCTTCTCTGCTTCAAGTGTGTTTCTTCGAAAGAACATATTGTAAAATTCTGGTTTTGGTCCACTTTGCTATCTGCTTCTATTTTATGGGAGAGTTCATCCCATTCACATTCACAGTAATGATTACTGTGTATTCCCTTTCATCTTATTTTTCCTCCTACTTGTCCTTTCTCTCTTATCACCCTTTCCCCCCTTGACAGTGTTTTGTTTCTGTCTACTGCTACCCCAGTCTGCCCTCTATTCTGTCAGTCCCACCCACCTTTAATTAACGTCCTCCTCTCTTGCCTTCCTGTCAGGTAAGATAAATTTCTATATTCAATTGATTGTGTATATTATTCCCTCTCTGAGCCAATACTGATGAGAGTAAAGTTCAAGTGATGCCACCCTCCCATCTTCCCCTCCACTGTAGTAGGTTTTTCATGCCTCTTTATGTGACCCCATCCTACCTCTCCCTTCCTTCTACAGCCAGTGTATTCTTCTTTCTCATTCCTTAAATATTTTATTTCTTTCCCTACAATTCACATTATACCAGTACCCTCTGTCTATGTATATTTTTTCTAGTACTATTATTGTACAGTTTTTAAGAACTGCAAGTATCATCTTTTTGTTTTCTTTTCACTTTTTCCCCCTTTTCAGGCTTTGCTTGGGTCTTGATATTGGAGGCCAATTTTTTGTTTTTGTTCCTCAGTTCTGGTCTTCTCTTCCTGAAAGCTTGAAAACCTTCCATTTCATTAAATAACCATTTTTTTCCTCTTGAAGTATTATGTTTAATTTCACCAGGTAGGTGATTCTTGATTGTAGTCCTAGCTCCTTTGCCTTCTGGAATATCATGTTCCATGACCTCTGATTTTTTGACGTTGCAGCTTCTATGTCGTATGTGATTCTGATTATGGCTCCCTGATATTTGAATTGTTTCTTTCTGGCCACTTGCAGTATTTTTTCCTTGACATGATAGTTTCAAAATTTGGCTATAATGTTCCTTGGAGTTGTTATTTTGATATCTCTTTCCTGAGGGGATCAGTGGATTTTTTTCGGTGCCTGTTTTGCCCTCTGGTTCAAAAATATTGGGGCAGTTTTCCTTAATAATTTCTTGAAAGATGTTGTGCAGGTGCTTCTTTTATTATGGCTTTCAGCGAGTTCAAGGATTCTCTCCTGGATCTATTTTTCCAGGCCAGTTGTCTTTCCAATCAGTTATTTTACATTTTCTTCTGTTTTTTCATTCTTTTACATTTGCTTGATTGATTCTCAATGTCTCATAGAGTCATTATTTTCCACTTGCCCAATTCTAACTTTTAAGGAGTTGTTCTCAGTTAACTTTTGAATTTCTTTTCTACTTGGCCAATTTTACTTTTTAGATAGTTGTTTTCTTCAGTGGATTTTTGTATCTCCTTTTCCATTTGACCAATTCTACTTTTGAAGCAGTTGCTTTCTTTTTCCAAGCTGTTGAGTCTTTTTTCATAATTTTTGTGCATAACTCATTTCTTTTCCTATTTTTCTTCTACCTTACTTATATGATCTTTAAGCTGCTTTTTGAGCTCTTTCATGAGCTCTTTCTGGGTTTGAAACCACTTCCTGCTTTTGTTTGGGGGTTTGTCCATAGGTTTTTTGATATTGTTGTCCTCTTCTGATTGTGTCTTGATCTTCCCTGTCACCAAAATAACTTTGTATAGTCAGAATCTTTTTTGTTGTTTTTTTTCTCATCTTATTTGACTTTTTCTTTCTTTTAAATTTGAGCTCTGCTACTGGGATGAAAGGAGCACTGTCTCAGGTTTCTTGTGCCAAGGGCTACAGGTACTGGCTGTTTACCTGGTGCTACACTGATGTTGCCCTGAGGTCCATGAGGAAACTTTGTGTCTGGTGATGTGCTGAGGGGGTATGGTGGGTGTTGGCTGGCATTGCCACAGGCAGTAGGGGTCTGACAGCTTACTTGTTGAGCTGGGGTCCCAGTGCAGTATCTGGAGAGTTGGCTGGGTCTTTACACATTTCCCTGGGGTTATACTGAAGCACATGGTGGTCTGGTCTAGTGGCTGTCTGTTTCCCCACAGCTATGCTGAAGCACATGGTGGTTCTCAGTGCCAAAGTTTGCCCATTCTGTTGGCTATGCTGAAGCACATGGGAAGCCCTGGTATTGGTGTTTGCCTGGCCCACTACACTGGGGATCAGGATCTCCCACTGGTTTGCTGAGGTGGAGCTTGCTTCTAGCTTGCTGGGACATTTCTTGTCTTGGACTGTGTTCCCCTTTTACTGGAGTAAGACAGATCTTTCCTTCAGATCTTCCAAATTTCTTGGTCTAAAAGATTGTTTCACCTTATCTTTTTGTTGGTTCTGCTGTTTTAGGATTTGTTTGAGGGCACTATTTTATGGTTGTTTGGAGGTGAATATGCAATATTGCAAATTATTGCTTACTCTGCCATCTTGGCTCCTAGAAATCCTTATTTTATTTTAAAGAAAAAAAAAGTCTGAAATTTTTAATTTAAGAATTTAAGGTCCCTTATTTTCATCTTTATCAGCTTTTTCCCTCAATTTAAGTCCTTGTCAGAGATTACTTTTCCATTTCTCTCTCAGTATATTATCTTTTATTTATTCATGTATACATATATATGCGTGTGTACGTGTGTGTATGTGAGAAAGATGGTGAGGGGAAAGGTTGATAGAGTGTTTAGTCAAACAGATTTATAAATTGTACTGTCATTGGCTGCAATTTATCTTGTATTATGAATCCTTGTTATAGAGCTATCCTAATATCCAAGTTTTGTGGAATTTTGTTGGAAGAGAGACAGACTGACAGATATACTCCACCACCACCACCAGACGCATATGCTATGGAGCATTGTAAATGTATTGCTGCAACCTGTCTCTGTATTTAGAAGAAGGCATTTGACTTTGTGTCTTGGACTTCATTCCAATGTATTTTCTTTCTTGGCTTGCAGCCAAAATACAGTATCACCAAGGAAACATGGAAACTGGTTGCCATGGACACTCCTTTGCTGTTAAGTTGCATCGACCCCTTTACTTCTAAAGTCTCTCTCCCACTAAGCAAGTTCTCTGGATGATCAAACAGTTTTATCCATCAATATTTTTGAGCCCCACCCACTCACATTTGGTTCTGTGAATGCATGGAATTGAGAGAAAATTGTCTTTTAAAAATGTTAACTGTAAAAGGGCTCTGGGCTTTGTCCAAATGAGAATTAGTGATGCTATCTTTTGAGCTGGATGCTAAAGAGGCATAAAATAGGGCTGAGTGAATATCAAACAGAAATCTAAATAATTGCATAGGAGACAGCAGAGATATCTGACAGAACAGCAGGGCTGAGCTAAAGGTGTGTAACACAATTTCATTTTCTATAACCTTCACTTCTACTCATTTCAGCATCTAGATTTTCCTAGCATACATTAGACTAGTCATAGGTAATATTTAAGGATCTTTCTGGGACTTTAATAGAATTAATATTTGCCATGTGACAATATTTTGTTAGTAATTAATAATATATTGGCATCCTACTTGTGGCAGAAATAAAGCAGAGAGACCACTGAACTGTGAGTTTTCAGTTTTAATCCTAATTCCACCAGTAACTAAATGAATGACTAGAATAGTTCTTGGAGCCTCAGTTTCCCATTCTATGTGATTGCTTAAGCCTCTTTCAAATCCTAAAAGTTACATTCATCCTATTGCAAATAAAACCATGTCAATCTTCCCATTAATTCTGATAAACATTTTTTATGACACCAAAGACTAGTAGAGAAAATGTCCCCTGGAGGTTTTTTTTCCCCAAGGGAAGCTTCAAATGTCCCATGTAGGCAGATAAGACTTGCAGTGGAAATGAAAAAAATGAAATAAAGGGGAAAAAAGGAAAGATGAATCCAGACTATTGAAAATAAACACTTTGAAAGAATAGGGACTAAAAAGGACCAGCTCTAGAAAAAAAATGCCTTGAACTCAGGTCAAAGAAGAACTATTAAGAAAACAAATTTTTGTTTGTTCGTTTGTTCATTTTTAATGTGGTACCAAGGAGATACTAGTCAAGCTGAAAAGAGAGATGATTATCAAGACAACACCAGTTTTGACCAGTGGCCAAGACCAGTGTAAATGGGACTGAAATATGAAAGTGTTGCTATTGTTCATTCGTTCAGTCGTGTTTGACCTTTTGTAAACCCATGGACCACAGCATGCCAGGCCCTTCTGTCCCCCACTGTCTCCCAAAGTCTGTCCAAGCTCATGTTCATTATTTCCATGACAGTATCTATCTGTCTCATCCTCTGCCGTCCCCCTTTCCTTTTGCCTTCAATCTTTCCCAATATCAGCATCTTATTCAATGAGTTCTGTCTTCTTTTTATGTGCCCAAATTACTTCCCCAAATATTAACAAAGAGTCTAAGAAGAGGATGGAAAGTCATATGAACCAACCAGAAGAATTTTAACCCCAAGGGCCAAAGGCCTTGAGGAAAGGACCAAAAACTAAACAAATAATTTGAAGCGATTGCTCAAGGCTTAAACTTGAATCAAGAGAACTAAACAATATGAGAGCTTGGTTGTAAAAAAACAATACTACCATTGGAGAAAAAGCAAACAGTGACTTATAAATCTCTCCCCATGTTATCATTAAGTGATGCCAATAAAAAGTGAATACATTATATATCAGGAACTATATTAGAGTGACTCCATTTTATTAGAAAGATAAACTTGATTCTTTAAATGCCAAACTTTATTTACATTTTTATTAATTTCAAAGAAAAGCCTCCTACAGTGTATTTATATATCCCCTGCCTTATTAAACAGAATATAGTAGGCATGAAACTTTTACTTGATGACTCATGATTATCCCTGTAATAGTCATCATCAGTAATTGTCTTGGAACTACACTAGGGTCCACAGGTATTATTGCCACATGAAAGAATTTGCCCTCTCACTGAACGTCCTCAGCATACTGTCTCCTCACTTGCTGTCTCCTATTATTTCTCAATATGCCAGAATCCAGCAACTTTTTCTCATTTACTGTCTGCTGTAACCTAAGAAAAACTGAATGTTGTCAGGGGAAACTATATAATCAAACTTCTTAAATTAATCATCTTAATTATAGACATAATTCCAAGTCAATATGTTTTGGCCTGAGGGGGATTCCATGCCTGTGTAATAAAGTGCATGGGCTTTGTGACAGCTATTTTTCTAATCACACAGAGGGTTTTTTCTTTCTTCTTTTTTTTTTTGCTTACTTCTAGGCTAACCACTGTGCTCCAAATAGTTAAGATTGCTAGAATTTTGAGTCTCAGGGGTATTACTTTCATAGATAAATAAAACTTGTTCAATAAATAACAATGGGGAAAATAATGATCATTTGCCTTTACCTAGTGCTATACAGTTTACAAAGTGCATTCTGCATGTAATCACAGTTGAGGCAAGGTGTTTTAGTCAAAAGGATGCTAGAATTAAATGTAGGAGAGATTTGTATGTGAATCCCAATTTGGCCCTACCATATATGTGATCACGGACAAATCACTTAACCTCTCTGTACTTCAATTTCCCTATCCATTAAAGGGAGATAATATTTCTTGTAGTACCTACTTCAAAGGATTATTATGAAGTTCAAGTGAAATAATGTAGGTAAAGTTCTTTGCGAATCTTAGCACATTAATAATACCAGTCACTATCCTTTAAGCACTCCAGTGAGGTATTAATGCAGTTATGATTATCTTCATTTTGTAGGTGAAGGAATTGAGTCTCATAGAGATAAAATGACTTGTCCAAGGTTACTTAAGCATTAACTGACAGCACTTAAATTTGAAGCCAGATCTTTGGTTCCAAGTTTAGTGTCCTGCCCAATAGATTAGGCATGATTTCTAATAAATAGCAGAACGTTATTCTGGTATTTTACTACAAGAATATCATTCTGGTAACAGTATGTTATCCTATCATCTCAGTTTAATCATGACCAGTTTAATCATCTCGTATTTTACTACAAGAATATCATTCTGGTAACAGTATGTTATCCTATCATCTCAGTTTAATCATGACCAGGAACTCCATTGTGTTTTATCACCATCAAGAATCTGAAAAGAATGTTGATGGGGGCAAATATTGTCTCATTCTCAGCCTGTTTCCACACAGGATGCTGCTTGACTTTGGATGAAGACCTAGAGATTTTTAAAAGACCTCACCGGCCTCTTGGGAGGGATCCAAATGTACATCTTGCAGACTTTTGCCCTTTTCCTGAAGTCTGGCTTCTTTTTAACCCTGTCTCATGTGTGATATTTGAATATGGTGAGCCCATGAAATCACAACACTGAAATTCATGACAAAAAAGATTAAAAATAAAGACACATTGCACAATAAAAAGAAAGAATTCTGCACTTTCTTACGTTGCGTAGTTTTCATTTTGTGCCCTTAAAATAACAAAAACAGTATGATTGGTCTACGTACTTCATTCACTATTTGATAGCAATGACTAACCTTTATCTAGCACTCTGCTTTTGTTGTTGGTGTTGTTCAGTCATTTCAGACATGTCCAACTCTTCATGATCCTATGTGGGGTTTTCTTGGCACAGATAATGGAGCGATTTGCCATTTTCTTCTTCAGCTTATTTTACAGATGAGGAAACTGAGGCAAACAGGAATGAGTGACTGGCCCAGGATCACACGGCTATCAAGTATTGGAGGCTAGATTTGAACGTGGGAAGATAAGTCCTCCTTATTCCCAAGCCTGGTTATGTATCCACTGCTCTGCCTTGCTGCCCATGTAGCACTTTATAAATATTTTATTTCATTCACACGACAATCCTGAAAGGCAGGTGTCATTATTGCCCCATTTTACAGATGAGGAAACTGAGGCAGAAAGACGTGTCAAGAGTCACACAGCTTCTAATTTTCAGAGGGTGGATTTGAACACAGGTCTTCCTATTAGATTATCCTTTCCAATTCTCATGTTAAAATCAATGTATAAATATTAAATTCATCACAATGCATGTATAGATCTGCATCATACATTTCTACTAATGTACTCAATGTCTTTCTTGAAGAATTATCATACTTACAGAGACATGTCAGAGAAATACATGAAGGAGGAAAACCCGTATCTTCAGGTAACTAATGACGGTGAATTATAGGCTTCGATGCCATTAATCTGTTCAGGTGCTTGTATACCACATCAAATTGCTTTTTTGCTCACTGCTTCCGTGTTGGTCCTCATCGCATTTTAGTGAGTCAAATTTCCTTCTGTCATTCATAACATTTGCAAACTCGTATAATGCCCTTAAAATGGGCATTTGGAAAGTCTTGCCTCTTGCTGTGAATAGAAGTTCTCTTTAAGTCATTTAACTCCTAAGCTCATCCAACTGTCTATCTTTGATCTATAAAAAAAAGCCCAGGCAATTACTCGGACATGGACACCGTAGTGTCTGATCAAAACAGAGCTACAAGAAACAGCTCAGATTGTGTCCTTAAATCAGGCAAACAAATCTGGTAAATGAATTGGAATACCGAGCAGCGACAAAGTCCCCTCTGCTTTTCTTTAATAAGCCACAGGTAGTATCAGAGCAACAAGAGTACTTCTCTCCAGTTCTAGGTAGTACTGAAAGGCAATAGTTGTCATTGAAGCTCTTGGACAATTAAGTCAGTTCTTTCTCCCACCAATCAGGAAGCACCAGATGAAGCATTGTCAGCCAGCTGCCTCTAACTTCCACAGTCTCAGTAGAATAGATTTTTGTCCTCCAGCTCTGTCTTTAATTTTTCTCCTCAGGTTATCACAGCAGGTTCTTCTCTCAAGTACCTTTACTGGTTCCTATCAACATCAATGATTTTTAAATAAGAGCCTCCTTATTCATATAAAGAAATGTCACAATTCCCTAAATTTCCTCTGTCAAAATGATGCTCCTTTTAAAGTCATACCTCAATCTACAAATTTTTATTTTGTTTTTGGTATTATCTCTTTTACTCATAAAAGGTATATATAAATAGGTCTATAACATAATGCCTTCCAGCTCTAAATCTCCACCTTAATCTTCCATATCCTTTTTTCAATGATATATGTAAAATAATGCAAAACATATTTTGTATTAGCCATATCACAAAAAAGCAAAAAAAAAATATAAAGTGAGAAAATTTTTCTTCAATTTGTACTCACTCAGAGTTCTTCAGCTCTCTCTCTGGAAGTGGATAGAATTTTTTCATTGTGAGTCCTTTGGAATTGCCTTGGATCATTGTATTGATTGGAGTAACCAAGTCTTTCACATTTGATAATCATTACAACATTGCTGTTGCTGTGCACGCTGATCTCTTTGCATCAGTCCATATATGCCTTGTGTTGTCTTCTTTTTGTTTTTTTCTGAAACTACCCCTTTATCATTTCTTATACTGCAGTAGTACTCTGTCACAGTCATATAATACATTCTTATTCAGCCATTCCCCGATAAACATCCTTTCAATTTCCAATTCTTTGCACCACAAAAACAGCTGCTATACTTTTTTTGTATGTAGGGGTCATTTTCCTTTTTCTTTGATCTCTTTGGGGTAAAAATGTAGTAGCAGTATTACTGGGTCAAAGGGTATGTACAGTTTTATAGCCCTTTGGGTATAGTTCCAAATTTTTCTCCAGAATGGTTGGACCAGTTTACTATTCCACTAACAGTTCTTTAATGTACCTATTTTCTCTCATCCTCTCCAGTATTTGTCATTTTGAGAGGTATGAGGTAATTTTCCTTTCTCTAATCAAAAACAATTTAGAGAATTTTTTCACTGGACTATAGATAATATTGATTTCTTCTTCTGAAAACTGTTTGTTCATAACTTTTGGGGGGTGGCATCTCCAGTTGTCCTTAGCTTGAAAAGGCCAAGGTGTTCCACTACATCCTGGGCCATCTCCAGTCCTGATCTATGTCTGTCCACTGGATCTAGATGGCCCCAGAGGAGAAAATGAAACTGGTGCCTTTGCACAGCATTTCCTCACTTAAAACCAATTCACTTGCAAGTCATGGCATCATCTTCCTGTTGTCATAGTCACCTTAGGGAATGAAGGACAAACCACACAACCCCAGTCATGTCCTTAGACCATTTATCAATTTGGGAATGGCTTTTATTGTTATAAATTTGATTTTGTATTGTTATACATTTCACTATGTTTAAGAAATGAGGCCTTTATCAAAGAAATACGCCCTTAATTTTTTTTATATTGTTTCATTGTCTATGGTACTTTTTAGCAAAATGCATTTTTTCTTATTGTTTCTTTTAATTGTGTCTATTTTTGTTTTTTTCTGAGATCATAATTGCTACCCCTGCCTTTTTTACTTCAGCTGAAGCATAATGGAGTCTGCTCTAGTTCTTTGTTTTTTACTCTGTGTGTATCTTTCTGTTTCAAATGTGTCTCTTGTGCACAACATATTGTTAGCTTCTTGTTTGTAATCAATTCTGCTATCTGCTTCTATTTTATGGCTTAGCTCAATTTATTCACATTCACAGTTATAATTACTATATATTTCCCTCAATCCTATTTTCTTCTGTTTATCCTTCTCTCTCTCTCTCTCCTCTCTCCTTCTCTCTCTCTCTCTCTCTCTCTCTCTCTCTCTCTCTCTCTGTGTATATATATGTATATATATATATATATATATCTTTCTCTCTCTCTCTCTTATTGAGTCCTTCCTCAAAAATCTGTTTTGCTTCTAACCACTGTCTCCCTTAATGTATCCTCCCTTTTATCATGCCCCTCTCCCATATCTCTTAACCCTTTCCCTCCTATTTCCGTATTGGGTAAGATAAATACTCAATTGAATGTGTGTATGTACACACATGTACATATACATATATATTGAATTCATGTGTGTACGCATGTATGTACACACACACGCACACATTCTTCCCTCTTTGTATCAATTTCAATGAAAGGTAAGTTCAAACATTGCCTGCTACTCCCCCTTCTTTCCTCTTTACTACAAAAACTCTTTGTGCACCTCTTTTATGTGAGAAACTTTCTCCTATTCTACCTCTCCCGCTTCCGACTTCTCCTAGTGCATGCCTCTTTCTCACCCTTACATTTTTTAAAAAATCATCCCAACATAATCGACTTACATCCATACCCTCTATCTATGTAGACTCCTTCTAACTGCCCTAATAATGATAAAGTTCTTGGGAGTTACATGTATCATCCTCTCATGTAGGAATATAAACAGTTGAACTTTGTTGAGTCCCTTATGATTACTCTTTCACGTTTAACTTTTTATGCTTCTCTTGAGTCTTCTGTTTGAATGTCAAATTTTCTAATCAACTCTGATCTTTTCAGCAGGAATGCTTGGAAATCCTGTATTTCTTTAAATATTCATTTGTTCTTCTGAAGGATTATACAGTTTTGCTGAGTAGTTTATTCTTGGTTGTAATTCTAGTTCCTTTGCTTCCAGAATATCACATTCCAAACATCCTGCTCCTTTAATATGGAAGCTGCTACATCTTGTGTGATTCTAACTGTGGTTCCATGATACTTAAACTGTTTCTTTTTGGCTGCTTGCAATATTTCTGCTTGATATGGGAGCTCTGATATTTGGCTATAATATTCTGAAAAGTTTTAATTATTTTAGATAGAATTTTATTTTTCCCCAATTACATATCCAGAAATGTTTCGCATTCATTTTTACAAGATTTTGAGTTCCACATTTTTCTCCCTCTCTCCCTCCTCCCTTCTGAAAATAGTAGGCAGTTTGACATAGTTTAAACATGTGCTATCATGTAAAACATATTTCTATATTAGTCACAGTTGTGGAAGAAAAAAAGAAGCATATCAAAAGGAAAGAACACCATGAGAAAGAATAAGTGAGAAAAATATACTTCTATCTGCATTCATAGTCCACCGGTTCTTTCTTTCTTTATTTATTCAATATTTTTAGTTTTCAACATTGATTTCCGCAAGATTTTGAATTACAAATTTTATCCCCATTTCTACCCTCCCCCCCCACTCCAAGATGGCATATATTCTGATTGCCCTGTTCCCCAGTCAGCCCTCCCTTCTGTCCCCCCTCTCCCCCCATCCCCTTTTCCCTTACTTTCTTGTAGGGAAAGATAGATTTCTATGCCCCATTGCCTGTATATCTTATTTCCCAGTTGCATGCAACACAACTTTTTTTTGAACATCTGCTTTTAAAACTTTGAGTTCCAAATTCTCTCCCCTCTTCCCTCCTCACCTACACTCCCTAAGAAGGCAAGCAACTTAACATAGGCCACATGTGTATCATTATGCATAACCCTTCCAGAATACTCATGTTGTTAAAGACTAACTATATTTTGCTCCCTCCTATCCTATCCCCTTTTATTCAGTTTTCTCCCTTGACCCTGTCCCTTTTCAAAAGTGTTAGCATTTGATTACTTCCTCCCCAGATCTTCCCTCCCTTCCATCATCCCCCCTTTTTAACTCCTTCCTCCTTCTTTCCTGTAGGGTAAGATATCCAATTGAGTGTGTATGTTATTCCCTCCTCAAGTCCAATCCAATGAGAGCAAGATTGGCTCATTCCCCCTCAACTGCCCCGTCTTCCCTTCCAATAGAACTGCTTTTTCTTGCCACTTTTATGCAAGATAATTTACCCCATTCCATCTCTCCCTTTCTCCCTCTCTCAATATATTCCTCTCTCATCCATTAATTTGATTTTTTTTAGATATTAGCCCTTCATATTCAACTCTCTCTGTGCCCTCTATCTATCTATCTATCTATATATATGTATATATATATGTATGTATATATGCATATATATACATATATATTTATATATATGTATATATATGCATATATATACATATGTATGTATGTATGTATGTATGTATGTATGTATGCATGTATATTCCCCTCAGCTACCCTAATACTGAGGTCTCATGAATCATACACATAATCTTTCCATGTAGGAATGTAAACAAAACAGTTCAATTTTAGTAAGTCCCTTATAATTTCTCTTTCTTGTTTACCTTTTCATGATTCTCTTGATTCTTGTGTTTGAAAGTGAAATTTTCTATTCAGCTCTGGTCTTTTCACTGAGAAAGCTTGAAAGTCCTCTATTTTATTGAAAATCCATATTTTGTCTTGGAGTATGATACTCTGTTTTTCTGGGTAGGTGATTCTTGGTTTTAATACTAACTCCTTTGACTTCTGGAATATCATATTCCAAGTCCTTTGATCCCTTAATGTAGAAGCTGCTAGATCTTGTGTTATCCTGATTGTGTTTCCACAATACTCAAATTGTTTCTTACTAGCTGCTTGCAGTATTTTCACCTTGATCTGGGAGCTCTGGAATTTGGTGACAATATTCCTAGGAGTTTTCTTTTTGGGATCTTTTTCAGGAGGCGATCAGTGGATTTTTTCAATTTTTTATTTTACCCTCTGGCTCTAGAATATCAGGGCAGTGCTCCTTGATAATTTCTCAAAAGATTATATTAAATAAATAAATAAATGATGATTTAAAACATAAAAAAAAATCAGAGACATTGTAATACCATATTCTGGAAGGCATTGGATTACAACCAAGGATCAACTACCCAGCGAAACTGATCATAGTCTTACAGATGGAGGGGACTTCCAGACTTTCCTGATGAAAAGACTAGGGCTCAATGGAAAATTTGATCTTCAAATACAAGACTCAAGAGTGGCATAAAAGGTAAACAGGAACGAGGAAAAAAACAACAGCATGTTATTCAATAAGGAAAAAACTGTTCACATCCCTACATGGAAGATGACACTTCTAATTCTTGAGAACTGTATCTTTATTACATCCTATAGACTGAAAATATATAGACAGAGGAGGTGGGTTTGAGTTGATTTTGATGTGTTGATAAAAAACCTAAGTGCTGAAAAAAAGATTTTAATAGGAGAAGAGAAAAGGAGGAAGCAGAAAAAGGTAAATTACATCACATGAAAATGCACAAAGACATATTACAGTAATGGGAAAGAAGGGATAGTGATGAGCATTGTTTGAACGTTATTCTCATAGGATTTGGCTCTAGGAGGGAATAACATACTCAGGTATAGAAATATAACTTGCTCTATAGGCAGTTGGAGGGTAAAGGGGAAAGAAAACGGAGGGAGGGATAGAAGGGAGAGAAGAAGTAGTAAAGGAAAAGGGAAAGAAAAGGGAGAAGGGGCTAATAGCAAGGGCAGACCAAGGGAGGATGGGGTGAAAAGCAAAACTGTAGTGAGGAGGGAAAGGGAGAAAGGAGAAAGAAAAGCATAAACACGTGGAGGGATAGGATGCAAAGACACAAATAGTAATCATAACTGTGAGTGGGATAAGCTTTCCCATAAAACAGCAGTGGATAGCAGAATGGATTAAAAATCATAATCCTACAATATGTTATTTACAAGAAACACATTTGAAACAGAGGGATACACACAGGGTAAAGGTAAAAGGTATATTATGCTTCAGCTGAAGTAAAAAAAAGCAGAGGTAGCAATCCTGATCTCAGACAAAGCAAAAGAAAATATGGATTAAAAGAGATAAGGAAGGAAACTATATTCTGTTGAAAGGCACCATAGACAATGAAGCAATATCATTACTAAACATATATGCACCAAGTGATATAGCATCCAAATTCTTAGAGGAGAAGTTAAGGGAGTTACAGGAAGAGACTGTCATCAAAACTGTACTAGGGGGGACCTCAACCTCCTCCTTTCTGAACTAGATTAATCTAACCACAAAATAAAAAGGAAAGAAGTCAAAGAGATGAATAGAATTTTAGAAAAGTTAGATATGGCAGACATCTGGAGAAAATTGAATGGGGATAGAAAGGGACACACCTTTTTCTCAGTGGTACATGGCACTACACAAAAATTGCCCATGTACCATATAGGGCATAAAAACCTCACAAGCCAGTGCAGAATGGCATAAATATTAAATGCATCCTTTTCAGATCATGATGCAGAAAGTCAGGAGAGTTAAGGTCCCACATGTACCAAAGGTCAAAGCAAGACATCATGTCAAACCATCAGAAATCAAGAAATAGGCAGAAGCAGTAGGTCTATATAAGACAATATTCAGACAAGCAGTCAAGCCTGAAGGAGGAAACAAGTGTAATGGTAAGTAAGGTGGGATGTTTTGTGGTCTTTTGTTTTGCAGTGCTTTTCAGCACTAAGGCAATCAAGTGCCTTTGAGTCTTGCCTTTGTTTCAATCAAGAGTTTTTTATTAAATTGGGAATCTTTGATGGCCTGCTTAAGTCACAGGAAGGCTTAGGTCACATGGATTTAAGTTGTGTGGTTGTGACACCCTCTGACCTTGAATAAATGTAGATATAGATATAGATATAGATATAGATTTAGATATAGATATAGATATAGATATAGATATAGATATAGATATGAGGTTAGCATTTTGCTTGGGGCTCATTCACTGGAAGAATGTCATGTGATTTGACTAGACAAGACTCTGGGTAGCTGTTGGATCTCTCTGGCTTTGAAAAATCCAGATGTTGGTGCTTCTATCTCTGTATCCCTATCTGTGTATGTAATCTCTTGGACAGACAGCTAGAAGCCTGTCTGCTGATTTGTATTATTTTGCTCTGTTTATATAATTTCTGCTTGTGATTTCTGTTTCTTTTTTCTCTAAATTTCAGAGTGTTGACATTTTTCCTCCAAACTAAGTGAATGATATATGTATGTTTAATTAAAGTGAGATTGTAAACCCCTTAAAGTTGCTTTCCTTAGAAAAGCAGATCAAAGAACCTATGCTAGCAGCCCTCCTGTGTGTTGGTGTTATTGGTCTTACATAGCCACAGTGTTGGCAAGTAGCATTGTTGTTACAAGCAACAGAAATTTATCAAGTAATGGATCAGAAACCACACTAGTTGCCTAGAAGGAGAGGATATATAGGTACTAGAGATCAAGGTAAGCTAAAGAGGCACAAACCAAGCCAGCAGTCATGGCAACAGATATAAGGAGTCTTTGGAACTTTTTCAGGCAGGAAGACTTTGATATACATTCAGCCAACTTGCTTGGTAATGTCTGTGGACTGATTCCAGGAGTAAATTTATCATTAGAGAGATGGGGAAAAAGTTCAGACTGCCCAGTGTAGAGTCAGAGATAAGATACATTTCCTGACAGTGACTCTTTATACCTCATAATAGATATAAATTTGGATTAAAGTACTGAACAGCAATTGCGAAAGTACCACATAGAAATCCACTAGAGTTCATCACTCATCCACAGGATATAGAAAAATGGTACTGATTTGTGAATATAGTACAAGTTGTTACCTCCTTTAGTAAGTCTAAGCTTAGGCCTGCTGACTCATGGGAGATTCTGCTCAGGAAATACTTTCCCTACTAAAATTTTGGAATATCAAAATAACTCCTTTATATAGATTTTCAGTAAAATCTTATCATTAATTCTGGCAAGAAGGGCAGATATTACAATAGGAATAATACCAAAATTTCATTTTAGTTAAATCATTCAATCTACTTTCAAACAAACCTAGAATTTTTTTAACAGAATTGATATGAAAAGATAAAATTAATTGGTTTAATTTAACTTCCAATATTTCCTCTACTCACCCTTCCTTTACCATTCAGTAAAGGGACACTGCTTCACCTCTCCTCACCACACATATTTACCTTTAGGTCATGTGTCCTGTGAAACAGACTTGCAGTCTGTTTTATCTTTTGTAGTTCCTGGGTTGGTAGTAGAATCTCCAACCTGGGAGCCAAAACCATGAAGATCTCAGGGCCCAGGATTCCATGCCAGATGTTACAGCTACACTAGTAGGGAAGCTCTGAGAAGCCAGGGTCCTGGGACACTAGCCCAGAGTGACTTCGGTCCAGAATTTTATGGGACTAATGCTATGTAGAACTTATGGTAAACTGTAAGCCTAATCTCCTAAGGCATTAGAGAAAATGTTTGTATTTTTTGTTCTTGCTAAATCTTTGAAGTAAATATTTCTTTGTAAAAGCTAATCTTTATATGAGGTAAAATGGAACTGGGTCACTAGTCATTGTGCCTATAACACTAAAGTGACACATTCATTAAATGGAGACTCAATCCAATGGGGGGGGAACAAAGCAGAGATCCTCCTAACCCCTGACTGGGGTGGCGTTGGAGTTGAAATGTAGCCAACCTAGCCCTTAGACCCTAGGGGCAGACCAAACATGGTTATACATTTAACACACATGGAAATTTCAATATACAAAAAGGAATAGAATAATAGGATTCTATCCAAAACCATTATTGTTACACAGAGTTCATTGTTTCTTAAGTGTGTATTAAATTTAACATAGTTCCCAACCTTCTCTGCTTATCTTGATCTCCTTCTGAGCTTCCTTCTGCTCTCTTCTGTATCTTGTTTCATGTTTCCTTGATGCTGTTTTCTTCTCTCTTTTCTATCATTATCACTACCTGCCCAATCTCCCAACAAAACAAAATAAAAGCATTCCTTCTGATCAATAAGTACAACCAAGCAAAACAGCATCTGAAAATGCCAGCTTCATTCTGTAACTCTGGTCTATTATGTCTTTGCCACTCACCCTTAACTACATAGACCACCATGTATAGGAATCAGTCTGATCAATGACATGTCAGTTTGGTTCCCAATAAGAGTCCCCTAAATATTCTAATGGAGATTCTGTTGCAACTATTCTCTCACTCTCTTCAACTAGAATAGTCCTCACATGTTATAAAAATAGCGCTTTTGAGCTCCTTTCTGCCAGTGATCCTTCAATCTCACTTTTCCTATGACTTTAACATAGTTAACCTATGCAATACTGTTTAGTAACTAGATAATTTAGAGGAAATTAGGAGGCATACTGGATAGAGCACTAGGCCTAGAGTCAAAGAGATGTGAGTTTAAATCTGACCTCAAACATCTATTACTTATGTGGTTCTGGGCAAGTCACTTAACCTCTGTTTCCTCAACAGTAAAATGGTGATTGTAATAGCATCTACCTCCCAGGTTTATTGTGAGGAACAAATGAGATGTATGCCTGGCAGACAGTAGACAATGAAGGCTAGCTATTTCCTTCCTTTCTTCTTTCCTTCTTAGAATTTTAAAGGTAGTAAAGAAGTCAATGACTGGAGTGATTTGGACGTAGAAGTTGGAAAAAATGACAGAGAGAGAGAATTGAGATGCTCAGATTGAAAGTATTCCAGAGAGGTGCACTAACTGTGAATTTTTAACTAAAGAAGAAAGTTAGGCAGATCAATTGACTTTTTCCCTTTTTGATTGGCTCAGTAGTTACTGAAGATAGGTATTGGCTGGATTTATGACAAGCTGCCTAGAGCATTTCATTTTGCATCAAGTTATAATCCTGAGTGAGTTATAATGGGTTAGATAAGAGATCATTCTTTCATTCAACAAATATTTATTGAGGCCCTGAGCTAGGCATTGTCAGGGGTACAGTAGAAATTAAAATGGGGTTCATGTCCTCACAGAGAGTTATATGAGAGTTTTTCTTTTTAATATTGTGTGACACTCAAAGATTGATTTTCAAGATGTTTCAAAGGGAGGAAGATTATAAAAGAATGAGGGGAAATCATGCATAATTAACACATGCATACACAAATGTGACTGAGAAAACAAAAAAAAAACTATTAGCTCATATCCCTAATTTCTCATCAATAGACTTTCTCTATGAGTGTGGGATATTCCTGATGAAAATGTAAGAAGAGTACTCAAGCTTTAGCAGATGACTTTTGCAGTACTTCCTATATCTTCACAGTAGTATGATTGACTTAGAAATCTGGTGAATTGAAGGTATTTCTGAGCTTATTGTTAGTAGATTTTACATGTGTGTATATACGTATGTGTGTGTGTCTGTGTAAGCACACATACATATATACATATGCATGTATATATATACATATGCATGTATATATATATATACATATGCATGTATATATATACATACATGTATATATAGTATACAGGAAGATATAGTCTTATATTTTCTATATACATATTTTATTATATTCTTATAAATGTTCTTATTCTCCTATAACCAGGTATGTTCCATGTACATACTTAGATCACAAAATATTTCTTTAAAAGATACAACCAGAGGTAACTTTGGCCAGTGATCTTAGATGAATACTGAGATTTATACAATAGACCTGTCCTCAACAAAAGTGTTTGCCAGTATCATGGAAGACCTCCATAGCAGAGCCCAAATGCAAGAGGGATTTCATTTTGATGGTGAGGTTCTCCAGCTACCCTTTTTATGGATGACATTATTCTGATTTCATCAAAAATCAGAACACTAAAGATCCACCTCACTGAAAGCCATGATCGTACAAAAGCAACTGGACTGGTAATCAGCAGATGAAAAAAAGGAGAGGAAAGAAAATTACATATTGAACAACTGTGGCACATTATTGGGCAGACAAATCATTGAGTTAGTACATCCAGGCACATATCTTGAAGAAATATTACTAATGGATAATGAAAAAAGTGTCAAATTCTAATAGTAGGAAGAAAGAAGGATGGGTTATCATTAGAAAACTATGCAGTATTTTTAAAGCTCCTAAGCTGTTCTTTACCACTAAAGTTGCCCATTCCCTTTTTAATGATAATATTCTCCCAATAATCCTATCTGGCTATAGATCTTAGAATACCACTTTCTCCAAAGAATCAAATTTCCTGAAGAACAGATAGATCTTCTGAAGGTGAAATAAGACTAAAATATATTGCCAATTATTGCCTACTGTGAAAATAAAAACACCATAATTCATGATGTATTGTGGTCAGAAAAGAAAGAAAATTACTTATATACAAAAAGAGAAATAATAGATGGATTTTAGTTGTGTTCCCTTGATGCTTGTGAAGTATTAAAAAGATCATGAAGAAGCCCCACAACATGTCAGGTAGAACCTCAATTAAGTATTTCTGGAAGTGCATAGGAAAGGATCATTGGTGATAAGAATGCACGGATTGATTCTGACTTGGCACAGTGGAGAGAGTACTCATTCTGAAGGCTTCATGGATCCATCAGAGTTTTGAAGGAAGTTCACTAAGAAAGCTCTTATTTCCAGAAGGCTAACTAGCAGATTATTTGTTAATCACAGAAACTCATAAATAGCAGTTACTAAAGCAGAGGTTCTTAATCCTTGTTTACATATATCATGAACTTTGGTAATCTAAAGAGCTCTGTGGACCCCTTCTCAGAATCATGTTTTTCAATGCACAAAATAAAATACATAGAATTACAAAGGAAAATATATTGAAATAATGATATATGTATATGTATATAATATACATACATACGTTGTATATATATATATACACACATATGCATGTGTGTATATATTTATGTGTGTGTATATATATATATATATATATATATATATATATATATATATATATATGTATTTATATACACACACACACACACATACACAGATCCCAGATTAAAAGCCCCTGTATGAAAGCAAAGAGAGGTTATAATCTTCTTGAGTCAAAATTGTAACCATGTAGATTAAATAAAAACTTTTTGCAACTGAAGAATCTATTTAAGACAAATAGGATCACAATTTATTAAGCAATGGGAAACTGCTTACTTCACCTTGGTTACTACATATCTAAATTTCAGAACTATTCTTAAGAGGTGAATGAACCTACTTTTATGGCACACTACTAATTTATGGAAATTTGACATTATTGGATCGCAGTCCTTCAGCATTTTTGAGGTCTCCTTTAGCAAGCTGTTGACTCATTTTTCATTATTTTCTTGAATCACTCTCATTTCTCTTCCCAATTTTTCCTGTACTTCTCTTACTTGATTTTCAAAATTCTTATTGAGTTCTGCCATGGCTTGTGACTAATTCATATTTTTCTTTGAGACTTTGGATGTAGGAGCTTTGACTTTATTTTCTTCAGGTTATATGTTTTGATCTTCCTTGTCACCAAAGTAAGATTCTATAGTTTGATTTCCCCCCTGTTGTTTGCTCATTTTTCCCAGCCAATTACTTGACTTTTTAACTCTTTGTTACAGTAGGACTTAGAGTGGAAGGCACAGTGTCCCAAGCTTCAGGAGTTTTGTACCGCTGTTTTCAGACATACTTCTAGGGACCTGTAAATTTTCAGTTCTTCCAAGGTTGCATGATCAAAGAAAAGGTGTTTACTCCTCTCCTGTTCTGTGCTCTGGTCTGTGAGTGACCTCAAGCACTCTTTTCTGTCTTGGAACTGTGAGGGAGGATTCCCGCTCCACCATTACAATCTCCACTCCTTCTAGCAGTGTCCTGGCAAGATCGCCACCTAGGATTGCGACCCAGATTCAACCATGGGCAAAGCAAGAGAATCCTGCCTCAGCACCAGCAAAGAGATCCCTTCAATCCCCCTCTGATCATCAGCTCAATGCCCCACTGTCTGTAGGCTAAGAACTCCGGAAGCAGCCACTGCTGCCACTGCCACTGTGCTGCAGCCCTGGGGCTGGGGCCAGACTCCACTCCTCTCTCACCCAGGTCTGACAGACCTTTCCTACTGACGTTCTAAGTTGTCTTTGGCATTTGTGGGTTGAGAAGTCTGGAAACTGCCACAGCTGCCAGTGATTCAGTCCCCTGACGCCTACTCCAGGTTTGCTAGGGCCTGGTCTATGCCAGCGTGGCCCATTCTGGACTGCATTTCTCTCTCAGACTGATACAACAGACCTTTCCTGTTGACTTTCCAGGTTGTCTTTGGCTGGAAATTTCTTTCACTCTGTCATTGTTCGGGTTCTGCTGCTCTAGAATTTGTTTAGAGTCATTTTTATAGATATTTGGAGGGGTTTGGTCCCTGCTTTTACTCCACTATCTTGGCTCCACACACAACTCCCCCCCCCCCCAAAAGCCTTTATTGATCTAGGGATAGCTCAAGGCTTTAAATGGAAGATATGGTATGCCAGAAAAATATTTGAGGTTTGACTAAGATGATATCTAGTGACCTTTCTAAGCCTAATTCTTAAGATTTTAGAATTAAATAAGGTCGTATCTCAGAATATCAAACAAAAACACTAAAAAACTGTATGGGAACATGCAACTACACATGTGTATCTATTCTAATTCCTTCACAGCCCAGAAATAACACCTTGAGATACCAGCTAACTTAAGCACTATGTCTGAAAATCACAGAAGGTTAGAACTAGAAGGGACCTTGGAAATTATCTTGTTCAGTTTTCTAATTTTAGATATTGGAGGGATTTGTCAAACACACTAAATCACATTAGAAGTAGAAACAGAATTAGAACTAAAGTATCTTGACTCACAATCCAGGGGTGATTCTACAATGCCACCCTGCCTGCTCTGAAACTGTGTTCTACAAAATTGAATGAAATATGAAAAGACAGATGGGAAGGAAATGAAGGAAAGGAAATAGAAGACTATGGTTTCATATTGCACTTGGAATTCTTACAATTCTTCCTCAAGAAGCCCACAAGATTGTCAGTATTCATTTGATAGTAATTGGAAATAAATTTACCAAAATAATGGCTTTCAAATCTGAAAATGGTTCATCAGATTTCTGAACATCAATTAACTCTTTAGTCTGAAATCATTGGTGGAGTAAAGAAAGTTAATGGGAAAGGCCCTGGGATGAGAAACTACCTGCCAGAGTCCCTTCGTCACTCAGCAAGCATTGCTCGGTGTCCATGTGCCTTGCCCAACATCTTAGGTTAGAATTGCTTCAGGTGTGCATGAGAAAACACTGGAGAACTGGTGGTGTTACATACTTTCTGGAGAAAAACTTAATCTCATTTTATGATGTTTATCGGCTTCCTTCAGGTACCAGATAAAATTCTACCTTCTTCAGAAAGCATTTCCTGATCCCCCTTATCTCTAGTGCCTTATCTCCATTGATTATTTCTTTTTTTGCTGTGTATAGATTGTTGATACACAGAAAGTAAAGATTATCTTTTGCCTTTTTTTTTGGTATGCCTAGAACTTAGCACAGTGCCTGACAAATAGTAGGTGGTTAATAAGTGTTTATTGAATAAAATCAAATTGATTGTCTGGACTCAGAAAATGTTAATAATTCAGATTAAATGTAAAAGCACATTGTGCATACTTTTTGTTTTGTTTAGTTTGGAGACCCAGTTGTTAAACATTTACCAGCATACCCCTAAAAGAAGATTGTCTGATTTTATAGCCAGAGGATGAAGCTAGTCACATGACACTTCTCAATTGCGTACCACATGTAGATCCATGAAGACAGGACTGTTTGTCCATTGGCACCATGGCCTAGACAAAATTGCACTTGCCTGTAATTTTGGCTGGGTGTTTAATAGGGGAAGAGGGGAAAATGATGAATGAAGGAGTCTCCCCAATTGCTCTGGTTGAATGGATTCCCCAATACTCTATCCATCAACATGACAGCAAGAAGAATTCTCTACAAATCTGTCTACTGGGTTTTAGACTGCCAAAAAGCTTAGTGAAGGGACCTCTCTTTTTAGTCCTCTGCATTTCTGCAAGCATGAAGGTTTGACAACCAGAGAGAGATAGATGCTGGATCAGTTACATTTCCAGAAGCAAATCCTAGATCCTGCCTCACACATTACCTCCACAGAAGTAGAACATTATACTGGGGATGCAAGATGCTGTATGACAGCTGTAAAAGTGACAGTTATTTGACAGAACGTTACCTTATTAATGATTATTTTTTATTGGGTCACACAATTTCCCAGTTTGGATGAAGTGTTTGTTTTTTAGAAGCCAAAGATGAAGGTGCTAAAGACACTCAGGTTCTCAGGTGCTTCAGGCTGAAGTTTTGAACTATAGCATTACTGGCAGCAAGATTTCTTGTCTCTTCCAATGTTTGAAGGCCTTAATCTAAAGGTAGAGGGCAGTGGTTTTTCTATAGTCCAGACCTCTTTCTCTAGATATACCTATTCACAAATGGATATTGGCAATAGCAAGCCCATTAGAGTTCATCTGGTTTATGCAGCTTAACACAATCTTACACTCCAATCCCTTTAATAACAAGGCTTTTGCATGTTTAACTTATAAAGGATAGAGATAAAGCTACACTTCTCATTTGGTTCCTCTCCTTTTTAAACATAACATTTGGTCCCAGCAGGGAAAAGAATATATCTTAAGGTTTTGTTTTTGGAAGCTTAGAAAATCAATTTAAGAATATGCTCTGGTAAGGCACCCAGTGCCTTCTCCTTTGAATCTCCCTATTTGGGCATAACAGGATGAATGTGACTCCATTTGTGTGCAAGATTCAGTAAAACTTAGATCTGTCATTTAAAAAGTAATTAAAATCAGATAACAATTCTACAGGTCTCTGTTACAAATGAAACCAGTAAATTTTGTCTGGATGTTTTATTTTAAGGAGAAACAAAGACAAACAATTATAAAAACCAAAGCGTGATTTCTATGTAGTTGTCTTCCTTGTGCCCTACACGGGACAAATCACTAATGGGGTAGGACAGGCCACTGGACATAACCCTGTGAGGAAATAACCATATATAACCTGTGACAAAGTCCCTGATGACTATCCTACAAAATCTTCCTCATCCTGTAGTGATAAATAGATGAGAGAAAGAGAAAGAGAGAAATTAAATATATGGATGATAGATAGAAAGGAGTACATCAAAACATTTATTGGTATTTTCTGTTTCTTACATCACCATGTTATGCAATGTATCCCTTTCTCTCCCCTTCCCTGGGAGCCATCCCATATGACAAATAGCATTTTTTAAGAAAGTAAAACAAAATGCAGCACAACTAACTAATACATTGAGAAAGTCTGAAAACATATGCAATGTACCACACCTATGTACCTCCAGCTCCACAAAAGGGTAGGTTGAGAGTATCTTCTCATATATCTTCATTTAAATACTACTTTATCTTTATAATTTTGTTACATTTACTTTTTTGCTGTTATTCCTTACATTTAAATTGTTATAGTTACTATATATATATGTGTGTATATATATATATATATATATATATATATATATATATATATATATATATATATATCCATGTTCTGGTTTTATAGTCTATAGGATCATAATTCTAGAACAGGAAGGCACCTTACAAATCATCTAGTTGAACTGCCTCATTTTACAGATACGAACGCAGAACCAGATGGGTGAAGTAACTTTCCCAACATTATACAGACTAAGAGGCAGAAGATAAAGCTCACTGGTGTAACCCCTCTGTCTCTAAATTCAAAATGAAAAGGGCAGATGACTATGAACTTAGAGCTTCTCAGCCTAGTCTGTCGGAACTTCATTTACCTATTCGTGTGAAATACTACCCTTGAATGATCCTTTTGTTTGTTGTTAGGATAAAATGAGATAATCTTCGTAAAATTACTGGCAAACCAAAAAGCATATTATTATTAGCAGTATTAGTATTATTATTATTACCAATAATAATAACAATAATCTTTGTTCCTTACCTTCTAAAAGAACTGGCCAATTCCTGATTCCTGAGTGCTACACATCACTTCTTTGGTATATGACTTTATTAAGTCCTCATTTTTTGTGTTTATATACCGTATGCTGTCATCAAATTATATATGTACATTTCCTGCTTAAACTTTCAAAAGGTCCTAGTTAACCTTCAAACAAATGAGCCAGAAAATAGGATATGCTGCTAAGTTTACCCCTCATTTACATTGTGTGAGCCACAAAGTTTAGACTATAAATATGATGTACTTTGCAAAAGAAAGATGTGAATTTTTCTAAACTTCGTTTAAAAATAACTCTTTTTGTGGTAGCCAGGAATTGGAAATCGAAGGGATGCCCACCAATTGGGGAATGACTGAACAAGCTGTGGTATATGAAGGTAATGGAATACTATTGTGCCATAAGAAATGGGGATGATACGGATTTCATAACAACCTGGAAAAACCTACACGACATAATGCTGAGTGAGCGGAGCAGAGCCAGGAGAACATTGTACACAACCACAGATATATGGATTCCATGAGGACCAACCCTGACAGACTTTGCTCTTCTCAGCAACACAAGGTGCAAGGACAACTCCAAAGGACTCATGATGGAGAATGCTATCTACATCCAGAAAAAGAACTATGAAGTTTGAATGCAGATTGAGGCACACTTCATGCTCGCCTTTTTTTCTTCTCTTTTGTTTTTATTTTTGGGGTTTGTTTTTTTTTTGGTTCTCTTTCTTCTTTCTCATGATTCATTACATTGGTCATAATTCTTCTCCACAACTTGATTAGGGTATAAATTAATTCAATGCGAAGTTATATGCGGTAGTTATGTGAGATTCCATGTCATCTTGGGGAGGGAGCGGGGAGGAAGGGGAGAAAATCTGGAACTCAAAATTATGTAGAACCGTGTGTTGTAAAATAAAAATTAAAATTAAAAAAATAAAAATATAAAAAAAAAATTATTAAAAGTAATTTGAATAAGCATTAACCAGCAGATAGTGTCTTAGTAAATGTTAGAATTTTTTAAAATAGCCACATAAGAACAATTGGGTATATATCTTCACTAATATTTAATTAAAAGCTATTATGGTATAATGGGAAAAAGCAATTATATTAGGATATCGTAGTTTTAGTCCTGATTCTGATATCTGTTGACAGGGTGTTCTTGGCTAAGTTTCCTAAATCTGGATTTCAGTTTCCTGATCTTTAACATAAGAATTTTGAACTGGATTGTTTTTGTGGTCCCTTTCTGGTCAAGATTTATAATCTATGAACTCCATCAGAAAAAGGATATTTTGCTTCACCACCAAACTTCTGGAGATGTAGTTGTTCATTGCATTGTTCAAAATTTTTACGTCATGCAAAATTATTTTTCTTAATAATGTTTTTCTTACTGTAAAAAAGTCCTTGTTCTACTCATTTCATTCTTCATCAGTTCATAAAAGTCTTCCTAGTTTTCTCTGAAACCATCCCTTCATTTTTATGGTACAATATTGTTACATTACATTTATAAATCAACTTTTTTGACCTTTCACTAATTGATGGACACCCCATTTTTCTAGTTCTTAGCTAAAAAATGAAATTATATAAAAGTTATTGCACATTAAATTTCTTTTCCTCTTTAAAAAAATGTCTTTGGAAGCATAGGCCTAGTAATAATGTTGCTAGGTCAAAGGGTTTGCATAGTCAGTGAGGTTTGGAGTATGTTTCCAAAGTTTTACAGAATAGTAGATGAATTCATTGCTCCACCAAGAATCCATTAGAGTACATGTCGTATTGCAACAGATCTAGTAACTGGCATTTTTTGTTGTTTCATTTTTGTCATTTCTGAGAATCTGATGAGTGTATCATGTACAGAGTTGTTTAAATTATTTTTCTCTTATTATTGGTGACTTAGAGAGTTTTTTTTCATATTTTTGTTGATAGCTTCTCTCAGAGCTACTTGTTCATATCCTATGACCATTCATCTAATGGGGAATGGATCTTCTTATTTGTCTGAATGGGTTCTTGATTTGAGACTTTCATCAGAGAAATTTATTGCAAATATTTTCTCCTACTTCACCATTTCCCTTCTAATTCTAATTTTGTTTGTGCAAAGCCTGTTTTAGAACTTTAAGTAATGAAAAGTATCCATTATTTCTTCCATGATCCTCTGTCTCCTATTTTATCATGAACCCTTATCCTATGCATAATTGCCAAAAGTATTTTTGTTCTTTTTTTTGTTCTATTTTTGTTAGCATAGTGGGTAGAGTGCCTAGCATGGAGTCAAGAAGACTCATCTTCTTGAGTTCAAATCTGGCCTCAAACACTTTATAAACTGTGTGATCCTGGGCAAATTACTTAAACTTGTTTGTCTTAGTTTCCTCATTTGTAAAATGAACTTAAGAAGGAAATGGCAAATGACTCCAGTGTCTTTGCCAAGAAAACCCCAAATGGGATCACAAAGAGTTGGACATGACTAAAAACAACTAAAATCAAAATATATATCTATGTACTCTGCACCTAATTTTTTCCCAGTGATTTACCTCTCTAACAATACAAAATAGGTTTTTGGTGATTGCTGCTTTGTAGTCTAGTATGAGTTATGTAATGTTTAGGCCTCCTTTCTTCCTATTTTTTAATTACTTCTTTTGAGATTCTTGACCTTTTGTTCCAAGAGATGAATCTTATTAAGAGTATTTATAGCTCTTTAAACTAATCTTTGCATATATTAACTGGGATGGCACTGAATAAATAAGTTCACTTAGATAGTATTGCCATTTTTATTACATTGGCTTGGCTCAATTATAGACACTTAATGTCCTTCTAGGTTTTTTTTTTTTTAGGTTTGTCTTTAGCTCTGTAAAGGATGTTTTGCAGTAATATTCATGAAGTTCTGGTATGTGCCTTGGTAGATAGATTCACAAATATTTCATTATTTTTTCAAATTATTTTGAATGTAATTTTCCTTCTATATCTTCCTCCTGTGTTATGTCATAATCTATTGAAAAGTTAATTATTTATGTGGTTTTATTTTGAATCCTGAGAAAGTTATTAATTGATTCAACTTACTTTGTTGACTTTCAAGGGTTCTCTAAGTAGTCTACCATAAATCTGCAAAAGCAATAGTTTCTTTACTTCTATTTTCTTGTCTTATTGTTATAGTTAGGATTTCTAGCACTGTATTACATAATAGTGAAGATAATGGACATCCTTACTTTACAACTGACATTATTGGAAAGGCTCTTAGTTTATTTTTATCACATATAATGCTGGTTCTTGAATTTGAATAAATGCTATTTACCCCATTATGAAATAATCCATTTATCACTATTCTTTTTTTTTAAATCTAGAATTGGGTATTTTCATGGGTCAAAAGATTTTTTCTGCTTTTATGATTTTATTCTGATAGAATTATGTGATTCTTACTGTTTTTATTACTAATATGTTCTATTATGTGTATACTTTTTCCTAATATTAAACCAACCCTGAATTTGTGATATAAATCTGTCCTGGTAATAGTATACAACCAGGATGATATGCTATTGTAATCTTTTTGCTATTTTTGTTGATATATGTTCAGTTAGGAATATTGATATATAGTTTCATTTGTTATAGATCTCCCTCCCTGCTTTAAGCATCAAGGAAATATTTCAATCAAAAAAAGAATTTGGTAAGATCCTTTCTCCTATTCTGTCAAATAGTATATATAATGTTGAAATTAACTATTCTTTGAACAGTAGGTAGGACTTACTAGTAAATCCATTTGGAACTGATCAGTTTTTCCATGTGGGAGTTCATTTATTGCTTTTTTCCCCAATTTTTTTTTCTGAAATGTTATTTCTTGATTTGTTAATCTGGATAATTTATCTTTGTAAATATTCATCCATTGTCAGCTTAGTTAGCATATAATTAGGGAAAATATTTCTTCTTTTTTTCTTCTATCATCTTGTTAATCTTTTCTTTGAGTTCCAATATTTCTATTGTTGTACTTTTTGTGAGCTTATTTTCTAGTCTGTCTTTTTTTTAGGTGTTCGTTTAATTAATTTATCGATTTTTCTTTCTCTCTCATATTGCTCAAATGTTTAGACAAACACATTTTCCCTTCTAAAACGCTTTGGCAATAACCAAAAAAATGTTGACATGTTATTTCTAATGAAATTTTATATTATTTCCATGATTTGCTCTTTGACTTTTCAATAATTTAGTATCAAATAATTTGGCCTTTAATCAATTTTAATTTTGTCTTTAACTGTTCTCTGTTGAATATAATTTAATTAGATTGTCACCAGTAAAGGAAAATTTTAAAAAGTTTTTCCTTAACTACATATAGGTATGAGGTTTTTTTGAGGGGGAGGTTGCCCCAATACAGGGCCAAATTTTGTAGAGGTGCCCTATGTGACTGAGAAATATATAAGTATATAAAATCCTTTCTATTTCTATTCATTAATAGCTAGAGATCTGACATATGTAAGTGGTTAAAAATTTACTTAGTTACTTAACTTTTTTTATCATTTCATTAGACTTTTTTCTTTCTCTGAAAGAGATACGTCAAGGAGAGACTTAAAGGGAAGCATGATATAAGCAACGCTTAAACAAGGAAACTCCCACTACTCATTTAGGTTGACACCTTCTTTGCAACTTTTTTTGTTCCAAGTTGCCTAGAACAGTGCTAAAGTGATTTGCTCACAGTCACACAACCACTATGTGTCAGAGGGCAGACTCTATGCATTATTTCCCATTGTTTCTCACTATGACATATGTATGTGTGTGTACACACGTGTGTGTGTATCAGATTATGTCTGTATAGTAATTATATCTGCTAGAGAATACAGTTGATAATATTTTTGTTCATAGTTCCTAAATGGTGTTTTGTAGATATGTTTAAGTTGATCTTAGTTTCTGGTTTAGTATCCCAGTTTCTTTTCTATTACAAAACAGTTTATCAGAAGGGAAAAAAAGGAAAAGTAAACATTGTGAACCTATCAGACAAAGAAAAATACACAATTATTTTAGTGATAAATAAAAATATAAATGAGGGCAACTTAAGATGCCAACAAAATTCAAATTTAAAAATGGATGACATTGGTGCTTGGTAAAATTAAACATGCACCATTGCTTTCATTTAATAAATGGTAAACTATAAAAAATAGAATAAGTAGTTTAGAATAAAAAGTAGTAAAAACCTACCTTAAAAATAGAATCCCTAGAAATTAGAATAGACAAAACACAAATCAATAACTCCATGTGACAGCTAGAAAAATTAATTTAAAAAAACCTGGAAAAATGAAAATATAAGAAATCTTATATCATAATCAACTGACCTCTAAAACAGGTCAAAGAGAAAGAATTTAAGAATCGCTGAAAATTCTGATAACCATGATTAAAAACAAAGTACCTGAGCACTATATTTTTAAAATCATGAATGATAATTTCTCAGATTTATCAGAAACAGATGGCAAAGTAAAGAAAGAATCAACCAATTACTTCTTGAAAGGAACCTCCAACAGGTACAGTCAAAGGAATATCATATCTAAAATGTAGAGCTCCCACATAAAAGAAAAATACTGCAAGCATCTATAAAGGAAGAGTTCAGGTGCCTGGGAACTATGCTAAGAATCACACAAGACCTAGCAGCTTCTATGAAAAACTAGAGGAGGTAATGGAATAAAATATTCCAAAGGCAATAAAGCAGAGGCTTACAACAAAACATATTTTCCCCTGCAAAGCAGAACATCATCCTAAAGGGGGAGAGAAGGGATAGGAACCATTAATGAAATTGAGGTCTTCTAAGCATTTCTGAGAAAAAGACTGAAGCTGAGTAGAAACTTTAAAATACAAACACAAGAGTCTAGAATAATAAATAAAGGTAAATTTATTTGAGCTATGGATGGAGGTATATGGTGATTTGATGCTAATGTTCTAATAGTGAGAGTAGAAATACCTTCTCAGAGCTCTAATGTCTTTAAAAGATATGCAAGGAGATGGTAGCCTAGCAGTGCCAGATCTCAAACTGAATTACAAAGCAGTAATGATCAAAACAATATATTACCAGCTAAGAAACAGAATGGTAAATCTAGATAGATAGATAGAAATAGAATGGTAGATTGTATAGATTAGGTACAGAATATACAGTAGTAATGATGATAGTAATCTACTGCTTGATAAATACAAAGATCCAAGCTTTTGGGAAAACAACTAACTACTTGGCAAATGTTGCTGGGGAAAACTAGAAAGCAGCTTGGTAAAAATTAGGTATAGATCAACATCTCACACCATATGTCAAGATAAAGTAAAAATGAATACATAATTTAGAAATAAAGAATGATTTCATAAACAAATTAGGAGAGCATGGAATAATTTACCTGTAAGATATATGAATAAAAGAAGAATTTAGGATGAAACAAGAGATAGAGAACATTGCAGGATATAAAATGAGTAAGCTTGAATACATGAAATTCAAAAGATTTTGCACCAAGAAAACCAATGCAGCCAAGATTGGAAGGTAAGAAGCACCCTGGGGGAAAATTTACACAAAGTTTCTCTAATAAAGGTCTCATTTCTCAAATAAATAGAGAATTGAGTCAAATTTATAAGAATATAAGTCATTGACTAATTCATAGGTGGCCAAATTGTATGAACAAGAAGTTTTCAGAAGAAGAAGTCAGTCAAATGAAAAAAAAAGTTCTAAATCACTATTAATTAGATAAATGCAAATTAAAACAACTCTAAGGTACCATCTCACATCTATCAGATTGGCTAATATGACAGAAAATAAAAATGTCAAATGTTAGAGGGGATGTGGAAAAATTGGGAAACTAATGTACTCTTTCTTGGTGGAGTTGTGAACTAATTCCACCATTTTGGAGAGCAATTTAGAACCATGCCCAAAGATCTATGAAACTGTATATCCTTTGACCTAGCAATAGCACTACTAGGGCTGTATCATGTATTTTTTTAGAAAAAGAAAAAGGTCCCATATTCACAAAAATATTTACAGGAGTTCTTTTTGTGGTGGCAAAGAATTAGAAATTGAAAAGATGCCTATCAATTGGGGAATGGCTGAGCAAGTTGTCATATATGATTGTTGTGGAATACTCTTGCACTATAAGAAACAACAAGGAAGATGGTTTTAGGAAAACCTGTTAAGACACATATGAACTGATGTAAAATGAAGTAATCTGAGCCAGCAGATCATTGTACATAGTAAAAGCAATAACAGGATGAAACACTGTGAATGACTTAGCTATTCTAAGCAATAAATCGATGCAAGACAATTACAAAAGACATATGATTAAAAATGATATCCACTTCCAGAAAATGAACTGATGGAGTCCGAAAGCTAATGGAAGTAGACTTTTTTTTACTTTATTTTTCTTCTTGTTGTTTTGGTCTGTGTTCTCACACACAACATGGCTAATGTGGAAATGTTTTGCATGACTTCACATGTATAATCTATATCACATTGCTGCCCTTCTCAAGAAGGGAAGGAGGGAATTTGAACACAAAAATTATTTTTAAAATGAATGTAAAAATTGTTTTTTACATGTAATTAAGAAAAAATAAAAACATTATTTAAAAATACTGGAGTTAGATAAATAAAGAGGTCCCAGTGGAGAATTGGCTCTGTGCTAAGGTTTTATTATGATAAAAAGATGAAAGAGTAGAATGCATACTAATGTCAAAAAGCAAAAGAACAAATATTTTCCCCCAAAACCTAGAGGAATACTCTCCCCTCTACTGCATTGATCCTTGGGGAAAGTAGGCTCAGACTTCACATATTTTCCACATTGTATTTGCTCCCCAAAGTGTCATTTCCAAATGAGTTAATTTGCTTACTATCCAGCTTCTGAAATAACTTAGCATGGACTCCAGCTCACTGATTTCTGGTAGATCACTCTCCAGACACATAGATCACAAGATCACAGCCACCACCAATCTTCACCTAAAACAGGACAGAAAAAGCACAAAGAGGAAAACAAAGGCCTATATCCATACACCCACATATTGGCTTTGGAAATAGCATTATTTATCTCACTTAGAAAACCAGACCAGAATGTATTCAATTTCCTGCTATGTAAATAATTAACAGTCTTCATCATGTGGTTAGCAGTTTGGAACATGTGTTGGTGCTTCAGTAGGGGATACATCTAGTAGGGAAGTAGGGCACTTCCTTACATATCATGACTTTCTGGAAGCAAGATCCTTCATCTCTTCCATGTAGAGGATTTATTATTATCTCCTTTTCTACACACCTCTATCATAGATGAATTCTTTTTTTCTGTATGCTTATTTATTTTTTCTTTTATCTGTAATCTCGGAATTTTGGCTATGATATTCCTAGAAGGTTTCATCTTGAGATTTCTTTCAGATGATATCCAGTGGAATCTTTCTATTTTCACTTTGTTTTCTGATACTAATTGGTCTAGGTAGTTTTTATTGGTGATTTCAGTTCCTTGGAATATGGTATCCATGATTCTTTTTGAGCAAGGTTTTCAAGTAGTCTCATAATTCTTAGATTATATCTCTTTGACTTCTTTTATAGGTAAGTTGTTTTTTAGTAGGAAATGCTTATATTTTTTGTACTTCTTCAGTCTTAGTTTTAATATGATATTTCTTGTTATCTCATGTAGTAATATTGATTTGAGTCTATTTTGCTTTTCTATTATGCTTATTTTAATTTTGATTTTCAGAAAGTATTTTTCCTGAGTTAAGTTTTGCACTCCTGTATAATTTATTCTCTTTCCTATTCAGTCTTCTTCCACTTCTTTCTATATTGCAGGAGCAGGGATATAGAAGCTGTGTAGAGTACAAGGTTACCAGAGAAAGAACAGCAGTAAGAAATCTAAGAAGGAAACTGATAATCAAAATTCCAGTAGATGAGTATCCATAACCATCCAAGTATGATGGCCTTTATAAAAAACAGTTGTCTCAAAGAAAAACAACAGACAAATGGGAAAAATTTGGCTTATTTAAGAATGTCAACATAGTAGAGAAGAAAGAACGACTTCATATTTATATAACCTATTCTAGCCCAAAATTTTGACATCTGCCCATGTGAACGTAAGAATAATAGGATATGGAAGCTGGAACTTCAGAAATCATCTAGTTAAACCCCTTCATTTTACAGATTAGGAAAAGGATGCCCAGACAGTTGAAGTGAATTGGTTACCACTAGTGAGTGGCAGAGCTGGACCAAAGTTCACTGAGCTATGCCTCTATAATTTCTGATAGTTCACATTGCCTATTAAACATTCTAATATTTCTGAATGAGTCAGAAATGTCACATTGACTCTATTTCAGTATTACGTTTTTCCATGTTGGTCACAGTTGTGGAAGAAGAAATGGATCAAAAGGAAAAAATGCAAAAAGAAAAATGTAAGTGGAGAAAATATGCTTTGACCTGCATTCTGAGTCCATCAGTTTTTATCTGGATATAGATAACATTTTCCTTCATGAGTCCTTTGTACTTCTCTTGGATCATTGTGTTGCTGAAAAGAGTTGAGTCACTCATAGTTGATCATCACACAATGTTGCAGATGCTATGTACAATGTTTTTTTCTGGTTCTGCTCATTTCACTTTATATCAGTTTGTATGAGTTTTTTCCAGGTTTTTCTGAAACGTGCAGGCTCATCATTTCTTATTTCACAGTAGTGTTCCATTACATTCATATATTGCAGCTTCTTCAGCCATTCCTCCATTGATGAGTATCCCCTCAATTTCCAATGTTTTGCCACTACAAAAAGGGCTGTTATAAATATTTTGTGCATGTAGGTCCTTTTCCCTTTTTTTATGATATCTTTGGGATTCAGACCTAGTAGTGGTATTGCTGGATCCAAGGATATGCACAGTTTGGTTTCCCTTTGTACATAGATCCAAATTGCTCTCCAGAATGGTTGGATTAGTTCACAACTCCACCAACAGTGCCTTACTGTCCCAATTTTTCCACATCCTCTCCAACATTTATCATTTTCCTTTTTTGTCATATTAACCTATCTGATAGTCGTGAGGTGGTACTTCAGAGTTATTTTAATTTGCATTTCTCTAATCAGAAGTGATTTAGAGCACTTTTTATAGGCCTATAGATACTTTTCATTTCTTCCTCTGATAACTGCGTGTTCATATGCTTAGACCATTTATCAATTGGAGAGTGGCATGTATTCTTATAAATTTGACTCAGTTCTCTATATATTTGAGAAATGAGGCCTTTATCAGAGACTTTTGCTGTAAAGATTGTTTCCCAGCTTTCTGCTTTCCTTCTCTAAGTTGCATTGGTTTTGTTTGCACAAAAGCTTTTTAATTTAGTATAATCAAAATGATCTGTTTTCCATTTCTTAATGCTCCCTATTTCTTATTTCGTCATGAATTCTTAACCTTTCCTTGGATCTAACAAGTAGACTATTCCCTGCTCTTCTAATCTGATTATGGTGTTACCCTTTATGTCAAAATCATGCACCTGTTTTGACCTTATCTTGGTACAAGGTGTGAGATGTTGGTCTTTCCCTAGTTTTGTCCTATTGTTTTCCAGTTTTCATAGCAGTTTTTGTCAAATAGTAAATTCTTATCCCAAAAGCTGGAGTCCTTGGGTTTATCAACACTAGGTTAATATGGTCATTGACTACTGTGTCTTGTATACCTTAAATCTATTCTACTGATCCAACACTGTATTTCTTAGCCAGTACCAGCTAGTTTTCGTGGATACTGCTTTACAATATAGTTTGATATCTGGTATTGCTTGACTACCTTTCTTTCTATTTTTTTATTAATCTCCTTGATATTCTTGACCTTTTGTTCTTACAGATGAAATTGATTATGTTTTTCTAGCTCAATCAAGTAATATTTTGGTAGTTTGATTCTTCTGGTGCATGTGCATGATCTTAATATCCTTTGTCAACCTATTCACCCTCCTATAGCCACTTTCTAACTTGTCAATGTCTTTCCTAAAATATGACACTCAGAACTGAATATAATATTCCAAATGTGAACATGGGATTGTTGTAGCTGCTGTTCTGGGCATTTATTTTAATGTAGCCTAAGTTTGTATTTGATTTTCTGCCTACCATTTTACTCTATTGGTGTACATTGACTTTTCAGTTTACTAAATCTGAACTTTTAGACCATTTTTTATAAACCTCTGCTTTGCAATGATTGCCCCACCTAGTATTTGTAAAGCTGATGTGTTTTTTTAACACAAGTATAGCACTTTATATTTATGTCTATCACATCCAATGTCCTCTTTTTAGGGGAAGTCCATCATTCTAGCCTGTCATAAATGTTTTGAACTCTGATTCTATCATCAGATGTGTTTGCTGTCCCTTCTAGCTCTGCATCATTTACTAATCTGTGCCTTTATCCAAGTCACTAATAAATTATGGATTAATAGTTGACCAAAGACAAGGTCCCTAAAGCAATTCACTAAAGACCGCCATCCAAATGGACATTGACTACTCTTTGGGTCTAGTCATTCAAATCTGGTCTGATTATACACATGAATGATTGGTTTGTCCACATCTCTTTCTACCAGGGTTCTTGACCTTGTTGTTCCATGAGCATGAGCCCCTTTGACAGTCTGTTGCTACTTATGAACTCTTTCTCAGAATCATGTTTTTGAATGCATAAAACAAAAGTATTTAAGATTACCAAGGAAACCAAATATGTTGAAATATGGTTAAAAAATAATTTTTAAAAGTTCATGTTTCTTAAATGAAAACCACTGATCTATACTGTATAAACATATTAAAGAAATTATCAAATGCATTTGCAGTAATCAAGATAAGATATATTTGCTGTATTTCCCTGATCTACAAGTCTAATGATCCTAAACATCAAAAAGGGAAATGAGATTTGTCTGAGTTGATTTTTTCTTTGTGAAGCCATATTGGCTCTTGATGATCAGTACATCTTTTCTAGATGTTCAAACATCATCCCTCCAAAATATATTCTAGAACTTGTCAGAAATTGAAGTCTAGTTTAGTCCCAAAGTTTAAAGTTTCTGTTCATGTGTTGTCATTTTAAATCAAGAGATAATTGAAAAGTTAACACCACCCGGGAACCATTATCTCACAATTTTAGTTGGACTAGACAGCCTCTGAAGTGCCTATCATTTCCAAGATGTTGTATGTGACTTAAAGGGAAGACAGAAATGTAGTCATGGGGTCTCATATTTAGAAGAAGCTTTGCAATGATCCTCCCAATCTCCTACTCATTGCAGGATACCCTTCTCCATTGTTCCTGACAGATGGCCACCCAAGTTCTTTGGGCAAATGCTTTGACTGCTGGGGAGTTTACTAGTTTATGAGGCAGGTTGTTTGATTCTTGATCAGTTCTAGTTGTTAAAAAGTTCTTCCTTCTATGGAGCTGAAATGTGCCTCCTTTAACTTCCATCCAAGGTAATGAAAAAGCACAGGAACAGTCACCAGATAATTCAATGAATAGACATCTCTCTAGCAGCACTGAAATGTCAGCCCTGGGTCACAATACAGGTTTTGTTCCCCCTTGGCTGACCATATGGAAATGAGGCTTTCTGCTGTGCTTCACTGCTGTTTCCCTAATGAAGCCTTGTGAGCCATTTAATCACACTCTGTCATAAAACTCGAGGCTTAGTCAGAGAGTAACAATGATCACCTAACTGCCATTGTGATCACTTGGGCTCTTGTAGAAGCAATGGAGGTGAAAACCTTTAGACTTCTGGAAGGGAAAATGCAGTTCTTCTGTCACATTACAATGTCCCTTCTCAGCCCAAACAATTGCAAATGTAGAGGCCTGGGCTGACTTGACCCCCATCACAATTAGGCCATTCAGCTAATTTTGCTGATGCCCAGTTAGGGCAAAAGGGTCAGGGCCCTGTGAACTTTGATCAGTGGTTCCAAATCTGGCAGACCTTAAAAAAAAGAAAGAAAAAGAAAAAAAGTCTTGCTTCACTAGGTTTCCTGATTAACCTAATCAGAATGACACAAGGAGTGCTGTGATCTTAGTACTGCCTGGGATTAACTGCCTAGACAGTGTTCTGTGAAGCCTAAAGATCTCATCAAGGAATATAATGAGAAATAGATGATGGAAGTGTGCAAGGGGAAGCCTTAAATTTGGCTGTTAATTTCAAAGTGGGAGTTACCTGGGAGGCCCAGCATCTCTACAATCAAGGGATTGCCATTCAGAAAGGACCATTTGAACACTTTAAAAATGTGGGAATTACAGAGTTTTAGAGCTGGAAAGATTAGTTCTGGCATTTCAACCCCCATCATTACCCTGATGAGGAAGTTGTGTTTGGAGGGGAGGAGGTTGGTGAGAAGGGTAGAGTGGTGGGTCTTATATTAGGCCGGGGCTCAAATCTCGGCTCTGACCTCTAGCATTTCTATGTCTTTCCGAAAGGGTCTTAACCTTTTTGGGTTGCAGTTTCTCTATGTATAAAATTAGTGATTTGGACTAATTACCTCCAGATCTAGCATCCTATGAAATAATTTCCTCAATGGTAGCTCTGTGAGGTTGGCTTGTAAGTGTTATTATCTCTATTTTACAGGTGACAACAGATACTCTAAGGTATCTTTGAAATCTAGATCCATTGATTCCATTAAGGGATTTGCCTAAGGCAACATAGCTAAGTAATACTAGAAACCAAGAACTCCAAGCCAGTTCTCCTGGCTCTTATTCTAAAAGCTCTTTCTGTTACATCAAGCAACTCAGCCCAAAACTTAGGTTCCACTTGATCTAAAATATACTTCTTCCATCTCCTACTCAGTGTGAAATTTCACGGGGAGATTGTCATTTATACGAGATTCTATATTAGAAAACCTGGATTCTAATCCTGATGCTGCTTCATATTGTTTATGTCACTTAGACAAGTCACATGATTTCTCTCAGCCTCTGTTGCCATGTCTGAGGGGGCCAGACAACATTATCTCTAAAGTCTCTTCCACTCTAAATATTAGATTTCATAAAGAATTTCCCTCACAATAGCTCTATGATATAGGAAGAGTATAATTATTCCTACTTTAAAGGTTTAAGAAACTGATACAAGGTTATAGTTCATTTACTTAACATCACATACTAGTATCAGTCATCATCCAGGATTCCTGACTCTTAAGATCAGTGCCTATTCCATTACGTTACACAGTTCCTCATCTCTATCTATGCCTATTAGTTAGGTACAGCTTGATTCCCTTTCTGAAATCAACAGAGGGTACTAAGTGACTGACCTCTTCTCATGCTGGGTTAGGGTTAGAGGGCTGCAAGAGATAAGATGCTTTCCTGCTCAAAAATATTTCCCTCAAAAATTCAAATAGTGGAAAATATGTTTAGGTTTGTAAGCTCTTTTAAGATATAGATATTCACTGGAAGTATTGCCTATGACCTGTATTAATCAAATTTTAATATTGGCCTCTTCAAACCTAAATGAAATTAGGCTCTAAGGAAATGAGAATTTTGATGATGGAGGAGGAAAGGGGAAAAATGTTATTCTGAAGCATGAGTAACTTCCTGGCCTTGCATCTTGAATATGGCATATAGTAGACATCATGTCTGGGCTATATTTTCCATAAGTTATTTCTAACAAGGGGTTATCAAAAATTCCCCTCTTTAATTAGATTAATTTTCTCTTCCACCCACACTTCCCACAATTGAAAAAAAATAAAGAAAAGAAAAATGAAGAACAATATCCCTGTAAGAAATATATATAAGGGTATCCGGGGGGGGGGGGGGGCAGAGCCAAGATGGCAGCTGGAAAGCAGGGTCTAGCGTGAGCTCCCCACCAAGTCCCTCCAAAAACCTATAAAAAATGGCTCTGAACCAATTCTAGAAAGGCAGAACTCACAGAACAGCAGAGGGAAGCAGGGCTCCAGCCCAGGACAGCCTGAATGGTCTCCGGGTCAGGTCTATCCCACACGGAGCTGGGAGCTGGGAGCGGAGTAGAGCCCAGCGTGAGTGGCGCGGACCAACCAGACCAAAAGCCGGGCAGAGCAGGCCCTAGTGCCCTGATTCAGTGAGCTGCAGCAGTTACCAGACTTCTCAACCCACAAACACTAAAGACAACAGAGAAGGTTAGTGAGAAAAGCTGTAGGAATGGAAGGAGTTTGAGGTTCTGCCACCACCCCCAGGGCAGCGGAGGTGGGGCAGCTACAGCTGCAGTTGCTTCTGACCCCAGGCCCACCTGGTGGGAGGAATTAAGTGGCAGATCAGAGCAGGAGTGCACAGCCTGCTGAAGATCTAAGCCCAGTCTGGGTTGGGGGTTCTTGGGGAAGGAGCAGTGCTGGTGTGGCAGAGTTGGCACATCCCCCCCCAAACGTGGAACATAGAACTCTTTAGTCTACAAGCAGTCACACCCCACTGAAAAACTCAAGGGTCAAGTTAGTTGTTTGGGAATATGATTTTGAGCATTTATCAATTTGGGAATGGCTTGTATTTTTATAAATTTGACTCAGTTCTCTATATATTTGAGAAAAGATCCCTTTATCAGAGACACTTGGTATTAAGATTGTTTCCCAGCTTTCTGCTTCCTTCCAATCTTTGTTGCATTGGTTTTATTTGTGGAAAAGCTTTTAAATTAATATAATCAAAATTATCTATTTTACATTCTGTACTGCTATTTCTCTCTTGTTTGGTCATGAATCTGAAACTCACTGAACTTCTCCTTCAAGAATTTGGATGTTATATTATTTGGGGCATATATGCTTAGTACTGATATTACTTCATTGTCTATCATACCTTTTAGCAAGATGTAGTTTCCTTTCTTGTCTCTTTTAATTAGGTCTATTTTTGCTTTTGCTTTGTCTGAGATTAGGATTGCTACTCCTGCTGTTTTTTTTAACTTTAGCTGAAGTATAATAGATTCTGCTCCAAACCCTTACCTTTTTCTGTGTATCTCTTTCTTTTCAAGTTGTACTTTTTTTGTAAACATCAAAACGTGGGATTTTGGTTTTTGATCTACTCTTCTATCCATTGTTTTACGGGAGATTTCATCCCATTCACAGTTATGATTACTAATTGTGTATTTCCCTCCGTCCTATTTTTCCTCCTGTTTGACCTCTCTCCCTCCCTTCACCCTTTCCCTCCTCAAGTGTTTTGCTTTTGCTACCACCTCCCCTGGTCTGCTCTCTTTTCTATCAGTTCCCCACCCCCTTAATCTCTTCCCCTTCTATATTCAACTGACTGTGTATATTATTTCCTCTTTGAGCCAATACTGATGAGAGTAACGTTCAAGCAATAACCATCTCTTCTCCACTGCACTAAGTCTTTCTTGACTCTTCATGTGAAATAATTTACCCCATTTAACTTTTCCCTTCCTTCTCTACCCAGTGTATTTCTCTTTCTCTTCCCTTAATTATTTTATATCACTCCCTTCAATTTGCCTTAAACCTGTACCCACTGTCTGTGCATAGTCTTTTTAGCTGTACTATTAGTGGTACAATTTTAAAGAATTACAAGTATCATCTTCCCATGTAGGTATGTAAACAGTTGAGCTCAGTTGAATCTCTTTTCTTTTCTCTTTTTACCTGTTTATGTTTCTCTTGGGTCTTGATATTAGAGGTCAAATTTTTGGTTTAGTTCTGGTCTTCTCCTTATGAAAGCTTGAAATTCTTCTATTTCATTGAATAATTATTTTCTCTTTGAGTATTATGCTTAATTTCACTGGGTAAGTGATTCTTGGTTGTAGTCCTAGCTCCTTTGCCTTCTGGAATATCATGCTTTGTGACCTCTGATCTTTTAATGTTGCAGCTGCTAAGTCCTGTGTAATCCTGATTGTGGCTCCATGATATTTGAATTGTTTCTCTCTGGCCACTTGCAGTAATTTTTCCTTGACCTGATAGTTCTGTAATTTGGCTATAATGTTTCTTGGAGTTTTTATTCTGGGAACTCTTTCCTCAGGTGTTTGGTGGATTCTTTCAATGTCTATTCAGGGCAGTTTCCTTGAAAATCTCTTGAAGGATGCTGTCCAATTGCACCTTTTCATTATTGCTTTCAGGTAGTCCAATGATTCTGACATTGTTTTCTCCTGGGTCTATTTTCCAGATAAATCATTTTTCCAATGAGGCATTTTACATTTTTCTTCTATTTTTTCATTCTTTTGAATTGTTTTTATTGTTTCTTGATGTCCTATAGAATCTTTAGCTTCCATTTACCCAATTCTAACTTTTAAGGGATCGTTTTCCCCAGATAGTTTTTGTACTTCCTTTTCCATTTGGCCAATTATATTCTTTAGGGCACTGGTTTCTTCAGTGGATTTTTGTATCTCCTTTCCCATTTGGCCGATTCTACATTTTAAGCAGTTGTTTTCTTTTTCTAAGATGTTGAATCTTTTTCTTTCATAATTCTCTTGCATCATCTCCTTTCTTTTCCTAATTTTTCTTCTACCTCTCATATGATTTTTAAGCTCTTTTTTGGCCTCTTCCACAAGTTCTTTCTGGGGTGAGATCGCTTCTCATTTTTCTCTGGGGTTTTGCCCACAGGTGTTTTGACATTGTTGTCATTTTCTGAGTTTGTGTCTTGATCTTCTCAGTCACCATAATAACTTTCTGTAGTCAGATTCTTTTTTGCTCTTTTTCTTCATCATCTGAGGGGTCTTTTTCCTTTCTTTCAAATTTGAGCACTGCTCTCAGGGTAGAAGGATCACTGTCTCAGGCTTCTTGTACTAGTGGATGCAGGCCCTGGCTATTTACCTGGTGCTGCACTGATGTTGCCCTTACTGCCACAGGGACCCTTGCATCTGGTGCTGTACTGAGGGGGTGGATTGGGAGGTGGCTGGCACTACTGGGAGCAGTTGGAGTCTCAAAGCTTACATGGTGTTGAGCTGGGGTCCTAGTGGTAGTGTCCGGCATGTACTGAGGCTGGTGGTGGCAGTCTGACCTCTGGAGGCTGCTTGTTTACTTGAAGTTATGCTGAAGTATATGGTGGTTCTCAGAGCAGGAGTCTGCAGGTTTCTCTGGCTATGCTGAGACATGTGTGGAGTCCTAGTGTTGGTGTTTGCCTGCTCCACCACATTGGGGCTCAGGATCTCCTACTAGTTTGCTGAGGAGGAGCTTGCTGCTAGCCTGCTGGAATGTTTCCTATCCTGGAATATATTCCCTTTTTACTGGAGAGAGACAGACCTTTCCTGCTGATCTTCAAATTTTCTTGGGTGAACAGATTGTTTCATTGCATCTTTTGGCTGGTTCTACTATTCCAGGATTTGTTTTGGGGTACAATTTTATGGTTCTTTGAAGGTAAATATGTAAGAATTATGGTTACTCCATATGCTTACTCCACCATATTGGCTCCCTGAAGTCACTAGTCTCAATATAGTTTTTAAAAGAGATACTCACACATTAGGTCCAGCTTCCAGTTTGTTTTTTGTTTTACACTTGATTGAGGATAGGAATGAAAATCCTGATAAACAAAGATAAATTGTTAGAATAGGTTTAAACAGAATTAAGAATAGAATTAAAGTCTTGTGATCATATTTATTAAAAAATGGGATATGTTTCCCCAAGACTACACTAAAAATTCTGTAACCTCATTCTTTGGTATTCAGATCAGATACTCTTTTTATTGCTAGGATCAACTAGCTTGTTTTTCACTGGGTCATTATCACTGATCCTTTCTTATTAAAAAAAAAGGTTTCATATCCAAATTTCATTCATTTAATTTTGGGCAGCAAGAGTTATTCTTTCAACTCTCTCTTTCAATGAAAAAAATGCATTACAATGGCCTCTCCCTTTTCTACCCTGCCTTGTCTTCTCACCATTCTTTTTCCAATTCACACATTTTTTATTTCCCTCATACTACTATTTTTGAAAATTTCAACAAGATAATATGGTAATTTACCAAATATTCTCTATAGCCCTTTGTGAAGTTTATCATATACCTTGGGGGTACACTTACTCTTGTTTGGGAAATCTTGATCTAAGGGATAAGAAAATGTGTGATAGATCTTCCCATCATCACAGGAAGGGCTGCCACCTTGGTATCTGAAAGTTGTTACAACAGAACTGCAGTTCTGACGATGTCTTCAGGAATCTCTAGGCCCTGCTCCCAGTGTGGAAGTACAAGATCTCCTGGGGTGGACAGCCTTCATCCATTGCAGCTAGTCTGACATTTGTAGGCATGGGGGCCATTCTTTCCATGTATATGACAGTACTACTGAATCATTGCCCACAATTTGGCTTTGACAACGAGGTGTAGAACACTCAAATCCCAGAAGGATATTGTGGGAGAAGGAAAAGAGTGACAAGGAATCCCAGAGTACAGAAAATATTTCTTTCTGCCTCTTCCTCTTTTTCTTTCACTGTTTCCCTTGTGCTCATTTCAAAATATCCTCTCTTAGAGAATTTCCTTAATAATGCCCCCCCCCCCCCAGAGAAATGGTCATCTCTCTAGTCCCAAAGCCTTGTGGGAACATGGTACAGCCTCCCATGTGCATCATTGTTCTTTTCCTTTCTCTGAAAGTCTTCAACTGCCTAAGGGATGGAATCTAAAAATGTCCCAGTTGGGTATCCAAAGCTCTATAAACTTATATCCTATATTGAACTAAGTTGTTGTTGTTGTTTCAGCCTTTCCTCTTTATTCTTCTACATTGACCATCTTTATCCAAACTAAATTTCTTGCTGCATATAAAACATAACTTAATCTGCCCTGTTTCTGTCAATTGGCTCCTTTCCCCCTAAGTTTAGAATTCTTCCTCTATCCTTTTTGCCTCTCCAAGTCCTTCCCATTCACTAAAACTGAGTTCAAATGATACGTCCTCTGTGCAGTCTTCCCTGATCACGCCAGCCTGAATTTCCTCCTTCTTCCTATGCACTCTTTAAGGTATGTTCCTCTACACAATTCTGATGGTATTTAACTGTGTACTACTCTTAAAATCTATTGAAAGAACATGGGATATGGAGCCAAAGGAGTGAGTCCAAATTCCACCTTTGCCACTTACTATCTGTTTGACCTTGGACAGGTCATCCCTGTGATTCAGTTTATCTATAAAATGAGAGAATTAGACTAGATGGCCTCTGCGTTTTATCACAGCTCTATATTTATGATCTCATGGTATGATATGATAAGATAGCATATGATATATAATATGATAATCTAGAAACATCTCAATTTGATCTAATGGAAAGAGTGCTAGACCTGGAATAAAGAAATATCTGATTTCAGGTCTTAGTTTCAAACTCACTTATTGTGTGACCTTAGATAAATTCCTTTGCCCTCTATAATTTTCCTCATCAACAAAATGGGAGGGATACTTTTACTTTGTCTTACAAGATTATTGTGAGGAAAGTGCTTTGTAAACTTTAAGATGGTTTAGAAATGGCAATTTATTATTGTCCCTCTCTTCTGGTCATGAACTTTTATTTGCATTTTTTCATGCATCATTCCTGACATTGTGGTGGATTCTTTGGGGGCAAAGTCACATAACACTTCATACACCTAAGTTGGTCAGTTAATGTTGGTTTATCTAGCCTGATTTGGCCAAGACTTGTTCTATTTAGTGAATAGTATGCTTGCTTCTTGTGTTTTTCCTTTTCCTTTTTTTCTTTCTGTCAGTTAACATTTATTTCCTTTCTCACCAATTCCCTCCCCTCAATAATGAAAAAGAAGAAGAAAAAAAAACCCTTGTAGAAAGTAGAGATAGCCAAGGAAAACAAATGTTAACCATGTCCAAAAAATATATTTGTCATTTTCATCAAGAATCCAACATTTCTCTGTCAAGAGATGAGTACCATGCATGATCATGAGCCCCCTGGAATCATGGTTGGGCATTGCATTTTTCAGAATTCTCATGTTTTTCAAAGCTTTTTGTCTTCACAATTTTGTTGTTATTGTGTAATTTTTCCTTAATTTTGTTCATTTTACTCTGCATCAGTTCATATAAGTATTCCGTGGTTTCTCTCCTTTTTCAAGCACAACATTTTCTAATTTACAGTTGAAATTGGTATAGTGAAATGAGTTGTATATTTGGCAATCAAGAAACATCTAGATCTGAATTCTCCCTTTAACACTAGTGAGCTATGTGACTATGACCATTATTTTCCCTCTCTGAGACTGTTTTTCAATTTTCCATTCTCTAGAATATATCTTGGAAGGAAAGGGCTTTTTAAAAAAAAAATATTTTTGTGTATTTCTATGACCTAGCAGAGAGCCTGGTACATAGTAGGTACTTAATGAATGCTTATTGAATTATTGAATTGGAGATAATAATGCCTGTAGTATCTAATTCATAGGGTAGATATATGGGCCAAATAGATAATGTCTGTCTATGTATAAATTTGCATGTGTATAAATGTGCATATATTCACACACATTCCCTTTCCTTCCTTTCCTTTCCCATATGTGGTGTGTGTGTGTGAGCATGTATACATACATATATATTTATATATACATATGTGTGTATGTATATATATATGTATATATATACATACATACATACATACACTTTGCACATTTAACTTTTCAAGTATCTGTGTGATGTAATCATTAACCTCATTTTCACTTTGAGGTTGCTGGCTATGCAAAGTAGAGAGAAAAATGAGAGGCACAATGTAGACAATATCGCAGAGCAGCTGGTATCTCTCTATGTCCTTTGCTAGTCTTGTTCACCCTATCTGTAAAAGAGCACCCTGTGCATTCATTGCTTAGTGCACATCCTTTGGGCAGTAAGCCCAAGCATGCAAAGTCAATGATGGATTTTCATCCCAAACCCCCATATAAGATCACTATTGTAAGGAAATATCTTTTGCTTTGTTTTGTATAAAAGCCTGGTAATTTTTTCAGTATCAAAGATGTTAATTGGTAGGTGAGAAAGAGTTGCTTTAGAATCTTGCCAATTAAAATTACTCACTAAGGAATGAATTTCTATGGGAAGGTGTGGTGACCCAAAGTCATTAAGGAAATAAAGGTGTTAAATAAGCTTCATGTCAGAATGTTTGCAGCTGCTGTTGACTTAATCAACCAGTTGGCTAGAGATATCTACTTTACCAATCCCATCATCCATCTCAGCTTCAAAGTCAAATGTCCACTCACCTCTGTTGTGCTCCCATACTCCAAGACCCTTAAAGATCTCAAAGGGTTATGCCAAGCAGACATTGCTGACAGATTATTTCAAGCTAGTATGTCCTTAATGACCTTCAGTGCCATCCACCTTCTATGAAGGAGAGAGTGTCTGAGGTGATGTCGAGATCTCACCAGTCTCCTTCCAACAGCAGCAATTGAAGTTACAGCAACCTTTCCCTTCATTTTCACAGGGCTGCCAAGGAAGAGAGGTTTACAGCAGTATAGTATATAGTAAAATGCCCTCACACCACCATCTGACACAATGGAAGGTAAGTTTCAGGTTGAAAAATGTTTTAGCCTTAAGAATTGTATTTTCTGTACAGTATTCACGGTACCATAGATTTCATGTGTTATGAAAAGTGAATATTCTCAGAAATCAATTTTTTTTTATTGTTATGTTAGCACAAAAGGTCACAGAATTCTAAGGAAATACTAGAAAGAAAATATTTTGAATGTTACCAATTTTATTTTGTATACATCACTTTATGGGTTATTTCATGATTCCTGAAAGTGCAGATTTTGTTTAGAATTAATGTTTTATTTTAAAGAATTGTAAGCAGAAAGGCATATATTCAACAATCTCTAGTGAAAGATTATAATTTTTGGTGGTTGGGGGAACCTAATCCCTTATTTTTCATAGGTTCAATGTTTCAACATTCATGTTTTTTTTACTTTTATGCCATTATCTACAAACACAACTCCCACAGAAGTTGACTAGAATATGTGTGTGTTTGTACAGACACACACACACACACATACAAACATTCTACAAGATTTCTTCAAATTTCTCCAACCAGATTTTTTCAAATAATGAGTCCTTACCCTGACAGCTGGAGCATTTGGATATAGATAGATAGAAAGAGATAGAGATAGAGATATCTTCATATGTATTCATAGACATTATATACATATCTGACTATCTTTTTAAAAATTTTATTTTAGACTCAAACACCAGAACACAAATACTGATAAAAGAAACTAAAACACATCATAAACTTAAATATTGGAGCTTAAATACAAAGTAAGAAAGGAGAAAAAAAAAGCATGTCACGTGAATAGCAGAGCATGACAGGATTCAAAATTTGTAACAATAAATTTTCATTTCAAGAAAGGCTGTGTGATAAGTGATTAACGTTGTGTTAAGAGCTATCCATCTTTGCTTCCTTGTAAGTTTTCTTTTGTTCTCTGCTGTGCCTTTTTTTTTGCTCTCTTCTCCCCCTCCCCAGGCTACAATTAAGTGCAGATATATTTCTCTATAGCTATAGATATATGCATGTACATATACATATATTCATACATATATAGACACAGACTTTCCCAAGCACATTCTACTCCTGACCTTTCTTTTTATGTTTGTGCATATCTCTTGTTTCCTATCCCTCCTTCCTCTTCCATTTTACTTCTGCCCACTATCTTGCCCTCCTATTACTTGCCTACCCCTCTCCAAAGCTCCCTCCCCTATCGTCCCATTCCTATAAATATAAACACCCCTCTAGAGTCCCTTATAACCTACTCCCTTACTCTCTCCTCTCGAGATCCCTCCCTTATCCTCCCACTCCCATTGATCTAAACACTGTGCTTTGCCCATCTTTTACCTATTCCCTTACCCTGCCCTCTAAAGATGCCTCACTTGTCCTCTCCCCCCTCCCTATTCCTTACCATTGTATTTCTTCTGTATTTAGAAGACTTTCATAATCTTCTAAATATATATGTATTTTTCCCTCTTAAACCCATTCCCAATGAAAGTAGGTTACCAGAACTACCAGCACCGCCCCCATCTAATTCTTCTGTATTGATTCTTCCTTTTCTACCTGATTTGTATAAAACACTCTTTTTAGGTATTCCTAAATGGTTTTACTTTTTAAATTCATTTCATATTCAGGTTTACCCTAATCTTTCTTATGATCTACCCGATTATTAATAAGAATCTTTGACATACACTGTGCATTCTACATATATAAAAAGTAAATGGTCAGTCCTTATTGAATCCCTTATAATCATCTTTGGTATGTACTTTATGTTTCTCTTGACTCTTGTATGTCAAATCTTCTATTGAGTTCAGTTTTTTTAAACAAAGTTGTGTTGGCAACCAAAAATGGGCTCCTTAGCACTTAGTCGACAAGTGGCCTTGACTAGTTGGGCTTTTTCCCCTGAACTGAATGCTGTTTGTATGTTGGACTGGAGTAAGCTTGTCGGCCCCTTCACCTTGCTTCCCTTGCTTAAGCTGATGGAAAGAACCTGTGCTTTCCTGGTCAACCCCTTCACCTTGCTTAAGCTGATCGAAAGAACCTGTGCTTTCCCGGTCAACCCCTTCACCTTGCTTAAGCAGATTGAAAGAACCTGTGCTTTCCCCGGCATACCTTACACCCCCGCAGAAGCCGGATGGTTAAAAGCAGCTCCTGTTGGAGCCAGAGGCTGCTATAGCCACAGCCACAGCCACAGCCACAGCCACAGCCACAGCCACAGCCACAGCCACAGCCACAGCCACAGCCAGAGCTGCCAGTGGTAGAGCTGACCTACGGGAGGAAGCTGAACAAGGACTTCAGGCCAGTGGGTAATCTTTTTACCATAGAGGGGGGAAGCATGATTTTGCTTTATGCAATCATGCTTCTCTGTAGCCTCCTGGTTACTCTTGTAAGGCGTACTTATTGGGCCTGGAAGCTTTTGATCAATATATCAAAATGCGGTTGCTGGTTCATGGGTTGATTACTGTGGAGCCTAAACATATGTTTTGATTCTTCTGCCTTCTACTTTGAGAGTTTCTTATATCTGGCGGTTCCGAACCTTTCAGACATGTATATGATCCTCTTTGAGATTATAAACTCTGCCTTCCTAATACAAAAGTCTTGAAAGTCTGACAGTCGATCAAATGTCCATTTTTTTTTACATTTAGAATAGAAAGAAAGAAAACAAAACATTAAAAATTAGAATTGGGCAAGTAGAAGGTAATAACTCTATGAGACATCAAGAATCAGTCAAAAAAAAATCTAAAAAAAATGAAAAAATAGAAGAAAATGTGAAATATCTGATTGGAAAAGCAACCAACCTGGAAAATAGATCCAGGAGAGACAATCTAAGAACTATTGGTCTACCTGAAAGCTATGATGAAAAAAAGAGCCCAGACAGTATCTTCCATGAAATCCTCAGAGAAAATTGCCTGGAGGTCTTAGAACCATACGATAAAACTGTCATTGAAAGAATCCATTGATCACCCCTGGAAAAAGATCCAAAATTGAAAACTCCAAGAAATATCATAGCCAAATTCCAGAACTACCAGGTCAAGGAGAAAATATTGCAAGCAGCTAGAAAGAAACAGTTCAAATATCACAGAAATACAGCCAGGATCACAGAGGATCTCTCAGCTTCTACATTAAATGACAGGAGAAATTGGAATACGATATTCCAAAAGGCAAAGGAGGTTGGAGTACAACCAAGGATCAACTACCCAGCAAAATTGACATAATTTTCCAGGCAAGGAGATGGACAGTCAATGAAATAAGGGAATTCCAGACCTTCCTGATGAAAAGGCCAGAGCTCAATGGAAAATTTGATCTTCAAACACAAAACTCAAGAGAGACATAAAAAGGTAAATGGGGGGCAGGGGGAACCCCTAGTTAATCAATAAGGCTAATTAATTGCATCCTTATATATGATTATTTTGTTTTGTATATGTTTGATATATATATATATATATATATGTCAATCTTGAGAAGAGTATACTTATGACAATTGAAAGGGATATTCATAGATTGTGGATGTCAGTATAAAATAATTGATATTAAGATAAAAAATATAATTTTAGAGATATAAAGGGATAGTTATGGGAGAAGAGGCAAGGAGGTAGTAGAAGAGGGTAAATTATATCATATGAAAAGGCACAAAAGCATATTGTAGTAAAGGGAAAGAGGGAGGGAGAAGAGCATTATCTGAGCTTTACTCTCATCGGATTTGGCTCAAGAAGGGAGTAACATACCCTGATAAGTATAGAAATCTAATTTGTCCTACAGGCAGTAGGAGGGGGAAGGGGGAAAAATAGAGGGTGGTGGTCAGAAGGAAGGAAAGAAGTAGCAACTGGAAAACAGGAAGATAAGGGAGGGGAATCAAGAGGGAGGGTAAACTGAGGAAGGTGGTGGTCAAAAGCAAAATTTTGTTGAGCAGTGGAAGGGGAAAGGGAGAAATAAAAGCATAAAGAGGAGAAAAATAGGATGGAGAAAAAGGCACAGATAGTAATCATAAGTGTGAACGTGAATGAGATGAATTCTCCCATAAAACAGAAATAGATAGCAGAATGGATTAAAAACCATAATCTTATGATATGCTGTTTACAAGAAACACATTTGAAGCAGGGTGATATATGCAGAGTAAAGATAAAAAAGCTGGAGTAGAATATATTGTGCTTCAGCTAAAATAAAAAAAAAAGCAGGGGTAGCAATCCTAATCACAGACAAAGCAAAAGCAAAGATAGATCTAATTAAAAGAGATAAGGAAGGTCACTACATCCTGCTAAAAGGCACTATAAACAATGAAGTCATATCATTGTTTAACATATATGCACCAAGTGGTATGGCATGCAAATTCTTAGAGGAGAGGTTAAGGGAGTTACAGGAAGAAATAGACAGCAAAACTATAATAATGGGAGACCTCAACCTCCCCTTCTCTGAACTTGATAAATATAAGCTCAAAATAAACAAGAAAGAAGTTAAGGAGGTGAACACAATTTTAGAAAAGGCAGATATGATAGACCTCCGGAGAAAACTGAATGGGGATAAAAAGGAATATACTTATTTTTCAGTGGTACGTGGCATATACTCAAAAATTGACCATGTACTAAGGCATAAAAACCTCACAATTCAGTACAGAAAGGCAGAAGTAGCTAAAGCATCCTTTTTAGATCATGATGCAATAAATATTATTTGTAATCAAGAACCATGGAAAAATAAGCTAAAAATTAATACATATAGTTAGTCTTTCACAACATGAGCTTTGTGGAAGTGTTTTACATAATGATACATGTGTGATCTATGTTGAATTGCTTGCCTTCCTAGGGAGGGTGGGTAGGAAGGGAAGAGGGGAGGGAATTTGGAACTCAAAGTTTTAAAGGCAGATGCTTAAATTTTTTTTTTAAAAAGTTGGGTTTTTTGCATGCAAAAAAGAGAAATTTATCTTACCCTAAAGGAAAGTAGGGGGGAAAGGGGCAGGGCTTATGGAAGGGAGGGTGGATTAGGAAAGGTAAAAGTCAGAAGCAAAATATTTTTTGAGAATTGTCAAGGTGAGAGGAGAGAGAACAATGGGAGGGAGAATAAAATCGAGGGAAATAAATAGTAATCATAACAGTGAAAAAGAAAATTAAAGCAGGTTTCTCTGATAAACTTTCTCATTTCTTAAAAATATAGAGAGCTGAGTCAAATTATAGAAAAAAAGAGTCATTCCACAATGGATAAATGACCAAAAATGTGCAATTTTCAGATGACGTAATCAAAGCTATATATATATAAAATCATGGAAGGAAATGATCCAAATCTCTATTGGTTAGAGAAATGCAAATTAAAACAACTCTGAGGAACCACCTCATACCTATCAGAATGGCTAATGTGACAAAAAAAGAAAATGACAAATGTTGGAGGGGATGTAGAGAAATTGAGACGTGCACTGTTGGTGAAGTTGTATACTGATTCAAACATTCTGTAAAACAATTTGAAACTATTCCCAAAGGGTTATAAAACTATGTATACACTTTGACCAAGCAATATCACTACTAGGTCTGTATCCCAAAGAGATTTTAAAAAGGAAAAGGACCTATATGTACAAAAATATTTAAAGCAGCTTTATATGTGGTGGTAAAGGATTGGAAATTGAGGGGATAGCCACCAGTATGGGAATGGCTGAACAAGTTGCTGTATGTGATTGTGATGGAATACCATTGCACTATAAGAAATGATGAGCAGGATACTCTCAGAAAAAACCCAGAAAGACTTGCATGAATTGATGCAAAGTCAAATGAGCAGAAATAGGAAGATATTGAATATAGTAACAGCAATACTGTATGATGACCAGCTGTGAATGATTTAGCTATTCTCAACAAAACGACCCAAGAAATTCTAAAGGACTTATAAAAAATGCTATCCCTCTCTAAGGAAAGAACTGATGGAGTCTGAATGCAGATTGAAACACACTTTTTTCTTCAATATCTTTATTTTTCTTGTTTTCTTTTTGCCTGTGTTTTCTTTCATAACATGACTAACATGGAAATATGTTTTGCATGAGTATATATTTATAATCTTAAAACAAAAGAAAGAAAAGAAAATTGTCCCCACCCCTAGGAAATTCAGTCTCTGAATACTTGCCTGAATTAAAAAAAAGTCTGAGCTTGTCTGAAAATCTGATTACATGAATATATTTGTGTGTGTGTGCGTGTGCATGTGTAATACATCTACACACACATATGTGTATGCATATACATATATATTTGTTGTTTTTCAGTTGTTTTGCTCTTGTGTCTGAATCTTCATGATTCCTTTTGGGGTTTCCTGGCAAAGATACTAGAGTGGTTTGCCATTTCCTTCTCCAGCTCATTTTACAGATAAGGAAACTGAGGCAAACAAGGTTAATTGATTTTTCTAATGTCACACAGCTAGTAAGTGTCTAAAGCCATATTTGAACTCAGGAAGATGAGTCTTCCTGACTCCAAGCCCTGCCCTCTATCTACTGAGCCATTTAGTTGCCCCCATACATACACATATATATCCCTATATTTAAGTGTTAAGATTTGCAAAGGACTTAAATACATTATCTCATTTGATTTTAAATACATATACACACACATGCAAGTACGTGTATTTATACACACATGCTATATGATATATAGGCATACTTATTATAATATACATTCTTAAAATAGATAAAATCATTTTCTGTGATGTTTTAGAGATAAGGACTTAGCAACTATGAGGGAGGAGAAAAGGCTTTGTGTTGAAGGTGACATTTGAGCTATTTTTCTTAAGGCAATTAGTTGAGTTGAGGAAGAAGCATATTCAGGCCTGGGAGGCAGCCAGTTTAAAGATATATAGAGAAGGGAAGACCTGGTCAGGAACATCAGGAAGATAGTACAAACAGCAAATCATAAAGACAAGATACAGTGTATTAAGCCTTAAAGTCTAGGCTGATTCCTCTAGGGGAAGTGAAAGGATTTAAGGGCCATTGTAATGCAGAGTTGTATGGAATAGTAGAAAGAACCCTGGTCTACAAGACAGGAGGCCTGTCTAGTCCTGTCTCTACTACCAATTTATCTATGTGACCTTAGGTGATTCACAACTGCCCTTCTGAATCTTCATCTCTTCATTCCTAAAATGAAAGGGTTGGACCAGATGATGGCTGAGCTCACTTGTGGCTCGACTAATTTATGATTCTACACAATTTTTCGGAGATCGATAGCACATTAGACCATTATTGCAAATAGCAAAATACAAAAATCTAGACCTATGTTCACCTCCATGCTGGTTGTGAATGTTTTCTGACCAGTTTAAGTTTGGGCCAGGAAATAGTGGAAAGAAACAAGGCCTTTTGTTCCCTCCAAACAGCTGACATACAGGAAAACATATTGGGTATTTAACTTTTAATGGAATGTTTTGCAAAGACTCAGAGTTCCATTAATTACTACTGGTCTGTTTCTTTTGTACTTTGATTCCCAAGAGAGGTTTTGCCCTGAATATCTCTTATCTCCTTTTAGAGAGGTTAGCTCAGAGACCTGCTGGTGAAGAGAATAGACTTCCCAGTTTACAATACAAAGCATGTTGCTTGGAATAGACAAGTCCCTGATCCCTACTGTTGTGCTCTCTAATATTCTTCAATTTAAGTGTGTTGTGGAGGGAAAGGGGAAAAGGTGGGGAGACAGCTTAAAAAATGTGACAGAATGGGACTGTACTTCCACAGGATGCAGCAAATGATTCCAGTTTGCAGAAATAATCAAAACTTTAAAATCCAAGGTAGTAGTCTGTTCCTTTGTGAGGTTACATTATGGTCTAGACCTGTGATTTTATCCCTGGGAAAACTCCTTCCATCAGACCAGATTGTCAATTCATCTCTAATTTAATTTTTTGAGAGTTGCCTATAGCACTGAAAGGTTAAGTGAATTGTCCTCAGATAAGCAGCTAGCATGTGTCAGAAACAGGACTTTATTCCATTAGGCCGTGTTATATTTATGAGGCTGTGGATTATATTCTTAGTTTTGCTACAAGGTGTCAATTTTTCAAACTATATTTAAATTGGAGACAATGACCAATAGAACTATATTCTATGTACTCTGCAGATTTTCAGTTTGTGCTGCTTTATGATACAACCTGTGACCTAGTTACATGGGTTTCTACACCTTGAACTCTGAAGATATTATTTCTCAGAAAACAAACTACTCCTTTCCTACCAAGGAGACAGCAGAAAGAAAAACACAAGAACAATAGCCAAGGAATTGACAGACTTGGCTCTATCACCAACATGGTGTGACTTTCAGCAAATGACTTAACGTTGGTTGGTTTTAGAATCATCATACTCATCCTCCTTCCTCTGCCTCCTCTTTATTATGTGCTATACATTACTTTAAATTTACAAAGGGCTTTATATACATTGTCTTTTTTGCTCTTCACAACAACCTTGTAAGGTGGGTAGCATGATGAGCTCTATGTTATAAGTGAGGAAGCTGAGAGCTGCAAAGGTTAAGTGATGTGCCCAGGGTTACATGGTTTGTAAGTACCTGATGGGGTTGAGACTGATCACAAGGTTTGTAATGGATAGAGCTTTTTCCTTAGTTGGGAAGAAGTGAGTTCAAATCACTCCGGTTATCTTTGCCAAGAAAACCCCAAATGGGGCCACAAAGAGTCAGATATGATTGAAAATGACTGAACAGCAACAACTCTAAATATAGGAGTCTGTGATCCTGTGATTTAGAACTGGAAGGTTCTTAAGAAATTATTGAGTCTAAACTCCTTCTTTTACAGGGGAGAAAATTGAAGCCTAGATATGAGCAGTGAACTGCCTAAAGTCTTATAGGAAGAAAGTAGGATCTTTATTGTTCTTCCCAGCTCTAATATCCTATTGTTCTATTCTCTATCGAAAGCCATTCCACCCCTATTTATTTCAGAGTGATCTATTCTAGTTTCCATTCTGTCCTCGAAATGACATATCACCACTTTGCATAGGGCATGTGTGTCTACCAAGTTCTTCCAATGTGGCTAAATTTCATGGGTTTTAATTGTTATATTTTATAGCTCATTATCCTTTGTGATAAGACCTGTGACACACTAAGAAATGGTTTTCTTTTCTCATAGATATAGAAATATGTATTGGAGAAACCTTGGTCATGGCCAAGCCATTGCATTGAACTCTATATGAAGGTCTCCAAAGTCTTTGGAATAGGTTTTGTGAGAGTGTGAAACCAAAGGCAAAAAAACCCAGAAGTATCTTGAATTCAGGATCATAAATCCAAGATGTTTACATCATTTGTACCATGTAGGCAAATCACTTACCTGCTGTGCTTTCTAGTTTCCTTATCTATAAAGTGAAAAGGTGAAAGGAGTTATCTTTAAGTTGCTATCCAGTTCACAGTTTAAATAATACCTAAATTCCTTCTAATTTAAGTGATTCAATAATTCCTTTAGCCACAATATCAATTTTCTTTACTTGAAATAGGAGAAAAACATAGCCAAGTGGAAGGATTATGGAAGTAAAATACTTCCTTAAGGTTTCACTGACAGTAAGAGGCAGAACAGATACAAACACTCAGCTTCTGTCTCCCAATCTATTTCCAAATCACACTGCCTCCCTCGAGGCTCATGAGAAAGAAAAGAATGCAAGTGAACATGGCAGCATATCTTTTGGTGAAATGTAACCATCAGAAGTCGCTATTCTGTATAACCATTTCACTCAGGACATATGGCTTAGCCTGCCACAGTAGGTTCTTTCAAAGAACCAGCCCTTTTGTTAATAGAGATAAATATTAAATGATTTCTTTTGCCTGGTGGCTCTTCCAATGAGCCACATTGGGAGAAGTTGGAATGATGTTGCATTTTTTAGTGTCCAGTGCATAGATTGAACAAATTAACGCGGCAATTGCTTAGGGAGAGAAGTGAATCAGAAAAGAATAAAAACTTCTAGGACTTATGAGCAACAGGTCTGCTCCTGTTCTATTCATTCCTTCATCCAATAATCATTTATTGAATGCCTATCATATGCAAGGTACTGTGTGTGTCTGGGGAGGAAGTAGAGAGAGAAATTGCTTGGAAAGCAAAAATAGAGTACCTTCACAGAGATGACAGTCTGGTAAGGTTAATAAGGTACTTACGCAAATAACTTATAAAAATAAGACACAATAAGGACATAGGTGGGTTAGTGTTTGTTAGAGGTCTAAATTGAGCCATAAATATTAGGAAGAAAGAAACATCTTAGTAAGACTTGAAGAGTAGGTAGGATTGCAATACCACTGGAGGCAGATTGGAAATGCAGGGAAAAACAATCCAGGCTTAGAGAATAGTAAGCCAAGGTATGGAGCAGGAGAAATATAAGAAAGATTTGTGAATGGGTTATTGGCGGTCCAGTATGACTGGTTGTTCAGAAGATATGAAGAAAGGTAATGTGAGATAAGACTTCAAGGGTAGGTTGGAGTCATGTTGCAGAATGCCTTCAATTCCATGCTAAGTAATTCAAATGGAGGTAAAAATCCACAGGAATAGACAGAGCTGGAAAGGTCAGGGGGATGTGTGTGTGTGTGTGTGTGTGTGTGTGTACATATGCGTATGCCATTTGGGCTATTATTAACTCTTTCCTGGTTCATGAAAAAGAGAAAAGTTTGTGTAAATCAGGGAGCAACTAAAAAGTAAGTAAAATCTAATTTGGGAAAATGCTTTGTATTACTTCTGTGAGCAATATAACAGAATTTAATTGTCACTTGAATGGACCAAGCATTTGTATGCTATTAACTAGGGTTGGGAAAACTTAAACATCTTCTCCTGTGCTCCAACAGAAAGGATAAGCCACTGCAGGCTTCCTGCCTTGTGTTCTGTTACAGATCTATTAGATCTCTGGGTGCCAGCACTTCTGCCACCCCTTCTGACTGTACCCAATTTAAGGGGGGAAAAGTGATAGATGGAGTTGGTTCAGGTAAGCTGAGTGAGATATGGAAAATATGTCTAAATTAGCAGGATCCAGAATTGGAGAGGAAAGAGCATAAAAGATAATGGCACTAGCGAATAGAAATCATTGTGGTGGCTTCTGCTCCTAAGGCACTGCTGTTTGCACTTCTGGACTTGCATAGACAGTCCTTGGCCCTCTAGGTAATAAATGTATCCTGGAGATCAGAGTTTCTACATGTAAATCCTGTCTCTGTCAGAGGGAAATAAAACCATGCTCAAATTACAAAACAATAGTCCCTTTCTAAAAGGAGGTTTTTTATTCTTTGCAAGCTTGTTGCTGGAGGGGTATTTTTAGATTTTGTACAGAGGAAGACTCCCATGTATTTTATGTATTCTGTACTGATTTTAAATGGAATTTCTCTTTTTATTTCTTCCTGCTGGTTTAGTTGGTAAGCTACAGAAATTTTTTGATGGTTTATATGGGCCCATTTAATATCCTGAAACTTTGCTAAAGTTGTTGTTTCATTTAATTTTTAGTTGACTATCTAGGGTTCTCCAAGGACACAATTACATCAAGTGAAAAAAATGATATTTTTGTTTCTTCTTTACTTATGTTTATTCCCTCCAAGTCATCTAATTGTTATAGCATTTCTAGCACTCTACCATATTGTATATGTGTGTATGCACATATCTATCTACATCTATCTATCTATCTGTCTGTCTATCTATTTATCTATCTACATATTATGCCACGTTGGGAAAATGTCTATTTATGTCTGTGTTTCCTATTGTGTGTGTTTTAATAATATAGTTATTTGTGCTGAAAGTTTTTCTAATAGTAAAAACAAATTTCAAATTACTGGTATAAATCCAACAAAACTATAGGATAGAATCTTCCTGATATGTTGCTATAGTCTATCTGCTAATAATTTATTAAAAATGCTACATCAGTGTTTATTAGAGATATTGCTCTAGTTTTCTATCTATGTTTTGACTCTCCTTGGTTTAGGTATCAAGACTACATTTATATCATGAAAGAATCTAATAAGACATACATATGCTTGTGTGTATATATATATATACGTATATATATGTATATATATGTATATATATGTTCATATATACACATACACACATACATAGTCAAATACTTTATGTAATATTAGAATTAGTTCTTCTTTGAATGTTAGATAGAATTCAGTTGTAAATCCATCTGATCCAAGGTTGTTTTTCCCCTTTTGGAAGTTGACTTACGGATTGTTTATTTGTCTTTTTCTGAGATTAGGTTGTTTAAATTATATTTTTTCTTGTTCTGTTAATCTGGTTATTTTATATTTTCTTACAAATATTCATTTCATTTAAGTAGTTAGGAAATAATTTCTAATATAGCCTTTATCTCTTCTCTTTTTAAGAAGTCTCTTTTTTCACTTTAGATTCTGGTTATTTGATAGCCTCTTTCTTTTAAAAATTAAATTAGCTAAAATTTTGTCTATTTTTAGCCTTTTTCTCAAAAATAGCTTATTTATTAATTCTATATGGTATTAGCCTTTGATTTTGCTAATCTTTTTTTAATTTTCAAGGATTTCTATTTTAATATTTAATTATTTTAAATGTGTTTATTTCTAATTTTTTAAAGTTGTATGCCCAATTTATTCACCTGTTCTTTCTATTCTTTTATTGATTAAAGAGTTTAGAGATATAAAATTTTCCTTGAGGACTACTTTGGCTGTATCCTCAAAATTTTGATATATTGTATCATTGTCATTATCTTTAATGAAATCATCTATCACTTCCAAGGTTTCTTTTCCCTCCTTAGCCAACCTATTCATCTTATTTACTGTAGTTAAAATATAATAGGACAACTAGATGGAGCAGTGGATAGAGTGCCAGGCCTAGAGTCAGGAAGACTCCTCTTCTTGAGTTCAGATCTGGCCTCAGGTCATTTGCTATGTGACCTTGAGTGAGTCACTTAACCCTGTTTGCCTTAATACCCTCTTCTGTAAAATGAGCAGGAGAAGGGGCAGAGCCAAGATGGCGGCTGGTAAGCAGGGAATAGTGTGAGCTCCATACGGAGACCCTCCAAAAACTTATAAAAAATGGCTCTGAACCAATTCTAGAATGGCAGAACCCACAAAACAGCAGAAGGAAGCAGGGCTCCAGCCCAGGACAGCCTGAATGGTCTCTGGGTGAGGTCTATCCCACAAGGAGCTGGGAGCTGGGAGCTGGGAACGGAGTGGAGCAGAGCCCAGCCTGAGCGGCGTGGACCATCCAGACCAGAAGCTGGGTGGAGGGGGCCCTAGCGCCCTGATTCAGTGAGCTGCAGCAGTTACGAGACTTCTCAACCCACAAACACCAAAGACTGCGGAGAAGGTTAGTGGGAAAAGCTGCGGGAGTGGAAGGAGTTCGCGGTTCGGCTTCCAGCCCCGGGGGCAGCGGAGGTGGGGCAGCTACAGCTGTTGTTACTTCCGGCTCCAGGCCCACCTGGTGGGAGGAATTAAGTGGTGGATCAGAGCAGGGGTGCACAGCCTGCCGAAGATCTAAGCCCAGTTCGGGTTGGGGTTCTTGGGGAAGGAGCAGTGCTGATGTGGCAGAGCTGGCACCTCCCCCCCAAACGTGGAACATAGAAAAAATGGAAGACAATGTGAAATATCTCATTGGAAAAACCACTGACCTCGGAAATAGATCCAGGAGAGATCATACACATCATTTTTCCATGTAGGAATGTAAACAAAACAGTTCAACTTTAGTAAGTCCCTTGCAATTTCCATTTCTTGATTACCTTTTCATGCTTCTCTTGATTCTTGTGTTTGAAAGTCAAATTTTCTATTCAGCTCTGGTCTTTTCACTGAGAAAGCTTGAAAGTCCTCTATTTTATTGAAAATGCATATTTTGCCTTGGAGCATGATACTCAGTTTTGCTGGGTAGGTCATTCTTGGTTTTAATCCTAGCTCCATTGACCTCCGGAATATCGTATTCCAAGCCCTTCGATCTTTTAATGTAGAAGCTGCCAGATCTTGGATTATTCTGATTGTGTTTCACAATACTCAAATTGTTTCTTTTTAGCTGCTTGCAATACTTTCTCCTTGATCTGGGAGCTCTGGAATTTGGCAACAATATTCCTAGGAGATTTCTTTTTGGGATCTATTTGAGGAGGTGATCGATGGATTCTTTCAATTTCTATTTCGCCCTGTGGCTCTACAATATCAGGGCAGTTCTCCTTGATAATTTCTTGAAAGATGGTATCTAGATTCTTTTTTGATCATGGCTTTCAGGTAGTCCAATAATTTTAAAATTATCTCTCCTGGATCTATTTTCCAGGTCAGTGGTTTTTCCAATGAGATATTTGACATTGTCTTCCCTTTTTTCATTCCTTTGGTTCTGTTTTATAATATCTTGATTTCTCATCAAGTCACTAGCTTCCACTTGCTCCAATCTAATTTTTAAAGTAGTATTTTCTTCAGTGGTCTTTTGGACCTCCTTTTCCATTTGGCTAATTCTGCCTTTCAAAGCATTCTTCTCCTCACTGGCTTTTTGGAGCTCTTTTGCCATTTGAGTTAATCTATTTTTCAAGGTGTTGTTTTCTTCAGTATATGTTTCAGTATTTTTTTGGGTCTCCTTTAGCAAGTCATTGACTTGTTTTTCATGGTTTTCTCACATCCTTCTCATTTCTCTTCCCAATTTTTCCTCTACTTCTCTAACTTGCTTTTCCAAATCCTTTTTGAGCTCTTCCATGGCCTGGGACCAGTTCATGTTTTTCTTGGAGGCTTTTGGTGTAGGCTCTTTGACTTTGTTAACTTCTTCTGTCTGTATGTTTTGGTCTTCTTTGTTACCAAAGAATGAATCCGAAATCTGAGACTGAATGTGAGTGTATTTTCACTGTCTAGTCATATTCCCAACCAACTAACTTGACCCTTGAGTTTTTCAGCAATGTATGACTGCTTGTAGACTAAAGAGTTCTATGTTCCACGATTGGGGGGTGGGGGGGATGCGCCAGTTCTGTCACACCAGCACTCCTCCTTCCCCAAGAATCCCCAACCCAGACTGGGCTTCAGCAGGCTCTTCACTCCTGCTCTGATCCACCACTTAATTCCTCCCACCAGGTAGGCCTGGGGCCAGAAGCAACTGCAGCTGTACTTCTGTAGCTGCCCCACCTCTGCTGCCCACAGGGCAGTAGCTGAACCAAGAACTCCTTCCATTCCCGCAGCTTTTCCCACTAACCTTCTCTGTCGTCTTTGGTATTTGAGGGTTGAGAAGTATGGTAACTGCTGCAGCTCACTGATTCAGGGCACCAGGGCATGCTCCACCCAGCTCCTGGTCTAGTTGGACGCACTGCTCATGCTGGGCTCTGCTCCGCTCCACTCTGCTCCCAGCTCCATGTGGGATAGACCTCACCCAGAGACCATCCAGGCTGTCCTCGGCTGGAGCCCTGCTTCCCTCTGCTGTTTTGTGGGTTCTGCAGTTCTAGAATTGGTTCAGAGCCATTTTTTATAGGTTTTTGGAGAGACTCAGTGAGGAGCTCATGCTAGTCCCTGCTTTCCAGCCGCCATCTTGGCTCTGCCTCCTCTTCATCTTTTCTTAAACAATAATTCTTTTAGTCTTAATGCACAGATCATTCCTTTGGGTGAAGATCAGGCTCTGAACACTTCTGTCATGGCCTGGTATGGTGTTGGCCTACTTTTCTTTTTTTTTTTTTTTCAGTGTTTTGCTTTTACATTCACCGGGCATTCCATACTATTCAAAAAACACAAAAGCAGCTTGGGCCAGGGAGATTTAAACTTTTGGGGGGGGGGACCTTTCTTCTCATATTAAGAGAATGATCTGATTAGGGCCCTCCTGGGATTTGGGGGGGGTCTATATACACTGCCTTAATGCCTAGGCAACACAGCTGTAGTCTTGCCTATGAGTAGAGTATCAGTAGATAGTTGCAAACCACAGCCTCTATAGCTAGTTGGAAAATTCTACAGACATTTTCCCTGTTTACTCTTGTTCTTTTCCAAGGAGTTGAGTCTTCAACCCCATCTTTGATTAAGAGACATAGCTCTGAGGCCCTCTACTTTGCTCTCAGCTAAGTCTAAAACCCTCTCAGATTAGAGTGACAAAATGATGCAGTCACTGAACTCTGGAGCTATGACTGTGATTCCTCTCTCTGGGGTCATAAAGGCAGTGCTAAAGCCTTATTATGTTTCTGGGATCTGGCTCCAGGATCCTGGACAAGCTTTGTCCCAGACTTCTTACCCTAATCACTTACCTACAGGTGAAATTGGCGATCTTGTGGTGGAAAAATGAACCACAGTGATTTAACCTAGATTTCCCACTTACTACTTAATCTATAGCTCTTCTTAAGTCTTCATTGTGATAGTTACTGGATCCCAGTCACCAATGGAGTGAAGCAGGGCTGTGTGCTTGCTCCCATGCTTTTAAGCATGATGTTTTCAGTGATGTTGTTAGACACCTTTAATGAGGATGAAAATGTCATCAATGTCAGCTACTACACTGACAGTAGGAGAAACTGAGATGTACTGCTTGCTCTTACTCTAACATCTTGGCTAGTCTCCCCAAGGTGCTTTTCCTATAACATAGGACTGATCATATAACTTCCCTGCCCAGGGAGCTACGATGATTTCCTATTTCTATAAGGCTCAAATATCAACACTAGTTTTACAGGTAAAGCCTTTGATAATCCTTCTTAAACATTTTCAACCTTCTTGAATAATACTCCACTCCACATAGTTTTTGAACAGGATACACTGGCAGTTTCTTAAAGATTTCATCTCTTATTTCTGAGCCTTTGTACTGGCTGTCCCCCTTCCTCCACCACTATCCTACCCTGTCTCAATTTCCATGGCTTCCTCCAAAGACTCAGCTCAAAATCTATTCTCTGAAAGATTTTTTTCCAGTCTTCCCCATCCCTCAGCTGCTAATACATTACTCTTTCAATACTTTCATATACTTATTATATTTTGTAAATTCCTGGCAAATATCTATGTCTCACCACTGGACTGAGATGGCTCTGAAGGAGAAAGTGAGGCTGATGACTTTGAACAGGCCTCCCCCATTTAATCCAGTTCACTTTTATGTCATGGCATCACCTCCCTGATGTCATGGTCCTCTTCAAGAAGAGACAAACAATAACTACATTCCTGAATATTTACATTAGATCCCTTATTAGAATGTACATTTCTTGAAAGCACGGACAATTTATTACCTTTCTTTGCATCTCCAGAGTTAACATAGTTCCTGGAATATAGTAAGTACTTAAATAATTGTTAAGACACTGAATGTCTAATTCTATCAAATATTTCATTGGGAATTTGATTGGTATATCAATACATCTATAATAGTAATTTTGGCATTATTGTTATTTTGCTGTATTACTATAGCCCGGCCATGACAACAGTTTTTCTAATTACTTAGGTCTTTCTTTTATTTATTTTGTACTTGGATCTGTTTGTATTAATCCTTTGTATCTCTTCATAGCTCAATTTGCCAATATGTAATGCATTTCAATGATATTTTAAATAGAATTTATCTTTTTAATTCTTATTCCTATGTCAATTAGTAATTTAGAGAAATCAATGATTTTTGTCAATTTGCTTTATATTTTCTACTTTACTGAATTTATTATCTGTTATTTTTCTTGGATTCTCTAAAGTTCTATGCATGTAATTATGGCGTCTGAAAGATAATTTAGCCTCCTCTTTGCTTAAGAATATTCTCTAAACTAATTTTTTTCTTGTCTTATCATTATGGCTGACCTTACGAGCACAATATCAAACAGCAAAGTACATAGGAATTCTTTCTTTATCTCTAAATTCTTAGGAAAGTATCGAGGATTTCTCTATTATAAATAATCCCTTCTTTTTCAATATAGATAGCTATATAAGATGATATTGAGGAAACTTTTATTAGGAATACTTTTAGTCCCATAATTTGTGATCATTATTTTGTTTTGTTTAACACACAAAAGCACCATGCTTTATCAATGGTTATTTCTTTAGCTATTGCAATAATGAGTTTTATTATTTTTGTTATCAATATGATTTGTAGCATTCATAGTTTTTCTGATACTGAATTATCCTCATATATTGGGGTAAAAGCCCAATTTAGTCACAGTGAATTTTTAAAATATATTACTGTAGTATCATTGTTAATATTTCTTTAACATTGTTTGATCAATTGTTTGATTCTTTAGGGAGATTAGCCTTAAGTTTTCTTTCTTTGGTTTGTCTTTCCTTACTTTGGGTATCAAGAACATATTTGCGTCATAAAAAAAAATTTTGTGAACATGTTATGCGGAATGGGAATTATTTATTCTTTAGAAGTTTTGTAGAATTTGATTTGGAATTCATCTGAAAGAAAGGTATATTGCTTGTTTTTCTTTGGGAAGTGTTTTTTTTAACTTTCTTGATTTTTTTATTTGAGATTTGATTACTTAGATTCTTGATTTTTTGTTTTAATCATCTAGGTATTATATGGGTTTTTTGTAAATACTTTTCCATTTTATTTAATTTTTATTTTTGCTGATATTTAATTAAGTGGAATAGTTCTGATAAGCTTGTTGTCTCTCCATTCATTATGAATTTCCCCTTCTTAGGTTTCATTTTGTTCATTACATTTTTATCCCTTAAAATAAATATTTCTAATGGTCTGTTAATTTTACTGGTCTTTTAAAAAAATTATTTATTTCATTAATCAGCTCAATATATTTTTTTTGCTTTCAATATTTTTTAAACATTCAGATGATTTACTTTTATAACCTTAATTTTTCTATAAAAGTCAAAGGCACTACCATGCTCACAGTCACCCTAGGTGACAATCTAGGCATCATTCTTCGTTTTTCATTCTCTCTTACTCAATTATTCAATCTTTTATCAAGTCCTGTACATTATACTTTCCTAATGTCTCTTATATATCTCCCATTCTCTTGTCTGACATTACTACCATCCTAGTACAGGTCTTCATCCTCATATGCCTGGACTATTTCAATAGCTTTTATTTAGTCTCCACTGCCTAAAGTCTTGCCCCATGCCAATCCATCCTCCATTCATCTGTCAAATTGATTTTCCTAAAGCATAAAGTTTACTATATTACCACCACCACTTCCCTGTTTAGAAAACTCTGGTGGCTCCTTATCACTTCCTATATCAAATATTAAATAATTTGTTTGGCATTCCAACCTTTTTATAATCTGTTTACACACACATGCACACACACACACACACACACACACACACATATACACATATGCACCTTTCCAGTCTTCTTCTACCTTCTCCCCCCTCTCCTCCATAATTTATTCTTGGTTACAGTGACTCTGGCCCCCTTGCTCTTCCTCACACAAGACACTCCATTTCCTGACTGTGGGCATTTTCAATGGACACTATGATTTTTAGAATTCTCCCTCCTGGCTTCTTTCAAGTTCCAGCTAAAATCCCACTTTCTGCGAAAAGCCTTTCTTTATCTCCCTTAATTCTAATGCCTCCCCTCAGTTGATTATCTACACTTTGTTGTTATTCATTTCTTTTTAGTTGGGTCTGATTCTTAGTGACCCCATTTAGGGTTTTCTTGACAATGATCCTAAAGTAGTTTGCCATTTCCTTCTCCAGCTCATGTTACAGATGAAGAAACTGAGGCGAACAGGATTAAATGACTTGCCCAGGGTCACACAACTAGTAAGTGTCTGAAGCCAGACTTGAACTCTGAAGATGAGTCCTCCTAACTCCAGGCCTAGTGTTCTATCCACTGGGCCATATATCTAGTTTGTATGTAGTTATTCACATGTTGTCTCCCCATTAGACTGTCAGCTTCTTGAGAAACCAGGGGGTATTTCAATTAAATGGTTTTTTTTTAATCTTCAGCATTTAAAACAGTGCCTGGCACATAATAAGTGCTTAACAAAACCTTGTTGTCTGACTGATTGACCTACCTGTGATCTTTTTTGGAGATTATTTGTTGGCTTTTTTTAGTATTTTCTAAATTGTACACTCAATTTTTCTCTTCATTCTCTCCTTTGTTAAAATTAGTGTTCATGCACAAAAATAAATTTCTACTCTGAGCTACTTTACTGCATCCAAACTGCATCCAACTGCATCCAAAAATTTTGGATAGGCCATCAAACTACTATTATTTTCTCTAGTATAATTATTTATTGTTTATGTAGTTTCTTCTTTGACTCACTCATTGTTTAATATAAATTATTTATTTTTCAACTAAGTTTATTTTTTTATGATTTGTTTAGTTCCCTCACTGATTAAAATTTTATTAAGTTATAGTCTATAAAGGATATATTTAACATTTCTTTCTGTCTGCATTTATTTATAATTTCTTTAAGCTTTAGCACGTGATCAGTATTTGTAAAATTGTGTCATTGGTCCTCATGTCTCTTTCTAGAACAACTAAAAATGTGGCAATCTAGTTTTCCTAATTTTCTGTTCAATGTCCTTGTCCTATTATTTGTTTAATCTCATTAGATTTCTCTACATATGAAATAAACAAATGAAGTCACCTATAATTTTTCCTTAGAATTCTAATAATTCAATTTGACTTTGTTTCAAGTGTTTTTATGCTATGACTTCTGTTCATGCATATTTAGTAGGATAGGGATTTCACTAGGGAAATTCACATAGGGAAATTTTCTGGGTAATAATTATTTATACCAATTTAAGTAGGATTTTCTAACACATGTAATTTTATAGTTTCCTAAATCAATGTTAACATAATATGTGTTAACATAATTTGCTCAAGGGTACACAGCCAATATGTATTAGAGACAAGACTTCACCTAGGTCTTTCTAGGTTTTATGACATCATTTCATAATTGTTGGTGCCTTTCTGTATAGTATATTTTCTCTGCGTATATCCTGTCATCATATGTATTTTAACTGTTGTCTTATGTGAGATAGTGATCTTTTCCTTTTAAAAATATTCAGATGATGTTTAACAAATTCTACTTCACCTTGCCATTTTTACTTCATCAATGCCACCTCTGCTTATCATCAAATAAAATCTTGCAACTAACATCCACTTTGGGCATCATCACCACCACCACTGGAAGTCTGGAAAAACCTGGGGCTTTTGTCTTATCTTGCCCTGAAATAGGTCTCTTACTTCCAAATTATACTTTCATATGCATATCCTCCCTCTTCTGCACCTCTTTTTCCTTTTCCAACTCCTCTGTTTTATCTTACTCTCTCTCCAGTAGAATGTAAGTTCCTTGAGGGTAAGCACTGACTTGCTTTCTTGCATTTATTATTCCAAAATGCCTAACATATACTAAAGACTTACCAAAAGCTTTATTTCTGGCCATGTTGGTGAATTTCTTGTATGCAAAGTGTTAGGGCTTGCTTTCTTATTCATTCTGCTAAGCCCATCTCTATTTTGTTGAGAAGTTCATCTCATTCAAATTTCATTTTTTCCCTCCATCAAAGTTTCCTTTTGGAAAAATAAGGAAAGGAGGAAATAGTAAATTTAATAGCTAGTATTCCTTGGAAGAATGCGATCCCAGGATTCTCATTTTCATTTTCTCTTCCTCTTCCAAGCCAGATTCAATTCACTGGGTAGTGTACAATTATCCTTCTGTTTCCCAATTCCCTCCCTAAACCCAGTCTTTTCCTTCATTCTACTTTATTCTAGTTCTTATGATTTTGTTGTTGTTGTTTTGTTTTGTTTTGCCTCCCATTGCCTGGCCCAGATAAGAGTGTTGATAGGATTCATGAAATCTATCCCCTTCCCACCCTCCAGGTGAATATTTTTCAGCAGAATTTCAAGGACTAAATCTCTCTATTTCTTCCATGACCTTTTGATAAGGCAGAACTCCCAAAGGATGGTTGTTTTTGACTATTTGATTATGCTCAACTATGCAAACTAAAGTCTTATTTTTCTTTATGATTTGGTATATCAGATAAAATATATCATATAACATTTCCTTTTACTCCCTCATTGATCCTAAGTAATCCTAGGTGATTCTGAGAGGAATACATTGGTACATGATCTATTTCTTTGGGATCATTTGGAATATTTCTTAACCCAGGAGCAACGGATTTTTGAGTAGGTTGCTTAGAGGACCTCTACTCAATCATCAAATTAATCACCAAGAACTTATTTAGTCCTTACTATGTGCTGGGCTCTGTATCAAAGATACAAATACAAAATGAAAGCAGTTCCAGTCCTTGTGGTGCTTGCACTCTAATGAGGGAGTCAACATGTATGTATTATATAAGTATATAAAAGGTAACCTAAGAGGGAAAGACATTAGCAGCTAAAAATACTTGGGGAGGCCTTTTTGCAGAAGGTGATGATGCCTCAATTGAGTCTCAGAGGAAGCCAAGGGTTCTAAATGGTGTAGGTGAGAGAAAGCATTCCAGGTATGGGGGATAAAGAGTACAAATGCATGGAGATGGGATATGAAGTGCTGCATGTGAGTAAGATCAAGTAGGACTGTTTAACTCTACCAAAGAGGACACAGAGAGAGTAAATATGGAAGAAAACTGGCATATGGGAGAGGGGGCAGATTATGAAGAGCTTTAAAATTAACGAGAGTAGTTTGCATTTCATGTTAGAGGGAGAGGAAGCCACTGGAGCTTATTGAAGGTGTATGAGAAAGAGTTTCAGATAGTCATACCCATACATTATGAAAATTACTTTGGTAGCCCATAAGGGATGTGGATTGGATTTAGAAGAGATATGAGCAGGGGAATCATTTTGCTCAGATATCTAGAAAGCATCTCCCACAAATGTGAAGGAACTTCTCTGTAAAGTCTAAAAGTTCTGCAGATGTGCAAAGGAGAGAGAGAGATCAATGAAATCTGGAAGAGTCAGAGAAGGCTTCATCAAAGAAAAAAACTTGAGATAGGCTCAATTTTTTAATCTACAAAGTAAATTTTTAATTTCTAGAAGAATAAAATAGAACTTCCCAAGAGAGGACAACATCAAAAGTGAAGGTCCAGAGGCTACAATGAAGACAGAATGGTTGACATTGAGGAAATTGGAATAGCAGAATTGTATTGGGCAGGAGTAGAAAATAAGTATGGGCAAGCAGGATATTTTTGTTTATAAGGCTGTATTTGTCAAATATGGAAGGAGCACCCTCATGTACAGGTATAGTAGAAAGAGCACTGATTTTGAAGCAGATGAATTGGGTTCTAATCCCCGCTTTACTTCTCGGCCCTGCAAGCTGATTTGGACCCAAGTGAAAATTTCCTGAGACTTAGTTTCCTCCTTAAGGAAAAAGTAAAGGAAATGTGAGGATTCATGGAATAGATAATAGAGAAGGAACACAAGCACTCTAAGATCACAGGTAGTCAAGTACTTCATTGTTATAGACATGCAAACTTACGGCTTTCCAGCACTTCAGTAGTATGGGCAAGCATAGGCAATTATGACCCCTCAGGAGAATGGAGGAATGCACCCTGGTTGAGAGCCTAGAATTATGGGTTTCTGTCTTTATATCTTATTTCTACTTTTGGGCAGATTCACTGGGACCAAGTGGGACTAGGAGTGTAGGAGCAGTCAATCAGTCAAGTGGCCTTACCAGTAATCAGTTAAACTTCTGTCAATACGTAGTAATAGGACAATCTTCATGGGGATTACAATATTTACCCAGCAACCTCATAAACAAGGGTTTTATCAGGATCACATCAGGTAATTCATTTTAGTTCAAATGAATTCAAGTCAAAGTATATAGTGCTTCCTAAATGTGATCAGTATTTCCTAAAAACAATGATATAAGTGCATTATTTAAACTATATATTTGGTATATGCCATCTTTGTAGTACATTGCATATGGTAAATGTTTAAAAAATGAATGAATATTTGGATGGATGAATGGATAGTCATTTGTCCTAACCTATTCTCTTATCTTCGAAGTAGGAATAATTATGTACATCTCATTTTCCTTCTAAGACAGTTATGAGGATCTAATTGAGAATATACAATAAATCACTTTGCAAGATGCAAACCAATAGAATGTATTCTTTAGTTTGCTTTCATACTTATGATTCAGTATGTAGAGGATTAAATCTGCTTTGGGGAAAAGAGTAGCAGCCTTCCCATAAAGACATACACTTTGCATTTTCTTGAGGGTTGGGTCAAAGGCAGAAGAACAGAGCCAAGTATGTGAGGCTGAACACCTTTTATAAAGGGAACTGGACTATTTTTTTTTGATATGATAAGGCTACTTCATAAACTCAGACTCCTGGCTGAATGTGGCCTGGGAAAATGCCTAGGAAGACAGTCTTTTAAATGCCTGGCAAGGTGGAGGTCTGAAAGCTTCCCTAAATAATTAATTTCAGGTTTCTGTGCAATTCAGGAACCTTGCTGATTTGAAAGCCATTAATTGCTGGTTAGAGTCCATTAAGTCACTGTGGATATAGAAAACATGTCCAAAGTTAAAAGATACAGCTAATAAAGGTGAGCTCATTGGTTAGATTGCTAATATGTATGACTTTTTTAGGGAAGGGAAAGAAGCCCAAGCTCAAAGTTCCCCCCAAAAGAAAAAGCTTCACCGCAATATTTATTTGACTGACTTATGTAGCTCGGCACCAAAAATTAGGAAGAATCTGTCCAGAATGATTGCCTTTTTCTAGTACAATGCAATCTCAAACCTAAAGGAGATTTCCCCCGGACTTCCCTTGTGTTTGTAAAAATAGTAGGAAATATACTGTAGACACTTGATATTTATGACTCAAAAGTTTGTGTTTTTAAAAATCTTAAACATAAATACAAGGAAAGCATTTTCTCCATCAGCTGCAAATTCACTAGGATAGACTTAATTTCATATTAGGCCATGGCATATAAAGTTGATCATGGTGTTTGTCTAACAAACACAAAATCCAGTGACATCTCAGTCACTTCATTGGTTTGGACATAACAATAATGTCTCACATTTGGATAATTTGTTAGTATTTTCAAAGGTTTCCTTCTTCCTTTTCTTCCTTTCTTCCTTTTCTCCCTTATTTCTTCATTTCCTTCCTTATTTTCTCATTTCCTTATATCCATTTCTCCCTTCCCTCCTTTTGTTTCTTTCAAAAGGACATTAAAGTCATAAGTCAGAAGACCTGGGCTCATATCATGACCCTGACAAAATCTAGGTCACTTAGAGTGAGTCACTTAGTAACCTCTTGAACTCACATTCATCATCTTTGAAAAGAAGATAGCAATATTTTTAATATTTGCTTTACTTTTGTTTGTATTTTTGCAAACTCATTAGATGAGATCCTTTCTAAATGAAGGATATATGTTAGGGTGACTAACATGTATGGATTTAGCCCCTAACTGCAAAGGAACCCTATGAATTCTTGTGCTCACTTTCATCTAATTTATTCACAATTGGTATATTCAAAGGTTGCCGAAGACTCTTTGCACTATATTGGCACATTTGTAAGAGGCTCCAGCTCCCTTTGCCTATCCCAGTATAAAACAACAAACCACTAATGTCTATATGTCTGGCTAGAGCAGACTTCCCAGGGCTAATCATCCTTGTAGCTTCATTTTCCTGAGTTGGACAAAGATGAGAACTCAAAGGATGAAAGTGAGACGAAAGTTTGGCATATGTCTTCTTGTACCCTTTCTACATGCATAAGTCCATAAAATGTGTCTATTGCTGCCTAATGCCTTCCTTCTGTTAATTACTTCTTCTTTATCCTGTATATAACTTGTTTTGTAAGGCAAGAACTCTCTTTTGTCTCTTTTTGTATCTCTGGTGCTTAGCCCAGTGCCTGGCACAGGGTGAGCACTAAAAATCCATTTGATGTATTGTTTGTTTGTTTGACTGATTATTTCTATAGCCAGATCAAATTTTCTATAGCTAAGTAAAGTGACTGTGATTTTTTTCTTCTTTGAAATACTGAACCTGATCAACTCAGAGATATTGTGAGGAACCACATAAATATGTTATTATTATTATTATTACTATTTACAAAAAAACATTAAGAACCTCATGTACTAAATGCTGTACCTTGTGTCCTTATGGTCTCTCCTTCTGATTGGTTGGCTCCTCCCAGGACCTTCATATAAGATGAATGCCCAGACCAGCCAAGTATTCATTTCTCTACAACCTACATTTCAGACTTCCTTTACCATGGCCCTATCCTGTATACTTTCATCTACACCCCCTTCCCCATTTCAGCTCCATTTTGTATATTGTCTTCTCCCATTAGAATGTAAGCTCCTTGAAGGCAAGACTTGCATTCTTTTTGCTTGTATTTGTATTTCCATGTAAATAAAAAATAGCCCCTATCTACATGGAGCTTAAGTTTTAGTATAGGACAGCGGGGAACTTGTGGCTTCCAGACCAAATGTGACCCTCTAGGCCCTCAACTGGAACCCTTTGACCGAATCCAAATTTCACAGACCAAATCACCTTAATTAAAGGATTTTCTCTGTAAACCTTGGACTCAGTCAAAGACAGCACTCAAAGACCTAGAAGGCCATATGTGGCCTCAAGGCTGCAGGTTTATCCCAATTGTAATGGGGTAGCTTAAGAAGTTTAATAACTATTTTACATTTGTCTCTTACAACAGAGGTCCAGAAATTTAAAAGATGTCAAATGTCAATACACCTTGTCATAGTAATATAATAGTTAAGAATGATAGACTATGTTTTCTTCCCCAAATCTGGGCTCTAGGTCTCAGCCTTGAAGGTCTAGAATCTTGATGGTTTGCTTTTCTAGAGTTTTATCTTATGCCACTCAAACTCATATGCTGTCAATATGATAGCCCTTTTTGCGTTTGTTTATTTGTTTGTTTTTACAATAGGGAAATAATTACCAAGGTGACCAAACAGTTGGGTCATCTAAGAAGGATAACCTCCATGCTAGCCAATGATTTTAAGGACATATTGGCAAATTCTTGATCTTCATCTCTCCCTCTTGATGACCAATACCCATCATTCTGCTTTCCCTGGTCCTTACATTATTTTTCATTTCATCAGATTTTCAGAATATTTTGTTTCAAGGATTATAGGCTGAAGTGCACTAGAGCTAGCTTGTGAGAGCCAATTGTTAAATTTTCAGTGTGAGCATCTATATATACCTCAGAAGCCAGAAAATGCTAATAGGGCTTGATTTATTATTTTATTGATTGTCTAGCTCTAAGAAACTGATGGAAAAAATGTTAATAATACAGACTAAAACTTCTACTACCTACCTCATCTGCCTGGTGTTAGGAAAATTATTTGTAAAAATGATAGTTTTAAAAAATAAATTTTAATGATCTCTTTTGTTTTACCATCACCTAAATTTCATCCTGGCAAAAGAGGGGAATTGGGGTATCTTCTCAAATTTCTTCTTTAGAGCCATTCTTTACCTTTGCAATTTTGCAAAATTCACTCCATATTTTTGTGATTGTTCTTTCTGTTTACATTGTTGTAGTCATTGTGTATATTGTTTTCATGGCTCTGCTTACTTCACTTTGTATCAGTCTGTGGAAATTTTCTATATCTCATTAGCTTCATCATATTCATTATTTCTTACAGCACAGTAATATGCTTTCAAATTCATGTACCGCAATTTCTTTAGTCATTTTACTTTGTTTCTACTTCTTTTCTATCACAAAAAATGTTGTGATACACACACATACAAACATACAGATGTACGTGTATATGCAGGATATATGTAGAGACTTTCTTGTTATTAATAATCTTGGAATACATACCTAGCAGTGGAATCTATGATTCAAAGGGTAAAGATGTTTTAGTTGCTTTATTTGCATAATTGCTCTCCAAAATGGTTGTACTATTCCACAAGTCCATCAACAGTTCACTAATGTGCCTGTCTTCCCACAACCCCTCTAATATTGACTGCTCAACTTGATTTTTTAATCTTTGTCAATTTTCAAGGTGACTTAGAATGCCAGGCCTGAAGTCAGGAAGACTCATTTCCCTGAGTCCTAATCTGGCCTCTCTAATGCATATATCATATTGAATGGGTATTATGGTTATTTATATTGATGTCTTTTTTTTTTTTACTAGACTAAATACCAGTTGATGGCAGATACCATAGCTTCTTTAAACTTTGTATCTCTCCTGGCTATCTACTGTAGTACTCTGTATAGAGTAGGTCCTTAATATAAATATGCATTTATTTATACAACTGTCCATGTGTGGGAAGTCAATGTGCTTAACAATAGTCCTGTACTAATTATTATTATTATACTTGGGTCCATATTTAAGTAAAGCTGAAATTGCTTGGGTAAGTTGATTTAAAAGCACCAAAAAAAGTTTAATTAAAAACAAAAGGATCCCATTTGAGTTTTAGTTAATCAGAAAATGCAATGAGCTAGAAGAGTCTATTGTCTTAGCAGTCTGGTTAATTGAGCTTTAACTTTATTTTACATTAGATGAACCATGAGCAACTTAAATTGTATTAGTTTAGGGCCTTTCTCACTTTATCTTCAGTTCCTTTGGGTCTGTAAATTAAGATGTGGATCTATTAATTGGTTCTAAGTTTTTTTCTATTTTAGGTCATTGGACAAGAGTGTGTGAAGAGATCTTGATAGTTACTAGTAGAGGGACTCAGCTCTGATGAAATTACAGAACTATTGACATATTGAAGTGTGTTTTGAACTCACTGAGTTCAACGTCTTCTGATTCTTCTGAGTTTTTTTGCCGTTGATCTCCTATACATCCATTATTTCTATTTATTTGTGTTTTGTTGATGCCTTTTTGTATTGAACATTTCCTGACACACACCTCCTTCAACTCTTCCATCTAAGAAAAAAATAGAGGAAACCTGACTCAAAAAGGGAGCACATTCCCACTCTCTTCTTGATGGGATGGCAAGTAAAGGAGCACATACACATACATACATACATACGTACATACATACATACATATATATATATTGATGTACAAGCATGAAGATTCTTAGAAACTCACAAGTCTTGTCCTCTTTAATTTCTGGTGCTATTTTTCAACATGGATTTTACAACCCTTTCTGTGTTTAGTTTTGCAATCAATATGCCACTTAATGAAGAGACAAGTTTTCTTGATTCACTTAGTCCAGAATTTTTTACTGGAAAACTAACTCTATACTGTAAAACAATGTGGATGATGGGGAGAGGTAGAGGGAAGAGAAATTCCCTACCTCTTTCCAAAAGCTGGAACTTATTTTTTCTCAAGAACTGGGTTCTCAGGAGAACATTGTACACAGTAATGGCAACATTGTGCAATGACCAAGTTTAACAGACTTAGCTCTTCTCAGCAATGCAATGATCTAAGACAATACCAAAAGACTCATGACAGAAAATGCCATCCACATCCAGAGAAGGAACTGTGGAGTCTGAAAGCAGATCAAAGCATACTATTTTCTCTTCTTTTTTTTCTTTCTCTTGGTTTATCTCTTTTGTTCTGACTCTTCTTTCACACAACATGACTAATGTGGAAATATGTTTAATATAATTGTACTTGTATAACCTATATGAGATTGCACGCTGTCTTGGAGGAGGGGGTAGTGCAAGGGAGGGGGAAAATTTAGAACTCACAGTCTCATTAAAGTGAATGTTGAAAACTAAAAATACATAAGTACATTAAAAAAAAGAATTGTGTTCTTTTCCCATAACTGATTCTCTTCCCTTCTTCCAGAGGTCCCAGTCCGGACTTGTGTTCTTCCTTGACTGAATGCTAGGAAGTATATCTCATTTTTTTTAAAGGGCCATCAGGGACATAGTCAATCTTTGGCTAACTAAGAGTTAGATGTCCTTTAATTCCATCTTGTTCAGAGAATTCTGTCATGCCTAATAAAGATATGAGATTACAGACATGTTTCTGTACTTAGTTTAAGACCTTAACACCTTGTTGTATCTGTTATTTGTTCCTTCTCTTCTATGTCTAGAAAAGAAATCAATTAATTAGAGGTTCTGCTCATTATACAATCATCCTGCAGAAATCCAGTGAGGCAAGTGTACTACTTCAGTGTTACTTTACCATAATTATTACATTTACCCACACAAGCTTCTCTTAATAAGCTGTCCAGCAGCAGCACAAGACAGTGACATCCTGACACTGCCCTCTATAAATCTTCAAATACTATTCACTTTAAATATTCCATTGCTTCCTTATATTTCTACCTCTTTTTGTCAACTTGGCCCTAATTTTCAGCTGGGATATAAAAATTTATCAATCTGAATAGATCATTAGAATACATTATATATATATATATATATATATATAGCCTATTAGTGTAGGGACTGTATCTTGTTTACATTTGTATACCTACCACTCTGTACATAGTGATAGGTCACCAGCCTATTTCTTGACTTTGAATTTTATGTTAAAATTGGGCTCTGCTCACCTAGAGGTGAGGAGATTTTGTCCCAAGCATAAGTTTTTTCTTTTTCATGTTGCTGTTTTCAGAGCTAGTTCTGTGGGTCTGAAAGTTTTCAGTACTTCCAAGCTGGTCCTGGGAGAGGTGTGGTCATTTCTCTCCTGGTTTGTACTCTGGTTTTTATCCGGGACATCCCACAAGCACTGGTACTTCTCTTTTCTTTGGAACTGTGACCAGGGCCCCTGCTCCCTTTCAACTGACTACCAGCACTCCTCTTCATCCTGGAACTGAGACCCAGAACTTCCTATGGACAATACAGTTGCCAATCAGCACCAGCTGTACCCAGTACCAGCAAAGGGTCCCTTGTGGTCCCTTTTGACCAGTTGTGTACTCCATCCCCTTTACTGTCTCAAGGCTGAGATCTCCCAAAGCTGCTACTGCTGCTGCTGCAGACACCATTGCCACCACTGCCACCACTGCACGTGCGCTTTGCCTAGGACCACATAGACAGTATGTTTCAGAATCAGAGCTTGAATCTGTCTTCTTGGTTCTGAAGCCAACTCTTCATCAACTGTGACATTCCAACTTTCATGTTGTTCATAGCATGGAATTAATTAAGGTCTATCCCTTAAAAGAAAGATTTAATTTGATCTCTTCAGGCTCAGAGGGTAGAACTAGGGAGTGTAGGTGGAAGTTACGGAAATAAATTATCGGAGGTTGTGTGAGGAAATCTTTTTTTCTACTAGTTAGAAGTATCCATAGGTGTAATGGGCTACATTAGAAGCACGTGGGATCCCTTGGAAGACTTTCAACAAAAACAGCTTACATGGCCACTTGGTGGATACAATCTAAAGGGAATTATCCCCCCCCGCCGCCCCCCACCATATGAGTTGTACTAGATGGTCTATAATGTCATTTTAACTCTCAGATTCTGGGAAATACTTATTGAATTGAATCAGTTGTTGGCTTGTTTTCCCTTTGGCTTTTCTGACATCCTTATCATTTCTGCTTCATGAGAGCCCTCCCTGATAAATGATTTTTGACTCTGAAGTTCTGGCCCTGTGACACAGTCACCTCATCTCTTATACATTATGTCATGTTATAATAGTTTTGTCTGTGCAATGCATATCATAAGTCTAGAGGACTGGGATTTATGGTGCTACATGCTGTATGATGTATGATTGTGCAAATTAAACATCATGTTCCATAATAGAGAAAACAATTATTATTTTTGTTTACTAACTACATGTGCTTCCTTCTTTATAACATTTTATTATTCTCTGGAATTACTAATAATAACAGTTAGAACTGTTTTGTGCTCTTGATTAAATGTATCTTGAAAATATTTTAAGATTTACATATATGTATATATGCGTGTATGTGTATACATGTATGTTGATGGTATATCTACATTAATTTATCTATCTCTCTATATAGTAGACATAGGTATAAATGTAGATATAGATGGAAAAAAACTCTATCTATATAAACAGTCTTCAGTTATTCTCTCATCACCTTGCCCATGTGGAGAGGCAGGATATCTAGGGAAAATAACAGGTTCAGAGTCAAAAGAACAAAGTTTGAACCATGGTTCCACAATTTATCTATCTGAATGATGTTTAGTAAATTATTTAACCTTTATGAGCCTTAGTTTGTTCATCTGAAAAATGAATCATAATAATACCCTACCTCTGTCATGGAGCTCTTGGGAGAAACAAATAAAAATTGTATATATATATATATATATATATATATATATATATATATATATATATATATGTATATGTATATATATATATATATATATATATATATGTATATGTATATGTAAATGGTAGTTGTTGTAATTATCTACCCCACTAATCATAATAATGGTATATAATACTAAGGATGATAATAATATATCCCAGGGACAATTATCCATCATTGATTCAATAACTTCATATTAAGCATCTACTGTATGCATTGCATATAGAAGACTAGGCTTTCTTGATCTGTTATTTTAGCTATGTGAATGCCATCTCCCCACCCTACAAGATATAGATCAAAATCCTTGTAAGTATTTTTTGTTCTTTGCAATTCCTTTCTATGTTTGCCAACAAATCTTCAATACCAAAGGCCCTCTTCTTAGTCTTTGAGTATTACCAGTGTGGAATGTGCCACTAGACACTCTCAACTGTACAAAACAAGCAATAGAGATGTCCATGACCTTAAAGCTTTCATAGTCTAATCAGAAAGAGTAAATAAACCTAACATATGATACCCAGCATAAGCAATTTAAAGATAAGAAAGTTGTTTACATGTTGTTTTCAAAGACCCAAGTTTTTCCTGAAATATACACACATATATACACACACATAAAAACACACTTATGTTTTCCAAATCAGTATTTTCCCATTAATTCCATGTGGTTGTGATTTACAGAAACATGATGCTGTACAAAGAACCAAGCTTGCAAGTGACCAGTGGGGAAATAAAGGGATTCGTTATGGGTATAATCTGGCTGTAATATATTGTCAATGATGGCCTGCAAGCAGGAAGTGTTACAAAAGGCAGCTAGGTTGCTCAGTGGTTTGAGCACTGAGTCTGGAATCAGGAAAATCTGAGTTCAAATCCAGTCTCAGACATTTGTTAGCTGTGTGACCCTAGTCAAATCACTTAATTTTTGCCTGCCTCAGTTTCCTCAACTATAAAGTACCGAGGATAATACCACTTACCTCAAAGGGTTGTTGTAAAGATAAAGTGAGATATTTTTAAAGCTATTGACACAGTGACTGGCACAGAGTAGCTGTTTAATAAATGCTTATTCTCTTACTATTCCCCCTTTTACATATGATCAAAAATGGAAATGGGTTAGTAATGTATTAGAAATAAGAGATCGCATATGAATAATACCAATTATGCATTTTACACTGGCATTCATGAAATTTCAGTAGATCAAGAAAAAGGCCTTCTATGCATTAAATGAATCCTTAATTTAGAATTGTGAAAGGACACCCACAGGAATTGTACAAAATGAGAAGTAATGGAAGGGTTCTGGATAGAAACTATATAACTAAGAATCAGTAAGCAAAGGTGATATAGCCAATTTAAGTGAAAAATATTTGTTTACCCCAGGTTGGAGATTTTTTCCAGTTGTACTAGTTTTTGTTTGTTTTAATCTCCTACCTCTGGACTTGTGCTATTGCATGGCCAATTTAGTTTTACCACTCTAGTTGAATCATATTCCCACAAAAATTTGCAAAGTTTATAATTTTAAAATATTTCTTAGTAGGTTTTACATGGAGAGAAGTTCACTTGTGTCATATATGCCTGATGCCCACTGCTGAGCACCTAGATCTAGGTATAGGACATCAGGAGCAGGCTCAAATGGTACAATGCAAATAGGCAGCTTTATGTTGAATCTGATTCTATCCTTTGGCATCGCTCGCTCCAGTTCTAGCATATGTCATGTGTGAACTCTAGTGCTGTAGGAGCTATGACACCAGATTAATAAATATCCACAAGGGGGGTAAAGGTGTTCAGGGAAGACCAATACCTCTGGTGCAAGGGTTGTCAAGCCCTTTGTAGGGCCTCTTTCCACCAACTGATCACCCAACTCTCACCTGAGGCTCTAAGAAGCTTTAGCATGTTCAGTGGCCACACCCTGGTAAACCATTTTGGCACACAGGCAGAACAAGGTTGAGGGTAACTGATGGGCCACAAACCCATTGGTGAGTTAGGGTACTATCTACCCAAAGCATGAAAACTTCCGCTGGGATAATGGACAGATGAGAACAATTTGTTCCAATGAACATGAAGGTGGCTGACGCAGATGCTGTAGAGCATTTAGAGCTTGGTTAGACATTGATGATGCCAAGGTCATCCACTACAGCCCAAGCCATCACCAGTCATCTTGACTCACCAGTGGGACTTTTTCATCTGACTTGCAGCTCAAACTTCGTGTATATGTACATATGTGTGTGTGTGTATACATACGTATATACATGTGTATATATATATATATATATATATATATATATATATATATATATTTATATATTTTCCGTCATTAGAATGGTGAACTCCTTGCTAGTAGGGCCTGTTTGACCCTTCTATTTATATCTCCAATACTTAGCACAATGCATTACACATAGTAAGCACTTAATAAGTGCTTCATTCATTCAAGCATAGACACATGTAATTCCCAGATAGATATATAGATGTATGTTTCCTTCTTATCTTCTGATTCCCCTGAATTTCAAGGTACAAGTACCCCTATAATCAGCCTATGCCTCAATTATTTTTTGTAACCCTAGTCTGCCAAGAGCATCCCAAGAGAATTTCCCAAGAGACCCAGAATTTCCTATTCTTTCTCCTGTATTGATAAACATTCCTTTGCTACTTCAGATTTTCCCTCCTGCCTTCATATCATGGAACACATTCAAGACAGATTGTGTCAGTAGAAGAATTTTAGATTTTACCAGTGTGTGACTTGGGCCTAGAATTGAATGGGAAAAAAAATAGACTAGATTGCCTTTGGGAAATTCAAAGTTCTTTTAATGACCCCAAGTTTTTGTTCCTCAAACAAAAGACCTATTTTTAAAATACCAATAGACCTCTAGTGATAGTATATGAGTTAAGGATTACTGCAGTCTTTGAAGAATTGAAATTAAGGATCTCTGAAAGAATAAAGGAAGAAGTCTTTCATAGGTGTGAGTACCTTGCAACATATTACTAATACAGAATGATGGAGGAGAACTGTCATGAACGATGCTATTAAAGAGATATATGATTGAAAAAGAATATATGTTGGTTAAATGGAATGAGCAAAGGGATAACCAACAGAGAGCCTGGATGCTCTTTTGGCATCCCACTAATTTAGTCCTCTTGCAATCTAGCTTCCAAACCCACCACCTGACTGAAACTGTCCTCTCCAAGGTGACAAGCAATCTCTCGATTGCTGAATGCTATGGCCTTCCTTGACTCTTCATTTTATTTGAATTTTCTGCAGTTTTTGGTAATACTGACTCATCCTCCTCCTCTTGGCACTCTCTCCTTCCTCGGCCTCTGTGACACAGCTCTCTCTTATTTTTCTTCCTTTCTTTGTAAGTCTCTTTTGGGGGATTCTCAATCTTCTATTAAGTAACTGTGGACATCAAGGAAAATTGTTTTTTTTTCCTTGACCTCTTTCTAATCTCTCTATAACTTCTCCTTTGGTGATCACATCTGTTCCTAGGGCTCCAGTTATCATTTCAATGGAGATAACCCTCAGATATGTATATCTAACTCTATATTTCTTCTAAACTTAGATCCTGTATGACCAAAGGCCTGTTGGGCATGTTTCTCTGTGTTCCATGGTTTTCTCTGATTCAACAAGTGTAAAATGGAACAAATGTAAAATTTTTCTCAAAATCCCCCCATTCTCTAAAATTTCCCACTTCTTTTGGCATCATCTCCACCTAAGTTTAAAATCTGGGAGTAACTTTGATTCTTCCCTTTCCCCATGATTTTCTAATAATTTGCCATGGTCTGTTAATTCTAACCCCGCATTTCTTGCATCTGACTGCTTCTGTACACTCATATAGTTTTTTTTTTAATTTATACCCTCCCTACGTCTAATTTGAACTTCTGCCAACAACTCTTCTGTTTCGACTCTAACCTCTAACTCCATCCAGCTGCCAAATTGCTTTTTCTCAGACACAGATGTCACTTCTATGCTCAAAAATCATCAGGGGCTACTTCTTGCCTCTAACAGAAAATACAAGCTCCTGGTCTGGCATTTAAAGCCCTTTACAATACATATCCTACATAGCAAATTAGTCTCATTTTGTGTGACTTCCCAAGTACTCTCTATTTCAGTCAAACTGGCCTGCTTTTCCCTGTATACAATATCACACACCCCACTTTCATTCCCCATGTCTGAAAATGTTCTCCTTCTTCATCTTTACCTTTAAAAAGCTCTGGCTTTCTTCAAAGCACAACTCAGATGCTATATCTTATATGAAGATCTTCCTTATCTCCAACTTCCACCCCTCCACCCAATCAAAATCACCTACTTCTATTTCTAGTTTTCTTCTCTCCCTCTTAAAATGAATGATTTTAAAATACATTGTATATACTTATCTGCATTATTATATCTTCCTGGTAGAAAGTCAGCCCCTTGATGTCAAGGACTATTTGAGGCTTTTGTTTTTTTATCCCAATTACCCAGAACAGTGCTTTGCACATAGAAGGTGCTTAATAAATTAAATCTAAATGAATAGGATGTGTGTGTGTGTAAACTATTCTGCAAATTTCAAAGCAATAAGTAAATGTTTTGTGTTATTATTACTATTAATATGTTATTTATCATGAAACAGAGGTAAGTTAATGGAAAAGCATGCTGTATATCTGAATATCATCTTTCCACTGCCCTTTGAGAATGAGACTTGCCAAAAGATCATAGCTATGGAGTTAGAAGCAGCCACATAGGCCTTCTGATCTAAGCCCCTCAATTTGCATATGAAGAATCTGAGGTTCAGAAACATTGTGACCAACAAGTAATGAATGCCAGAGGCAAAATTTGAACCCAACTTTTCTGACTCCAGAGTCAGAACAAGAGGTGATACCATCTTTCCCTCAGATTATACATCTTTCTCCTCTAGTGTTCCACCTACCCTGCTTCTGCCTCTGATCCTCTAGAACACTATTGTTCATCCAACTTTGTCTCAACAATTAGACATTTTTCTGCTAGAGCTTCACAACCTTGCTCTCCACAGGCTTCTAAACTTCTGGTTTGGTCTTTGGTTTATTCAAATATGATGCTAGATATGTTATGCAAATGAATCATGGGCAAAAGCAACAAGCAATCTCCCTAAACCACCCTGGATTACATGATTAAAAGAACAAGCTATTGAAAGATAATATCTCTGAGATATCTCCATATTTATGAGTATGCCTCCAATTGTCCCATACTTCTCCCTCTCTCTCTTCTGTCTCCTAAACCCCACCCACCCTGCCCCCTCCATTGGGCTGAATTGGTTTGATCCTTCACTGATGCAATGAAAGGGCAATGCTGCTGCCAGGGCCTAATAGACAACACTTGAAACCTAATTTAGTGGGGATTGTTTTAATTGACTCCGGGGTACTTCTCAATGGTTTTGAAATTATTAGGAGAATGCACAGCAGGAGGATAATGTGCCTTGGCAGCAGTAAGCAGAGTCAATGGATTCAAGCAATGTTCTGAGTTTCAAACTGTTAGATACATTTTAAGACTGGAAATGATTGTATCAAGGCTACAGCTAGACCAAGTAAATTGAAGCTTTTATCTGTCACTTAGCATAATCATTGCAATTGTCTGCCATGTGCCTGCACCTAGTAGAAATTCTACTCTTGTTAATAATGTGGTATGAGGACACAAAACTGTTTTGATAGTTCCCGGGGATTTTTCCTCTCTTTTTCATTTGCAAAAACAGGTAAAGAGTCATGAAAGAAAGCCTGTAATAAATGTCTCTTTTGTGTCACCAAAAAACATTATGCATTCAAGCCAAGGATAAAGCAAAAAATACCCAGTTTCCTAGAAAGAATTTATGATCTTTGATGACATTCAAGTTGGCCCCTGATTTTTTTAATGTATTTTGTAGATCTCTTTCTAAATGACCTCAAGTCAATTTATTTATGAACCACATATTGTAGACTTTGACCCTATACAATTAATGCCTCAAGCTGCCTTCAATAATCCCAAGGGAAGTAATGTCCTCTAAGGTTTTGTCATAGCACAATTGATTAGTGTTTATTAAATGCCTACTATGTGTCAGGCACTGGGTTAGTCTTTGGGGATACAGACAAAAAAAAAAGAGACTGCGTAAGTCCCCAAGGAGCTACACTTCTATATTCTTTCTCTCAAACAAGAGTTGTGGAAGGGTCCTTCATTCTTGGGTTTATGTGTCACTCATTATTTGCCCCTGGACAAATCATTGGAATCATTCATTCCATCTTCCAAGAGGACAGCAATAACTGTAAGAGATGAACTCATAAGTTAAGTTAGGGAAATTGTGTTAGGAATATTTTTAATTTAGTTTATTTCTTTTTAGTTTTCAACATTCACTTCCATTTAGTTTTAAATTTTCTCCCCCTTCTTTTCCTGCCCCCTCCCCAAGATGGCATGCAATCTGATGAAGGCTGTACTTACACACTCATATTAAACATGTTTTCACATTAGTCATGATGTAAAGAAGAATTAGAACTAATGGGAGGAACCATGAGAAAAAAGAAACAAAACAAGACAAGAAAAGGAGAGCAAATAGTATGTTTCCATCTTACATTCAGACTCCCAAGTTCTTTCTCTGGATGTGGATAGCATTTTCTATCATGAGTCTTTCAGAGTTGTCCTGATCCTTGCATTGCTGAGGAGAGCTAAGTCTATCAAAGTCAGTCATGACACAATGTGGTTGTTACTGTCTACAGTGTTCTCCTGGTTCTGTTCATTTCACTCAGCATCAGTTCATATAAGTTTTTTCCAGGTTTTTCTGAAGTCTACCATTCATCATGTCATATAGCACAATAGTATTCCATTACATTCATATACCACCACTTGTTCAGCCATCCACCAATTGATGGACATCCCCTCAATTTCCAATTCTTTGCCACCACGAAAAGAGCTGCTATAAATATTTCTGTACATGTGGGTCATTTTCTAATTTTTATGATCTCTTTTAGCATTGCTGGGTCAAAGGGTATGCACAATTTTATAGCCTTTTGGATGTAGTTCCAAATTGCTCTCCAGAATGGTTGAATCAGTTCACAACTCCACTAATAATGCATTAATGTTTCAATTTTCCCACACCTTCTCCAACATTTACCATTTTCCTGTTTCATCATGTTAGCCAAGCTGATAGGTGTGATGTGGTACCTCAGAGTTGTTTTGATTTTCATTTCTCTAGTCAATAGTGATTTAGAGACTTTTCTTGACTTAACTACACATAGCTTTAATTTCTTCCTCTGAAAACTACATGTTCATATCCTTTGATCATTTATCAGTTGGGGAATGTTTTACATATTTATGAATTTGACTCAGTTCTCTATATATTTTAGAAATGATGGCTTTATCAGAGACACTGGCTGTAAAAATTGCTTCCCAGCTTTCTGGTTCCCTTCTAAACTTGGTTGTGCAAAAACTTTTCAATTTAATGCACTATCTGTGTCTTTCTCTCTATCCTATTTTGCCCCGTTTATGCTTTTCTCTCTCTTTTCTCCCTTTTTCTCCTCACTAGAGTTTTGCTTTAACCACTGCCTCCTTCAATCTGCCCTTCCTTCTATAAGTCCTTTCCCTTTTCTACTTCTTCCCTCCCTTCTATCTACCCCCTCCTTTTTCTTTCCCCTTTCTATTTCTACTTCCTATAGGGTAAGTTAGATTTTTATACATAACTGTTTAAGTTATTTGAGCCAAATCTGATAATTCAAACAGTGCTCACCTCCTTCTCTTCATTCCCCTACTATAAAAGATTTTTGTGCCTTTTTGCGTAATATAATTTACTCTCTCTGCCTCCTCCTTTCCTCTTCTCCCAGTGCAATCCCTTTTTACCACCTAATTCGATTTCTTATCATATCAAAGTCAACTTATAGCCATACCCTCTGTCTATGTATAACCCTTTTAAATGACATAATAACAATACAGTTCTCAAGAGTTACAAGTGTCATCTTCCCTTGTAGGGATATAAACAGGTTTGCCCTCATTAATAACATGTTGTTGTTGTTGTTTTCTTTCTTGTTTACCTTTTTATGCCTCTCTTAAGTCTTATATTTGGAGATCAAATTTTCTACCGAACTCTGGTCTTTTCATCAGGAAAGTTTGGAAGTCCCCAATTTCATTGAATGTCTATCTCCTCCCCTGAAATATTATGCTCGGTTTCACTGGGTAGTTGATCCTTGGTTGTAATCCAAGCTCCTTTGCCTTACAGAATATTATATTCCACACCCTCTGATCTTTTAATGTAGAAGCTGCAAGGTCCTGCATGATTCTGACTGTGGTTCTATGCTATTTAAATTGTTTCTTTCTGGCTGCTTGCAGTATTTTCTCTTTGACCTGGTAGTTCTGGAATTTGACTACAATATTCCTTGGTGTTTTCAATTTAGGATCTCTTTCAGGAAGTGATCGATGGATTCTTTCAATGACTATTTTACTTTCTGGTTCTAGGACTTCAGGGCAGTTTTCCTTTATGATTTCCTGAAAGATGCAGTCCAGGCTCTTTTTTTTTATTAAGCTTTTCAGGTAAATCAATAATTTTTAAATTGTTTCTCCAGACTCTATTTTCCAGGTCAGTTGTTTTGCCAATGAAGTATTTTACAATTTCTTCTATTTTTTCCTTCTTTTGTTTCTGTTTGACTGATTCTTGATATCTCAAAGAGTCATTAGTTTCCACTTGCCCAATTCTAATTTTTAATGAATTGTTTTCTTCTATCAAATTTTGTACCACCTTTTCCATTTGGCCCATTTTACTTTTTAAGGAGTTCTCTATAGTGTGTTTTTGTGCCTCCTTTTCCATTTGGCCAATTCTACATTTTAAGGAGTTGTTTTCTTCAGTGTACTTTCCATTTGTAAATGGAATTACATTTCCATTGTAATTTTAAGGACTTGTTTTCTACAGTCAATTTTTACCCTTCCTTTCCCAAGCTATTGACTCTCCCTTACATACCTCTCATTTCTTTTCCCAATTTTTCTTCTACCTCTCTTGTTTGACTTTTAAAATCCTTATTGAGCTCTTCCAAGAAGGCTTTTTGGGCTTGAGACCAGTTCATATCCGCCTTTGAGGTTTCAGATGTTGCCATGTTGACAATGTTGTCTTTTTTTTTAATTTGTGCTTTGATTTTCCCTGTCCCCGTAATAAGAATCTATAGTCTTTGTCCATTTCTGCTTTTTGCTCATGGTGTTTACCTATTTACTGGCTTTTAATGTTGAGCTCTCCTCCTGTAGCACAAGGGTCTCTGACCCAAGATTGTTGTGTTGGGAGCCTGGATCCTGGTCACTGGTTTTGTATGCTGAGGCCTCAGGTGCTGGATGCTAGAAGCTGTAGGGGTATGGCAGCTTACCTGCTGCTGAGCTGGGGTCAGTAACACTGGAACTCTCCAGGTAGGAGTGGGGAGTCTGGCCCCTGGGGGATGCCTGCTCACCCAGGCTTTGCACTCAAATGTTTGGCTGCTAGAGGATGTCTGCCAGCCTGGAGCTATGTCTCCTGGAGGAGTTGTGCTGAAGCACCAGGAGATTTGGCTGCTGGTGAAAGCCAGCACATGTGGTAGTTTTGCAAGCTGGTGTCTACCAGTTCCCTTGCCTGTGCTGAGGCACTCAGGAAGGTCCTGGTGTTGGCACTTGCCTGCTCAACCTCCCTGGGGCTCAGGATCTCCGCCTGGTTTGCTAAGGTGGGACTTGGTGCTAGCTTGCTAAGGCTCCTCACATCCTGTACCATTGCCCCTCCCACAGAGTGTGAGGGGTCTTTCCCTTTAATCCCCCAAGCTTCCTGGGCTACAAGACTGCTGCACCACATTTTTCTACTGACTCAGCTGTTCCAGGGTTTTTCCCGGGGTGATATTTTCTGGGCTTTCAAAGGTTGATAAGGGACAGTGAGAATGACTTACTTCTTACTCTACCATCTTGGCTCCCCTGTTAGGAATTTTTTAACCAATATCTTCTCATATGAGACTCACAACCTACCTGGGAGGCAGGTGATATTATTATACCCATTTTACACTTGAGGAATCCGTGACAAACAGATGTTAAATGACTTAAAGGTTACACAGCTAATAAGTCACTCTACTTCTCTTGACTTTTGGTTTCTGACTCAATGGCTACGTGAAAGGATCTTCCAACTCAATACATCCCACAAAGAAATAGGATACCTCATGAAGTAATGAGCTGCAAATGATCCATTTTCTTCTTCAGGTCAGGTAACATTAGTAATATCTCATTAATCATCCATTCAACAAAGATTTATTGAGTACTTACTATGTGCTATATGCCTAAAAAGGCATGGCGGTCTCTACACCAAGAATCTTAGGTTGAATTCTAAATGTAAACCTGCTCCCTGAATCTTATTCATTAACTATCATTAATGTAATTATAACAATTTATATTTATCTAGTGCTTTGATATTTATGAGAAGCAGCCATGGTGGAAAGGCTAGAGCAGAGTTCTTAACCTAGTTTGGCTTAAACACCTTTAGCAGTCAGATGAAGCCATTGGACATCATCTTAAAATAATTGACGTAAAGACCTAAGATAAAATTAACAGGATTACCAAGGAAACCAATATTATTGAACTAAAGTTATCAAATTTTTTTTAAAGTTCATATATACCAGGTTAAGAACCCCTAGGATAGAGAGATGACCTCAAAACCACAAAGATCTGGGTTCAAGTTTCACCTCTGGAATATACTGGCTTTGTCACCCAAGACAAGTTACTTAACCTATCAGTGCTCTAGAAAACTCTCTAATACTGTAAGTGTTAGTTTGGATGCTATGGTCTCAGTGATGATACCCAGGGAATTGGTGCATCAAGTAGGAGGTTATTCTGGGTGATCCCAAAAGACCCTTGCCTCTCTGAAGAGATAGAATTCTAACCTTATTGCTTCTAATTACAGGTCACTTGCCCTATATACCTTCAATGATAAAGTCTAAGACAGGGGTGTGGAACCTGCAGCCTTGAGGCCACATGTGGCCTTCTAGCTCCTTGGGTGCAGCCTTTTTACTGAGTCCAAATTTTACAGAACAAATCTTTTTATTAAGGGGATTTGTTCTATGAAGTTTGGATTCAGTCAAAGGGCTGCACCCAAGGACCTAGAGGGCCACATGTAGTCTTGAGGCCACAAATTCCCCACCCCGGTCTAGGATCTCCAGGTTACTATTTAGGGTATTTATTAATGCTGGCAAGAACAAATCCTTCCAACTTTGAATAAAACAAACATTTTAGGTTTTGTTTTATTTGTTTGTTTTTTTAGCACAAACCTTGCTGTTGTTGTTCTGTCCTGTCCAACTCTTGATGACCCCATTTAAGGTTTTCTTGGCAAAGATACTGGAGTGGTTTGTCATTAACTTTTCCAGCTCATGTTACAGGTGAAGAAACTGAGGCAAACAGGATTAAGTGATTTGCTCAAGGTCACACAGCTAGTAAGTGTCTGAGGCCAGTTTGAACTGAAGAAGATGAGTCTTCCTGACTCCAGACTGGATGCCATATAGCTGCCTGAGCATTAGTCATAGCACAAACCTTAGTAATAACCAAAATAATTTCATTGAAGTTTTTAGTTTCCTCAACAACCTGTAGAAAAATAATTACTAGAGGCAAAAATTGTCAAGAATACCTACCTAAAAAATAGAGTTTGGAAATAATTCAATTATAACTCATTAGGACACTTTTTGTTTCTGCCCCTCTGATTGGAGGGCTAGAGGCCAGAGCATGAAACTCTTCCCAAAGTCTTCCTTTAAAGGGAGCACAGAAGCCCTATCAACTTACCATTTCCCATCAGCTTCAGTGCTTGGATTTGAGAATCACCTTCCTCATGCCCTCCATGTGCTTCTCCCACTTTCTTAATTTAGGGTATCTAAAATGTCGAGGAGCAAAGCACTCAATATGGCTTCTTTACTTATCTCAGTTCCTTGACATCCCTCCTTCACCTTTCTTCTGCTTCCATAAAAATGAACCTGCTGATTCTGGACAATCCTCAATGAGTAATCTTATCTACTGATGGCCAGTGGAACCACCAAAGTACCCCATAAACTATAGTCAATGTCCGTGAGAAAGGGTTCATTATTTCAATTCTCTAACAGATGTACTATGGTTTAGTGGAAGGAGCTTTGTGCCTTGAATCAGGAGATCTGGGTTTTATTGCTGACCTTCAGCTTTTTCCCATGTAAAATGAGGATAAGGCTTTCATTACATAACTTGCCTTGTCACTGTCAGAAACTTTCCTGTGCACATGCAGGTACTTAATGAATATTTGGTGGATTGTAAGTCCATGAGGAAAAATGAATGGAGAATCTGAATTAGGAAAGATGAAATGTGGGTTTGATATTATCTTCTCTTTCTTATCTCTTAATGAGCAACTTAACAACTCCTCAGTTGCTTAGCTTCACCTCTAGCCAAACTGGTGCCTGGCTACCCTAGACAAATGTGTTTTCTTGCTTATATGGTGGCATTATTATTTGTAATAAAATTTTATTCATTTCTATTTACTTAATATAACTTCAAGCTGATACTTTTCCTTAAATATTCTCAAAGGACAAACATTACATGATTAAATAAGGAGTGATGGGGGTAGATGGAGTCAGATGATGGTTTTCCACTTGCATGATCTCCTTTCAGGTAAGGCAATATTAGCAGTGCTCATTATTGAGTAGCTTCTATGTGCTAGGTTCCTAAATAGATATAAGACACCATTTTTGTCAACAGTAACTTTACAATGAGGCCTTAAAGAGCATAGCTTAGGTTCAAAATATGAACCTGCCAAGGGACTATTAACTATTCATTATTCTTAATATTAAAACAATTGTCATAATACAGTACTTAAAGTTGGTGAAGAAAGGCTGTGGTATAATAGACAGTTCCCCTCAAAGCCACAAAGATCTGGGTTCAAGTCTTGCCTCTGAGTCTAGTGACTGTGTGACCTTGAGCCATTCATTTAGCCTCTCAGTGCTCTAGACAGTTTCGGAGAAGGTGCTGATAGAAGGTAGAAATGGTAGAAGGAGTTTCCTCTATCTGCGAAATCACAGGTGCAGTCTTTCTTCTACTCCTCTTTAAATATTGCAGAGCATCTTTCCATACATTGTTTCACTGAAGGCTCACAAGTTTCCAAGGCAGGCACTGAACTCACTATTAGACCTGCTTTGAAGAAACTAATGATCAAAGAAATGAAGTGGGTCATCTCGAGTCACTCAGCTAAGTGTCTGATGTCGAATTCGAACCCAGGTCTTCCTGACTCCAGGTTTAGCCCTCAATTCATTAAAGCAGGCTACTTCTTTTACCTAACTAATCTAAACTCAGCATCAAATAAAACATCTGTAAGAATAAAATCAAAAACCCAGATCTCTAGAGATCTAAAGAGAAAAAAAAAAACTAAAGGCATTTTAGGGGGAAAGGGAAACTTGCATTCATCATTCTGAATCTCACAGCAGAATTCCCAGAGTCAGAAGAACTTCTACTCCACAAATCACTTCATGGAGAAGGGAGTGCAGAGACCCCCAGGGGTCATCCATAAAATGGGAAACTGTGACGGAAAGCAGAAGAAAGAAGATTTATATTTTCTGTCTATGTTAGTTGTGGTTTGTGTGCGTGTGTGTGTGTGTGTGTGTGCGTGTGTGTGTGTGTGGTGTTTGTGTGTATGTATGGGGAGAAACTTTTGACCCAGTTTCTCTAAGAGCTATTACAGTACTCTGAAGCTATGTGCTTGCACTCACACTGTTTATTCCAGAACATCTGTGTCATACTTTTGGTTCATGTCTGTGGAATATATGAGGTCATTTTTCTGGATGTGTATAATTGCTGATGAATAATCAAAACCCATGCATACCCCAGAGGAGGAGTCCCTTTTCCAGACTGAAAAAAAAAAGAAAAACCTTTGTAAGCATTTTTGCTCTGGGCTCCACTCAGAGGATACGCCTCCAATCTCTGCTTGCACCACCAAACTTCCTAATGTATTTACGCAGCCCAGAGCCCAAACAGAAGAAGAAAGGAGAAACTCTAGGGCAGAGGAAAGAAACAAGCAGATCTGCAAAAGTGAGCTGGTAAAAATCCAGTGCTAGGATGGCTCCCTCTATCCACCTGAGGGTAGATCTGCTGGGCAAGAGAAACTGAGGATTATAATGTCACTTGTTTTAATTGTAAGTCACCATCAGAATCCCAATGTTCAGATCCATGAGGCAGAATGCCCAGAATGATGCTATAACCATAGAAAGGAAGTGGGCAAAACAACTCTCTCACCCTAAGGGACACCCTCAGAAACAGGAGAGAGGAGGGAGAGGCCCTCCTTCCCCTGCACTCTATTTGGAGTAGGTCTGCTTCTCAAAGCATGTAGTTTTTCTCCTGCTTTTGTCCCTAGAGGCAAACAATGACATGTATACATATGAAATTCTGTCAAAACACTGATTTACTAGCAGGGGAAGGAGATGGGACAGGACCCAATTAAATGAAGAATGTGTTTCTTTAAATAGACTCAAAGGTAAGGACCAAATCAATTAGATGGGGGTAGGGGTTAGGAGGATATCTAGGTTGAACATCAGGAAAAAAGGTTTGCTGAGATTTACTAGCATAATGAAAAAAAAAGGCTTCTAAAGAACATGGGAGAACCAGCAGACCATTTAGCTGCAGCTTTGACTCTATGATTCAGTACACCGTGGAGAGCAACTCAGTATAGCCATTGGTGAAGGAGCTGGAAAACTCATTAGGTATATCCCATTTTAGTTCTGTTTCAAGAATTTTTCATCCTCTTAATCTATGGCTGGATTTGAGATGATCAGGAGCCAGTTGAGGGCTTTATTGGGAAGAAGGAGGAAATCAGGAAGGAGAATGTGAGATTCTGTTTCATTCCCTTGAGGATTAACTTCCTTAAATCTTTCCTATGTACTCTCCAAGGGTAATTGGGCCAGACAGACAGGAGGAGAAGAATGAGTAGACAGTGACATTGTTTGTTCTGGAAGTTTTAGACTGAATGTAGCTCTATTCAACAAATCGAGTGCACTCGATTTATTGAGTGCAAAATTTTCAAGGCACTGAATCATATAACCCCATGTTAGACAAAGCTTCACTGTACCACATAACTCTGTTCTAAGTAAGAAATAGATCATTAGAGACATCGAGGAATCGACCGGAAAACTGGCAGAAATTCTAATAAATAACTTGGTCAATGGAACACTACCTAATCTTAGTCCTAATATTTCCTTTCCCACTCCTGTTGGTCTGGACACTTTAGGTACAAAATACCTCTCACTATCAGCATCTTATATGAACTAGGAAAGAATACCTTGCCTTCTCCTACAGATAAATTTATGTAAAATTTTAAAGTCTGCAAAGCATTTGTCATAAATTATTTTATTTGAGTCTCACAAAAACCCTATGAGATAGGTTCTAAAGAGAGTATCTCCCCTATTTTACAGATAAAGAAACTGACACTCAGAGTGGTCATGATCATAGAATTCATAAATGTCGGAATCTACCTTCAAACTTAAAGTTTCCTTAATTGAGGTCCAGACTTCTATCAATTATACACCCCCCCACAGGGTTAGGAATCATAACTTCTTTTCTTCTTTCTTCCTTTTATCATTTCCCACCAATTGTTTCATGCACAAGCAGAGAAGTAAGGACTAAGGACTTGAGTACATGTTTGTAAATAGCTGAAAGCACCCAACCTGTCATTCAATAAGCATTTGCTAAGCCCCTGTTGTATATCATGGGTCTGAAAAAACAAAGAAAAAAATGAAACAGTCCCTGCTCACAAGAAGCTTGCATTCTATGTGGGAAGAAGATATGCACATAGTTAAGTATAGCCATAAAATACTCAAAATCAATATGATTGTTAAGAGACTGAACTCATGCAGCTGGCAGAATCAGGAAGAGCTTCCTTTAGAAGGTGGTGTTTTAGCTGCATCTTGAAAGAATTAGGATGAGAGGTAGAGGTGAGGAAAGATGGCATCCCAGGCAGAAGACACAGCCAAATAAAGGCATGCAAGCAGGTGATGGAGTGTTGTGTTGGAGAAGCAGCAAGAAAGTCATTTGGTTGGATTGTAAAGTGTGGAAAAGGGAGTAATGTACTATGATGTTGAAAAGGAACATTGAGGCCAGATAGGAGTTTCTATTTTATCCTAAAGTCATTAAGAATTCACTGATTCGAGCCTGCCCCACGATCCTCACTATTATCCAGGGAAGCAAACTCCACCCCCAATGGTCATCAAGCAAATCTCGCTGAAACATTAAGACAACACCGAAAGAAGCAGAGAGTATCATATGCCAGTTGGATTAAACCCATTACTACTGTCTGAATTGCTTCTCTTTAGACCCTAGTGGAGATAATGTAAAACCTTGTGCCCAGGAACCCTAGGAAGAGCAATGATTTCCAGACCGCTGGCCCTGCTTCCAGCCTAGTCTGCATAGTCATCATTAAGGGTGCCAACCCTCATACGGAAGAAGGCATCATTCTTGCTGCCATTGATGCCAACTGTAGACCAACTGCCAGTGATGGTAAACAAATAAGCCTGAGAGCCCCAGGAGTAATACCCTCCAAACCATTAGCCCTCCCTCATTCCAGCCTAGCCTCTAAAGTCATCCTCCAAGGTAGTAACAATTTTGGTTCTGAAATGCTATGTCCTCAGTAGCCACAGCAACTGAAGGCCAAGGAAAGAAAGGTGTCACTACCACAGACATTGAAACTGTTAAATAGTTTAGCCTTAGAAGTAGAATTTATCACTGGAAATGACATTAAAGAAGGTGCATTGCCATCTGGTTTGCTGATACAACCTAAGGACCACTCCTTCTTCTATGGAATTGCTCTCTTTACCTCTTAAATTGTGAGCTTCTTGAGATCAGAGACTGTCATGATATTCTATTTGTATCCCTAGCACTTAGCACAATACTCTGCATGAATTAAGTTCCTAAGAAATACTTTTTCATTCATTCACTACAGTTTATTGAGTAGGCAGTGACAGAGTCAGCCCTAAGCTTAATTCAAATCACTAGCAACTGTTTGGAGGCTGGATTGGAGTCAGGGGAGGTTTGATACAGGGAGACTAAGTAGGCAATTTTTGTGATTTGATTATTGCCATCATTTTCAGGTAGGAGGTGATGATGTCCTTAACTGTTGCGGACCACCAAGCCTCGCAACTATACTTGGGGTTCCCCCCAAGTCCCAGGCCTTTGCCTAGCAAAGGGCCTGATCTCACGGACAATGTATGGGGCGGGAGCCGAAAGATGGTGAATGACTCCGAATTTTATTTCAGCAAGCAGCATTTTTATATCTTTAGTGATGTAGGTACATTCTTTGGTTACCTGGGTGAAAGACAGGTAAAAATCAAGACACCTGGGTACTAGGACCACCCCAACTCCGCCTACTCTCCTCCCCTTCTCTTCGCGCACTAACCGGAAGCTCCCTGCGGGGCAGGCAGTCCAGGCAAAGAACTGGAAGTTCCATGTGTTCTGGCAAACCCAGACAGAGAGCCTGAAGTTCCATGTGCTCAGGCAGGTCCGGGCAAAGACCTGGAATTGCTAGGGAGGCAACAAAGGCGAGACCCCTCCTCCTGGCTCCACCCATAACTCAAAGCCCTGCAGGCCCTTGAGCCTGGAGGTCTGAGGAGGGCAGGGCTCAGCTCTAACTCGGCCCCTAACACTTAACTAAGGTGGTAGTTGTATGAGTAGGGAGAAGGGATGGATGCAAGAGATCTTGAGGAGGTACAATAGAAACAAGATCTGGCTACTGATTAGATATGTGGGATGAAGGAGAGCAAAGAGTCAAATATAATGGTTGCAAAGCTAGAAGACTGGAAGGATAGCTGTACCATTGGTGGAAATAGCAAAGTTTGAGAGAGTACTGGATTTTAGTGAGTTCTGTTTAGAGTGTGATGAGTTTGAGAGGCCTAGGGAAAATCTAATTTAAAATTTCTAATAGAAAGTTGGTTATTGGGGTTTTGGAGAGAGACAGAGGACAGATATATAGGTCTGGTAATAATCTTCATAGAGATTATCATCAAATCCACAAGAGCAGATGAGGTCACCAAGTAAGGTAGTGTGAACAGAGAGGAGTGCATAGAACAGTAATCTAGGTGATATACCTATAGTTAGGAGGCTGGACGTGTGTGATGAGCCAGAAAAGAAAACTGAGGATGAGCAATCAGATATGTAGGAAGAAAAGCAGGAGAGAGTGGGGTAACACAAACCCAAGGAAGAGAGAATATTCAGGAGAAGGTGACTAGCAGCATCAAATGCTTCAAAAATCAAGAAAGATAAGGTTTAAAGAAAAGTCATTAGATATGTCAAGTAAGAGATGAGTGAAGTCAGTAAACAGTAAAAGGTAGAGAAATGGGTGAGAGGAAGTAGAAACAATGAATGTTAGCTTTTTCTAGGAGTTTGGCTGTCAAAGGGAAGAGAAATACAGGATGATAGGCTGAGAAGATTGTAGGATCTACTGAAGAAAGAGGACTTGGGTACATCTGTAAGCAGCAGGCAAAGAAGCAGTAGATACAGAGACTCTGGAAATTAGAAACAGATGAAAAATGATTGAAGGGGCTGCCTACAGGAGAAGATACAAAGTAGTATGATAAATGGCACATGTAATGGGGATGGACTTGGAGAAGAGAAGAAGTAAAGAGGGGGGAAAGTGGAAGATGATGCCAAGGGGTTGTAAGGTAGAGATAAGGGAAACTGGGGAGAAGGAGCTCATGGTGAATAGCATCTGGTTTTTTATTTTGTTTTTTTCCCCTGCAATATGAAGAAAGGTCCTCTGCTGAGAGTATGAGAGAAGGGGAAGATGTAGGTGGTTTGAGGGGAGAAGATATGGTTTGGAATAGTCTTCATGGGTAGTAAGATAGAAAAACAATTAGGGAAGAATATTCTATTATATTGTTTGGTTAATAATTCTTTGCCTAGACATAGTAGTGAAAGATGCTGATCTCATCTTTTCCTTTTTATAATGGTGTGATTTTTTTTGTATTCAAGTTATGAATCCATTTTAAGCTTATTGAGTATAAGTTCTGAGTGTAGTTTAGTAACTTTTTTGCATGACTCCAAATAGGTTTTCAGAATATTTGGACTAATAAAAAATTCCTTCAAGAGTATATTAGTGTTCCTGACTTCCTGCAGCTGTTTCAGCCTCAACTATGTCTGTCTTTTATTATCTTTCCTAACACGGTTAACATAAAGTAAAAAAGTCGAGTTGTTTTAATTTGACTGTCTCTTACCAGTAGTGACTTTGAGTATTTTTCTGATGTTGCACATTTTCTTGGATTTTGCTTTTCTTTTGAAAAGCGGCCCCTTAGCTATAGGGAAATCATTCTGTAGCACATTACCAGTTATTACTAGTGAATGAAAAGTGATATAAAACAAATTATTACCGGACAGCAAGTGCATTACCAGAAATTCTAGCACCTTAGTGGTATATTTGTACACTAAGATACTAGAGGAACGTTTCCTGTGCTTCAGTGAATCTTCTGTGTTAGACTTTTGGAATGGTCGTGGAATGAGAAGGCCTTGAAGGTACCACAATAAGGAGTAGGAGTACCTACCAATAGAAATGAACACATATATGTTCCAAATTATTTTTATGTACCTTTAAATCTTTTCTGTGTCAAATTACATTCATTCATGTTGATTGTGCAAGGTGTCCCACAAATCTTAGTACATTTTAAAAGCTTAGATAGCCTTAAAATGTACTAAGACTTTTTGAACACCTTCTATATTTTAAATGCTTATTGATTAAAATTATCAAGTATCCATTAATTTACCCAAAGATGAAACATGTAAATAATCAGTCATGGTCTACCCTCCATTCAATTCAGTAAACTTTAATTAAGCACCTGCTACATGCAGTGCAATGGGGATACAAAGACAGATGAAATATACCCCACTTCAGGAAGCTTTCATCTCACTAGGGCATGAAGCATGTAAACAGATAAGTACGAAAAAGTTAAGTTGAGCAGGGAAAGGGAGATAAAGGAAAACTCAATGGGGATCAAAGCATCTAAACTGAAACTAAAGCAAACTTGCTAAGTGGAGGGACTATTTTTTTTTTCGTTTTGTCTTTCCATCTATCCAGAATGATAAACTCAATACCTCACACGTGAGGGTTTATGTTTGTTCATTGAGGGGAGTTGAGAAGGATGCTGAAGAGCAGGGAAGAAAAGGGAACATGTTCTACAGACAGGTTATGGCTTGTGTAGCTACATGGAGGAAGGAAATGGAGTGTCAAGCTTGGAGAATGGCAAGGAGACCACTTTAGCTGCGCCAGAGAGGGTAGGAAAGGGTGTAGGAATACGTGATAAGACTTGAAAGGCAAATTGGAACCAGATTGTGGAGGGTGTTAAATACCAAGATGAATAGTCTATATTTTATTATATAGGCAATAAATAAGATTTTGAGCAAAGAGATAACCAACATATTCAAAAAAAAAGCAGCTCTGTGGAGGAGGGAGTGAGATTGAAGTGATTGGAAGCGGTGAGGCCAGTGAGGGGGCTGCTACAAAAGTCCATTGATGCATGATTCTGACCTGAGCTATGATGGTAGTTGTACCAAAGGAGAGAAGGGAATGGATGTGAAAGACTGGTCATCAGCGCATAGCTGGCTGTTGTGTAGCTATTTAAAGTCAACAGAGTACCTTGTACCCATCATCTCATTTGATCCATGTAACTGTGAGACAGGCATTATCATCAGCCCCATTATACAGGAGAGGAAACCAAGGAGCTGCCAGTGCTCTGCTCACGGTCACAGAGCTAGGAGGCATTTGCAAGGCACAAGCATCAAATTCAGGTTTCCTTCCTTGAGTCAAGTGTGTTATCCACTATTCAGGGTGCCTCCTTTACAGCAGGCCAGGCTTCGTCTCCAGCAAGATCAGAGGAATGAGGAAAACCAATGAATCTTGAGGGTTCAAACCCAGGAGTGGCGAGTGTTCCTTCAACAGAAATTTGGGGGGAGTGGAAATCTCCTTTGTAAAGATGGTGAATTTGAAATGTCTGAGAGACACCAGAGGAGAGATGTCCACCATCAGTTGGTGATTTGGGAACAGGGTTAGAGAAAAAATCTGAATATATAGATTCAGTCTGGATATATACATAAACACATATATACATGTGTATATGAGCATGTATATTGTGTGTATATTCACACACACACATACACACACACACACACACACACATACATACATGATAGCTAGGTGGGGCAGTGAATAGAGCACCAGCCCTGGAGTCAAGAAGACTTACCTTCCTGAGTTCAAATTTGGCCTTGGACACTTAGCTATGTGACCCTGGGCAAGTCATTTAACCTTGTTTGCCTCAGTTTCCTCATCTGTAAAATGATCTGGGGAAGGAAATGGAAAATAACTCCAGTATCTTTGGCAAGAAAACCCTAAATGGGATCAGGAAGAGTTGAACATGACTGAAAAATGACTGAACAACTACATATATACACATGCATGTTTGTATATATAATACACATGTATATTTGTGTATACATACATATTTATGTGTTTATATATATACATATATATACATATATATATATATACATATATATATATCCTCTTATTTTATCATTTGTGTGCTGCTTTTTCATTTCGTACGGTTAAGATCACTTACTAATTCTTTAGAATGATTGCTGGAAATATATTTCTTTAGACCTGATTCTAGAATACATACATACATTGTATACACACATATATGCACATATACATATATGTGTATATATGTCATCTCCATAGAGATGATAACTGAACTGGGGGAATGGATGAATTTAATCAATTAATCAACAAGCGCTTATTAAGTGCTAACTGTGCTAAGCCAAAAATTTATCTCCCTCATGTTGGTTGGTTACTGTCCTCCATTCTCAAAGAGGGCCCAAATGACATCGCCATGCAAGAGCCAGGTTTCAGTGTCCCACTGTGGCTCATCAGAGCAATACGAGCTCATGATGCTTTACCACAGGCCCCCTCACAAATAGTCTGTGTGAACATTTGGGGTGGATTCACTAGATTTGCACATCCTGCATTTCCTTTGAAGTGTTTCAATTCTGGTTTGCTCATAGAGCCCAGCACCTTCTCTGATGTGGGCACACCATGCTGAGGGGTTCTGTGCCACTATCTCTTGTCACATAATCAATTTCAAAGTTCTTAAGAGAGACCTTGAGAGTGTCATTGTATCACTTCTGTACACTTCTGTATCACTAGCTTACCCTGTAGGAGTTCTCCATAAAATAGGTATCTTGTATTTGAATGGAGAGTGTCTAGTGATAAAAGATAGCCCAGGGCAGAGCCTCGGGGAATAGTCACTCTTAGATAAAAGGCAATGGTTTAGGATCTAGCAAAGGAAACTGGAGTGGTCAGACATGAAGGATGAGAAACTGGAATGACAAGTAAAATGGAAGCCAAGGGAGATTAAAATATACCAAAGGAAAGGGTAAAGTACACAGTGAGGTCAAAAGCAGCAGAAATTAAGGAGGGTGAGTCAGGAAAAACACCCTTGTAACCCATGTAACCTTTTATTTTATCATTAATATCCACCGTCTTTTTTTCAGTATGGTTAAGATCACTTGCCAGTTTTTTAGAATGATTTCTGGAACTTTAAAATTCTCAAGAGGTAACTTTTGGAAACTAGAAATATAATGATTAACAATCCACTAATGTCTTCTCCCTTTTAAGAATGAAAATAGTGTGAATCATTTTTATGAATAATCCTCATGTTGCTTTTGAAAAACACTAAGAAAGTAAAGGCTTCAAGTTTTCCCTAGAGATTATCTTTTTCTTCCCTGTTTTCTTAAAGTGAAAGCTTTCATTTTTTTAGTGCCAAATGTTTCATAACTGAGCAATTTGAGATAGGTAGAAAGCCAAAATATAGAGATGCAAGATGGATTTTAGTTGGGAAGACTGTGATTCAAATCGTGTCTTTGATTGATACTAGATTTACGACCATGGGCAAGCCATTGGACTACGTAGTGGAATGGGTGCTGAATTTGGCATTAAGAACCTAGATTCA